>NC_139615.1:43008295-44284100 GCF_964270895.1 Podarcis filfolensis
TGTATGCAGGCTCGCCTATTGGCTTCCAGTTCTGAGATTCCATTATGTTCTCTCCAAACAAACATGGTATACTTCTTTAACTGTGGAGCCACCTCCCTCTACCTCCCTTCATATCCCTAAACGGCCTCGGTCCAGTATACCTGAAGGAGCGTCTCCACCTCCATCGTTCTGCCCAGACACTAAGGTCCAGCACCGAGGGCCTTCTGGTGGTTCCCTCACTGCGAGAAGCCAAGTTACAGGGAACCAGGCAGAGGGCCTTCTCGGTAGTGGCACCCGCCTTGTGGAACGCCCTCCCACGAGATGTCAAAGAGAAAAATAACTAACAAACTTTTAGAAGACATCTGAAGGCAGCCCTGTTTAGGGAAGCTTTTAATGTTTAATAGGTTATTGTATTTGTTGGAAGCCGCCCAGAGTGGCTGGGGAAACCCAGCCAGATGGATGGAGTATAAATAATAAATTATTATTATTATTATTATTTCTCAAAGCCCACCTGCGCCACAGAGATTTTCCTTCCTACATAATGTGTTTCATAGCCTGTTCTACTCAGTGCTATTTTTCTATGAAAAGAGGTGTTGGAGTTCACCATGAATGAACGCCTCACTTGTTCTCTTATGATGGCAATGGCGCGCACCTGAGTGGTGCCGGAACTGATTTCCGGTGAGTTCCGGCTGAAAAAAAAGCCCTGGTTCTACTCTTCATCAAACCACGCCCCCCTCTCTTTGATCTATGTTCAACTCATCACACCCAGGCTGCTCTCATGAACTTCATGTGCCTCATATAGTTTAATGGTAGGAACAAGGCTGTTTTGCCCCACTACTTCTCATCCTTTGCTAAAATCCACAGGACTTGAATGAAGCTCATGGTTGAGATATTCAAGACAGACCACACAGTATATAATAAAACAATGGAATTTGCTTCCACAAAAATGTGGTGATGACCACCAACCTGGTTAGCTTTAAAAGGGGATTAGACAAAACCATGGAGGATAAAACTACCAATGGCTACTTGTTACGATTTCTATCATAGAATTGTACCATCAAAAGGGACTCTGAAGGTCATCTCGTCCAACCCCCCTGCAATGCAGGAATCTCAACTAAAGCATCAATGGCAGATGGCCATCCAACCTCTGCTGAAGAAACTCCAATGAAGGGGAGTCCACCAACTTTCAAGAGAGTCTTCTCCAATGATGTATCAGAGGCAATGTGCCTTGGAATACTATGTTATGTACTGTGCTGAATCCTAGAACAATAGGCTCCAGAATGCAGCAGTCTGATTGGTCCGCAGGAGCCACCCAATCAAGCTCCAGGTGGAAGTGAATCAGTGACCTGATTAGCCTGCAGGAACAGCCAATCAGGCTCCTGGATTAAGTGAATCAGCAACCAGATTGGCCTGCAGGAGCAGCCAATCAGGCTTTTGAAGGAGGTGAATCCACAACCTGATTGGCCTACAGGAGCAGCCTGGAATTAGCCAATCATGTGGGGCCCATTGTGTATGTATATGTATATATAGCTAGATGTTTTGGAGAAAGTTTCTTTCATTCATTGCTATTATGGGCTGAATAAAGAGCATGAAATTCACACTCGACTCCGAGTATATTTCATACTAGCTACCAGGAATCAGGAAGTGAGGGGTGCTGTTGTGGTCATGTCCTCCTTGTGGGTTTCTCATAAGCACGTAGTTGGCCACCGTGGGAACAGGATGCTAGGCTAGAGAGACCCTTAGTCTGATCCAGCACAGCTCCTCTTACATCCTTGTGACTTCTTAGTAGGGATTGACTTCTACGTCAAAACATTATGGGGCTATCAAAACTACTCGGAAGTTGCAACATACTTCCCCCCAGATATGTGGAGGTTGGTTGTTGATTACACAATGGTGTGGGAAAGCCACTCAGTGCATACTCAAAAGCACCTTCTTCTTATATTTGCACGGGAACTAAGTCCTGATAGCATTTGCCCAGCTCTACTTCTCAAGCTGACAAAGTTATCTTGTCCGGTATGTTTTCATGGTTGCCGGGAAATGAGGTGGGAGATTATTCCTATCAGCCAGGAGATGTATAAATGGCTTACCAGGATCCAGGGACTTGCAGCTTGTGTTTCCAGTGCAGGCTTTGGCTACGCTGTAAATTGTCTCCATGTCTGAGAGGAGCTGATTATACTGAAAGAAAAAAAAGGATTCATTTGCTTAGGAGGTAAAATATGGGCTCGTCTCCTCGCCATCATTTGCCTGACAACAAGATCCAAGGACTATTGGCGGAAACTGTATTATTATATGCATTTGAATTGAACAGAAATATTTTATTGTTATGGCTTGATCATGCATCTGCTTCCTGTTTTCATTTGCCAGACAAATAATTGTGTCAACATGCTGGATGAGCCCTGCTATGCTGAATTTGTGCAAGCAATGAAACACAAGTGTGCTCATATTCTGGTGCCCTGTGCTTGCCTGCCTCTCAGAATGCTCTTTATTTATGTCTGCAGCTTAATTTTCAGCACATTCAATTCCAAGGATCTAGGGCCTCATTACAGAACTGTCCCTTGGGGACTTAACTACACATTATTTATTAATTCCAGGTTTTTAAGTTCTGTTTTCAACAAGTCCCCAAACAGCCTGCAATTAAAAAAAACACCCATAAAACATCCCATACAAACATCATCATTAAGAAAATACATGAAGAGCACCCAAGTCAGGATAATAACATCACTCCTTCCACCTTAAACCTCTACCAGATGGAAACCCTCAACAGCTTCCCTGAAAGCGAAGAACAGGGCAATTCTGTAGGTCTCCATGGACAGGAAGTTCCATAACTGATTTGCTATGTCCTGGGCCCAATACATTTTGGCACCTGGTGTGAACCACAAGATGATACCCCTATCTCCTTGCCAGGGAAGAAGGGGTGAGTGAAGATCTACATCAGGAACAAGGATGGAATGAAGGTTTTAAAGCAGAGGTTGAGCAGTCATCTGCCGAAGATGCTTTAGCTGAGATTCCTGCAATGCGGCGGGTTGGACCAGATGATCCTTGGGCCCCTTCCAACTCTGCAATTCTACGACTCTATGGTTCACTCTCACCTCCCTCAGCTGTGCGTCAGGTAGGGCTGCCCGCTCTATGTCACTCAGTTTCTTCAGGATACGTTTTATAGTGGGGTCTTGGAAATCAGTAGGGTCAAACATCCGAGCCCGAAGGCCGTACTGCAGGGTGTGGTTTGACATTTCCATGTTCTTTTGCAACTGCAAGGCACATATGGGAGAGAGAGGGAGGGGCATTAGCCAGCACACTTGTATCAGAGGGGAAAAGGACGAGCTCATTCTCTAACTCCAGCACTGCCACAACTGTCTAGTCGCCCCTATTAACAACAACAACAATTTATTATTTGTACACCGCCCATCTGACTGGACTTCCCCAGCCACTCTGGGCAGCTTCCAACAAAGATTAAAAACTTCCCTGAACAGGGCTGCCTTCAGATGTCTTCTAAATGTCAGGTACAGTGGTACATCTGGATACGAACAGGATCCGTTCTGGAGCCCTGTTCGCATCCTGAAGTAAATGTAAGATGCGACTGTGTGTCTGCGCGTGCGTGGGTCACCGCTTCCGCGCATGTGCATGACGCCATTTTAAGCAACTGCGCATGCACAAGCAGCGAAACCCAGAAGTAACGCACTCCGTTACTTCTGGGTCGCCGCGGAGCGCAACCTGAAAATACTTAACTTGAAGCTCCTTCAACCCGAGGTATGACTGTATTTGTTTATCTCTTTGACATCTGATGGGAGGGCGTTCCACAAGGTGGGCACCACTACCAAAAAGGCCCTCTGCCTAATTCCCTGTAGCTTTGCTTCTCGCTGTGAGGGAACCGCCAGAAGGCCCTCGGCGCTGGACCTCAGCGTTCGGGCTGAATGATGGGGGTGGAGACGCTTCTTCAGGTATACTGGGCCGAGGCCGTTTAGGGCTTTAAAGGTCAACACCAACACTTTGAATTTGAAACGTACTGGGAGCCAATGAAGGTCTTTCAGGACCGGTGTTATACGGTCTCTGTGGCTGCCTCCAGTCACCAGTCTAGCTGCTGCATTCTGGATTATTGATGATGATAAAATTTATTTCCCACCCTTCCATGTGAAGGAACCCAAGGCAGCATTCCCTTGGGCTCAGGGCAAACAAAAACACTAACCCCACAATCTAGGGTTTCACATATCTGTCAGTTTCTGTTTATTTCTCTATGTTTGCACATCCGTTTCTGATGTTTTATTTTTTATTAGAAAAGAAGTCCTCATGAAAATTCATCAGCATTTTTGTTCAAATTTATCCTGTTATAAACAGGATAAATTGTATGCAATTTTCCCTAACACAGACATGTTTTTCAAAGCCACTTCACTAATTTATATGCATCGTCATATGCATATAATGCGTATTACTCAGCTGCAGAACTCTGTTGTAAAATTCGGAGGTGGCTGCATTTTGAAAGGTGGCTGTGTTTCGGTTCACATATTATTTCAGAAAGCGTGAATTAATAATATATAATAATAATAATAATAATAATTTCCCCAGCCACTCTGGGTGGCTTCCAATCGAGTGTTAAAAACAATACAGCATCAAATATTAAAAACTTCCCTAAACAGAGCTGCCTTCAGATGTCTTTTAAAGAGAAGATAGCTGCTTATTTCCTTCACATCTGAAGGGAGGGCGTTCCACAGGGTGGGTGCCACTACCGAGAAGGCCCTCTGTCTGGTTCCCTGTAACCTCACTTCTCACAACAAGGGAACTGCCAGAAGGCCCTCAGCGCTGGATCTCAGTGTCCGGGCTGAACAATGGGGGTGGAGACGCTCCTTCAGGTATACGAGACATTGGGTAGGTTCCCCTTTAAATGTGAATTGAACTGAGTTCCCCACCACCACCACTGACCCTACCACACTCTGCTGGTTTTCCTACCATCATCTGTCTGTTGGGCTCCGTGATGTTGGTGTTGTATGTCCAAGAGGCCTCTGTGTAAGAATTCCATACCACTTCGGCTGTGCTGTTGTAGTCTGCCAGGAATGTTTTAGCCTCGTTTTCATCAGTTATTTTATCTGGAAAAGGTTAAAGGGTGGGGAGGGAGAAACAAAAAGCTGGAAAAAGTAGGGAAATTAACTCACCTCCTTGTCTTTCTTTCTTTCTTTTAGTCTAGCATGTTAACTCCCAGTACCTAATTTCTAAAGAGACAAGTCCCAGGTTCCTGCAGAAATTTTACATTCTCTGATGGAATCAGAACTCCTTTCCGTACCTATGATGTGCAATTATTGGCTGTGGTTACTCATGGATGAAGACAAGGCATTCTGAACATGCTCAGGAGACCTATCCTCCTTAATGTTATAGTTCACACTTCTGGGACAAAACCCTATCACTTAAAACACACTCCAGGGCTGAGACCTGGTAACTCTGAAGACCCACCTGTGACATTTTCATCCCCTGGCGTCCCCGTCCCCTTAAAGAGAAATGTTAGGAGAAGCCAGCAGGTGAGTGGTAGGTAAGTACTAG
This sequence comes from Podarcis filfolensis, assembly GCF_964270895.1. Classification (NCBI taxonomy): domain Eukaryota; kingdom Metazoa; phylum Chordata; class Lepidosauria; order Squamata; family Lacertidae; genus Podarcis; species Podarcis filfolensis. The sequence continues at coordinate 43,013,801 of NC_139615.1, forward strand.
CTGAGCATCTACCTTTGCTCATTGGGAAGTTAAAATGAGCACACAGGTGGAGATGCCCACATTCTAGAATCAGCCAATTCACCAGGCGGCAACTCATCCCACCTTCCAATTCATCTGTTACATCAGGAGCATGGAACCCCATTGGTTGGAGAGCCGGTCTGCACTCCTCATCAGTAGAGAGACATAACAGCTGGCCTCCCACTGCTTTGATAAGGGCTGCACTCTCCCTTATCAGTAGACATATCACCTGGTCTTTACGAAGAGGGTCAATACCCCTTAACAGCATAAGTCAAGCCAGCAGCTCGCTAGACAGATCTCACCCTCAAAAGGGGTGCTGCCTGGCTCCTGCCCTACCAAGTGCCAGCCCAGAGGCAAAACAGCAGGTGCTTTAAGGATCAATACTTGTGGTTTATCAATGCTAGAAGGAAAGCACGGCCTGCTATCTCCCTATTCCCGGTCTCCCTAAAAGTCATCCTGCAGTGAAGTCACCAGGGCTCTCACAGTCCTCCTCCCCCCACAGACAAACAAGACAAAAACCACTCCATATTCCAGCTGCATCAGCCATTTCTTCCCAGTCGGATGTCCTGTGTTGTCCCCCTGTTTATGCAAGAGACCGCCACTTCCATTCCTATGTTCCACTGCAAAATATAAAACAAGCTGAGTGCCCCTTTGTGGATTATAATTGCCCTGGTCCAATGGCAAAGCCAAGCAGTGAGGTGGTCATCTGGTACCCCCCCTTCTTCTTTGGACACCTGCTACCGTTGTGCCCAAGCACCAGGGTCATAGTGAAACCACCCTCCTGCAGGCCTCTTCCCCCCCCCCATGACTTTGTGCCTTGGAAACTTTACCAAGCCCTTCTGGGTAGCCCTCTGGGACGGGGGGACGCCACTCAAAGTCCGGCCAGCCCAGCGTTTCATTGGTTCGCTTATTCTGTTCTTCTAGCCACTGAGTAACGGGACTGAAATACTCCAGCAGTGCTGACGCATCCATCTTATTTGTGCCAGTGAGTTGTTGGAGAATATTCTGCCAGGGCTGGGAAGAGCCAACCCTCAGCGCCTCGCTGCAGCGAAGAAAACAAAGAGACGAATGGGTAGTGATGTAGATGCAGCTACTGTACTCATGCTGATAGCCACTGTGGAAGACCCACAAGACCAGGCGACTCCAGTCTCCGCCTGCTGCGGACTCCCGCACCACAGAAGGGATTTGAGGAGACCTTGCAGTTTGGGTTTATTTTCTTGCCACATCTTCTGAAGCAGCCAGCAACTAGGCAATGCGAACTGAAGCCAGTGCCAGCACCTTTGGGCAGCTGCCAGTGCCCCAACGCCCCCTCTTTTTATTTTATTTTAAAAGTGTGAGTTTTTGTGTTTGTTTTGCCTAGTTCCCTGGATGGCTGGGTCCTGTTAGCATTTAAATTTTCCACTACGCTCCCAGAAGAAGCATGACCCTGGGACATTTTGGGAAAATAAAATGGCAGGTGCCCGTCACCACTGCCAGGTAAGCTGGCCAGGGTCTGCTTTGCCCAGCCCCGCCCCCCAACCTGGTACCAGCTGTGAATAGTTGAACTTTTATGTCCTGCAGACTTTTGCGACTCCTTGCTCTGCAAGCACTTCAATTCCTGCTGCTCTTTGCTTGCAAGGTGCTTTGCATTATATGGTCAGTGGGAGTGGCAGGGATGAGTTCACCCCTTGGAACTGATGGAATCTGCTTCCCTAGGTGCCTAGGTGGACACACCACAAGCATGATAGATGTCGGAGGTACCCTTCCATTGAAGAGTGTGGGTGATGCCATTCTTAAGGTCTCTCTCCAACACTGCATGCTTGTACGGTCACCTTTCCCAGGGTATTTGAGCATCTGGTCCCCACTAATGGGTAAGTGCCCAGTGGCATTCAAGCTACGCCAAGATTATGCCAGGAGATCACTTCTGCAACTGAGTGTGGTCACACCTGTGTGATCGCAGTCCTCAGGTCTGCATGTCACAGCCCTCTTGCTTTTTCCAACACAGGTGTACCCCTTCTTGTTACATCATGGTCTCAGGAAGGGGGAAATGCCCCCAACCTAGAATTGTTAGCCTAGGTCTTCCCACCCACTTCTAATGCCATTTAGGTAGGAGACCACACCTTGCTGTTTCCCCATCTCTCCCTGCTGTCACCTGAGCTTCTGTCCGGCTTCTTTGGATTGGTAGATGTCACAGGTATGAAGATTGCCAGTGTGGTTGGCAGCTTGGCAGAGCGCCTTGTGGAACTGGAACTGCAGGATGAAACTGACAAAGTACCTGCCCCAGACAAAATAAAAATCCATATACTTCTGGTACCCATCAGTTCTTCAGTAGGACACCCACTAACCACCCCAGTGCCCAATACTACTACTACCACTACTACTAATATCACAGCAAATTCTGCCATACTGAACAAGAGTCAATTTTTGAAGGCATAACGTTACAAAAAAAATGAAGCACGGAAAGATCTGCCAGTTTGGTTCTTAGTTTTTCATTTTTCCATTTTCTGCAGCAAATTGGTGACTTTAAAAAAAAAAGTTCTCTTGCAGGATTATCAACATTTTAGGGCGCATTTCTCCTAAATATGCACAATTCCATGAGCAATTTCCACTAATATAAGCAGCTCTGCAAACACTGTTTGCACAGCAAAATTCAGATAAGTGCAAATTTCAAAGGACGACCTTGCTTAGTTTCTGATATTGTTTCAGAAAGTGTGAATTTGATAGTCACCTTTAAATGTGAACAACTTCATATAAGTTCTCTCCCAGCCTTAAAAAGAACACGCTAGTCAAGAACTCTCTGCAAGTTCTGCATTTCTAAAGCAGCTGGGGGAGGAGTAGCTTTTGGACCTACAAATGTTATTGGACTCCAACTCCCATGATCCCCAGCTGTGGGTCATTCTGTCTTGGGGGAAGCAGAAGTCCAACAGGAACTGGAGGGTCAAAAGCTCCTTGTTCCTATACTAAAGAGTATGGAGTTCAGAATTGATTTGGGGGGACCTAACTCCATGCAGCCTTCCTCTGCCGCTAGGGTGTGCCATTTTAGGGTGTGAAACTTAATTTCTGCAAATTTCTTCAGTGTAGGGTCTTAAAAATATGTTTTTGGGTGTGATGAATTCAAATCTGCTATTTTTTTTGTGATTGAGCAACATTTAGCTTGGTAAGTCTAGGTTTGATGGAAAAGCACATAAATTGCTTTTGAAAAACCAAAGAGTTTTAATTTTACCTTCTGAAAATGTCAGATAATGATTAATAATAATAATAATATAACTGCAAGTACTTTTCAAAATTTTAATGCTCTATGCAATTTTACATATGTTTTACTTTCCAGGCAAAACTGAATTATATTTTAACCAATATATACCGTAAATTTCGCTCCAAAACACGCACTTTTTTGCTCCTAGAAAGTAAGGGAAAATGCCTGTGCGTGTTATGGAGCGAATGCACGGATCGGAGCCATGGCTGCCATCAGTCAAGCAAAGCGGGAGCCGCTTACACACTCTACGAGGCTCTCGCTTTGCTTGCTTTAAAGCGACCTGGAGCCGGGGAGGAGGGAGGGAAGGAGAGTCATGGCAGCAAAGCCGGCAGCAGCCGCTTACACGGGAGGAGGGACGGAGCTAGCAAAAGTCCGTGCGCTCTCTAAACAGAGCAGTGAGGCTGCAGAGGGATGGCAGGAAAGATAAAATTTAAGCAACCAGCAGCAAAATAAAACCAACCTCGAGCTCTGAGCCAGCGCAGTGAAAACCAGGAAGTAAAAAAAAAGGCTGGGGAGGGCATGAGGGAGAGGGGGAAACTTCGCAAATCCCCCCCCCCCCCCGCGTCTCAGCTGATCCGCGGGACGGAGCAGCTTATTTTCAGGCAGGATAGATTTGAGCATTGTCTGGGTCCTAGTGCCCCTACCGCTTTTTTGTGCTCCATTCTATTGCTGCTGGTGGCTGCTTATCATTCAGGCTGCAAGGAGGAGCGCTTTTACACAGCTAATGGCGAATCCCCTGCAATCCAAGTCCTCCTCACTTGCTCAAATCTATTCTGCCTCAAAACAAGGAGCGGAAGGAAAAGGCTGCAAACTGTTAAATGGAAAAAAAACCCAGGCACAGGGCAAATACCTTAAGTATACCTTTAAAGCAACAGTGCTCTCCCCCCCCCCCCGCTCAGCTCGCAGAAAAGCTCCTTCTCCACACACCCCACGCGTGCTCCTTGTCCCTTGAGTTCTTTTCCTTCCCTCCCCACTTAAAACGTGGTTACAAAGCATGGATCCACATGGATCCTCAGGATTTTTGCACTGGGTCACCCCAAATTCACCATCAGATCACATAGCATTTCCATGGCTATAGCCTGCACCAAAAAACACACACGCACCCACTGTTTCATGGGGCCGCAATGGCGCAAAAACGTTACAAAGCATGGATCCACATGGATCCTCAGGATTTTTGCATTGGGCTACCCCAAACTCACTGTCAGATCACATGTCTGTGGCCACAGCATGAACCATAAAAATCATACATCCACTGTTTCGTTTAGAATATTTTTTCCTTGTTTTCCTCCTCTAAAAACTACATGCGTGTTATGGTCAGATGCGTGTTATAGAGCGAAAAATACGGTATATTGAATTCCCATGTCATATTACAACTTTTTAGCACCGCTCATTTTGGGAATTCGAAAGTTGAGAAATTCAACACGTCCTTCTCTACCACCTTAGATTTGCTTGTCAGAACCTTCAGGTAGTTCAACACTGCAGAACATTGCAATGTACTCGACGTTCCATGAATAATGAAGGCATATACACCAGCCTCACTCAAGAACATCAGTGAAGCTCACCATGTTTCATTAACACATTCCACATTCCCCAACTCTTTCAGCTCCCGGTACCTGATATAAGGTGTGTTGCCAGGTATATGATATTTAGCACCAGGGTCGAAGTTGGTTTCATCTCTTGCAATAGGAGGGCAAATTCCCTGGTATTTTGTTCTGGAGAAAGGTCAGCCATGCGGACAGAGAAGAAACAGAACAGCATTAGCACAAGTCTCTAGAAATGAAGCAGATTCCAGGTTGTTTGTTCTTAATCTAGATTTGATGCTGATTATGGGTATGCCGTTTATTATTTATATTTATTTATTCGTTGCATGTCTATACCACATTTATCTTCCAAGGAGCTCAAGGTGGTGTACTTGGTTCTCCCCCCACCCCATTTCATCCTCACAACAACCTTGTGAGGTAAGCCAAGAGTGTTGGAAACACACCCGGGAAGGCTGCCAACTTCCCAAGACTCTGGGACCTCTCCCCGGTGGTCCTCCCTGGCTATAAATCTCCTTCAGTCCAGAGAGACCGGGATAAGCGACCCCTGCCTCCTGAGAGGAGCACACTTGTCTTCTTGCATATCATAGCAGAAGAGTCAATTGTAGTTCTAAACTACTGCATTTTTCGCTCTATAGGACGCACCTGACCATAGGACGCACCTTGTTTTACAGGGGGAGAACAAGAAAAAAAAAATTATCCCCCTCTCTGCTCAGCGCCCCTTCAGCGAAGTGGTAGGAGAAACAGAGCCCCTTCCATTTCTCCTCCCACTTTGCTGAAGGGGCGCTGCACAGCTCTCCCTCTCTCCTGAAGCCAGGAGAGTCTTGCTCTCCCGGCTTCAGCAAAAGGAACCCGAAGCCTTCAGAGCACAGCGCAAGTTCCCACTGCACTCCAAAGGCTTCGGGCGGCTATCCCTGAAGCCTGGAGAGTGAGAGGGGTTGGTGCGCACCGACCCCTCTAGCTCTCCAGGCTTCAGCGAAAGCAACGCGAAGCCTCCGGAGCGCGGAGGGAGCGCTCCCTCTGTGCTTCGGAAGCTTCGTGTTGCTATCGCTGAAGCCAAGGAGCCTGCATTCACTCCATAGGATGCACACACATTTCCCCTTCATTTTTGAAGGGGAAAAATTGCGTCCTATAGAGCGAAAAATACAGTATTTTATTTTACAGTCTATATACAGAGAATCCATCAGCATGTCTATGTTCTTTGAGCACCAGTACAGAACCTGCATCACAATCAGAAGTGAAAGTAACTTCCAACAGTACTCCAACAGTACTGAGACTTCCTGTCTCACGCTCTCTCAGACACTCACATGATATAACCAAACATAGTGCTACTGCTGGAGCAGCACAGGTGGATAAAAATCCTAACAAAGAGATGGTGACTGGCCCAAGGTCACACAGTGAGCTTCACGGCTGAGTGGGGATTCGAATCCTGGCCTCCCCGGTCATAGTCCAACACTCTAACCCAGAGCTTTCTGAACTGTGTGTCGTGACACATTAGTGTGTCGGCTGCAGTGTGTAGTTGTGTCACGCGAATGCTCCCCGCGTTCCTCCTGCGGCTGGAAAGGGTTAGCTTAACCTCCAGTTTGCCAGGCAAACTGAATTACTGTGTCGTGAAATGATGCAAAACTGAATTACAGTCATACCTCATGTTACATCCACTTCATGTTACGTTCTTTCCACTTTCCCTCTCCCCTGTCTGTCTGTCTCTCTCTCTCACACACACACACAAACAAACAGTTGTTGAGAAGATATATGGGTCCCTCAAGCAAACATGGACTTCCCCCTTCCCAATTTTGTAATTCAGTCCTATCACCTGAAATCAGCTTGGGGAACCCCTCCCCTCATACAGTTTCTTGAAACAATGGCTTCCCTTGCTCAGCCATCATGGCAGCCCTCCACCCGCCACAGTTGCACTGCTGAGGGGGGGGCCTTTACCTCAAGTACCACCAGTCATAGTTGTAGCGGTTGGGAGGGGTGCGCCCACTGAAGACATTCCATCGCCACTGGTCTATCAAGTAGCCAAAGGGCAGGAAGGCGATCTTCTCCAGGGCCATTTTTAATAGGTAGTTGATGTCGCTCTCTGCAAAGAAGAAGGGAAAGGGGAAAGAAGACTCAGAGCTGGAATAAGAGCAGAATAAGCACCCTGAAGATCTTGTGCCACAAGTCAAGAGCGGAGTAAGCAGCTTGAGATGACCTGGGCAAGTGACCCACAAGCCTCGGGGCACAAAGACCCACCTGACTTTATAGGAAATTCCTTTCCAACCCAACGGATGGCAGCAGTCAGACCCTGAGCAGGCACAAAGCTGCCCTCTGGGTTGCCCAAAGGGAACAGGTGTGGATATGAAGAGCTCCCCAATCCCTAACAGCAATAAAGAGTGGAGAGCAAATTTTGGGTTTTGGCATGGCCAAACTTGGCCCTCCAGATGCTTTGGGACTACAATTTCCATCATCCCTGACCACTGGTCCTGTTAGCTAGAGATGATGGGAGCTGTAGTCTCAAAACATCTGGAGGGCAAGTTTGGCCATGCCTGGTCTAGGATCTTCTCTTTCTTCTTCAGCAGCTGGGAAGCCCTGGAGTGATAGAAGTCTGGCTCCACATCCCCAAAGCAACTAATCTCAGCTGGAAACCTGACCCTTGAGAAATGTCCCATCAACTCTATCGATTAGCTATTCACCACAGTTCTCCTACATCACCCACCATGCTCAACCGTTACCTATATCCTCAGTGGCTTGGTCAAGCAGCCCAATTTTCTTGAGGTGAGTGGGGGTGGAGACGGACAAGCCCATGACATCGCCAATGGCTTCATGAAAGCCAGGGTTGGCCCCACTGCGGAAGGAGATGGGTTGGTCCTTGTACTGCAGGTAGTATTCAATGTGCCCCATCTCATGGTGTACTGTGAAGAGCTGCTCCATGGTGACGGTTGTGCACTGCTTTATCCTGCAAAGTATGGAGCAGAAAGGTGAGGATGCAACATTGGTTCTGTTAAAATGCACCAGTTGAGCTAATAGGGCACCTGCTTGACAGACTGGAAGGGTCGTTCCTGCTTCCCTTTTACACACGGAGTCCTCAGAAGAGTTGAAAAGGAAGTCCCTCTTCAGTTTCCCTGCACAGGGCACTGAGCCAAGGGGGTGCTAAGCCATCATCACCACCCTATATTCATACAGGCACCTATTTAGAAGATCCATTAAAAATAGCAACTGCACCAAACGGAAATACACCTTGGGTTGAAGTTGCTTCAAGTTGAGTGCTTTCGGGTTGCGCTCCACGGCGATCCGGAAGTAATGGAACGCGTTACTTCCGGGTTTTGCTGCTTGCACATACGCAGATGGTCAAAATGACGTAACACGCATGCATGGAAGCGGCGACGCGACCCGCACTCGCGCAGACGTGGGTTGCGTTTACTTCAGGATGCGAACGGGGCTCCAGAACGGATCCTGTTCGTATCCAGAGGTACCACTGTATTGTGAGAATAAGAAGTATTTGTCCTCAGCAAATCTTGTCCTCACTCAGGGCACCTTATTACCAAGGTCTGCCCCTGCCCTCTTGTCAATATAGAATTTAAATTGTTTAAAGCTCTCACAGATGTAATCCTTGGAACACCAGTCCTTCTTGGTAGCTTTGCAAGGGATTCAAAGACGTCTTAACATATTACCGTATTTTTCGCTCTATAGGACGCACTTTTCCCCCTCCAAAAATGAAGGAGAAATGTGTGTGTGTCCTATGGAGCGAATGCAGGCTTTCGCTGAAGCCTGGAGAGCAAGAGGGGTCGGTGCGCACCGACCCCTCTCGCTCTCCAGGCTTCAGGAAGCTATCCGCAAGGCTTGCGGATAGCAGCCTGCAGCCTGAACTCCCGCTGGGCTCCGGAGGCTTTGGGTGAACACACCTTGAACGCACAGAACGCACCTTGTTTTAGAGGGGGAGAACAAGAAGATTTTTTTCCCCCTGTTCTCCCCCTCCTATGGTCCGGTGCGTCCAATAGAGCGAAAAATACGTTAAGTGCTCCCACACACTATAGTTCCCAGGGTTCTCTAGGAAAGATTTAGCACACGGAAAAGGTTTTCAGAACTGGTTTATACGTTTAGTAGATTTATCGCTGATACACACTATAAATTTAAAGCACATCCAATGCACATTGAAGGCACATGACTTCCTCCTAAGACTCCTGTGAACTGCAGTTTGTTAAGGGTACTGAGATCTGTAGCTCTGAGATGAGGAAACCAGTGCCTATTATTATACATTTCATTTCTATACCGCTTAAATTGAACCACATGTTGTTACTAAAACTGGACGTTGATATTTTTTCAAAGACCTATGTTTCTTTAAAAGGATCTGCATAAATGCATTCTGTGGTTCTCTTCCAAGAAGGCATTTGGTTCCCCCTTTCCAAAGCAAGGCCCTTTCACATGCAGTAGGCACCTGAAATCTTTGCGGTTGTAGAAGTCCCAGGCCGACGCATGGCACACCACCTCTCGGCCATCTGTTGGCTTCTCCAGCATAGAATCCTTCCAGAATTCAGGTGGCATCTCAATCATGCCAAGTGAGGTGAAGAATGCGTCCGCCTCCCGGAACATGCGCGTTACGTTCCAATTCTAGGAAAGGACCCATCCACAGAATGAGATAGCATGCATTTTCTTGGATCCAGACATAGTCATGCTTAATGAAATCAATCAGCAGGGCTTAAGTTTTTGTTTAGTCGTTTAGTTGCGTCCAACTCTTCGTGACCCCATGGACCAGAGAAGGCCAGGCACTCCTGTCTTCCACTGCCTCCTGCAGTTTGGTCAAACTCATGCTGGCAGCTTCGAGAACACTGTCCAACCATCTCGTCCTCTGTCATCCCCTTCTCCTTGTGCCCTCAATCGTTCCCAACATCAGGGGCTTCAGCTGTCGCTAATTCAAACCCCATTGATTTCAATGGATCTACTATTCTAAGCATGGTAAGTTGAGATCCAACCCCTAATAGATAACAATACAGGCGTTCTCTTGTTGGGAGTACTCATTATTCCCCTAATGTGTGCACTTATTCTGCAGCATCTCACTGTAGAATGGCAGCAATACCACCCCGCCCCCATTGATGTTTAGGTATGTACCGTATTTTTTGCTCTATAAGACTCACTTTTTCCCTCCTAAAAAGTAAGGGGAAATGTGTGTGCGTCTTATGGAGCAAATGCAGGCTGTGCAGCTATCCCAGAAGCCAGAACAGCAAGAGGGATTGCTGCTTTCACTGCACAGCGATCCCTCTTGCTGTTCTGGCTTCTGAGATTCAGAATATTTTTTTTCTTGTTTTCCTCCTCCAAAAACTAGGTGCGTCTTGTGGTCTGGTGCGTCTTACAGAGCGAAAAATACGGTAGCTGTTTTCACTCGCAACCCCTGCTGTCTATATGAAGGCTGCAGTCAAAGCAGCAAAAGTGTAAGAAGAAAAGCGTATGTAATAACAACACGGATGACCTTACTTGCTGCCTCATAGTATTGGTGACATCAAGGCTGGGCTTATTTGGGTAAGGGATCATCATATCGTAAATGTTGTTCCATTGCTGCGCCCACATGTTACCTGCAGGGGGCAAAGCAGCACAGCTTAGCTTGAGGCGAACAGTTAGTTTCAGCCTTTTCCTACCATAAGGAATAATAGCAAGAAGAAGAAGCTTATGATGCAATATCACCGGGAAGCTATATTTGTCAATTTTTCACATTTGGGGCATGGAAGCAAAAAAATAACAACTGTGGTTTTCTTCCCAAGTCTTGTTAGATCCCTTAGGGCCATTGAAGATATCACATTAATTACCATATTTTTTGCTCTATAAGACTCACTTTTTCCCTCCTAAAAAGTAAGGGGAAATGTGTGTGCGTCTAATGGAGTGAATGCAGGCTGCGCAGCTATCCCAGAAGCCAGAACAGCAAGAGGGATTGCTGCTTTCACTGCGCAGCAATCCCTCTTGCTGTTCTGGCTTCTGAGATTCAGAATATTTTTTTTCTTGTTTTCCTCCTCCAAAAACTAGGTGCGTCTTGTGGTCTGGTGCGTCTTATAGAGCAAAAAATACGGTATGTTATTAGGAGCTGAGGGTGGGTAGTCTGAACAGCTTCAGGACTATGGGCAACCATGATAGTTTCCCTGGTTTGCAGATCATAGAATTGTAGAATTGGAAGAGACCCGAAGGATCATCTAGTCCAGGCTTCCTCAAACTCGGCCCTCCAGATGTTTTGAGACTACAATTCCCATACAATTCCCCGAGCACTGGTCCTGCTAGCTAGGGATCATGGGAGTTGTAGGCCAAAAACATCTGGAGGGCCATATTTGAGGAAGCCTGATCTAGTCCAACCCCCTGCAATGCAGAAATATGCAGCAGCCCCTTATGGGGATCAAACCTGCAACCTTGGCACTATCGGCACCATGCTCTAAACAACTAAGAAACCCAGGCTGCCCAAAGATCCAGAAAGACTGGCAGCACCTACTCCAAGGCTTTTATGAGAGTGAGAGATTGTGATTCTTGTGAACATTGTTCTCCCACCCTTTGGAAGATGCATTTTGGAAGGACTGCCTCAAACTCATAGGGGTGCCACAGAAATAATGTAGTTGGTCAAGAGAGCCATGGACTCAAAAAGGTGGAAAACCTCTGGTCTAGGCTCTGGCAACCTCTGGGTTGGATTATTGCAACATTATAAACGGGGCTGCCTTTGAAGATGGTTCAGAAACTGCAACTGGTGTAGAATTTGCTGTCCAGATTGTTGACCAGGACAGGCGAAACTTACACCAATTCTTCCACAACTGCACTGGCTACAAATTAGTTTCCAGGCTCCATTCAAAGTGCAGGAGAGCTGTGCAGGACCCCAATACCTCAAGGACCACATCTCCTCATACAAATCCAACCCTTTGATGGTCATCTGAGGCCCTTCACTGTGTCCCCCTGTGTGCACAGGTCTGGAGGGTAGCAACGTGAGACTAGACCTTTTCAGTGATGGATCTCCCCTTGTGGAATGTTCTCCTCTTACAGAGGCTCTACGGACTACTGACATAGCTATGATCCCGTAATCTTTACCTGTTTTTAGGTGCCATGCATTCCATACCCCCTTTTTACCTGGACTTTTAGCCCTTGATGTGATGGTGTATTGTTGTTTTTTTAAAGCATTTGTGGCTTCTTGCAGTGGAATAGGATCTTTAAGACCAGAGTTTTATTGCTATAGATGTTGGTTTTTAAGGTTTCTGTTGGTTTTGTTTGTTGCAATTGTTTTTTTTCTATTTCAATTGTGTTTGTACAGTTATACCTTGGGTTACAGATGCTTCAGGTTGCGTGTTTTCAGATTGCACACCGCGCCAAACCCGGAAGTACCGGAACAGGTTACTTCCGGGTTTCGGCACTCGCGCATGCGCAGAAAAACTAAATCGCACTTTGCGCATGTGCAGAAGTGCTGAATCACAACCCACACATGCGCAGACGCGGCACTGCGGGTTGCGAACGTGCCTCCCACACGGATCACGTTTGCAACCCGAGTGTCCACTGTAAATCGCTTTGGGTCACATTTGTGAGAAAAGCGACTAGATCATCATCATCATCTCTAGCACTGATGAGACTCAACAGAAATGGACCCTGTTCACTCTTAGGCATGACAGCTTGAAGCAGTCCAACTGGTCAGCCTGTGTAGAGTGTGGCAGGACACTTCATGCATTCAGAAATGAGCCATCATGATTTTCTCTAGCATGACTTCCACTTCATCCCCTTTTTATTGCCAACTTACCCAGTAAGTGAGCTGGAATGGGGCCTTTCAGGTTGACGTACGTAGGGCCGTAGCGCTCATACAGTTTCCTCCTGACAAAAGCATGCAGGTTTAGGTAAAGGGGCTCCAGCTGGTGATAGAGTTGCTCCAGGTCATCCTCGAAAGTTGGTGAATCATACCAGGAACGCCAATAGTCACCGGTATCCTTGAAGCCTGGACGCCAACAAGAGCACAGAACCCAAAGGAAGTCACACGTGCATAATCTCAACACAAGGTTGGAGAATCATTCCCCCACCACATCATATACCCATGTTGTTCAATGTCTGTTCTTAAGGCACAGAGCACGCAACCACAAACTGAAAGCCAATTCACATGATCATTTTTGGCGGGTGAACATATCAGACGACACAGCGGTTCTTCAAACAGCTCTTGTTTATTCACAGGCCAGAACAGAACTGAACTGAAGGGTTCAGCCAGCCTGCTTATATAGAGCTCCACTACAACACAACAGTAACCACTTTTTGTAACTATCCAATCACTGAACGTCACTTTCAATCCCTTATTTGCATAACTATCTACAGTATCCCCCTGCTGGCCCAAGGTGAGAACTTCAGTACATAACAGTTGTGTGGCGGGGTAAGTCAAAATTCATTGTTGCAGTGATGACCCTCTCCTAAACACGTTGACACATGCTCAGCATTCCCTCAAATATTTTCAAAATGGGATGTAAATCAGTTGAGAATGGACGCGCTGAGGTAACACACCATAAATCATCAGATCACAGTGGTTTCACTCTGGCATTGCAGAACCATTCTCCAAATGGGTCCTCTCTTAGGAAACATGGGGAATACATTTCTAAAAGGAGGGCAGTAGGGAGAGCTACAATATTCAGGCCTTCTCTGAAGCTTTCAATCACCTTTTTTGCCTAAGCTAAAATGCCCCAGCTGCTTGCAGCTTTCTCCGTAAGGCAGTCTTTTGATCCCACGAATGGCCCATTTCCTATTTACACCCCCCAATCCATATTTAAAGCATCTCACCATCCATTTTGTAGGCCTCGTTGCTGAGTACAACAAATTCCTCATACTTGGGCCGCAGAGGATTGCCGGCTGCGTTGTGCCACCCTTCCCAGGCATAGAGCAGTTTCCTGTAATTGCGAGAGGTGGCCATGATGTCCGTTATCTCTGAGAAGTGAGTGCAGGAGAAGAGACCAGAAACAAAAAACAAAAACAAAAAACACAGAAAATGGTCATAGGTTGAAAAGAACCCATTTTGTAGGTGATGTGCCTCATCACAAGGGCAGTGCTATTTATTCAGTGTTATTGTTCAGGGACAAAGGAGTCCCCTCCCCTCAAGTTTGGGGCTATTTTTGATTCGGTGGTAGATTGAGAACCATCTCAACAGCACTGGTTTCTGTCTTTCAAATTGGGAAACACTAATTCTGGGTTTGCTGGCAGCTGAGCGCTTGTAACTTCTCTCAAAAGTGCCCTAGTTTTTGAAATGCAGTGGTACCTCTGGTTGCATACACTTCAGGTTACATACGCTTCAGGTTACAGACTCCTCTAACACAGAAATATTACCTCAGGTTAAGAAAGAAGTAATATGCTTCAGGATGAGAACAGAAATTGTGCTCCGGCGGTGTGGCGGCAGCAGGAGGCCCCATTAGCTAAAGTGGTGCTTCAGGTTAAGAACAGTTTCAGGTTAAGAACAGACCTCCGGAACAAATTAAGTACTTAACCCAAGGTACCACTGAATGTAAATCTTTGGACACAGCTGCTACACATAATTTCTATTCTAGCCCTTATCAATGTACAATGATACATTTGGTGGCCAAAGAAATGGCTGAAACACATTAAAGGAAGACATCATTTTTAAGGGCTCCAAATCAATCAGGCTCTTCAACTCTTGCAGTGTCAAGAGTTGTGGGGGCAAAATGGTCTCACACTTGAAAAATAAGCATACTGTTGAACAGGAGTTGAGAACTTGTGGGTCTCTGAGTGTTTTTGAACCACAGCTCACACTATCCCTCACCATTGGCTATGTTAGCTTCCTAGAGCAGCTAGGAGTTGGAATAATAAAACAACAACTACAACAACTGGATGGCCCCATGTTCCACAAGTGCTGTAGAATACGAACTAAGACAATCTGTGGCATGATAAGCACCACGTAAATATTTGTAAACATCAAAGCAAGCATGTGACATTTTACGCCACTACAATGTCACAGTTATCTGTGACCATGGGACTTGTGGTATTCCTGACACAGCCCTCAGATCTCAAGAAATCACCTCCCCCTTGAGGTGCTCCCGTGTTGAAAGCAGTCACGTAGATTGGGGTGTGGGAGGGTTACGCTAATGAGAACAGGAAGATACACACCTGGTTCTAGAGCCCAACAGCTGGAATTCTGATTTGGCAGACATACTTTGGAAGTGGAGTAGATATTGTCCATCTCACTCAGAATAGTGTTATACTTAGAAAGGAAAGAGAAATAGTCCAGGTTAGTGTGATAGTCCCATACCTGCTAGTTCTACGAAGTCACTCCTTTTCGGCCCAGCCACAGTGTCACCTGTTCCACACCTCAGGTCTGCTTTGTACCCTATAATCTATCACAGTTTCAACAGAGAATGGCTGCCCAGTGGCAACAGCAAGGACACCCAGGGAGGCTGCCTCAAACACTGGCTTCCTGAGTAGTGTTCAAAATTATTTATTTTATGATGAACTTGAAACTTAGGTGTCTGTAGCCAGCCAAGTCAGGAATGGGCCCAAAAACACCTTCATTTTCCCTGTAATCTTGCATTATTGAAAGTACAAAACTATTGGGCGAGTCCCTTTTGTTTCAGCATAAAAGCCTGCTGTTCTCACATGACTTTGATGTGGCGATGCTGCCTGCACCATCAAGACCCTGATCAGGCCACGCTACACACCATGGAGCGGAAGTCAGGACTGATGTTCTCACTACCATAACCTGGCCAAGGCATGAAGGTCAAAGGAACAAGAGGAGGCAGGCCTGAAATTCAAAGTGGGCTGGGAGAAAATGGGAAATGCAAAGTGGGTGGCAGGGGGCAGTAGAGGTGTACAGAATCAACCCTTCACAGCTTAAAAAGCAATGGGAGGGGAGGGTGGCGAGCAAGGACAGATAATGGCAGAATTTCGAAAGGAGGAGGCCAGCATTGCATCGGCCTTAAGGGCAGAGGTGGATTTTGGGCAGTGTGACAGTTCCACCACACTGGGCACTGCAACTATGACATAGTGAATTGAGCAGAATGGAAGACAAGAGGCACAGGGGGTGCTCAATTTTGGAGTCTCTGAAATCTGAAAGGCCAAAGTCCGTCTCTGTTTAGGGTAAGGCATATAAGAGAAGAGGTATATATGTAAGAGGTATATAAGAGAAGGTATATAAGGGACGCGGGTGGCACTGTGGTATAAACCACAGAGCCTAGGGCTTGCCAATTGGAAGGTCGGCAGTTCAAATCCCCGTGATGGGGTGAGCTCCCGTTGCTCGGTCCCAGCTCCTGCCAACCTAGCAGTTCAAAAGCATGTCAAAGTGCAAGTAGATAAATAGGTACCACTCCAGCGGGAAGGTAAGCGGCATTTCCGTGTGCTGCTCTGGTTCGCCAGAAGCAGCTTAGTCATGCTGGCCACATGACCCGGAAGCTGTCTGCGGAGAAACGCCGGCTCCCTCGGCCTATAGAGCGAGATGAGCACGCAACCCCAGAGTCGTCCGCAACTGGATCTAATGGTCAGGGGTACCTTTACCTTTATATAAGAGACGAAAGGAGCTCTGAAAAAAAAATATGGCACAGTGGTGGGGGAAGGGAGTTGTGTTAGGATGAGATGAGGGCTGATTGCTGGAAGAAGAGATTGTGAAGCGTGCCTGCATTCAGGGCACATGAGAACATGAAAGGCAGCAAATGGAGTTAGCAAGTGCTTTGATGTTAGATAACCATCTCGAGTGGGTATAATACTCCGGGGCAGGGGGTGGGGAGAAAGGTAATAAGTTTCAGAGAGTAAGACTGGGCACCAAGGAAAATAATAATAATAATAATAATAATAATAATAATAATAATAATAATAATAATAATAATTTATTTATCTTAAAAAGCAGAGACATCACCTTGCCAACAAAGGTCCGTATAGTTAAAGTTATGGTTTTCCAAATAGTGATGTATGGAAGTGAGAGCTGGACCATAAAGAAGGCTGATCGCCAAAGAATTGATGCTTTTGAATTATGGTGCTGGAGGAGACTCCTGAGAGTCCCATGGACTGCAAGAAGATCAAACCTATCCATTCTGAAGGAAATCAGTCCTGAGTGCTCACTGGAAGGACAGATCCTGAAGCTGAGGCTCCAATACTTTGGCCACCTCATGAGAAGAGAAGACTCCCTGGAAAAGACCCTGATGTTGGGAAAGATGGAGGGCACAAGGAGAAGGGGACGACAGAGGACGAGATGGTTGGACAGTGTTCTGGAAGCTACCAGCATGAGTTTGACCAAACTGTGGGAGGCAGTTATAGACAGAAGTGCCTGACGTGCTCTGGTCCATGGGGTCACGAAGAGTCGGACACGACGAAACGACTACAATTATTTATACCCTGCCCATTTGGCTGGGTTTCCCCAGCCACTCTGGGCGGCTTCCAACAGAATATTAAAATACAATAGTCTGTCAAACATTAAAAGCTTCCCTAAACAGGGCTGACTTCAGATGTCTTCCAAAAGTCTGGTAGTTGTTTTTCTCTTTGACATCTGGTGGGAGGGTGGGTGCCACTACCAAGAAGGCCTTCTGCCTGGTTCCCTGTAACTTGGCTTCTCACAGCGAGGGACCCGCCAGAAGACCCTCGGTGCTGGACCTCAGTGTCTGGGCAGAACGATGGGGGTGGAGACGCTCCTTCAGGTATACTGGACCGAGGCCATTTAGGGCTTTAAAGGTCAGCACCAACACTTTGAATTGTGCTTGGAAAAGAGGTCAAGTTAGAGCTGTAGGGTTCATAAGGTGCACTGCAGCCAATCATCTGGGACATGTGGGCCTTTTTGTTGGCTGTGCCTTTCATTAATAGGTAGTGAAGGGCCAACTCGCCAGGATCTGGGGCTGTGAGCTCCCATTCTGCCACACTCTTTGTGCCTTTTCAGTGCAGAATCCCAGGTGGCCAGAATGCGTATTTGGTACCACTGGCTGATGGTGTGCTAACAAAGCTGAGCTAGTCCCCAGGAAAGCTCGGCAGCAAAGCTTTGCATGCAGAAGGTTGCAAGTTCAACCCCTGAGATCCCCAATTACGGCTGGGAAGGAACCCACCTTGAACCCCTGGAAGGCTGCTGCCATTCAACACCAACAATGTGTAGCTCAGTGGTCCGACTCACTTTAAAGGCATCTTCCAATGTTCCTCTACCACTGAGTTAAAGTTAGTAAAAGACTATTTATATAAAAGACACCAAACAAAAGCCACTTTGGTAGAATTCCTAGCTTGCAGATGTACTCTGCTATGCAGCTGTTTATTTTATTTTTAATCTTTCCTTATATCAACTCAAAAATAAACAAAGTTCAGATTGGTTTTCCATTCACAAAACAAGCTTTGGATGGGTTGGGATATGTTTACCCTGAAAGTACAAGGAACAACTTTATGACAGTTTCTTTGGGGGGGGGAAAGGCAAAATGAAATATTTGTCATCATTGCAACTACAGTCTCAGCTACAGTTCCCATGTTTTTTTAGTTTTGTTTTTGTCTTTTTTTAAAAAATCAATTCCACAAACTGGCTTCTTGCCCTGGGAACCAGACTGGCAGGAGTAAATTAAGCTCACGTATTCTTCCTTATCAAACAGGAGAATGAGGAGTAGGGTTTTTTTGGGGGGGGGTGTAATTTGTTCTTTCTTGGCTACAACTAAGCATCTTAGCTGTACCATTACCCATATAAGAACAGCAGGAAGATAATATTGAAATGCAGCCGTTTTCGAGTAAATGGCAGAGCTTTATCTTGTTTGAAAATAAAAACAACATCAATAATAACAGCCCCCGTGAAATATACTAGTTGTATCTGGAATAGCAGACAATTCTTTTCCTTCCCCCCCCCAAACCCTTATAATGAAAGTTTTTCTAGGTAAAGATATAAAAAAGAGGAATAATAATATGCTTTCCTTTAACGTATGATAGAATGAATGTGCTATCTTCACACACGGTTTGTTTCCTTATTTAAGCTTGCATTGCTTTGTAGTTATTATGCATACAGACATGTGGGAGAGGGGGGAGCAAGGCCGATATCTGATGCCCCCCCAGCCCTTGCTCTGCCATCCCAAAGCTGGAGAAGTGGGAACCTGGGCTTTGGGAAGGAGGCACGAAGCTCTGCAGGGCCCTAGAGCCCTCCCACCTCCTTCCCAAAGCTTGGAAAGCACTATCTAGGCTTTGGGAAGGAGACGGGAGGACTCTAGGACCTGTCAAAGCCTCACGGCTTTGGAAGGCAGAGCAAGGGCTTGAAGGGGCCATCAAATGTTGCCCGGGGCCACCAGGAAAAGGCTTTGTGGGCGGAATGTGGCGCTCAGACTGTGTTTTGGCTCACCTTGGTAATACAACATGTTTCTTAAGAATGTAGACTGATGGTTTTATGGGAAAGTAGGGACGCAGGTGGCGCTGTGGTCTAAACCACTGAGTCTAGGGCTTGCTGATCAGAAGGTCAGCGGTTCGAATCCCCACGAGGGGGTGAGCTCCCGTTGCTCTGTCCCAGCTCCTGCCAACCTAGCAGTTTGAAAGCACAAGTAGATAAATAAGTACCACTGTGGCAGGAAGGTAAACAGCGTTTCTGTGCGCTGCTCTGGTTTCAACAGAAGCAGCTTAGTCATGCTGGCCACGTGACCCGGAAAAACTGTCTGTGGACAAATGTTGGCTCCCTTGGCCAGTAAAGCGAGATAAGTGCCACAACCCCAGAGTCGTTCGCGACTGGACTTAACTGTCAGGGGTCCTCTACCTTTGCCTTTTTAGGCATCTATAACATGTTGGCATGCAAAGGATAACGCCCCCTTTTTCCTTCTCTCTTTTCTTTCCTGTGTTATAAATTACATTTTTCAAACTTTTATTTAAAAGTGGGGAATTTTACAACGAACCAAACAGTTAATAATAGCATCCTTTTAAAATGTTTTTCCCCGTTTAATAAAAATTATTTTTTTAAAAAGGAAAAGAAATCCAGTCCGTTTTATGTTCCCATGTTCAGCTGGTACATAGTGATAAATTTCCAGCAACAGCATCCCATTTGGATCAGGACCCCAGGGCTGAGAAAATGATACATAAACGCCGCAGCTATTTTCCCACTGAAAATCACTCCTTGAAGCTGCTGTTTGCCCATTGGGGGGAACTGTTAACCACTGCTATGCTGCCACAATTGTTAAAATTTAGAAACGAGGGACCACCTAGTTTGACCTTGTATTAAAACAACAGGGATTCCCGTACAGGGATGATGGTCAGATCATTCTATCCACAGAACTCAAAAAAAAGGACTGAGGGACTCTCTTTCCAGTTTGAAGCAACATCACTGTGAAATTGCTTTACATGCTCCACTAGACTAGTTGGAAAGAATTAGCCGCAGAACACTAAGAACAGGCAAAGAGGATAGATTACTAGCAGGAGGGGATAAGAACTCCTTTGAGCTGTCTCTCTCTCGCTCTCTGGCTTGGCAGAATTTGCTGCTAAATGCTTCACTTATCTCCATGGCATATTTGGGAAACTTAGCAGGAATTTAGCCTCCATGGCCAGTCTCTCTGACACAAGTCATTAGTCCTCATGGGGCAGCCCTGCAGTAGCTTACATACATTCTTTGGTCTCTCCCTCCAACCTTACCATGACTTTTGGACGCTGCATATGAACTAAGATGAAGAATAACACAAATGGCTCCTTTGGCGGAGACTTCAACACCAGGCTGCAAATGCTATATCCCCTGACTTGGGAGTAAGCCCTGTTGAGCCTAATGGGACTTCTTGAGTAGACCTATATAAAATTGCAATATTAATGTAGTTTGTGGAGTCCCAAAAGGCTGGAGCCGGAACAAACTTTACCCCATCAGATAATCAGCTTCCTCAGAGATGTCACTAGGAATTTATTTATGTATTTGTATTTTATTTATTTTAACAATATATATACAGCTTAAGGGACGTGGGTGGCGCTGTGGGTTAAACCACAGAGCCTAGGACTTGCCGATCAGAAGGTCGGCGGTTTGAATCCCTGTGACGGGGTGAGCTCCCGTTGCTCGGTCCCTGCTCCTGCCAACCTAGCAGTTCGAAAGCACGTCAAAGTGCAAGTAGATAAATAGGTACCACTCCGGCGGGAAGGTAAACAGCATTTCCATGCGCTGCTCTGGTTCGCCAGAAGCAGCTTAGTCCTGCTGGCCACATGACCCGGAAGTTGTACGCCGGCTCCCTCGGCCAATAAAGCGAGATGACCGCCGCAACCCTAGAGTCGGCCACGACTGGACCTAATGGTCAGGGGTCCCTTTACCTTTACCTTACATATACTACTTAGTATGTAAGCCTGAATCATCCATACCCACCACGCAGGTATAGACTCCCTTTGTCTGGAGTTGTGTCCTTACCTGTTGCCGCTTATCCATGGGTAGGTTGGAGGGTCCCAGGGTCTGGATGGATCTGACGATTTCCTTCAGCTGAGGATCAGTGAAGTTCTGCCAGATGTTGCCGAAACTCTCCTTTGCTTTCTTCCCCCAAACCTCTGTGAATTCTTGCTCCTTCAAAGAGGCTGCTACCTGCAAAGGGGTGGTGGTGGAATACATAGATACAGGTAAGCACACAGTTTCTGGGTACCTTCAACGGTCCATCTTGGTTGGTCCCAGACAGACGGGCAGCCACCAAAACCTTGGCACTAGTGCTGTGCTGAAATCTGCCCTGCAGTTTCTGAAAGGTCTTACAAAGCACCAGTTTCCTTTTTGGGGGTTGTTTTGGTCTCATCCTCAATACATTTTAGAATTTCTTCAGATGTCTGATAGAAGCAGGGTTTTGAGTGTACCTTATTATTATTGCAAGGAGGTCAAGCGTGGCAGGTGCATTTTTCCTCTGCAGCTTCCCTGGCTGCCCAGTCGTTCTCATCTGAAAACGCCACATGAGAAGGAGCGACCTCATGAAGTATGTGCACCTGGGAGGGCTGCAGGGTGCAGACCACTGGCGAGCTGATTTGTAGGGTGGGCGAAAGGGTGCTTCAGAGCACCCCTCTGCCACCCCAAAAGTAAAGTAAGTGCAAGAAAAACCCTGCACCTGGCTCATGAGAATTTCACTAAAAAAAATTCCCCCTTCTGAAAATTTTTAATTGCAATTTATTGTCTCATTAAGTAACTGTGTGTGTGTGTGTGTGTGTGTGTTCAGCACACCACTGCCTGCCATTGGTGCATTTTTCAGCCCTTAAAAATCAGGAAAGGAGATTGTGGTAGCTCCATTGTGCTCTTTCCTGAGGATAGCAAAAGCACAGTGACAGAATCATAGAACTGTAGAGTTGGAAGGGACCCTGAGGATCATCTAGTCCAACCCCCTGCAATGCAGGGATATGCAGCTGTCCCATGCAGGGATTCGAACCTGCAACCTTGGCGTTATCAGCACCACACTGTAACCAACTGAGCTAAATGATTAGTTTTGGCTGGCTTTGAAGCGCTGGCAGTGGGGTTGGGGAATTTCATCCTCTCCACGATTATTGCAGTTTCAGGTTTAAACCAACAGCACACTTTTTAGACATGGATCTTCCACAATGTTTATTTATTATCAATATTACCTTTTCAAATTTTGCAAGAAGGCCTTTCCATCCAACAATAAGCAATAATTTACAATGTAGTAAGTAAAAGCTTTCTCACATTTAACAGAGACTGTACCCTTCTGTCAGTATCTTTTCTGAAATTTTGAAATATAACAGCAAAACGGTTGTTATTTTTATTTTTTATAATAAGGGGTGAATCTGTTATCACCGAAATCCTTCCTTCTTTTCCCCTGTAATACTTTTAAATATATATTTTTAAGAAGCCGAAAAGAGAGCAGTAGCAGCATAATCTGCCAGATACAGTTCTCATCACAGACCAAGGAGTTAGGGAGTAGGAAGATCAGACGTCCCCCCACTTCCCCAGGGACTGCCCAGAATAACCCAAAACCTACAGATGGAGGAAACCCTTATCATAAAGAAACTGGAAAGAAGCAGATCAGATCAAAAAACAGGTGGTGTGGGTGAATTGTACAGATGCAAACACATTTTAAAAAATTATTGTACACTCAGTTCTAAATGCACACTTCACTGAAGATATGTATGAGCCAAGGTAGAAGTGTGGACAGCTTCCCACTCCCCACCCCCACCCCCTGAAATGAATAAATGAGGGCTCTATTTCTAGTACGGGACATGGGTGGTGCTGTGGGTTAAACCACAGAGCCTAGAACTTGCAAATTAGAAGGTTGGCGGTTCGAATCCCCCGCGACGGGGTGAGCTCCCGATGCTCAGTCCTTGCTCCTGCCAACCTAGCAGTTCAAAAGCACGTCAAAGTGCAAGTAGATAAATAGGTACCGCTCCGGCGGGAAGGTAAACGGCGTTTCCGTGCACTACTCTGGTTCGCCAGAAGCGGCTTAGTCCTGTTGGCCACATGACCAGTAAAGCGAGATGAGCGCCGCAACCCCAGAGTCGGCCACGACTGGACCTAATGGTCAGGGGTACCTTTACCTTTACCTATTTCTACTAGAGTATAGGGGAACTCTGGGTGTTTTGTAGCAGGAGGGTCTAGGACAGAGTCCTGCATCAAAGTGATAATCCAAAAGGCCAAAAAAGGCTTACTACCATTGTAGCCTCCTAGTTGATTCCACACTAGTGTTTTAGTCTGCAACCACTTGCTTGTTATGTGGAATCCAGGCAATGTTATGGCCAACCTGCTGCATTTAAATTTCTGTGGCTGCTGTTGTCCTCCCATCATTTTCAGGCCTATGGTGATGATTTCTACCTGCCTCCCCCCTCCCCCCCCGGGCCAATGCAACTGGGGCGCCAGCTTGTATTGGAGTTATTCAGAAACTTTCACTTTGTAGCTTCTGTCTCTAATTGCTTCCTGTTCAGGACGGCGTTGCATTAGTGCCGTTGACCATTGACTGGTTAGTTCCTGTTCCCTGCAGGAGAGAGGCTTGATTTACTGAGGTTTTCCTTTTCCTTTATTAAAGTGTTAAATGTCAGTATTTCGCCATGAAATAAAAAAAGGAAAAAAAACAATGAGAGGGAAAGACTGTTTGAAGCTCTCCACCCCCACCCCAAGGAATGAGATCTTACTAATTAAGGGGCAGCTCATCACTACTGCCATGCTACTTTAACAGGAAGCAATTGGAGGAAAAAGCTGCAAGGAAGAAGTGCTTAATCAAAGTTGCAGGGTGCTGCTGAATGCTATTTGCTTTTGACTAGGAATGGTGTAGAAATTTGACTTCTGGGTTAGCGCCATCGGCGAAATGGCGGAGTTCCTCCGATCGGAGGAACTGGCTCCGTGGAAACTGGGTCTACCCGCCACGGCGAAGGTGGGGACCCGCTAGAAATCCCAGGTGGAAGAAGCCTGGGAACGTGGGGTTCGGCAGAGCACCAGGAGCGCCTCCCCTACTTGCGGGGGACCCCATTTTGGGGCTCCGGAGTGAAGTAGGGTGATCGGCGCGGTGCTGCGAACTAAGTGCTATTTTCACGGAGGGAAGCCGCACTGCCATTGCCGGAGAGCGCTGACTTTTTTCTGTCGACAATTGGACTCTAAATAAGTACCCGTGAGTAGAAACGGAAAATTGGATCAAGAAATATATTAATTTGGCACCGAAGCGGGAAGGTTCAAAACAGGAAGTCCGCCTTCCGCTTTCTGTAAATAGACTGAAGCAAAAATCTTGTAAACTAATAGCCTGGAAAGTCGCTTTACAAAGGTCGAAATTTCCTTCATTTATAACCATTAAAACCCCCTTGGAAGCAGGAGAAAAGGGGGGGGGGGAATTAAACTGTTCAAGCCTGCTGGAGAGGGAGTAAAGGAAAATAAGTTTCCACCGTCTCAAACCTGGGAACGGGGTGTCAGAGACAGAAATTATCGGAGACGTCCATTGACTGTGAATGGAACATTTTGACAGATAGCAAGAAAAAAGAGAAACAAATTGATTCCAATGATGCCTGTTGCATTCTAAAGAAACAAAATATTTGAAAATTGAAAGTAACTTTCTTTTGTAGGACATGATTTAAAAAGATGGACACAAATAGAAATTGTATCCTCTAGAGGGAGCTTGTCAAATTGCTGTTGCAGTTCACTTAGGGATTTCACAGCTGCGAGATTAACATCGTGGGACCAGACTGTGACCTTGAATAAAAATGTGTTTGGAAGAAGTCCTGGTGTTTGCTTTTTGCAAGACAAGTGCTTTGTTGGAGCAGTTGCATGAGAAGGTGGATTTGATGAACGAGAAGTTGGATTTGATGACTGTTGTAATCAGTGAATGTGAACAAATAGGGAATACTGACATAGAAATTATACAGGGACCAATCCAGGAAACTGGTTCGACCGGGCAAATGCAAGGGCAGATAATAATGGAGGAAGCTATGGTGCTACCTCAAGCAACACAAATGGAGAGACCCGAGGCCCTGCAGGAGCATAAGTCGCTGTTTTGGAAGAATGAACTTGAATTAGGCCAGAGGGAGTTTGGAGCTGAGGAGGCTCTCAACTTTGGAGAGATTTTGAAATATGCTGTTAAAGATCTTTTGGATTATATTGAGGACTGTGGGGAGTGGGACTGTGGGGAATGGGCTGGTCTGATGTGGGGAGATGGACATGAGTATAGGTGGAAATTCCCCGGAGACCTACTCCCTAAGGAGAAAGGAAAGAAACTAAGAAAGAGACCAACAAAAGACAAGGAAAAGTGCAAGCATAAACAAGAAGAAAAAGATCTGCAGAAGGGGCATGGAAGAGACTTAAGAGCCTCGGATATCAGACTACCAGGCTGATGGACTAGATGGAATGGATAGTAAGGACTGACATAACCCGAGACCAGGAAGAAGGGACGTTGGATGAAAATTGGAAGAGTCTATAAAGAAAAATTTTTATTTTGGGAATTAGTGTAAAATTAATGAATATTAGGGAGAATGTTGGAATGAAATTGTCTGGTTTTAGCAGAAATGATATAAGGATAAATAAGTATTAAGTTTTTAAGTTTTAAGGTATTTTATGGTATTTTATGGTAAGATAAGGTCAAATAAAGTAAGAAATAGAATAACAGAATATGGTGAAATATGGATAGGATGTATAGAGTTAATTAATTGGTTATAAGCTAAAGTATAGAAAGGATTTGCTGAAACAATGACTGAATCAGGATACAAGAAGAGGGAGGTGTGAGGAAGTCGGGGAAATAGGCAGATGAAAGATAGGATATGGAATGACTGATTTGTTTTTAACTATTTTTATTTTTCTGTATTTTGTATCTTTTTGTCTTCTTTTTGTCTTCTTTTTTTCTTTTTTTTCTTTTTCATATTTTTGTATTTGCTTTGAAATTTTAATAAATATTTTTTTTTTTAAAAAAAGGAATGGTGTAGAAATTTGATTCAATCTGCATTTAAAGATGAATTGCATTTTCCAAAACAGGAAGAGAAAACAAACCACAGCCATCCTTTGAAATCTCCGGTCAAGTAACATGTACAAAAAGGCATATATTAGTGAAAATACAACAACCCATTATATTAAGGAAAAAATAGTCTGCAGAAATATGTATATTAGGCAAAATTGCATAGAAAATTTGGAGAGTTTTGCACTAAAATGTGGGTGAATTTTCATGAGATTTTGTTTGTTTGAATGGCAAACTAATGTGGAAATGTGAACTTAAGGCTGGAACAATGAAAAATAGAGAGAACCCAGAACTGACAATTTCACCCATCCCTACTTCTGAGTAAACAGGATAAAAGGATCACCCTTTTAAATTCCACTTCTAGCTGACGACAGAAAGAGAATCCAATCGGCTGTAATCTCTGTGTCTGGATACCTCAAGGATATGAAAGAATAGGTCCTTAAATTGTAACAAGAAGTCCACAAGTGTAAGAGTTCCCAACCTCACACAAAAACTGCATGCTAGAGTAAACTGAAGTCCAGGAAAAATATAGCTACCAAATCAGAAGGTGGTGGATGGATGCTAACTTTGTAACCGGGAAATGTGCTTTCTTGCAGATTAGGAGGCAATTTCCAAAAATAACATGCCACTTCGTAGGGAAAACAAACTCCCAATGTAGCAGGTAATTGAGAGTTACGAAACAACAAACAGAAAGCCTGAACAGAAATATGGGCAAACTGTGCCGAAAATAAATAGAAAGGAAATCCTGTGCACCAAGCCTATTTGCATGCAGAAATCCATCAGTTACAGTACATCGTTTTTTGCTTAAGATAAGAGTGTCCCCTCCTCCACCACAGCTTTGAAAGGCTAGGGTGACAGAACTGAAGGATTCCAAGAAAATAGGGATTTGTGGCAGAGCTGCAGTCTGCAACCACACTAATTGCTGAGCCTATGACCACATTTCCATCTATTTATTTGTTCCATCGCATTTCTAACCTGCCCTTTTGCCATAAGGTCCCAGGGTGTGTTACACAAAATAAAAATAACACAATATTAAAATCTACTTTGGCCACCTCATGAGAAGAGAAGACTCCCTGGAAAAGACCCTGATGTTGCGAAAGATGGAGGGCACAAGGAGAAGGGGACGACAGAGGACGAGATGGTTGGACAGTGTTGTCGAAGCTACCAGCATGAGTTTGACCAAACTGCGGGAGGCAGTGGAAGACAGGAGGGCCTGGCGTGCTCTGGTCCATGGGGTCACGAAGAGTCGGACACGACTAAACGACTAAACAACAACAACAACATCAGCTGGGGGGGGGGTTGGAAGTAACAGCCATATTTCAGCAGCTTGCTTCATAAACCTAAACAATCCTGTTATCGACTTGCCGACTTGCCCAGCCAGACCTCCACCCCTGAAAATTTTTTATTCCCAGCCAAAGCCAGCCAACAGTCCATAGAGCACACATTACAGTGGTGCCTCGCAAGACGAAATTAATTCGTTCCGCAAGTTTTTTCTTCTTGCGAGTTTTTCGTCTTGCGAAGCACGGTTTCCCATAGGAATGCATTGAAAATCAATTAATGCGTTCCTATGGAGACCGCTTGCCAGGCTGGCGGTGTGGAGAAGGGCTTTTCTCCCCACCGCAAGCCTTCAGGACAGGTCCGGGAACAGAGGGGAAGGCGTGCAGCGCTTCTCCTCTGTTCCCGGGGCTTGCGGTGGGAGGAGGGTTTTTCCTCCCCACCGCCAACATTCAGAACAGCATTCTGAATGTTGGCGGTGGGAAGGAAAACCCTCCTCCCACCGCAAGTCTTCAGGACAGCCATCCGAAGGCTGGCGCGGGGAGAAGGTCTCTCCGCCCCACCGCCAGCCTTCGGAGGAGGTCCGAGGACAGTGGGGAAGACGCGCTGCGCTTCCCCGCTGTCCTGGAGATTTCCCTATGGGCTTTCGTCTTGCGAAGGAAGCCCATAGGGAAATTCGTCTTGCGAAGCGCATCGATAAACGGAAAACCCTTTCGTCTAGCGGGTTTTTCGTCTTGCGAGGCGTTCGTCTTGCGGGGCGCCACTGTATCTGGGCCATGTAGCTGTGCCTTAAAAATATATTTATTTTTTGGGTGCTAGGACACAAATGGTCCAAGATAATCTGGATTAGGACCCTAGCGTGGAGGGTAGAGGGCTTTAGCCCTTTGCTCCTGGTTGCGGCCTTTAGCAAGATTGTGCCTGCAACTGTATACCCCCTCAATAGTCCCAAGTCCTCTCACGTCGTCTGCGTATCGCAAAAACAGCACAATAAAATGTCAGTAATATCTACAACATATGGTTCATCTTCAGTGGCCAACACAGAAGTTTTTGGTTCGTGAATTGGTTTAAACAAAAGACAAAATAAAGGGGAAGCAGGATAGAACAGAGTTAACAGATAACATTCAACATGGCGTAGCTGAGTGCCTCATCAGGAGCACTTATGGTTGTGCTTGGGTTAAGAATGAGTAATAGTCATTTTTCCTGTTAGGTTACCAATATAAAGTGTTGTTCTACTAACCAACACAGGAAGTGGGTTCAAGGTGAAGATAAATTAATCTTCACTTTGAACCCACTTCCTGTGTTCATTAGTAGAACAACACTATATATATATATGTTTGAATATAAATGTAGATCAACCATGTTGAGCAAAACACTGATGCGTGGATTGTTCATTTCCTGAAGTACTGGCATATGCTGTGAAATTAACCCACACATAGATCTTTCTTGATCTATCCATGTGTCAACCATAGCTTATTTGTTATTCTCTCAAGGATGGCAGTTTCCCAGACTGACCTATCTTTGTGCCAGAAAGGTCTTCCCTGTGTCTGGTTGTGTTGCATCTCACCTCTTATAATAAATGGTTTATAAATTCTTTAATTGATTGATGGCGTTTTGCCATTGTACTGTGGAGAGTGTATTAACTTATGATCTCTGTGTGCGGTTTGGGAGCTGCACAGTCAAGGAAAAAACAATGCTGTCCAGGGTTGTAAAGACTGTGGAGAGAATAACTGGGTGCACTCTTCCCACCTTAGATCAAATTTATGCTTCCAGGTGCCATAAGAAAGCTGCAGAGATAGCGCAAAATAGTGCGCACCCCGGAAATTATCTCTTTCAGCTTCTGCCTTCTGGAAGAAGGTACAGGGTTATAAAGACTAGGACTGAGAAACAGTTTCTAGCCAAATGCGATTTTGGTTTTAAATGCAGTATAAGGAGTCTCTATGGGAGTATATTGTATTTAAAAATGGGGTATCAGAGTTTTTAGGGGGCTAACCAGGTTGGGATAGCTGGGATAGCAGGCTTGTTGGTTTTTGAATGTCTTATGTAGTTTTTTCAATTTCGTTGTATATCTGTATGGGACAATGACAATAAAGATTATCGTATCGTATTAATCCAGACTGTTGTCTTGAAATATTTAATAAAGCCAATCTCAGTTGCCTGTATTATCTGTAGAGTTACTTTGCCAGCAACCAGCTGATGGGCTAGAAATATAGACTTCACAATGGCGATGCCTAATCTTATACCTCATTAGCCTTTATTTACAGCTTCTCCACCAATCTCTGACAGGGCCACCTTGTCTTATTTTAATCCCCAATGGGAGCACTGGTACAGCATGATGCCATCAGCTCGCTCTGTAGTCAGTATAAAACTGGCTACACTTCCTCAAAACAGTCTAAATCCCCAATCAATGTAAACTGTCTTCGGTGCCTGAGAGCAAAATAAATAAAACATGATCACAGTCACAAACTGTAGCCACTTAAAGTGAGGAGAGAAATCTGGATTCATAAATAGGTGATCTAGAGTTGACTGGCAGGGATGGAAAGGTCTTGGGGGGCAGCACCAGATCCTGACCAGCTCATCCACCCCACAGATTTGCTTACTTGGCAATCCACACCACAATTCACCATAAGCAGAGAGCATGAAGCCAGCAGAAAGCGGATTGCAGACCAAATAGCTTCAGATGGCTCCATAAAATGAGTCAAGCCACATCCTGCAATTGGAAGTCAAAACTAGAGCTCACCTACACTTCCGCTTGACCCACGCCTAGAAAACGTGGGTCCAAGCAGTTTGCGTTTGACTCATGCTTTCTAGGCCCAGGTCCAAGTGGTTTCCCCCTTGCTCTGCTCCTTTCCTAGGGAAAACCCGTTCTTTAGCTCTGAATTGGTATTAATAATTGTATTATAAATTGGTATTGGTATAATTAGGCTATTATTGGACTGTACAGTCGTACCTTGGAAGCCGAATGCCTTGGTTCTCGAACAAATCGGCTCCTGGAAGTGAGTGTTCAGGTTTTTGAACGATTTCCAGAAGCCGAACGTCCAGCGTGGCTTCCA
Organism: Podarcis filfolensis; assembly: GCF_964270895.1. Lineage (NCBI taxonomy): Eukaryota > Metazoa > Chordata > Lepidosauria > Squamata > Lacertidae > Podarcis > Podarcis filfolensis. The sequence goes on from NC_139615.1 coordinate 43,044,177, forward strand.
ATTTGCTGCAGGACGCTCTTGCAGCCAATCAGAAGCCGCGCTTTGGTTTTTGAATGGTTCCAGGAGTCGAACGGACTCCCAAAACCCATTCTGTTCAAAAACCAAAGTACCAGCGTAATTGAAAACTAATAAAAATTATTATAAAAAATAAGAAAAGATGAAACAAATATCATCATTTATATACATCAAAAATCATCAGGAAATTTTTGAACTTGAAAATTATAGCTCTAACAGACAACGTGCTTTCTTTAAAAATAATTTTTATCTTTGAGTTTAACATCTGCATTAAGGGTGACCAAAGACTTTGTGGAAATAGAGAAAATCTCTTATTGTGTCTGAAGATAACATTTAGAAAGATATCTATTGGAAGAGTTTCAGAATTTAAAAAAAGAGTTAATTATAGCATTCTGGACTTGGACCACAGTTAAAGTGCAACTTCTGCATAAATAAGAGTTGATGAAGGACTAAGAGAGGAAACTGTGTTAAAAAAAAATTCTGTAGAGATTCCAAATTCATAATTTGCAAAAAAACCATCCCGGCCCATTTTCCTGCCCCAAACAAAACCTGAACCATTTATTTTGCTTCCATCTATATTTTTTCCATTAAGTTCCCTTAAAGGCTGGAAGTGATATACTGAAAATTTCATTACTTCCCCAAATTTGCAAAACAGTTATAAATTGGTTATACAAAATGATTCTACTAAAATTACATCAATTTTAGTGCAAACGGACCCCCCCCCCAAAAAAATTGCCATTGTGTGTAACTTGCTAAGTTTAAAGTAAGGTAATCTATATTTCAAGGTGTGTGCGTTAACTGCATCCTGTATTTTGTTATTCCAGAATAAAATGAACAAAATTATTATTCTGTTGCCTGCCTTCTCTGACACTTATTATATTAGTTCGTTTAACCATATGAGCTATGATTAACCTAAGGTTACCAGATTTTTTTCAATGAATCTGGGGACACTTTTCAACTTCAATAGATTTTGTATGGGGACTGATTTGTAAATCTGGGATACGGGGACGTCTGGTAACCTTAGATTAACCATCACAATGTGAATTCCCCGTCCCCTTTTTTTAACCAACCAGCATTTATTGATTTTTTTTGCTGTACTTTCATGGAAGTATGGCTTATAAATATTTAAATAAATCAGCATTCCATATCTTTGTCTTTCCAAGAGTCTCGTGATAGCGAGGAATTGGCTTTTTCTAGTCTTGACATATAACTATCCGGGGTTCTGCCAATAGGCAGTTATCTATATTAGTGTTACCCAACTTGCAGCGTAAGTGGTTTCTATCAGCTGAATCACATGCCATAGCTAAAGTTCACAAAAGCCACATAAAGATGTTTATTGGGGCCCTTAGTACTTTGCTGAGCAAGATGGTGGAAGGTCACACAATGGTCAGAAGTATTTTGGCCCCATCTGACTGCAGTTTGTTTAGTGTATAAAACAGGTGTCTGCCAGACAGAGGGAGGGAGAAGAGGATGCTATTTAACCTCATCTGTCACAACGCACCTATTGTTAGTTACTTTCAGGTCTCACTGATTTCAACGAGAAAACATTTTCCCATTGCAGGAATCTGTGCAGCTTTAGCTGAGAGTGCTGTGTCCTGTGTGTGGCACACAAGTGCCACAGATAAAGCTTAGGGTTGGGTTGGGGTGGGGAGGCAAAATATTTATCCCGTCTGGGGAGGAAACTAGTTCCTGACCTCAAACATGAAATGTCATCTCAAAAATCTGAGGGATCTCTTTCTGCACTACTTCTTGATGTGCCTGTCTCCAACATCCTGCAAGAAGAGCAAGACAAAAACTGATGCTCAGTCACACACACACAGAAGAAGAAGAAGAGTTTGGATTTGATATCCCGCTTTATCACTACCTGAAGGAGTCTCAAAGCGGCTAACATTCTCCTTTCCCTTCCTCCCCCACAACAAACACTCTGTGAGGTGAGTGGGGCTGAGAGACTTCAGAGAAGTGTGACTGGCCCCAGGTCACCCAGCAGCTGCATGTGGAGGAGTGGGGAAGCGAACCCGGTTCACCAGATTACGAGTCCACTGCTCTTAACCACTACACCACACTGGCTCTCTCTCACATACACGGTCTTGCCATTGGACTCCACCACACATCCACACTGGCTGTCAGCCTCTGCTGGGGTCCATGACAACCTTTTCATAGACAAATACCCAGGGCTTTTTTTCAGTTGGAACTCGCCGGAACTCAGTTCCAGCACCTCTCAGGTGGGCGCCATTGCCATTATAAGAGAACAAGGCAGGCGTTCGTGGTGAGTTCTGGCACTTCTTTTTCTAGAAAAATAGCACTACTAATACCCCTGGCCCCATCCCAAATCCTCAAGTCTTCCAGCATCTCTCTTCTTTTTAAATAAGGGGTTCCCCCCCTTGTTTTTCAAATAACAAGAAGAATAAACTAAGGAACTCATATAACAACAAATTACAAAACACATCCTGATCAGTGTACCAGCATGTACAATATGTTGTAATAAACATTTCAAAAATTATTCCAAAAGGTCTTGTCACATTCTTATGTACGCCGAGGGAGGATTTCTGTCACTGTTAAGTTGTGGGTGAACATATCAGACGACGCAGCGATTCTTCAAACAGCTCTTGTTTATTCACAGGCCAGAACAGAACTGAACTGAAGGGTTCAGCCAGCCTGCTTATATAGAGCTCCATTACAACGCAACAGTAACTATCCAATCACTGAACGTCACTTTCAATTCCTTATTTGCATATGTAGACCTGAGTGAAAACTATCTACAGTATCCCGCTGCTGGCCCAGGGTGAGAACTTCAGTACATAACAGTCACATTCTTGTTTCTTTACAAAATTATTATAAAATAATAAGGGACTAGTATTTCCTCTGGCAGTTTTGGGTTGGCATGTCAGTTTCCCAGCTAACGCTATTGACGATACTGTACTGTACCAGGATTCGACATTTAAACCTTCTCCATGTTTCCAACACCTTCCATTCTTGCTTAGCCTCTCTCTTCTTGGCTAACTCCTTTGCATATCACCTGGCCTCTCCTAGTTTCCCTGCAACATCAATTCCTTTGCCCTTTGTGTGAGCAGAAAATATCCACAAAAACATACAGGGAAGGGAAAGTCCACCTCATCTTCTGCCCACTGGACAAAGCAGTCAAAAGGCATGTGTTCACGTTGCAACTTTAGAGCACAGTGAACACACCGAGGGGTGTTGGTGTGCAGGGATGTCTTTGCCCTGTACAAAGTTGTTCACATCTTGGCTAGAAAAACGGTAAAGGGACCCCTGACCATTAGATCCAGTCATGACCAACTCTGGGGTTGCGGTGCTTATCTTGCTTTATTGGCCGAGGGAGCTGGCATACAGCTTCCGGGTCATGTGGCCAGCAGGACTAAGCCGCTTCTGGCGAACCAGAGCAGCGCACAGAAACGCCGTTTACCTTCCCGCCTATTTATCTACTTGCACTTTGATGTGCTTTCAAACAGCTAGGTTGGCAGGAGCAGGGACCAAGCGACGAGAGCTCACCCCGTCGCAGGGATTTGAACCACCGACCTTCTGATTGGCAAGTCCTAGGCTCTGTGGTTTAACCCACAGCACCACCCGCGTCCAAGAGACAAATTAGGAATGGCTTATGGACTGCAGACAGGACGAAGCTGTTTTGAGAAACAACAAACTACGCATCAAACAGGAGTACCTTACAACAAAGAACAGAATACATATGTACTTTGAATATCATTGTGGGAACGTGGATTAAAAGCCCAGCACTGGAAGTGCAGTCACTGTGCAAGAAACAGCTCTAGACTACCTAGACTTGTTGGAAGGGCATGCCTGGAAAATGTATACGCCACCAGCCCTCACTTCTATTTGTTCTTTGGCAAGCCATGTCACTTTGCTGTCCCATTAAAACACACAATTAAACACTCTCTTCCTCTGTTAGCTCCTAGATCCTGTATGCAAGCTGGAAACAGTTCGTTCTTCATTGTGAGTGCTAACATTGAAGGAAGTTCCCTTCCTGTGCTTGTACATCAAGAGAGGAGGCTGCAAAGAGTTCAGAAGAGGTAGGCTAGGAGCCAGACATTTGCAGCAATTCTCAGACTGCCACCTCCATGCTGGCAATCAACTGCAACGGCCCACAACGCAGGCTGCTGCTGCTGTTTAATGTTTAATCTTTTCTGAGGAAATCTTTGCTTTTTGCACAGAGTGCACTTTCAAATCTGCATTACCAACCATGAGAACTAAATTTGACTTGTGGGGGCACTCTGGATTACTTAACCTGGAACAGAAGGCTAAGATATCAAAAACAGAAATCTGCTTTTAGTATGTGGCAAAACTTCCTCTTCACTCATGACCTGCTCCCCTTGGACACAGACCTTCCAGCCACAGCCTGGAGAAGAAGCACAGGGTGGAAAATACAGCCCAGTGATTCCATACCATTTGACTTCACACTACATGCCCTTTGCTTGCACCAGCTTGCCTGGTTGGCATGCTCACTTGAGTAAGAACATAGGGCTAAACCTTGCAGACTAAATGTAAGAGTCCTTCTAATTTAGCATCTTGTATTCCACAGTGGTGAAATACAGTGGTGAAATACAGTGGTGAAAGGGACGCGGGTGGCGCTGTGGGTTAAACCACAGAGCCTAGGACTTGCTGATCAGAAGGTCGGCGGTTCGAATCCCTGCTACGGGGTGAGCTCCCGTTGCTCGGTCCCTGCTCCTGCCAACCTAGCAGTTCGAAAGCACGTCGAAGTGCAAGTAGATAAATAGGTACCACTCCGGTGGGAAGGTAAATGGTGTTTCCGTGCGCTGCTCTGGTTCACCAGAAGCGGCTTAGTCATGCTGGCCACATGACTCGGAAGCTGTACGCCGGCTGCCTCAGTCAATAAAGCGAGATGAGCGCCGCAACCCGAGTCAGCCACGACCGGACCTAATTGGTCATGGGTCCCTTTACCTTTACCTTATTCCACAGTGGTCGGACAGATCTGTCTAGGCAGCCCAAAAACAGCACACTAGAGAGTATAACAAGAGCCCTTCTTGATCTCACCCAACTTGTTCCTTCTACTAGGTGGCCAAGCAGATGCCCACAGGAAGCTCACAAACAGGACACAAGAGCAACAGCTTCCTCCTGCTGTTGTTTTCCAGAAGCTTGTATTTGGAATCAGGGTCCACCCTGAGAAGTAACACCATCCCAGAATCAGGTTCTGCTTTGCAGGGTGGAAGAAAAAGATGGGGTGAATGTGGCCTTTGATTCACAGGGGCACCATAACCATGATAACTGAAAGGTGTCTATGTTGAAAAGGTTGGGATGCAACTCAGCTTGTACCTAATGCTGGTGGGGTTTGCATGGGGAGAAAGGAGATAGAGGGGTGTACCTCCAAGCTCCCTAGACAATCTCACTGCCCTTTGCCAGTGCTGACTTCTCATTTGATCCTAGACTGGTGTTTTTAGGGTTGCTGCCCTAACTTCTTGCTTCCCCGCTCGTACTTCAGAAGTCAAGAAAGAGGAGGAGATATCTTCTTGTGCCTCTCTCATAAGAACGTAAGACGAGCCTGCTGGATCAGCCCAAAGACCACAGCATCCTGTTCTCACAGTGGCCAAACACATGCCTGTGGATTATTTTGCTTATCGGCTTAAGGAGACTAACAGAAGAGATTGTAAAGGAAAAATAGAAATTATATGAACAAGATATGATGTGGAAACACCAAGATAAGACTGGATAGAATTATGAACTTTGTCTGGACTGATTGGGACTGATTTGGACATTAACGCAGTAATAAGAAGATGATTTGAATCCCCCTTTGGATCTTGAAGTATGGGTTCCGCCAACAAAATTTAAAAATTTGGCTTTGTAATTTGGAATTATGTGATGTGATTTAATTTGATGTGATTGGCCAGTTAATAAAAATTATTTTAAAAAACAAACAAACAAACACATGCCTGTGGGAAACCAAGAGCTCAAGAGCACTTTCCCTTTGTGCGGTTTCTAGCAACTGGCGTTCATTTCTGAAGCATACCACCTTTGACTGCGGACGCACGGCATAGCTGCCAAAGCTAGAACCAACTGATAGCCAGTGTGGTGTAGTGGTTAAGAGCGGTAGTCTCGTAATCTGGGGAACGGGGTTCCCTTCCCTGCTCCTCCACATGCAGCTGCTGGGTGACCTTGGGCTAGTCACACTTCTCTGAAGTCTCTCAGCCCCACTCACCTCACAGAGTGTTTGTTGTGGGGGAGGAAGGGAAAGGAGATTGTTAGCCACTTTGAGACTCCTTAGGGTAGTGATAAAGCAGGATATCAAATCCAAACTCTTCTTCTTCTTCCTCCATGAATTCCTCCAGTTCTCTTTCAAAGCTGCCCAGGTTGGTGGCAATCGTTGCCTCCCGTGGGAGTTGAGCTGAACTGTGTGCTGTGTGAAGGAAGACTTTCTCCTGCAGAGGTCAAAGGGCAAGCACGGCTCCTCTGCATCTCCAAGTTAGTTAGAACAGGAAGTCTTCATTATCCAATTATGTATTACTTATAATAAACTTTCTTATCTTTCAGTCTTAAAGTCTGAGTGTGGTTGCTTTGAATTAAGGCAACAACTATTTCATACGCAGCCAGCTTTTCTTTTTTTATAAACTGCTCTGAGGTCTTTAGTTTTTTCTTTTTCCCTTACAATCAAGCAGTACATAAATTTTATAATACAAATAAAAGGTGTGCTAATTCTGCAAAGTAATTCAAGAGCGTACACACATACGTTAACAAAAACAGAATTTGTTTCTTTTAATAATGTGTTAGTCGAAATCATTGGTAATGGGCAGTACTAAATATTATTGTGGTTGGGGGTGAGATGTCGCTGCAAGGAAAATAATAATGTGTACCACTCAAGTTAGTGGCAGCTGTGTAAACATTATGGTAGCATTCTGTAAATGGAGCTTCTGCAAGGGAGAATTAATTAAAACCTACCCGGGATCAAAGGGACGCAGGTGGCGCTGTGGGTTAAACTGCAGAGCCTAGGGCTTGCCGATCAGAAGGTCGGCAGTTCGAATCTCCACAACGGGGTGACCTCCCGTTGCTTGGTCCATGCTCCTGCCAACCTAGCTATTCGAAAGCACGAAGTGCAAGTAGATAAATAGGTACCGCTCCGGCGGGAAGGTAAACGGAGTTTCCATGCGCTGTTCTGGTTCGCCAGAAGCGGCTTAGTCATACTGGCCACATGACCCGGAAGCTGTATGCCGGCTCCCTCGGTCAGTAAAGTGAGATGAGTGCAGCAACCCCAGAGTCGTCCGCGACTGGACCTAATGGTCAGGGGTCCCTTTACCTTATATCAAATATGACAATCCTTTCAGTTGAACATGAAATTACATAACAAATAAATTTCAACCAAGTGATCAAACATTTTTTTTCTACAACTAAACCTTGGAGGGTTACATCCTAAATAAATCTGTATAATATTGTGATTTTTTTCCATATTCTTTTTAATGTTCTGTGAGATCTAATAAGTATATCTTCCATTTTCCATTTTCTGATTTATTCTAGTAATACTGCCATATATTATTAAATAGTCTACATTACATGGATTTACTTGTTTATCATTTTGTCGCAGCTGCTGTTAATTTTTTATGTCGTAAAATATGCGGTTGGCTTAGGGACAGAAGAGCTGGTATAATGTAGTAGTTAAAGCAGTGGTGTCCAAACTTTTTCCAAAGAGGGCCAGATTTGATGAAGTGAATGGCCGTGGGGGCCAACAAAAGTTGTTGACCTTTTTTTAGGCTTGATGTTGTTGAGGGGTTTTTTTAGGATTTTATCACAGAAAATAAACTGCCAATGGGCCAGATTAAACCAACCGGTGAGCTGGATTAGGCCCCTGAGACGGACTTTGGATATGCCTGAGTTAAAGCATCAGACTAGGACCTGGAACACCAGGATTCAAATCTGCACGCACCCACCCCAAGCCATGAAGGTCATTGAATGACCTTGGGCCACTCACTCACTCTCAGCCTAACCTACCTCACAGGGTTGTTGTAAGGAGAAAATGGGGAGGAGAATTATGTACACCATCTTGAGCTCCTTGAAGGAAACACTGGATAGAAATGTAATAAATAAGTATTTCACATTGTTTGCTCCAGGTGCCAAGATACAAATTATGGCCCTGCTGCCTTGGGATCTAGAGGAGGCAGTCATAGATAGCCTTATCACCTGTGACTTTGTCTAACCCCCTTTTAAAGCCACCTAAAGCTGACAGCCAACACATCTTGTGGCAGTGAGTTCCGCAGTTCACCTAGGCAGACTCCTCTTCTTTCTCTTAAATCTCCCACCATGCAGCTTCACTGGACTGTTCTAGCATTATGAGAGAGGGAGGAAATCCTATCTCCGTCCATTTTCTCCACACCACGCAGACTTATGGAACCCTCTATATATGCCCATCCTTAAATCGCCTGCTTCCTAAACGGAAGGAAGTCACCACTCTTGCAACATTTCTTCATTGGAGAAGTGAACCGCAACCAATCATTCTGGTTCCTCTTTTCTGCACCTTTCCCAGCCCTACAATGTCCTTTTTTGAGATGCGGCAGCATAACCAGGGATTGTTGTTGTTTAGACGTTTAAGTAAAGGTAAAGGGACCCCTGACCATTAGGTTCAGTTGTGACCGACTCTGGGGTTGCAGCACTCATCTCGCTTTACTGGCTGAGGGAACCGGCGTTTCTCCACAGACAGATTTCCAGGTCATGTGGCCAGCAGGACTAAGCCGCTTTTGTCGAACCAGAGCAGCGCAGGGAAACGCCTTTTACCTTCCTGCCAGAGCGGTACCTATTTATCTACTTGCACTTTGACATGCTTTCGAACTGCTAGGTTGGCAGGAGCAGGGACCGAGCAACGGGAGCTCACCCCGTCGCGGGGATTTGAACCGCCAACCTTCTGATCGGCATGTCCTAGGCTCTGTGGTTTAACCCACAGCGCCAACTCTTTGTGACCCCATGGACCAGAGCACACCCCAGTTCATGCAGGGTCCATTTAACCACCAGCCCTTATCATCTCCCCTCAGCACCCAAACTTCTATCTAAACTTGTGGGACATCTTCCCCTCTCCACAATATTTTATAGTAATGTATATCACTAATTAGTTCTCCATTGGATAGAGAGGTATTCTAGCTAAATTACCTGGCTTACTGGTTTTTACACTCTCCCCCACAATCCCTCATCACCTCATTCCAATGCAGGCTCAGCCCAAGAACAGAAGAAGCCACAAGAGATCAACGCCTCAGTAGGAGGAATCAGATTCTGCGTGGGACTTCAGGCAGTGAGCGGGGGGAACAATAGCTGCACACCAAGAACGCACGATACCGTTAAATGGTGCTTGAAGTATAGCCACCCCCTCAAATAATTCTGGGTGGTGTAGTTTGTTAAGCACTGCTGGGAATTGTAACTCTGTGAGGGAGAAACTACAGCGCCCATAATTCTTTGAGGGAAACAATGAGCTCCAAATGAGCTTTGAAGGTGTAACTGTGTCCACAGCTCTCCATCGCTGCGTTTTCTGACTCCTCAGTTTGGGGGTCATTAAGGAAATCAGCCCTGAGTGCTCACTGGAAGGACAGATCGTGAAGCTGAGGCTCCAATACTTTAGCCACCTCATGAGAAGAGAAGACTCCCTGGAAAAGACCCTGATGTTGGGGAAGATGGAGGGCACAAGGAGAAGGGGACGACAGAGGACGAGATGGTTGGACAGTGTTCTCGAAGCTACCAGCATGAGTTTGACCAAACTGCGGGAGGCAGTGGAAGACAGGAGTGCCTGGCGTGCTCTGGTCCATGGGGTCACGAAGAGTCGGGCACAACTAAACGACTAAACAACAACAACAAGCACCCTCAGGGAAACCTTTCTCAGTTTCTCCATCTGCAAAATGGAACACCAACAGCATCACGAGGAGGAGAAATGGCATACAAAGGCAGGGCATACAAAAATAAATGTTGACTACCACAGCTGATTATCTTTAATGTCATGGCAGTACTCCCGACAGGTACTGTATACAGGATATAAAAGGCTACCAGAAAAGCCCAGTGCAGGAAACATCTGACTTTATGTTAAAATGAACAAGACAGGGTCAGATCGGGAGGCAACGGGAAAAAGCATCAAGACAGGGAAACCCAAGGCTAGTCTAGGCTTTGCTCAAGATCCAGAATTTGCTCCAGGGTCCTGAAGTTAGAAGCAACAGATATTATTCCATGACAATAATATACTGTAAATTATATTTCATTTACACACACATATGTTGGCACTTCGGCATCAGAGGCAACTGATGAGATAAACTGTTGCGTTCACTGTGGCAGGGTAGAACAGGGATGTCAACTTGAATAAAATATTGGGGGTGGGGGACACACCAGTGGCGTAGCGTGGGTTGTCAGCACCCGGGGCAAGGCAAGTAATTTGCGCCCCCTAACCCGTGGATTTGCGCCCCCTAACCCTAACCCCCAGATGTTGCGCCTGGTGCGGCTGGCCCCCCCTGCACCCCCCACGCTACGCCACTGGGACACACACAGGTAAGCTCCGCCCGCAGAACTGATCACATGACATGGCGCATGTGTACCATTTGAACAGCAACACCCATCAACTTTGGAGAGGCGACCCCCTCAAATATTTTATTGGGGGTGACCAAAGGGGCCTCGGCCCCTAGGATTTGGCTCCTATGGGGCAGAAGGAGAGCTTTAGGCCCAACTGAAGGTGGATATTTTGCCCCATAGGAGCCAACTCCTAAGGGCTGTGGGGGATTCTGTTCCCCCCACAATAAAACATTTGAGGGGGCTGGCTGACCCCCACAAAGTTGATCGGCGTTGCCATTCAAATAGTGTGCACTGTGTCATGTGGTTGCCTATGCTTACCTGGGGGGCCCCACCATATTTTATTCAAGTTGGCACCCCTGTTTGCCCAGGCTGGTGCTGTGACCTTTCAGCTTGGCTCAAGTGTCAAAGTTACAGAAGGAGGGCCGAAGGAAGGACGCAGAAAAGTGAGAAAGATGCACCCAAAAGAAAAGTCTGCTTGCTGCGGCTGAGGCTGGGCAGGGGCTTCGCCTCAGGTGTCTGCTTGGGCGGCCGGAGCTTACCTGCTGCTGGGAGTTGAAGTCTGTCAGGTTGATGTTGTAATTCCAGGTGGCGGAGACGCTCTCGAAGAAGACCGTCTCGCCGGTGCTGTTGTAGTCCTGGGCGAACCGCACGGCTCCCTCCTCGGTGTGGTTGTATTCTCCGGGCATGAGGGGGTCCTCCAGGGCGAGCGCCCCTCCGCCGCCGCCGCCGAGGAAGAGCAGCAGCAGGAAGGTGGTGACAGGAGGCATCTTGGCGCCAGACGAGGCCGTCCCCGCGAAGAGCGCCGGCTTATAAAGCTGCCGCCGGCTCCCCGGAGACCCTGCCCACGGCCGCGCCTGCCTCGCTCCTCGGAGCAGATAAGCGCCAAGGCTGCCCTCGGGGGCTCGCCGCCGCTGCCCGCTCGCCGCAAGGGCGGCCCCTCGCCTTGCCAAAGTCCGCTCCGGTGCCTCGCCGCCGTCACGGGCAAAACAAACGCGCGCCCAGGCGCGCGAGAGAGAGCGCGAGGCGCGGAGAGCTGGAGGAGAAGCTTGGGCGCCCGTCCTCGGGAATGGCCGGGAGATGGGAAGTCGGTGGGGTGGGGTGGGGAGTCCGGAGGAAGAGAAGGGACTTCAGGGCGGGAAGAGGCGCCTCGAAGAGCCCGCTGCTCTCCGGCCGGAGGAGAGCGGCGGCGAGCCGGACGCAGCTCGCCTGCTCTCCTCAGAGGAAAGCATTCCAGTGGAGGGAGCGAGCGAGCGAGCGCTGCCTTCCTCGCCTCGCCAATTGGCCTCCAAGTCGCCGCCAGCTCTGGGCTCCGGCCTCTCGCCCGCGCTCGGGGTTTCCCTCGCGGCACCGCGAGACCCCGCTCCTGGGGGGCGACGCCAGAGGGCGGGAAACACACACACGCACACCAAAACATCCTGAGGCGAGGCAGGCACCAAAGGAGCAACGGGGGAGAGGCGCTTTCTCCTCAGAAAGCCATAAGGGTCCAGGGACAGGAAGGAGTGAGGTGAGGTACCCTTGCCTCCCCCCTCCGGCACCGCATGGAATCGTCCACTGATTGGGTCGGGGGGGGGGGGAAAGGTGATGTGGGGAACCTGTGTGGCCCCTCCAGGTGTTGCCCCAGAACGACGGCCATCACCAGCACTGGCCATGTTGGCTGGGACCAGGGCTTCTTTTGTGACAGGATCCAGTACCAGCACCTCTTCCCCACCCCCTGCCCATGGCAGCCATTTTGTGGTGGTCCCAATGGCACTTGAGTACCAGGACTTTAAGCAATGGCTAAGCCCAGGGGTGCCAACTTGAATAAGATATTGGAAGAGGAAGGTAAGTCCCTCCCCACATAAATGATCGCAAGACATGGCGCATGCACACAATTTGAATAGCAATGTCTGTTAACTTAGGGGGGATACTCAAATATTTTATGGAGGGGGGAGAGGGACCTCAGCTCCTAGGAGTTGAGCTCCTATGACTGAGGCTGAAGAGAATTCTGGTCCACTAACATCCAGAAGGCCACAGGTTTTCCCATCCTTGCTGGAAGGAAGTATGGTCACCATGTGTGCACCTAGGTGTTGTTCAACTAGCGTTGTCGGTGCCTCAGTTACCTGTCTCTCACAATCATTTCCCCTTCACCTCTCTCTTTGGGAGAGCACTTTCCTCCCTCCAGGGTTTCCTCTGAGGCACCACCCCATATTCAAGAACCAGGGGCGTCTTACCCATAGAGGCTAGTGGCGCGGGGTGCCAGGGCGCCAAGTTCTGGAGGGCACCAGGCGGAGGCTGGACGCGGTGTCTCCTGGCATCAGCTCGCCACCCTCGCCTGCCTCTGTCATGCTGTGCCGAAGCAGCGCCGCACCCAGAGCCTCCGTCTGCCATGGCCACCATGGCACGAAGTGGCCAGCTGAGCCGGGAGGCACCGCGTCCAGTCTCTCTTTCCCACTGGAGCCACCCTCCAGCCGCTGCCCGCCTCCTCTAGCCCCGCTGGCAGCGCCGTCCTCCTTAAAAACCTATTTCTGGGTTAGCGGAGTCTGTAACCTGAAGCCCTGTCAAGAACCTGAGAAAAGCCCTCCTGGATCAAGCAAAGAACCATCTCGTCTAGCATACTGTTCTGACTGTGGCCAACCAGATGAAGATGATAATTTTATTATTTATACCCCACCTATCCAACTGGGTTGCCACAGCCGCTCTAGGTGGCTCCCAACAAAATATTGAAAACACAAGAAAACATCCAATGCCCCTGAGAAGCTCACAATCAGGACAAGAACATGATGACCCTCTTCTGCTTATGTTCTCCAGTGACTGGAAGCAACTGCTTCCAAAGCTGTAGGTGATCTAGCCATCTTCAGTAGTAGTCACTGAGAACCTCACCTTTGGAAGCCGTCCAAAGATGGTTTTGGGTGGCTTTGTTCAAACACACTTCCCAAAAGGTGCCTGGCGTGCATAACAGGTGCATCAACTGGGGCCCCGCACCGTGGCTGCCCGGTGCATGCGTGTCACACCACACTTGTCATGACATCGCTGCAACACGATGTTATGATGTCACGGCACCACATCATGACACGGGACGTGCTTGCATGCTCCGGTGCTGTGGTGGCGGCTGGGCTAGGGCCTGCACCTCTGCTGTTGGGGCCTCTGTTGAAGTACATCCATGGCTGCAGCAGGCCTCAATAGAGGCCCCACGGTGGAGGTGCAGGCTCCGGCTCAGATGCCACCGGGGTGTCAGAGCACCAGAGGTAAGGCGGTAGCCACCACCAGCTTGCAGAGCACAGTGGGCAGTGCATGGCTTTTTTTCAGCCGGAACTCACCAAAATTCAGTTCTGGCACCTCTTGTTGCCATTATAAGAGAACAAGGGAGACGTTCATTGGAACTCTGAGACCTCTTTTTCTAGAAAAATAAGGTAAAGGGACCCCTGACCATTAGGTCCAGTCGTGACCGACTCTGGGGTTGTGGCGCTCATCTCGCTTTACTGGCCGAGGGAGCCGGCGTACAGCTTCCAGGTCATGTGGCCAGCATGACTAAGCCGCTTCTGGCGAACCAGAGCAGCGCATGGAAACGCCGTTTACCTTCCCACGGGAGTGGTACCTATTTATCTACTTGTACTTTGACATGCTTTCGAACTGCTAGGTTGGCAGCAGCAGGGACCGAGCAACGGGAGCTCACTCCGTCACGGGGATTCGAACCGCCGACCTTCTGATTGGCAAGTCCTAGGCTCTGTGGTTTAACCCACAGTTCTACCCACGTCCCTTCTAGAAAAATAGAACTGGCTTAAAAGGAAATGAGAGAGGAGAACCAGGTGCCAAAAGATAAAGAAAAAATTAATGTCTTGCCAAGGATGTCAGACCATGAAAATGGGAAAAGATGAGTGTCCATTGCGAAGCACAAAGCTCGTTGAGAAGTTCTCTACCTGTGAAGTACCAAACTATGCATCTCTGAGGCCAACTCCAGGGGGCCCCGGGGATCCGAGCACACACATTTTTTTTGCTGTGGCTGCCTTGCCTCTGTCACTGCCACCACCACCCACTGCTGCCTGCTGCCAGCTGGATGGAGCCAGGTTGTCAGTAAAGGAGATGACAATAAATCCAGACCATCTTTCAGTCTCAAAGGTGCAACAAGAGGCATCCCAAGGCTGATTCCTACTTGAGAGGAAGAACCATGGACCAGGAAGGATGGTGTAGCCAGATTGTTCAGTTGCTGCTAGTATAACAGCCTCCATAGATTGGCTCCTAGTCCTACAAACTTCTGGACAGCTCTTCTCCTGCACATAAAACCCTCAGACTGTTGGACAGCTCCCTCACTTGGCTGGATTATGACACATTCCTAATATTTGGGGACACAAATACTTCTTAATGCAACAATTGTCCCATTAAATACTATCTGAACTAGGATGAAACACCCTTCTGGATCTCCTCTGGAGTCTAACACTATGCAGTCTAGGTCTTGATTATTATTGTTCCCTTTCTTTTTGTTTTTGTTTTGTGTTGGGTAAAGCAGTGTACATTTTGCCTATGGAATCATGGGTTCTAGAACAATGGTTCTCAATGGTTTTTCACCCTGAAACTTGGTGTGGGAGTCTTGGTGGGCCGCTTAATAAACTTGGTTTTTTGTTTTGCAAATCAAAGTACCGTATTTTTCACTCTATAACACGCACCAGACCATAACACGCACGTAGTTTTCAGAGGAGGAAAACAAGAAAAAAAAAATTCTAAACGAAACAGTGGATATATGATTTTTGTGGTTCATGCTGTGGCCACAGACATGTGATCTGACAGTGAGTTTGGAGTAGCCCAATGCAAAAATCTTGAGGATCCATGTGGATCCGTGCTTTGTAACCACGTTTTAAGTGGGGAGGGAAGGAAAAGCACTCAAGGGACAAGGAGCACGCATGGGGTGTGTGGAGAAGGATGCTGCTAATAATGAAGAAGAGGGGTATAAGGGGAGAAGGCTCCTCTCCTCTCCCTCTTTGCTCCTTTAAAGCAAGCAGGCTCTGCTTTTCTCCCTCCTCCCCGGTAGCGAGCTGAAAAACTTTGCTGCTATTTAGTGAGCTGAGTGGGGAGGAGAGAGGGACAGAGAGCCTGCTTTCTTTAAAGGAACCAACCGGACAGGAGCTGCTTACACTCGTGTAAGCGGCTCCTCTCCTCTCCCGCTTTGCTCCTTTAAAGAAGCAGGCTCTCTGTCCCTCTCTCCTCCCCACTCCGCGGCTCTTCTCCCGCTTTGCTGTTTCAAAGCGAGCCACGGAGGAGGGAAGGAAGGGGAACCATGGATCCTCTGCTCACAACTGCAGTAGATCCCCCCCGCCACCCGCAGGCATTCACTCCATAACACGCACAGACATTTCCCCTTATTTTCTAGGAGGAAAAAAGTGAGTGTTATGGTGCAAAAAATACGGTACATACGCAGCCTGTGTTTTAACATCATTATAAAAATTATGGATCCTAGGCCTGTTCAATAATTTCATATGGGTCAAATATATATATATATATATAGAGAGAGAGAGAGAGAGAGAGAGAGAGAGAGTGTGTTCAGGATTGCATACAGATATTCTTGACTGTTCTGCAACCTCTCCATGGACTTCTCATGAATGGAGTGTGGACAATCAGTGGTCCGAAGGCACAGTATGAGAACCTCTGTTGCAGAAGATGGAGGTCCCTTTCCCTAATTGTGTCTCCTGAAAGAAAGGCACTCCTGGTTTTTCCCATTTCAACAGTCTGCCGCTTTTTCTTCAAATTATAAAGCCCTTTCAAACTGATTATGATAAATGCTCTTTTAATGTCCACTTAATCAATCAATAAATTCTGAACCACCATCCCTCGCATACAGTTTAGGCGGGTGTCCTTGATGAAAGTGATGAAGAATTCTAAGGGAGGCAACTGAGTTTAATTACCTTCTTCTGGTAAGAAGGTATCCCTATGTTCCGAAGAATTAATCAGTCAACTGGAAAACAACAAATTCAAAGTATAAAATACACCAGTCCCAGCCTCAGTGAAACCAATTATTATTATTTAAATGGCAAGCTAAGAATGATCAATCGTAGCACATCCAAGAGCACTGGTAACATTCAGATATTTTACCTCCAGTTCAGTAATAAAGTGTATTGGTCCCGTCAAGAAAGATACTCAAAAGTGTCTCTAAAGATCAATCAGGAAACCATCTCACAAGATGGTTAATAAAAACAAGGATGAAATTAACACATGGGAAGCCATTTCAGCCTCTGAGTGGTTGTACCAGCAGTGTTTATGTTTAAAGGGAACTCTAGCAAATCTGCTATCGAAAATCTTTGAAGGTAAAGCATTTAACTGGAGTGAGGAAAATAGCTCTTCTGTATTTGGTTATTGTTTAAAATATTAAATATAGTTTGCAGTTATTGAAAGCAGAACAAGTCAGGGCCAATGACTGCACATGGCCCACTGACCAGTGCATGTCACTCTTGAACATCTATGTCTCTTGTTCTCTGCTTAACCAAAGATTTGGCCTGCACTAGTTCCAGTGACAGCAGAAAAGAATTAATCCATTGATTCATTCTCCTACGTCAGGACGAAATAGTCAACCAGCACCTGATTTGCCAAGAGGAGAAAGGCAGAGGGGAAGATTTGAAGCCATAAAAATATGGTTTTTCGAGTTTATTTAATTCACGAAAAAGAACAAACCAAGGAATGCAAGAAATAAAATTTGACAAAAGGACACACAGTTCCACTGAGTCATACAGACAACTGTAGATAATGGTTAAAAATTCAGGATTATGTAATATTATTATCAAATTTGCCAAATAACTCCAATTGCTGCTGTTCCATGGTTCTGTAAGTTGTTATTAGAAATATACGTAATAACATTTCATCAGGTAATGTAAAATTTGTTGTTGTTTTTTTAAATGATTTTTTATTTTTTAAAATGATTTTTTATAGGTAATGTAAAATTTGAAGCCAATAATGAATAGAATATATCTGTGCCAAACTAATGAGCTAAGATGAGCTCATAAATTAAAAGTAGTACCAGAAAGACTGTGTGTGCCCAAAAGAGCTCTAAAAAAAATGTTCCAAACAAAACCAGTCACAACTTTTGCAATGCATACTGAAATCACTACTGGGACAAGTTGACTTCTTTTTGTGAATAAAAATAAAAGCAATGCTCTTACCATATGCACTATGACGACTTTGTTCATTTATCCTGCATGTTCCAGATAGGTAGATTCACGAAAGCAAATCCTGATATTCTTACAAGAATGGACTTGTTCTATTATATGGTCAGCCACAGTCCAGGATTACCTGACTTTCCTTTTAAAAAAAAAAAGACCATGACCTTTGACTTATCATATTTAATTTCATTTCTACAGTAATTGCAAAATCAAATAAGACATTGTAGAAGACCCAAATAGCTTTGCAAAATCAAAACAGCACTATATGCATATATTAAAGTGTAACCTTTGGTGGTGATTAAAAGTGTGAGAAGATACTGAACACAAATTTGAGGGGGTATCAGTTAAATAAGATGGGAGCAATGGTGCATACTTGCCCAAATTCAGAGATGGAAGACTACTCCCGAGAAATGACTGCTATTACTACAATATGCCTGGCCTGATGAGATTTGATATAAACCCTAGATCAAGAAAAACACTATCCATAGTAGTCTGATTCAACTTATTCCATAATCTCTCATGGGGGAGATCAAAGGATGATATTGAACAAAACAAAACAAAAAAACCTGTAAACAGCTTGCCTTTGATTTTGGAAGGTTGTCTTTTTAGTAGATGTGCTTCTTCATTCTTAAACGTACTATTAACTAAAAGAGCACCACCACAACCCCCCATATCTACCATCCCTGTCCCGTCCCCCCAAGCATGTAGTTAGAAACTTATGCAGTCTTCTTCTTATTATCCCTGGATGGATATTAACATTTGAACATCTTTCCACCCTAAACAATTTTTTCAACTTCTTCTCTAACACTACCTCCTGGCAAGCTTAATATTTTTTGCAGCCACATGAGTAATCCAGAGGACATACTCTATTCCTACTGTTTTGCCATTTCTCAGTTAAAATAAAACATGACGCTTCCCTTCCAAATTGAAAAGAAGTCTGACATTCAACCTTCCTTCAAGAAGACCTCTTGATCTGATACCTTCATTTTCTGATTTTCTGAAAACCATTTTTTGTTCAGCTCCTCAGTTTGTTTAGCTCTGTTAGCTCCTGTAAGTGCTTCTATTTGTGTTCCATGTAGTTTTATTAATTCATTAGGTTTATCATCGTTGTTCTTATCAACAACCCTTATATTTCCTCCAAACTAGATTTTTGTTGTTTAGTCGTTTAGTTGTGCCCGACTCTTCGTGACCCCATGGACCAGAGCACGCCAGGCACTCCTGTCTTCCACTGCCTCCCGCAGTTTGGTCAAACTCATGCTGGTAGCTTCGAGGACACTGTCCAACCATCTCGTCCTCTGTCGTCCCCTTCTCCTTGTGCCCTCCATCTTTCCCAACATCAGGGTCTTTTCCAGGGAGTCTTCTCTTCTCATGAGGTGGCCAAAGTATTGAAGCCTCAGCTTCAGGATCTGTCCTTCCAGTGAGCACACAGGGCTGATTTCCTTAAGAATGGATAGGTTTGATCTTCTTGCAGTCCATGGGACTCTCAAGAGTCTCCTCCAGCACCATAATTCAAAAGCATCCATTCTTCGGCAATCAGCCTTCTTTATGGTCCAGCTCTCACTTCCATACATCACTACTGGGAAAACCATAGCTTTAACTATACGGACCTTTGTTGGCAAGGTGATTTCTCTGCTTTTTAAGATGCTGTCTAGGTTTGTCGTTGCTTTTCTCCCAAGAAGCAGGCGTCTTTTAATTTCGTGGCTGCTGTCACCATCTGCAGTGATCATGGAGCCCAAGAAAGTAAAATCTCTCACTGCCAAACTAGATTAGGTTAAGCTGTTTTTTCAAAGTTTCCCCCTGTTGTTGCATAATGTAGTATACACAGTGTATACAATTTAAGTTTCTCACTTCTTCACATCAAATATCTTCTCCCTCTTCAGCTTTCTTATTTAGTCTCTTTCCAAGTATTCTTCAGTGCAAGTATTGGGGGGGGGGGAGAAGGGGGTGTGATAGTGGGGTTCCTTTTCTTCCTTCCACTAACCCAAAGCCCCAGAATACTGTTCTTCATAATTTTATCCCAACTGCAGTAAACACTGTCCATATAATAACTGGGCCCAGGCAAGAAAAAAAAGGTTTATAGGTTCCCCCGCAAGGCCTCTGGGATATCATCATAGACTCAAAGAATCGTAGAAGGTCGGCGGTTTGAATCCCCGCAACGGGGTGAGCTCCCGTTGCTCAGTCCCTGCTCCTGCCAACCTAGCAGTTCGAAGCACATCAAAGTGCAAGTAGATAAATAGGTACCGCTCCGGTGGGAAGGTAAACGGTGTTTCTGTGTGCTGCTCTGGTTCACCAGAAGCGGCTTAATCATGCTGGCCACATGACCTGGAAGCTGTACGCCAGCTCCCTCGGCCAGTAAAGCGAGATGAACGCCGCAACCCCAGAGTCGGCCACGACTGGACCTAATGGTCAGGGGTCCCTTTACCTTTACTACTAAGCCCAGTGTCCCCATCTTATCTTTGGCAGGTGGAGTGAGGGAGTAGGACATGGTTGAGACATGTCCATTTTCAGTGGCAGGTATGTGTAGATAATTGCTCAGGTAGAGATAAGTTTACATGCACTCCCTTAGGCACACTTGGGAGTTAAGAGAGCACCCCAAAGCTTACTTTCAGGACTGCAGGACCTGTTGGCAGGGTAAAGGTCAGCTTTAGGGCTAATCTGTCTCTCCCAACAGGATTTGTTTTTTTTTAAATATATTTATTGGAGTTTTACAAAGACATGAATTTAAGAGATCATATAAAAAGAAAGAAATACAATAAAAGAAACATAGAAAAATACATAAAAGAAACATAGAAAAATACATAAAATAAGAAAAGGAAAATAAAAACAAATCCATTTTTGTAACCCTAACTCGTTATCTTATTTCCTTGGCCTCCTCACACCTCCCCTTTTTGTATTCCCATTTAAATAATCAAATCAGCAAATCCTTACCCTCTTTCGTTTATCTTAACTCTATATCTTAACATATTATCACTCTATATTTTCATCCATTTATCAATTCATTTTTGCATATTCTTATTAACTTTGTTGCTAATGCCACTTATTTTCAATCCAACATCATTTTAATATTCATTAATTTTACAGTGTTTCTGAAGATAGTCTTTAAATTTCTTCCAGTCTTCTTCCACCAACTCTTCTCCCAGGTCTTGGATTCTGCCAGTCATTTCCGCCAATTCCATATAATCCATCACCTTCATCTGCCACTCTTCCAGGGTGGGTAGCTCTTGTGTCTTCCCTCCCAACAGGATTTGTGAGACCCCATGTGATGGACCCATTCATTAAAACCAGGTTCTTGTTTTAAGTCCTGATGAGCATTGGCTTAAATTAAACACTTTCCTTTGTTAGGTTAAAGAAACCCTAATGTCACCTGGTATTTTGTGGGATTCCTGGAAAACAGTTACCTGGATGTCCTATTGAAATTAATGGAACTTGCTTTTGAGTAGACATGCTCACGCTCATAATATGTTCCCCTTGCCTAGCATGCCTCAATGTAATCATTATCTGAGACCTTTAATACCAGTGAATATTGCACTATTTTATCATTTTCAATGATGTTTATTGATGTCTTACATAACCAGCTTTAGAGAGCTGCCCTGACAAATGGCTGCACATAAATGCTTTCAATAAATAAGTAAGGCACAGTTCTTAATTAGTCCGCAAAGGCTTATTTATTATTATCTTAAAGGATGACACACACTAAGTCAGGGGTCAGCAAACCTTTTCGGCAGGGGGCCGGTCCACTGTCTCTCAGTCCTTGTGGGGGGCCGGACTATATTTTTGGGGGAAAATAAAAATGAACAAATTCCTATGCCCCATGAATAACCCAGAGATGCATTTTAAATAAAAAGACAAATTCTACTCATGCAAAAACATGCTGATTCCCGGACCGTCCACAGGCTGGATTTAGAAGGCGATTGGGCCGGATCCAGCCCCCGGGCCTTAGTTTGCCTACCTATGCACTAAATGCTATGTCCCTTCCTAAAAACATCTATTCCCCCCCCCCTTTTCACTGCAGCCAATCAAAGGAAAGAATTTTATATAACTCACATGGCACGTTGTGAACTTTCCTCCCAGTAAATAAATAATTTTACAGCCTTTGTATTTTTTTTCCTTGCTGTTCTTCAAACATGTAGCCTCACATGTTCTTTTTTCTTTAGCTGTAGGTATTCACCACCTGTTCACCTATCCTTGCTAGGAGGTGGGGCGAAATCCAAAGCAAAGGAAGCAGTGTGAAAAACAGGTGCGTTATGCATGTGAAGAAGGGAGAGGGGGTAGCTGCACATTCAAATGCTCATAGGATCCCCCCAACCCTGGGAACTGTAGTTTGTTAAGGGTGCTGGGAATTGTTGCATGGGGTTTTTTAGTTTCACAGGATCCTCTGGAGGAAGTCACATCACATGCTTTGCATGTGTGGTGTTTGAATGTGCATTAAATGTACAGTGGTACCTTGGGTTAAGTACTTAATTCGTTCCGGAGGTCAGTTCTTAACTTGAAACTGTTCTTAACCTGAAGCACCACTTTAGCTAATGGGGCCTCCTGCTGCTGCTGTGCCGCCGGAGCACAATTTCTGTTCTCATCCTGAAGCAAAGTTCTTAACCCGAGGTCATATTTCTGGGTTAGCGGAGTCTGTAACCTGAAGCGTATGTAACCTGAGGTACCACTGTATAGTGTGGATCTTGCCAGAGAGAGAGAGGAAGAGATTTTTTAAAAGCCGAATAAAGCATCTGCGGTAGATGACAGTCTCTGCTGCTGAATTTTATTTCATTTTCAAAACATTATTTATCATTAGATTTTATTTCTCAGTTTCTGAAAACAAAACTTATGCTAAATAGTAAAAGGAAAATAGACAATTACAATATAAAGCAAAAGAGATACAGAGCTGGGTATTAACCTGAAATACATCACTGAAGAACACGGTAAATAAAATCCATCATTCTATAAACTTATTTGACAGCTATTCCTTATTGCAGCTGCATTTTGAAGCAGCGAGAGGGGGCAGAGATTTGGAAGCAACTACCTGCGACTTAGTTCGTGTTTATTTGAGCCTGTACTTTTCTAGGAACAAGGACTTTATTGCCATTGTGGATGGTTTCGCTTGGAGCTAAAAGGTGCTCCTCCTGCTTGTTTTAATTTTAGGGGAGAAATTTTGTAACCCAAGTTCTATCAGCAAGGTCTGTTGGCCATCTGAGTACCAGGTTCTGTTCTGGTCTCATGTTTCTGTGTAGATTTACAGTCATATCTTGGGTTGAAGTAGCTTCGGGATGAATATTTTCAGGTTGCGCTTCGTGGCGACCCGGAAGTAATGGAGCACGTTACTTCCGGGTTTTGTTGCTTGTGCATGCGCAGATGCTCAAAATGACATCATGCGCATGCGTGGAAGCGGCAAAACGCAATCCACACATGCACAGACGCAGGTTGTGTTCGCTTCAGGATGGGAACGGGGCTCTGGAACTGATCCCATTCGCATCCAGAGGTACCACTGTACTCTAGTTTTGTTTCTTCATAGAAACGGCAGATTTGACTAGCCTGTGAAGATTCAGGTCAACCTGAGATATCATTGTTTTGGGGATGAGGCAGTTCTGAATAACCCCGGGTTGGATCTGATGTACCTGCAGTAGGGTTGCCATGTTTCAGACAGCAAAAATCCAGACAGAAAAGTTGTTGAGCTTTTTTTTTATTTGGGGAGGGGCTTTCTTGGCAAAATTGCAAAAATAAATAAATAATAATAAAATGCTGTTTTTGAGCTATTCTTATGGAAAATCGGCACTGCAGGCATGGGCTGCCACGCACCTGGATTTTCCCAGACATTGTATGCTGATTTCTGCCCGGAGACACTATTGCCAACTGCGGTATTGTTGATATGTCCGGGAAATTCCAGATGTACGGCAACGCAGGGCTGTCAAAAGGATGGTGGTCTGGTGGTGAGATGGGCAAGAGGAAGAGTACTGGCAGCCTTCACGTGCCTTTTTCTACACCTCACCCCTGCGTCTGACCACATGTCCATACCAGATTCCCAAATCAGGTTGGAGGCTGGATCATCTTGAGTCAAATTAGGGCCACTCTGAAGTGCCAAATTGGAGGGGGAGGGGTCAATGCACAGTGAAAAGGCTGTGTGTGTGGTTTTGTGTGTGTGTGTGTGTGTGTGTGCGCTTGCTTGCTTGCTTGCTTGCTATTATTTTTACTCTGATTATTTGAGACAGAAGCAGAATTCTGTATGCTTAAAAAGCATCCTTCCAGTTACAGTGGTACCTCGGGTTAAGTACTTAATTCATTCTGGAGGTCCGTTCTTAACCTGAAACTGTTCTTAACCTGAAACACCACTTTAGCTAATGGGGCCTCCTGCTGCTGCTGTGCCGCCGGAGCACGATTTCTGTTCTCATCCTGAAGCAAAGTTCTTAACCCGAGATACTATTTCTGGGTTAGCAGAGTCTGTAGCCTGAAGCATATGTAACCTGAAGCGTATGTAACCTGAGGTACCACTGTATTTCAAAAGACTAGTGTGTAAAAAAAATCTCCTCACTCTTAGCCTCTCAGAAGTGAATCTGGCAAGGCAAAAAAAAAAGGTGCTTCCAATCCCATTTTACTGCATACTGCTTTTTTTTTCTGGGGGAACGCAGTGGTACGCATAAAAAGGTAAAGGGACCCCTGACCATTAGGTACAGTTGTGGCCAACTCTGGGGTTGCAGCGCTCATCTCGCTTTATTGGCCAAGGGAGCCGGCGTACAGCTTCCGGGTCATGTGGCCAGCATGACTAAGCCACTTCTGGTGAACCAGAGCAGTGCACGGAAACACCGTTTATCTTCCCGCCGGAGCGGTACCTATTTATCTACTTGCACTTTTGTGCTTTTGAACTGCTAGGTTGGCAGGAGCAGGGACTGAGCAACGGGAGCTCACCCCGTTGCGGGGATTTGAACCGCCGACCTTCTGATCGGCAAGTCCTAGGCTCTGTGGTTTAACCTACAGTCCCACCCACGTCCCTAGTGGTACGCATACCCCTAAACATTTTCTAAATGTAAGTTTGACCTCATTGAGGGGCAGTATTTCAATATGAGTAGGAAAATGAGAGAACCCCTAAACATTTTTTTAAAGAAAAAAAAGCACTGGAATTATATACTTATGTATGTGCGTTTACCTTGTGCAATTATCAACATTTATTCAGTATTTGAGACCCTCGAATTCCTATAACACTGCCAACGCCTAAAACAGTATATGTAATACTTCAATCCCAAATCATATGCCTACTTTTAAGATAAATTCGGCTCTGGTAGTAAAGCATCAGACTCAATGTTGTTCTAAGCCCCATTACTTCTATCATTGCTGTTAATGGGTGACAGGAAAGTTTTCACTCCAGTGTGTGGAAGAGAGCCTGAGATTAAGAGTATAATACTCCACCGATTGAGCTATTCTGCCTTTGGGCAAGTCTAGGATTCTGCAAAGCCTACTGCTGCCTCTTGTCTCCCTTGCATGGAGTACGTTGGCAATAATGAACTACAGCCACTTCCAGATGTCAGATTAGAGTACCGTATTTTTCGCTCTATACAACGCATAAGACGCACCTAGTTTTTGGAGGAGGAAAACAAGAAAAAAAATATCCTGAATCTCAGAAGCCAGAACAACAAGAGGGATCGCTGCACAGCGAAAGCAGCGATCCCTCTTGCTGTTCTGGCTTCTGGGATAGCTGCGCAGCCTGCATTTGCTCCATAAGATGCACACACATTTCCCCTTACTTTTTAGGAGGGAAAAAGTGAGTCTTATAGAGCAAAAAGTATGGTAAATCTCTCCCCCAACCCAATTCACTGGCTGCCTGTTTTAAGAGGCAAGGAAAGGCCTTTCTCCCTCATCCATCGATCTTGTTGGAAGCAGGGCAGGGCAGAAAAAGGCTTGTTTTCACCCTCAAGACCCAGAGGCTGTTATCATCTCCAGCCTTCCGCACAAAAACAAATAAATATAGGGTCTATCTGCAGCTACATTCCCCTTTATTGACCGACAGTTGGCAACAAGTTTATCTACGGAAAAGTTGCCTCCACCCTCGAGGAGCAAATACCTGCTTCTGTTTACAGGAATGGCTTTATCCAGGGTGAAAGGACGGTGACTTAGGGTTGTTGATTTCCCTTTTGCTTACTTAACTTTTACTGCAACCTTTCAATGTGCGAACAGATCAAAGTTTCACATCTGGTTGATTCAGAGGCAGGGCGGCAGCGGGAACATCTGAGAACTGGGAACAGACAGACTTACATATACTTTCTCCCCAGCATAGTAATTCTTGTGTGTTTTTTTATTGTCTATTACATATATTGCAAGCTGCCTTGAAAACTTCGGTTAGCCGGTTGGGTATGAATACTTCAATTACTGTTGTTGTTGGCCTCTGTCTATCTCGGGTGACAATGGAGTGTGCCTCTGGGGGTGAAATCAAATCACTGCATTTGCAGCACTGAAGTGACTTCTTCTGGGTGCAAGCCTGGGCAGTGTGCATGGAGGTCCTGCGCTGCCCAGACAACAAGACCCCTCTCTCGGCCTCACTGACATGGTCCAAAGGAAAGCAGAGCAAGATGTTTGGCAACAGTTTGGCTGCAGCAGTTGCTGGAAGGAGGCATACAAGGCCCCATCCAACCATCTTAGGGACTCCACTCCGAATTTGTGTAGGGTTTACTCCTTAGCCTTTTCTTCACTGCCTTCACAAGGCAGTGAAGGTTTAGGATCAGAGTTTTCCTTCTCCTAGATGAGCCACCTTCCCAAGCTGACAGCATGCCAGCAGCTTGCCACAGGAGCCACAGGTGAGAGCTGAGTGGGCCCCAAAGGTGGACAAACTGCTCCTAGTAACTAGTACAGTCATACCTCGGGTTGAAGTTGCTTCAGGTAGAGCGTTTTCAGGTTGTGCTCTGCAGCAACCCGGAAGTAACGGAACGCGTTACTTCTGGGTTTCGCCGCTCGCGCATGCGCAGACATTCAAAATGACATCACACGCATGCGCAGAAGTGGCGAATCTCGACCCGCACAGACGCGGGTTGCGTTTGCTTCAGGATGCGAACGGGGCTCCAGAACGGATCCCGTTCGCATCCAGAGGTACCACTGTATTCAGAGACTCACTGTTTCTGACCACAGACGTAGAACATAGTCATCCTGGCAAGTAGCCATTGATTCTATTTCAAAGCCATCCAAGTTGGTAGCCATCGCTTTATCTTGTGAGAGTGGATTACATAATTTAACTATGTGCTCTGTGCGGGGGAGTGACATAGGCTAAGTCTCAATCATATCTCCCCTTACTTGCCCTTCCCCCTAAGCCCCTTATGTTATTGTGATGGACAGCAGAGCCAGACCAGAGTCTGGTGACACAGCCCCCCTGAAATTCTACCAGAGTGCTGGAGCCTCTCTCTGATGGGCTTCAAAGTCAACTAGTCACAGAAGGGGGACAAACAGCACCTTGCGGGGTGGGTAGAGCAGTTTCTGAGGGAGAGAGTTAGATGGGGCTGGATTTAAGATGAGAGATAGGGCCATGGTTCAGGTTAAGAGATAGGGGTTGATTGGGAGTTAGGGAGAACTGGTTTTGAGTTAAGTTAAACATCCACACTGAGGAGACTATCTGTAGCAAGAGGACAGAGCCTCACAGCTTGAATAGGGAGACCAGGCTGAGGGTCTGGGGAAGGTATACAGACAGAAGTGTCCTGGGAGATCTGAGTCTGAGCCTGTGGGAATTCAGACTACCTGTATCTCGGTATAGCCAGGAGGGGAGAGTTCTTCTAGGGACAGAAGACTCCCAACCCAGTACCAAGGGGTGCGGTGATCCCCTGGTGATCTGTTAGTATAACTCAGGTGTGGGATTGTTAAGAGAGTGGGTAACTGAGGAAAAGTGCCCCTCGCTCATGAACCAAAGTATTAAGTTATGAAGGAAACGTTTTGGTCCTGAAAGTATTTAACTAATACCTAAGTAACGGAAACCAAGTTGAGCATTTTACCAACTATTCTAGAAACTTGAACCTCTACCACCTGAAGTGTAACAACTGATTTTTGAGTTGCAGATAGGTAGCCGTGTTGGTCTGCCATAGTCAAAACAAAATTTTTTTTCCCTTCCAGTAGCACCTTAAAGACCAACTAAGTTAGTTCTTGGTATGAGCTTTCGTGTGCATGCACACTTCTTCAGATACACTGAAACAGAAGTTGCCAGATCCTTCTATATAGTGAGAAGGTGGGGAGGGGAGTTGGCCTTACTCAGAAGGGTGGTGGGAATGGGTGATTGGCAGATAGCTGTGATGAGCCTGTTGACGACTCTTAACGACTGCAATAGGTCTTACAGGAAAAAGCAAGGGGTGAGAAGGTGAAAAATGGTGAAGGTGAAAACTGATTTTTGAGTAACCGAAGTTTAAGAAGAGCTGTGCTTGTAGTATTGTGTTTAAGCCTGAGACTTCTGCCCGAAAGAACACATTTCCTGACCCACTTTGTTTCATAAACCTCTTTTAATAAAAACTTTTCGTTTGTTTAATCAACTCCAGCCTGAGACTCTAATCACTAAGTTTTCCCTCACACAAGTCCCCCATACAATAGCCTTTGGTAAATTGTAGAAATCTGTCTAATTGGTGCACAGTGAGGTGGGTGCACTATATTTAATAAGGGGCAGATAGCAGGAGTGGATCCACCACATTATTAATTGGTGGTATTAAGTGGTGGGTCCACTACAGTTTTGCACAGAGATATGCTTTTCTTCGGCTATTGCCAGTTGTCTAGAATTCTCCTTATTTTGAACTGAATTGCCTCCTGTTCGGGGTTTACAAATAACTCATTGCTAAACACAAGTATAAAACACAGCTTTCTGATAAGCCGAAAGTGGGGGAAGTAAGCAGCTGTATGCTGCTCAAAGAGGTACATTATATGTCCAGAACTCACTCCATGGAGTCTCGTGCAAACTGCAATTACCAGCCCCCAACCTGACCCACCAAAAAAGGCACAAAAAAGGTTCACAAATCTTATTGTATCAAATCTCACTAAGCTATTGAGCTAGCGTCCAACTAATAGCTTGGCTTAATTAGTAGCTGGCAATTTGTGCGAAGAAATGCTTAATGGCAGTAGATGAGAATGGCATTAGAAATAACAGAGGCAATAATGATGGCATTGCAAATGTTGGGGAGAGTTAAACTTCTGATGAGAAGTCTGGTCTGGCACGTGCAGCATTTGTAATGTGATGGTGGATAAGGAGCAAAGCATGCTGTATGACATTTGCAGGGAAACCAAAATGCTTGTTTACAAAGCTATTGTACTACCAACCTTACTGTATGCTTGTGAAACATGGACCACCTATAAACGCCATCTCCAACTCCTTGAAAGATTCCATCAATGGTGTCTCCAAATTTTTTTTTACACATCACTTGGGAAGACAGGCGAACTAATGCCACTGTACTGGAAGAAGCAAAGATCACCAGTGTTGAAGCAATGGTTCGTTGGGTTGGTCATGTGGTTCAGATGCCTGATTATCGCCTTCCAAAGCAATTATTCTATTGCAGACTTAAAAATGGAAAGCGTAATGCTAGTGGTCAACCAAAGCAGTTTAAAGACTCTCTCAAGGCAAATCTTTAAAAATGTAGTATAAACACCAACAATTGGGAAACATTGGCCTGTGACTGTTCCTGTTGGGAGAACAGACTTTACCAAAGGTGTCATGGACTTTGAAGATGCTCAAACTCAGGACGAAAGGGAGAAACGTGCTAAGAGGAAGGCATGCTTGGCAAATCCACACCGTGATCAACTCCCGCCCAGAAACCTATGTCCCCACTGTGGAAGGACATTTGCATCCAGAATTGGCCTCTACAGCCACTTACAGACTCACTGTTAAGACAGTGTTCATGGAAGACAATCTTACTCGGCTACGAGTGATCGCCAAAGAAGATGATTCATTTGGTGGAAATAACAAGTTTTCCCCAAAATCTTCCATCTTTGTTCTTTGGTCAGGGATATATGATAGCTATACTTCCTGTCATCAGCTTTCTTTACATCAGAGGAAAGAGTGGGGGGTTCTTCTGCATTTTCCAGAGTTAGAAGAGGCTCAGGGATGTGGAGATCTGAAGATTTATGGATTACACACCTGACTAAAGTGGAAGCAGGAGTCTCTGTGATACTTGGACTTAAAAGTAGTAAGAAACAAGATTTGGACTCCAATTTTAAACATGGAGGTCTGGCTGGAAGAAATATGGACCTTATTGGGACAGAGCTTCTCCGAGATTCGGTGTTTACTATAAAGGACTATCAAAAAAACCGGCAGAGAGGAAATGAGAGAGACTTAAGAGCTTCGGATGTGAGGTCACCAGGCTGACATTAGATAGACTGATGGATATCTGTTGGAGACTGAAACCGGGAAAGGTGGGGAGTGGGGTTTTGGGTATCCAAAGGCTGTACAATTATACTTTGTCTTTTTTTTTCTTTTTTTTTTCATATATTTTGTTTGGCTATTTATATTAAAATGGGGAACTCGTGAAAGGGAATTGGGGTCAACCTTAGAAAAAGATATTAAGAATAAGTATTGATGTATAAAGATTGAGGCTTATGTTAAAATTGGTTAATCAAAAGGATTTAAATATAATAGGGTAAAATTTGGGGATAGGAACTTGCTGAATTAAAAAAATGGAAGTGGAATACAAGAAGGGGAGATGTGGGGAAGTCAAGGAAATATGTTACTGAAAGAAAGGATTGTAATTATACGTGTGTGTGTGTGTTTTTTTCTTTTTGTCTTTGTTTTCTTTACATTTTTTGAAAATTTCAATAAATATTATTTTAAAAAAAATAATAGAAGAGGCTCAGGGAGTCCCTGAAATGGTTGGGTGGCGTCTTGTACGCCTCCTTCTGGCAACTCCTGCAGACAAGTGGTGCCAAACCTATTGCTCTGTTTTCTTTTGGACCACATCGGCAAGACTGAGAGGGGGATCTTGTTGTTTTGCTACCTGGGCAGCCCAGGACCTCCAAGCGCACTGCCCAAGCTTGCGCCCCAGGGAGGTCACTTTGGTGCTCCTAACACAGCAGTTTGACTTCAACCCCTTCCCAAGGCACGCTCCATTGTCTCTCGAGACAGACTGATGCCAACAACAACAATTGGTGATGATGTAGGAGAGAGCTTTCTCAGCAACTGTTCCCTGTTTGGGGACTCTCCTCCACTTAGAGAAACATAAGGCAGTGATAATGTTGTCATTTTGGTGCCAAGTGAAGGCATGTTCATTTACTCAGATTTTTTTTAAGGTTTTTAATGTGGCTGTTTTAGCCTTCTCTATTTAGATTTTTTTCCCCTTTTCTTTTTTTAAAAAAACATGAATCACTTGTTTTTATTCATGGTTGTTTTAATTAACTTCATACCGTACCCCATCCGTGCATAGGCACAGCAATCAATCAATCAATCAATCAATCAATATCAATCAAATAAATGCTTGGACATCAGAAATAAGAGCCACAGTGTTCTCAAAGCTACCAGCATGAGTTTGACCAAACTGCGGGGGGCAGTGGAAGACAGGAGTGCCTGGCATGCTCTGGTCCATGGGGTCACCAAGAGTCGGACACGACTAAACGACTAAACAACAACAAAGCATGTAATGGTTAGAGTGTGGGATTCAACTCCTCACTCACCCATGAAGCACAACAGCTGACCTTGGGCCAATCATAGATGCAGTTGAGGTCATGCTAAATCCTAGCTTAACACGAGGAGACTTAGCCACATCAAGCCTTGGGCTCAGTGTGAAAAAATCATCATATTTCATATACACACTCATGGGGTCTGAAGTGGAGGTCATGGACCAGGAATGAGATTTTGAGGTTGCCGTGGATGGCTCAAGGAAGATGTTAATCCAGTTTGTGTCAGCAGTGAAAAAGCCAAATTCCATGCAAGGGATTATCTGGGAAGGAATTAAAGCAACAACAACAACCTGCCAAGACCATAATGCAGATCTATGGTGTGACTGCATTTGGAATATTGTGTACAGTTCTGGTTGCTTCACCTCAAAAAGGATATTGTAGTGTCGGAAAAGGTTCAGAGAGGGACAGCCAAAATGACCAAGGGACAAGATAAACTCCCCTATGAGGAAAGTTCACAGCTTTTGGGAATTTCAAGTTTAGAGAAACTTGGACGTCATTGATATCAAGTAAGAGGCGACAAGGTATAGAAGTATGCATGGAGAAAGTGGATAAGGAAAAGATTTTTCTCCCTCTCTTATGACACTCAATGAAGCTGAATGTTGGAACATTCAGGACAGATAAAAGAAAGTAGTTATTTGCCTAGAACATAGTTAAACTATGGAACTCACTTCCAAAGGAGGCAGTTGTGATGGACAGATCTTGGGTCATCCCCCTTGAGACCTAGAAGCCAATCAGTGCTGGGTGGAGTGCCAACCAATCAGGAAGGAGTTGAAAGACCCTCATCATTCCAGAGTAATATTGACGGGGGTGAGGAGAGAAATAATGGCTGCAACAAAAATAATGTGGAGAATATTTGAGAAGAATTCTGCAAAGAGGCTTTCCTTTTCTTTCAGGCAGTGAGAAGAAGAAAAATCTCAGATGTTTTCTCCGGATTCAAACCCCGCTTCCCAATAGTTTTCCTTTCCAGCTTGGGTCAATTTCAAGTTGGGCTGCAAAGGAGAAGTCCCTTTAAATCCAGCACGGAATGGAAGCTCTGCTTCGGGCCTCCAATCAGGAGGGCTTTTACATTTGGTGCCAAATTTAAAAGGCGTCCAATGAAAGCCCTGCTTTCAGAACAACAATTGGGAGTGCACTGTAACACCCTCAGTTGTTCCTTTCCAGCTATGCCTTTACCTGCCCTGGCATGAGGCAAGTGCGAATGGCTGACGGGAAATTGCCTTGGAAAACTGATTTGGTCCACAGGCCAGAGATTCCCGATGCCTGAGGCACTGGAAAAACCATTTTTCCCACTTCATATTGTGTTTCATTTCTGTGTCCCACAAAGCTACACAATGGGCTTACTTTTTCAGTTTTGTATTCTTCCAGTGCCATCATAATAGGCAAAGGTGCTTCTAGTACACCGTAACAAAATGTACAACCAGGTATCTATCTTCATGCCTTCAGCCTTGTTTTCACAGCCTGTCTGTTGTCTGATAATGTTTCTGCTCTCCCTCCCTCCCTCCTGGGACAGAAGATGTCTCCAGAGCCCACAAGAAGGTCGTGTGAAGATCTTGCCTTGGTACAGAAACATTTACTTGATTTAGCATCGGACAAGATGAATTCACACCCTGTATTCCAAACAGTTGTCCGGCAAAGACACCAACCCCCTGTTTCTCTCAACTTTGCTAGATCTCCAAGAACAGCCTTAAACCACAACTTCCTATGTTTAGGCTCGGTAATTATTCTCACCACCTTATCAGCATATAACTGGGTTTGTCTCCTGAGCAGATTTAACATACTGCTTGCCAGTCCACAACACGAATCCCTCGTTAGGACAATCATGTTCATATTTTAGGGCTGTGCCTGAGAAAAACAAGCAATGCCAGTAGCTGATCAGAAGAGATAATTAGCTGAAGATATGGGAATTGCTGACTTGTTGTTAAAACCTGCACACTCAGCACAGGCTGAGCTAAGCAGAAGTGACTCCCTGGATATGGAATCCTCCCCTTTTTTCTCCAGTTCTTGATTGCAAGGAAAACAAGTGAGAGACACTGAACAGCTTTCCTGAAGCAACTGGTGTCTTGTGCTGAAGACAATTATTTGGGGGTAGCAGGACTCATCAAAGAAAAAGAAAAAAAGACTTACTATCTCCTTCCCTTCACACTGCATGTTCCTCTTAAACACCTTAAGATGGTGGGGTGATGCCAGAGGTGGACTCTGGAAATCTTCTATAATATGGCACCCTGTGCAAGGGCAAAATTTGGTGCCCCCAAATGGATCTTCTCAATTATGGATCTTCTCAATTTTGCACCCCATTGGGCACCCAAAGCAAAGGCAAAGGGACCCCTGACCATTAGGACCAGCCATGACCGACTCTGGGGTTGCGGCGCTCATCTCGCTTTATTGGCCGAGGGAGCCGGCGTACAGCTTCCGGGTCATGTGGCCGGCATGACTAAGCCGCTTCTGG
The DNA here is from genome assembly GCF_964270895.1 of Podarcis filfolensis. Classification (NCBI taxonomy): domain Eukaryota; kingdom Metazoa; phylum Chordata; class Lepidosauria; order Squamata; family Lacertidae; genus Podarcis; species Podarcis filfolensis. The sequence continues at coordinate 43,077,864 of NC_139615.1, forward strand.
CAAACCAGAGCAGCGCATGTCCAACCATCTCGTCTTTACAGCATTGGACTTTCCTTTCGCTTCCAGTCATATCCACAACTGAGCAACCTTTCAGCTTTGGCCCAGCCACTTCGTCAGCTCTGAATCTACTTGTACTTGTCCTCCACTCACCAACTCCTAGCCATTGGCCATGCTGGTTGGGACTGATGGGAGTTGTAGACTTCAACACTTGGTGGAAACCACACTGGCAACCCCAGAGAAAAGCACTACTAGAAAGACACACAGCTTCCATTTGCCCATTGCACAATAAAGCTGTAGGACTCACAGCTTTTCATAGAATCTGCCTCGGCTGCAGTGAATGCAAGACATAAGGGCTAGAACCATTCAGACTTTTCCTTTCTTTACTTTTGTAAATGCTTGCCAGTCCGTAACATAAAGGAAGACATATGTTACTAGAAAGTGGATCGTTCCTGAAAATCTGGTTGGCTGGGAGAATGAGAAGTTAGACTGACTGATCAGATCTCACCCGCTCTTCTTGTGTTCTTAACTGGAGTCTTTGAGGATCTGTCGTAACCCTGTACTGCCAGCCATGGCAGAGCTCTGTGGAGGGAGAAGACAGCCAACCAGCCAAGTCTCGGGGGGTACTTGACTGGAGGCAGAGTCCGTATACAAGGTTCAGTCCAGTCCTAAGGTCAGGAGTAGTCAGACATCCAGGGGTCAAGAAAGCCAAGGGTCCAAGGTCATGAGAAGCAGTAAGGTCTGGCCAAGAACGACAAATGTTGTTTCTAGCAACTGAGTGAAGCTGGAAACCATGCTTAAGAAAGCTGGAGCCAGCTGGGTCTCATCAGGAGCACCTTCTGCTCCTACAGGCTGCTGCTCAGCAGGTGAAGCCAACTCCTGGCCCATGACAGGATCTTGACCAAAACGGCCAGTAGCTTCTTCCATAGATTTCTCCTTCAGCTTTTCTGTATGGGCACTCAGCAAACACAAGCCAACCAGTCTATTGAATGGCCTCACCCTGCTCAAAGTGCTAAAGAATTGTTCAATGGTGCATGTTGTGACTGGGATAGAAAGTGCTGTAAGGGTGACGATTTTAATAGCAGGGAACAGTTTTGTGTGGTGCAATGGCTCAACAAGGTTCAGGTTGCATATGTCATATGATCACAGGTATATTTCTTTGGTACTTTCTCTTTCTTTGGCCCACAACTCCTCCCCAAGGTTTTTGAACTTCTAAAGAGCTTAAAGGTCTTTTTCTTCAGTGTGGTATATCTGAGATGGATGCAGTTTCCAACAAACTGTATGCCATTTTGGTTTTCATCACCAAAGCAAGTCGTTGGAGAGGTAATAAGTGAATATAGGTAGGGAATGTAGATGGACCACTGCGGTTGAGATGGACCGGTTGAGATGATTGGCAGGAGTTTTTTGTTGCACTTTTTCTCTAGGTGCTTTAAGTTCTTCCTCCATGTCACCTGCCGGTTTCTTGTCGTTCTCTGTTATTGCGCTAAAGGTCTCCTCACTAGTTTTTCTGTGTTGTTCCATTACTTCCAGCAACTCTTGGTATACATACACTTTCATTTCCATTACATCTAACTTCACAGACTGCAGAACTTGGGTGACTGACGTCAGCACTGATGAATATCTGCTTAGGATCAAAAGATAAGGCCATGAAAGATGTGGCTGGTGACACGCGCACAATAACTGGTGCAAAAGTGGTGTTGCTTTGATCCTGCTAATTGCTTCAGTTGCAGAACAGGACTTGTGCAATTTTCTGCAAGCACACAGACTAACTGAGTGTAAATAAACAAATACCTTTAGGATTCCAGGAGGGGACAAGTACCCTCCCTTGCAGACACCCATGCCTCTACAGAAGGCAGCAATAGAAGCGAAACAAAACTCAGATTGTGCTGTGCAGAGGATGGAAGGCATTTTCTGCCACCAACATTCCCAGGAAGGCCAGGGTGAAAAACCCACATCTTCCTTGGTGCAATTTCCTTCCTCCTCTGGCATCTTGCTTAGTTGTGGCCTTGCTTTTTGTGACGTCCCCTTCTCTCACCCTTGACACTGTCACCAACACCATCCCACTAATTAATAGAGATGGACAACATCCCCCAGGCTTACATTGGACTGAGTTAGAAAATAAGGCAAACTGCTCTCCCCGCTCCAATGGAAGAAGCTCAGGCTAGCTCACAACAGAACATCACTCACTCATGACTTGATTAGGGATGAAGAGGTTGACCTGGCAGGTACAACTGGGGCAGATCAGTGGCAAATCACCTGGTTGGCATGCAGAAAGTCCTCGTTTCAATTTACCAGTATCTCCAGTCAGAAATATCAGGTAGCAGATGATCCACCCCATATATCTAAAGCCCATGTATTCCATCAAAGAATCCTGGTGCTCAGCTCAGTTCCACAGGGGCCGTCCGCAATGTGAGATTCCCTATGATGCTTGGGGAATCTGTCTTCACCACCCCTGATCTCTATGGAACCACTGAGTGGGGTTTGGAGTGTGTCATCATCAATATGGCACACAGTTCCGTTGCTCCTTCTCTTCAGAGCTAGGTGCGGCTATGAGAATGAACAAACTGAGGCTCAAACTGAGCCAAAGGCACGGTTGGTTGGTGGTTTCTAAGTCCACATGAGTGGGATTCAACCTATGCTTCTTGAAGCAGGGGGGAAAGAGCCAAACAAGGATCTGACAAGTGCATTTGGGAGGCAGAAGAAGCCCATAAGAAATGCGCACCATGTGTATATGCAAGCATTTGTTTTCCTTTGGCTCTCTTCTTGAACCATGGGCAATGCAAAAGAAGCAGAGGTGATATCTCTGGAAGCCCATGTATGTCTTAGAAGCTGCCAGCTTTTATGAGTCCATATAATGTGCCAAAGTTCATTATTTTCTCTTAAAGAGAAGATTAAAAATATCACCCCGAGGGCTGATTAGCATGCCTGTTCTCAGAGTTGCAGTCATCAAGTTTAATTACCGTGTGGCTATCAATGCTGCTTATCAGAATGGCCTCAAATGCAAAATGTGCTCCTGTTTTGAAACAGATTAAATATTGCTTTCCTTGCAGAGCTTTTGCTGTTCCCCAAGAGGCACATTTCTTAACCATAATCAGTGCATCATAACTCACAATGGGGAACCGCAGGAGTCTGTGGGACAAAGGTGAAAGGCAGGTGTGGGGAACGCTTGGCCCTCCAGCGGTTGCTGTGAACTGAGCTCCCTTCATCCCTGGCCATTCTTGCAAGGGCTGATGGGGAGTGTAACATCTGGGGAGTCAGTGCTTCTCCATTCCTGATGAAAGAGGCAATTTGCCCCCCAACATTTCTCCAATGAAAATAGGGACGAACTAAGACAGCATCTTAAAAAGCAGAGACATCACCTTGCCGATAAAGGTCCGTATAGTTAAAGCTATGGTTTTCCCAGTAGTGGTGCATGAAAGTGAGAGCTGGACCATAAAGAAGGCTGATCGCCGAAGAATTGATGCTTTTGAATTATGGTGCTGGAGGAGACTCTTGAGAGTCCCATGGACTGCAAGAAGATCAGACCTCTCCATTCTGCAGGAAATCAGCCCTGAGTGCTCACTGGAAGGACAGATCCTGAAGCTGAGACTCCAATACTTTGGCCACCTCATGAGAAGAGAAGAATCCCTGGAAAAGACCCTGATGTTGGGAAAGATGGAGGGCACAAGGAGAAGGGGACGACAGAGGACGAGATGGTTGGACAGTGTTCTCGAAGCTACGAACATGAGTTTGATCAAACTGCGGGAGGCAGCGGAAGACAGGAGTGCCTGGCGTGCTCTAGTCCATGGGGTGACGAAGAGTCGGACACGACTAAACGACTAAGCAACAACAAAGGAAAAGCGGGATTTCCAGGATCAAGCCAGAAACCAGGACGGTTTCTGTAAATCCAGGACCTTCCCTGGAAAATAGGGACACTTGGAGGGTCTGGGGGTGGGGAAAGTTTTTTAGCACAATGGACAAGTGCAGAGTTTACCTTGGTGCAATGGGTTAGTCCTCCAAAAAAAGGCATTACCAGAGAGACAAAAACCTTCGTGGAGTGGGCAAACAGAGTCAGTGAGAGATGTGGCTGTGAAAGGGTCATGATGTGGGGGAGAGTCCTGAAAGCCAGAGAAAGGGACTTCTGGAGATACATCTAAGATTCCTCTTCACATCTGCTACATGGCAGATTTTGATGCTTCCTTTGTTCCAGAGAACAGGGGCTGGTGGTTAAGATCTGACACTTGACTTTTAGTGCTTAAAAATAGCATACATGGAGTTCAAGCCTCCTGGTGATGAAAAGGTACTCTGTGCATGCTCTTCTTTCTTATTACGTGAGATACTCCAGCACTCAGCCAATTCCAGGACAGAGTCCTAACTTAATGCAAGTCGTGCAGGGAGGGCTGAACAAAAACAGTCCTCTCAAATTCAATGTCCAATGTCCAGTTTTAGGTGGTGAACTGGGGGGGATGGGGCGATTCTGAATGATTTGTCCTTTGAAATACCCTCCCACATCCTTTGAGCCAGGCATTCTAAAGGTTAGACTTTTGGTTCTTCTTTATGACACCCTGTCTCCCCTTGAAAACACACAGAAAACTTCCATTTTCTTCCAGAAGTGAGATTCTTTTACTCTAGGAGAAACGCAAGCGGCTTCTCACTGAGAAACTACAAGCTTCTCTCATTGGCAGTAGGGCAGTCATTTATATGGTTATATAATGGCCTGCAGCTTTTGGTTGAAGGAATGTTTTGTGACTGCTCCCCCCTGCCCGCCCGCCGCCACAACGCAAGTCTTGTGCATTAGCCACTAAAGCAGACCCCTAAAAGCTGCTGTTCTCTCTCTGCCTCTCCCTCTCTCTCTCCACGATGAGCCATGTGATAGCTAAGTTAACAGCACTGGAGTGTGCTGAGATGCTTTTTGCGATTACTGAACTGTCAGCAACGCAGTTGTTTCTGTTAACTCTGCCGAAAGGAACACTCTGGGGAGGGAATGCCAGTGGCCAGGGAGAGAGGGAGAGAGGCTTTGCTGTTTTCTGGTCGTGGCAACGTTGGAGGGCTCCTGTTTGGTTCTCGCCGCTGGAAATGCTCACAGGCTGAAGTGGTGCTTTTGGGTGCATAATTTGCCTTCTGTAGGAAGGGGCATAGCTCAGTGCTAGAGCATCTGATTTGAGTGCAGAAGGTCTCCAGTTCAATCCTCAATGACAGGCTTCCTCAAACTCAGCCCTCCAGATGTTTTTGGCCTACAACTCCCATGATCCCTAGCTAGCAGGACCAGTGGTCAGGGATGATGGGAACTGTAGTCTCAAAACATCTGGAGGGCTGAGTTTGAGGAAGCCTGCCCAATGACATCTCTAGGTACAGCTGCCTGTAACCCTGGGGAGAGGCTGCCAATCCGTGTAGACAGTACTGAGCTAGATGGAGCAACGGTTGTTGGTATCCATCTGCCTTGAGACAACAGAGTGCGTTCCAGGGGTGAAGTCAAACTGCTGGGGAATCTCAGCGCCTGATGTGGCTGCAGAGGCCAGTAACTCATAACTGCTGCCTCCCGTGCTGTTTTTGCAGCATTAACACCAAAATGATCTCTCCGGGGTGCAAGCCTGAGCAGTGGCCGGACTTCCATATAAGGCAACTTCCTATGTTCCTAGTATGGCTAGCTAAGGCTCAATAACCTAGACTGCATCTAACATGTGAGTGTGTGTGTGTGTGTGTATGTATGTATGTGTGTGTAATCACATTTCACTCTGCCTTGGCTATAACCATCCACCAGCTTTCTTTGTCTTGCCAGACCTTTGAACATGTTGATAATGTTTCTTAAGAGCAAGCCTCCCCACTAGAGAAGGTTAGGTTTGATTGGTGGAATTCGCACATACATGTCTGCTCATTCATTAATAAAATAACCACTCTGAATTACTACATTGAATTTAGAACTTCATCCAGAAAACAACACATGGTACCAGGAGTGACTTATATTGTGTGAAAGTACAGTGGAATATTTGAGGGCTCCGAGTCCTTTATCTTTCTCGCACTGGGGAGCTGAGGAATGGAAGACATTTCTTATTTGCTACATAGATTATAAGACAGATGTTCAGAAAATTGCTATTTTTCTTAATGTGGCAGGCACTGATGCGTGAAACTTGTATTATTCCTCTGAGCTGACTGCTGGCGAGAAAAACAGCTATAAGGCACTGGTGGGAAGCACTGTCTTCCTAAAACTGACAGTGGAAAGGCATAAATTTAGATAAAGGTTTCAGCAAGACGGAGAAACTTTTGGAATGTTTCTCTCAAATTGTGAGTCCAATCCTTTCTCTTTTAACTTTCAGAGAGCTGAGAAGCTTTCACAAGAGATCAGATTGTGCTGGGCGTAAACCATTCTGGGTTGCAATGACATTTGTATGAGGAGCTTGAGTTGACGTTGAATAGAGTTGTGCAGTTATGCCAAGAAGCAGCAGAATTAAAGCAGCAAAACTTTGGGGTGAAGAAGATCAGCAGGCATAAAGCTCAGGCAGCGGTTAACAGAATGTTTCAGTCACCTACACCTGCTCTCTGCAGACAGGGTTGTAGAATGCAGGGTTCAAGAAGCTGCGCAGCCCATGCAGCAATATGTTTCTGCTATATGGATGGCAGCAATTGCAAGAGTTTGCAAGCAGAAATTCGCTAGCAAAGCAGTTGAACTGGTGAATCAGTTAGATGGTGTGGTGTCGTTGCACGAGGTGGGGTCCTGATGACTCACCACGTAGGACAACAGCAGGAATTGCTACACAAGCTGGAGGAGGAGAATGTCCTCAGGGGAGGGGCATCATAGACAAGCCAAAATCTAAGCTGAACTGGTTTGTTTAGAGCAGGCAGGGCCAAACTTGGCCCTCCAGCTGTTTTGGGACTACAACTCCCATCAACTCCCAGTTGTGGACGACTCTGGGGTTGCGGCGCTCATCTCGCTTTATTGGCCAAGGGAGCTGGCGTACAGCTTCCAGGTCATGTGGCCAGCATGACTAAGCCGCTTCTAGTGAACCAGAGCAGCGCATGGAAACACCGTTTACCTTCCCGCCAGAGCGGTACCTACTTATCTACTTACACTTCGTGCTTTCGAACTGCTAGGTTGGCAGGAGCAGGGAGCTCACCTGGTCGTGGGGATTCAAACCACCATCCTTTTGATCAGCAAGCCCTAGGCTCTGTGGTTTAACCCACAGCGCCACCCACGTCCCTAGCACTATGATAAAGATACACAATTGTTGCACACACACGCACATACAAAGATTGCCTGAAAACCTAGGGGTGTTTTTGTTTGGGCTTGTGTATTTTAAACACAAAGCTTATTCCTGCTTGAGTTGGAAAAACTATGTAATCAAGCTGCAAATACATAGGAACAAATTTGAGAGGTTGCGTCATAGTGCATTAAATCCCAAACACAATCTATTCCAGGCTGTGGCGCTTAAGTCCTTTTCCCATAGCTGGATTAATAGCTAGGATTCACGAAGAAAAGTGTCCTTGCCATTACATCTTTATACTGAGAAAGGCTTTAGCACAGCTGTTACAGGCACATGAGCCTCACCAGACAAATGAAAAGTAAGCCCATCCCATGTTCTTGATTCCCCCATATCCTGTCCCATTATAAATATACTTTCTCTCCTTATTTATTGGAGAAAACAAAAGCCTGCAGAAAAACTTGATTAGTTATCTGTTAACTGTTGCAAAGACAGTGCTCTTGCAGACATGGAAGAACCTAGAGGGGCTTAGTTTAAAATATATGGTACAACCAAATCTGGCAGGTGGCCTTGGTGGAAAAATGGTTAGAGAAGTGAAAATTGGCAACTAATCAAAAGGCAATAGATATTCCACCCCCACCCCACCCAGTATGATTTTATTGTTCATAGGAATCAACAAGAAGTTGGTCAGATCCCCACCATTCAGCTAGGACTGGCATAGTTAGATAAGATATGGTCAGTGGTGGCACCAGAAAAATATTAATTCTGGGAGGGCACAGAAGGGGCAAACTGTATTTCTAGGTGGGCGAGAAAGAGAAATAAAAACATACGTGTCACAAACTGGTGGACACAGAGGAATGATGGGAGGAACCAGTTGGGGAACTACTGGGGAAGAAGTCTCAGAGCCCGGGGAGTGGTGGTGGAACAACAATGAGTGGTCACAGGGAGAAGACTGGGAAGAAGAGGTGTTGGAAGCTGAAGGGCAACAGGGCTCAGTGAATTGGGAGAGTCTGTGGCAGAGAGAAGTCCAGACTCAGAAGCAGAAGCTGAAGCAGGAGAGGAGGGAGGCCAAGAAGTAGAGATGATTCATGCTGGTGAAGAAGCCAGGGCGTCTCCCCCTTCTGCTGCAACAAGCTCCCCAGTCTCCCAGGACCAGGAGAGGTATGAAGAGGGAGGAGCAAAGAGAGGCACTTGGCATAGTCTCAGGTTGCTTGGGAAGGACCCGGAAGAGGAGGTGACAGGCAGCTGTGGGAAGGCAGGGACCTTCAGTCTCCACAACAGCCACATACGGGCAAGACCTAGGAAGAGTTGCTGTGCTCATTGGCCTGGCACTCCTGAGCTGACTTTGTTTCTTCTAATAAAGAGTTAACTCCGTTTTCTCTGTGTGATTTATTGCTGGCCTGCTCCCGACACCTGGTCTAGGAATTGTCCAGTGGCTAAAAAAGCCTGGGACAGCCAAACTTTGCAAGTGAATGAAGGGATTACCTCTGCCACCAAAGCTCGGTAGTCCAGGGAGCAGAGGAGGGTTACGCCCGATTCTGTGGTTTCTGGTGCTCCTCCTTATCTTTCAGTGCAGGTGGAGTTGATTGGGGGGGAGCAGAAAGTCTATACAGTCATACCTCGGGCTGCGAACGCTGCGGGTTGCACGTTTTTGGGTTGCGGACCGTGCCGAACCCAGAAGTACCGGAACGGGTTACTTCAGAGTTTCGGCGCTTGCGCATGTGCAGAACCACAAAATGACATCATGCGCATACGCAGAAGCACCGAATTGCATCACGCGCGTGCGCAGACACAGCACTACGGGTTGTGAACGTGCCTCCCACACAGATCACGTTCACAAGCCGAGGTATGACTGTATTTATCCTTTGTTAGGAAAGAAAAGTTTGTTGCATTTATAGTTGAAGTTAGCAACTGCAGACTGAGAAAAAAGATGATGATATTCAGGACCCTTTAGAAGTATTTGGAAGTGAGCGTGTTTATGAGATCTTAGGGTGCTTGGAATCAGAGCATGGTAGGCCTGGAGCTACTGAGTTGGGAGGATCATAGTTTAGTGACTGGTGGCCAGGAACTGAAACATTTTCTGACTAATTTGCAGGTATTCCCAGACTTGGTCCGAGCACAAGAAACATGTCTCTGGAGATCAGACAGTTGACTTACATGGCTCTTTGGAAAGATAGGGGCAGCAGGTGTTGCAATTTTTGTTAAAGAAGGTTTGAATTATGCTGAGGTGGGGATGAGAAGTGGGGTGGGGTTTGGAGACCTCTCTTGAATATCTTGCTTTAGATATCGCTTTAGTTAAGTGTTGATATTTTAAGGGCATTTAATTCATATAATCTCTGTCTCCCTCCAGACGCCGGTGGTTTAAATTGTCTCCTGGAGGTGGTGTTGGGTCCTTGTATATTGTGTGGTGATTTTTAGTCACAGTTCCCTCTGGGAAAGTTGGAAGGCTGACAAAAAAATGAGCAATTACTGGAAAAGCTACGTGAAGGTTATGTACTAGTGGTTTAGAGTGATGGAATTCCCACTTGGTTTGACTCATTTGCTGGACTGTCGCCCTGTCTGAAAGTCTTGCAAGCTCAGGGTGAGTAAGAAGTTATTGAGGAGAGCAATGTGGACAGCAATGCCCAGGTCTCATATGAGGGTTGGGGAATCAGAAATGATATAGATGTGGCTCAAAGGTCTAATGAACTTTAAGGAGGCTAATTCGGAATTGTATATATGCCTGGCTGTTGCTGAGGATTATGGCGGCTGCAATGATGTGGAGTTTTATGAATAGTGGGTGCAAAGTATACTGGGGCAGCCACTCCAGCTATTCCTAAGTGGAACAAAATGAGAAGCGGTTAGAATATGTCCCCATGGTGGTTGGATGAATGTAGTGAGGAGATTAAGGAACATAATATGGTTTTTCAAACAGTTAGACGTATCCTGGCTGGGGAGGACTTACTGCAATGGAAATATTAAAAGGCAGTGCTTAAAGGGGCACTCAGGCCCCAAACTGGAAATCCCAAGGAATAATAATAATAATAATAATAATAATAATAATAATAATAATAATTTATTATTTGTACCCCGCCCATCTGGCTGGGTTTCCCCAGCCACTCTGGGCGGCTTCCAACAAAGATGAAAAATACACTAAAATGTCACATATTAAAAACTTCCCTGAACAGGGCTGCCTTCAGATGTCTTCTGAATGTCAGGTAGTTGTTTATCGCTTTGACATCTGATGGGAGGGCGTTCCACAGGGCGGGCGCCACTACCGAGAAGGCCCTCTGCCTGGTTCCCTGTAGCTTGGCCTCTCGCAATGAGGGAACCGCCAGAAGGCCCTCAGAGCTGGACCTCAGTGTCCGGGCAGAACGATGGAGGTGGAGACGCTCCTTCAGGTATACTGGACCGAGGCCATTTAGGGCTTTAAAGGTCAGCACCAACACTTTGAATTGTGCTCGGAAACGTACTGGGAGCCAATGTAGGTCTTTCAAGACCGGTGTTATATGGTCTCGGCAGCCGCTCCCAGTCACCAGTCTAGCTGCTGCATTCTGGATTAGTTGTAGTTTCCGGGTCACCTTCAAAGGTAGCCCCACGTAGAGCGCATTCCCACTATTGCGGAGTGGCAGGCAAAAATGATGGATTATGCGGAGTTGGCCAAACTGACCAGCAGGATTCGGGATCAGGACGATCAGAAATTCCAGGATAATTGGAGTAAATTTATTGTATACTTAAAGGATAACTGTAAAAATTTAAAGACACTAGCAGGATTGAAGTAATTCCTACAATGTAGATAAGATGTAAAAAGTTAAAATACGCAATTGGATTTGATAAGGGATACCAGCTGAACGATGGGATGTGGGTGGTGCTGTGGGTTAAACCACAGAGCCTAGGACTTGCCGATGAGAAGGCCAGCGGTTCAAATCCCCATTACGGGGTGAGCTCCCGTTGCTCTGTCCTTGCTCCTGCCAACCTAGCAGTTCGAAAGCACGTCAAAGTGCAAGTAGATAAATAGGTACCGCTCCAGCGGGAAGGTAAACGGCATTTCCGTGCGCTGCTCTGGTTCGCCAGAAGCAGCTTAGTCATGCTGGCCACATGACCTGGAAGCTGTACTCTGTCCTCCCTTGGCCAGTAAAGCGAGATGAGCGCCGCAACCCCAGAGTCAGCCATGACTGGACCTAATGGTCAGGGATCCCTTTACCTTTACCTCTACCTTTACCAGCTGAAGGGAAGAAGGGAAGTCACAAGCTCGGCAGAGCAAAAGGGTTTATATGTTGATTAATGTATTGTAAGAATGACTGTGTAAAGAAAATAATACAAAATTATTGGGGGGAAATAAAAATAAAAGGGCACTCAGGAGGGCTAAAAGAAGAAGTTAGGAGCAAATTTTTTGGTTTCTTAGGTCAATATGGATATTCTGGTAGCATTGGTGTCTAGGCAGATGAGGAAAATGAAGAAGATTCCGTATCAACAGAAGGAGACTCCAGCTTTACTTGCTAAGGTGGGATGCTGTCTATAGGGCATGTGGAGAAGGCTGAGGGGTTGGCAGATGCTTTTCAGAGAGTAAGCAGGGAAGATCACTGGTCTGAGCAGTTTTGACAATGACATGCTTCCTGTCTTAGAGACCATGGTGACATGCTAAATGCTTTTTTTATTCAGGGATGATGATTCCTTGAGTCTGGGCTTTTCTATGTGCAAACTGGAAAGAGTTTCAAAAATCCAAAGGAAATATCAGCAAAGATATTTGTTATGCCCACTTGGATGTGCAATAAAAGTCTTTCACTTTCTTGAATACTGCACAACACCGTGCTAGATTTAATGGGCCCAAAATATTTGCTCCCTGAACAAAAAAAGGTCCACAACATCTCAGTTCATCGAACAAGGAGGTCAAAATTTGCGGGATTTAATCAGCTAGGAAAAGCTCGGTGTCCGGCTGCATTTTCCTCAGATTGATATCCCTGATCTGGCTGCTTCCAGGATCATCTCCAGTTCAGAAGATTTAGACAATTCCAGTCAGAAACAGCAAAAAAGAGGAATCAGCTCAGTGAGAATTTTATTACGGGCTGTTGGAAGTTCATACGCTAAAGAGCCAAGACAGATTTAATAAAATCAGGCCTACTTTAAATGAAAGAGCTATGTGCAGGCTGCTCATTAGGGATAGATTAAAAAGAAATGAAATAATAATAATATAAAAAGATTCGAAAGAACCGACCCCCTCCCGACATGCGAGCTGCTCAACAGAAAGAAACTGGGTGGCTTTTATGTAACGCTTGCAGCAATGAGCTACACTGGAAGCCAGATGCTACCCATTAGCGTTGATTAGGTGTTGAAGACTAAAAAGAGTCCATTAGTAAGGTTGGCTGAGTTTAAGACAATGGGTGAATACAGGCAGCTAACCTACCACATGGGTAATACAGGAAAGTTTGCCAGTTTTTAAAATGTGTGCCACAGTGTGATAAGGTGTAGCTTTGTAGTATACTGTGGTTCTTTAAACTCTATCCCCAGTAACTCTGGCTGGATCTAGACATCTTAAAAAGTGTTACAGGAAAACGCTTTCTAAAGCTCATAATGGAAAATCGGATTGCCCAAGGATCAAACTCATCTGGTGTCGCATGTTTATAACACAATTATAACGATATAATTGCCTGAATGTTGCCGAATCCTCTGTCTCTATCTAATAGTTCTTCTGCTCATATCCCACTAATATATCTCAGTTCTTCATGAACTTCTGTTTGGAGAAGAAGATTGTTATCATTATCCATACTAATACAGTGGTACCTTGGGTTAATAACTTAATTCGTTCTGGAGGTCCGTTTTTAACCTGAAACTGTTCTTAACCTGAAGCACCACTTTAGCTAATGGGGCCTCCCGCTGCCGTCGCGCCGCCGGAGCACGATTTCTGTTCCCATCCTGAAGCAAAGTTCTTAACCCGAGGTACTATTTCTGGGTTAGCGGAGTCTGTAACCTGAAGCTTCTGTAACCCGAGGTACCACTGTAATCGTATTGTTTCAAATGGGTCAGTAAAACATGTTCTCCTCTCTTGGGAGTTATTCTCTTTCTCAAATGAAAAATAAATAAATGCCTTACATTTCAGGCTTCTAGGCCATAGAATCACAGAACAGAATCATAGAATTGTAGAGATGCAATGCAGGTATCTGTTGTTTTGCTGTTAAGTCTATGAAACAATCTACTGCAGGCCATTTTAGATTGTCCATGTAACTTTTTGCAGTCCATTTTCTTTAAAAAAAAAACAAGCATGATTGTGATGTACATATCTCAGCTGCAACCTCTGGAATATTAAGGGGGGGGGCTGATTACAATGTTCAGCTTGAAATCAAGATAAATCACATGCAACACATGCAACACCCAGCTGGTACAGTTGCAGAGAACCTGTGAGCACAAGTGCAAAAAACGCAGGCAAAGAAACTAAACAAACACCTCGTAGGAGAGATATTCAAAAGGACAGATTTCACGATCGCTTCCAAATATTGTGTCCCATATCTACCCAGGGAGGCTGTGGCAGAACACAAAACCTATTCCCATCCTCCATGGGAGACGGCCTTTGAAAAAACACATGTAGTTGCACCATGAATACTTCTTCAAAAAGCAGTAATTGTGTCAGGAAGATAGCTAAATCCAACCTCTCCCATTCTATACACATCATTGAAGAGCTGATAGGTGTCATTACAGCTTTTTGAAGAGGGGCTCAGCAGCATGCGCAGTCAGAAGGGAACTGGGGACATACTAAAGTGAATGACCACTGGGAAATGTTGACATTGTCCTAGTGCTGGCTACTGTCACCAGTCAGCAGTCACGAAATTAAAAGACGCCTGCTTCTTGGGAGAAAAGCAATGACAAACCTAGACAAGATCTTAAAAAGCAGAGACATCACCTTGCCAACAAAGGTCCGTATAGTGAAAGCTATGGTTTTCCCAGTAGTGATGTATGGAAGTGAGAGCTGGACCATAAAGAAGGCTGATCGCCGAAGAATTGATGCTTTTGAATTATGGTGCTGGAGGAGACTCTTGAGAGTCCCATGGACTGCAAGAAGATCAAACCTATCCATTCTGAAGGAAATCAGCCCTGAGTGCTCACTGGAAGGACAAATCCTGAAGCGGAGGCTCGAATACTTTGGCCACCTCATGAGAAGAGAAGACTCCCAGGAAAAGACCCTGGTGTTAGGAAAGATGGAGGGCACAAGGAGAAGGGGATGGCAGAGGACGAGATGGTTGAACAGTGTTCTCGAAGCTACCAACATGAGTTTGACCAAACTGCGGGAGGCAGTGGAAGACAGGAGTGCCTGGCGTGCTCTGGTCCAGGGGGTCACGAATAGTCGGACACCACTAAACGACTAAACAACAACAGTGCTGGCTAAGGATACGCAGAGCAAGGCCTGAGACTACCCAGCCAGCCAGCCCCATAATATGCCTCCTACTGAATCAGCATGTTTATGTCTACACTTTTTTTAAAAAAAATGAAAAGGATTGCTGTAGTGTTTGCAGCAAAGGATCAAAATGGCTATTTCAGACCTGAACGCCAAACTATTGCTTCCTAATGCTTTTTTTTCTGCTTGAAAGGTTTCTTGTGCCAAAATTGCTGTCATCCGAGATAACAACTGTCAGGGCTCTCTGTGCCTTGCTCCGCTTGAAGAATGTGTGAAACTGGGAGCTGGGTCTGATTTTAAGCAGCAAGCATTTCCATGCTGTTGATTTGCGGGCTTGAAAGAGAAGCAGCAGCTTGCATGGCCTTGGTCTGTCAAGCCTAAATCCACACAAGCAAGCCCAACCTGGAAGAACCATGTAACTCGCAGCATCTGCCAAGTGATGGCTTGGCTTTCTCTTTGATAATTCTTGCTTCCCAGGCTCTTGCATTTCCTCTCATGAGTCAAGTGGATTTTGACAGCAGAACATAACAAAGACTGCAGCAAGCAAGCAGTGCACCAAGCCTAGTGCAGCGTCCTTTCAGTAGAGGAGGGAGTGCAGAATCTCTTAAGAATGGCAAGTTCTTCTGTCGTCAGCTTAGAAGCTGGCAGATTTTACCCTGCAGAATTGTAGTAAGAAAAGGGTACAGCCAAGTCAAAAGCCTTTGGTAGCAATGGGAAAGGGGTAGGGTGCTGCCTCTTCATTTAAACACTGGCATTATGTATTTTAAAGAATTTTGTTAGCTGCCTTGTGGGTTTTTGAATGGAAAAGTGGGATGGAAATATTTTAATAACATAAATACGTATACAGTCATACCTCGGTTTATAGACGCTTCAGTTTGCACGTTTTCAGGTTGCGCACTGTGCTGAACCCAGAAGTACCGGAACGTGTTACTTCCGGGTTTTGGCGCTTGCACATGCGCAGAAGGCTAAATCGCTCTTTGTGCATGCGAAGAAGCACCGAATCGCATGCACAGACGCGGCGCTGCGGGTTGCGGACGTGCCTCCCACACGGATCACGTTCACAACCCAAGCGTCCACTGTATTGCAGATAGGAACTGAATTGCACGGAGCACAGTTCATAGCAACCCAAGACAGGGAGCGAACAAGCTAACTAAATTTATACATTTAGTCTGTGCAACAGCCTCAGAGGCAACATCTAAGGCAGGGGTGGGGGACCCCCTAGTCCAGATGTTGCTGCACAACGACTCCATCATCCCTCACCACTGGCTGCACTGATGGGAGTTGGGAGTCCAATAAAATCTGGAGGCTGGGGAGTGAAGGTTTTCCTTCACAGTCCCTCACTCCCCAAGCCTTCAACAGTTATCACAGGCCTTTTAAAAAGGACCATATGTTTATTGTGTGTTAATTTTCACAGTGCCAGCCTCTTCGGAGGCCTCCTGGTAGGCAGAAAGACGAGTTATAAACATTTTAAATAAATTACACAAAATACTAATGACCATGTATTTTAACTCATCAGTATTTATTTATTTTTAAGTCACCTGGCTGTAAGTGCTGATGCCCTAAACTGCGTAGGTAAGTTGTTAAGGCATCTCTTGAAAGAGACACGTCTTTTTATATAGGTATTCCTAGTGTGAAATGGATCTCCTTTAATTGTGTCTACAATTGCGACTATTTAAAACAGATGTAATCTACTAGTTGAAAAGGATAGTTTGACTGAAATGTGTATGGCAATTTTAATTTGAAATGTTGCTATTTAAGGGTATATGAACATTGGCTGCATAGCTGATCTAAGAGTTGAGGTAGTTGACCTGAGAGGCGATAGCTGCAAGCAGATTTTGTGTGCCTGGAATCCATGTTTATCATTGTATTTTAGTGGTTTTTCATAGGAGCTTTGCGTTTTGATGCATAAAGAACATGTCTGATATGTTTGGCTTATCTAATCCCAACCGTCTGGCTTCTAATAATCCTCCTCACACACAAACCACCCGCATATCTTGCATTTTTTTGGGTGAATCTAGGCCTCCCCCAACTGCAAAGTTTTAAACCTCCTTCAAATGCCACCAAATCTGAGGAACTTTAATCCAATTTTGTGAGCCTTCCCTGACACCTAGTGGTCAAATGACATAAACAAATAAGAAAAATGGGTGGAAGAAAGGACTTTGGTTTACCTCCAGGCACGACCAGTTTTTCCTCGTGGATTCTGAAGTAGGTGTGTCTCTCACACAAAACGTTGCTTGTCATTTTTCGGTGAACCAAGAGCACTTGAGCTGTAAACCGTGTTCCATGAGACTCCCTCACCCAAATGATTTTTTTAAAAGCAATCTTGCAGAGTGTGTACGACATACATCAGGTTTATGTGATTCACCAAGATCTGCGTTTGGGAGGTAGGGGTTCTTTCTTTCTTTCTTGATGTGGTGAACTTGATTTGTGGCTCTTGTAGTCAACGCATCATCTATGACTGAGCACTCTGCCTCAAGTGACTGTCCAGGGAATGGCGAGTGAACCAGGGAGACAGCGTCTGCCATACACAATTGTCAGAAAAGTGAACCAAGCCACACTGTTTCTTTTGGGAGCACCTTAAGTGTCACAGAAGTCTCCCCAGCCATGCAGTTTTCAATACATAATGTAATAATAATAATAATAATAATAATAATTTATTATTTATACCCCACCCATCTGGCTGGGTTTCCTCAGCCACTCTGGGCGGCTTCCAACTGAATATTAAAAACAATAGAGCATCAGACATTAAAAACCTCCCTAAAGAGGGCTGCCTTCAGTTGTCTTTTAAAAGTAAAATAGTTGTTTATTGCCTTGACATCTGCTGGGAGGGTGTTCCACAGGGCAGGCGCCACTACCGAGAAGGCCCTCTGCCTGGTTCCCTGTAACCTTACTTCTCACAATGAGAGAATTGCCAGAAGGCCCTCGAAGCTGGACCTTGGTGTCCGGGCTGAACGATGGGGGTGGAGACGCTCCTTCAGGTCGTTTAGGGCTTTGAATTGTGCTCGGAAACGTACTGGGAGCCAATGCAGATCTCTCAGAACCGGTGTTATGTGGTCCCGGCGGCTGCTCCCAGACATCAGTCTAGCTGCCGCATTCTGGATTAATTGCAGTTTCCAGGTCACCTTCAAAGGTAGCCCCATGTAGAGCGCGTTGCAGTAGTCCAATATAAAAGTGCAGCAGTAAAGACTCAGCCCCATTCAGAGCAGAAAAGTTGCAGCAAGCTCACACACAAGTAAAATTTCTGGTCTCTCCATTTCTGCGCTGGACTTTGGGGTCAACCCCCCCCACACACTTCTAGCAATAACTTTTGGGATTGCTCTACAGCTCTTGATGGAGGGGGGAGAGGTGTGAGGATGCAGGGCTGGGGGAGTGAATTACTGGCTATTGAGGCTCTACATCTAGCTCAGGCATAGGCAAACTCAGCCCTCCAGATGTTTTGAGACAGTTCCCATCATCCCTGACCACTGGTCCTGTTAGCTAGGGATGATGGGAGTTGTAGTCCCAAAACATCTGGAGGGCCGAGTTTGCCTATGCCTGATCTAGTTCTTCCTCAGTAATGCTTAGGACAGGGCTGCTACCTCAAGAAAGTTTAATGAACCTCCCTGAGGTTGGGAGTCATCATGATTTCTTAAAGAAAGGGTTACAAGTAAAATGAGTTATGGGGAGGCATGGGATCTGGGTGTTGTGCTGCTTAATAAAACATTATTTTCATGTTTTTCAGTGTTTATCTACATCTAATTACATTCATGTCTCTTTCTGACTTTGGGTAAATCCAAAATTCCGTGTCAGTAGAAGCAAGCAATAGGTTGTTAAAGTGAAGGGATTAGACAAATTCATGGAGGATAAAGTTATCAATAGCTACTAGCCATAGCGGTTGTATTATACCTCCTGTCTGGTTGCTGGGAAAGGACTATTCCATTTGTGGACAGCTCTCCCCAGGGACGCTTGCCTTGCATCTTCCTTATACTGTGGAACCTCGGGTTGCGGACGTAATCCTTGACGGAGGCACGTCCGCAACCCGCAGCGTTCATAACCTGCAGCACCGCATCTGCGCACGTGCAAGACGCGATTTGGCACTTCTGCGCATTCATGAAGCGCAATTTTGCGCTTCTGCGCATGCGCAAGCGGCAAAACCCGGAAGTAACCCCTTCCGGTACTTCCGGGTTTCCCATGGTCCGCAACCTGAAAACGCGTAACCTGAAGCGTCTGTAACCCAAGGTACCACTGTATATCTTTAGGGGCCAGGCAAAAACATTCCTACATAACCAGGCCTTTGGCCTTTAACTATATGTGACCTTTTAGAAGTGGGTTGGGTGTGTTTAATTTATCTCTCCCCCCCACCTTGGTTTTACTGCATTTGTGTGGGGTTGTTTGTTGGTTGGTTGGTTGGTTGGTTGGTTGTAAGTTGCTCTGGGTTGCCCTGGGCAAGTTAAAACAACTAACAAATTAAATAAATACAATATTGTGTTGATTTCCTGCTTATTGGCTTCTCAGAAGCATCTTGTTGGCTACAGTGGGAGCAGAATATTGGCTTAAATGGGCCTTTAGTCCAATCCAATAGGGGACTTATGCTTTTACATAGTAAAGGTCACTTAGTATAGCCTTTAGCCATTTAATTAAACTCAGACTGATTTAATACAATATAGATGTACCTTGTTCATTCTATGTATTTGTCAAGCTCAAAATGCTCAGCTGCCTTATGAACCAAACCCCATTTCATTTGTTTTACTCTGGCTGAGAATGTTGAATGAGATCCTGCACATGCAGAGTCCATATGTGCAGAAAATCATTAATTTTAACCATTAAAAAAATTCTTGCTGATTGCTCTATGCATGCCGAGACCACCTGACCGGACCAAGCAACTTGCTGTTTGCTGACAACTTTCTCTGTTTAGGCCAATTCACTTAATAACATAAAATGTTTTCAAGGAACTATTATCTCCCATCTAAATTTAATGCCCTCTTTTGTTCATAATAATAATAATAATAATAATAATAATAATAATAATAATAATAATTTATAATAACTGGGTTGC
Organism: Podarcis filfolensis; assembly: GCF_964270895.1. Taxonomy (NCBI): domain Eukaryota; kingdom Metazoa; phylum Chordata; class Lepidosauria; order Squamata; family Lacertidae; genus Podarcis; species Podarcis filfolensis. The sequence continues at coordinate 43,097,437 of NC_139615.1, forward strand.
CCCAGCCACTCTGGGCAGCTTCCAACATATATAAAAACATAATAAAACATGAAACCTTAAATGGCTTCCCTATACAGGGCTGCCTTCAGATGTCTTCTAAGTGTTATATAGTTACTCATCTCCTTGACATCTGATGTTTCATAGGGTGTCACTACCAAGAAGGCCCTTTGCTTGGCTCCCTGTAACCTCACTTCTCGCAGGGAGGGAACCGCCAGAAGGCCCTCGGAGCTGGACCTCAGTATTTGGGATGAACACTGGGGGTGGAGATGCTCCTTCAGGTATACAGAGCCAAAGCCATTTAGGGCTTTCAAGTTCAGCACCAACACTTTGAACTGTGCTTGGAAACATACTGTTTGTGTGTTTGAAGATTTGGGGCAAATTTTCCAATCAGCTGCCTGCCATGGATGATGCTGTTGGGGTGAGTGCAAGGCAGCTGAGGCCAAACTAGCTGTTTAGTCTGGAATTGAACAAAGATTTTTCTTGTTGCCACCCTTGTTGAGCTGCTGTTGCCTTTTTCTTGAACCAATTCTGGGCAGCATTTTTGGCCATGAAACATTATTGCAGCACTAGCCTGCCCAGTGTGGACTGGAAACGCTCAACGGAAGCCATTCAAGGCTACGGGCTCCTTTAATTATAGGCTTCCTCTCTGCATCTTATGCCCCACTTCAGGGAGAGGGGCTTTCATCTCAACCAGAGCAAACTCTCATTAATTTTTATGAGTGCAATTACGAAGTTATGAAATTACAAAATTGTGCTCATCATTGGGGGGGGGGAATGACGAGCAAATTGCTCTGGCTTCAAAGAGGAAGCCAGGATCCTGCCACGGGGTGGGCACTGCAGGATAATATTGCACAGTATTAAGTACCATGTAGGACAGTCATTTTTATTTCACTTCTAGCTAAATTCAGAAAATCGGGTGGGGGTGGGGGATTACAATATGGTATATGTGCCCAGTACCAATTAACGGCCACACACAAAGCATTACAAAGCAGGCAGAGGACTCTCTCAGTACAGATGAGCTTTTGCCCCCAGGAAGCTAATTTCAATTCAGTCTGCAGGGAGCTTGCCTATCTCTGCTGCAAAACCACCTCAGCCCTTGCTGAAACACCCCTGGTTTCTACAAACGCAGACATGAGAGCTATTGATGCAAGAGGAGCACAGGTTACTGCAACACAAGTTACAAAGCTGCTAAACAGTTTCTCTAAAGATTATCAGACTTGGGAAAGGAATCTTCGTAGCATAAGAATGAAGAGGCGAATTTGGGCACACATAAAAAGAACCAGTGTTTTTTATCCCATTCCTTCTCCATATTGCAGCTCTTTCTCTGCCTTGCCCAGCAGAGTTGTGTACCTCTTACAATTCTCCATCCTATTTGTTGGCAGAGAAATTCGGGGTGGCGACAATTTCACCAAAGTTCTCCATGCGGGGTAATCTGAGTTTCCCCAAGGGTGAGACTCAGTATCAGCAGTGACTTGATGCACAGCTTCTCTCATATTTCCCAGGTTGTTTTTTTTAAATGCTAGCCACTATTTTGTACAGCTATTATGCTCCAGATCCAGTATATTTTAGGGGAAGGAGCGAGGGGGTGGGGTGGGTCTGTGGCCATGACAAAAAGTATAATAGAAAATATTTGCCATGTCAACATTTGCAGAACCCATGCGAATTTTAACACGCTCCCTTTGCAAACACTTTTTAAAGGGAACCTACAGTTCTTTCTGTCAAGAGCATCCTTGTCAATATCTTGGTTCCCCTCCTGGTAGGTTGCCTTTGGAACAGCTGAGAGCTACATCTTGACCCAGGACCAACAGGTGCTGATGTCAGTATGCTTTGTGTTGCAGCATGCACACAGGTAAGCAATCCTTATTTCACCATTGCACAACCACAGTACATCTTGTTTTTGTACAGATATGTGCACTGGCCCCTCAAAATACAGCATTGTGAGCAGCCCTCCCATTCCAAAACTGTACAGGAGGGTGTTGTCGAATACCTAGTGCAAATGGTGATTGTGCCCTGCTACCTGTGGCTAAAAGCCATGGTGACAATTGAGCCCCCATTCCCACCCACCCCCGGAAGTTGCTTTTCTTCACACTCAGGCTTTTGCCGCAATGGGCAAAAAATAATCAATGGCTGATGGACAAGAGATTTCTGGGCTTGATCCCAGCTTGGATGGGATCCAAAAGTTGTTGGATTTTGGGAAGGCAGCAAGTTACCTTCTGACACCCCCAATAATAAGGGCCTTTAAGTAAGACTTGATAAGTTTTTCCATTTCTTTTCAATGACCAAACACAGCATGTGGGAAGACCGAGTCAACAGTGTTGCTTTTGCAATTGTCTCCTCTTCCTCAATCGGTAGAGATTTGACTTAAAAATCTAACCTATCTTATTTCACCGAGTTTTTATAGAAATCCAGAATCTGACAATCCATTATCTTTCAAGGATTTTTGATGGAGGCCTTTCCTCTGATATTGGCAATTGCATGCAGAAAATGAACTATTCTGGGTGCTTTTGGTGGTGGTGGAATTCCTCATTTAGTCTTCCAGTGGTTCAAATTGCTATAAATCAATAAATCTTCATTTGCTTTGGGGGCAGAGAAAAGATACCCATTTATAGGATTTGAAAAGCCAATGTTAGATAGGACATTTAAGTTTCATTTCAGTCTCTTATGTAATGGAGGTCTTTGCTTTGCAGGTTACTGACTTGAGTTTCAATACATCAGTTGTAATAAGGGGATACTATTAACCAACTTTTGCAGGGCCATTTTGAGGATTATTTTGTTATAGCTCTAGGTATTTGAAAGGAGCTTGAAAATGCTAAGTATCTGCATCACACACATATATATTCATTTTTCTGGAAACTCACTGAAATTGATTAAGATGCTACCTTTCTTTGCAAGCACCACAAATTCTCCATTGGAAGATTGTGTAATAGAATGAAAATAAAAACAATCCAGTCCCTGTAACCAAAGCATTAACCTAAATGTTGTCTCAGCACAGGCCAACTTGTTTTTGTATCGGCCATATATTTTGTGTTTGGTGGACGAGTTTGATTTCAGTCAGTATTTGCAGCAAGATGTAGGCAGTGGTTGGGATTACATAAGGAAAGCACTCCTAATGTTTACTTAGAAGAATGCTTCACTGAACTAAATGGGTTTTGCTTCCAAACATACAAAAAACTAGGCTGCATAGTACTTACAGTCTGAATTTCACAAGTCGCCAAGCATATCAAAAATGCTTAAGAACATAGTCTGGCATGTTAACTATATACTGCAATGCAGCTAAAGCAGGCGCAGGCAAAGTCAGCCCTCCAGATGTTTTTGGGATTACAACTCCCATCATCCCTTGCCAACAGGACCAGTGGTCAGGGATGAAGGGAGTTGTAGTCCCAAAACATCTGGAGGGCCGAGTTTGCCTATGCCTGAGCTAGAGCATGGGTTCCGATCAGGTTTGAAGAGTGGGTGCATTGGACTGTGTGTCTGTAGTGCACCTCCAGAGACAAACCTCTCTACAATCTCCACCCTATGGCAACTATGATTACTATAATCCTGTCTGAAATGTGTTGTGGACATAGAAGTCATCCTCTGTATGGCCATACCTGTAAGCAGGAACAGATGTGAGGTTCATTTTGCTGTGGGATAATCTCAGCTTCACTTTGGCTTTGCTCCTGTAAAGACACACATACAACCTCCAATTTGAACATGTGATTGCTTCTTGTGGTTCATTAAATTACCCCACCTGTGCCTTACACTTGCTCTTGTATTCTTTCAGTATTTGCATATTCATCCATTCAGGTTTTTACAGTACTAAAAGTTTCAGTGCAGTTATTTCACACAGCTCTGTCCCAACAGTGGTATGCATGTAGGTTTGTGACTTACGCAAGGGCTAGCTAATCAGTGCTACACAAATCCAGATTCTACTGAAGACCAGGACTAGAGATTATCTCAGATCCTGGGAAGATGATGTGTTAGCAGAAATGCAGTGACTAAACTTCCACAGCGAGGTCTAAAATCATATCCATCAAGATGCAACCCCTCATTTAATTACAGTACATCTCTACTTTGAAGCTTTTCTGTCAAGGTTCCTTTCTTTAGCAGCCTCCCAAACACAAAGGTAAAATGGTTTTCATTTGTATGTGTGTGAGATTCTTATCTAGATATTGGATAGCTCAGTTTGTTAAGAGTGTGGTGCAGATAATGCCAAGGTTGCAATTTTGATCCCCATACAGGACAGCTGCATATTCCTGCATTGCGGGTCTGTGTGTGTGTGTGTGTATTGACTAGATGATCCTCAGGGTCTCTTCCAACTCTACGACTCCAACACGGAGAGCCAATAACCAGAGGTGTCTGTAAGACTACCTTAAACAAACTGTGCCATCTTTTACCAATGGAAACTGAAGCACTACTACCCCAGTCCCCCTGGCCACATAAAAACTCACAATCAGAAAACAAATCATGTATTGCCAACTGCTCCCTTGAGCACAAATATGCCAATGGCATAAGTATTTGAAATGGGAGCTGATGAAGCCAAGAAGTGTACAGTGGTACCTTGGGTTAATTCGTTCCGGAGGTCCGTTCTTAATCTGAAACTGTTCTTAACCTGAAGCACCACTTTAGCTAATGGGGCCTCCTGCTGCTGCCACTGCACCGCCGGAGCACGATTTCTGTTCTCATCTTGAAGCAAAGTTCTTAACCCAAGGTACTATTTCTGGGTTAGCGGAGTCTGTAACCTGAAGCATCTGTAACCTGAAGTGTCTGTAACCCAAGGTACCACTGTAGTTTGCAAGGAGCCAAGATACATGGTGTGTTATCAACTCATAAGTCAAGGTGTAAACTAAAACTGGCAAATTAGCTGAGGAGCTACGCCTGGAAACCATGTGTCCCCATCCCCTCCATTCCACCAGCTAGATATTTGAAGCAGAAGTGCTGAACACAGTAGTCAACCCAATATTTCCAAGTGTTAACCATTTATAAATAAGTACATTTTTTTTCATACATACAGTTCATTGTACAGGTTACAATCTGTATACATTAGGGAGGGGCAGGGGAGAATGCATTCTTTTTGAACTTTTTCCACGTCTATCTGACAGCTCACATGTACAGACAATAAAACTCTGCTCAAGCAAGTACAGTGAAGGGAAAGAAACACATTTCTTTCCTTTTATACAGGAGTGGCCAAGAGTCTTAGCTGAGCGCAGGGGTTTGTGCGGCTGCCCTGCTGCAAAAGATCACAACTGTGTTGGTGATTCAATATATCAGTAAGAGAACAGAACATGCAATTGAATATTATTATACTGTACAGAGAAAATCCTTTACATCAGAATTATAGAAAAGCTAAAAGGAAAAAAGAACTCAGTGTCTTCCCAGCAAGTGTCTTGAAGGATGGCAAACCTTAAAGGTTTTTTTTTTCTTTAATACAAAGGAGTGCTGTGTTACTGTACAGAGGCAGACAAGGCAGGCAAAATGCTGCAATGCTCATAGGGAAGAAAATGCAAAATGAAAGAACACCATCGGAATGGAAAACACGTTTGAACTGGTGCAAAACATTCATCCCCTCCAAAAATACCCCAAACCCTGGACCTATACAGATCAGTGCCTTGCACTCTGTGGAAATGTCAGTATCGGTAAATAACAGTGGGTACTCCTAGGAAATGGACTCAGGGTCTGGTGCATGTCCAGGCAGAACAGAGTTGAACTGCCCCACCTTGCTCACGGCCTCAGTGTGACGGCAGCCAGAAGAAAAAGCATCATCTCTCTCTTTCCCTTTCTAAGCAAGCGTAAAAGTGCAAAAACCTCGTTCCGTTTTCCCAGTAGCCTCAGAATCAGAAGCAGCCCCAAGCCAGCGGTGTCTGCCTTTCTGTGGAGAAGATCCCAAAGAATTGTCAAGAATAAAACAGGGTTTTATTTGCCAGGAGGGGCCTAGTCTGGTATAGCAGGTGGATTATAATCAAGAACTGCAAACGTAATAGCCTGCTATGTAATTTCAGCCCTTAATATGTTTTTGTTAGGGGAGAAAAATCATCCAGCAATTGAGTTCAAGTAATTGCGGGGGGGGGGGTAGGGAGAGCAGATCAGGTTTTCCACCCCTTTGTGCTTGTGCCCCAAGTTCTTCCTTCGCTTTCCACAGCAACCATACATTTAGTGAAGGCATCTAACATGTCAAAGGAGGTACATTATTTCTCGTCCCCTTCTAAGCCCTTTTTATAAGCTGAATTCCGGTAGATGAAGGCCCTGGGACTCCCAGCGTATTTAAGAAGAGGGAAATGGGGAGAGATGTCGCCTGCCACCCAAGAGTTTGCAAGGGGCCACCTTAAGCAGAGAAGGAGAATAATTTCTAGGCACGCAGTGATGCTCGTTGCTTTATGTAAGGCGTGGAGAAGCTGGCACTTTGGTTTTTACTAGATGACTTTCTGTGTGGATCTGGAACAGTAGCAATTTTGTTAACTGCTGCAAAAGGCCAGGCCAGTGACTTGGGCTTTCAAAATATGTGCAGGCTTCGCCCTCCCCCCTTTCTCCGCAGTCTAATGCTATGTAATAAAAGAAAAACAGCCTTCAGGCTTAGTATCTGAAAGGAAATGTTCACTTTCCCAAATGTTCTGCATATGTGGACAGCCTCTGCCTCTTCGAAACTGCAACAGCAGGCACATTTTCAGCCACTCTCAAATAAACTCTTTACCTCTAAGTACATTTCTTACAGCTAGCAGTAGAGCCATGATCCAAGCTGATAGCTCTCTTTCCCTGGAGCAAAGCAGACCTTGCAATGTATTCAGACTCCCATCCTATTTTAAAGAGCCAGCTCAGACGAGTTGGGTGGAATTCAGCCAACTTTTACTCAAGAGTAGACCCTCTGAAATGAAAAGACCTAATGGAGTCATGTTCTTTAATTTCAGTGAGCCTATTCTGAGTAGGCCTAGTGTTGAATTTCACCCTGTTTCAAATTTCCAGGTGCCAGCATCAGTTTGTAGGCACCCAAGTGGCGAGACCCCAGGAGGCAGACTCAAACCAGGGTCAAGTTAATTGCTTGAATGCAATTAAAGTACAGCACACAGATTTTTTTGGTATGTAAATAGCAGCCATGGTGAAGCCTGCGAAACCTCGAGACCGTGGCAGAGGGTGGAGAGAAGTCTCTAAGTGTGCCAAAGTCCAGAAAGTGCTCTTTACATTTCAAAGAAAGACTCCATTGGCAGCTTTGTTGCTGGGACCAAAGTGGAACTCCCCCTCCTGGTCCCTATGGATCTGAGGCTGCTCAGATATGGCAGCTACTAACATAACAAACAAAAACGTGCTTCTTCACTGCATTCACGCAATTAAGGACAGGTCTACCTTGGTCCTCAGAGAGAAGCAGCTGGTACTGCTTCGAGAGCCATAACACATGCACCATAAACCTGCATCTAGATTCTAGCTCTAGAATAAGCCCTCCACTCAGCCTAGAAGCTTTCTGCAGTGTTAGAATGACATGAAGTGATGGCATACGCAGGCATACATTCAAAGCAGAAATGCCACTGGACTATTTGGTGTGTTTGTGCGGGTAAAGAGAGTTCTAAAACTCCAGCTTAGAGAGGGAGACAGGTGCAGTTATTTTTACATGGCCCTTAAAAAAAAGAAAAAGCATCTGGGAGCCTTCAGGGTTGGTGGGTGAGTGTTAAGCCATTCTATCACACTTTCCTGAGTAGAAAAAGCCTCACTTGGAAAGGCATTTGAATTGCAGAAAGGACAGCGAAAGAAATTACTTTGTGCTCTATCACATTGTATTTCAGGAGAGGACACAATGAGCAACCGAGGTCTAAGCCAAGAGCAAAAACAGAAGGAACTGCCTCCTGCCAACTTCTAAGACAAAAAACGGCTCCTATTTCAGCTGAGATGTGTGTTACCTGCTAACTAAAAGCAGTCACAATTAAGCCTCAGGTGCTCCTAAAGAGAATTGCTAGGAGATCAGTTCGATAAGTCACAGCAAATGTTTCTCTTTATATTGAAAAAAGTACTTCACCTTTTGATGCTTATGTACAACAGCTAATACTTGTGCTATATATTTTGAGTCATTGCTTCTGTTTTAATACACTGAAAGACGAGAGCTGTTCTGTTGTATTTCTAATGAAGACACTGATCACACTTAAATAACCAGCATTTATCATAGTGACAAATGAAACTGTAAAGTGCACCCCCCCCATTTACAAAGAGAGCAGGTGACAAACCCATCAGTGCAAAAATCCTGTGAAATCACAACACAGTACCGGGGGGGGGGGAGAGAGAAGAAGGGGGAACCCTGCCCAGTGGAAGTATTAAAACCTCGTTTTGGATGTGCATGCCATTTCTTTCACTAAACACTAAATGTAAACAGATATGGTACTGGGAACCCCATGGCAGTGAAGAGCAGAGCAAAGCAGCCAAATTCAAGAACTACAGCATTATGCCATCAAGATTCGTATGTTGGAACTGCAAAGGTGATCGGATCGGCATGACAGCAACATTGTTCCCCCGCCTCCCGCATGGTGGAGACAGCTAAATTTGGTTGCGTTTCTCTACTTGCTTTATCGGGAAAGACAGCAGGTTAATGCCTCAGTGCACTCCAGCCATACCAAACCATTTGGTGCGAGGATCTTTTATCGTAGCCGAAAAGGCAAACAATGGAAACGATTAATTTGACCTTCCACTGTCCGCTGCAGTAAAATGGGTTCTATCTTCTGCATGATACAAGCAGTTCCAAAGTAGTTGCCACAAATCTCTTAAGGAAAGAAAAATCACCGATAAACACATGCAAACATATTCTTGTTTGGTGGTGTGTCTTCCAGTTTTTAAGAGTTTAAAGTAATCTGTCTTTATAAAGCAGAAAAAAATGTCTAAGACAACACTAAAATCATAAGGATGATTCCCTGCATACAGCAAGTGCAGGGGGGAGGTTATCAACCCTTTTTTACTTCCCCAGGACAACAAAAGTAACGTGTGGGGAAGGCAGGAAGTAGCTTTATCCATCCCCAAAATAAAGGAAAGCAAATTTCAAGTTGCACCTCCTTTATATCTTGGGTTATGTACGAAAGCTCCCTCCCCCCTCTCTCATACACACACTCACACGAGGACACAGCACTGTCCCTTTCAACATGCAAGTTGAAACAGCGGAAAAGCAAATTCCCGAAAAATGTAGCTGCCAACTTCTGGACTTGCTGGGCACCAGTACACCTTGGCAAGCCCCATAGCAGCAGAAGAAATTATGCTAACACCTCTTTTGCTAAGTGTTTTCTATTACTGCAGGTTCTGGAACACAACAGTTAAGAGCTGGAAAAAGATGTACAAAAAGAGTCCCAAGGAAAGATCAAAGTAAAAACCAAAGTAAAACAAACCCTTGAAAACATCCCCTGCGCGCACAAACAAGGACTACTCGTTCTGAAAATGAAAATATTTCCTGAAACTGTTACATTAATCTCTTTTGTGTCTCTGAATTCCAGGACCTTAAAGCATAAACATATTGTCAGTAACAGGTATGGAACCCGCCAACCTCACCTGAAGGTGCAAGCCTTGCTGTTTAATGGAAATGCCTTTTCTAATCACTTTTCTATTTATAGAGAGGGTCTCCTGAGGATGGCAAACAGACTTCAGAAAGAAGCCAAGTACTGAAAGTAAATCATAGGAAGCAAAGGGTATGTATATACCTGATTTATGTTTCAGAAATCATTGTATCGTTTTGCAAATCCTGATAACAGAAATGAGGAACTCCCGTTTCAGCTGGGACAAAAGACTAGCCGTCCAAGGCTGGTGCAATCAAAGCGTGGAGGAAAAAAACCCTGCTTAATTAACAGGAAGCCAGCTTTACCCTTTGTCCAGCCAAAATGAAGAAAGGGCAAGGTGTGATTTTGCATTCCTTTGTGTCCCTGCCATTTCACTGTACCTCTGATGACCTTTTGAGCACCTGCATACATTCACGGATTACCTACAGCGGCATGAATCTGAAAAGCTCTTGCTACTCAGGAATGACCTTTAATTGCCCTCAGAACTCCTCGCCATCATTTTTGTCAACATCTGATCTTCTCCCACCCAGTTCTGCCTTCTGTATTTGGCCTGGAAAAACAGCTCCAGCTTCTAACACTTAGGAGCATATTCCTCAAACATCAGTATCGTATTGGTCTAAATGACCCAAGTCGCAGCGCCCCACAACCAGAGAAGAAGAGTGGAAGAAAGTGCTTCACTCCAAAAGTGTCAGCCGGAAAAGGAATGCCGAGATGGCTCAATGGGTCTCTAACTCAGGAAGCATTGCTAGGAGTGTACTAATACTGACTTCTAGGGGGAGGGCATTAACCGTCACAATGGGAGTGCCTGTACAAATTCTGCTTCTCTTTCTCAGTCCCCCCCATCACGCTTTCAAATGATAGGACGCCTCACAGTTTATAATGAGCTTTCTTGATTTGGGAACAATACCTGGAGTGTGAATCGGTAAGGTGCTCCTGTTCCATTAGGAGGACAAGCCCACTGAAAATGGACAGGAAGTCAGATATACAGACCGAGGTAGCCGCCCACTGATTGGCTGAAGTGGAGAGAACTTTGATTTCTCCCTGAATATTTGTTCAACTGCCTCAGAGGAAATCCAAACAGTATCATTCCGAACATGCCTTTCAAAGCAATGTTACCCGTGGAAGTCCATACCAACGGATTGGCTGGAAAGGATTTTGAAAAATTCGCAACCATGAACCCTTAATACTAATGTTCACGCCTATCACACCAGATAAAGCAGGATGGGTTTTATGCATAGCTCCTCACCATATTACGAACAAAATAAAAGCCCCATTCTGTGCAGGTCAACAAGCTCTTTGGACACAACAAAACAATGTGGACAGCACTGTGCTGACTGAAAGAGTGCAATTTCCAAGTCACAAGGGCTCATACTCCGGAGGATAATTTAGTAAGTGTTTTAAAGCCGATATTCAAACCAATCTGGATTTTGGAATTCGCATTTTGTTTTTTCAAAGAGCTGGTTACCTCTCTCGAGCGATTCCTTCTAGGTCAGCCCCAACACCGTGTACTAACATTGCCTAATTGACAGCTGAAGACATGTACAGTGCTGGCTTTATCTGAGGTCAGCTGTGTGCAGCAAAGGGTTTGGAGCATGTCTTAGACTGCCTCATCACCACACAGAAAAAAACCCTAGTTGGTGGCCTGCTAGGTGAATGAAAAATTTAAAAAGGGAGGAAGGAAAAACAGCAGTGTAATGTGGGAATTCAGCCGGGAAAAGTGTGCTGAAAACAAGGCTCTTACTCCAAGACACGTCCGTTTCACACATTAGACTCCACAAATGGTCTCTTTGGTTTGATAGGGGATGTCTGTCCTTGCCTGGAGTCTCTGGAGAGTTGCCTATAGAGGTTGTCCTGATACGCCTGTGCAACAGGCAGTGTCCTGGCCACCTTAACATCGGGATACGAAGAGGTTTGGCTAACTCTCTCTAGGAGGTCTCCTCGGGAGCCATTGGCCAATATCCCATGTGGGCTGTAATAGTCGTCTTCCAGCAAGTGGCCATTCTGTGCATTGTTGGTTTTGTTATAAAAGGCAATGCTGCTGATTGAGGAAGGCGGGCTGAACGTTTCTGGCTGGGGGAGGTTTCCTGGGGACGTGGGACTTATGACGGTATCCACTGAAGACACAGCCCAGGTTCTGTTCTGTTGGTGCAGGTGGGGATACTGCTGAGTCCGGGCCGTTTTATCAATGATTCCCATGAAAGGCGTGGTCCTGGAGCGGGCAGGCTCGCTGGGGTAACCGCCCTGCGTTGGAGAGACTGGGGAAAGCTCATCGCATGACCTGTCATAGGCTGGCTTAAGGGGGATCTCCATCTGCTGAATAGAAGCAGAAGGGCGGAAGGGGGGGTTCAGATTGGGAGTGGATGAGATGCTATTGCTGGAAGGGGAAAATCGGAGGCCAACACTTTGAGAATGAAGCAGGGGCCTTGGGGTGGGTGGGTGAGGTTTGATTTCATTGGGGTTTACTGCCATGGGCCTTCGTATCAAGTGAGAGATATCTGGTGAACCAAGCTGGCTAGTGGGAAGGGAGGAACGTTCAAGATCAAGCTTTGTATGACAGACTGGGTAATAGGAAGCTGACTGGCTGCGCCCGATCTGTGGGGTCTGGTTATATCTCATCCCACCGCGATAGGCAGAGGAAGGCCTCTGTGGAAGATCCTCTTTAGCCAGCCCTCCATGCTGACAGATGGCCCCTGCACTGAGACTGGCTTGAACGTGCTGCATGGGCCGCCCATCCCCCACTATCCCCCCAATGGAGCTCTGGTAGACCAGCCGGTTTTGGCCAGCAGCCACTTCCGACGACGCTGACTGGTATTTGCTGGTCATTGAATGGGCCACCTGGCCGTAAGTGCCCGTCGGGATCACCGTACTGCAGTGCACGGCCGAACTTGGCTGGTTGCTTCTGACAATCTGTGCCTTGGCAGGCTGCAACCTGAGCCCTTGCTGGGGGACTGCAACAGGCAGCGGAAGCATCTGGAAGGACCTCTGTGTCATTTTGGAGAGTGGAGACTTTGGCCGACTGGGAAGTTGACTGATGCTGGGTTCCTGCTGATATCGTACGGGTGAGCCGGACTGAGCCCTGTAGACACTCATGCTATCTGCTGGAGGGCTGGCTCGGTACTGAGGGCCTCTACGAAGGGGAGAAGGAGGTGGGCTTTGATACTCTTTCCCTTGGCTACCTACTGGAGGTGGGCTAAAGCGGTAAGACGAGGCTTGGTGAGCAGGAGATGTGTGTGCTGGGCTAGGCCTATAATGGGAGTTCTGGTGCGTTGGGGAGAGTGCTGGGGAGGTGGGCTGGTACCCTTGCCTTGTTGGTGACCCCACAGAACTATTTGACCTGAAGTCAAACACCTGATGTGAGCTAAGCGGTGAGCTGGAGATGTAGGCAGAGTCTCGGTGGGCAGGAGAAGAAGGTGGGCTCTGCATGATGGGCAGAGTTTGGCTCGGCCGTGACTCCGTCTGCAAGCCAACAGAAATGTTTTCTTCTACATCTTGCTCAAGGTACTCCTCTTCCAAGATGTCCTGCACTGCATACAACTCTTCGTGCTGCGTTTCAGGTTCAGATGCCGCAAGAGGCTCTTGCTGTAGTTGCGCCTGCGTCTGTCTGCACTCTTCCTCCACCCTCATCAGCAGCCGCTGGATCTCACGGTTGTTCGGACAGAGCTTGATGGCCTCGTTCAGGTCCTCCAGCGCTGCTGAAAACTGCCTGCTCGACCCAAGAGAGGGGACAAAAAAAGAAGAACCAAAGTTACTCTGGATCGGAACGGATTTGGGAAGACTTAAGCAACAAGTTTCTTGCGAAGAAAAGCATTGCTAGCCATGGTGGGGAGGATGTTCCGAGTCCTGTAAGAACCAGATTCTTCAGCCTTTGGCTGTTTCTTCCATTTCCACAGCAGAGGACACAAGCCAGTTTTCCCAAGATTGCTCTCTTGGAAATGAAGGGAACAAGGAAGGCAACTTTATGGTATGCAGGGTAGGTTTAGCTGTGCCCCTCCAACTATTTAAGGTCTGAGCTTAAGCCCTTACAACGCTCCGGGCAAGTGGCAAGCTCTGGCCTTCCTGCAGCCAATGCATTCTGCTCTGAGAATTGTTCTCTTGGGAATGAAGGGAACAAGGAAGGGAGAGAGTGCCTGACACAAGCCCACAATGCCTTTGGCTATCTTTTGAGGAACAGAAGGGTGGGGAGTTTGGGGGGAGGTGGGTTGTCATTTACAGGGACACTGGTAGCTTTTCAACAAAACAGTCATCTACTCGAATGTGATTGCGATTGGTAGAGAATATCCTCTACGCCCTTCATGCATTTCGTTTTATTGTTTGGTTTTTTAAAACACAACAATTTCCCCAAGCCCCAAAACTTCGACCTCCCCTGACTGCTGATGCTAGGAGGCAAGGCATGGTATGGCAAGGGAAGGCTTTTTCTTTCTTTTTTTAAAGTGGTATAATGGACCCTGAGTGGAGAAATGTGGGAGAGTCCCAGAAAGGAAATTGGTTGCCAATTTATTGCAAGCAGTGGGGAGCCGAATATGAATGCGTAAAAGAGGGAAAGTGTGGCTCGATTCATAGAGCTCTGTTTCTGGAATGGAAGTTTAATTATAGCAGTGAGAGACCCAGACGAGGGGTTATTGCCACTTCAGTGGGTCGCCCTTGAGCTGAGAGGTTGAACTGCAGGGCCTCCAGCTCAGCCGTGATGATCAAATGGGTAGGTACAAAAGAAACTCTGGAACAAAACAAAGCTCCAAACAGTCACAGCAGGTACCCTACTCCATGAGCTGTACAAAGAGGCTAGCAGTGGCTGAAAGGCAAAGCTCTCCAGTCAGTTCAGGATTCTGAAATGTGATCCCACCTGCAGCAGATGAGCCAGGCCCCTTTAAGCACCAACCAGAACACAGATGAGATACAACTGGATCCCACTGCTTTCATAGCAACAACTAATTTCGAGCACAGAGCAGAGCAATCGCTAGTTAACCCCCAAACATGCCCTCCAGTTGCTCAGCTGCTGCGTGCTTCAGCGATGTGAATAAATCTAGCACTGACAGAATGCTTTTGAGGACACTATGGTCCAACTTACAGAATTACTATATTTGGAACTGTGGAAGGTGCTCAGCTTAATGGAAGAGGGCGAGTTTCTTAACCTGGTATTTCCGAGGGTTAGAATTATAGTCTCCCCTTGGGCAATCCCTTGCTGTCGATTCACTTGTGTGGAATGGGGGCGTTTTTGGAATGTGTCACACCCAAACCTCAGGAGAACAGAACCTTTCATTTCTCTCTGGCTCTCCTCTCACCTGCTGCTGCGTTTGGCCCTTGCTCTTGCATAGTAAGCTTCATAAGATTTCGGTTTCAGCTCCAGTGCTTTAGTAGCAAATTCCTCCGCCATTCCAAAATCCTGCCATCACAATAGGTGCGTAGATAAGTCATTGAATATATACACACACAGAGAGAATTTGGGAAGGAAAAAAAATAATAATATGACATGGAAATATTTTTATATGTGGACTTGGTATTTTCCAACACTGACGTCATGTCACAGATAGCTGGTATCGAGAGATCCAACCCTGTTTTGTGAAGTTACGAGGTTATCCACTCCCAAGCTGAGCCTATAAGGACTCAGTTCGTTCCTTGTGTGTCTCTTCAATCGGTCTGCTGTCACTCTGTCTGCCCTGGAAACCCTGCTGGATATAGGATTCTGTCAATTCGACAGGTCTTCTTTAGTGTATGTACTTATTGTTGATCTTCTCCCTGCACCGCTAATCTAAAAGTGCAGCCTGGACCTTTACATTGGGCACTGTTGGAAACAGAACTTTCCATCAATCTGTTCTTCTCATGACCTATTTTTTTGGGGGGGGGGTTCTCTTGAACTGTGTGCTAAAGGAACACGTGAAGGGGTTCACAGCTGCACAGCTTTGCCCCTTGCCAGTTTCAATGCTGGCTACTCGCCCTGCAAACTGTGATTAGGCCGAATGTTTCGGTGTAGGGCACCTTAACACGGCTGCTGACTCTGGCTGGCGTGAATGGCTGCAGTGAAGCTATGCAACACAACCGTGCAATGAGGGCATTCAAGTAAGCCTCTACTTATACAGTAACTCTGAATTTTATTTTGGTACCCAATAAAGAAGGAAGATGCAAACCTTGGAAAGGTTAAGAAAACCCTTCAAAATGGTCTGGATATGCTCACTGGGTATGTTTGGTTTTATACATACATTTTTAGTTTCTTGCTTCTCTCCTCCCTATTAAAGCACTCCCTAAACAATTTCTGCAAAGTGCTAATGTAAGTTAACTCTGTTTCTTAGCTCTGTGGCCACACTTAACAGATATGATTAAAACACGTCTATTCTTTAAAATGTTTGCATGCCAAATCCTTGACTTTAAATCCAAATGTGTAAAGCTTTATTATGTATGTTGGCTTCTATATTGCCGAGACATTGACTGGATTCCTAGCATAAACAGTATTGTTTCTCTTTCACGCACTTGTAAAAACACTTCCCATGCTATGTTTTTAGACACAGGAACAGATTGCAGCTAACGCAAGTTGTTGCCCAACTCCAGGAGGAGGATGGGAGGGTGTGGGGGTATGTGTTTCTGATTCTGAGTCACTGCTCTAAGAGAAAGCATGAGCTTCAGAAGGCTATGACAGCATTACAAGTCCGACAGCATCCTCCAATCTGCACACATACAGACATTGAGAAGAAAAAAAATCAAAGAGAGCTATAACAGCTGCTTTTATATAGCGATGAATTTTTAATTGCTTGAAATTAATCTCAAACCATTGGCTTGGCTGTTTCAGAACTGTAAAACGCCAGTGCTCTGTGAAGGACAACCAGGTTACAAAAAGGTGGAGGTTTTCAAGGCCATTCCAGGAGTCTGGGAAAGAGTCTGGTTAGGGAGTGGTTTAGGAACAGGAAAGGGAGCTGGGAAAGGATCATTGCCAGGAAGGGGCTTTGATAAGGAGGCCACTTACATTCATTTTCCTCCGGCATCTGGAGAGGTTGAGAAGGAGTGAGACCTTCAGTTCCCGGAAGGTTTTCAGGTCCTCTCCAAACCCTTCTCGGGGGAACTTCTTCAGAGCATACTGGTAGCGCTGGGCAGCCTCCTTCACTTTCCCTTTCTAGCAGAACGGCAAACAGGTCAAAATGCACCACTCAGTTTTCTATTTCCGCATTGTAGCAGTTATAAGACAATCGCTGAAGACAGCTGAATGTGCCTACACAGTTGCATCAGAGGGATCTAGAAATAAGCATGGCAGCTGTCGTTCCTTGCCGAATGCAATTTGGCTGCATGGAAATCTTTAAGAGAAAAGCTTTCCTCTGTAGATTGTAAATTAATTTCTAGGTTTCTTGTTCTGATACTGGAGGGAGAAAGCTTAGCACAGCTGAAAAGCTCAGACCCTAGAGAATGGTTAGGTGGGTTTTCTTAAGATGCCACTGGATTGACTGTAAATACTAAATACACTGGGTAAAGGTTAGCTCAAAGAATGATTGGGTACATCGTGTTCACTGGAAGTATGTCCAAAAGTATTGCACACATTGGTACTAGTCTGAAGTGACCTGGTCAATTACTTGTCCATCTCACCATGGACAGGGGACCAACGAGAACACAAGTGATCGACTAACAACATGTGCCTGACAGTAATAGAAACTGCCCAAAGGTTCCTGCCAAACAGAACCTCTTCCTGTACTACTTTGACATAAGGCTTAGAAAAAAGTGGCTGTTTCCAACCCTCACACATGGCTGATTTCCCAGCTGAAGGAAATATTGAACTATTAATGGCCTCCCCACTATAGAAGCAGAAGGATTTCAAGGATGGATTTGGCAGGAGAGAGCCTCTTGCCCACAATACCACATCCAGTCCTGGAAATGGAGGGGTCAGTGCCAAGGGACCTCCATAATATCGTAAGAGGCACATACTTTTAAATTACCTGTCTTTCCCCCATTGCCTCTAGTTTCTGTATCTCAGGCCTATTGCCTCCAATACATCTCCTTTTATTCATCTATTTGTTCATTCACTTTATGAAACCATTTATATCCCACCCCTTGCTGTTGCAAAAGGAGACACAGCTTACAATATCTACAAATTACAACTTTATAATAACAACAATATACACTTATCAATCAAAAACACGTGAGAATCAGTTAATTTTGTAGGTTTGTTTGGTTTATCTGTCAGGTGCAGCAAAACCCTGCCAAGATATAGTGGTTAACAACCAGCAGAAAATAGCAAGAGAGGAAACCAACTACAGCCATACCTTGGAAGCCGAAAGCCTTGGCTCCTGAACAAATTGGCTCCTGAGCGACCGAAACCTGGAAATGAGTGTTCCGGTTTTCGAACAATTTTTGGAAGCCGAACGTCCAGCGTGGCTTCCGATTGGCTGCAGGACATTCCTGCAGCCAATTGGAAACAGCATTTTGTTTTTTGAATGGTTCTGGGAGTCGAACGGACACCCGGAACGCATGTTTGAAAACCAAGGTACCACTATACAACTTTCATGGGGCAAGGCATTCCATGAGCTTAGTGCATCTTTTTGTGTCTTCTGCTCATATCATCATAATATCTACACTGGACGGCAACATCCCATTGGCACCAGGAGAGCTTTCCTCCCAAGGCAAGTAGCAATGTGGTGCAGAATTTTAATTTTTAGTGCAAGGTATAAACTGTAGCCAAGCAGTTGCTCAAGATTCTGAATTAAGAGAACCACCTTGATTCTAAGTAAGCTATTCCAGATATTGGAGAACATAAAAGTGTTTTGTGGTTGTTGCTACTGCTGCTGTTTTGCTTCACAAAGCCCAGCAATTTAGTCAAGCAGTGATGCTACGGAAAATCCTGTCAGACACAGGGCTCAATGGGGTCTCAAGTTCTACGGACATGCTGACTGTATGCATTTAATCCCAATGGACATGGGCAGTGCCAAGAGCCACCAGATCAAAACATCAAAAATAAAGAGATGTTCTACAGTGGCAACCATTAACTTAGATGTACTGCAGTGTTTTGGAGTAATGGTCACTTGCTGCCAGGGGATTCTGAGACTAGGGGATTTTTATTCATTCAGCAATTCAAGCTACTGTCAGGACTGCTTGTGCTAAAAATTACAAATTAACTGATGCAAATTAACTGTGCAAATTAAGCACATTTATATATACTTGCTCATTTGAATTCAAATTATTCAAATTAGGTTCTTTTAGCCACTGAGAGAGTGCAGAATAAAGAAACATCATAGACTTGACACCCACTCAGTCACCCTGTGGCATAGTCAGAAGAGCAAGGGGGGGGAAATGCTTTTTTAAAAATGTGAAAGCTCAGGAACTGTTTTGATGCAATTGCAGCAGCAAAGAAATAAACACTGATAACTAGATACAAGGTCGTTTACTGATACTTGGTGAAAAGCTCAGTTTTTCATCTCTCACCTTGTAAAACATGTCTCCTTCCTCCATCAACTTGCTCAACAGGATGACCATGATGTCTGGCTTGGAGGTGGCCATCGCCCAGGTTGCTGGACCTGTAGTGTACAGGATGCATGATGGGTAAAAAACTCATACAATGCAAAAGGTGGTAAGGGAGGAAAGCTAAGGTGGATAAACATCCTGGGGGGGAAGAAATTTCTGCTGGAGAGAACAACTTGGTGCAGCCAACCCAAGGAGCGTGGGGTTCTCACAAGAATGCTTCAGACTAAAAACGCCTTTCCCTTGCAATCTTTTCTTTCAGCTCATTTGAAATGAATCGCAAATGTTGGAGAAGAAGGCATCAATATCCACCAATTAGCATTGGTGGGAAGTAAAGACAGTTATGTTCTGGAAAATGTGATTAGTGAAGAAATCAAAGGGTTTAACAAGCAATATAGATCAATCCATGTAAGCTTTAAATATGGTATGCTACAGCAACCTGGATGTATTTGGGGCTGAAAGTTTATTTGTGGTATATTTGTGAACAGAGTTTTAAAAATATTCGGTGTTTCAGAACAAGGCTCACTTCAAACAGGGCTTATACCTGCGAAGTATTTTGGATACACTCCCCTTCTATTGCAGTCCAAGAGCCCAATTCTACAGCTGTTTTATGTAGGCCTTTACAAATCCACCAAGCCTTCATGGTCTCACTTGGCAAGCTAATTGTCAAATAGGGGAGTTCTCAAACAGCCAGAAAGGCATGGGGAAGCATTTCAGAAGGCTTCGAGTAAAAAAAATAAATTGGCAGCATTTTAAAAGTGAATTAGGTCTTGAGGTCAAGTTATTCTCTGCAACAGTAAGGGGGGAAAATAATTGTTTGAAGGTGAGAAAAAATGAAAAGAGAGGGAGAGAATGCAGGCAGGCAAAACCATAGAAGAGAAAGCAGAGCTGTCAGACCACCAAGCTGGATGATGACAGCAGTGATGTATACCTCGTGGTCGACTCGGTAGCGTCTGACAGCCTTTGAAGAAAAGGAGAAAACAAAAAAGTTGTAGAAGAGGGAGAAAAAAATGGATGACGGTGAATTTAAAAAAAAGGAAAAAGCAGCAGTGAGAGGCAGGCAGCATAGCAGCCAAGGCACCAGCAAATTCCCTTGTGACGCGAGGGGTTGTAGGGGAGTAGAGCAGTGCAGGCAATGCCCAAACCTGGAAGCATCTACAGAGCAAGGAAAGCAAGAGTTGACAGCAGCATATCAGCACAGCAGCACAGGAGAACCGTCGAAGTGGTGGTCATTCTTAGAGGAAAAACCTCATTAAGAGTTACTCCCCCAGTTTGCCAAGAGCTAGGCAGGGGGGAAATCCAATGTTCGATTAACACAACACAGCAGCCAAAGCGCACAGGAATGCTGGCATTCTGCTGGTGTAAGAGAAGCAGCATTCTTTCAAAACCGGACATGCCTTTTTCATGGGAGTGCTGCATGTCTGCACAACCTGGGAGGAAATAGGGCTCTTGAGAGATTCACAAAAGTGGGTTTTCTTTTCTTTGACTGTTCCCTACCTATCTTGGCTCCTTTCTTCAGTAGTGTGACAACAACAGAAGTATTGCGGCAACCCACTGCCCGGTCGAGGGGGCGCATCCCGCTGTAATCCACATGCTCAATCATGGCACCGTGATCCACCAGGAACTGAACCTACAAATAAGCAATCAATTGAAATCAGCATCAGCCTGGAAGTCATTGCATTATGATCATGCAATTAAGTGTAGGTTTTTGACCTCAAAAGAACTGAGAGTGGGATGCTGAGCTAAAATGGCAACTATTTTTATTCCTTCACCTTGTTTGACTCCTGAAGGCACTTAAGAGTTGGAATGAATCAAAAAGCTATCAGATCCAACCCTCGGCTCAAAGGTAAGGTAAAGGTAAAGGGAGCCCTGACCATTAGGTCCAGTCATGGCCGACTCTGGGGTTGCGGCGCTCATCTCGCTTTATTGGCCGAGGGAGCCGGCGTACAGCTTCCGGGTCATGTGGCCAGCATGACTAAGCTGCTTCTGGCGAACCAGAGCAGCGCACGGAAACGCCATTTACCTTCCCGCCAGAGCAGTACCTGTTTATCTACTTGCACTTTGACGTGCTTCCGAACTGCTAGGTTGGCAGGAGCAGGGATTGAGCAACGGGAGCTCATCCCATTGCGGGGATTCGAACCGCCGACCTTCTGATCGGCAAGTTCTAGGCTCTGTGGTTTAACCCACAGCTCCACCCGCGTCCCGCATCAGATCCAACCCTCGGCTCAAAGGTAAAACCACCCATATATGCCAACCACACACTCCAGGCCATACCAGAGAGAGCATATATGCCACACGGCAAATAGCTGCAGACTTCATTGTGTTGAAGTGTGATGTCTACTTTTGCCTGACTCTATACCATTGGGCTAAGGCCTGTTCTTTCTTTTTCTTTCAGCTCAGTACATTAGAAGCAAAACTCCCTCGGTGTGCTTTCCCAAAAAGTTGACCACTACTGTAGGATAAGAATTTGAAGGTGGTTTGTGGCCACGTTCCTCAATTAGCTCAGGAAGTCAACCACAGTATCCTCCTGGAACAGCTGTCCAAGTTAGGGGTGAGTGGCAACGCTTTGTAGTGGTTCCGGTCCTACTTGGCTGGACATTTCCAGAAGGTGATGCTTGGGGAGTGTTTTTCAGCCCCATGCAGCCTCCAATGTGGGGTTCCTCAGGGATCAGTTTTATCTCCTATACTGTTTAACATCTACATGAAACCACTGAGTGGAGTTATCCAGAGGTTTGGAGTATGCTGTCAGCAATATGCCGATGACACACAGCTCTGCTTCCTCTTTACATCTGCAGGTGAGACAGTAGATGTGCTGGATCTTTGTCTTGCCTCGGTAATGGACTGGATGAGAGCCAACAAACTGAAGCTCCATCCAGATAAGACTGAAGCACTGTTAGTGGGCAGTTCCCCAGATCAGATGGATGGGAGGTTGCCTTCCATCTGCTTCGGCTGGTGGCCCAGCTGCACCCCTATCTGGACAGGGCCAGACTAACTACTGTTGCCTGTGCTCTGGTAACCTCAAGGTTAGATTATTCCAATGTGTTATACGTAGGGCTGCCTCTGAAGACGGTTCGGAAACTTCAGCTGGTGCAGAATTTAGCGGCCAGGTTGCTCAGTTTGAGCATATTGCACTGCTCCTGGCCCAATTACATTGGCTGCCAATTAGTTTCAAAGTGCTGGTTTTGACCTTGTTGTTGTTTGGTCATTTAGTAGTGTCTGACTCTTTGTGACCCCATGGACCAGAGCACGCCAAGCACTCCTGTCTTCCACTGCCTCCCGCAGTTTGGTCAAACTGCCTTGTTGTGGCAAAGGGGCTTGAATAACTCAGAGAGGCTATGAGCTATGCTGTGCAGGGCCACCCAAGACGGACAGGTGACAGTGGAGAGTTTTGACTAAACGTGATCCACCTGGAGCAGGAACTGGCAAGCCACTCCAGTATCCCTGCCAAGAAAACTCCATGGTTTTGACCTATAAAGCCCTAAACAGCTCAGGACCGCAATACCGCAATGATCACACTCCTCTATATGAACCTACTCAGACCCTCATCACCTGAGGCCCTTCTTCATGTGCCCCTTTCGTAAGGGTGGCAACATGAGAACGGGCCTTTTCTACGGTGGCTCTCCATTTGTGACATGCTCTCTTCAAGGAGGTTCAGCTGGTGTCTTCATTATACACTTTTAGGCACCAAGCGAAAATGTCCTCTTCATCAAAGCCTTTGGCTGATTAACATCTGATGCCCTTTTAAATGTGTTGTGGAGGAGGGAATCATTGGTTTGTTTTTGTTCTCATTTTTATGATGTGTTTTTATATTGTGAACTGCCCTGAGATCTACAGGTGAAGGGCAGTATACAAATTTAATTAATGAAACTAAGTTTGCCAAGGGATTTCCAAAGCTTGACATCATCCTGAGCCTCCTCTCTTGGATCTGAATTCCCCCCTCCAAAAAAAAAAAAAAGCACTTACCACTTCTGCATCACCATAAAAAGCAGCTAGATCCAATGGAGTGCGCCCATTTTTGTCGGCATGGTCTGTAGCAGCTCCACTCTCCACCAAAGCTCGTACTACTGAAAGGTGTCCCTTTAGGCAAGCCCAGCTGAGGGCAGTAAGTCCTTCTTTGTCCATTAGGGAAATGGAGGATCCTGGGGAAAAACAAAACACAGAGCAAGACTGCTTAGGTGTATTTCCAAATACGCTAAACCCACCTGCAACTCATAGTGCCCTTCTTTAGAGTTTCATTCCTGGAAGCTGTTGTTTTTCCTTCCATGGAAGTGTGTGCCTTATTTAAGAGACACTTATGTGCCCTGCAATATACTGGCTGGGCAGGTATCTTTGGAGGAAAATTGCTACCAGCTAATTTGCTGACATTTGAAGTGCTTACTTGTCAGACCATAAAGGTAATATCATTTGGAAAAGAATGACGTGATAGTGCTGATTCCTAGAGAGAAAAAACAAAGGATAGAGGAACACACGGCTGGTGCAGTGTCTATAGGTTGTGGCCAGCCAGAATAGCAGCATGATTTTGGTCATTTACACCAATAGCTATTCTGCTGAGCTGAGATTTTCTGAATCTGTAGACTGGGGGTGGGGGTGGGATTGGCACCTGAATTGGGAAATCATGAGATGGGACATTTTGTTCACAAAGTTTCGACCCTGTAAAAAGTCAATCAACTAAGTAAGGCTATTCCACTGTAAATGAAGCATTCACATTCAGCATCCTAATTCTGAATTGAGTCTAGCTTGCATGATTTCATCCAACGGTATGAAATTTATGGAAAGCTAACCTCAAGGTCTATCTTCGCAGTAATTTTGGAGTCTGCTTACACATATTAACATTAGGAAGAACTTCCTGACAGTAAGAGCTGTTCGACAGTGGAATTTGCTGCCAAGGAGTGTGGTGGAGTCTCCTTCTTTGGAGGTCTTTAAGCAGAGGCTTGACAACCATATGTCAGGAGTGCTCTGATGGCGTTTCCTGCTTGGCAGGGGGTTGGACTCGATGGCCCTTGTGGTCTCTTCCAACTCTATGATTCTATGATTCTATATTTGGGTTTAATTTCAACACGACTCCAAACTAACCTTGTGCTAGTAAGAACTCTACAGTGCCCAAATGCCCCTCTGAAGCTGCCATCATCAAAGGAGTCCGGCCTTGTTTATCTGCCATGTTAACATCTGCACCATGGGTGAGCAAGAGATCAACAATCTGAAAGCATACAAAGCAAGGATGCATTGAGTACAAATTGTGCACAGTTTGAGAGCCATGAAAAAAATGCATAAGCCCCTACGCTCTGTACTCATGACAAGTTTCAGTTTGCAATTAAAATGTCACTATGCTACACCTACTTAAGTCTAGTACTTTCAAAATCTTCCACCTCCAAACATTCCTCATATATCCATTGGATTTACATTTAAGAAATACTTTTATTTAAAATGGATGTGAAGTTTTCACAATGTTCTGCACATCCTTCCTCTAGACAAGGGGTGAAGAATCCTTTTCAACCCAACGTATTCACACTCACAACTGCACCTGCTTCACACCCTATTCACAGAAATGCCTCTCTTCACACATTCGCTCCTCATTCACACACACACAGTGACTATACATTATGTTATTTTTACTGCTGGGGAAGGGGAAGGAGAGGCCAGTTAGGATTTTCAAATTGCAACATTCAAATGTTTTGGGCTTCCTTGGAAAATAGGTTCTGTGGCTCTGCCCAGCTTTGGCTCACCCTCAGCACACCTTGAAAGGGACACCTTTGCAGCCTGAATGCTCTTCCTCAGAGTGGGGTGGGGCGCCTCCAAAGTGATCCATGTTTTTATCACCTACTTACTGGAGCAAGCTGTCTCTCTAGAGCCCCTCCCTGTAAAAGGTCATCGGCCATTTCCCTCCAGAGAGACAGCATAAGACGCACAGACTTGTTTAAATCTGCTCACCCCAAATTATTGGAGGTTGCACAGGGAAAGCTCAGAGAAAAAGAGAGTAAGAGAGAGAGATTGCTGAGGGGCTCAAGCTAGGCATCATGTTTACAACTGCACCATGGATGAGTGTGGAGAAAGAGGGAACACCGCAGAGAGAGTGGAGAAACAGAGAAAGACGTAGCAGCATATTCCATGTTGATTCTCAATAGAGGCTGCTAAGTGAGTTTCTGGAAGCAGAACAGAGCTGGTGAGGGGGTGGCAGAACAGATTAAGAGTTCACAGGGGCTGCACCCAGCCCATGGGATGGAGGTTCCCCACCAATGGTATAAGCTAATGTATGGAATAGGCTACTAAGGTACACTCTCGGGTAGATTCTGGGTGATTTGAGCTCCCACCTGCTGCCTCCATGTCATTTACCTTGAGCTATCTGGTCCCTCTCTCATTTCCATATATAATGTAGGTTTTCTTTATCTATATCTGTGCATGCTGGGCTGTCTTGGAATAACTCTGCTGCAAAAACACTGGCAACCCCATATTTCTAAATTAATGCAGTGAATGTCTGAGTTACCAACCGTCATACCAACCAGAAAACACAATGCCAACCAGGGAACACACTTATTTATCAAATGTTACGTGGGAACAGACTGGAATCTAAAAGACGGGTCAGGGGGAACATTATTGATGTGTGTGGGAGAAGCCAAAAGGGCTACACGGAAGATAAAGAGTGAATTGCCTATCTTGGAATAGGCTAATGGGGCTTTCCACATGTAGAAAAAATTGCTTAAATTTGAATTGGAACATTTGGCACCTTTGGGGTAAAACATGTTCCTTCCAGCACAATAAATCTCCACCAGCATTTGTGAACCATAAGCTTTCTTCTAATGAGAGTTAGGCACTGTTTACATGTGAATCACACACATTTAAAGGAGGGAGGAAGAGCATTTGGTATGAAATGCTCTCTTTGGCAGTACGTCAAAGCAATCTCCTTTCCTTCTGCATTCCTATGAATGCTGCAGTTATTGGTTCCCTTGCTCCCTGTTTTGCATCTTGCATTCCTGAAGAACTCACATACATCTAAAAGCCTCCGTAACTAAAATACAGAAAACTTCAGACAGGCACCTATCTATTTTTTAAGATGCTGTGGCAACACCAAGGTATTGAAAATCGATTAGCGATCCTCCCAAGTCTTCACCATAGGGAGACACATGTTGAAACCTCTCTCACGTTGTTGAGGATATCCCACCAAAAGGCCCATGTGATGTAAATGATACAGGAAACAGCTCCAAAAAATCCAAGCTGTATACTGTATTTTTTGCTCTATAAGACTCACTTTTTCCCTCCTAAAAAGTAAGGGGAAATGTGTGTGCATCTTATGGAGTGAATGCAGGCTGCATAGCTATCACAGAAGCCAGAACAGCAAGAGGGATTGCTGCTTTCACTGTGCAGCGATCCTTCTTGCTGTTCTGGCTTCTGAGATTCAGAATATTCTTTTTCTTGTTTTCCTCCCTCCTCCAAAAACTAGATGCGTCTTGTGCCTCTTATAGAGCGAAAAATACGGTACATACTTGTTACCTTATTAGGAGAAGGACAGGCAGCTGTTTGCTCCCTCCCACTCCCCTTACCTGCCAATGGCCTTGTCTAACAGCACTGAATAAGGGAACGACTCCCCGTCGGTTGGGCTGGGCTACAGCTGCTCCCTGCTCCAGAAGCAGACGGCAAACATCCAGCTTGCCTCGTCCGGCTGCAGCAGTCAGGGCTGGAAGAGAGAAAAGACCAATCAGAATAAAAGAAAGCCTGCCGCCGCTGCTGCTG
Organism: Podarcis filfolensis; assembly: GCF_964270895.1. Classification (NCBI taxonomy): domain Eukaryota; kingdom Metazoa; phylum Chordata; class Lepidosauria; order Squamata; family Lacertidae; genus Podarcis; species Podarcis filfolensis. Next base: position 43,124,082 of record NC_139615.1, read on the forward strand.
CATGACTTCAAGCCATGGTATGCACCTAAGTGCTGTGCAATGGCTAAAGTGGAAATAATCCCTGCCTACAGGCTTCTCCTTCTTTTTTTAAAAAAGAACATGATAAAAGGATTGTGGTCCAAAAATAAAAAAGGCTTTAGGTTATAATTTCCAAGATTCGCCCAAGAGATAAAGGGTAGCATAGAAAGAATTTACCCCTCTTCAGGCATTATCCAGTGGCCAAGGGAACGAACACACTAATTCCACCTCCTGCTACCATTCCATGTTGGAGGGTAATCTCCGGAAGCAGGGAGGCTCCTCTCCCCCATGCATTTCCCCAGTTTCTAAAATGTGTGGGTAGCCTCTATGAGAACAGAAATCTCCCCAATTCAGAAGATCATCCTTCAACTGGGGAGAGGATGGAGTTAGCGTGCTCACTCCCACGGCTTGCCTTCACATGCTTAACTGACTAGAAAACACATTAAATGGGGTTGTTGTTTTTTTAATCTGCATCATTCACAGTAATTGCTATATGTTAAGTAACAAGGGACGAGGAAAGACTGAAGTTCAATTCTCCACATCCAGGTTATCAGAGAGAATACTTTGTTTGGGGTAGCACCCCCCACCCCTGTACATAGATCTACGCTATTGCTATTATTATTATTACAAAGTAAATTTCCCATCAGGCTGCATCTGCAGTAGCCAGGTGTGCAGGATCGCTGGCAGTACAGTGCACGGTAATTCCCCAGGGCACATGTTCTTAAGCAGGCAGTTCCAAGCAGGGCCAGCCCAAGACATTTTGACACCTGAGGCAAACCACAAAATGGCACTCCACCCCTTGCCCCAACTGGCCAGGGAAGAAGGGATGAGTGAAAGGGATAGGAGATGGATATCTACATCAGGAACATGGGTGGGAGGAGACCAGCAGCACCTCCTATTCTCTAAAGGCCACTGCAGAGGAAGCACTGGGGGGCAGAGGCTGCAAGGGAGGCGGAAGATCTGGCCTCCAATGAGTGGGTGACAGCTGCTGCCGCCATCGAGGCAACAGCAGAGGGTGATACATTCCTTGCAGGCTGCATCCATTGCCCCCGGGGATCCTGCCTCACCTTGCCTCGTGGGTGGGCCAGCCCTAGTTTCAAAGGATTAGAGAGGGAAAATCTGTCTGCATGGGGGTGGGTGAATACATTTTAAATTTTTGAACTGCTACATTTCTCATGGTATTACATATTAAGCAATAATCCCAAATCAACCTATTACGTCCCCCATATTCAAACTTACGTACAATTGGCAGACTTTTCTGTCTAGTGTGTTTAACCATATAGAACAGCACAATTATACGGGTCATCTGTTCATATGTGCACCACATGAATGGCATTAACATTTTCTCACGTGAATTAGAACTGAACTAAATTAGGCATGCTGGATGTGTTTCTAAAATGATTGGGCTGAGCACGAAGAACTTCAATTTCAACTGAAACTGAACCAAAGCACTGAATGATTTGACTCCCTGGTCCCCAAAATGCAATTTGGACAGAAGCTTTTAAGAAGACAAAACAAAACCCTGCATTTTCATCTGCAATACTTTTGAGAGTTCACCAGGGAAAAGCCTGTAATGCAACCATCAGACAGACACGATTCCATCTAAATGCAAACTTGGGTCCTTTCTTAGGTCAAGGCAGAGCCCACCGGCAGCAAAAGCCTTTTCTGTACAACCAAGCGATCATTCATTCTCAAGACTTCCAGAGTTTTGTGTAACATGGAAGTGCCTTGTGCCTGGCATAATGTGTACTGTCTGGGTTAGAGGAGACACTTTCACCCTGAAAAACAGACGAAAGCACTTTTTGAAGTTGCTCTTTCCCAGACTGACACAATAAACTGCCGGCAAAGCAATTTCTTTCCCAACCACCTCCTCCTCCTCCCATTCTCCAGCAGACCAAGTCCTTTGTCTTCTGCTGCTTAAAATTGCCTCTTTGAATATTCTGGCCTGGCTTCTCTCTCTGCTTTTGAAGCATTCACACCAACCCTCTCTCCATGCAAATGAACATTTTCTGTAAAATAACCCTGATCCAGATCTCTCAGAAGTTCATTGAGATAGGTGAATCTGCTAGCTGTGCAAAATGAACTGATTTTAAATGAGTAATTAGAAGCTATGAAGCAACTGTCTTCTATAATGCCACATTTCTCTGCCAAAAATAAGGAGGCACCTGCTGTAGTGGATTATCAGGATGCTCTTTTGAGTATCCAGCCCAGCACTGCTCAGAGATAAGTAAGAGCACATACTGACTTGGTTCACACATAACGCTAAACCGAACTATGGCTCAGGGCAAATGGCCACTGTGCTCCTTCCTCAGTCCTGCTGTTGCTACACAACCCAGGACTAAACCATGGTTTGGCTTAGCTCTAAATCTGAACCATGACCTGTAACCAAGGTCTGATCCTGATTTAACACCCCCCCCCCCAGGTAATGTGGGAGCAGCAGGACTGGGGAGTAGGGCACCATCTGTGATATTTACTTCAGAAACTCACATTTGCTCATTCGCACAAAGCCATGGTTTGGCTTAGCATTATGTATGAATTGGGCCAAAGTGAGGCAACAATTGCATATTCACATTTCTCCCGCTGCGCTCCGGAGGCTTCAGGCGGCTATCCCTGAAGCCTCGGTACGCACCGACCCCTCTTGCTTTCCAGGCTTCAGCGAAAGCAACACGCTCCCTCTGCGCTTCGGAGGCTTTGCGTTGCTATCGCTGAAGCCAAGGAGCCTGCATTCGCTCCATAAGACGCACACACATTTCCCCTTAATTTTTGGAGGGGGAAAAAGTGCGTCTTATAGAGCGAAAAATACGGTAATTCCTGACTCCATATTTTCCACCATGATCACTGGCACCCTCTGATGGGCCACTTCAGCTGGATTTTACTAGAGACTGAGCTGGTAGAGGTTCAGCAAGAATTGTCCCTGCCTTCATTTAGACATCTCCTGAAAACTGTGTCATTCAGACAAGCTGCTGAGAGGTGAATTTCTTTTAGCAAGCAGTATTTATTAATTGATGTTTTTACTGCTCTAACTGGGATGTCATGTTCTTATGCATATTGCCTTGCTGTAATTTTATTCAAGTGCGGCCTATAAATATTGAAATAAATAAAGTATTTATAAGCTTTTCCTCCTTAAACTCAGAAGCAACAACCGATACTCAACACCCTGAAAATTAAAGGACAGAGGTTTATGTTGGCACTGTTGTGAATTTCCCAGAGGATAACCAATCTCTTTCAGCACATCACGCATGTATTCAACGGATGCAAGGGGAGCCACAAACAGTCTACAGAATTTACCTGTCTCTCCCCAGAGACTGTCAAAGCTGTTGATCTGTGCTCGTTCTACCTCCTCCTCATCTTTTTCTGGAAGATCAAGCAGGTAGGAGACAATCTAAAAACAAAGAAATCTGTCAGTTTCTGAACTCTCTGCGTGTCTAAAAATAAGCTGCTGATAATCTGAAGCTGTAACTGCTTTGGACAAAACAAATGGAAAAGGAGTGAACAAATTCCCTATCTGGCACTTTCCCACAAAGGAAATATACTCCCCAGCTCCATTAAAATAATTATTTGCCTTTACAACAAAAACACACACCGTCACCCCCACCCCCACCATAATATATTTATTTGGAAACACCTTTAGAAGGTAGCACACAGTATCAGGACATAAATCTTAAACAGTATCCAACTAAACAAACAAGTCACAATGGTTTGTTTTTGTTTTTTTAAAAAATACACTTAATAACCTTAAAAAACCCTGCAAGGGAAGATTCACGAGGAACCTGACGTACTAAACGGGTCCACTATACATTCAAAACTCTAGCCTACATTCAACGATTGTTAGTACCGTATTTATTCGAACCAAACGCTTCCCTTTTTTGGCCAAATTGCGTTGCGAAAATTAAGGTGCGCATTAGATTCGACGGCACATTTACATTCGCCAGCAAATACTTTTTTTGGTTTCAAGGTTCTGAAAATTGAGGTGTGCATTAGATTTGATGGCGTGTTAGACTCGAGTAAATATGGTATACTAGCTGTGCCATCAGTTATCCATGTGTGAACATCCCGACTAATTACTGGATATTATATTAAGAGTGTATAAAGTTTCCGGCTGTCTTTGAAACTTCTTAGGACACCTGAGCTAGTTCTGCACAGGACAGCTATGTTTTCCTTTCACATTTGAAGCCCTAGAAGGTTGGCTATGAGGGAAAGTGGCCTTTGGGCTGAAAGAAGTTCCCCACCCTCTACCCCAGCTAATGAGACAACACAGTGCTTTAGGACTGCCTGCTCCTACTTAAGCCTGCCTGATAACATTTCCCCAGGTGCCTCAGAGGTTAGATGTGTGGTTATGCACCATGATGGCTATGGTCTGCCTCCACAGTCGGAGGCAGCAATGGGAAGAGAGAGTGCTCTTATGTTCATGTTCTATCTGGTTGGCCACTGTGAGCCTAGAATGCTGGATTAGATGGACCATTGGCCTGATCCAGCGTACTATTCTTATGCTCTTATGTATTACTATTCTTATGCTCTTATGTACCCAAGAGAATACTTTTTCTGTGGTTGCACCCTGTCTATGGAACTTGAGCCCACAGAAGAGCCACGTTAATTTTCTTTTAGATACTAGGAGAATTCTATCCTACTTATTCAGGCTTTCCGTATTATGTTCATTTCCTTGTTCTATTTCACATTAATTTCTCCCGGTCATTGTTTCTGTATGGTATGGGCTGCTGGAATTGCTTCAATTTGTATAATTTGCCTGAAATGTTTTATCTGCAATTTATTGGTATACCGTAATTTTGATTTTCTAGCATTTCTTGCTTTTCTTGCAGTTGTTTTTATGCTGCTTAATGATTTGTTGTTAGCCACCTTGTATGTCATTTCTAGTACAGGAGAGGCAAGCAAATTATTTTAAACAACAAGAAGTCAGTAGATTGTCCACGGCTTTTGGCTGCAGAGCTATAGGTGTGGTGACTTCCCTCAAGCCACTTGATGGTCAGAAAGGTTTGCTGCATACAAAGGTGTACCTAGGCTCCCGTAGCAACTGCATAACCCTCCCTCGCACTTCAAGCTTTAAAAACAGTTACTCAGTATTTTGCCTTAACACAAAGGCCGCTTGGCCAGTGAGGATTCAACAAGGCTGAGCGACAACTTACCTCGGTGTATCCCATGCTGGCAGCAGCAATCAGTGCCTGCTGGATGGCTTGACTCTTTTTAAACACTCCCTGCTGTTGCCCAGCAATTGTCCAGTCACACTGGATTAAAAACTTGACAACTTCCAGGTGGCCTCTGAGAGCTGCATGAACCAGTGCACACTGACCGTTCTTGTCCAAGTGATCCACCTTTTCAAGAAAAGGAAAAAATGGCTGATTAAAATTTAACTCAACTGCTGTATGTTTCAGTTCCTACTTTCCTAACACTGCCACATTCATATGGGAAATATTCTCCATGTTTCTCTGGCCATATATGCAGAGCTAGCCAGAACCTGGTGCCTGTTTTGTAATGACAACTGTATTCTGTGTCCACATTATTCACATGTAGCACAAACCACTCTCACAGATTTCATCTGCAAGGAGCAATGACATTTAAAATGGAGTTTAGAATATAAACTCAGGACAAATCGTGCAACACACAATTGCTATGTGCACCGGCTGTGATCTGCAAACCTCTTTGCTACATTCCCCCATTTGGTAAAATCTACCAAGTTCCAGTCCAATAAGCAAAGTTGGTCTGAAGAAATCTATTGTTTACATCCAATTCGGGAATTAGGTGCCATTCTGTCTTGTTGCCGAATGACAGTGTTTGCTTCTAGAGAGCTACCTATGGTTTTCAGTGAACGTTTTGCTGTTACTTTTGGGAAACAGCAAACGTTCACTGAAAACCACAGTAGCTCTCTAGAAGCAAACACTGTCATTCGGCAACAAGACAGAATGACCTAGTGATCTTATAGAGCACAAATGTCACCTAAAGCATTGAGCTGGTTAGTGAGACAGTGTAAAATTGCAGGCTTCTGGAGAGGTGTTGGTTCCTGGATGTTTTCTGAGGTTAGACAAAATGGACCATACTAGAAACGGAGAATCTGCCAAAGACTACTGTTGTTGTTCTGGTTTATATTTATGTATTATAATATAGTTATATTCTTACAGAGTGAGCAAAAACAACTCACATTAATAACAACAAAACCTCCTAAAAACAGAGCTATACAATTAGAAGGTGGAATGAAAAAATCCTGCCCCATTAAAAAAGGCCAAAATGCCCCCCCTTCAATTTTAAGGGCCAAAAGCCCAGGTAAAGAGAAGAGTCTTTGCCCGAGGACCACCTTCAGGAACTTTTACAACATTCAGGAGCCTGAAAGAGTTAATTTTAACCTAAAATGAAAACAAGTTTCTAGCCATCTTAATTATGAAGACAGGTATGACAATTAAAAAGACATGTTCCTGAACAAATAGTTAAATCATATCCCTAATCCATGTTACATTCAAGTTCCCGGTTTTGCCAGGATATGCTTTATGATGTATTAGATTCTGGAATTCCATCCTAGGGATATTGGCTACTCCTACTCACTTGGTGCGAAGTGTCACGTAAAAAGGGAGAAGGCATATTCTCCAACAGCTGGCATTTACCATGTTTGTGCAAAACAAGATTATGAACTCTAGCCTTGCTTTCTGTATCTGAGTGATAGCAAATTAAAACAGGAGAACTTTAAACGTCGAGACAAACAAGATTAGCACCCTTTCCGTTCAACAGCTTAGCAACATCCTTATCCAAACCTGAGTTGCCAATGAACTGCTCTGGGATTTTAGTTGCAGACCACAATACCAGTGAAAATTGTGGAGTACATTTATGAAGAAACAAAAATGAAATTGTTGCTCGTGCTCTTGCTAGCGTAACTACCCCAGCGAGTAGCTAGAAGACACAGCTACAAGCATGCAAACAATTAGGACTGCAGTCTACGGGACATGGGCGGCCCACCCGTGCTTGCTTGCTCAGGTTTGAGAACGGGACAGCCACCAGCCCAACGCCTTCCTCACCTTCGCTCGCTTCTTGCACAACAGGGCGACAATGCTTAGATACCCAGCAGCAGCAGCATATCCAAGAGATGTTAGGCCACTTTCCGAAGAGGCATCAACATTTGCTCCAAATTCCAACAGCAAAGCGACCATCTCCGTGTAACCAAGGTGGGATTGGACGCATAAAATTGGGGCATTGTTTAGCACTTCAGTTCTGTAATTGATGTTGGCGCCTCCTAAGATCAATAGCCGACTGACCTGAACAGAAAGAAATGGGAACGGATGAGATCAGCATTCTCTTAAATGAGCCAATTTTCTCAATTAAAAACGGAGCGAAAGAGTTTTGTGTACTAGAGATTAGCAGCTTCCCTCCCCGGCCACAAGCTTGATTTGTCTAGCAATTCTTAGCCAAAGCAGAGAATGCACAGGAAAATGTTAGTTTTTCCCCATAAGAGTTCTAAATTTGCTACTGCTGTCTCCGCTCCCCACATTCCACTGTCCTCTGGCACTAACAAGGGGGTAGACGTTTCTTCCTCTCTCTCTCTTTCTACTTCCCCTGTCCTCTTTCCAGCACCTTGAATGTTGCAAAATCTTTTTTTCTGGTGTGGGAGAGAGAAAGAGAGCTTCCTTCTTGTCTGTCATCAGTAGTACAGAAGCAAGGTAAGTTGGCTAAATTCCAATCCAAATAAAAATTTGGTGATCATCATGCTCCTTTTTCCTTTTAAGGCAGGCATTACAAGTCACCAGAGTCTTACCAAACTCGTTGACATTCTATGGTGGGCAAGGTTATTTCAAGTGACAGAACAATTTCTTGCTTTCTGGAACTTCAGAATAATGCTCTGATGTTGCCTCCCTAAGCACACACTCTCCAGAGATCTACCACTGAATGTGCTTTCCAACACACTAGTGTGTTTCTGTGTAACTTGATGCTATTTCTGACTGGGAGGAATTGCTCTCAAAGCTGTGACTCAAGCTGAGATGCAGTAGGCGCTCTTTTTTGAGGTTAAGGAATTCTGGTGTTCCTTTGCAGCAGGTATGACTAAATCAATCAGATGCAGACAGAGTGCAGAATTACCTGCCCTCTGAGGATAGCGATTAGAAGGAAACACGCTCAGATCCTCAATTATTTTATTTACTTTTACAACTCATTTGTGATTAGCTCAGATGTCACTAGTGTGCCCCAGCACACTGTTTGGAAATTACTGGGTTAGAGTCAGATTTTTGATGGTTGTAGCAGGGAAAAGGATGAAAACATCTATCTATGGAACTAGAAAGGAATTTTGATATTAAGATTCATATTAAGTTCCTTTAACATACGACATTACAATCTAAGTACTAATATTTTGTTTTGCTACCTCTTTTAGTGTATGGTGCTACCAATAATTACCGTATTTTCCCATGTATAAGACTAGGTTTCTTTCCTAAAAAATAATGTAAAAAATGAGGGGGCACCTTATACACGGGGCCATCTCCCCCCATTTTCTTAAATCTAAGTCCCCAAAAATATACATGGGGGTGTCTTACAGATGGAAAAATATGGTATTCCTTTAATTTTTAAATGTGTTTTAATGCTATTTTACCAACAACACTTGAATTTTAAGCTGAAGAGTGCTACAGAAATGTTATAAAGCAAAACAAAAAACCCAATCTGACTTGATATCTACCAGGCAAGTGTCAACCAGATGCGTCTCAAAAGCCCATAATCAAGGAAAACCTGTGGTCTGTCCCAAACACCTGGTACCTGGAAGTATGTTGCCTTATAACTCCAAGCCTAGGGAGCTGTTGGCATAGGTTTAGAATAGATGTTACATTTTCTCTGCATTTTAAATATTATTTGGAAATAAAATGAAAGCTGAAAAGAGGAGGCAGTGATAGAAAGAGAAGTCGAAATTCTTACTGAATGGGAAGAATGGAGAGAGACATTTTATGAGGCTGCCCAAGGGGCTGTACAGATGTGAAGAAGGGTTAAAGTTGACCAAAGGCGGAATTAGATGTGACATTACATCAATTAACATGCACATTATAAAAGATGTAAACAACAGCTGTAGCCCCACGCCACCATGAGAAGGAAGAAAAACTTAATACTTTCCCTTTCCTGCCATAGTCTCAATAAAAATTATTCCCCTCTCATACCTTTATGTTAGGGGTGTACAAATTCCGCAGAGAGGCCAGCGCCATGGAAAGACCTTCCGAGCTGTAGGAAATCCAAAGCCCTTGGAGAATTGAGGAGGAGACCCCAACTTTTTTACTCAGTCCCTGCAAAAGACACACTTTAAATTTGATAATTCAAGGTACTGGTTTTATTTTACACATCACTAACACATGGCTCATTTAACCCCAATTGACTAGCAAGGATTCAATGTCAACTTTACAAGAATATTGTATTCTAAAGAGAAAGTAGGAGTGTAGGAGAGGACGCAACTCCAAGGATTAAGTCCTACTACTCAGTGCAAGTTACGTCAGAGCACCAAAGAGTTGCTCTTTTGTAAATGCTCTGAAGTCTACCTCATTTCAAATAACAACTCCAACCAAATCACATGAGTAGGAACTCTTGGATACAAGGAGCAACATTCTGAAAGAATCAATTATCATAACTAGCCTAACGTTTTTTGAAAAAGGCAATGCAATCTAATACTCCATTTCCCCCCAAGGATTATTTTAGGAACCTTTCTTGGGAAGGTCACCCAAGCTCTTGTCTACAGCCCCCTCCAAAAATAAAACTTGCACACTGTAAGTCATATTCCTTGGGACAGTATGTCAAGACATGGTGCTTACAATTAACAGTGACTGTTCCTAAGGTGCTCTTAGCAAGTTGGTTGCAGCACTGAGCAATCTTTTGACTCAGAAAATGGAAAATCCTAAACTAGACTAGAACATACTCTACTTGATATTGCTACTTAGGACTTCTCATACAGAAATCAAGAGTGCTAATGAGACCTCTACTAATTAATTACTTCTCAAACATTCCTTAGTGTTCAGGGATTTAAAGCTACTCATGCCAAAGGGTTCATGATCAAAGGAATTCATTTCCGATCAATAGGCCATGTTTGGCATGAGAAGAATGGAATAATGATACAGATCTAGGGAGGGTGGAGGTTACTAACTAACAGTTCCAGGCCAAATTCAGTTCCCTTTGGGGGCACCAATGTCTCCCTCCTGCCAGCTGCTTACCCTAAGATCTAAGGAAGAGAGAGACCTTTTTTCTTATTTACCCTCCTCTCTCCCAAAACTGGAAAGAAAAGGATGAAGAGGTCCATGAAACTGAATGAAGAACCTTTCTTTCTCCTCCTCTTGCTCACCCTTGGTCACCTTCTGCTGTATCAGCTGTCTGGTAGCAGCAGAAAATCATGGACGGCTGTTGTGAGGCAGCATCCTCACATAACTAATTCCTCCTGTTTTAAGGATACCTGAGGACAGGGCCTTGGCCTTCACCACAATTTGTGGCTGACCAGGCTAGGTCCTAGTGAGGATCTCAGAAGCTTAACATTCTTCACGTACTCTGAAAACACCAGTACCACACCATTCAAATCCAAGGTGAAGATATCACTGCACAATTTTTTGCTACCTTAAAGATGTGTGCTTTGAGAATATGATGGCCCAGCTCAATAGTCTGCTGTCTGTTGAGTTTTCCCTCTTGACGGGAAAACCAGAAGGCGAGCAACGTATGGCCACTCCTAGGCAAAAGAGAAAAGAAGAAACATGGTGGAAGTTAGAATTCTAACTCCAATGTATCTTTTGACAGTTAGCACTCAGATTGTGAAATGAAGGAGATAAACCTTTTCTCCCTCCTCCTGATAACCCTTGTTAGTTGTACTCTGATGCACATCAGGATCATGTTGTCCTTAATTGTTCATCAGCTTTGATCAAACCTTTGCTGAACTACTAGATAGCACTGTAGCTCATTCCTCTCTCTAGGAGAACTAACATAGAGGAAAGATATTAGAAGCAAAGATCTTTCAAAGTCTGAGGTGACCCCTTCTTGTAGGAAGCTACACTTAATGATGGATTCTATTCTGAGTGAGTACTTTTAATAGAACAGCAGGATATAAACAGACTAATAATAATAATAATAATTCTTACCCACTTCAGTGGGCAATACCTATTTCCTGGAGCTGGAAGCAGTAGCGGTTTATTTCTGCATGTGCCCTATTGAAGAAGGGGAACTTAGTGACTATGAAATCCATCTAGTTCACCCCTTTGAAGAGCTCAACCAATGAAATCAAGGCAAGTGCCACAAGAATCTATTTTTAAGATAGCAGACAGAATCAATCAACCACCACTACTCATGCTTCCAGGCTGGGACTTGCGTTTAAAGCTGCAGTGACCGGCTATTATTATTATTATTATTATTATTATTATTATTATTAAAAATTCTATACCACCCTTCATCTGAGGATCACAGGGCAGTTTACAGTATGCCTTCTTAACTTTATAATTTTTGGCTACCTGAAATCAAAGAAGTCTCATAATTTAATATTTCTTTTAAGATTATCAGAGATTATATGGTTAAATAACAATAATCCTTGTAAATCATAATCATAAGGCTTTTAATATAGGCTTACAAACATGATGCAAAAGGAAAAAGGAATGGAAGAGAAAAGCAAGCATTGCAGCAGCTGTTGCTTCAATAGCCAGTGAATAGGGCCAGATTGGTCTCATTCTTGTCACAAAGTTCTTCCAGTGAGGCTGGGTGCAGCCTCCCAGGTGTCCTTGGAGTTGTCGATGGTGGTAAAAGGCCAGGGAATGCTTCCCTTTGGTTCTGCAGTCATAGAGCAGGTGGAGGTTGAAGCAGAGCATTTTTCTTTTCTTGCAAGGGGAGAGGAAGCAAACTTATGAATCTATCTTATTGAGAGAACTTTAAAGATACTTCACTACGGAGGAGTCATGTCCACTTCAGATGTGGCTGAGACCATGGGAGTGTTGGGAAGAAGCTTGTCCAGTAAACTGGTTTGAACTGAGGTGAATGCAGGCACAAAAACCATGCAGATGTCCCATTCAAGGTCAGGAGCCACTGGACAGCAAAGGCAGTCACAGACAGGACTTTCAGCACCCTGGACAGATCATAGATGACTTGTTCAGACAAGTGCTTAGTCCCTATGGAGCCCTTATATACCACCTGTGCCCCCAACCCGCCCCCAAAGCTCTGCTCCTTCGCTGAGGAGTTTTGACCCTTGGACATGCAGTTCTCTGGCCCAGAGCCTTGCACTCCATTGCCTTTCTGCTCTTTCTCAGTAGACACATTGCTGCATTAGCAAGTGGGTTCTGTAGAGAATGAAGTCACCAAGAACAAGTGGAATCCAGTTCAGGGGCAGCAGTTTTCAGAAGGCTGCAAAAGATGGTTTTATTAATGCAACCTAAAATCATATTCAGGGTTTTTTTGCAGCTGAAAACTCACTGCTGACTCCTATTTGGCTTACGATTGACTACAGTCTCCAGATCCCTTTCACATCAACTACTGTCAAGCCAGGTGGCCCCCATCTTATACCTGTGCATTCGATTAGTTATGTTGTTTTGGCTAAATGCATAACTTTACATTTGTCTATGTTGATTTCATTTTGCCAATTTTGGCCCAGTTTCCCATTCTATGGAGGTCATTTTGAATTCTCTTCCTGTCTTTCAAAGTGTTAGCTTCCCCCTACAAGTTTTCTTCCATCTGTAAAGCCCTCCAGATCTACGTTCAACTGATCTCAAGACAATAAACATTTGGCTCTACCATTTTTTCAAGATGGTTCTTGAGCTTTCAAGATTTTAAGAACAGGGTATTTTAAGAACCTTCTAGTTTTGTTCAAGCTCCTGAAGGAGTTTTATATTCTGAAACGTTTTGAGCTACAATAAAGAGTTGTGCATGAGCGAATACCAGAGCCTGTTCTCCTTTTTGTTCTGTAAAGATTACAACGGCAAAATGTACATAAAACTCTTTGAACTCTTTGACTCGGCTTAATCATTATTAAGCAAAGTCAAAGTAAATTCTAACATCAAGTTAAATGCGGAGGTATTGACCTAAAAATAAATACAACGAATAATCACTAAGCATCTTGGCACGTGATTATCTTCCTTAGTCGCATCCAAAGAAACACAAAGGTGTATGCCCTCAAAGATCACCAACCTTTTGATGTTCCTTCACAGACTTCCATACATAGAGAGAGTGATCAGAGAATGATTATCTTAATGTTGTTGTTGCTATTTACTGAATATAGATACCACTCTTCAAAGACCTACATTGGCTCCCAGTATGTTTCCGAGCACAATTCAAAGTGTTGGTGCTGACCTTTAAAGCCCTAAATGGCCTCGGCCCAGTATACCTGAAGGAGCATCTCCACCTCAATCGTTCTGCCCGGACACCGAGGTCCAGTGCCGAGGGCCTTCTGGTGGTTCCCTCACTGCGAGAAGCAAAGTTACAGGGAACCAGGCAGAGTGGCACCCGCCCTGTGGAACGGCCTCCCACCAGATAATAAATAATAATAATAATTTATTTATATCCCACCCTCCCCAGCCAGAGCCGGGCTCAGGGTGGCTAACCTGGTAAAATTACAATAAAAACATAAAGGGGGGGGAGGGAGAAACCAGTTTAAAATACAGGTTAAAATACAATTTAAAATGCAGCTTCATTTTAATAGTAGCCCATAGATCAAAACCATAAGGGGAGGGAAATATAAGGGTCAGACTGAGTCCAAACCAAAGGCCAGGTGGAACAGCTATGTCTTGCAGGCCCAGAGGAAAGATGTCAAGTCCCGCGGGGCCCTAGTTTCTTGTGACAGAGAGTTACACTAAGTCGGGGCCAGTACTGAAAAGGCCCTGGCCCTAGTTGAGACATCAAAGAAATAAACAACTATCTGATGTTAGAAGACATCAGTTTTTAATGACTGATGTTTTAATGTATTTTTAATCTCTTGTTGGAAGCCACCCAGAGTGGCTGGGGAAACCCAGCCAGATGAGCGGGGTTTAAGTAATAAATTGTTGTTGTTGTTCATAAATTGTTGTTGTTACTACTACAGTACTACTACTACTACTCTATACCTGCAGGCCTCAGGGCGGTTCACAGAATAAAATCAGAATATAAAACCACAAAATACATAATCAAAATGAAAACAACATCAACCCAATAACACACACACCCGGTTGGTTCTCTTCCTATTGTAAATGGACCATCTTTTTTAGCCGCATCTCAATAACACTACACAGAGGTATATTAATGAAAAATGAAGTGATCTCATATCCGCCTTCTCCTGCCACAAGGTGATGGGTTACTTACCTAGGGTCACAGAGGAACTTGGTTTTTTCTCCTTCTTCTCTCCAGATCAGCCACTCTCGAAAAGATGGATGGACAAACATTCGGGTCATATCTCTGCGCTTGATAAGGAACATGGAGAGGTTCTCCATCCTTTGCTGAAAGTCCTCCCATTCCAAGGAACCTTCAATGCTTCCTGCATTGATGGCCTGGAAAATATGCTCATCGGTCAAGGGGTGCAGAGATGCCACAGCCACGTTTAAGAGTGGCATCACCCGGTCAAAGGAAGACTGTGTTGGAAACTTCATATTGCACTGAAGCAGGTACACCTCCGAAAGGGAGACGGGGACTACCTTATAGCTAGAGCTTTTTAACACCAAATAGCCCTTCTCTATTAGATCAAATGTGAGCTTAAGGTACAAGTAGGATCCTTGACTCAGGGTTTTGAGATGAGAACTAAGTTTGCCAAAGGTTGTATTGTCCATTTTGCCATTAAGAGAGATGTTATTCTGTATCTCAGAGCTGCTATGTATTCGGTGTAGGATGTAGGCTTGGAGATCCTGATCTATAGCTTCATTCTCTTCCAGTCTGTCCAGGAATATCCTATGGAAGGGTAATAACTTAATTATTTCCTATAAGAAAAAAAAAGAATAAAGTAAATAATGGAGAAGTTAAAAATGGGAGAAATACAATCAGTCTCCCACTGGAAGTATAAATATTGGCACACATAGTTATGAGTTATAGGCCAAACATGCTGTCATACTGGCTCCAAATGAGGTTACACCACTTGTTAAACCTGGGTGGTACAGTTAAACTGACTTTGAAATAAACACAAAGCTAAATTTCCAAACTGCCTATCAAAACCACAACCAAGAGAGCAAAGGGACAATGGAATCAGCAGTATCTACAGATTTGTTTCTGGTCTTTCATTGCCCTTTATACACTGACCTAGGGTGCTTCTACACTAGCAGTTTAGTGTGAAACTGCCATGTTTTGTTCATTCACTTTTTTATGGGGTACCCATGTCATGCCATCATTATCATTCTGCATTTTCATCATGGTTCATCAGTCTTCTTTTCAGAAGCCAGAAGTCTGATTCCCCAGCCGAAGAGCCCAAGAGAAGCATGATCTCCAAAGGTGTAGATGTCTTTAATGCTACTCTTCCATCTTTTTAAAAGAACAGGATTTTGATGTGCACAGCAATGGATAGAAAAGAGGATCCCCCTCAGGGAGGAAGGATGGGATATAAATTTAAATAGTAATAATAAATAAAAATTGATTTTTCTCCTTGGAACGAGGCTGGAATCAGCACTTTCAAAGTAAAGATGGAACAACACATTGGGTGGAGTCCAAGGTATGGGAACCACAGTGAAAGGCAATAGGGTTGTGCTTATGTTTTCCACTCTTCCACACTTGCTTCCACCTGTTTTTCTGCCATAACAATGTGAGAACCTTGGCTGGAAGGAAAGGTGTCAAGTGTTCAGTGTTATTCTAAGCCAGTGTTAGAATCAACTAATAAACATTTTTGTTTCTCAAGGTTTGAAGATTACAGGTGGTTCTCACTGAGAAAACTGTATTCCCCTAAGTTACACATTCCATTTGCAAGTCCAGTGCTCCAGCACTTTTTAAAAACTCAAGCAGATGTTCTAGCAATGTGTTCTATTAACATTTTATGCCCCTGATAGCCATATGAATGTCTTTTATCCTCCTTTGTACTTTAACTCTTCTATCGCCTTTTCCATCCTATTTACGCATGTTATGTTGTCTATAAATATTCACACCACTATAAATTTACTAGTCTCAAAGGTGACAAGTGCACTTTCGTTAAAAACTAATTTTAAAAAAAAATGAAGAGGGGGAAAAAATCTGCTGCTGCTGCTGAAAAAGTCATTTTTTAAAAGAAGCCAAACCATTCATCAGTAAACCAGCAGGTGGGTAGATGTACTTTCATTATCCAAATGTAGCAGCTGCAAATGACTGACTGCCATTATTGTTTTGGTCTTGGGAACAATTCAGAGAATCATAGGATTAACCACAATGTCAGGGGGGGGGGGATTTACTCCTTTTTAATATATCAATCTTCTCCATTGCATTCAATGTACTCTTGAAAGCTGGGGGAGTTTCAAAAGCAGTTCATGTAGAGGCACAATGTAAAAAGACCGGAAGTCCTGCTGGGTGCACCTAACTGTGGCTTTGCCTTCTTAAAATACTGGTTGGAAACATCATCTTCCTTTGAACTGTAACAGTTTTCATTTCCTAAGAAGTCAACAATTCAGCTTTAGTAAGTGAACTAATTCTATTTGCAGCTGTAGACAATGAAGGTGGCTGCCTATCTTCTCTTTTAGTTAGAAATTGTGAGGGTAATATTGAACAAGACAGCTACCTTAATACCGTAAGGCTGCAGTGGTTAATAAACATTTGTGCGTCCCAAATTTCCTCCCAATCAGTGCAGATGCCTTGCAAACTGTGCATCAATCATCTGCTTCCAAACAGATAGCCCCATCACAGCAGAGGCCACGTAAGGTGTCTGCTCCCATTCAGAGAAAAGCAATTATCATAACAGAACAGTGGAAAAACTAGTCCCCAACCTACCTGTAGACTTGTTCTAACTGTCACAATCAGCTTCAGCCAGGATGGAAATTTCCCTATCATTTTGCTGAGGAATGATACTATTGTATCCCCGTAGTCAGGTTTGTGAAATTCAGCTTCATTTAACCCATCAATTAATATGATGAAATCTTCATCGGGGATCTTTCGTTCTGAGAGTTTGGGAATAGGGAGGTGGGAGAAAGATATGGACAGAAAGGTTCAGCTTATGCTTTTAAAATGATGCCGCAGTCGTGTGCAGTGCTATCAAGGTAAACTCATGCTTTTCACTACCTTTATGAAGGCTTTCCAAGGGCTCCAGAACTCCTCTCCGGAAAGAAGCTAAGGGATCCTGAACACAGGACCGCAAGCTGAGCATGCTCTGTAAATGGGGCTCCCGTAACAGCTGCTCTCTGTAGGCAGCGAACTGTGGGGAGCGGCAGAGCAAGGCTGCCACGTTGTGTACAAATTCTGGCACAAGGCAGGTGTAGGCATTATCAGCCTGGCAGTAGTGGTATGCAACAACCTGCAAAAGGGGAATCAAACATCAGTTTCTCAGCGGACAGACGTTAAAAAATAGCCACATTTGCCTGCTAGTTTCCCTCACTCTAACAAGGAGGAGGATCCTGTGCTAAATGTCTTTGACATGAGGGGCGGAGTGCCTAGGTTCACACCTAGACCACATATTTAAAGCACCCTTAAAGAACGTTAATGGTCATGGTGTCCCAGATAGGATCTGAGGAACTGTACTTTATTAAGGGTACTTGTAGCTTGGGGGGGGGGTGTTTCCTAACTCTTCAGAGTCCTTTACAAGGACTGCAGGAAACTGCTTCCCCCACCCTTGAGCAAGGTGCCCCTTTTTTTACAGGCATTAGCTGCGGGAGGGACTTCTCCCACATTCCACTAATGCTTGCAAAAGGAAACTTTCTTTCTCCCCTCCCCATCGCATGAGAGGTGCAGTTTGCAAGCGTGGTGGAAGAAGTCTCTCTCGCACTTGAGACCTGTAAAAACTGGGAATGTTTGCACTGGCTATGGGAGTCTTTTTCCAGTAAGGAAGAAGTGTGCACAGTCAAACTGAGCAGGCTTCAGTGCCCCCCACTAAACCCTGCTTTGGCTGAAAACACCTATTCATGCAGCCAAGGCAGAGTTGAACTCGTGCCTCCCTGCCCATGAGCTGGCATCAGCTAGCTGATGTCAGCTAAGTGACAAGTGGGTATAGTAAATGCCCTTGCAGGCCAAATTGGAACACCTGGTGGACCAAGGTTTGCTTGGGGGTTGGAGGTTTGCCACCTTGGGTCTATCTGTTGGATCAGTGTTTCCCAAACTTGTGTCTCCAGCTGGTTTTGGACTACAACTCCCATCATCCCTAGCTAGCAGGACCAATGGTTAGGGATGATGGGAATTGTAGTCCAAAAACAGCTGGAGAATCAAGTTTGGGAAACACCCGGTTACATAATGGTTTGATGCGGTTGTGTATTTTTAATTCTTTTCCCTCCCACAAAACCAAACAGTGGTCATTTAACTTAGCAATACTTCCACACAGTGACTTCATTGTTCAGAACAAACTAGCCAACTATCAAAGAAGGGGAGTATTTGTGAGTATCTTCATAATATCACATTGCAGGAAAGACTTCCCACTCAACACTGGTGAAGGAATAACCCCAAGAGGTGGAAGAGATCTTCCGACATTAGTGGAACCTCTGTGCAAGCAGAAGGAATATTTGGGAATTTTAGCATGGCCATAGCGTAATAAAGGGACGTGGGTAGCGCTGTAGGTTAAACCACACAGCCTAGGACCAGAGTCGGCCACAACTGGACCTAATGGTCAGAGGACCCTTTACCTTATAGCATAATAAATACCGTATTTTTCGCTCTATAGGACGCACTTTTTCCCCTTCAAAAATGAAGGGGAAATGTGTGTGCGTCCTATGGAGTGAAGACGCCATAGCCCCGCGACACTCTCCCGGCTGGAGAGGTGACGCGTGGCTATGGCAGGAGCCTCTATAGCCGCGCGCCACCTCTCCAGCCGGGAGAGTGCGCATGGGGCTAAAGAAGCCCGGCTTACTCTATCCCGGCTGGAGAGGTGAAGCGCGGCTATGGCAGGAGCCTCTATAGCCGTGCGTCACCTCTCCAGCCGGGAGAGCGCGTGCGGGGCTAAAGAAGCCATAGCCCCGCGACCCTCTCCCAGCTGGAGAAGTGACGCGTGACTATGGCAGCAGCCTCTCCGCTGTGCCTTTCCGCTGCTCCCTGACCTGCTCTTTGGGGCTGGTGGTGGGCTTCCCCCCGCCAGCCCCAAAGAGCAGGTCGAAAGGAACCTTCCAAGGTAGCCGCCTGAACGCACCTTAAACGGCACCTTGTTTTAGAGCGGGAAAACAAGAGGGGGAAAATTCTCCCACTCTCTGCGCAGCGCCTCCTGCCGCTTCGCTGAAGGGGCGCTGGGCAGAGAGCAGAAGAATTTTTTTCCCTTGTTCTCCCCCCTCTAAAACATGGTGCGTCCTATTGTCCGGTGCGTCCTATGGTGCGAAAAATACGGTAGTTGTTAAGTATCTGTAGCAGGACTTAAAGTACACTATTCCTTTCCCTTGGTTTGCTTCATCCATATGAAAGAAAAACAGGATGAAAAGTTTGGGTGGGGAAGTGATACCTGGGCAGCAAGCCTCCTCATAGCTTCCTCCTGACGTCTGCGCATTTCCGGGGTTCCAGGGCAGCTTCCGCTTGTGATGGAAGAGTGAGCAGAAGGTGGTTGAGTGAGGGGGAGCTCTCTGTTTGCATCAACATCTGCAATGCAGAAAAGGCGGAAAGATGGACTTAGACTGGAATGAGTGAGAAGCAAGCAAATCACATCTATGCACCCTAGAAGGACAGCTCGATTTTACTTACACAAGCCAACATTTGTAAACAGCAGGTCATGGAAAACAGGAGTCAAATAAAGGAATATAGGAATGGGCAGCTGGACATTAAGGCAATGCAGCCAAAATGGCACCATATAAAACTAGAATAGCCTACAGTCCCCAGAATGAAATTACCACAGTACCTCTCCACCATCAATAAAAGCATTTTTCTATTAGGCTTTTTATGTCACCCTGAAGGCTCTTGATGCATAAGTACTACCAAACCTATTCAAAGCTTTGTGCATTAAATAAACCCAAGCTGACATATATTCCTGGCCACTAAAAATAGCTTTCCAAAACATCCTCTGACTTGCTCAGCATGATTTCCAGAGGAAGAAGTCTTAATTGTGGAGAAGTCACTAAGAACTCTTTGTATCTGTCCTCATTGTAAAGATTGGCACCCAAATGTTTCAGTATATAGGCAGATAGCTGCCAGCACTCTTATCTGAGCTGTAGTAAGTGGAAAGACAAGTCTAGATTGTAGACTTAAATAAAAGCTGAATTTCTAGCAATTCCAAGCTCTTATAGTATATGACTGGAAAATGAATAGTTCAGAATCCCTATAATTTCTCACTCTTACAAATGTAAGGAACTGTCCCAACCTGCTTGCGTACAGGATATAGGAGCACATCTCCATTAGGTAATATGTAACCTATATAAGCACACAACAGATTTATCCAGTTAGTACATCTCTTTACTTACGTTTTGGGGATGCATGGGGGCTGTCAGAAGCAATCTGCCTCATGCGTGTGCCATGGCAGCTCAGCGCAACCAGTCTGGAGATGATTGCTGTCTTGCCAAAGCCTATATTTCCAACGATCACCACACCTCTGTTCACACTGGCATCAGCACTCTGCAATTGTACATCTATCTCTTGGAAAACCCAGTCCCGGCCAACAAATACAGATTCTGTGGTGATGCTGGGCACCTCAAAAAGCAGCGGTTTCAGAGAGATGTCAGGAGGTCTGTAAGGTGCAAAGCGTACTGCAAAGGGGGGAAAAACACGTGTACAATTCAGTAACTATAATTAGTTATGGTTAAGGAAGCGCCAAGTGCCACCTTCTAGTCCTGAACAATGGTGAGTTTTTCAAGGGATCCATTTGAACTTAGGTATCATTGGCTACTATAGCACTGCTCTATTCAAATACAGAGAAATTGGGAAATTTCAGAAAAGGCGGAAGGAAATGTAATTCAATGGGAAGGGATTTTTTGGGGGTGGGGTGGGGTCCCCAACAGCCTCATACCACCTTCACTTTTTGAATGCTGACTATAAAAAATAGGGGTGGACAGATTTTCTTTCCTCTGTTTTGGATATTGTGCTCTGTCTTTCAATAATTATGGAGCTTTTAACTGTTTTTAAGATTCTGTTACTATGGAAGGACATTGCAGATACAAAGAGCTTCCTGCCCCCGCCCCCCACCACACATACATTTGAAAAGGTTTCTCTCCCTGCCTCTTTTTAAAATATATAAAGTAATCTTTCTTAATATACAGTCTTTTTTGCCATAGCTGGGAAATCCCCCAGTACGTATAAGCTCTCATACTATATGTGGATAGCACCATTTATACTGTCCTATTAGTAGACAAAAGGGTGGTAAATATTTTTTATTTAAATCCTACTACTTTAAAGCAGGATTTCCCAAACGTGGGTCTTCAGCTGGTTTTTTTGTTTGTTTTGTTTTTTGGTGTGTGCTTTTTTGGACTACAACTCCCATCATCCCTAGCCAGCAGGTCAGGAATGATGGGAATTGTAGTCCAAAAACAAATGGAGACCCAAGTTTGGGAAACCCTGCTTTAAAGTAACTCCAATTATGTTTTGGATAGCTCGGGGTAACTTACTGTAGCACAGCCAGAGATAGCCCAGCCTACACTAGGCTCCTTCTCAGAATGTGGACACCTTCAGTAGGCATCTGTACTAGGGTGGTAGCTGCTAAAGACCCCGGGATATGTCACAGCTGCACACATATAATACTTACCTCTTAGGTCCTGTTGTGTGCGAGCACCAGCCATACTCTGACGAGGCATCCGTAGAGATGTTCGTAGGGGAGCATGCCTCTGTTCATCTAGATAAGCTAGATCTTCTAAATGGGCTGAGCTTGTGGCTGCCAATGAATAGAATGCTTGATGAGACACACTTTTGGGATTGGTATTAAGACATTATAGTAAATATACAGCACTCTTCATTCAATACATATTGAAGGGTGACGGGAAAAGGCACCATATTCAAAAGTGTAGTGTTTTGTCTTCAAAAGGAAGAATCAGAGGCATACCAAAAGTGCGCTGAAGATTCTCCTTCCTTAACCTGCGGTTTGAACTTTCATACATGCCAGGCCCACAAACGTGGGCACTCTTTGCCCAAAACTATTGGGTGGGCCAACCTCCAGGGCCTGGCAGGTTTAATTTGGCCTACAGGTTGGAGGGTCTCCACCCCCGGTGTATGGAATCTGAGCTGTGCTCGTTGGATCAAAGCAAATAATTCATGCTCTTTAACACAGGACCAAAGAAAAGTCAACAAAAACTCTTCATCAGATATGTTGGCCGTGCTTATTAGAATGTTAATATCTATTAATTTAGAAAAAGATAGAAATGTAAACCTGAAGGTTTCTAAAGAATGGGGAGAAAGATTCCTTAAATTAATTGTGTTAACTTCCCTAAGCAAAATGACCTAAAAGTAGCCACTTATTTATTTCTTTGGCCCTAGATTGAGTAGTTCCAAGAGAATATATATCATGTCAGGTACTATATCTAGAGTTCATACAGAGTTGGACCTTCCTTTCCTGGAATTTGTTTATGAGTATATTGGAGCCTGAAACCTTGCGGTAAATAGATTCCCAACTCCCTCACTGACCCTTTTGCAGTTTGATGAGGCAAACACTTCATTGCCATGAATACTTCCATCCAGCTATAAAATGCCTTCATGTCACCTAATGGTAGGTGTATGCAATGCCTGAAAATAGATGCATTTCAACCCTGATAACTAGGTGGAGGCAGCTCTTTGTTCATAAGGCTAAAATATATGTTACAGAGAAACCACAGGTCAAAAATACCTTCTCACCCATAAACCACAGCCTGGAGCAAGTAATTATTTCTCCACCTGGCCAACTTCAAAGGGCTGTTGTGAGAATAAAATGATATAGCAGCATGCTGTAATGTACCTTTAGCCTGATTAGTTC
Source organism: Podarcis filfolensis (assembly GCF_964270895.1). Lineage (NCBI taxonomy): Eukaryota > Metazoa > Chordata > Lepidosauria > Squamata > Lacertidae > Podarcis > Podarcis filfolensis. Next base: position 43,146,973 of record NC_139615.1, read on the forward strand.
TTTAGAAGTCTTACATAGAAAACAATGATGTTGTACACTGTAAATATTCTCAGCTGAAATTAAGGAATGCTGAATGGCTTCAGTCACTAACAATGCAAAATACTTAAGGCCCAATGCACACACAAAATCACTCAATCTATATTTTCCTTTTACTCAGCCCAAAAAAGAGAACTGCAAGAGAGGTATTCAGATTGCGTGGAACAGGAAAAAGAAAACCGGTACAGAATGTATATGTAATTTTAAGTATAATATACAACCACACAAAGCAAAAGGTGTCACTTGCATTTGCATTTTGTAAAATACTTTTGAGTTTTTATTGAACGAATAAATACAATAAACAAATTGCTTAGATGCTTTTAAAATGTTGTTTTGAACAGTTCCACAGTAAAGAATAATAATGATGAAATATTATTTCAGCAGAAAGGTGGAGAATATATGAAGAACAGTTATGGTCAAAGGAGAGAAAAATGACCTCTTTGTCCTAAGAAGAATGTCAAAGGTTTCTATAGATATGAGGCTATTTTGGGCAATGAAGATGACTGATTTAAACAGCATAATTGGTGCGCATGTTGCTTTGCTGAGTTACAAGAGGCGATGTCCTTTTGCCAAAGGGATATAATCTATAATTAGACACAATGGAGACAACAAAGGAAGGAGAGGGAAGTGGAGGCAGGCAGAGGAAAACAGGAAAAGAATATGCGCTACTTCAGTTAAAGATACTTAGGCTTAGGTACGGTAAGGCACAAGAACTAGGAGAGTGGCCTTGATCACACAACGCGAAACTGGCAGCTGCTTCGCTCCTCTCTCTCCCTGCTGCTGTGCTACGAACAGCTAAGCCAGGAGCTTAGTATTACAAGCAAATCCGGGCTTGGGACTTGTCTCTCCCAAACAAACCACAAATGGCAAGCCATGAACAAAGCTTGGTTACAGATCATGGCTCGTCTGGAGTGAGACAAATCTCAAGCCCCTTTTCAGACATAACGCCAAGCCAAATCACTTAGCTCCTGATAGTGAAGGAGGCAGAGGAGCGAGGGATCAGCCAGGTGGCCAGAATTTTCTTGTTCAAGGTAAGCCAGTTTAACTCAGCATTACATGCAAACCAGGCTACCGTGTCAAAGGCTTCACAAAAAAGTAGATTTTGAGGGGGTCTTTGAAAGAAGTAAGGTGCTCTGGGAGGAAGTTTAGCAAGAGCGGAAAGGTGGGCTGGAACTGTTTAAGGGAGAAGAGATCTTCAGACAGCTGAGGGTGGCAAAGACTGGAGAAATGAAAGTTATCAGGATCTAGATACCAGTATAGCCTATAATCTTAAACCTTTTACTGCCCGCCCCCCATTTATATTAGCCAATGCCTTGCAGTCTAGGGTCCACTGGAGTTTGGAGGGGGGCTACTGAGATGAACATTTTATTTCACTGATATCATGACTTTTCCCTACGAAATCATACCATATCCAAGCCTGCTCAACTTTAGCAAGACTTCTGGATCATGTGTCTTCAGGTCATGCTGTCAGATTTAGTTTCCAGGTAACACTTAATCACAAGTTCTTGCAAAAGAAAAGGGGAAGCAGAGCTTGGGATAAGACTTTCCAAGAGTGAAGGAAATATAGCTTAACTAGGATTAAAGGTACTTAATGATTCTATAAAGCCCTTGTGATATAAACTAGGGATGGGCAAACCTCCCTCAGTTCAGGTTAGAAATGAGTCACCAGCTATTTTAAATTGACTTTTAATGTACTATATCAGATTGGTTCAAAATCCCACCTATCTTTTGTCCTAAGCCCTGAATATTAATTTCAGCTCTAAAACAAGTGCACCCTGCCCCAAAGGGGGATGTTTAAGACTCACAAACAAGGTGAGCAAGTCTAGTGATGCTCTCAAACTTCGAGGGGGGAAAAGCTATGCAGCCTTTAGGCTTGTTTAACCAAGTAAGTTCTAGGAAGCTTCCTAACTCAAGCAACCAATCGCATTTGCAAATAATTTTATTACAGGCTTTGCTAGCTTCCCCTAGCTCAGTGATTCCCAAACATTTCCTCCATGGACCACTTGAAAATTGCTGAGGGTCCTGGCAGACCATTTAGTTGCTTTTTCTGCCTGTTGTAGTAATTGTAGTGCACTGCACTAGATCTTTAATTGTCCTTTTTATCAATACACTGTGGACCACTTGAATGAAATTTGTAGACCACTGGTGGTCCGTGGACCACAGTTTGGGAACCCCTACATTAGCTTATGTTTCCACCTCTCCTTTATAATGAAACACAAGATTTTTCTCCAGTGTCTCTGCGTCCAGCACTGAGACATCTGGGAAGAAATGCCCCCCCCCCCAATGTGGAGAATTTCATTTCTCAGCTGTAGGCAAATTATGAAGGAAACAATGTTTGATGGGCACCTCTCCCAAGCATACAAGCTCAGGAAATCTGTGTCTCAAACCAGTATCTATTAGTTGCTGCAATATCACTGATATAAACCTTTTGTGTACCACTTGAGGTCTGTTACTACAAGCACCAACCATTTTGTGTGCGGGTTCTGTTCCCGGCTCCCGTGTGCATCTGTTGAATGGACATAAGCATGCCCTACCCCCATTGCACCACCACCACCCCGGTTCTACCCTCTTCAGGATCCAAAAGGACCCACATGTCAGCAATCATACATCAATTGGACTGTTGAGAATTCCATTCCTCTGGTGCTGCAGATGTGTGGGATTGTTACATGTCACATGTCTGTTTACATTCCAGCACTGATTACTGGAGTCTTGTGAGCAGGAAGGGAGATACGCTGTTTCCGCTCTGTATAGCTATTGTTTTTGCAGTTCTCTTTGCAGAGAGAGAAGCCATGTTTTTCTTTGTTCTGTTATGTTTGATTTAGTTTGCAATAAATTAGGCTTAGATGTTACTCCTCAAGGCTGAGCTTCTGTTTGGACTCTGCTAGTCATGTGCTCATGTCTTTGGGACATGACGGGACCGGAGTGATGAATCCCAGGCAACGCTTCATAGGGAGGAAGCTCCAGTTTTGGCGTTATCACCCAACATGGACACGCCTAAAATGGTCGCTGCCCACATGTGAAATTCTTCTAGGGAGTCACTCATCAATTTAGGATTGGTGACTACCCAATAGAAATGTTTGACTTAGAGCTAGTTGGAAGTAAGGCAGACCCAGACTGGATTAAAGTTGTTCCTAGGAGTAGGGGAAATGACAGAATATTAGAGTTTGTAGCGGCCTTGTGCAGTCTTATTTTGGCTCCCCTCCGCTCCCAATTTCACTACTTGGTTCACGCAGCATCACTCTTTAGCAGCTTTTCATTAATCTCTCATTAGCACATTTAGAAATTTATGTGATTTAATTAAATATGAGGGTTAAATTGAACAAAGAGCAAGTGACATTGTGCAAGTACTTCTGAAACTATCAGGAGTGGAGATGTTGCTTTGTGTAATCCTTCACCAAGTTTCTCATGGCCAAGGACACGACTAAGGTAGAGATAGGCAGGATCCATGGGACACAAAACTAGAAGACACTGGATAACTTGAAATGTAAAGTTAGTGTGGGATGTTATTTCAGAAATAATATTTTAAACACCTGAAGCATTCACACAATTTTTTACAAGGGTGATAAAAATGTAAGTAACGAGTTTCTGGCTCACCATTAATTACAATTTACCTTAGCACTTAATGAGAATTTCTTACCTGCTACAGAGTTTGGGCGAGGCATAAGGTAGAGTGGAATGGATTGTACTGACTGGGATAAAACAGTCTCTAAGTTCCTTTCAGGTATCTTGTTCAAACTGTATGTAGAGGCCGTCATGTTTTCATCCACTCGATATAAACAAGAGTCTATGCTGGATTTTTGAGACTGCCAAGGTTTCAAGTTTCCTCCAGATCCTAATTCTTTACTGCTTTCCCCTCCATACTTAGCACGATCCATATTTTCAGAATAGCTTGTCAGTGTTGCTGTAACAAACAAACAGAGAACATGAATAACAAAGGAGGCAGTTAATTCAAGTGTGACTCTATAGATGAAGGCAAGGATTGCCATGGTTCAACAATGTATATTTCTTCAGCTGCCTTATAAGAGTATGAATGCAGCCGTTGCACTTTCTGGCCTGCTACCCCACTGCTGATCTGTATACTATCCACTCCTGTCTGCTGTGAGGCAAGCCTAGATCTCTGGTGAGCGATGGGACCAACAGTGTTAAGGCTAGAGCAGGGAGGTGGTGCTGCAGAGCCTTCAGGGACAAATTTTAGGTGTGGTCTCTCAGTTAACAATCTGGCAACCCTAACATAATTTTGCATTGCATTCAGATACCAAAAAGTGAACTGTAAATTCAAAGATTATGGAATCCAAATTGGTCCGCAGAACAAAATGTTGCAGTTAAGCCACTCTCTTCCAGATATATGCCCTTCTAACCTGCAATATAGGCAATTATTTGCACTTGCTCTGGATTTTGCAAAACAAAAAAACAAAAAAAAAACTAAATGAGAAAGACCAGGATCTTTGCTGATACCTTTCGGGTTTTATTTGTTTTGTTTTCTGCAAACCTTGAAGTTAAGTCTGCTGATTCCTCCCCCCTTCTTCTTATGCATGAGTGTTGTCTACTGTGGCTATGCAAGCATGCATATTTTCCCTTGACAATCAGAAAGAGAATATAAGATGACATATGGCAACTATTCTGCCACATAAATGCAAGTTTTGTAATTACAGGGGAGATGAATACGCAAATATACATTTGCAGTTTGAAAAATGTAACACCACAAATTGTATTTAAGGAAACATGAAGGTCACAAAGGCCAAACTGTTAGTTGCTGGAGTTCATCATTAAGCAGAAGTTTTGCGCTTACAGCATAATATATACAGGAGCCCTGACTTTTCTTCTCAGCTGTTCTGTTCATCAATCTGTTCATTGCTACAGTGAACTCAAGATGACGGCTACTTCCCACTTCTCTGTCATTCTCTCACATTACCTCCAACGGGGTTAATTTAGCTATCATTCAAACAGGACACAATCACTGGGTGGAACTCAACACTGCACTAAGGCAATTTGTTCCGCCAGGGCAAGCATTTCAGCTTGCTAGATTAAACGATCCCCACTTTCCCGACTCCCCAAAACCAATTTTGGGGGGCAAGCAGGGGAAGAGAGAGGATCCCCATTGTGCAAAGAGGAGCCTTTGCACAGGGATTCTGCTGACAGGATTCATTGGTTGACTCCCAGCCATTGGCTCTGGGCTTCTGTGTATGCAGGCATTATATCACCCAGCCCTGAAATATGAAATTTGGAGTCTGTTCTCTGCTGTTTAGATTTCAATCTGAGGCAAAGGAGAATTCTACACTTCACAGCCCTCAAGCCATGTCCCTGCCACCCCCAATGCATATGATCCTCCAAGCCTCCTTCTTTTCCATCCACTTACTTGGCTGCTCCTGCTGCTTTGGCTGAAAGAAGGAGTGAGGAAATAAGTAATAGACACTTCTCTCGACTCTCCATCTTCCCAGCACATTGTACTTCCCTGTGTGCTTGCATCCAGCACATTGCATAGCAGTGCAGCAGGCACCAGAACTGGAGATCGGGGTGGAGGGTGAGGATAGACCTGCTATTGCCTCCTCTGCACTGGATCTAGCAGCCAGGCACATGGGCAGCATTATGCGTTAGAAGGGAGTTTGGAAGAACATGGGTGAATGAGAGCAAGCAAGGAAGGAGTTTGTGGGGTGGAAGGGGAACAGTTGGAGGTGGGATTGGAGCCCACTGCACTGTCAAAGACATTGTGGAGTGTGCATGATGATGTCCAATTTGGCTCGCAACTGGTCAAGGAATAAACAAACCAATTATCTAAGCCCAATTATGAGCTTGACCAGAGGAACTTCCCCCACCCTACAGAAATCTGGTCAACTAGATTTTTCTAGATCTTCTTAGTGTATACATCACCGTATGAAATTATCTTAGCAAGCTATAAACAAGGGCAGTCCAACTTTGCATACCAAGTGGGCCGCAAGAGTACTCTGACATGGAACCCACAGGCCACACAATTTGACACTCCACACCTCCCCTTTCCAAAGAGAGGCTCCGGCAGGGTCCTAGAGCCCTCCCACCACTCCCCAAATCTGGGAATGCACTAATTATGCTTTGGAAGGAGGAAGAAGGACTCTACAACCCTACCAGAGCTTTGCTTTAGAAAGGAAGTGTGAGGGCTGGGGGGCAGGCATCCAATGCAGAAAGAATGTAGTTGGTCAAGGGAGCCGTGGACCCAAAAAGGTTGAAAACCTCTGCTTTATGGGTTATGAGAGAGGTAGAGAGAAACTGCAACTGAAGTGAGATAATATGCATACTCAACATGGACCGACAAATCTAAGAACGATGAACTTAGTTTGCAACAAATTTCCTTTGAGGCTTCTATTGCTTCCATTAGTAATCTTTGTTATGAGTTTGGCTGCCTTGATTAGCGCAAATGGACCTAATGTTAAACCAATGGGTAGCCAGGGACTTCCCCTCCCATGCCTTTGAAATAAGGCACCCATCAGAGTTTTGAGGAAGGACAGGATGAACACTAGAAGCAGATGGGGAGAGAGATGCTGAGGTCAGACAGATCTGGACACAGATGGAGGTAGACAGGCAGGCAGATGTGAGTTCATCTGCACTGGCTTCTGCTGGGGAGCTGCCTTGGGTCACCAGTTTTACTGCCTATTTTTGAAATCTATTTCCTTTTACTCTGCTTGTAAATAAAACAGATACTTCAGTGACAACTTAAGTATGTAGCGTACTTTCATTCAAAGGAAACTAAATCCCATAGTACAGTTCCCTGGATTTCTCATACTTGAGAAAGTACGGAGTGCTTAACCCTAGCGTCAGAAGTAGAGCAATGTTTCTTTCAGGAGAAACTGTGATGTGATGTGATTTAGCCAATATGTAGAAAATTGCCGCAGCACTTCTAGCAGAATCAGGGTATCCCACTAGGAGATGAAGATGACTTAAAGCAACCCTGAAGGCTGCACAGGAATAGGTGAAAGCCTTGCTTGCTCAGCAGCTAAAGGGATCAAAGCTGACCTAAAAGCCCAGCTGCACAGATCCCATCTGAGTCTGGTTAAGACATTCCACAAGATGTATGAGTATCTAATGAGCTTGGACTGGAGTACTACAGTCAGATGCTGAAAATAAGCAGGCTTCATCTACCTTCTGGCCTTCCAATGCAAACAAGAGCAAAAAGCTATATGAATAGCTGCTGACTAGTGAAAGTGCAACCTATTCTAATAGTGGCTTGAAGGAGATTTAGTTGTAGCCATTGGTGCGGGGGGAAACCCTTAAACTTTTTCACCTTGTGTGAAAGCCTCGTGTAAAGGCTTTGGTGGGATGGATCAAATCTCTTACAGTAGGATTAATTGTGTGAAAGCCTCGTGTAAAGGCCTTGGTGGGATGGATCAAATCTCTTACAGTAGGATTAATTGTGTGAAAGCCTCGTGTAAAGGTCTTGGTGGGATGGATCAAATCTCTTACAGTAGGATTAATTCAGAAGCCCGTGGAAGCCAGACAGTCTGAGAAGCATATCTGTCTCATATTGAGACCATGCTCAGTAAAATGGAAATGACAGAAAGAAACAGAAACTACTGGCAGTTAGCCTGAATGGCTCGACCTCTCAAGTCCAGCAAGAGATGGCCCCAGATGAAAACTTCAGGGCTTTTGATCAAAGGTTTAGATCAAACCACCGGACAGAGTGGGCCAGGAACCAGAGCAGGAATGACTAGAGGAAGAAAGAAAAAGGAGGACTCTCTGAGAGAAGTTGCAGCGGATTTGGAGAGACTTATGAGCCAGACCTACCAAGATGCCACTGAAGCAAAACAGATCACTGAACGAGCATTTGATTAGAATTTTCACGTGATCCTCATGGAAATGAACCAAGCAGTGAATATTTCTGCAAGAACAGGCTCCTCCGGTGCAGCCTCTGGTTAAAGAAATGTGGTTCATCAAAGGAATGGTGTTGGGTGAGCACAAACCTCTCTTTTTTCTCATTTGAAACAAATATACTACAAACTTGCTTGCTATTTTAGAATTTACTTTTGGACACACGTGGCTTTCACACACGTGAAAAGGGTAACTCTAATCTGTTTTCTAGACAGACTTGTAACAACCTTTTTGCCTTTCATTATTTCAAACAAGAAATTCTAACAATTTATAATGGGGAAGTATATATTAGAATTATTTTGATAACTTTTCTACTGCAGAGAATAGAGTAAGGGCTGAGAGGTAAATGCCTTACACAAAGAAATTGGCAGCTAAAACTTTTATTACTGAGGCAACAGAAAATGTTGAATATGGCAAGATAGTGGTCTATCGATACACATAAATTTGTCCTCTTTCCCATGTCAAAACTCCATCTTTTTTAAAGCTGGTTAAGTATTTTAAGGATTGGGGGAACAGAGGAGAGACAGGACAAGTTAAGGCAATTCTAACTTCTACTTGAAAGAAGCACGAAGAGCTATGGCTCTCTTCCTCCAGCACTACATAATACACACCTTCCACATTACTTCATAAACTGTGTTGTAGAAAGCTGTTGAGATCATTTCTGTCAGATAACCAAGAGGCAGACATTTGCCAGTCCCTGAGTTGATAAGACTGCGCTCCAGTGGAAGTCTCTCTGGTATCACATCAATAGCTTCACTAGCGGGTACTACTGAGAGGTAACACAGATTATATCTACTCTCTCAGTTCTGATTTTCCTGAACACTCTGGGAATCAGGGTTACTGCAGATGGAAGCAAATTTCTGAGCCAAGGTGACAACAGCAGTTAGGTCCCCTTTGCACCTTGGCACAAGGACCTGGAGAAGCTTTGCACTTTGTTGCTAACAGGAGAAACAAAACAGTACTATGATAGGGATTCTACAGTTGATCATGACTGTGAAATGCATCTATTTTGAGAGACTGCTTCTCTTGATCCAAGCTCTGCAAGTTAAGTAGAAGGCTCATCTACTGAGCATCCCATGGATATACTCTACCCCAAAGAAAGGTTAGAATGAGAAAGAGTCTTGTTGCACCTTAAAGACTAATGGATTATTATGGCATATGCTTTTAATTGACTAAAGTCCACCCAATGAATTAAATACTATCCTCAGGGTGTGTGGGTGTGGGTGTATGTGTGGGTGTGTCTAAGTGGTCCATAGTGGGATCAAATGGCAATGAAATGCAAAAAGTACACTCTACAACTATTAAATTGACGCTTAGCTGTATGCAAAATAAGCACAGTGACCATTCATAACAGCAGCACTTTGTATTAATACAATCACCCTCTCATTATTAAGTTAATCCTGTAGTAGGAAAGGAAAGTATTGTTTCTTTTCATGCCTGAGCAAATAGAATCAGTCTTAGTAAGTTTTAATTCAGCAGTTTCATGCCAATTCTTCATGTCACTAACATTCTATTAAACATGATTCCAAGACACATAGCATTACTGGTGCCCATGAACATAACTCACCTATTATGCCGCTGTCTCTGCTCTCAAGAGTAGAAGTGGGGCTGGTGACAGCTCCATAACTGCAGTCTTTTGCTATAACATCCTTGGTGCTAGTTTGAGGGAGGGTGGAGCAGGGACTACTGGCAGGTGGTGAAGCAGTGCTACTGGTCAGCGTGGAACAAGGACTTATTCGTTGGGACACTGCTGAGGTCTGCAAAATTGGAAACAGGAACAATTCAGTCATTGCAATCTATTCGTATAGCATTCAGATACTGAACTCTGGCTCATACTTCAGCATCTATATAGTATAACAACAAATATACCGTATTTTTCGCTCTATAAGATGCACCAGACCATAAGACGCACCTAGTTTTTGGAGGAGGAAAACAATAAAAAAGATATTCTGAATCCCAGAAGCCAGAACAGCAAGAGGGATCTGGCTTCTGGGATAGCCTGCTGCTGTTCTGCCTTATGGGACAGCCGCGCGCAGCCTCTCCCGGGCAGCGGGAGGAAGGCTCCCCCAAGAGCCGTGCTCTCTTTAAAGAGCACATAGAGCATGTGTGCGGCTCTTGGGGGCTTTTCCCCGAGGAGGGAGAAGGGCAGCCCTTCTCCCTCCTCAGGGAAAAGCCCCCAAGAGACACACACACGTTCCACGCAGCTCTTTAAAGGGAGTGCTGAGCAGAGCCTCCCGCCTGCATTCGTTCCATAAGACGCACACACATTTCCCCTTACTTTTTAGGAGGGGAAAACTGCGTCTTATAGAGCTAAAAATACGGCAGTTGGCTGTTGGAATGTCATCTGGGCTAAGACAATGGTTCTAAAGTAACCTCTCTTGCACTTCCAGGCCATTCGAAGTCCTACCATTTTCTCTTGGTGCAGAATACACTAAAATCACATTCTTTCAACAAAAACCCGCAAAATTAGTACAGGCTGCTGGTGTAATACTTGAAAGTACACCCAAAGTTGCATTGTACCTGGGACTGATAGCCTCCTCACATAATACCATAATACCTATTTAAAATGCTGTATTTCGATTGTATCCCACATACCTGCTACTTTGAGAGCTAGCCACAGAAAAGACACACATAATTCTATTTTCTGCTTTCCCCCAGTAGTAAGCAACACATATTTTAACCAGCATAATGTCATTATTTGCGCTAGATACGAATACCGGAATGGTAGCATTTTGCAGAACATTGGCAAAAATGGTTTTCTACACAAGCAAGACAGCTGTGAAAGCCGAGAAGACTATTTGAGTTTCCTTCTATTTTAGCATCCCTGGCACAATATATACAGGAAATCCAATAAAGACTTGCAGTCTGGCACTTTCCCCAATGACTCTGCTCAGGAAGCTCTCTTGGCATCTAATTTTGCTTTGTAAGTGCTTCTTCCATTCACGAAATATGACAATGATTTTGTACTCAGATAAAGAAGGACGCATCAAAACAGCTCCCCTTTTTCTCACAGGGAACATTTTTCGTGCCAAATTTAATTTTTTGAAAAAGAGCAACCAATAAAGTATTTCCTTTGCATAATAGAATAATCCAAAGCTGAAGGCGCATGAGGTTGGTACTGATCAAAAAGTGAAGATTTATTTCACTTTAACTGTCTGCAAAACCATGCACAGAGATGAGTGGCTTCAAGGTGTCTAATCTGACAAATAATCTTGATTCTATTGAAGAAGAGAGTTTGTATGCTCAGCTTATAGCGTGCTGAAAAAGCCAGCTGCTTTAATTTTGCACATTTAAAATAAGTTACTTTTAAAAGCCATCATAGGCCACCCACATTGCAGTCTGTGACAGTGTTCCTACCAAAAATGCACATGCCAACTCAGAACCAAAATTGGTACTGGTACTTGTTACTGCTCTCCAATTCTCTGAGCCCTGATTATGCATAAGGAATCTGAAACATTGGAGAAACAGATCAAATAGCATGTGTGCTGCTCCTCGGCCATTAGTGCACCAATGATCTTGTCTTGCTTAATGTACTGTATTTGTGAGACCATTCCCCCAGGCTTCCAGATGTACATGTCGATTGCAAGCAAACAAACCCTGGGAATGTTAAACTCTTTATTAGGGAAACTTTCAAAGCCTTTCCTGTCCAACATTTGTCTTATAACAGCAGACTTCTACCAAATGTGGTGGCAATATAAAGAGCACCAATATATACAGAAACAGTTAACAGAAATGTTAAAGGAATTTTCGGTAATAGCGTCGCTCCTAACCTACTAGAATGTGTGCTTAATTATCTGCAAATATAAAAGCGGAAAATATATAAGAAGCTGTATTATATTTTATAACAATGGCCAGATTAACCCTTGCCACTAAGTGGAAGACTTTTGTATGACTGAAAAATAGAATAGCATTGAAAAACAGGGTAGTAACTATACAAAAATTATACAAACAATGAAATTGGGAACCAAATGAAACATAACTCAACAATTTTGGGAGTGCTGTTATTAGTAATCAGGAATACTTTGGTATTTCATTTGTTTTCTTCATATATATGTGTGTGTGTGTGTGGTCAAAGATGACTACGGGGTTGCGGCGCTCATCTCGCTTTTAGGCCGAGGGAGCCGGCGTTTGTCCACAGACAGCTTTCCAGGTTATGTGGCCAACATGACTAAACTGTTTCTGGTGCAACAGTCACCATGACAGAAGCCAGAGCGCACAGAAACACAGTTTATCTTCCTGCTGCAGTGGTACCTATTTATCTACTTGCACTGGTGTGCTTTCGAACTGCTAAGTTAGCATGAGCTGGGATGGAGCAACAGCAACTCACCCCGTCGTGGGGATTCAAAGTGTCAACCTTCTGATCAGCAAGCCCAAGAGGCTCTGTGGTTTAGACCACAGTGCCACACATGTCCCTTATGTTATATGAATCTTAAATCAGATGCATTAATTTTTTAATGATATAAAAAAATTGTTTAAGCATTATGGATGTGAGAAATGTCTGCAACTGACTCTTGTAAAGTAGGGCAATGAAAATATAGCCAGAATTAATTTAGAAGGACACTTGCTTGGGTATCTGTGAGGGAAGCGATAGAATTTGCTGCAGAAATTCTACTGCTGCTTGTGAAAATTCTCACTTCTTCGGAAAGCAAATACATAAGTGTGGCAAGAAGCAGAGCACCTCTTCACAATAAAAGCAAAGAAAGGCAAGCTTTTACACTAGATACCAGAACACAAAATCTGTTAGCGACACAGAATGACTGGAGGCAACAGAACCACTGCCAACAGCCCAAGCACCCCACCTGAACCATCAGGGCTCTTATTTTTTTTATTGATTGTAAGTGGCTTTTCAGGAGTTCTGGTTATGTAAGAAACTCCCAGCTGCAAAAGGGACAGTCTGCAAGCTGTTGTGTCTCGGAGTGGTTTTCTTTACTTAATGGGATTTGAAAGTTAAGGGGAAATTAATAACTCGATTCTCAACCAAACACCAGATACTATGATTAGCAAGACCACGGTTGGTAATCCAAACAATTTTCCCCAGAATGATTCATTATGCTGAGCAATCAATCCCAGGACAGACAGGTTCCAGAGGTAGGTTTGCTGCTATGTGTAGTGGCAGTAAGCTACAATGAGTGGAAAGAGACTCTGAGAGGGTTGAAGGAAAGGGGTAACAGTGCTATTAATATAACAGCCTCCTGCTAGCTGATTCAGAGCACCATCATACTTTATAATCTTCTCCTACAGATTGCTCATTGCATGAGGAAGGAATCTCAACTGGAAAACTCTTCCACCAGGCCCAAATCGAAGCAGCTATCAGTCACTTGTTCAAGCGCATATAACCCATGAACATCATAGGGACCAAATTGCTAATATATTTCAAAATGGCAAAACAAAGGGAATTTTAGTTCCGCAAAATATAACATGAATGTTATCTTATGTATCTGACATTAATTAACCAGGTCCTTCTAGTGCTTCAGCCCATTTTAAGTGCTGTTTTTCATGTTTAAGTCTCACTGAGTTTTCTACCAGGCTATTTGAAGTTAGGGCCTTTGTGTTGTGTTGCTATATAATTCCAAGGCATCACACGGCATCTAGGCCAAAGTTATTACGTTCACTCACTGATTTGGGACAAGAGGAATTCTTAACAAAACCACCCCAATTTGCCCATGCCTCACTACAGCCTTATCACTGCCCTTAACGAAAGTACCACTCACAGAAAACAGCTTTTACAGGTATTATTTTTCCTTTACATACACAGAAAGTATTCAAAGCCCATCAGAAACCTGCTCATGCAAAAACTAGCTCAGAGATATAAATCTATTACAGAATGCAACCATTCCTCCACAGATACCTTCTTGTCCTTGCCTTCCAGAAGCATATTTGCTTTTTTATAAGAAGATGGAATCTATTTTTTAATCCCTGAACACAAGGAACCACTTATAACGGAAGTCTCTGCTCTCTGCTTTGATGTATTCAATTAAGCGCCCATTAAAAATAAACTAACGAAAAAGGATGTTTGTACACATCCTTGCCTTCAACGCTACCCAGGCACACCGCTTCACTGGCTGTCAGGTTGCCCCCACAAGAAACTGCCTGGCAGTCAGAAAATAAGTGGCTTTGAAAGAGGGGATTGTGATAGTTGTCAACCCATGTGATTCTCCTTTTTTTTAAATAATTTTTTTTATTACGATTTTCCACAGTGATAACACAAACCACAAAGCAAAATGATACACGAAAACAGAAAAAGAAAAAAGGAAGGGGGGGAATTAAACAGCTAAACAATAACAACAAACTTAATTCTTCACAAATCCGACCTTTTAAACATCTTGGTTGACTTCCTCAAATCCCTCCCTTCTGAGTTTCCTTGTAATTAAAAGTAACAGCTTTCCAATATCATTATTAAACTAAAACAATTTCCAATTATAGTCCATCTTATTCACTTTTCTTAACATTCTAAATCCCATTTATTTAATTATAACTTAATTTAATCCTAGGCCTATTTCTTTCTTTCAAGTAATTTCTAATTTTTATATATTATATATATTATCATATATTATATATATTTATATATTTTTTATTTTTATATTACAATATTTATTCAAATAGTCCTTGAATTTCCTCCAGTCCTCTTGAAACTCCTCTTCTTTCTGGCCCTGGATTCTTCCAGTCAGGTCAGCTAGCTCCATGTGATTCTCACCTTAAACGTCACCCAGTGCAGAGCCACCTAGTAGCCAGCTAGAGGGTGACTTTGCAGGTAGAGACTGCATGGGCCAAGAGTTCAGACATTTCCCACTTGCAAACCTACAAGGCTGCTCAAAGAGGTGAAGGGGGATTGTGCCTTCAAATACAGCCAACCATCCAATCCCAGTTTGGGAGGCTGTCACTTGAGGACACCTTTCAAGCTGGAATGGAATGACCTTAAAGGTGGGACTGCATGAAATTCCACTTCCCAACACATTTTATTTAGTCATAAGAATATACTCCACAAAAGATTACGATTAAAATCTCAATACAATTTAAGCTGAAGGGCATAAGTGCATCCATATGGTACGCCAGATCCTTCCCACTCAACCCCACGCAGGCCAACGTTACCTGTCAATCACTTGGTGCCATTATGACATCCTGTGACAACTTGAAAGGGGCTCGCATTTGAAGTCTGTCTGCAAGCAAACCACTTGCAAAAGGACTTCAGAAAGATGTCTTGGTAAAATGCCATCTACCAAGGTTTGAGTTGGGTATCAAAAACTGTTGTACTGACAGCTGGAATCAGAAACAGAATCTCTGCCGGCACCAAGGAACTATAGATACCGGGGCCTGAGCTAGATATCAGAAATGCCCATTCCAAGAAATGCCCCAAGGCTAGAGTTTGGTAGCAGGACTGTCAATATGAATGAACTCCGGGTACCATGACTTGAACTGGGTACGAATACTGTCAGTACGGAAGAATTTTAGCTACCAAATCTAGAGCTAGAGAACTGAGAGTGCAAGAAACATTGGCCCTGCTTTTGCACTCATATACTGCTCAATACCGACTCAGCCTGGAGTGAGTAAAGGAGAGGAAGTGAATTTCTGTGCAACCAACAGTCTGCACTGAGGGTCTTCCCAATCACAGAGGTCTTTGGGGGTCAATGTTAATGGTGCCCCATGACTCGCAGGCACAGCTCATATCAACCTGGAGCCCAACTTTATGGAACTCCTGGCTGAAGTCATGCAGGCCCCCTTTCCTGTTGACCTTTTGGTGCTTCATGAATACTTTTTTCTTTATGCCAAAAGGCATTTTAACAATTCTAATTTTATAATTTTAACTGATTTTTATTCTTATTGCATTGAGTTTCTTGTACACTGCTTAGAGACCGTTGTGATTAAGTAGCATATACCGTATTTTTCGCCCTATAGGACGCACCGTCCCATAAGGTGCACCTAGTTTTTTTGGGGGGAAATAAAGGGGAAAAAATTATTTCCCCCCCAGGCGCGGGGCTGGGGCGGGGGGGGCGCCCGAGCTTCCCCTGACCCCAGCCCCCGAACAGGCAGCTCTCTGCAAGCCGTGGGAGCCCAGCGCTGGCTCCCGCTGCTTGCTGAGAGGTCCGCGAAGCCTGGACGCGCTGATCTCAGCGCCCGCAGGCTTCAGCATGCAGGCAACTCTCTGCAAGCAGCGGCAGCGCTCCCGCTGCTTGCGGAGAGGTCCGCGAAGCCTGGACGCGCTGATCTCAGCACGCGCAGGCTTCAGCATGCAGGCAACTCTCTGCAAGCAGCGGGAGCGCTCCCGCTGCTTGCGGAGAGGTCCGCGAAGCCTGGACGCGCTGAGCTCAGCGCGCGCAGGCTTCAGCATGCAGGCAACTCTCTGCAAGCAGCGGGAGCGCTCCTGCTGCTTGCGGAGAGGTCCGCGAAGCCTGGAGAGCGAGAGGGGTCGGTGTGCACCGACCCCTCTTGCTCTCCAGGCTTCACCGAAAGCCTGCATTCGCCCCATAGGACGCACACACATTTCCCCTTCATTTTTGGAGGGGAAAAAGTGCGTCCTATAGGGCGAAGAATACGGTACATTGCTGAAATAAGAAATAGTGATATCCATGCAAGGTCAACCTAAACTTTGGCGGGAAAGCACTTCTAGCTGGGCTCATTTGCAGCCACTGTGAGGAGAAGATAAAGCTTGATCCACAGGCAGATATTTTAGGGTTGCCATAAGTCTGGGAATTCCTGGACATGTCCTCTTTTGGGGGTCCTACATGCCCATCCAGGGGGAATTTTACATTTGAAAGCAAATGTCCTGGATTTGGGGGGGGGTGGTTCAATATAAAAAATAATTGTGCGCAGGCGGTTCTGGTTCAGGCTCGGGTGACCCAGGCTTTGGCTCGGCGGCGGCAGAGTGGCTACCGGGCAATTGCCCTAAAAAAAGCTCAAAAACTTTTTGCGTCTGGATTTTTACCACTTGAAATATGGCAATCCTAAGATATTTGCAAGCGCCTTAACTAGAGCCGTCAGGAGGAAGAAATGTCTACAAATTATTTCATTTGCATTGTTAATTTTATTTGGCTTTGTCAAGGGCATCGTTTTAAACTGAGGGCACAGAAATAGTACTTCATTTATTAACGGCTGCCTGAATGACTATCAGTCATAAATGGAAAAAGATCAATCCACTGTCTTTAGAGAACGGGTGCCTGAGGGTATGAGATACAGTTTACTCAATTAAACTTACAAATTTGATAGGTTATAGAGGGAAGGCAACACAGTGATATCATTGACAAATGAAGCCTTTTTATTCAATATTGGAATGATGCAGAGCAACTCTGTTCTATTTTGGGAATGATCTGAATAACTGTGTGTGATTCTTGTTAACTTGATTTAAATTTAAGTAATTTAATATTGATTGGATATATTTGTTAATTTTTGTTATTCGATGTAAACCTAGCTACTAATTATTATTTGAGGTAGTTGTTATCCTGTTTTATCTAACATCATTAGAATGTACAACTCAGCTTATTTAATAAACATTCAAAAATCAAAAGTTTCTTTTCATTCTATTTTAAAATTAGTTTGTAGATCATGGTACTGGGAGCTCCACAAGAACTCTGCTGCCTGTAGCAGAGCCATCACTAGCTTGAAAATGGGAGCATCCCCCCTCCCCCCATTAAAAATGTAAATAGGGGAGGCCCCCATCTGCAGATAGAAAAATATTTTTCTAGTGGGAAGAAGAAGAAGAAGAGTTTGGATTTGATATCCCGCCTTTCACTTCCCTTCAGGAGTCTCAAAGCGGCTAACATTCTCCTTTCCCTTCCTCCCCCACAACAAACACTCTGTGAGGTGAGTGGGGCTGAGAGACTTCAGAGAATTGTGACTAGCCCAAGGTCACCCAGCAGCTGCATGTGGAGGAGCGGAGACGCGAACCCGGTTCCCCAGATTATGAGACTACCGCTCTTAACCACTACACCACACTGGCTCTCATAGTGGGGTAGGAGAGCTGGGGGGAAAATCACAGCTGGCAAACAAAGTCACCCTTGGGTTTCAGATAGTACATGGGTAAAGTAAAGGTAAAGGGACCCTTGACCATTAGATCCAGTTGTGACCAACTCTGGGGTTGCGACGCTCATCTCGCTTTATTGGCTGAGGGAGCCAGCGTACAGCTTCCGGGTCATGTGGCCACCATGACTAAGCCGCTTCTGGCAAACCAGAGCAGTGCATGGAAATGCCGTTTACCTTCCTTCCGGAGCGGTACCTATTTATCTACTTGCACTCTGATGTGCTTTCGAACTGGTAGGTTGGCAGGAGAAGGAACCGAGCAACGGGAGCTCACCCCGTTGTGGGGATTCAAACTGCCAACCTTCTGATAGGCAAGTCCTAGGCTCTGTGGCTTAACCCACAGCGCCACCCGCGCCCCTTAGTACATGGGTAGACCAGACCAAAAAGCCCAAGGCACAAATTTCCACAGTCTAGGAGGCCCAGGAGGCTTAATTTGGTCACAATCACATATACACTTACAGATTTAATACTAAATACATTACTTCTGATAAACGAACCACTATAGCCGCTAGAGGGCCATGAAAATTTGTGTCCTGGGCTTTTTAGACTCCCCTACCAATGTACTTCTGAAACCAAAGGGGCACATTGGTTGCCAGATGTGGCATTATTTTCAGCTCTCATGCTCCACTAATCTGAGCTTGCGGGAACAAGTTGGGCCACAGGGGACAAGCTTTGCACCCACTTCAGCTGTGTCCGAATTTACTACGGTTGCCTCACAATTCGAATTCAGCATTTTGTATTTCATTGGGACATGGTTCCCCCACCTCTGCCACTAGAGAAGAGAGAGCCTATGAAGTAATCTCCGATGAATCTTAGATTATGAGCCATGGCTTCCGGGGATTATATTTTTAACAGAACCCCTCATTTTGCAAATCAAGCGTTATGTCAAGGAACAAGACACAGTCAAATGACTATCAATCGGCACAAAACAAGCCCACCTGATTGTCCTCCTGTACTTCCATACTGTACTGCTGCCCTGCCTGCACTTCCGTGACTTTCTCTCCCAGGAGGAAGCCCAGGCGAGTCATGAGTGTGTTTGCTGCCTCATCTACAGATGGAGGGGGTCCCAGTTCCTGCTCAGCTTCACCTGCAGAGAGGGGAGGAAATAGGATGTCAACTGTAAAAATTATACTTCACAACATCATTATCCAATGTTTCCCAGGTCTTTCCCACCTCACTATCTCTTCCCAATATTCAAATTACAGTTATACCTCGGGTTAAGTACTTAATTCGTTCCGGAGGTCCGTTCTTAACCTGAAACTATTCTTAACCTGAAGCACCACTTTAGCTAACGGGGCCTCCTGCTGCCGCCGCGCTACCGGAGCACGATTTCTGTTCTCATCCTGAAGCAAAGTTCTTATCCTGAAGCACTATTTCTGGATTAGCGGAGTCTGCAACCTGAAGCGTATGTAACCTGAGGTACCACTGTAGATTATGATGATGATATACCAAATATATAGTTCCATTTTCTCCCGCCAAGAGTATTTGCTCACTTCTAAACAAATTATCTCATTGCACCTATAGGATAGAAACAATCCAACTGCCTGCTATAAGGGCTAGAAACTTTTTTTTTAATAAATAAAGAGAAAAGTTCTTCAAAGTTACCAAATTATTAGACTCCGATTTCCTAGAGAGAAATCTGCAAGCCCACAATTACAAAGCAAGCAAATAAATAACCCCTATGAACAATTCTGAACAAAACTGGTTGAGTCTGTATGTACAGAAAACTCTTCCTATACTTGGCCCTTGCTACTGTTTCCAGTGTTACAAACTTAAACTTAGAAACACATCCATAAATCTCAAGCCAAGAAATGTTTATACACACATATGCTCATGAGAGTTGCTCCTGGATTACATGTTTAAACAGTGCAATTTTTATATACTTATCAAAACTGGCCCATGGCAGCTTACGTTAATTTAAAAAACAAATAAATAGCATTTTTTTAATGTTCAACATAAAAGCAGCAGTCTAGGGGGTGAACTGCTTTTAGCTAGATTGTTCTGAGAGATGGTTCTGAATTAAGATAGGTGAAGGCTCAAAGAGCAGCATGTCTTGTCCCAGTATTATTACACTACACCGTGACACAGGCAAACAAAACAAACCTCACCCCATTCTGCAGATATTTGTACCCTGTGATCCTAACACAAACAGTGGACACTCCTTTTTTATCTTCCTGCAGGTCTTAGTTCAGAACTTCCTCAGGGTTTTCAGTGAAGCAGGCAAGTATTTGTAGCAAAGCAAACGGGTTTTCGTCAGAGACAGCACCAGCGTAAAAAATATGACAATGAGCAAGATGCACAGACTGTGCAGATCTTGCTGTTTATCCCATGTAACTACCGCTCAATGGTATCTGGCATAGATAGTATGAACGATGATGTCCAGGGCTGGCATAGGGGAAAGCATAGTTAGGTACAAGCTAATGGGCTTGACACTGAGAAGGGCTCTACAAAGCATGACTGTCTGTCTGTCTGCCCATCAAGGAGACACATCTGGGCCCAGGGAGAGGAGGGTAGGTGAGTGGTTGCACTTGCAACAACAGCAGAAGAACAAGATGGTCCCAATGAAGGTGGCATCAGTGCTGAATGGGGGCCCAGGTCAGGGCTGGCTATGAGTCCAAAAGTGGCACCATTATAGGGGGCCACTGAGGTTTGGCCTTGGCGTGATCAGATTATATGAGTGAACATTTCTAGTTTCTCAAGTAAGTGCTGAATAGACATACCATCTTCTCTGTCTAGCCCCAGATTCTGCAGCAGCTTAGCTACACTCAGGAGGAGGGGAAACTATTTCTTGACTCACAAGGAAAATGTCTGAGAGCTCTAAGCACAAGCAACAGTCGTTGGCTGAAGCAGCTGTTTCCTGGAATGATATACAGTGCAAGCGGAGAGTGCAGTTTTATGAACAACCGGAATATTAATAATGCAGCGTGACTTGTCTTTTAAATGTGCCTCAAAAGGGGTTTTCATACTCTCAAGATGTTTTCAGGAGAAATTCACTCATAGCAGAAGACCATTTTATTGTGCATCCAATTTCATACACACAAAATAAAACTGAGATAAGAATTTTCACCACACCTGCTCAGATTTTGAGCCAATATTTCACAAGAAGCCTTAATAGTTCTAGGATGAAAGAACAACGTATTCATCGGTGGAAGAAGATTGGAAAAAAATTAAAGTTTATTTACAGAAATACTGTAAAATTAAGGAATGTTAGAAGGATGCTGGAATAAAGTTACATGGCTTTAGCATAAAGGTTATAAAGAATTAAGTAAAAATAGATTGTTAATGGGTCAAAGTGGAAAATTTAAGGTTAGATTGGGTTAAGATAAATTATGGAACAAAAATTGAGTAAGATGGAAAGGATTTGCTGAAACAGCTAATTGAACTAGAATACAAAAAAAGGGAGGTGTGAGGAGGTCAATGAAACAGGTAAATGAAAGATAAAGATAGGGAAACATTGGATGTGTTTTTAAATGCTTGTTTTTTCTTTTTTCTGTTTTACTGTATTGTTGTTGTTTTTTTGTCTTTTTTCTTTTTTATGTATTTAATTTTTCATTTTTTCATTCTTTTTTTCTGTAATCTTTAAACCCTTAATAAATATTATTTTAAAAAAAAGAACAACGTATTCAAGTCAAGCATTCCATTGTGTTCCCCCATGCTCCTTTGAAAAGTCCAAAACAGCTAATTATACAGTTACAAAAGAGGGGTGAATGTAACAAAAAATGTCTATGCACTTCTCTGTATATCTTTGCATGGAACTCTGTAGAGCAATTTATTTATTCAGGTGGTTACATCCAGCTAGTTCAAGCAAAAGACTCTGCAAGGTAAAAGTAGTATCGGCTTAAACAAAGACAATTTAAAAACATAGTACACATGTAAAAAGATTAAAATAAGACAGTTACATGAAAACAACCCAGTCCAGATCAGCAATCACTCCCAAGCCAGAAAGAGCAACAACAACTCCAGATCAACAGTAACTGAAAGCAGGCTGAAATAGGAAAGTCTTTAAAAGCCTGTTTTAAAAGAGACTAAAGAAAGGGCAGATCCTGAAGCTGAGACTCCAATACTTTGGCCACCTCATGAGAAGAGAAGACTCCCTGGAAAAGACCCTGATGTTGGGAAAGATGGAGGGCACAAGGAGAAGGGGACGACAGAGGACGAGATGGTTGGACAGTGTTCTCGAAGCTACCAGCATGAGTTTGACCAAACTGCAGGAGGCAGTGGAAGACAGGAGTGCCTGGCATGCTCTGGTCCATGGGGTCTCGAAGAGTCAGACACGACTAAATGACTAAACAACAACAACAACAACAAAGAAAGGGCAATGTGTATATTCCATGGAAGGGAGTTCAAGTGAGAGGGCCACAACCTTTTCTAGCTACTAGGTCTGGCTGATATTGATGCTGGGTCTGCTAACAGGGTCTGTTAGGACCTATATGCACAGCAATTACTTCAAGTAACTTGGCCCCAAACAGTTTAGAGCTTAAAGGTAACAAAACAATTTGGGTGTTACATACATCAACCATTTGGCTCCTTTCAAGGTGGAAGGATTCGTATTTGGATGGTGCCTGCTGAGTAAACAATACATGGACACTAATAAAACTGAAATGTGCTTGGATGTTCTCCTGGATCTCCCTCAAGAAGATGTGTCACGTCAAACAAAACTGGAATCATACTACCTACAGTGCACATAGGTGTCACAGCATCCGTGAAGACTTACTCTTGCAAAAGTCATTTTTTATCTGCTTCTTCAAGATTGTTCATCTATACAGTGGTACCTTGGGTTAAGTACTTAATTCGTTCCGGAGGTCCGTTCTTAACCTGAAACTGTTTTTAACCTTAGGCACCACTTTAGCAAATGGGGCCTCCTGCTGCCGCTGCGCCACCGGCGTGCGATTTCTGTTTTCATCTTGAAGCAAAGTTCTTAACCCGAGGTAATATTTCTGGGTTAGCGGAGTCTGTAACCTGAAGTGTATGTAACCTGAAGCGTATGTAGCCCAAGGTACCACTGTATTAGGGCTGCCATATATCCAGTGGATATTTGATGAATCAGCACAATGTCCGGGACGTATGGCAAGTAGGGCGATATATAGATAGATGTTAGATAAGACAAATGATTGATAGATGATAGATGATGATAGATGATAGATATAGATATATAATATCAACAACTTTGTCCAGATTTTCACTTTTGGGAATATGGCAACCCTACTTGACAATTTAATCTTCAATAATGGTTTTCACCAGTGTTCTCATAACATATGTCAACTGGCCTTTAATATTCCCATAGCCCCTCTCAATCCCTTTTTAAAAAGCTGGTGTTACAATGGACACTTTCCCATCCTCAGGGATGGAGGCTGACCTTAGGGACAAGTTACTTTGGTTAGAATATAAGCAATTTCAAATTTGAGCTTAAGAGTGCTTTGTGCATTTTTTTATATGTCAATGAGGACTAGAGCATCATTACTTCCTCACACTCTCAAAAAAGTTTGCTCAGGCACAGGGACCTGCCCCACATCTTCTGCGATGAAGACAGATGCAGACAATGTAGTCAGCTTCTCTGTGATCTAATTTTCTTCCTTTAACACATCTTTGATTCCAATGTCATACAAAGCTCCAACTGCAGAATACTTTATCTTTCACCCCATTCTGTACTAGACAGCAACCCTGGACAGTATGCAACAAAATTCTGGCACTAGCATAACTTCTTCCCCTCTCCTCCCTCCATGCCACCCCCCAATCTGTTTTTGCATTAATAAGACATTTACTTTAGTGCTACACTGAATACAACCCTCTATTCTGTTTCAAACAAATTTTAATTACATGCTTCCTGTTTCCTCTACAGTGCCCTTGTTAGTTGATTTAAAACAGATGTATTCGATTACTTTACATACCATTCCCTTAATTTAGGTATTTCTAGAGTCTTCCAATATTTGGCATATATTAGCTTGGCTGTTATAGGGAACAGTACCCCCTCTTTCTCTCCAGATATTGTTAATGCTTAGCAAGAATATTTTGGGTTTGAAACTTAGTATTTCTTCCATAATGTTATTATAGCTTCTCCAGTTTGACTCCAGTGCATTCTAGTATGTTTTAATTAAGTTTTTACTCATCAACAGTTTACGGTAATTCTTTCCAGCAACTCCATTTTGTTGATTTCTTGCCCATTTCTCCAGCTAACCATTCTATATATATGCAACAACAGGTGGTGCATTTGTGATAATGCTTTCTTTGGATTATTAACCAAAATGTACTCAAAGCACATCAACTATTTTCAGCTATTATTTCTAGTACAGGTTCATCCTGCCCCAAAAGGAGCAAGCTCTTCCTTTAACAAAGTGAACTGCTAGTTCAGTTCATCCACAACAACAACAAAAATAGCATCCAGAATGTTAAAGGCCGCTGTGCTGAAGTACAGTGTAAAAAAGTAAATCAGGTGCTATACTGAAATAATATGTGTGATTGACAGAATGTGAAAAGGTGAGGCTTTTCCCAATTATTGTATTACCCTGTTTAATTTCTGCCTTCCACACAGCTGATAAGGACAAGTCATCATTTACTTTGTTCCTGTATTTCTCACTGCAAAGTGCTCTTGTTGGAAGAGTGTGAATCTCCCCAGGAGGAAGAATACATTGCTTCTTTCGGATTGCTTAGCAACAGTGATTAAGTGACTAAGCAACCTTAGCAACAGCAGCGCCTCCATATTTGCCTAAATAAGTTTTAGAGTATTGCCTCCACATTTTGCTTTCTAACATTATTTAAAGATGCCTGATTGACTTACTTTTCTTTATTTAAAAAAATGTAGGCTATGAGTTCAGGCCTCCTGCTGGGGGTGAGGAGGGACTGAACATAAAGATTGATTAACTAGAAACCGTTTAAAATTCTATCCTAAAACAAACTTAATTCACCTTTAGTTCAACCAGCAACTAGCTCAATGAACTTCATTCACATGGGCAGCTCAAGAGAGGGGCAAATGCTGCTCCAAAGAAGCTCGCAATGGCTGGACTACGGTCATTAACACATATTGTCTGTGGCTGCTCTCAGACTTTGAAACTCCCACCCTATAAAAAGTTGACTGGCTCCCTCCTTGTTGTGCTTCTGCTGGCAGGTAAAGATCTTCTTGTTCCAACAGACATTGGGGAACTGACTGCTTTTAATGAGAGGGCTGGTGCCATGCCGTGTTTGTTGTGTGTGTGAGAGAGGGGGGGGGGACATATACCGTATTTACCTGAATGTAATGCACACCATTTTTGGCCAAATTACATTGTGAAAATTAGGGTGCACATAAGATTTGATGGCACATTTACTTTTTTGGTTTCAAGGTTTTGAAAATTGAGGTGCACATTAGATTTGCGTAAATACAGTATTATTTCTATTAATGTTTAATTGTTTTAACAATAAAAAAATATTTTTAGCTGTTCCTATTTTATTTGTAAGCCACTATGAGTCCCTGTCAGGGAAAAAGGTGGGGTATGAATGAATGATTATTTTTTTTAATATCCCCATGTTTTGTTTTTAAACTGTTTTATTAAATTTGCTTAGTAACGTAACATTATTATATATATTCTATAAACAAAGAATACAAAACACAATTCATTCATACTACAATGCATACCTACATAGCATTAATATATATGGTTTCTGAAAAAGGGCTTACATAACAAAATCCATTCAAAATACCATCCGGTTTACCTTTGAATGAATGAACAAACAAACAAACGAATAAATAAATAAATAATATACTTTTCTTTCTGCGATCTTAACATTTAGGACACAACAGTGTTGCCCCTATTCACTGATGGCCAGAAAGTGACTTATGTTCTGCTAAGATGCAAAAGAGGATTTACAAGAAGTCTGTCTGATCCGTGCTCAAACAGTTCACAGCAAAACAGGAGTGTGGGGAAAAGTTAAGCTCTCCTATTTGGGTAAGGGATGTGCAAGAGATTCTTTCATTTTCTACAAGTACTCTTCTTTAGCTGTATTCCCTATTGGCAGAAGAATTCTGTCCCACACAGAATGTCTCCTTTTGTCTGCTCTGTAGAAGGTACGGCTTATAAAAGTCCAGCTCAATAAATTAATGTACTTTGCTTATCAGTAATTTTCATCAGAATAATTTGCAACGTTTCACACCCAGCTCTCTTGGTTCATTTGGCCTTTACATGGACAAGGCTTGATTAGAGGGGGCAAGTTTTAGTGGAAGGTCAGCAATCATGCAACCTAGAATGTCCACAGTTGCTCTCATTATTCATATACAGTTGTTGGGACAACAGAGTAATGATCTCTGTTTAGCATAATAAATTAAAAGATCACGAAAGCACTACTACAGGAGGAAATATAGAAATATTAAAGCTTAATTTGGAGCATTTTAAAGAAAAAAACCCTAACATGATAAATAATAATTATTGTAATATGAGGCAGATCTTTCTAAAGCTGGGGAAGGCATAAACTCCTCCTTTCTCCAGCTCAGTTAACAGTTGCAGTCTTCCAGCCACAAACCTTTGGCTAAGACACTGAAGTCAATTCACATTTCATTTAACAGTTTCCCAAATTTGAGCTTTTAACTACTGTTTTGCTTTCATTTGCTGTGATACTTAATTTCCCGCAGGAGATGTGCTAGGCCTCCACTAGACGTTGAAATATCCCATACTCTCATTTGGAAGGTCCACCCCTAGATATTAAGTATGAGTGGGCTGACTATGGTTCATGAGTAAGAAGGAAAATTGCCCTCCATGCTGCAATGAACTCACGTCTTCGTTATTACTTTACACACCCGGGGTTCAAGCGTGGACACCGTAAGCACAATTAGGACTACCGTATTTTTCGCTCTATAACACGCACCCGACCATAACACGCACATAGTTTTTAGAGGAGGAAAATCCATAGGCATGCCACCCGTAGGCATTCCCTCCATAACACGCACAGACATTTTCCCTTACTTTCTAGGAGGAAAAAAGTGAGTGTTATGGTGCAAAAAATACGGTAAATATTCCTTACTGAATAAATACGTTGCACAAAATATTTGAGCCATTTTAAGTATGAAGGTGCCCAGCATTAGCTTGACTGGCAAACTGAGTTTGCAACTTCAGGATACTTTATATTCCCATAATAGTTTGGTTATTCTGCCCTAAATTTATTCAGGATTCGAACCGCCTCTGTTGCCCTAGTCAACAATATCTGTGT
Source organism: Podarcis filfolensis (assembly GCF_964270895.1). Lineage (NCBI taxonomy): Eukaryota > Metazoa > Chordata > Lepidosauria > Squamata > Lacertidae > Podarcis > Podarcis filfolensis. The sequence continues at coordinate 43,174,030 of NC_139615.1, forward strand.
TACTAAAAGTACTTATTGGTCACTCTTCAACTGAAACGTTCAGAGAGGCCTACCAAAAATAAATCACCAAGCAATACAATTACAAAAAAATAATAATCACAGAAACACAGCAGGCGAGCGTAATATCATATATCCACATTAAAACAACTAAAAAGCATGAACAAATAAAAAGGTTTTCATCCAGCACTGAAAGGGAAACACAGACCAAGGCAGGGGGGCAATGTTTCCCAATGGTCAAGATGGCAACTTAAGTTCATAGCTCTCTTAAAGGTAAAGGTAAAGGGACCCCTGACCATTAGGTTCAGTCGTGGCTGACTCTGGGGTTGCGGCACTCATCTTGCTTTACTGGCCAAGGGAGCCAGCGTACAGCCGGGTCATGTGGCCAGCATGACTAAGCCGCTTCTGGCGAGCCAGAGCAGCGCACGGAAACGCCGTTTACCTTCCTGCCGGAGCGGTACCTATTCATCTACTTGCACTTTGACATGCTTTCGAACTGCTAGGTTGGCAGGAGCAGGGACCAAGCAACGGGAGCTCACCCCATCGCGGGGATTCGAACCACCAACCTTCTGATCGGCAAGTCCTAGGCTCTGTGGTTTAACCCACAGCGCCACCCGCATCCCTCATAGCTCTCTTACCCATATGCATAAAGGAGTTTTGGGGTCATATATGCAGTAGCTATAAGAAGTGGGGGCCTTGCCTACAGACAGAAGGTTCCATTTTCAGGTGATGGCTAAATAAGGAAAAATGCTGATATCATCAACATGAGTCAAATAAGTACTGGGGAACCTTTATGCCCATCTCTCCTCAGACTTGCCATTATAGAATGGCATGCTCTCATATGAAAAAGTTCCTGAAAAATCTTTCCCCCACTGACACGTCCAGCTTGGTAATGTATTCCTGAAGTTGCAGAGAGCCAGTGCAATGAAGTAGTAGATAGTATGCTGCATTTTTACCAGATTCCTACTTGACAAGGGAGCTCTTCGAGTGGTTACGCTATACAAAGATAAAAGTTGACCATATGTTGTACACTTCCTGCAGATTAGCAAATGAGTGACAATACACTGCACACCACATTTTGATAAAAGGAATTCCCTTATCTCAACATTTTGAAACCACATTGGTATCCTGTTTTCTGATATATCTGCTTCCACCCCATCAGAGAATCCAGAGAATGCATTAATTTCCCAACTTGCAAAGTCTCCTAAGAGGCTAAAAGTAACATTTTTTTATCATTTAAGCTAATGGTAAAATCCAAAGTTTTTCTTTTGATTTATCTCATTTAGGAATTAATCCATTTTCTCTATGGTTTACAGTCTAGAGTAGCACTTCGGGGGAAATGGAAGATTTAAGTGCCCTAGTTAGAATTTATTTATTTATTTATTTATTTCAAAAGTCTGAAAAACAACAACCAGAATAATTGTTTTGGCTCCCAATATGTTAATAGTTCTGTAACAGACAAAGCTCCCTCATCTACTAGAGCCTCCATAGCCACAAAGTTGTCAGATTGTCGGGGGGGGGGGGGGAATCCAATGTAGTTGAATGGTTATGCTATATATCCTCCCCTCCCTGACATGACTGTCTGAGATGTAGACAGGGGGCTGCTGTTGTTTTTCAGAAAATCTTTCATTGAAGCAATTCTTAGAGACAATGGAGAAGTTCTCCATTGAAGGGAAGTAAATATTACATATTACACTTTTAGAAAGAATATGTGAACCAAAACATGGCCAACCTTCAAAATTTGCACTTCTCAACATTTCCCGGTGCAGTTCTTCAGCCAAGTAATATGTAAAAAATGTGTATACTGGGGTAAACTGTGCATATAAATGCATATATTAGTAAAAAACGTTTCAGGGAAATTGCTTTGAATTCTACCAGGGGAAACAGCTTTGCCAAAAAAAAAAAAGAATATACAGTTGTACCTTGGAAGTTAAACAGAATCCGTTCTGGAAGTCCGTTTGACTTCCAAAATGTTTGAAAACCAAAGCGTTGCTTCTGATTGGCTGCAGGAAGGTCCTGCAGCCAATCGGAAGCCGCGAAAGCCCCATCAGATGTTCAGCTTCCAAAAATGTTCGAAAACCGGAACACTCATTTCCGGATTTCAATTGTTCGGGAGCCAATTTGTTCAGGAGCCAAGGCGTTCAAGATCCAAGGTACGACTGTATTAGGCAAAATGGCAAGTAAAAATGTGTGCATTGTGAGAAATAAAAGTGCTGATTACTTTTCATGAGGACATTTTAAAAAACAATCCAGCAAACGATGTGGAAATGTGTAGAACGCAACCAGAAAAATGAGAAACTAAGACAGAGTTGCCTGTCCCTAACACCACTGGGAGCCTACTTCAGAGACAAGCAGGCTTATCTTAGTGTTGGGAAAGTATGAGGCCTACAAAGCAGAAGGGAGAAAACATCAGTTATTAATAATATTAAAAGGTAAAGGGACCCCTGACTATTAGGTCCAGTCGTGACCAACTCTAGGGTTGCGACGCTCATCTCGCTTTATTGGCCAAGGGAGCCGGCGTACAGCTTCCGGGTCATGTGGCCAGCATGACTAAGCCGCTTCTGGCGAACAGAGCAGTGCACGGAAACGGCGTTTACCTTCCCACCGGAACGGTACCTATTTATCTACTTGCACTTTGATGTGCTTTTGAACTGCTAGGTTGGCAGGAGCAGGGACCGAGCAACGAGAGCTCACCCCGTTGCGGGGATTTGAACCGCCGACCTTCTGATTGGCAAGTCCTAGGCTCTGTGGTTTAACCCACAGCGCCACCCACGTCCCTTATTAATAATATTGGACAACAGTAATTCAATGTGATGAAATCACAGGTACCTTGAAACCAAAGAGAGCAGGATGAAACTTTAAGTTAGCAAACTAAAACTGGAAGGAAAACAACAACTGTAAATGCATATAGGTTGGACAACAAACAGCACACATGCAGCAGTAGCAGGGTTGGGGTAACGGAAAAGTGAGCCCAAACCCAAGGAAAAATAAGCGAAATCAAACGTGTTCTTTTGGAAAACAGATAGGGATTAGAATAAAAAGCACAGAAATAAATCACATTAAGAGCCCTTCAACTGAACAGAGACGAACTGAAGAATGACCCTAAGTTTTTTAAAAAGTTTGCAAGCTAAGAACAAAACTAACATAATCCTGTGGGGAGAGAAAGAAAAGCAGCAGAATAAAAATAAATGGATTGCTTTTGCTTTGCTTTTTTAAAAAAGATGCAGTAGCTGCTTTATTTTAAATGGCAAAATGTTGAAATTTTGGACACCCAAGCCAACAGAGCAACTTGGGACTTTAAAGGAGTCCCTTATTTGACAGGAGATGCCTGATTAACAGCATGATCTGACCTGGATAACCAAAAACCTCACCTGAATCATGCCCCTTGTAATTTGGGCTGCATAGAGAACCCACACAAATCTCTAACACACACACACACACACAGTACTTTTATTGTGGAATTAATAATGTGAATGTCATTGTAAAAAGCATCTGTCTCATTTTACAAGTGGGAAACACCAAAGCTGAGAGGACAAGCCCAAGACTGAGTGAATCTACAGAAATTTTTTTTTTTACTAACCACCGACTACCATATCAATGGCTGTTCACAAACACCACTTCCTTCATCCCTACTTTCCCATTTGAAGAAGAAGAAGAAGAAGAAGAGGAGGAGGAGGAGGAGGAGGAGTTTGGATTTGATATCCCGCCTTTCACTCCCTTTAAGGAGTCTCAAAGGGGCTAACATTCTCCTTTCCCTTCCTCCCCCACAACAAACACTCTGTGAGGTGAGTGGGGCTGAGAGACTTCAAAGAAGTGTGACTGGCCCAAGGTCACCCAGCAGCTGCATGTGGAGGAGTGGAGACGCGAACCCGGTTCACCAGATTACGAGACTACCGCTCTTAACCACTACACCACACTGCTGTTTACTGCTAGTCAAGGTTGACTTGCCTAAGTCAATCAGTGCATCCATTATTTACTTAAATAATTTTCCTTATCTTCAATTGAAAACGCTCCCAGAATGGTTCTACTGATGAATAAAAAATAAGACAGCCCCAGCCTTCAGACTTACAGTTTAAAAGACAAAACACAAAAAGGAAAAGGGATGGGGAGGGAGGAGGAAGAAAGCAGACACCAGTTCTTAAAGTTACAGGGTAATCATTCTTCATTCACACAGCTTCCTTACAGTCATGCGGTTCAGATCAGATAGACATAGCACAGAAGCAATAGTCAATGCAACAGACAAATCATTTTGCTCCATCAAAAAAAAAAAAAGCCCCACAGAAACATATACTGAATGACTTCATGAGTAGTAGAGCAGGCACATGACATTTTCACTGGAACAGCAAAGAAAATCACACACTGCATTCTCAAATGTAAAATAATGCATAACTGTCATCTGGTACAGTGGTACCTCTGGTTGCAAACAGGATCCGTTCCGGAGGCCAGTTCGCAACATGAAAAGCCCGCAACCTGAAGCGCCGTATCTGCGCAGGTGTGTGGCGCGATTTGGCACTTCTGCGCATGCACAAAGCGCGATTTAGTGCTTCTGCGCATGCGTGAGCGACGAAACCTGGAAGTAACCCTTTCCGGTACTTCCAGGCCGCCCCGCAGGACGCAACCTGAAAAAAGGTATCATGAAGCAAACGTAACATGAGGTATGATTGTATTATCATTGGTTGCAGTTTGCGGTTCAATTCTCTGCATGTTATTCAGAATTACGTCCTACTGTATAGGGTGGAAGTTGGGGTATGAATAAGATTTGGGGTCCAGGAATATTAAGCCACCTCAGCCTGTTTCAAGAGTGCTGGGTTGTAATCCTAAGCAGATGCTCTAGCAAATAAGCTCCACTTAAATTAGTGGGATTTATGGGCAAACATACTCTGGTTAGCATAGAATTAACTGGTGTCAGGCATCCGAAGCAGAGCATGGTGCTCAATCATGCTTGAACCATTCCAGTTCCTTTCTTTGGCAAATTAAGCAACGCGATGGAATAATCTGTTACCTTAGCGCTTTCTTTTCTGTTCTCTTTAAAAATCTGTACATGCTTAATACATTTCATATTTCTGAATAAACATTTAGGTTCTCAAGAACACATATGTTCTACCTAGTTCTCCACATACCTATTTGTGTCTTACTTCCTTTTAATAACTTCCTCCTCTTCCTCTTTCTCTCTCTCTCTCTCTCTCTCTCTGACATGCAGAAACAGCTCCTTCCTTTCCCCGTTCCCATCTGTGCTTCCCTGAACCCTTTACTAAGATTGCAGGATTTCTTAAGATCCTTTTGCCTCTGTGCCATATCTTATGTTTGACTCCTTTCTAGAGACTCAAAGAGTCCAAAGTAGTTTGCAGCTCTTTAAAGTAACTCTGTAAGGTGACTGGCTGCACCATGCTAACAGCAGCATTTGAAGAATCGCACCAGCCGCCAAGGAAAAGGAACAATGCTGCCTGGGAGGTAGCTAATAAAAGACAGCCATCTTAAAAGATGTGTTCACTCTCTGCATCTTTGTGGGAAGGCATTCCAGGGTTCTTTTTAACCATGTTTTACTCAATGTTAATTTTATTTAGAAATGTAGCTATTGTAAAAAAATTTTTTAAATTGTCCCAATTTAATGGCGTGCACATCCCTTCTCTCACATTTTGCTGCCTATTTGGGGAAGACTCTATCATACTAAAATCTCTAGGCAGGACGTGAGATTTCACAAGGGCAACATCTTCTACCAAGCATTTACAGTCAAACCTTGTTCTGCATCCGCCTCCGCTTGCATCCGCTTCAGCGAACGCCCGTAGCAAACCCAGAAGTACCAGAACAGGTTGCTTCCAGGTTCACCGCTCGCACATGCGCAGAAACGCTAAAACGCACGTGCGCAGACACAGGGCTTTGATGTGCGTCATTTTTAGGTTGCGGCAGGGCCTCCGGAACGGATCCCCGCCGTAACCCGAGGTTCCACTGTAGTAGTCTCTCTGGGATACTGGAACCAAGAGCCCGCCACAGAAAGGCAAATAAGAGGGGTAAGGCTATAGCTTATTGGGCAAGGCCCTCAGTGCTTGGGCTCTGAGATGCTTCCCCTTGAGATCTTGTGGGGCTGTCCCAAGTACAGTCATACCTCACGTTGCGTCCGCTTCAGGTTACATGTTTTCGTGTTGCGTCCCGCGGCAACCCGGAAGTACCAGAACGGGTTACTTCCGGGTTTCGCCGCTCATGCATGCGCAGAAGCACTAAATCGTGCCGCGCACAGACGCAGTGCTTCAGCTTGCGTCGGTTCCGTGTTACGGATGGGCCTCTAGAACGGATCCCGTCCGTAACACAAGGTTTCACTGTAAACTGAAGTATTCAAGCCACCTTGGGCCTTCTGGTTCATTATATCGTCCAGGGTCAAATTAATAAGCTTCCAAAGACCTTCTTTTTAATATCTCAGGACTACTTCAAATATAATACAGAGAAATGTTCCACTGTTGATCAGATAAAATCTTCATGATATAAAAGCAAAGGCAAAATGTAAGATTCTAAGTAAAACATAATCTGCTTATTTGGCATTTTCTTCCATTAATTCTCTCTATAAAACATTACAAATTTATTGTGAAAACACAGCAGTATGAAAAGAATCCTGTTTTTTTGTGGGGGAAAGGCAGCATGCAACAATAATCTTCAAATTAAGAAACGAGGGTCAACATTTTCACTACAATAATTGAAATATTACCTCTGCAACAAAGGACTTAACTATTCTGGAGTGCAATGAGAAACTACAGTGTGGGGAAACAAGAAGAAAAATTAAGGCCAGAGACCTTGGTTTTAACTTCAAAATGTTAAGTATGAACGGCAACACGAAGTTCCTCTCCCCCTCTCCTACCTGAGGTTTCTGAGGACTAACCCTATTTCATCACAGGAGAAAATAGCACATACCTCATATGGAATGTTCCACAACAGGGAGTGGAGAGAGGTGGTGGGAAGCAAGAAAAACAAACCTTTTATGTCAATGTAATTCCCTCTGGTGAGTTTTGGCTTCCAGTATTCTCAACATAAACCTTAAAAAGCCTATTTTCTTCTATTTTTTTCTTTCATCATCTGCAAACACGCGTATGTAAACATGCTGCAAACTTCCCCAGCAATTCAGATTCTTTGCTCCCTTCTCTCCAATGAACTGCAGTCCTTTTTGAAGAGAAGGGAGGGGTGAGAGGAGAAGGAGGGAGTCAAGTTCCCCTGAAAGATATCCTAACATATGGAACTGCATTGCTGACACATAAACAGCTCTCTCCATGACTCTCCCATATGCTTTGTGACTTTGCCATTTATTTTTATCTTATTCCAAAACGCTTCTTTAAGGAATATTAACCTTCCAGGTCTCAGGCGGGATTAGGAATGCATCCTTACACATAGCCTGCGCTAAACTGCGACAATTGGTTTTCAACATTTTTTCACCAGCTAAATTGAAGTCAGCTTTCTCCTAGGGGAAACCGAGGTGTTTGCCATTGCCTCTTTTTCTGACCTTGTTCTCAGAACCCGTTTTAAACTGGAAAACTCTGTGTGACCACAACTTATCAAAGTATAGCGTATGTCAGTGTCCACATCACAAGAATACAATCTCCATGCAATACCTGTGCATATAAGAACTCAGCAGTCAAAATTTCAGAAAACAGCTAAAAATAGATCCTCCCCAACTCTTCAGATAAAAGTCTTGTCTGCCTGCATTGTGCTCCCTTTGTGCACAGCCTACATGAGGTTGCCAAGCAACTAGTCCAAGTTCAGAAGCAGCCAAGCAGTGAGCTGCAGCTAAATAAAGATTTAATGGAATTCTCACATCTGCAACAGCCTGCAGTCCCTCAAGATACTGAAGAAGTCAACTGGTGAACAGAAGAGTCAAGGAACATATCAGGTTAAGTCGTGGAGGCCCTTTCTTTCTAACCATGCTATTTTCTGCAGACTACACCGAGATGCAAACATTTCATCAAAATCTGCAGAGAATCAAAACTAGCAAGTTAGGAAAAGGTACGTTTTGGCATGCAAATCCACAGCCATTTGCATTCTGCTATGCTAGGGTTTCAAGCAAAACAGAAGGGAATCAAAAGCAGAACCTTAAAGCAGACCCCACCACCAAGCTACATGTTACGTACCTGGATCTGTAAGTCAAAGGGATCTCTTTGCAGATGCACAAACTACATGCTACAGCAACTCAGGGCAGCAACTGTGAAACACTTAAACACTATGAGAACACTGGAACCTTCCCTTTTGAGGATGGTAAATAAGAGCAGAGTCAGCAGCCACCTGTTAAATTTCTTCCATCTAAAGCAGGAGCAAGAAGGACTCCTACAAAGAGGAAGAAGAGCAGGAACACTGAAAGTGCTCCTATATCAGGTGAACAGCCTCTGGTTGCCTCTCCACAGTTTCCCCACAGTCACAGAGAAAGATGGCTGAAAATAGCTCGCAGTGGGTTGGGGTGGGGAGGGTGATGGTAGTTTAGGCTGCTAGCCTATGGCATGAGTGCAGTCATAGGAGCTCACAGAATTTAGATAGAGCAATTAATAATAACATTATCACTCCCAGGGCTTTTTATTTTTCTAGAAAAAGAGGTGGTGGAACTTGCTGAGCACCCGCCCAAAGTTGCTGAGCTTTTCTTAGGGGGGCACCCACCTTCTCTTCTTCGCGCCCCCCCCCCACCGCCACTTTCGGCGATGCTGCTGCCAACCTCCACCTTGTGCAGCCACAATTGCCGCACCAACACAATCGCCGCAGCAACCCGATTGGCACACCGCACAACCCCAGGTGCTGTGCCGCCCGCCAGCACACAGCCCCAACCTAAAGAGCTCCTGGAACGCACCAAAGAGGGGCCAGAACTCAGTTCCGGTGCGTTCCGGCTGAAAAAAAGCCCTGATCACTCCTTATACAGTGGTACCTCGGGTTACATACGCTTCAGGTTACATACGCTTCAGGTTACAGCCTCCGCTAACCCAGAAATAGTGCTTCGGGTTAAGAACTTTGCTTCAGGATGAGAACAGAAATCGTGCTCCGGCGGCGCAGCAGCAGCAGGAGGCCCCATTAGCTAAAGTGGTGCTTCAGGTTAAGAACAGTTTCAGGTTAAGTACGCATCTCCGGAACGAATTAAGTACTTAACCCGAGGTACCACTGTAATAGTAAATTTGGGAAGCGAGTGCTGACAGAAATGGAACCAAAATGAGGCCACAGAGAACTTAGAAAGAAGTGTTAGTATACCTGGGGGGAGCTCCAGGTTCGGCAGAAGTGTTTTTCCTCCAAAGCTTAAGGGGGAGGGAAGGAGATCAACGGTGATTGATCATGCTCAGTAGCCACTGAAAGATCACAGACTGCATAAAAGGGCAGGAAGACTAAAAGGGGGAAATGGAGGGGAATGTCCCCTTTGAGCTCTTTACATGTTATGAAATCTTGAAGAATGTTTGGGTGGTTGGCTGGAAGCTTGAATAGGCATATTCATGCTAAAAGGTGAGAATACAGGCCATTATTTTGATGCAAGTTTCAAATAACGACAAGTATGTGCTGTGCTTAGGGAAGTTTTTAAGGATTGATGCTTTTTAATGTTTTAGATATGTTGTCAGCTGCCCAGAGTGGCTGGGGAAACCCAGCCAGATGGGTGGGGTGTTGTTGTTGTTGTTTTATTTTAAATAAAGCAATGCCCTGCCCCAAAGTACAAAATCTTTATCTCTGTGTCTGCGGGAAATGAGCTAAGGGAGCTATTTGACCCCAAATAGTAGTGCCCATAGTGCCTTTCCAAAATAAGGGTAAAGACAGAAAGAAGAGAAAGGAAAAAACCAGGACTGCTGTTACTTGTAACTGATGCTTATCAAATGGGTTTCCATACAGTTCAGCCCTAGGAGTCGTGCATACCCAGGCCGGCTGCAGAGAGTCTCATAGAACCCTTCTACACATGAGACACTTCCCTAATGGCTTTGACCACTTTCCTATCTTGAAGAGTGGAGGAATACCACATCTGCTTCCCAGTTCCTTTCTGAGCTCTGGAGGAAATCCATCGGTAGATAAAATAAGAAGCTACAGCAGGTCGCACAGAGTAATATTCATGGGAGTTCTTTCAGAACTCTCAGGTGGATGCCATCTGGACCTTGTGATATATCAGTTTTTTATTTTGTCAACAAGGCCTAAAATGTCGTCTCTTGTCACCGCTAGTTGCTTCTGTTCCTTCCTGTGAAAGTTAGTTCAGGCACAGGGATCTACCCTACAGCTTCACTGTAAAGGTAGATTCAAAGAATTCATTCAGCTTCTCTGCAAAATCCTTATCTGCCTTTAGCACACCTTTGATCCCTTGTTTTTCGAAAGGTCCAACTGCCTTTCTATTTCCTGCTATTAATGTATTTAATTGTTTTGTAGTTGATCTTTATATTTTGAGCTATTTTCTAGCATCTCTTATTGTCTGTTTGCATTTCTTTTGCCAAATTTTGTGCTCCTTTTTGCTTATTTATAAAATATTTACATACTGCTACTTCATTAAAAACAATCAAAGCGGTTTACAATAATACATAAAGCTATACAATAAAAACCATAAAAGTAATTAAAATTAGACATTGAATAACTATTGTTGAAAGATATTTTCTTCATTGCCTGCATAAAAGGTAAATGTAAAGGTACCCCTGCCCGTACGGGCCAGTCTTGACAGTCTCTAGGGTTGTGCGCTCATTTCACTCTAGAGGCCGGGAGCCAGCGCTGTCCGCAGACACTTCCGGGTCACGTGGCCAGCGTGACAAGCTGCATCTGGCGAGCCAGCGCAGCACACGGAAACGCCATTTACCTTCCCGCTGGTAAGCGGTCCCTATTTATCTACTTGCACCCGGGGGTGCTTTCGAACTGCTAGGTTGGCAGGCGCTGGGACCGAACAACGGGAGCGCACCCCGCTGCGGGGATTCGAACCGCCGACCATGTGATCGGCGAGTCCTAGGCGCTGAGGTTTTACCCACAGCGCCACCTGCGTCCCCTCATTGCCCGCATAGGCCTGGTCAAATAGAAACATTTTCAGCAGGCCTTTAAAAATTATCACATAAAAAAAAAATACAGTGGTACCTTGGTTGTTGAACGGCTTGGCTCCCGAACAAATCGGCTCCCGAACGCTGCAAACCTGGAAGCGAGTGTTCCATTTTGCGAACGTTTTTCGGAAGCCGAACATCCAACACAGCTTCCGATTGAGTGCAGGAAGCTCCTGCAGCCAATCGGAAGCCACACCTTGGTTTCTGAATGGTTCCAGGAGTCAAATGGACTCCCGGAACAGATTAAGTTTGACAACCAAGGTACCATTGCACTTTGTACATACATGTCTGCCTTATTGGATTCTATTTAGGATAAATGGGTCTTCTTGGAATAAAATATAACGGAATAAACAAGACTTCAAATTATAATATCAGTTAATTCAGGCATTTCTTTAGAAAGTTATTCAATTAAAAGGTATCTGAAAAGCTAGTCAGGCTTTTTTTTTTTATGTGTTCCAAAGCACAGTGATAGCTTGCTGTTGCATGATAGAATTAATGCTTTGAAAGGGAAACTTCTGGACTGTTTATTGAAAAGACATGAGAACAAACATCTTATAAATCCATTATTGTAAACATTATTCCTGTCTAATAGTAGCAGGAATTCCCTTTATGAAAGCAGTTCCAAGTTTTGTAGTTTTGACCCTTGTAATAACCCATGGGGACGCGGGTGGCGCTGTGGGTAAAACCTCAGCGCCTAGGACTTGCCGATCGCATGGTCGGCGGTTCGAATCCCCGCGGCAGGGTGAGCTCCCATCGTTCGGTCCCAGCTCCTGCCCACATAGCAGTTCGAAAGCACACCAAAGCGCAAGTAGATAAATAGGTACCGCTTTATAGCGGGAAGGTAAATGGCGTTTCCGTGTGCTGCTCTGGTGCCGGTTCGCCGGAGCAGCGTCGTCACGCTGGCCACGTGACCCGGAAGTGTCTGCGGACAGCGCCGGCTCCCGGCCTCTAGAGTGAGATGAGCGCACAACCCAAGAGTCATGGGTTATTAAAAAGGAACCTTTTTAATAACCCATGTATCCAATACAGGTGTTTGTCTTTCTCCTTTTTTTCCTCCCCTACAAAATGGGTGGCAAAACCTTCACTGCACTTTTCTGAACTAGACCCCATTATTTCCTGTTGAAGTTGTAACTGAAGCTGAACTTTTGAAACCACAGAAGGTACGTCTAAAAGAGCACGAATAAGCTCTATAACATAACCTTTTAAATTCCAGGCAACACTCCCTTGTCCAAAGTGATTATCACCCAGAAATCTCTGAAAGGGCGTAACCTGTTGCTGGAAAAGAAATATCTTTGCAATTCAATTGGCTAATAGTCAAAACCCTGCTTAGATGTAGAGAGGAGAATGAGATTACTCTTACCTACAGTCACCCCTGCTTCCAGTTGTCATATCTAGTTCTACAAATGTTTGAGACAGAAAGTATCTGCTTTGTTCAAAATGTATAGTCAGTATCAGTTTTAAAGGAAGCTTTTATAAATTTCTATTTCAATGGTGTTTAACCGTACTACATCTTAATTGTATTTACAGAACAGCAAGTTGTTCATGCTGAGGGTATAAAGTACATAATGCTGATATTCAGCAAATCTTTGGATAGTAAATAAGAAACTGAAATAACAGATTTGCCAACAGATCCATTCGTTATATTATTTGGGTGCATTAAAGATTTGGAATTAGCAGATGACAGGGAACCGGTCCAACATTTATTGACAGCAGAATGAACAACTATTTGTTCTAATTTAAGGACTCTGACACTGGATGACTGGTTACTTGGCGTATGGCACATAGTATATATGGTCAAATTGACCAATATGCTTATAGAATTGGAGAGTATCTTACTGGTATAATATGATGCAGGAAAATACAAATCCACACATATCTGGGCAACACTGTAAAATATTTATTAATGTATTAAAATTAACCAGTATAGGTATTCTTACTTGTATCTCCTAGGAGATTATATATTCAATCTATACATTTAATTATTCACTTCTTTATCATTTATTTAGTCAAATTGTAAAATATTTTGCTTTTATCTCTCCTTTGGGGCCCCCACACAACCAAATGTGATGCCTAATATTTATTTTTCATAACCTTATAAAAACTTCAATTATTTTTGTCCAGGTGATTGGAGAGCTGTAACTCCACTCTGTTGATTGGTCTGCAGCTTATAACCTGCTTGTCCTCCTATTCCATGTTGTCGCCAGCGCTGCCAGCAGCACCAGCTGGCAAGGGGGCAGTGGCGTAGGGCAGAGCTCCTCAGCACTGCCCACTGATAGGCTGGAACAAAGGACCAATAACTCAACGACCTAGCCGAGTGGCAGCTTCAGTGCCCCATGAGCATCAAGCATGGCAGAGAGCGGGACGGGGGATTGGTCAGGTGCAGGTATCTTTCTAAAGCCCGTGCAGAGGGTGCCCTAGCAACTGGCCATCGCCCAAATCCACTCCTCAGTCTGCTCACATAAACATTGGGAGATTTTCTGTGTGAGAAGGAGGGCGCACTTTTGGAGCACTCTTGTGTTATAATAGAATATAATATTCTATGCTGCTATTGTACTACTGTATAGGTATCAAGGTAGTACGGTATCATAAAATAAAGATAAAATTGTTAAAACAATGCAGTTATACCTTAAAAGCCAACTGAAACAAAAGTGTCTTCAATTTCTGGTGGAAAAGGCACAGAGAAAGAGTCTCATGGATTTTGATGGGGAGTGGGGGGCACGGTAGAGCTATGACACCACCACATAAAAAGCCCAGCCTTTAACAGGCACTTGTGGCTATCTTAAAAACAGCACCAAGAGCAAGGCCTCTGAAGTTGACTTTAATTCCCAAGCAAGTCCATATAGGAGGAATTGATCCATAAGACAAATTAGTCCTAAACCGTTTTACAGCCAACGCTTCAACGTGCATTTTGAATCGAGCCCAGAAGAGGATAAGATGCTAACAAACTGACATTCAATAGTACACTGGTACCTTGGGTTACAAACACTTCGGGTTACAAACTCCGCTAACAAGGAAGTGGTTGCTCCAGGTTAAGAACTTTGCCCCAGGATAAGAACGGAATTCGTGAGCCAGTGGTGCAGCAGCAGCAGGAGGCCCCATTAGCGAAAGCGCGCCTCAGATTAAGAACAGTTTCAGGTTAAGAATGGACCTCTGGAACGAATTAAGTTCTTAACCCGAGGTACCACTGTAATAATACCCCCCTATAGGTGCCAGACAAAGATCTCGCTATCACACTTTGGACTAATGAAGTTTTCAGGCCAACATCACTAGTCCATCCTTGGGGCAACTGAAGGACTGATGACTGAAGCCAAATTCAACTTCTCCAGGAAAGATCACACACAGCCAGTATATCTACTAGAGTAGATAAAAGGCACCCTAATGGCCACCCTCACCTGAGTATCCAGGAAAAACGACACACTGAAGAATACTGCAAGACCTGCAATACCTGCTTCATCAGAAATGCTACTCCATCCAAGACAGGTTGAACATTTCACCTAGATCACCAGTATGTTTGAGTACAAGCACATTCATCTTGTTTGGATTCTGTTTCAGCTTGTCAATTCATCCAGTGTTTTCACAGATGTTTAAAATGTTTGGAGTAGCGTGTATGGGCTCCTGGGCTGCCCAGACAACAAGACCCCTTCCTGGCCTCGCTGATATGGTCCAAAGGAAAGCAGAGCAATACGTTTGGCATCAGCTTGGCTGCAAGAATTGCCGGAAGGAGATGTACAGGGCACCATCCAATCATCTTAGAAACTCGACTCTGGATTTGTGTGGGGTTTACTCCTTAGCCTTTTCTTCTCCCAACGATATTCCGCAAGGCAGTGGAGGTTTAGGACCAGAGTTTTCCTTCTCCTAGATGGGCTATCTTCCCAGGTTGACGAGCTCCATCTGCCACTCACTTCTCTATACAGAACATGCAGAAACTATCTTCTTGTCCATTGGACCCACTATTGGTCTTGTCTGCTCAATCCACCAGAGCCTGCCTTCACATGCAGGGGAGATCCCTAACTCACCAAGGGACTGAGATCCATTGACTACCCTAACCTGGTTTAGCTGGCCAGTTGAAGCCGTTTCCCGTGATGTGGCTGCTGTCACATGCTGATAGCTTCTAGGAGCCACAGGTGAGAGTGAAGTGCAAAGTGGGGACCGAAGGTGGACAAGCTACCCCAGAAGGAACACAACATGTCCCCCACCTCTGGCTGGGAAATAGGCAAATAAAACTGTTTTGTCTCTGCTTTCAGTATCAGTGTTTCACATCTGTAGCAGCCTGACCCAGAAGCACCCAAGCAGCCCCTGTAGCAACCTCTAACACCCAAGGCCACACAGGGAATGAGCAACACAGTGTATCTTTAAAAATAATTTAAAAAATGAATGCTGTAACTTTTCCAAACATTCTCCATGACATGAGCCAGCAGAGATATAATGCTGGCTGTAAAGTAATTTCAGTTCTGGAAAGCCTTAATTTAACACCTAAGAACTCAAGCATCAAGTACTGTAAGCAACTGCTGCCAAAATTTAAAACTGCCAGATTTGATAAGCACACAAAACCTGTAAGCTATTTATCAAGGTCTAAACGGTGTCTCTCTTCGAACGCAGTGAGGGCTTTGTATGCATGCTTACCAGGGCAGTAGGCATCAAGGTCCAGTTTTGGTGCAGAAGTGAGAGTTGGTGAGCCAAGCTCAGATTCTGGAATTCGAGGGCTCTCAACAAATTTTGCCTTCCTTAGAGGAGCTTAAGAAGAAGGGAAACACAAAGGAAGGTCATGAGAAAGTGAACAGTAAATAACACATGGAAGCATTTAGCTAAACAAACTATGTCAGGCTCAGATCATGTTCCCTTTTGTAAAACCAAAAAAGGGAACTCTACATTTCTCAGAAAAGAGGTGGGTCATATTAAAAATGCAAATTTCCACGCTGTCTTTTGAGAAAACTTACGTGAAGAAACCACCTCCAGGTGAAATAAAAACAGTTAATGGCACAACCCTACACATATTTACTCAGGAGCAAATTCCACTCTGTCCCATGGGGTTTACACCAATATAAGTATGGTTAGAATTGCATACTAAAGGTTATGTCTCCTGGACAGATTATGCACACGCACAAGTGATGGGACTAATTCACCCTTCGTTGTAATCTAAAGGAACCACATTTCACTGCCCATTCTATAAGCCACTTTGAACAAAAAAACCATGCACCAGACTCCTTCCAGTTACAGCTTCCGCACAATCCTAAGGGCACACAAATATGTAACTGTGCAAATAATACCATCAATTTCTGCTTACTGAATGGAGGCCTTATGAGACTGTACTCTGATGTTCTAGACAGACTTTAGCTTTTTCAGATAACAGAAGACAGTATAACCGAGTCACATTAATGTGTGAAATGAAAGCAATCACTTCCTTTAGGACGTGCAAAAACCCACACAACCTATTTGGCCAAAGATCCTAGAAGGATTAAAAAAAAGTATCTGAACAAATGTTATAAAACCAACGTTGAAGAGCTTTCAAGCATCCGAAAAATTACCATCTTTATAGCAACCCAGCAGCTACCTAGCCTGACATCACCTTTCCAGGAGAAAGTTTATGCAAAGGAAAACAGCACGTGCAAATTTCAATTTAGGAAGAATAAACAGTCTTCACATTTAGTGAAGATTAATTTGCTATGATTAAATTATGGGAAAATTTGTTTCCTAAAAAAAGAAGAAGAATTAAATCATTCACCTCTTTGAATTAAAGCAAGGAAGCAATGTGGGAGGCAGCCTATCATGTGAACTTGCACGCCAAAGAAGGTAGCTCAAGTATTTAAACAGATTCCACTTCATCACAGGTTGAAGACGCAAGCCTCCCAAAGGCTGACTTACACATTTGTGTGGGTAGTGAACAGATTTCTAGAACAATTTTTTAGAGCTTCATAATTACTGTTTAAAACATGTCAACCATGAAAGAAATGGTGCTGATTGCTGAATTCGGATTGAAGATATTTATAACTAAGTTACTATGTTGATAGTACATAAAACCATAACTAAATTACTCCATTGTTTTATAATACACAAATTATTTCATAAAGCAAGCATCTGTTAGACCTGAAAAACTAGCTTGGGA
Source organism: Podarcis filfolensis (assembly GCF_964270895.1). Classification (NCBI taxonomy): domain Eukaryota; kingdom Metazoa; phylum Chordata; class Lepidosauria; order Squamata; family Lacertidae; genus Podarcis; species Podarcis filfolensis. Next base: position 43,191,130 of record NC_139615.1, read on the forward strand.
GAGAAGCCAGAGTACTAGGTTTAACTGAAATACTCAGGATGTGAGCCCTCTTCCACCATGAGTCCCACTGGCAGATCTTGGGGAAGTTTGTAATCTCATCTTAACCTACCTCTGTTTGTGATAGCCTAAAATGCTCCTCTGAGTGACCTAAAGGGCACCAGGACTTAAATTTAAGAAAAGCATGCTTTCTGCTTATTCGTCCTGCAAGTCACAGGACAAAAGTTGGTGTGACAAATCTGTAGGCTGAGCTGAGCTTGTGACAAAGCAATCATGTGACTGCTTCAAAGCACTTAATTAAGAGACTTTGGGGTGAAGTGATAAACATTGCTCATAATTTCTATGCCACCTTTTGACCATGCAGTCCCTATGACAGTTCAAAAACAATAATTTGAACCCACTTGACAAATCTCAAAAGTCAAGACATTTAAACAAATAATAAAGCAGAACACAGGGGGGAGGGAACCAGATTAAAACAAGAGTTCAAGCAAGTGCTACTAAATGCTTAGGTAAACAGAACTGTTTGACACCAAAGTGATGGTCAAATATGAGCCTGATGGACAGTTTTTTGGGGAAATTCCATAAACAGGGTGCCAACTGAGAAGGCTATGCCCATGTTATAGCAAAGTACTTCAACTCTGCAGGTGGGACCTTTAACAGAGTCCTCAACAATTGGAGTTCATTTTAATAAATTGACATCTGATCAAGCAATGAGAAAAACTATACATGTTTTCAAAAAGAATTAGAATACTGATATAAAAAATAATGTTTTAATTTCTATGGAGGGGTATGTCCATCAATGACATGAAGAAATAGTATTTTATATGACAACAGCGGTTTTGTATGTGAAATAACATAAACACCGTCTGTGAAAGACCGGTTAAACAAAATGTCAGAATATGCAATGATGACAGAATTACCATATTATCTTGGACTGAAAGAACACAGAGAAAGAAGGATAAAATTCAGAGAAAAGTAGCCATGCTTCATCAAATATTGCATGATTAAGGGAATAGAGTTTGTTTCTAAGAAGAAATTTTAGAGGTGTTTTGCTAACATGTTCACATTAGTGTGTTCAACACTGATGTATATTCCTGTATGTTTCTTATAGTAATAAACAAAAACAAAAATGGGGAAATAGGAGCATGCATTCCATCAGATACCCAGGTCCTAGGCTGTTTAGGCCTTTACAGGTCAAAGCAAACACTCTAATTTGTGCTTAGAAGCAAACGTGAAGCTAGTGAAGGACCAGGTGCGCAGCCTGGGAGTCATTTTGGACTCCCAGCTGTCCATGGAGGCGCAGGTCAATTCTGTATCCAGGGCAGCTGTCTACAGCTGTCTACCAACTCCACCTGGTATGCAGGCTGAGACCCTACCTGCTCGTGGACTGTCTCGCCAGAGTGGTGCATGCTCTCGTTATCTCCCACTTGGACTACTGCAATGCGCTCTATGTGGGGCTACCTTTGAAGGTGACCCGGAAACTACAACTAATCCAGAATGCGGCAGCTAGACTGGTGACCGGGGGAGGCCACCGAGACCACATAACACCGGTCTTGAAAGACCTACATTGGCTCCCAGTATGTTTCCGAGCACAATTCAAAGTGTTGGTGTTGACCTTTAAAGCCCTAAACGGCCTCTGCCCAGTATACCTGAAGGAGCGTCTCCACCCCCATCGTTCTGCCCGGACGCTGAGGTCCAGCGCCAAAGGCCTTCTGGCGGTTCCCTCATTGCAAGAAGCAAAGCTACAGGGAACCAGGCAGAGGGCCTTCTTGGTAGATTTGGATTTGATATCCCGCCTTTCACTCCCTTTAAGGAGTCTCAAAGCGGCTAACACAGTGGCGTAGCGTGGGGGGTGCAGGGGGGGCGGGCCGCACCGGGCGCAACATCTGGGGTTAGGGCAAATCCATGGGTTAGGGGGCGCAAATCCACGGGTTAGGGGGCGCAAATCCACGGGTTTGGGGGCGCAAATTACTTGCCTTGCCCCGGGTGCTGACAACCCACGCTACGCCACTGGGCTAACATTCTCCTTTCCCTTCCTCCCCCACAACAAACACTCTGTGAGGTGAGTGGGCTGAGAGACTTCAAAGAAGTGTGACTGGCCCAAGGTCACCCAGCAGCTGCATGTGGAGGAGCGGAGATGCGAACCCGGTTCCCCAAGTAACGAGACTACCGCTCTTAACCACTACACCATACTGGCTCTGGTGACGCCCGCCCTGTGGAACGCCCTCCCATCAGATGTCAAAGTGATAAACAACTACCTGACATTCAGAAGACATCTTAAGGCAGCCCTGTTCAGGGAAGTTTTTAATGTGTGACATTTTAGTGTATTTTTGGTCTCTGTGGAAGCCGCCCAGAGTGGCTGGGGAAACCCAGCCAGATGGGCAAGGTACAAATAATAAATTATTATTATTATATTATTATTATTATTATTAAGCACATGAGTGGCACTCATCACATTCATGTTTCCTGTCCTAGCCTCTTATTATTAGAAGAAGTGTGGCATTTTAGTAGCCCAGATTGTAAATCAGTGAAACTCTTCTGAGCAATTATTATAACTGTTGGATCTACAACGATGGTGGTCAAGATGACTCGATCCATGTATCCCAGTGGATAAGCTTGTTACTGGACCTAAGAACACACAGAAAGGTGACAAAGCATACAGAATATGAAAGGAGCAGGCATGGAACTTATTACCAACAAAAAGACAGCGAATATAACTAAAAATATGTGAGCAGCTCTGTAGACAAAACCTGCAGGAACCAAACATATAACAGCACCCAGCTAAGCATATTTACCCTTAGTGGGACTTACATTCCAAACTTATGCCCAACTAAGTGTGTTCAAAATTGCAGCATGAGCATGAAGCAGAACAGAAGAGTTGGGAAAAGCAATCAAGCACCCAAATATAAAGTTTACATAAAATATAAAGAGAGCCAGCAACAGATATGGTGGTGGGGAGTTCTATGTTAGAGCAGCTGAGATGGGTGTCATCAGCATATAAGCAATACTGAAACCTATGAGACTTATGATGTCACCCAGAGATGTGTAGAGAGAGAATATCTTAACATCAAGAACAAGTCCCTGAGTGACCCCAGCAAAGCTTTAAAGGAACTCCAGTATCCACTGCAGAGAAGCAGCACATTAATTGCTAGTTACACATCATCAGCTTGTAAGATCCAATTACAGACGTTAAACAATGTGAGTCAGAATGGTGTAAAGAACGGAGTGCTGGACTTGCTCAGCCATGCACATCTCTCTGTGGTTTTTGGAAAAGACATCCTCTTGTGGCATAACCTAACTCTGGGGTTATTGTGAGGCTAAAAGTACATTCCTTTTTTTTAAAAAAAAAAAACTTGTTAATTTTACATTATTTCGATAAGTCATACAATAATTACACAAAACAAAAAACAAGATCCTTCTTCTGCTGCATATTGGAAGTGCCTACACTTAAAAAAAAGAAGAGGAGCTAAATAGCAATAGAGCATAACAGGTAAGCAATAGAGGCACCAGGAAGTCAGAATATAAAGCACTAATGAACATCAATAAGGAACACCATTAACAAGGAAAACGTAACAGCATCACAACCCATTACATAAGGGCATACAAAATAAAAATACGGTAGTTTTAAGCTTCTAAGGTCTTGCATATGACAAGTGGTAGAATCTATATTACTCAGAAAAGATAACTACCATTCCAGGAAATAATCTGCAGGTATCCAATTAAGAGATCCCTTGATTTGTGATTACATATTTGACTGCAACAAGGAGTAAGGCAATCAAGCTTCCTAATATAATGCCTGTAGATTCAAATAGCGCTCTGAAATCTGTAATGTTCTTGATATACTGAACAACCTGAAACCAGAAAAGAACAGATCTTTGGATAGTTCTCTCAGCAACAGAACGTTTCAGGGGAATAAATCTGCGCTCCCCCCGCCCTCTAATTTAAAGAACAAAAATCTAAATTAATGTGACCTAAATGTAATGGTGTGGAATGCCATCTAAAGAAAACACGAAATGCTAATGCTCTAAGAGCATTAGCTCTTATTAAGAGACAAATAAAATTAAGGACACGAGATTCAAATTTTATCCCAGACCTACCCTCCTGATTAAGATCCAAACTCCTGGGGCAGTTTTCTTTACTTACAGAACTCAGTAGGCTTATGTATAAAAGACAGGGGTGTGTTAAGTTATGGCTGGCCTTGTGGGCAAGCATTACTTTCTACTAGCCAGCTATTTTTAAAAAAATTATTTAATCATTTTTTCAATACAAACACCAACAAAAAACACATACACAAAAAAACGCAATAACATTAATAACACAATTTAACATTTCAGATTTGAGTACTGATATACCTATGACTACACCTTTTTAACAATATTTCCCCACCTCTCATCCCCCTACTTCCTACGACCGTCCCCCTTATCGCTTAAATATTCCTTCCAGATTTCTTCATATTTATCCATTCTTAATTTGTGTCGACATGCAATTCGTTCGTATGTGGCTAGTCTGTCCATATTGTCAATCCATGTGCTCAATGGAATCTTTTTGCGGCTCTTTCAATTCATCAGAACAAGTTTTTTTGCTTCTAATATAGCACAGCAATATTATTTTACTCTATAAGCACAGATATTGTCTTGATCAATTTATGCTTTCGTAGCACAAGTCTACATAAGCTAAGAGTCTACTTCGCAGATTTAGGTTTTTCCCCCCAAGATGGATCACTGAAACACACTGCCCATAGGTTTTGGAAAAGCTACACTAGGGTTTCATTATTTTAAATAAAATTCATGATTAAATCACATGTTGGTATATATGTTCCTTCGTTAAAGGTCATAAGAATGGGTGATTTATTTCCTTTTTCAACTGCCTATAGAATGATCTGCTCCAGTCTTGGAATCTATCACAAGCAGATGCCACGTTGCTCTTGATTCTAGTGAGAAAATCCAAAATATGGATATATAACTCAGAGCTAAACACTTCTATTAGCCAAGTAAGTTTTATTTTAAAAATAAACTGAGGAAGGTAACTGTTTAGAAGAGGGAGTGGGATGGCAGAAATCTGCTGCATTAATTAAAAATACTGCCTAACTACAAATTTCAAAGGCTCTTTTTCTACTGGCTGAAATACAACCTTTAGCTTTTAATTAGAAATGCAAACAATCTTACAAATATTTTAAACATATAAACAACTGGTTTGAAGTAGAAAATGCATCAAAGAAAGGAAAAGAAGTTTCCAGTTTGCACTGGGTTATTTTCCTCACATTTGCTTTTAAATCTATTTCTAATTATTTTTGGTATTTGGTCCCTTGCAGTTCAAGCTAGTAGTTTGCTGCTAATTGACTTTATAGCCAAGAGTTAGGTTTACAAACTATTTAAGGATCACAGAATCACGTTTTTAAGAATATGACTATAATTTTATAAGTAGTAGAAACACACCAAATGTTCATATTTCTTGAATTCAAAACTGCTTCAAAAATTATACAGCTAAACCTTGCATGATTCACTTTAGTCACTAGGCAGAAGAATGGCTAAATTAAGCAACACAAACCAAGGGCGTTTTTCCAGCATTGCTTCGTACTCCTCTGTTCCCATTTTACATCTTTGGATACAATAAAAGCATTTTTAGCATCTTGTTTAAATGAATGCATTTCAATATTTTATTAAAAGTGTCCAAATATCCTTGATACATATTTGTGACTAACTCATCTTCACCCCCAAATTTAGTTTTTCGCTCTTTTGCCCTCATTCACCTCAGGGATTATTTTAAAAATAAAATAAACCATAGGCTTTATGGAAAAGAAGAGTGTTATAAATAAATATAGTTTTCATCATTAAGTAGAGAGGTCTGTCATACAGCTTCTCAAACTTCATGCTTCTAAAACTTTGCATCCTGACATGTTCCTGGGTAAGTTTATTTGTTTGTTTATTTAACATATTTTTATTCTACTCTTCAAGATCCCAGAGTGCATTATAACTGATTGGTAATAAAATAATTGCCAACAATAAAACTGCCAACAATAAAACACCAATTAACACATTAACAGGCTGAAAATATAAAATAACAGCACAATAAAATAAGCTTCATTGCAGCAGAGACCAATGAATCACCCAAAGGTCTAGGAGGTAAATAAGTAAGTCTTTAGTAAAGGACCCCTGACCATTAGGTCCAGTCGTGACCGACTCTGGGGTTGCGGCGCTCATCTCGCTTTATTGGCCGAGGGAGCCGGCATACAGCTTCTGGGTCATGTGGCCAGCATGACTAAGCCGCTTCTGGCGAACCAGAGCAGCACACGGAAACGCCGTTTACCTTCCCGCCAGAGCGGTCCCTTTGACGTGCTTTCGAACTGCTAGGTTGGCAGAAGCAGGGACTGAGCATCGGGCGCTCACCCCGTCATGGGGATTTGAACCGCTGACCTTCTGATCAGCAAGTCCTAGGCTCTGTGGTTTAACCCACAGCGCCACCCACGTCCCTAATTAAGTCTTTAAGTTGGTGCCAAAATTGATAAGAGGTAGCACCATTTAGATTTGGAAGGGAAGGGCATTGCAGAGTCATGCCATCTATACAAAGAATGCCGTTTCTTGTGTCAGCGTATATCATGGGTAGGCAAACTAAGGCCCGGGGGTCGGATCTGGCCCAGTCATCTCAATCCAGCCCGTGGACGGTCCGGGAATCAGCGTGTTTCTACATGGGTAGAATGTGTCCTTTTATTTAAAATGCATCTCTGGGTCATTTGTGGGGCCTGCCTGGTGTTTTTACATGAGTAGAATGTGTGCTTTTACTTAAAATGTACCTCTGGGTCATTTGCGGGGCCTGCCTGGTGTTTTTACATGAGTAGAATGTGTGCTTTTATTTAAAATGCATCTCTGGGTTATTTGTGGGGAATTTGTTCATTTTTTCACCAAAAATATAGACCGGCCCCCACAAGGTCTAAGGGACAGTGGACCGGCCCCCTGCTGAAAAATTTTGCTGACCTTATTTAAATATGGTGCAAGACCATCAAAAGGGAACGCCCAGTTGCACAACAAGGGGTTTCCTCCTTTCCAAGGGCTTTTTCTCTTTCACCGGACAGAGCATTACTTGAAACATAGATAAGTTTAGAAGCAGATTCTGAAAGAGTAACTTTACAGGCAGGTCCCACTTCAAAGCACTGAGAAGCATCAGCTTTAACAGTTACTTGTACAGAGTGTTAGAAATTAGCCAGGTATGGGTCCAGTGGCACAGGTTCAGTGGAGATTTCTGGATGCTAGGTTGGCGACTGACATCTCCACCTGGCTGGCCCCTCCAGCTTTCTTAAACATCTACAAAAAAACACATTTCTGGGGTGGCCTGTGCATTTCTGCAATTTCTTGTCCAGCCTGAGAGCTGATACAATGCTGTGTGGTAGGAGGGAGAGGAAGAGGAGAAAACACAAAAGCATTGCTTGGCACAGCCAATTCTTTCCTTTCGCCACGTACTGACTCCCAGTATGTTTCTGAGCACAATTCAAAGTGTTGGTGCTGACCTTTAAAGCCCCAAACGGCCTCGGTCCAGTATACCTGAAGGAGTGTCTCCACCTCCATCGTTCTGCCCGGACACTGAGGTTCCAGCCCCGAGGGCCTTCTGGCGATTCCCTCGCTACGAGAAGCCAAGTTACAGGGAAGCAGGCAGAGGGCCTTTTCGGTAGTGGCACCCGCTCTGTGGAACGCCCTCCCACCAGATGTCAAAGAGAAAAATAACTACCAAACTTTTAGAAGACATCTGAAGGCAGCCCTGTTTAGGGAAGCTTTTAATGTTTAATAGGTCATTGTATTTTAGTGTTTTGTTGGAAGCCGCCCAGAGTGGCTGGGGAAATAATAATAATAAATAATAAAGTGTTGTTGTTGTTGTTATTTCTACCATTTGTTTTATTTCAATGTATTACCTGCCCTCTTTTTAGACTCAATGCAGGTAATGGCATTCATAAGCTCTCTCCAGAAAACGTTTTCAGTAAATGGCAGATGGCATCTACTCTATCTGGTTCTAGACCACGGAAGCAGCAGAAAGCTGTGTAAACCCTGCTGAAACGACTGCCACAATCAGACAAAGAATTTCACCCACAGATTGTTCAAGAAATACTGCTCTGGACATAACATTTAGAACCGCATACAGTTTGGAGATTATCAGAGCATGGATAATGCAGGCCTATCCAGGAGTCAGGAGGGGGTGGGGTGGAGAGGTTCTAGCCGGTGCACTTGATAGTGAAAGGGACTTTATACCATGGATGTCAGTTGGGCATCCAGCAACAAAGGAATGTCACAATGCAGTGTCAATTCGATTGAGCCATTCTGCAGCAAAAAGGAATCTTGCAGGGCTGATTTAACTGCGATTCCACCAGCACTTGAAAGAGCAGCGAAGCTGGTGGCCTTGTGGTACCTCAACTGAAAACAAGATTCACATACGCACAGAGACACCAATTAAAATTAATGGATTTCTGCCATTCCCACCTGAAAGTTGCTGAAAATTTCCCTTTCTTTATGAAGCATGGATTCTAATTTTGTCTGGAAACTTTTCCAAAGCATATGTGGGGATCACATTTTTCTTACCTCACTTTCCCTTTTGCAATAAATCCCCATGAAAATATTTGCAGAATGTGGCTTCTTTAAAGTGCAAAATTAGGCAAATCCCAACAGGTTTTCAATATGATTTTACTATGGCTGGGCTTCTGAAAACCTTGGGTGGGCCCAATGGATATCTGGGTGTTTCTGTGTGCTTTTTCTTTTCTTTTTTCTTTTGAACAGGAAACCGCACCCCACCCAATGGCACAACACAAACTGTTTATGAGGCTCCCATCTATTTTCACCCATGATTCAGCATGACCTCTCTTAGAATCCAGGTCCTTTTAAACAGGAATCAGGGGGCCACAAGAAATGCAGAAATAACACTTGTATATCTTTCATCTTTTTATATTGTATTCTACATTTGAATTTGCAAGACCTTGCACAAGCTATGTACACAAGAGTTGCAGGCAACAGGCTTCTGAGATTTGTTATGGTGATAGTTATCTCCTTTTCTCAAAAACTTGTCGGTAAAAGTCATTAGGATAACCATAAGCAACTAAATGAGAATTCTTCATAGAGTAAGAATACACAGAAACAACTTCGGAGACCTTGCTTCCCAAAAGCAATGATGGGAAGCATCTCTCACTTAGAATTAGTGGGCTTTCATTTTGCATTATATCAGCACCAATATCTTTTTTAAAAATGCACTTTTTTATTAATCATTATAAATATCATTCCTAAACCGTAACCTCAAAAAGCCTCATTATGGTGTACAAATGTGAGAGAACATATGTTAACAGCAACCAATTATGGCTAAATAGGACAGTGTGAGAAAGTTAACAGTTGATTTAAAAAATCCTTTCTGGTATGACAAGCCGCATTGAAAAATGCATCCATTACAATCACTACCAGAAATCCAACAAAAGTATAACGGAGACTAGCAAAGCTGGGATACTTCTTGTCCTTTGCTTATACTTCCTCAAAGCCTTGCTCAGTGATGACACTAAGGGAGGGTCCAGCCATGTTCCCATGAGGAAAAGCACCAGCAAGATGAGAACTAGGCTTTGCACTGAGGAAACTGGGTAAGCCCAGCTTAAGTTAGTGAAAAGGAGCTGCAGCTCAGACACAGAGCCCATGCTTTGAATTATAGAGACCCCATTCAACAAACATGGGATTGGTGGGTCTTGCTCCATCTCTAAACAGTTGCACTTTCCTAGCCCGAGAGATTGTGATTCCGTCCTTCCTCAGGAGAGAGTCAAGAGGCAAAGCAGCCTTTGCCAATCTAAGGTAAAAGTAAAAGGACCCCTGACCATTAGGTCCAGTCGTGGCCGACTCTGGGGTTGCGGCGCTCATCTCGCTTTACTGGCCGAGGGAGCCGGCGTACAGCTTCTGGGTCATGTGGCCAGCATGACTAAGCCGCTTTTGGCAAACCAGAGCAGTGCACGGAAACGCCGTTTACCTTCCCGCCAGAGGAGTACCTATTTATCTACTTGCACTTTGACGTGCTTTCGAACTGCTAGGTTGGCAGGAGCAGGGACAGAGCAACGGGAGCTCACCCCATCGCGGGGATTCGAACCACCGACCTTCTGATCGGCAAGTCCTAGGCTCTGTGGTTTAACCCACAGCGCCACCCGCGTCCCTACTTTGCCAATCTGGCGCCCTCCAAATGCTGTCTGACTACAATTTCCATCCACTCCAATCAGCATAGTTGCTGTGGCCTAATAATAAACAAAGGGCACCAGGCTAAGGCAAAAAGCGACCAGTCTGGGCCGTGGGCAGCAGTCCAGAGGCCACAGGATAAGCCAGGAATGAGCAGCTAGGCAAGACTCAAGAGCAAGGCAGAATCAAGGACAACGGCCCGGGAGAGGATCTAGGCCTGCAGTGTAGCAAAAAGCAAGAAGCTGAGGTCTGCAAGAAGGATGTACTTTTACTCAATACGATAACAGTGAACATTTCTTGGCACTGCTTGCATTATTCCATCCACCCAGCCCTTTTTGGCTGAATAGCAGATCACTTTCAGAACCATTCCTAATGCAAGAAGCGAGAACAAAAACACATTTTAATGCTTTTGTTGCTGAAGTAGTTTAATCTCTTGATTCTATGTGATTTACTCCATACTTAAATCCATTTAGCTTGCTAATAATATAATTGCATTTTCTATTTACATTATTTTGTTGTGACATGCCATTTATGATTGAGCTGGTATTTAATTAGGAAATATTTATTTAGACTTCTTTTTTAGAAACATTATTAATAAAGTACAATTGAAAAATAGCATGTCAGCTCTCAAAAGAAATAGGCTTAATTATGGTATTTTTATTTATTTTTTAAAAGAGCTTTGTAGCTTGATGGTCTAATCTACAACACACATACCTGAGGTACGAGAAAAGCCTCAAATGTCAACAGAAGAAGTCTTGAAATCCACAATATACATATGAGATTTCAACCTTCTCACTCTGCATGGAATTCTACAGCTGACAATAGAATTGAGAGCTATCTTGTGTTTGAGGTTGCTTTTCGTGGGGGGGGGGCATTGCTGTGGCATTCCATCATATCTCTCTATAACAATATACCTTACAAACCATATCAAAATATCAACAATGCAGTCAAAATTATGAAAACAACGTTACACCAAAATATTAAAAGCAGCAGCCTAGAGTAAAAGTCAGTTTCAAAAGTCAGTTTATCAAAAATGTCTACTAGAATATTACCATTTTTACAGACACTAGAGTGAGGAGGAAGTGAGCAATCCCACGATTAAGGGATCCCCAGCTTTACATCTGCACTGGTGACTGAAAGGGACAAATTAAGGCATTCAGGGGGAAACGTTCTGCGAATTTTCTCCTATTTGCTGAATTGAACAGGAGCTGGGCAACAGTGTATCCATGCAGTCTAATATTCGATTCTGGCTTTTTGGCAGTATAAGGTTTCCGCATTGTGTAAGGTTCAATAACTGAGTGGCCTCTGAGCCAAATCTGGCTCTCTAGTTGTACTAAAGGTGAAAGAAGGGTATGGGGACAGTGATAGCAATGGTAATGAGACTTTCTGGCAGGCTGCTTGGATGTGGGGCAGCAAATTTGCCCCACTATCCTGTACTCCTCCTCAAGTTTCACCACAAGGCTTTTTATTGCTGACCACAGCAGGATAATTTTTATTGATTTTAAATAAAGCAAACATCCAGCCATTGCAGATTAAGCTAAGTGTTCCTGCCCCCCTCCATTTAAATAATGAATTCTCTTGCCAGAAGCTGACTCACATGCTGGACACTAACCAGCGGCCTTTGGTGTTAAAATGTTTTAAGTGCTGCAGTGCTATTGATTCAAATAGTTCAAGACATGTAGCAATCCATTTCTAAATAGCAAGACCACTCCAAACATAGCTCAGGTTCTAGACCTGCTTATTCTGCGAGCCTTAATGAGCCTTATTCTGTTGCATCTAAAAATCACAATTATGAAACAATAGTGGTGGCTGCCGTAGTACAAAATCTAAGCTGAAAAAAAAACCCACAAAATTATTGAAGGATGCTCGGGCCTGAAAACAAATTAGGGGACTCAACAATGCTTAGACTCAATCTAAAAGCCACCTTGATTCATCCAATGAAGCTGAAGGACAGACACAAACAAGTACTACTTTAAACTACGGAAAAGTAGTAATTCATAACTATGTAATTCATAACTGCACAGTGTCATGGTGGCCACCACTGTGATGGTTTTAAAGGGGGGATTAGACAAATGCGGGTGGCGCTGTGGGTTAAACCACAGAGCCTAGGACTTGCCGATCAGAAGGTCGGTGGTTTGAATCCCCGTGACGGGGTGAGCTCCCGTTGCTCAGTCCCTGCTCCTGCCAATCTAGCAGTTCGAAAGCACGTCAAAGTGCAAGTAGATAAACAGGTACCACTCCAGCAGGAAGGTAAACGGCGTTTCCGTGCGCTGCTCTGGTTCGCCAGAAGCGGCTTAGTCATGCTGGCCACATGACCCAGAAGCTGTATGCCGGCTCCCTCGGCCAATAAAGCGAGATGAGCACCGCAACCCCAGAGTCGGTCACAACTGGACCTAGTGGTCAGGGGTCCCTTTACCTTTAGACAAACTTATGAAGAATAAGTCTATTAATGACTACTAGTCACAATGACTGTGTGCTCTCTTCCCGTATTGGGAGGTGGGTATTCCTCTGGACACAAGTTGAAGGAGAACACTAGCAGGAAAGTGATGTTGCACTCATGTCCTGCCTGAGCACTTCCCATAGGCATCTGATTGGCCATGGTCAGAATAGGATTCTGGACCATATGAGCTTTGGTATGATCCAGTGGGTGGGGAACAGGTTATTTTTTTTATATACACATGCTGTTATTATCATCATCAACTTCATCATCATCATCAATTTATTTATCGCCTTCTGCACTATCATCTCAGGGTGATGTACAACATAAACAGCAAAACAAGTTAAAAACACAAAAAGCTGACACATTTAGAAGAGAACTAAAACAATACAAAATACAGTACAGTACAGTCACTCATGGCAAAAACCCATTTATCCAGCCGGAAAAGCCTGTTAGAACAAAAATGTATTCACTTGTTTCTGGAAAGTGGAGACAGTGATACTCTTATGGGAACCATTTGCTCTATGGGATTTAAAGGGTGTGTATTTGTGTTCATTTTGCACAACTTAAGGGCCGTTTAGAGTATTTTCAACTTTATGATTGTCAATGTATTCCTGAATGTCACACACTTTGCTAAGCAAAAAAGGTAGAGGTAATTATAAAAGTTTTGTAGACTGGAATGCTTAGCTGCACCATGTGATGGTTTCTTTGGCTAGTCAAGATTTTTCAAATGACTTCCAATTTTAAATTATTCTAAACATACCTTATTTAATGTTTATTGCATGTATGTATGTTAACTCCATGGTAAGTCACCCACTATTAGAGGAAGTAGCATCTTGACTATTGAAAGGCTAGGCTCTTTTAAATAGAGAACTGCCTGTTTTTCACAAATGATTTTAGTCCTCGAAGTAGTCTAATAAACTCCAGGCTAAGCTTATAAAATATGAACACAAAAATCAAATATCTGGGATTCTACGTTTAATTTCTGCATTTCTGTGTACCATTAGAAACTTCTAATTCTACATGGTTTTACTTTTCATTCGTGGGGATATACTGCTGTTCACGAGGCACCAGAGATAAGGAAACACATAGTAGTAATAGTAATAGTAATAGTAATTTTATTATTTATAGCCCATCGTTCTGGCTGGATTTCCCAAGCGACTCTGGGCAGCTTACACCGACCCATCTTATGTATTCTGCCCTGAAGAAATCAATTCACTTAATACTTCAGTTTCAGCTAAAAGCTGCACTTTCACATTATGGCATAAAGAAGAAATAAACACCCAATAATAAATACCCAAGAACTGTTCACTCATATATGACAGTCTTGCAAAATAAATCCACAAAATCTCCCAGTCAACAAGAACTTTTGCTAATCGTACATACAATATACATTCCAGGGGTATGTAATGTTGCGTAACTCTTGTTAAGTCTGTTGTAACAAACACAGCATAGAGTCTTGCAGTACATTTAACAGAATAATTGCAGCACAGGCTTTTGGGTGTGTGTTTTTGTGAGCCAAAAAACACTTCATCAGATGCATAATGCAGTAATCTTAGTAGGTCTTTGTAGTACATTTAAGGTTGCTCTGATATGAACATAGATGATGGCTTTCAGCTAATAACTGGTTCTTTGTCCCAGCCTCCAAGATACTGTAAAACGGGAATGAACAGTCTCTGACAAGCTTCTAGCAAGTGATGGTTTAGGTGACTTAATGGAATCTCCATTTCAGAAAATGTGTACCTCCGACAATCTGCCCAGGACCACTGATTTGGTCTCTTGGTGATTACTGGCTAGTGTATCTCAATGGAACCTCTATATGCAGAAACTCTATACCCCTGAGTATAGTATATTGGGGGGTTTACACAGACTGTGGTTAAGGATCCTACCTAGATGGCTTTTCAAACAGGTTTTTGACAAATTCATGGGGACAAAAATTCACAGTGACTACTCTGGTTCCCTGCTACTGATTCCCATTTGACACTTATATACGGTTTAGCTCTGACAGTTTGCCAGGCTGCAGCAAACTGGTCCTGAGCATAAATAAGACAAATAACTCTTCGGGTGACTTGGCAGGTCCAGGCATGGTGCAGACACTCCAGACACTGCAGGTACAGCAAGTAGCCCTACAAACTGAAGTACAAATGTTGAAAGCTAGGATCTCCATGACAGCAGTGTAAGTTTTAATGTCCCCTATTCTTCCACCAGCAAGGAGGGTGAGGATTCACGGTCATTCTATCATGGTAATTAGATCAACATCTTGATGTTCAGGAGGACATGCAACTCCACTGGATCAGATACAACCTTTCCACCTTCAGTGCTTAGAATTTGCCCCTCCACAAGTCCTGGTGGTTTATTTGCAAGGGATATCCTGGACAGAGAACAAGTCTGTCCTTAAATTTTCTGGAAAGGAGAGATAGAGGCACAGACAGGCCTCACTTAGGGCATAAGCATCGAGCCATATTATGGTCTAAGCTATAGAAGAACAGGACTATGTTCTACCGAAAATATCATCTCCAAGACAGCACAATGACCCATGTCTATTGTAGTGCGCTCAGTTTTCTAACAATCCACCCCAAGGACCAACTTACACAACACTGTTAAATGCTTAAAAATATCACTTGCGTTCTGAATGCCAACATGACAAAACTATGTTTAGGGAACCATTCTACCTTCCAAGGAAAGAGACAGAGCACTGCATTTGTTTGACTTAGGGTATTTACTGCCTCTGTTTTTCTGATTTTTTGGTGAGATGAGGGTTGGTTAACATATCTGGAGGCACATTTACATATGTACAAAGCACATTTATGTAACAAATGAATTCTTTAGTAGAATCCCAGCTTTCATTTTATATATTTGGTAACCCTCAGGGATTGAAGTGGCATTATCTGAAAGCCTGACGGGAAAAACACAAAATAAAATCCAAATGACATCCAAGCTCATTATGTTTTTTAAAACCTCAGAAATCTTTGAATCTGTCAGGACTTCTCAAACACTGACTTATTTGTATCACAAAACTACACATCCTGTTCTATAACATCTATACGTCAAGGTCTATAATACAAATGTATCAAAGCTTAAGATACTGACCATAGCTAAATTATACTATATATTCTTAGAATTCTTTTTGACTCTGAGAGACTACTGCAAAGGAACTGCATTAAACAAAACACAATCATTCTATAACTCACCATGCCTGCTATTAAAAGTACTCTTGTTTCTGTAGGAACAAAAGGAGGAGACACTTTCACTCCTACAGGAATTACAGCCTAAAATGATTCTAAAAATATGCAGCTAATGTGGAATATCACAAGACAGAAGTCAGGCGTATGGACAGCTTTCGCAAGTTACTCCATTAAAAGACTCAAGCTGAAAATAAACCTGCCACTGCATGCTATATTTATTCAAAGAAACCAAGTAAATGTTGAAATTAACTCTAAAGTTATGAGATTCAACCTCTCTCTCTCTCTCTCTCTCTATATATATATATATATATATTCACAGTACCTAACCACAAGACCCTCTAGCTGATCAATTCTATTTAAATAACTCTTCTCTGTTGGTTTCTATTTTCTTATAGGCCGGTGATTCTTAGGTTACACACCCAGTAAATACAATTTGTGGAACATGCATGCATAGGCAAACTCATATATTCAACCCTTCAGGGAAAAATTGGAAATGGATCATTAGATACTTAATATTTGTAAGCACAGCCCAATGCAAAATACTGTAGTCAAAATCACTGTTTAAAAATATCATGTTTTTCTGCTTTTTAAAGCTTATCTTGGTTTTCCACTATAAAACTCAATTATAACAAAAATGGCAATTACTGGAGCCTTTTATTCACTTCCCTCTCTTGTATCCTGCAGGGGAGAGGAAAGCATTTTGTCTGGGCCTACAAAAGGCTTCAGTACTGACCACTACAAGGCCACCACAGAGTAGCTTCACAGCCACCCTGGACCAGTACAGAGTGCCCATTATAAAACAGAGCAGTACAGGATCAGTAAAATGCATATGGGCACAAAACCTGGATCCACTATCACTGTCTACCTGGACAGACAACCAGAATGACTGTCCTACCTATCACTTATCTCCATTTAACAGAGATGCCAGAAGATCCACCAAGGCGTCACTAGTACCACAGGGGTACAAGAGTAAGGATGCATTCTTCACTCACCCAAGAAAGCAGAGCCTGACTTGGAATTCAGATCTTATACCAACAAAGTTCTGTCTAACTCTGACGTTCATTAGACAAAGTTGTCAACCTCAGAGCTTTTGGGGGTCCTGCAACCCTGATCTTCTGACCTGTAGCCTATCCTACCATCTTACCTAACTGCTGCCATTAGTAGGTTCCATACATCTAGGTCTGGTGATATTTTTCTCTCCCTCTTGTCCCCTTCATGGTCAAGACATGATGCTGCTGCTATAGCTGCAATCCAGCACATGGGTTATGGCACACCACATAGAAATATTCTGCTCTCCCATGTAAGTGGCCTGCCTTGACCTTTTTTCTTAAGGAAATTAATACTTCGAAGAAATCAGAAGAACAAGTTGGGAAAGAGTATTTACATAAAACAAATAAAATATGCACCATTGACAAAGCCTGCCAAGCTAGTTAAAGCAGATCCCTTGAAAATATTGTTTTCTTTTTTGTTTCTCCAATACAGAAAGCAAGGTGTGTGTGTGTACTTTAATCTTGTACACAAGAACAATTTGCTTCCTGCCTTACATAACCAGCTATGACTCTACTGAAAGGTACAGGGGTTCCCACTGCGTTGCAGAACTTGCTAGAATACTTTCTTGTCAGGATTGTAAATAAAAATCACTTCTACTGTAGGGGGAAAATAATAATATTTGTTCACAAGAGGTAGAGATAATATGGACCAGAGCATACATAAAAAGAGCCAAGCAGAAACTCTTCCTAAAGAAATTTGGCTAAATGAGGCCTGTGAAGTGTGAGTGTAGTGGTTAAAGTATTGAACCAGGGCCTGGGAGATAAGGATTCAAATCCTTATGCAACCGTGAAGCTCAGTGGGTGACCTGACCTTGAGCCAGTCACTGTCTCTTAGCCTCATCTACATCACAAGAAACTGAGTGGTGGTGAAGTATATCCACCACCATGTACTCCTTGGAGGAAAAGTAGGATATAAATGTAATAATATATAAATAAAGCTCAGTCCTCACATGATACATTCAATGTACTCAACATATATTGTAAAAATACACAACCCTCTTAAAATTGTCTAGCACAAGTCTATAAATTTGTATGCGGTAGTTTGTGGCCAGCACGGAGCCAAAAATTGGGCTTATCAAGCCTTAATGGACTGAAAGTCATGGCTATTTTGTCACATGCAACAGAGTGAACTTTACTTTTGACATGCTTGTGCTAGGCATTTTACTTGTGTATTCCTTTCTTACAAAATCAATAATCAGCAGCATAGCCAAGTCTGAAAAACAGGTTATATGCCTCATCCAGAAACTTATTGCATATTTCTGTCTATCCCAGGACCCATTGGTAGCAGCCACTTTCCCCCCAAAAGAGTGATACAGTACAGCATCATCCCCATAGGGGAATTTTGTCCCATATTAGAAGGGAGTGCTACAGGGCTGCTGACAGTCTAGTATTTATCAGAAGCAGCCATAAGGATTTTTTCCTCTATTGAGAGAGAAAGACAGACGGGAGGGGTGGAGAAGGAGGGAGAACCCTCAGGTGGGAACCTACCTTATTTGCCCAAACCTCAACCTGAAAGTTCTGAGATTTCACCACTCAAAAATGTTGAAAAAAGTCTGGGGCAAATACTTCAGCCCAGTACTAGCATGATATGCAACGGATGATCACTGTGCTTATTTTGCATCCTGTTTAGCTCTAACTGGATTGCTGGGAACCTGCTTTTCGACATTTCATTGTTATGTAACTTCAACATTTACATTTCCGCCCCCCTCTACAACCATGCATACACATGGCCAACTGAGGACACTGCTATATGCATCTGATAAAAGTGAACTCCAGTCCACAAAGCTTATGCCATAATAAATGTGGTAGACTTTCAGATGCTACAAGATGAGGAGGAGAATTACTAAACAGACCAGAACAGCTACACCTCCAAGACCCAAAGTTGTTAGCCCAATGCAATGAGGGGGGTTTGTTAAGTGACTTTAGACTCTGGCATTGGGCAGAGACCATGAAACTAGAAGTGGGATTTAAGAGAATTACTGGAATTTTGTAAGAGACACGCTGACAGTGCTGTTGACTTATATTTCTGGATTTTTCTCCATCAGACTTGTCACAAAACAATCTCTGTCATCAAATGGAAGGTCCTTGATATGAGACCAAACTGCCAGTATCTGGGATTAGGAAAGTAGCCACAAGTGTCCATAGAGACACACAACTCTGGCAATCATTTTAGACCAACAGTCGGTGACATGAATTTTTGCATTTACTTGTCTCACAAGTTGGAATGCTTCCTTCCCTTGAGGCAGGTGGTTCAGGAACAAGATGAGTTTTTCCTCAGAGAAGGCTGATGTGCATGCCAAATAACTGGCCATCTGGATAGACATGGCAGTTGTGCAGTAAAATTTCCTCACTGTTCCATCAATTTTGTGGCTACCTCATTTACCATTGTAGTGCTATTGTGGTGCTCATTTACATCAATGTATACATCAATTGTGTGGGACGCGGGTGGTGCTGTGGGTTAAACCACTGAGCCTAGGACCGATCAGAAGGTCGGCGGTTCGAATCCCCGCGACGGGATGAGCTCCCGTTGTTTGGTCCCTGCTCCTGCCAACCTAGCAGTTCGAAAGCACGTCAAAGTGCAAGTAGATAAATAGGTACCGCTCCGGCGGGAAGGTAAACGGCGTTTCCGTGCGCTGCTCTGGTTCGCCAGAAGCAGCTTAGTCATGCTGGCCACATGAGCCGGAAACTGTACGCCGGCTCCCTCAGCCAGTAAAGCGAGATGAGCGCCACAACCCCGGAGTCGGCCACGACTGGACCTAATGGTCAGGGGTCCCTTTACCTTTATACATTGGTGATGGAGATTACCTGCCCAGGTCTGGAGGTAAAGCAGACATCTGGATGAGCTGCTTGCCAAAGAGCCAAAGGGCAGGGAAGGAAGCAGTATCTCATATATAAAAGTTTTCCAAGCCTTCCACTTTCATACTATGCCAGGAGGAGAGGTTTTGCTGCTGCTGCTGCCCCCACCCCATAGCCAGGTATGTCTACTTCTGGTTAGTAAGAGTGGTGATGATTCTGAGTGGACTTCAGTATGAGCCTAGGCCCAAATTTGACACGATTTCGGTTCCCCTTGCACTGGAGTTTGCACTGCATTTTGAACTGAGGTTATATTCCAAATTCCTTCAACTCAAGTTGCACTTCTATCATTAGTAATTCACAGAGGTACCGTCTTAATTTTGAAGGGCAAAACGTTTACATAACATCCCAAAGAGGAAAAATTATTTAATGTGAAGACAAGAAATAAAATTAATTCACTCCAGCAATGTACATATAAGAAAATGCCATACTGATTTCAAGGGACTCTCTCTCCATGTCAGTTGGCTTAAAGCTGCAAACCTAACGAGCTCAAATGAGCAGCAAGCCAAAAAGCTTTTGCTTAGTTCTATAGTTGTTAAGTTTTATGGCTAAAGTCCAAGGTTTCCCCATCTTTAAACAAGTTTTAAAATTTATATTCACTTGACCTGACCTATCTCTCAAGCTACTTTACACATTTAAATATTATTCCAAGCAAATATACCAGAATAGGCTCAGAAGGGAAACATTATGTATTTTCATAATTTTTTCTGAAAATTCAATACATACTTTTATCTGTCTAGTTCACAAACAAGGAATATTCCAATTCAACAAAATATTTTTTTAAAAACCCCTAAATACATTGGTTTGAAAATGCAAAAATTGCTACTTATGTTTTGTACTGCACTCAAAATTTGTAAACAGTTATGCTAAATGAAATCATTTACTGTTTCTAGCAATAAAATCTAGAACACATAACCTTGGCTGCATTTCTTGACATTGGAGTAGCTTTTTAGTACATAAACAACTTCTGCAAGTGGCAAGTCTATTTTTTCCTTTGTGGGTGGTGAAAATCTCTTGGGAGCTGCAGGTTTCATAATCCAGCCATATATTAAAACATGAACTGAAAAACATCTTTGAATGCAGCAGCAATCTATTAGATACCATGTTCCAAGTAACAGGATCTTCAACAGCTTAAAGCAAAAAAATAATGCAACTAGTAATACTCTATTAAGATAAAGAAAATAATATTACTGTAACATACATTTTCACTAGTTCAATGTAAAAGTGAACATCTTATTTTAAAATGCAATACTAAATACATTATATAAGAGCTGTAAGCAAGCAATCAGAAATCTCAGAACAACACCTCTGATTCACAACAGCAGCTTCTTGATGGTTTCTGTGACAAGAGTTTTCAAGAGACAAAAACCCTTTTGCTGCAATGATATTTTTTTTAATGTTTGAAGCAGGCCTGAAAATATTAATAAAAAGATTCAGCTAGAGTACATGCAAGATGCAAATTTTCCTCCCCATATACTTACAGGGTTCAGTTCTTCCTCCCTATTAGTCGATAGAATGCAATCTTTCTGCCAGTAAGACAAAAAACCTGCTCTTTCACAGGCAATGTTGCCAGCAATCCACCCTCTTGGTTTGTTTGCCGCTAGATCCATATCACTGCTGACAGCATCAGTGTGATGTTACGTGTCTTGTGAGGTTTGATCCCAAAAGCCAATCTCCCTACAGTGCTTGCATTTTCTGGGTGAGCAAGGAAAGCCAATTCAAGGTCAATTTCAGGAGAGCTGACATAAATGCTAAGCTTCTCTCGCTATTAAGTCCTTTAGCACAAAATAACCCTTCTTCTCTAGACTACCACACAAGTAGTAGACTCTGCAGCTCCCTGGGGGTTAAATTAAGTATTTTCATACGGAATCTCTCTATGGCGCACTTTAATTTGTCCTACCCCTTGTCGGAGTAAATTACAGAAGGGACATGAAGGTAATGGCGCAGTATACCAAGTGAATGATTCACTGATATGCTCCTTAACATTCAGGAGTAACACGAAGGCTAGCAATGCAACCCAGTCCAGAGCTGATGAATGGTGCAGTGCTGCTGTTGTCATGGCAACTTACAGAAAAAAAAGCACTACCATGTAAGGAACTGTGACATGGATTCCGGGAATGGTTTATATTAAAAAGCAATAAACCCTTTAACACTTACCTTCTCTCTATTGCATGTCTGTGCAGCCTTCATTTTCAGTCACAACAAATTGTCACATGCATAATCACCTCAAAAAGAAAAACTGTTTGCACCGGGAATACTGCAGTAGCAGCAGTAACACTGAAATAACACAAAGGCTCCTCTTGCAGTGGTTAGGCAAGGGAAAGGGAGAAAAACGTTTGGCTGAGAATTGGGATTCTATCAATCATATGTTTGGAAGAGAAAACAGGACTAATAGCAGCTCAGCATGTCAGAGGGTTGGCTGGAGACTCAGCTCCAATCCTGGGATAACCCACCCCAGGTGTCAGCTGCAAGCCTCTTCAAGAGCCATTGCTGGGTTCCTACTCTGCTACAATGATGGCAAGCACAGAGTGGATCTTACGCACACGAAAGGCGACAGCTGGGATCAGAAACCGGCAAGACATAATGATCCTAGTAATTGATCAGGATGAGTTGCTTTAAACCCAAACGATTTAAATGGTTGATTTAAATGATTAATTTAAATCACTATGGTGTGTTTGGGCAACAGCGGCATCACAAACAGCCACTCCTCAACCTCATGCCAGTAAAAAAACAACACATGCGACACTAGTATGAGAGTTTGACAGTTTCTGTTAACATAAAAATATACTAATCCAAATGTGATTGGCAAGAAGAAGCAGCTTGGGAAAGGAGGGGGGGCCCACTGACGTCTATTTCATAATGGGGGGGGAGAAGTCCTGCTTCTGCCTGCAGCACCTTTTCTGAAAAGTTTTGATGTGCTTCTCCTCAATCCTCTCAACAGGGCTGAGGACCACCTCCAAAAGGTATTCCCATCACCACATTGCTTTGCCCCATACTATCCCTTGCTTTCTCACAGTTGGCCCTTTCACAAGTTGGTCCTGGGATTCATTTTCTCTCCAGCAAGAGGCTACTCCCCACTCCACCAATAATCCGCTTTACCCCCTCCACTTACCTGATCTCTCTCCTCTTCCTCTGGCATCTCTGGCTCAATGCCACCTGCCCTGCCCTCTTCCTCCATGTCTCTTTCTTCCAGCTGCCCATTCTCCTCTACACTCTCCTCCTTTGCCTTCCTCCTCACTCAAGATTTTGATCTGGCTCCTGCACTCCTCCACTCACAGGAACCTGCTTGTGCTCTGCCTGCCATCTCCTCACCTCCCTTCCAGCTCATTGGAACTCCCTTTTCAGCCTGCCACTGCTGCTCTGCTCTGTCTCCTCCTCACAAACTCCCCTGTAGTTCTGTGCTGGCTCTCTGCATAGCCCATGACTCCACAGCAGCTGCTTGGGGTATCTGGAGGTGACAGAGGCTATGGCCACCCTTGGGGCTCTTCTGCAGGAGCCAGGGGAGGGGAGTAGCAGCGCTTACTCTGAACATTAGGTCACAACCACCAGGTGTGAGGGGGAAGACAAACTGAAAGTAATTTAACTCAAGTTTTCCAATTTGAAATTCATATATTTCCAAAGCAAGTACACACCTTATAACTGGTTACCATACCAATCAGAACATGTTGCTTTACAACTAAATACACCTTTACACAAGCTAGGAGCTTAATGAGGAGCTTTCTTGGAAGACAATTCAGAAACTTCTAGTAGTACAAAATGCGACAGCCAGGATAGCAAGTAGAGCAGGTATAGCACCAATATTCTAACATATCATTCTTGTTGTATATATACACACATATATATCTTGTGTTGTGTGTGTGTGTGTATCATGGCCGAGGGAACCTGTAGTATCCAGGAATGATGGAAGCTATAGTCCAACAATATATTGTTTCTCTATCCCTGCTATTGCAGATGCACCCGATTAAAACTCCCAAATGGAATTAATAAAATACACATTTATGTTTTAAAGGCAGGACAGCTCCTTGCTCCCATGCTTGCTTTAGAGTGGTTGGTATCTTATATCCATGCAACCTTCTTTGGGTCTCCAACATTCAAGAGCCACAAAACTTCAACCTAGGCAAGATGCTCAAACTAGACAATGGTAAGAAACTGGCTATATTATGTGTTTGGAAATGATGTTTGATGTTTTTTGACTTTCCAGAATATCAATCTCACATTTGATCTAGAAAATCACATTGCACTATTTTCTTTCATTATGAGTCCAAGGTATCACTATACTTGTAAAATAATTGTGACAATAGGAATGCTGTTTTCCCCAATATTACTCTTTCTCGTCAGACTCTCAAACCATTCTGCATTTTTCCAAAGCATTTGTCTACGGTATGTTCCCCTTACAAACACATCTTGAAGGAAAGATAGAAGAGTTTCTTGCACCGTGTAAGTGAAGATAAGTAGCTAAGAATTACAGGTTTATTCCTGTGCCTTTGGGCCATGATGCAGTCTCTTTCACGGCTTCTTCATAAAACCACACACCTTATATGTTCATCGAGCATTACTCCACCCACAGCAGACTATTTTTGTGTTTTATGCCTCTCTCCGTTTCCACCCCCAACAATTCTCTGAAGGCTCTGAGTTGCTTGGCAAAGGAATTGGCTGCATTCCAGGTTCGGCAGGGATAGCTAAGACACCCTGCAGTCCTTTTATTCAAGATAGCATTATGGGTTTATCTTGCCTGTGAAGAAGAGAAATGTACCCAACCTGTCCTCCGTTATGACATCCTGGCTCAACCTGCAAAGACAGCCTGCTAACCCTCTGGCCTATTAAGTACAGTATTCTCAGATGGGCTAGTTCTCTGTGTTGGCACCTTTACCATCAGACAACCCTGAGTCCATCTGCAGCTTCTTCTGCTCCCTAATTCTTGAAATAAGAGTGTAGAATCCAACAGGATCACCAATTATTAGGGTACCAGAATGTCCTCCCCACACATGAACATAATCCTACTTATATTGTATCTTTGTGTGGGTCTTGGAAGCAAGCTTAGATGCCAAACTTGGCTGAAAAGCAGTGCATGAATATTATGAATACCTAAAAATAATATTAAGAAGAGCCCTGCTGGATCAGACCAAAGTTCTCTTTGCACAGAGGCCAACCAGATGCACATAGGAAGCCCACAAGCAGTAGCACTTTCCCATCCATGATCCCCAGTAACAGGCATTCAGAAGCATACTGCAGTTGACTACAGTACTGATGCTAATACAGCCACCAAAACTTGTAGCTCTTGATAACCATATCCTCCATTAATTTGTCTATGGAAATGTTACAAATTACAGAAATGAAACATTAAAAATCTAAGCACCATGTAGGCCTGCCTTATTTTTCTGTCAAACACAGCAACCTGGATTCACAACTTCTCCATAGGGGCACAGTTAATTCGGTGCCCAAATATATTTTATTCGTATTATCAAATTTGTATCCTTACCTTCCTCTAAGGAACTCAGGGGTGCCTGTAATAAGTTATCCCATTTGATTCTCAAAATAGTCACTTATGGTAGGAAAGACAGGACTAGTAACTGGCTCAAGGTCCCACAGTGAAAGAGATGTGACCCAGGTTCCTGTGATCTAACAACTCCAGATTAGCTCTCCAATTAGGTTATAAATTGACCAATAAAGTTTCTATCATAGACAATTGTTGCCACAAGTGACGAAACTATTTTTCAGACAGAGGGGGTGTCAGAAAGGTTATGTTACAAATCTGACAAGTAGGACACGTAGGGATTATAAATTCACATTTTGATTAATTTCAGGCCACACCAGGATTAAAAAATTAATTCCAAAAACAACAACAACATTTTATGAGAGGATTAATTATAACATTTCTATCACAATAGCTAAATTGGATTGAAATGGCTGCATGAATTTACACCTTTGTTTATTGTTTGATAGCCAAAAGATTTGCAATTCTACACCAATTCTAGTCTGACATGGTCTTACCATGATGGGAAAACCTCCAATGGAAAGTGTCAATATGAGGCTTAAGTACTTTATAATTTACTAAATAAAATAAACTAATTCCATTTATTTTAATTAAGTAAAAGCTACAATGTGCTAGATAGGATTACTGAATCCAGAGAAGCACAAAAGGTACAACATTTCAATTATATTTCAATTATAGTCAGATTAAGGGGGGGGAGTGTTTTCCCATTTCTTCTCTTCTTCTTAGTAGTATCTTTTTTTCTATAAATATTAATTTATTTCTACAACTACAAAAAGATCATTAAAAAATTACCAGCCTAAGTACACTTCCTGAAACTGCAGAGATACTCATGCAGTGTAGGACACCTGAGAAATCTGAATTAAGAAGAATGTTGTCAAATATATCCTGTTGTGTCAATTCCACACTCCAATATTCCAAAAGCCTCAACTGGGATAATTCTCATCCCAGGTCTTTTACATAGGAAGAACAGATTTGATCTCTTTTAAGAAAGTTCAGGAAAACAGAAGATTGAAGGAATATCCTAACAGCAGCATTGGGTGAACTGGTGGATAATGGGAGGAGTGCAGTCCTGATGGTTCTCCCTGGGTGCCTCAACCATGGTCTATTTCTAGCTCATCTAGCTGGAGTGAATCTGGGAAGCAGAATGCTGTGGTGGATCTGGTTCTTCCTTGCAAGATGAATCCAGATGTTGGCGCAAGAGGACTTCTGTTCTACCTCATGGTACCTTAGGGTGCCTCAGAGCGCCATCTTGTCCCCAGGCTTTTTACATGAAGCCGCTGGTGGGAAAGGAAGTCATCTGGAGTTTTGGAATAATGCTGATAACATTAAATTCTACCTCTCATTTCCACCTACTAACAGATATCTGGAGGTAGTTTTGGGATAGATGAGGGCCAAATTGCTGAAACTCCACTCTGAAAAGACAGTGATACTGTGGGAGGAAAGATCAGCCTATGCAGATGGAGGTCTGTAACTGGTTCTGGATTGGATTCCACTCTCTCTGAACCATTCAGTTTTGCAGATTGGAGGTCCTCCTGGACTCAGTGCTATCTGGGGAAGCACAGGCTGCATCTGCAGTGTCATTTACCATCTTTGGGTGGAACACCAGTCCAAGGCCCTATTTGGAAATGGTGTACTTTATCTCAATTACTCATATCCTGGTTATGTCCCGATTAAACTATGGTGATGTACATTACATAGAATTGCCTTTAAAGACAGTTCAGCAGCTTCTGGTACAGAATGCAGCTGATGGACGCTTGTGAACGTTGGGTTTTCAGAGCCTACTAAATGGTCTTGACCTTTTTAATGCCCTAAACTAGCCTCATCAGGAGTGATGAGAGCTATCAAAAATATATGGAGGCCATTAGGCTGGAGGAAGCTACCCTATACAGTTTCCTGAGCCTAAATATGCCCAGGCATTAAGATCACCAAGTGACCATGTTCATACGTCCACCATATTAGACATATTGGCAGGTATAATAAACAGGGCTTTTTCAGTCGTGGCCTTGTCACTGTGGAACTCCATTTCAATTTGTCTCCCTCATTGTTTTAGAGACCTTTTTACTACAAGCCACCTTTGTTTAAAAATGAAGGGCTGGAATTTGAATTTTTCTTTGAATGGCAGCCTCTGCTGTAAAACAAGCTCCATCAGGTTCCTCCCTCAACTGTCATGTACAATAGCTATTCCATAAGGGTATAGGAGACAAAGAGAGAGAGAGAGAGAGAGAGAGAGAGAGAGAGAGAGAGAGAGAGAGAGAGAGAGAGAGATGGGACAGCAGCGCCTGTCCATCCACTCTGCTGAAAAACCAGCAACTTTTGGAGCCACCTCTGCTTTCCCCTCCTCCACTCTCCCAACCCCTTTTTCCTTTGTGTCACATCATGAAAGCCAAAAGGAAATGACTGCCTTATCACTGATATTTGTAAGTAACTATGAAATCACTAGCTGAACAGCAGGAATAATAACGCTATTACAGTGGACGCTCGGATTGCTAATGTGATCCGTGCAGGATGCACGTTTGCAACCCGCAGCGGCGTGTCTGTGCACACACGGGTTGCGATTCGCACTTCTGTGCATGCGCAAAGCACAATTTAGCACTTCTGTGCATGCGCAACTGCCGAAACCCAGAAGTAACCCGTTCCAGTACTTCCGGGTTTCGGCGGTCCGTAACCTGAAAAAACGCAACCTGAAGCGTCTGTAACCCAAGGTATGACTGTACATCATTCTTGCTTTATGCTTCAATGTGTGATAACATTTAACTGTTTTGTTTGAATCACTGGTCTGAAATGATATGTGCTACTCTTCTAGTTTTTAACATTTTAAATAGTGGTGGGTTTTTAAACAAGTTTTTAGGATCCTGATTGCCACCTTGGGATAACTTTTTGTTTCAAAAACACATCAAGTGAAGAACACACTAATTGATAATCTGCTCTGGCAGTTAGACGGCCATGTATATTCTTCCAGAAATGCAATTAAGTAAAGCATTTTTATTTGACTCAGCCAACACAATGCATAGGCTGGTAGAGTAGAAAAATGAAAGGTTGGGTAGCCAAACTGGTGTCAAAGATTTAATGGTTACTGTGGCATCTTTCCATTCTGGATGCAGGTGGGAAGAACAAAGGAAACAATAAACTGCTGCTTCTTATTCACATGTAGAGATGGTTGGGAAGGTATTTTATATTGCTTTATTCTTTTTGTAAACCACTTTGAGATTGTTATTTTTAAACTATCAAGTGGTATATAAACTATGTGAAATAAAGAAATACAAGTGAGTTTAAAAACTAATCAATTGTCATTGTTGAAATATTGGCTCAGATCGGTTGCAAAAAAAGGCCAAACCACATGAAAATGTGAAGAAAGAAATACTTGCCATTATTTAAGATAAAGTATATGAGAATTGTGATGGTTTTTATATTGTTTGCACTTTAGTGTCTTTGGTTAAAAAATAATAATCAATTTAACTACTAACAAATATTGTAGTTGATGTGGCAGCAGAAGCATCTCTCATGGTGTCTGCTGTAAGATAAGTGCATCATCTTTAAAAAGATAGCTTTTTTCAGAAGTACTGCATTATTAATATACATATTTATGCAAACTGATTAATCAACTAAAGCTCAAACAATGAATCAATTAAGTTTTCTTTTATTGCATGACAGCCCTGATTAACAACTAATTCAAGCCCTGTCAGGTATGACTAGTAGAGCTGAGGAAGGAATTGAGAGTTCTAGCCCTTACTTCCTGTCCAGCATCACTGACGCCATTATCTTAGATCAGAAGTGGGGAGCTACGGCCCCCTAGATGTTGTTGGACTACAGCTCTCATCATCCCTGACCACTGGCTATGCTCATTGGGGCTGAAAAAAGCTAAGGGTCCAGTAAAATCTTGAGGGCCACATGTTCCACACCTCTGCTTTAGACGAAGCAAAATATGAGACCATGTCTGCTTTCCCAAACCTGGCCTTTGCCTCTGTTCCCTACAAATATAACCTCAGGTTCAGGCCCTGAGCAGAAGATAAAGAGTTATATTTTTGAGTGAAGTCTGAGTATATCTGGGACATGGGTGGCGCTGTGGGTTAAACCACAGAGCCTAGGGCTTCCCAATCAGAAGGTCGGCGGTTCGAATCCCCGCAATGGGGTGAGCTCCCGCTGCTCGGTCCCTGCTCCTGCCAACTTGCAGTTCGAAAGTACATCAAAGTGCAAGTAGATAAATAGGTACCGCTCCGGCGGGAAGGTAAACGGCGTTTCCATGCGCTGCTCTGGTTTGCCAGAAGCGGCTTAGTCATGCTGGCCACATGACCCGGAAGCTGTACGCCGGCTCCCTCGGCCAATAAAGCGAGATGAGCGCTGCAACCCCAGAGTCGGCCATGACTGGACCTAATGGTCAGGGGTCCCTTTACCTTTACCTTTTACTGAAATTATATAAAGGGTGGGAAATTTCCACCTCAGAAACTCGGCTCTTATTTTGTTTTGTTCATACAAGCCAGGAGTGCAGAGAAGTGCCATACCCATTTCAGAGGGCCAGGGCATACAGTTTTGCGCCCCACAGCCATGTTGTCTGCAACTGCAGTTCCTTATGTTCCATCACAGAAAGGAATGACAACTGCTTGCTTATATGAGAGAAAGAAAAGGTAACCAGGGACACAGCTGGCTTGTAAGGGGCTATGCCCTATATCTGAACCAGGAAGTCCCAGGGCCTGGGGAGAGAAGCAACTTCTGAACCCTCAAGTATGTCCCAGATTATAGGCCATTTACTTATCCCAGAAAACTCAATGGGAGCTCAGCGGCATCCCTGTTCTCTTTTTTGATCACACTAGAACATGAGACTTCTGTGGACAGAGAAAGAAACGGTTGATTTCTATCCCACTTTTTATAAATATTGCAAGGTACTTAATATGATTTGTTTTGTTTGTAGAAAACGTCTAACATGAATATTGCATACAGCCCAAACTTGCTCAATTTGTACCATTTCAGACAAGGGGGATTATCAATGGAGCTTTGTGGAAAGAAACTGCGTGGAAGTTTTCGGTGGGGTGGTGGAAACAACCTTTATTCAACATTTCAAACTCACTCAACTCATGTAAGTTCCTTACCAGTTAATTTCTTCATGGGCTGGAGCCGAACACTGATAGACTGATGTGTTAGTAATGGGGAGGATGGGAGAGAGCGGGACATGCCTTCCATAATCCGAATGTGCTGCATACCTTCAGGCACTGGGAGTGTTGGGATAGCATACTCTGGTTCAAAAGCACAGTCGTTCTCTGTGGAGCTGCCACCTGAGAGAAATATAACAAATAAAAGATCATTAACCAAGTATTGCCTCCTTGTTTAAAATACATACATAAAGCCTTAAATTTGTATGCCACCTTTCCATTACAGTGGTACCTCTGGTTGCGAATGCTTCTGGTTACGAACGCTTCAGGTTACAAGCTCCACTAACCCGGAAGCAGTTGCTCCTGGTTGTGAACTTTGCCCTAGGATGTGAATGGAAATTTGTGCGCCAGAAGTGCATGCACAGCGGGAGGCCCCATTAGCAAAAGCACGCCTCAGGATAAGAACGGTTTCAGCTTAAGAACGGTTTCAGCTTAAGTTCGTAACCAGAGGTACCACTGTACGGTGGTACCTCGGGTTACATACGCTTCAGGTTACATACGCTTCAGGTTACAGACTTTGCTAACCCAGAAACAGTGCTTCAGGTTAAGAACGTTGCTTCAGGATGAGAACAGAAATCGTGCTCTGGCGGCGTGGCGGCAGCGGGAGGCCCCATTAGCTAAAGTGGTGCTTCAGGTTAAGAACAGTTTCAGGTTAAGAACAGATCTCCGGAACGAATTAAGTACTTAACCCGAGGTACCACTGTACTGGTTTACAACATGGGGGGAAATTACATAATTATAAACTTAACAAAAATAATCATAATAAATAAAACATCCAAAAGTACACAACCAAACTGAACAATCTCCACATAAATCATAACTCAATGCCTGTGACATGGAAGATGGAGCAAGCTTGTTTTCTCCTGCTCTGGAGGGTAGGACTTGAACCAATGGATTCAAGTTACAATAAACAAGATTCCGACTAAACATTAGGAAGAACTTTCTGACAGTAAGAGCTGGTCAACAGTGGAACGGTCTCCCTTGGGAGGTTTTGAACTCTCCTTCCTTGGAAGTTCTTAAGCAGAGGTTGGATGGCCATCTGTCATGGATGCTTTAGCTGAGATTCCTGCATTGCAGGGGGCTGGAGTAGATATCCTTTGGGGTTTCTTCCAACTCTACAGTCCTATGATTCTAGTTTTGTCTCTGGCTCTACTCACCCTAATGTGGCTCCCAAAATATGGGAGGAAAGGTGATCCTTGACGGGGGGGGGGGGGGGGGAATGTCCTAAAACTATCAAAAACTGGAAAATCTTTAAATTTCCATAGTGAAAGCCTTGCACTCTCAGGTGGGCTCTATGATAAAAAAAGAAGCCAGTTTTCCTTCAGGACATCCCTGTTCTCAGCCTGGGGAGCCAGTTTTATAAATTACCGTATTTTTCGCCCTATAGGACGCACTTTTTCCCCTCCAAAAATGAAGGGGAAATGTGTGTGCGTCCTATGGGGCGAATGCAGGCTTTCGCTGAAGCCTGGAGAGCGAGAGGGGTCGGTGTGCACCAACCCCTCTCGCTCTCCAGGCTTCAGGAAGCTATCCCCCCAGCCCGGCAAGCTTCGGGAGCGATGGCGAAGCTGCGTGCAGCTTCGCCATCGCTCTCGGACCCGTTCTGGGGGCTGGGGTCGGGGGAAACTCCGGCTTCCCCCGCCCCCAGCCCCGCAAGCTCCAAGAGTGATGGCGAGGTTGCGCAACCTCGCCTTCACTCCCGGACCCCCAGCCCCGAGGCTAAAAACGAAGCCAGGACAGCGAGCAGGATCCATCCCGCTCGCTGTCATGGCTTCTTTGCTTTTTGGGGCTCGGGGGAGGAAATAATTTTTTTCCCCTTTATTTCCCCCCCCAAAAAAAAAATAAGTGCGTCCTATGGGCCGGTGCACCCTATAGGGCGAAAAATACGGTACATCGCCAATGTGGGTTTAGCACTGACTAGCACATCACACAGTAGCTCATTTATCTGGATTGCCTTGATCAGAAGAACTGAAACAGTGCCCAATCCCTCAAATGAATGCCTTCTGGGCACAGATACAAATTAGTAAGAAATACTGAGCATCTGAATTCATCCAATTAAGGCCAGGGCATACCATGCCAAATTCTGGTCAATGCACCAACTGGATCCCCCAGTCAAGTTTCAAATAGCAACCCACTGGGACAGGGAATAAGGTTAACTTGTGAAACCAGTAAAAAGCTTAATCGGCAAAATTGCTAATAAACTGAAACGTAATCCAGACAAGGCAGCAGTGCTCTGGGTCAGGAGGAACAAAAATCTGAAACTGGGGTTAAATGTTCTTTGTATGGGGTAATACTTCTCTTAAGAACCAGGTTCAGTTTGGGGATGCTCCTGGATTTAACTCAGCATCTGTGTGTTCAGGTGGCAGCTGCAGTCAGGAGTGCTTATACCTGGCTTAGGCTGAGCCACTAACTGCACCCATTCCTGCAGAGATCATACCTGGCCATGCCAACACGTGCATTAATCATATACAGACTGGATTATCACAATGCGTTCTAGATGAGCCTATCTTTGAAGAGTCTTCAGACACATCACTTGGTCCAGAATGCATCAACAAGAATGTAAGTGGACAGCCATGCCTCTCCTGCAGCAACTGCACTGAATGCCAATCTGTTTCTTGGCGCAATGCAAAGTGTTGGTGATTACTTTAGAGACCTAAACAGCTTGAATCAAAGATATATTAGAGGCCATTCCTCCCATTTCATCCTGTCCACTTCCACAGATCTTTCCATATGAACCTACCTGGACCCTGAGATCATCTTCCAAGACCCTTCTTCATGTGCCCCCTCCTCGAGAGTTCTGGAAGGTGGCAACACGAGAATGGGCCTTTTCTGCGGTGGCTCCCTGTCTGTGGAATGCCCTCCCCAGGGAGTTTTGCCTGGCACCTTCACTATACACCTTTAGGCGCCAGGCAAAAACGCTCCTCTATAACCAGGCCTTTAGTTGACTGACACCCTATGCCCTTTTAATAATTAATATTAATATTAATAATTTATACCATGCCCATTTGGCTGGGTTTCCCCAGCCACTCTGGGCAGCTTCCAACAGAATATTAAAAATACAATAAACACCAACATTAAAAACTTCCCTAAAATGTGTTTGGAGGGAGATATTGGGTTGTTTCTGTTTTTATTTTTATTTTCTATTTTGTGGTTTTATATTCTGATTTTATCTTGTGAACTGCCATGAGACCTGCAGGTATACGGTGGTATACAAATTAAACAAACAGACAGACAGACAGTCTTCTTCTTTGTTTCACTCATGGCGGAAGCACAATTGACAGGAACTAGAGAAAGCACCTCCTTAGTAGCTATGCCCAAACTGCAGAACTCTTTGCGCCATGAGGCCAAACTGGTCCCTTCTCTTGCCATCTTCCAACAGCTGGAAGACTCTTCATTTTTATCCCAGCAGGTTTTGCCTTACAGTATAGATAATGTTTAATTCAATTATGTTTATTTTCATTTATTATGTCCCTATCTTATCTCACATTGCCTGGTTTTGTATATTGTTATTTTATTATGAGGCTATGGTTTCAACTACAGAAAGCCACCCTGAGTAAGTTGCGTGCATTAGAAAGGCAAGCTATAAATCCCTATATAAATAAATAAAATATATTCCCAAGTCCTTCCTATTAAGTGTTGCAGATTCAATTGCTCATCCACTTCTCTCATTCTCCGTTCTTTACTTCTCCTCCAAGGAAAGCCACACTCTGTTTATTTAGCCATGCAAACAATGATGAGGAGATTGCTTCCTGTATATGTTTTAGAGAACTGTTTAGATTAGAGAACTTATTACAATTGTAAAAAACAAAACAAAAAACAGACAGGCATGGGCTCTATCTATCCAACGTACAGTGGTACCTTGGGTTAAGAACTTAATTCGTTCTGGAGGTCTGTTCTTAACCTGAAACCGTTCTTAACCTGAAGCACCACTTTAGCTAATGGGGCCTCCCGCTGCTGCCGCGCCGCCGCAGCACGATTTCTGTTCTTATCCTGAAGCAAAGTTCTTAACCTGAGGTAATATTTCTGGGTTAGCAGAGTCTGTAATCTGAAGCGTATGTAACCTGAAGCGTATGTAACCCGAGGTACCACTGTACTGCTAAACTAAAGAGAGTTAACATTGAACTTGTTCCACTACAGGGTCACCTTGGGCAATGAGATTTTCTGCACAAACCAAACTGACACTGCTGGGTACAACCCATTGGCTCATCTCACCTTAGAGAGGCATTAGCACTAATACTGTTATAATGTATTTATTAAATTTATTATCCTGCCCTTCTTCCCAAAGCAGGGCCACAAGAATGACCAAGTGGTCATTTTCTGGATTGGAACAGTGAAGACCTACAATAAAAATGAAGTAATCTCCAATGTCACAGTCTGCTAACTTACTTGTAATACAGACATTCCACAATCTGTGCAGCTAATAAGTTACTGACAGAAAATTAGATAACTTTCTATCAGGTATTTAATTAGATTTCTGTTCAAGATATGAGACGAAGGTTCATCTTTCATATTTTGAGTAATTACTTCCTAGAAATATTAAAGTGTCTACTGCTTAGAGAACTTAAAACTATCAAGTGGATTTTAAATGCTTCAAAATAAATAAATGTGGAATTTTTTTGCAGGTGGAGCAAAAGAGGAAGTATGCAAACAGCTGGCACAGATCTGATTTAGTGGAGCAAGCAGGTTAGTGCTCAGAATATGTTTCCACTGATTTCTTGAAGCAGCCCAACTGAACTGCATTCTGATGTGGTATTTTCTCTGAAGAAAGCTGCTGCTGCATTATCAAACCCCATTATCCAACAGCTATGGATATTTGTATTCACTATTCCCAATACAGTATACTCAACAAAGCCCACTACAAAAGGAGAAGTGGGGGCTACTAATTCAAGGAAACAGAACATTATTTTGTCTAAATCACATTTAACGGAAGTACATACATAGAACTATTCACAGGAGTCTATCTTCATCCGTAAATGTTTGGCGTTTCTAAAAAGATTGTGCATCGCTGCAGACTGAAATACATTAAAATATAATATCACAAATGGCCTCTGCAAGGCATATGTAATATCTGGAAATCCATGGTTTACTTACCTTGCCCAGAATGGCTCTGACAGTAGTCTATGCTTGCCTGCCTTCGGTCTGATGGTTCCTCGCTTCCTCCATCTGCAGGAGAACCAAAACAGCACAAGTAAATCAGCAAGGCAGATAGATCTGGCAGACGCAGCTTCTCTTCCATTAGCATCACTATCAGGCTGGGAGGCCAGCTGGTTTTCTTTCGGTTGCAAGAGAAAGAAAGCAACCCAAGAGCAAAATCTCTTTGGTTCTTGTCATTAGTCCCTGAACCAAAGGCCCCCCAAATCTACTTTAAGAGTCTCTCAATGCCTCCACAAATATCTGGACAAAATCACAATGCCCATCATTTAATTTTACAAGAGAGATCTAAACCATTTAGATAAACTGATCAAAAGAAGTACCGGTAGTTGATAATATTCAAAATAAAACCGGTAGTTGAAAACCAGCTGCTTATTCTGTGAAATATTCCTTGACACTGAATTTATTATCCAGACAATCATAATACACAAGTGTTTCTTATATTGTGCGGCTGTTCAGAAAAAAAAGTTACAGCAGCAGAAACTAACATGCAAATAAACCTTTGTGGATAAATGGGGACACGGAAATCTTATGCAATTAACCACACGTCATTCTCATTGATCAAATTACCAGATTAGTTACAATAGATAAACATGTCAATACATATATACCAGAATGCGTGGCGTATTCAAACTAGAATGTGCATTGAAGTAAAGCCATTAACAGCTAGCTGAAGCTTATATTAACTATATGAACTATAAATTTAATTACAAATGGAAGAGCGAAGGAGGCAGACAATACTAGACAGTAGTAGCAGGACAGGCTACACACTTGAAGCGTTCCATGCCAAATGTGATATTCACTACCACATAGCCTTAAAAATCTAAGTCTGCCCAAGCAATAGTCACAAACACACACACATTTAAGAGTGAGACATCCAATGCTAAATTACTTCCACAAAGTTAGGCCTCAGACTCTCCTTGGAAACCTTCCCCAAATATCTTTGATGCCACCATTCAAGTCTAGAAGGTGTCTACAGGAGTAAACACTTAAAATTCTGAAAATCACGTTAATGTCAAGCCAAACATCAATCGGAGATCAATAAAGAGAAAAAGATACAAAACTTAAATTAGTTTGTTCGATAGACTCATTGCTTGGAAGCAGTTTTAGCTCATGCTTCTTTATTTGTCAATGCTACTTTGATGCAGTGTTAGAAACTGAGATATGACACCTTCAAGCTAGGTCAGGGGTCTGCAACCCGCGGCTTCGGAGCCGCATGTGGCTCTTTTACACCTTTGCCGCAGCTCCGGGGCGGATACTAGCAAGGGGAGGAGGCGCATTGTGCGCCCCGACACTCCCCACTGTGGCGGGCGCTGTACTGGCTGTGACGTCGCATGGGGGCGGTGCGTGCGTTAGTCACGCACCGTCCCGACATCACCTTCCCGCCCGCCCACTACATTGTAAGGGGCATGTATGCTGGTCACTGCATTGAAAGGGGGCATGTACGCTGGTCACTGTTTTGAAGGGGAGTGAAGAACACAGACTTGTTAATTTAACATTTATTTCTATGAGGAGGAGTAATTCTGAGGGGTCAAACAAAGAAATAATAAAAAACGTGACAAAAAAGTTATTTTTATAATGACGAGTTTTGTGGCTCCCAGTTTTTCTTTCTTCGGAAACGGGTCCAAGTGGCTCTTTTTGTCTTAAAGGTTGCAGACCCCTGACCTAGGTTATGGGTACAACAACGGACTGTCTAGGCACGCTTTTTTTATAACAAGAATACAAAGCTGAAAATGAATGAACTGCAGCTAAAATATTATGTTCATTTTCCACATGGTCTAGTCGTTCCCCTACCCACCCGCCCCAAAATATTATTACAAGGGTCTCTTCTATAGTCTTCAGAGAATAGCTGGATGTGGGGAGGCAGAAAAGGGTCTTCCTTTCCTTCCACACTTCAGTTTCAATCTGAAATCTTATGCTCGGCAACTGCTCACGCTAATGAAATCCCCTGTCGCAAAATGCACCTAGAACAATGGGAGTTTCAAACACTGCTTTGATCCTGGTGTATTACAAAAATAGGGAATTAAAGACAATTAATACCAAATGGCAGTTTTGGCTGCAATTCTAGGCACACTTAGGTTAGTTTCATTGGATAAGGTGGGATCTCTGAACAGATTTAGAAGAAGGCAGTTTGCGTATTAAATTGCAAAATCACTTACACATCCTTCAGAAAGTCTCCCATAAATGTATTTCACCATCAATGAATCAAAAATCTATTATTTAAAAGGCATATGATATAACACAAAAAAACTATTTCATAGGTTGGCAGTCCTTATTTGTTTTGCTGGTGTCTCTATAGGATTTTTGGGATTTTGCTACAGCTGGGGTAGAGAATTTTTTCAACTCAATGCCATAGTCCCTTCCAGGCCGCCAATCAGGGGATAAATGCTAACTGGTAGGCGGGGCCAGAGACAAAATAGGGAGGAGTAAATGTAAAATTTTACCTTTGTGTATTAGCCTAGTTTGTTCACACACTCACAATCCACTTTATTTTCCATTGAGGCAAGCACGAAGCGCTCAAAAAGAGTGCAAAGCAGGGCTGGTGACAGGTATTGGCCCTGGAGTGAGTGTCACCTCATGAGAGTCCCAAGGGACACATAGAGAGGTCTGGAGGACTGTCGTGCTCCCGTCCAAAGCCATGAGAGCAGCTATTACTTGAGAATAAGGAAGAGATCTTCATTCAGGCTCATAGCAGTACAACCTCAGCAGCCATCATAAGGTCCAGAAGTCATAACTGAACAAAAGCTACAAAGATGTCCCAATAGTTGGCACACACCTCTTGCCAAGTTTTTAAAGATGAGCGAGTTCACGAGATTCTCTTTCCCTACGGATCTGCAGCACACACCCATCCACACTCATCTGATGCCCCAATGAAGGTGGCGCCTAGCTCTCTGTGACAGGATTGTGCCCTTCCCCTCTGCCTCCAGTGCCATCACTGACCAGCTCCTCCTTCTGGCTGGTCAAAGTCTTGCTTGCTACCTGACTTCTCTAGGTATTATTGGTACAGCACATAATAGAATGGAGATTAGTACAGTGGCATGTCTAATTGAGTCTTATATATCAAGCCGGAAAAGTTACTAGCCTGTTTTTTTAAGAGCTTTCTACCTGGTGGACTACCAGAGAAGGGACTGAGAAATCTCTCCTTCCTATGCCAGCCTGCTCACTTGCCTGCACAAAATTAATTCCATGCACTTGCTTGCAAGGAGTTCTTACATACAAGGCTGATCAAATTAAACTCAGCACAGGTTGTATGAGTCAATGATTCATTTGTGACAAGTATTACTCAAGGGAAAACTAAGGTCAAACAGCATGTACAAACAGTGGATTTGTGAATGCCACATCCAAACTCCAAATGACAGAAATTCTCCATAGCCCTTAACAATTATGCTCTTGGAAGCAAATGCCTCCACGGGAAATGAAAAATCCAAGGAGTCTGAAAATTTATCTAATATGAAGCGTATCTGGTGTGTCATGGAGCTGGTATCCAATTGCCTTGCTGTTTGTCCAGGATCACAATCAGCTAAGCTATCATAAAAGCTATCAACCAACTGCTTTGCTACAGTCACATATGCTGAATTCCTGAGTTCCTTTGGCTTCCTCTGATCTTATAGTATCTACAGTATAGTCACTCCCTCTGAAGGCAGAGGGCCTTCTCGGTAGCGGCGCCCACCCTGTGGAACGCCCTCCCATCAGATGTCAAAGAAATATACAACTATCTGACATTTAGAAGACACCTGAAAGCAGCCCTGTTTAGGAAAGCTTTTAATGACTGATGTTTTAATGTACAGTGGCACCTCGGGTTACATACGCTTCAGGTTACATACGCTTCAGGTTACAGACTCCGCTAACCCAAAAATAGTACCTCAGGTTAATAACTTTGCTTCAGGATGAGAACAGAAATCGTAGGGCAGGGTGCAGCAGCAGTGGGAGGCCCCATTAGCTAAAGTGGTGCTTCAGGTTAAGAACAGTTTCTTTTTTTTTTTTTAAATATATTTTATTAATTTTCCATATATTCATATCATATTAACAATTTACAATAAATTTTCGATTTTTAGACTTCCTTCAGCTTCTCTGCCAATCGTTCGAATTCTAATTTTTTAATACACATTTCCAAATTTTTATATTACCTTTATGCTTACGGTTAAGAACAGTTTCTGGTTAAGAACGGACCTCCGGAACGAATTAAGTACTTAACCCGAGGTACCACTGTATTTTTAATATTTTGTTGTAAGCTGCCCAGAGTGGCTGGGGAAACCCAGCCAAATGGGCGGGGTATAAATAATAATAATAATAATAATTATTATTATTATTATTATTATTATTATTATTATTATTATTATGCTTCCTTTCCTCCTACGCTCATGTTTCTTGAAAGGTGGGCATGATAGTAATATAATGAACAATGCAGTTCACTCATTTGATATTGGGTATTTTTTATATAACTGCTACAGAAATTGTGTTTATATCTTTTAGATGCTTTTCTACTGCATATATTTTATTTTATTTTATTTTTTGTCAAAGCAGTAATCTGTAAAATACAAGCATATAGTTGTGGCAAGGTTCCTTCAGCATGGATGAGCCACATAGGAACTGGGACAACTCAGCCTGTTCCTGTTGTTGGAAGGAAATCTGTTTGCAAAGAATCTCTGGCTGTGCTCACCTTGCTGATGAAGGGTGGTGCTCTCCTATCTGCTGGAGAAATGACAGAGACTCTCCTCCCTGGAAGAGAGGGGAGTGGTTGTGGGCGGGAGCCCGAGCACCGCCCCTAGCAGGGGGCGTTAGCCCCCTGCCTCCTCCTCTCACCTGGCTGGCGCCCACGCCCCTCAGCAGGCATCCAATCAGGTGCCTCCGAGGGGGCGTTTACAGCAGCCTTTTGCTGCAGCGCCAGCCTCTCCTCGGCCTCATTCTTCTCCGTCGTCTCGTCGCGAGTCACCCACCCTCCACTCCCTTTTAGCTCAGGGTCTTAGTTCATTGGCCTTGCTATGGACCTTAGGTTGGTCGCCCTGGTTGTCCAGGGGGCCTGGTAGGAATTTTTCCATTTGGCATTAGGCTTTTTGGTTTTTTCGCCTACCTCGTAGCAATCGTCACAACTTTGTGGTATTGGTGGGTAGGTTAGGCATTGGAATAATGTGTTGTGGTGTGTCGAAGGGCTAGGTGTGGCCATCGCCTATGCCTTCAATTTTTGGGTATTCCGTTAAAGGAATCTGGCGGTCGTGTACTCTGTCCGATGCCTGCTTGGCGGGAGGCCATGGCACGACCCTCGGTGACATCAGGGGAGAGCCTATAGTTAGATTAGCATCAACAGGCTCCACCTACTGGTGAATAAACCCACTTGTTCTAGACATCCAATGCCTAAGCCAATACCTTTTCACTGCTGTAATCAATAAAGTTGTGGCCTTTTCTTGCCCAT
The DNA here is from genome assembly GCF_964270895.1 of Podarcis filfolensis. Classification (NCBI taxonomy): domain Eukaryota; kingdom Metazoa; phylum Chordata; class Lepidosauria; order Squamata; family Lacertidae; genus Podarcis; species Podarcis filfolensis. The sequence continues at coordinate 43,232,022 of NC_139615.1, forward strand.
TAACCTTAGATCATGTGTCCTTACGTATTCATTTCACATTGCGGGGGTCGGGTCCTCGAACCACAAAGTGGAGCTTCCCACCAAAAGAGCAATACACAGTCTCCAGGCTATGGATCTGGTGCCCTTCCAACTCACACCTTACATTAGGGACTTCAGTCTCACAATTCGTTCTAGAGCTCCTGGCATTTCTTATCTCTCCAACCATAGGAGTTAACTGCAGGGTGCCGTGGGTGCTTGGGCACCCTCAATAATATAAATGTGGGGGTCAGGCATACGAAACCTTATACCTAAAACTACTCAGTTGGTCTCTAAGGTGCTATATTATAATTTTTAAATTCTTTTGGAAGGATTCTTTTAAAGACTTTCTTAGATCATATAACTTTTTTGAAGACTCGATTCTTTTAAGGGAGTTTTTAGGTTTTCAAGAAGAGTCTTTTTAACTACGGTATCTTTTTAAAGAATTGTTTTAATTAATTATGTACATGCGTACGCATGTGACGTCACATGTCCACCTTGCGGTAGCGGGCACCCACAATCCTGAGGGTCAGATGGCACCCCTGTCTCCCACACCTAAGTGAAGATGGTGTAATGCCATTTCTCATTTGGCTCTTAAGGAAAGAAGAACAAAATTAAGCCCAAAGCAGCTTTATGGGTATCACTACTTTAACAAATAGATTATGAGTTATTCACATACAGAATAGAGAGGAAATGAGTAGTAGTTTTACTGAGTTTGATACTATTTAAGTACTCTCTTAATAGGCATGATGCAGCCCTGTCTTCCAAAATCCTGTCCCCGGGAAAACACAACCAATCCATTATCTCAGTTTTAAGGAAGCAACTTAACTTCCCCACCCATATACTTCTGCAGCTGATGACAACTAAAGATTAATCTCAGTGTCGGAACCATAAAAAACTGCATAGGTAAAGGTAAAGGGACCCCGACCGTTAGGTCCAGTCATGGATGACTCTGGGGTTGTGGTGCTCATCTCGCTTTATTGGCCGAGGGAGCTGTGGCCAGCATAACTAAGCTGCTTCTGGCGAACCAGAGCAGCGCATGGAAACGCCGTTTACCTTTCCGCCGGAGTGGTACCTGTTTATCTACTTGCATTTTGACATGCTTTCGAACTGCTAGGTTGGCAGGAGCAGGGACCGAACAACGGGAGCTCACCCCGTCGCAGGGATTCGAACCACCGACCTTCTGATCAGCAAGCCCTAGGCTCTGTTGTTTAGACCACAGTGTCACCCGCGTCCCTGCAGTAGGGGCTTGCAAATGAAAGCTCATGTCAGAAGAGGTTTGCTTGTATTTGCCAAGGAATCTTTGATGTGTTTTCTATGATAGACTCATTATCTGCAATTTAAATACAATTTAGCCGTGTCCGACACTTCATGACCCCATGGACCAGAGCCTGCCAGGCACTCCTGTCTTCCACTGCCTCCCGCAGTTTGGTCTTAAAATACTAAGACAAATAAATTTTATAAAATATAGAGCAACAGAGTCCTCTTAGGCCAACTAATGGTCTGTTCAAGAACTGGTGGCACAAGCTCCCTGGCCTGGGCTTCCTAGCTTCCACATTCCCTCAGAGCACACAGGTCTTTCTTAAGCATTCCCAGGTCAAGTGAGGAAAAGTGTGTCCGATACAGTGGTACCTCAGGTTATACAGAAGCTTCAGGTTACAGACTCTGCTAACCCAGAAATAGTACCTCTGGTTAAGAACTTCGCTTCAGGATGAGAACAGAAATCGTGTGGCAGCGGTGTGGCAGCAGCAGGAGGCCCCATCAGCTAAAGTGGTATCTCATGTTAAGAACAGTTTCAGGTTAAGAACGGACCTCCAGAATGAATTAAGTTCTTAACCTGAGGAACCACTGTGGTTATCTCTGGCCATTGATGGTCTCTTCAGGAGCTGATGGTATGTTGTCCCATTTTAATTCTAAGTGGCTTCAATTGCTCAGTGCTGAGAGGAAGAAATCTTTATATGTTGAAAGGTATTTGTTACTTGTTTGTGCTTAAGAATTCCATACCATAGCTTACCAAAACTGAGCTAATTATTTATTACAAGGCTTTGGTATTCCTCAGCTGTGCTTTATGGGTTTTATAGTTGTTTCCCCCCACTTTTTCATCTAAAAGTTGCATGCTCTTTCCACAGTGTAGAATCATAGCCCGAAACAGTGTTCGAAATTCCCCAGACACCAGGCGCATTTTGCATTTTGACTATCAGCCACTTGCGACCAAGTGAAGATTCCTGGGCACCAGGTGAGCTTCGCTAGAAAGACCGTTCTATCATCAGGGCCCCAGTACAGAAAAGGCATGTTCACCAGAAGCCACCCACAACACTTTAATTAATGAGGACAGCTGGAAACAGAAGGCAGATGAAGATCCTAACAGTCTGGACAGATGCATATGAAGAGAAGAGATTCTTAAAGTACCCTGATCTCAAATTGGGTAGTGGCGCCCGCCCTGTGGAACGCCCTTCCAGCAGATGTCAAAGCGATAAACAACTACCTGACATTCAGAAGACATCTTAAGGCAGCCCTGTTCAGGGAAGTTTTTAACGTGTGATATTTTACTGTATTTTTGGTTTCTATGGGAGCCGCCCAGAGTGGCTGGGGAGGCCCAGCCAGATGGGCGGGGTATAAATAATAAATTATTATTATTATTATTATTATTATTATTATTATTATTATTATTACTTAAAAGCTCAAACTGGCACTTTGGATTGAGTATGGAAATAGACCAAAAGTCTGTGCAGTGGATGGAGCACCAATATAATATGAACATACATAACACCCAGTCCCAGTAAGCTACCATCAGCAATGGAAGTCCCATGTATAATGCATTATAGTAGTCCAAATCTGGTGGTTACTGGATCATGAATAACTGAGGACATGCTCCTGCTGTCTAGATAAGCTGGTATTCCAACTGCAAGCCTAAGCTGGTAAGAGGAACTCTGTTCAATGGAGGCAATGGCCTACACTTTTTGCCCAAGTCAAAAATTGTGGTCACCAGGTTCCTCTTCTAATGCCTCAGGGTTCTGTAATGAAGATAAGGAGGGGCAGATTGGCAATCACTCTAAGTGTCTAATGAATTATAACAGTCTTTCTTTATCTCATAAGAATAAAAACTGTTAACAATTAATGAACAATTAACACACTCCACAGTGACTCAACACAAATCACTCCTGGTTACCTGGCAACAGTAGATTTGAGGAATAAATAAATAAACAAAGTCCATCAGCTGTTGCTAAACAAATAGCAGTGTCTGTCGCAGGTCTTTTCAGTCTAGGAGAGACCACTCTTCTTTCTGCTCTCTCGCCCATCCACTTTCCCTCCATCATTTCTTTCTCTTCTTCGTGACATCTCTCCCCAGCTCCTCAGCTTCCCCTAGCCTTTCTCCTTTGCTGCCCCACTCTCAACAACCCCTTTTGAAATAACTTTCCACTCTTCTTTTCTCCCCATGCTGTGCCTTTCCCCTCTGCACAGCTCACATGTAAAGGCCCCTAGGAGCAGGAACTACACTCTTTGCCTGACCATGAAGCCTGTGTCCAGTCTTCCCAAGTCCTGCAGGGCAGGTTGACCACTTAGAGCAGTAAGATATGCTGGCTGGATGCTTCCCTCCAGAACAGTTGAATGTCTCTCCTCCAAACAGCTAAGGAAGTACCATCATCCCTCACTGGCTTGGCTGTTTGGAGAGAAGATGCAGCAGGAGTCTCTTCTACCTGAGCAACCCCCACCCTTCCTCCTAACCTTGCAGCTAGAGAGGGAAGCAGAAACTGCCACAAACCAGGGAGCTGCTAGTATGATCCCCACCTGCCTCTGCAAACTCAAACATGAGTGGGAGGTTGGTTGCCTACCATGCTCACCAGAGAGCAGCAGCAGCACATTGGGCGTCATGAATGTGGCAAGTGAAAATGCAGAAGTCTGCATGGAGGCTACTTATACCTCCAGTGATCAAGTGACAAAAACAGATCAAGGAGAACCCTCAGACTACCAATCAAACACTTCAGGGGGGTTGCAACCATGTCCAAAACAGAGAAGAAACTGTATAAACCACACTAAGCAATACGTATGCATTAGAAGGGTGGGACAGATTTTTTAAAAAATAAAAATGAATATTACAAACTGTAAGGCTATAAGGTTCATGGGTGTCTGGTTTGCATGACATGAGCACAAATGCTCTCTTCAGCATTTTCTGCAACACAGAATCATAGAATTATAGAGTTGGAAGTGAAGTCCAACCCCCCTGCAATGCAGGAATCTTTTGCCAACATGTTTGACTGAACATTATTTTGGGATAGTTTAGAAGCCTGATAACAATAAGAAAAGAATCTCTCTCTTCTATAATCATACTTAAAGCATCTGGAAAAAAAACCCAACTATTACTTAAAACCCATATATTGACTTTTCCTGACCTCTCATTGCCACTTAGAAAACAAAGTTGGAACACAATTTATTTCAATTATTTACACAATGTTTTTCAAATTTATTTTTTGAAGTGGTATCATTAACAGAAAAGCAATGCAATATAAAAATCATGTAAGGTAAAAGCATGCAGCAGCATTAAAAAACAGCAAAAAATGAAGAAAAGCATTCATAATTGCCATCTAAAAATGGAAAAAAGAGAAAGGCTATCAGATTTTCCTGGAAAGTGCTCAGCTATAGTGTCACTACCAAAAAAGTCCTGTCCTCATTTTCCAACTATCAGTAAGGAAAAATGGCAGGACCTCTGATGCCTATCTTAAGATTCAAATGGATGAATACAGTCCTTATGATCCTAGGCTTTTTAGAGCTTTCAATGCCATTTCTGGTACTTTAATTTGAGCCAGAAAACAAACCAGACACTTCCAACCAGACCAGTGAAGTCTACCATCAACACTATATCTCTGATTTTCTGAAATAAGTTTGTTTGTTTGCCCTCATCCACACCAGAACTTCTTCCAAGCGCTAGTTCAGAATTTTCAGCACTTCCCTACAATGATGAGGAAAATATGCTCATAACTATTCAGACTAACCTCTGGATGACATCTGCCAAAATTTCATGTTGATGTGAATCAGTATGAGGTACAAGACAGAGACAACCACAGAAAAGGACAATAGTTTCCCAGCACAACCTTCTGGGAACATCCTTCCATAAATGGGTCACCAATCTTTTGGGACCCATGAGCACATTTGCAAACCAGAGAAATTGTTGTAGGCACCATACACACATGCACAGAAACATGACAACCATTGCATATGCACACTCATTCTTCCTGCTGCCCCCAGGCATTAGGCTTGACAAAATGTTCTTTCAAGCCCAATTTCAGTGGCGAGAGGTGTGTCCAGTATGTGCAATGTGTACAGAAAACAATATAAAGCAATTCCCACCCTGACAAGGTGACCTAGAAAGATACTGTGGTTGATGGTATCAAAAGCTGCTGAGAAGTGTACAAGAATCAACATGTTGGCATGTTCTCAGTCCATCACTCAGTGCAAGTAATCCACTAGGATTGTGCTGCTGCTGGGATTCTCTGGAAGTCATTTTCTATCCCCAAAGTTAGAACTCAGATCATAAAAGGTCTAAAACAATTAGTTTCATCTAGAAACACCCAGAGATGAGATGCAGAGGCACCAACTGAGCAGAAGATTGGCTACCTCCAATGTCTAAGAGTGGGATTCACCTAAGGAGCCTCCTCAGCTGAAGCCATGCACAAGGACTTTCACTTGCTCAGTGGGGCTTTCCCCCTCTCCCCTTCCCCCATGGTTCAAGGAGGATATCAGCAGAAAACCCAGAACAGAGAATGTGAGGAGGGTGAGACTGTTCTGTCAAGCTAAAATGTTTGCACAGGCAAGACATTTGTAATAGTGCGACACTGAATTCCACCCTATGTATGGGAGCTAGTTCTGGTTAATTAACCAGAAAGAATGAGGTAAAGGGTACACATAGTTAGCCGCCATCCTTCAATGTAAAATTATTTATATACTGCCTTTCTGAGCACAGGTCCACCCAGGGAAGCTCAAAATACCATCCTCAAGCTGCACAAACTGCAAGTTATCCATAATAAGCTGAACAAGTAAAACAATAGTCTATCCCTGGCATCTAAGGGGCAAACTACATGTTACATTAACCATGTGGTTTGCCTGTTAGTGCAGGGTTTTGCTTTCACAAATAGCCCATGCAGGACTCCAGTCCTGATTGGGACCCCAACATCAGGCTAGAGGAGGTTTAGCCTTCTGAACCCTTTTGCAGTCCCAGACCTGGCTGACCCACCTGCTGTTTGCAAGAAGGGAAAGCTCCTGTTAGCTTCAATGAACAGAAATAATATTTTATTTGAGCTCTCTGCAATGTTTATTTTCCCACCTGCTATCTCATGGCCCAGCTGCTTCCCTGCTTCTGTTTATCTTAATGGTTTTGCAAATGAACTTCTCAAAATCTTTTTTCACTTGCCAAATAGTCAAAAGTGTGTTTTACAGCACAATCCTATGCACGTTAACTCAGAAGGTGGGGTTTTTTTGTATTCATTTCAGCTTAGTCACCGTTTAGTGTGCATAGGATTGCAGCCTTAGACATGCTTTGCCCAAAACAGCAGCTCTGAAGCTGCAAGGCACACTGCTTTTGAGACGCTGGGGAGTTAAATATTGTTTTTGAGATATGGCAGGGGAGTCAGCTGTTTGAAAGTAAAAGATCAACCATGCTTAAAGGTAAGCAATTCCAGTGATTTCATATAAGCTCCTTGCTCATTGGATTCCCATTCCCTTGTCTAGAAAAGCAGATTATGTAAACAAACTAATATGACGGGAGCTTGATGAGAAAAAGTCACCTATAGCCATCACAGAGTTAATTGTATTAACTACACAGTAATAACAGCAGTAACTTTAACAGCACATTTACAGAACAGTTCAAAGCATCTCATGAAAGAGATGAGATGAGAAGAGGGGACCTCTCCCTCTTTAGAAAGACAGCCACCTGGAATAGCTAATTCAGTATCACTTGCAGTATAATTTGAAGCTGCCTGATAATGTCAGAGCAATATTCTAGCCAGCCAGGGATTGTCTACTCTGACTGGAAGGGATCTCTCCCAGAGTCAGAGGAAGAGATGTTTCTTAGCTCTGCTATCTGAAACCTTTTAACTGGAAACGACAGGGAACTGGGGCCCTCTGCATGCAAGGCCCATATGAAAAAAACAAGAACTGGAACCACATTATCCTGCACATTATCCACTTTGCTGAATTTAGATCTGCAAATAAATAAACATGTACCCCCCCCAATGTTCTGTCTTTTTTATTATTCTGAACATCAATTGTCTTATAATTGTTAAGACTACTGGGTCTAGCCAGTCCAGTACTGTTTATTCTAGGGCTGGCAGTTGAATCCTGGTGGCAAATCTCAGCCCCCATTCCCCAGTGGCTGGATAGAGGACGAGGTGGTTGGACAGTGTTCCCAGAAGCTACGAACATGAGTTTGACCAAGCTGCGGGAGGCAGTGGAAAACAGGAGTGCCTGGCGTGCTCTGGTCCATGGGAAGAGTCGGACACGACTAAACAACAACAAGCGGGAACAGGGGACACACAAGATATGCTGGAAGGAAGTACACCCAAGTTGTGGCTGAAGCCATTGCCCTGTGAAAAGTTCAAATGTGCCCAGAGTCCTCTAAAACGGTGCAAAGTATCCTGGGTCACACTGATTCCAAGGGTTTATGGGGTTCGCTTCAACTTCCTGCACCCTGCCGCTTCTGACCATACTTCACCCTGCAGTCTAGCTATTTTTTTGTTACATTTTTACCTTGCTTTTCAGCCTCCTAGTCTTTTCTGCACCAAGATTAAGACATTTTCACTCACCCAGGCTTTTTAATTGAGTTTTTAAAATCCAAGCTACAAATTGTTTTATGTTGTTTGTGTTTAAGGTTTTTTTAAGAGGGGGCTAGGTTTTTTTCCCTGTCCGTTACTGGTTATTGTTGCATTTAATTGTTATATGTTGTATTTTAATATGGTTTTGTTGTAAGCTGCTCAGGAAATAGTTTTTGATGGGTGGCTGTAAAAAAATCAACCAACCAACCAACCAATCAATTAATCAAATATGACTAAACATGGTAAGCACTATATCAAAATATATTTGTTCTGGGGTGAAAAATGGGTAGAAGCTGGTGCTCCACCTCCTACAACCTATTCAGAGCGGTTTTAGTCAAAACTAGCTGCCTGTGGTCTTTCCCAAGTCTCTTATCTGCAGTCCTTTTCATTGGAGATGCCAGGAATAAAATGGGTGACCTTCGGCATGCAGTGTGCTCTACCATTGAGTTATGGCCTCTCATGATCCCTTCCAACTCTACTATTCTTTGATTCTATAGTCACATATGTGATTATGAAGCTCTTTGCTGCTATGTAAATTAAATTGGACCATCAAGACATTTCCAATAGCTATCAGGAGAATAACTATTGGGGGGAGGGAATCTCTTTAGCCCACTGTCTAAATACGCTACATCTTGAGCATGACAGTCCTGGGGCAGCAGAAGCTTCTGCGCATATTGCTGTGGCCAGAAATAAATGGTGTTTGTGTGTGCATAGACTGCCACACAGTTATGTATGCCTTAAGAGGCTGCTGGGTGTGGCATGACCAAATCATTTCCACACAGAGACTGCATTTGCTTGGGTCAGAGCAGACAAGTGACTTCCACTGTGGGAGTGGATCTATATATTCAATTAACAGCCAGCTGGAAATTGAAAAGTCATGTCTGGAATTGTCACTTTAGAAAAAGGGGCTAGAAGGACAATTCCTTGTATCCCAGAAAGTTGAGAATTATCTTCTGTAACATCACTTTCCTACATTTAAACCCGTAACAGTTGCTCCCCTAAAGATGCTTTGAGTACACACATGAAAAGCCTTTTCCCCTCCTAAGATATATTTTTAAGCCTACGAATTCAGAAACTTGAACTTCATTTACTTTTATTTGATGCACTTCACATGCAGCAATTAAATGATATTTTATTTTAAATAAATGGAAACATTAGTTGCTCTAAAAAAGATAATAAACACATACAAAAGCGGAACTAAAAATACTCATCTGGCATGTAATCTCGCATTTAAAACTTTGTTTAGAAATCACAGCCCAGGCTATTTGCTTGCAAATTTGCTCTAATAAGAAGCTACTGTTTTACTCTTCTTCTCTGCAAACAACAACTGGCACCAAACATCGAGTCAAAATCCTTGTGCTTTCCCCTTTCACTGGAAATATATTTTAATTGCAGCCAGTTTTTCATCTGCAGTTTGCAGCAATGGGAGTCACCAGCCATTTTGTTTTGAGCATGAAAGACTAACAAGCAGATGTCTCTATTCTACCTCTCTATTTAGCATACCAGATGATCACGAAATGTAAGTGCTAAAACAATACATAGCAACAAATATTTTACATAACAGAATGTATTTTGCTTCTAACACTGCTACATCCCATTTTATCTGCAACTCTTATCTGCACAGCCATCTATATTCTGCAGCCTCTGAAACACAAGCAAAAACAAGGCTTAAATTCTATTATCTCAAAACAGGTACCTTTTGCAACAAGAAGCTTCAGAGTACAATTAGCCTTTTAAATATTTTAGGTTAATAGGAAATGGTCATACATTTAACAATGCAAGAAGTGTGTTTCACTGCATCAGCTTGCAATAAGTAATAAATATATCAAGGCCAGCATACATTATTCTGACCTAATAAGCAGTCGAAGGAAGACTGCTTATTCTCCACCTGCTTGGACTGCAATAGCCTGCTGTAGGAATGCCAATTACAAGGCGTGTCAATGATCTCCAAAATTACACCTTTTTAAAGATAAATTAAAACAATTTCGAAGCTAACGGCCCACGATTTTATTCAGCTAATCTGTCACGAACGTAAAATTTTACATCCCATTTTTAAGCGATTGCCCACACCTCCTCCTGCAAACTGCAAAGTGCCTGTATGTCAAAATATATAGCGCAATCATTTGTCTAACAGAAACCAACTCAAAGAGCATAGCATAATATATGAATATTCACTACACAATAAAGAACAGAGTACCTCTTGGTCCAGACAAAACGTGCTGCTCTCTAAAGGAAACAGCTCAAGACAGCTCTCACTGCAATTCATCTTTATTTTTTACTTTAAAAATTAACAGAAATGATTGTTTCTCACCAGCATGCTGAAGGTGAGGTTGAATCAGAAAGGTATAACACTTCCCACTGTTACTGTATCCTATTACAGAACCAATCATATTACTCCATTTCATCTGCAATCACTCCATCAGCATTATATAACATTCTAGAGACATTAAGATGTCCAGAAGTTATCACATGGTTAAGCCTTAGTAGGTAGAGCAAGCATATGTAACTCTGGCAAATAATTTGATGCTTTCAAGTAATAACATGATTACAATTGAAACACACCAGTGACTACCCGGTTAGCAGCAACATGCAACTGAAATGTAAGGGGAAAGCCTTCCATTCCTCAAAATAAGAGGATGAAAATGAAATAGTACCAGTATTCAGTATGGGCGACATTCAGGCCTGTACTTCTTAACATACAAAACTGCATAAAACTACATTTCCATTAAATTTCCATTCTTCTCCTGTGTAACCATTTTATTCCATGAACGCAATCATCATGTTGGGTAATTTGCACACAATCATAATCCATAGCACCACACCATTTCTATGTATATGAGAGGTTTTTATCTTGAGGTACACTGACAGAAGCAATTCTTTAAGCAAAGGTTTTCTAACTGCTTTAACCAAAGGACAGCAATCTGTACTATCCCTTTTCCCTTCAGTTAACACAGCACTGCTTAAAACGTTTCTCACTCCCACTTTCTGTGGGAGTAACTTAATTATAAACTTACAATATCACAGTTTAAAATGCCACCCCCCCCCCCAATGCCCAGGTGTGGCCAGTTAATTTAACCTTTTTATCATGCTCCTTAATCACCAGCATCCAGCGACCAAAGCTTGAGTCATGCCAAAGTAGGCTGCTCAAAAAGAAACATAAAATCCATCTTTAAAAGCTAACAAATAATATGTCGCAATGAGGTATCATTCTGTGTCAGGTTTTATTAAAATGTTTGTACGGTTGTTGTATCTTCATATCAATCTAATAACCTAAAGCTACCTTGGACATACAATGTTCTGAGCAAAAAAATATAAAGCAAAAGCCAACTGTTCTTAAATGTTTGTTTTCTTGGGTTCTTCGTGGTTCTTTTATATCCCTCCCTGTCTCCAACAGGATCAATCTGATCAACAGTCAGACAAAGGCACTATTTTTAATGCTGACCATTTGCAATTCAAACCTAACAGGGTATTGCATTCATCAATAAAATATAAAGTGGCAAGTGTAGCATTCATTTTCCACTGCGTGTTTTCCTCCTCTGCCATCTCAACTGAGAATCCTCCACTCTATTATAAAATAAAACTTTATTCTTTTCTCCTGCCTCCCTCACTTGAAAATAATTTGTGACTAAAAGAAGCTTGCTGTAATGTTAGCTAAAGAATACAGCTTGATATAAGAATAAAAAATATTTCTTAAAAACAAGGAAAACCAGTATATACTGCATTATGCATGTAAGTAATATGGTCAATTTTATTTCTATTGGCATGCAAATGTTATTTTTTATTTGCAATATTTAAATACTTGTAACTAAAAGAAGGATTAAATAGGTTAGTATAATCAGAATGCTTTTGCTAAAGCAAATTCCTCTTGTTCTCCCCCTCTCTGTGCAGCTAAACGGCATTGCAAACCTACCTCTGCATCATACTGAAGGTTATTGTTTCTTAAGGAAGCCTCTCACACACTGCACCATTTTGCCTGTCTTCTGGATGGTGCAGAAGCTGGCAGAACAGCAGGCAAAGGAGTATACTGGAGTCAGCAAATGTCAGTGCTAGCCTCATACTGCAGTCTGTGCATTAAACACACTGAGACCCACAGGTGCCTACGTAGAGCCCTACAGCTGCAGGCAAGCTGTTACGTCTTCTCAGTAGAATGTCTGTGCTCTACTTTCATTCTTCATTAACCCATTGCGTCACGGTAAATCAGCACCACCCTTAGGATGCTCACGGCAAAATCTCAACTTAAGGAGACAGGATGCATATCAAGCAGCATCAGGGCAAGGCATGTCCTGATATCTAAACCAATAGCGAAGGCCAGACAATTATAGCTGTGTGTGCATATGGATTATGAATATTCTACCTTACCGCATTAAGTTACTTTAAAGGCACACGCTTCTAAGCTTTTTTGCATTACAATGACCACCATTTTTTTTAAAGCTTTAGTTTTTAAAATACACAGCTTTAGTGTTTAAAATGCCTGGGTGGGTGGCAGAGGAACTCCCCATACTTCAAGGACACTTGCAAAATAATACAATTCATCCCAAGGTATTCTGAAAATAAAACACATATATAATGCATAAATGGAATCCCCACAGCTTGATAGGTATAGATTTTGCATACAAATGAACAATGCCTCAGCCGCAACACATTTCCCCCCCCCCCCTCATTGGGGCCAACGGTAGTCATTCACTTATGACTGGAATCATGAAGGAATTAATCCTGTTGCTTCTCATTATCAGTGCCCTTGAGATTCCTGCATCACAGAAGGTTGGACTATATGACCCTTAGGTCCCTTCCAACTCTACAATTCTCAGTTTCTAGTAGGTTTTGGCCCAAGGCATTACAATATTTGACAGCCATGGAGTAGTAGTAGGTACTTTTAGACTGAGACAACCTGTGTTTAACATGCCAGCCCAGGTCACAAAAGTTGAAAGATGTCGGTCACTATCTTTTAGCTACATTACAGGTTTGTTGTGAGGATACAATGGGAAAAGATAATGTGTACCAGCCTGAGTTTCTTACAGAAACGGAAAAATAAAATTATGACAACCCTTTCATCCAAGGGCTTTAGGCATGGTCTCTTCCATTTTATCCTTACAACCATATACTGAAATATAGTGTTTGGCACAAAATCAGCCTGTGTGCTTTTGTGGACGAGGTAGGATTTGAATCCAAAACTCTCCAATAATAACAAAGAACAAACGCAACCTAAACTGTTCAGAAATGTTACAGGTTACATTCATTTTATAGGTTGCTGAATGCTCAAAAAGCAATTTTAACCAAGAAGTGTAAAAAAACTAGACTACCGGGGTGATATTCTTAAAATATGGCACAAGATCTTTCATAATACTGTTCAAAACCATCTGTGAAAGCTATAAAACCGTATGGTGGTGGGAGGTTATCTAGCAAAATGCTTGGTACAGTAAAATGGTTGAAGTTACAAAATGTGCTCGCTCTCCTACCAAGATTTTCCATAATTTGTTCTTGCAAGGACAGAAAACATAAGAGTCCACTACAGAAGCAATTCTGCTTTTCCCCTCAACCTGAAGACTCAAAAGCTGCAATCAGACGTGCAATAAATCCCAATCATAGCTAACCGAAGTGTGATTTCAGAAGAGGACACTGAAAGAACAGAGGGAGATAAAAGATCAGGATAGCTCTTCTATTTTGGTCATCAGGTAGTTAAGGCATTTGTTCTTACTTTCATTTCATTCATTCACTCATTCAATTTCTATCCCATTTTTCTTCATATCATGGTCCCAGGCCAACTTACAAATTCAATTAAAAATCCATCTATCGAAAGAAAAGCTGCAGAAGAGCAGCAGCTGGAAAAGCTGAGAACTAGGAAGAGGCACTTAACATCCATAATGACTGCTACTACCCCAAGTCTATTTGCTTACTGCTAGAAAGGAGGTGGACCATGCTGGAACCAACATACATCAAAGGAGGAAGCTCCATCCCTATGAAGGACAACAGGTGCCTGGCTTGTTGGCAGCTATTTCCAGGGTGCAAGGGTATTCTCCTCTGTAACCTATTGTGAGCAGACTGAGTCATTGCCAGCAAGGGCAACTTCAAAGGTGGCAAGAGCAGGAGAGCATAAGGGTCCTCATGCTTTGTTAGTTACTATTGGTCTTTTCTCAAATTACTACACCTAGAGTCTATACAACTGAATGTGCCAAAGTCAGAGATGAATGTGGTTAGGCCCTTAGTGTGAGGGAGGCCTTTTATATCTGGGAATTGGTAGTATGACAGTAGTCTGTAAGGTAAGAGTATGAAGCCGTTTCCAGTCTGATGCCTTCACAGGCAACCTCACAAACAGCACATACTACTGATGAGTGTGGCAAGAGTGGGTGTGGTCACACACACACCAGTCTCCATCCTTCTTCCAGACAAGCAAAAGGTAGTATCACAGTGAAAGGACACAATCCAGTTAGGTAAAACCAGTTGAAGGGGGGGGATGCAGAGCAGGGCCAATGAGGGGTGTGGCCTGGGCAGAGTTCCAAGGACCAGACAGCAAAGCACCTGGGAGAGGTCATCTGGTTTTTTGGATGCTGGTGTCTTTGGTAAGCTGGTAACATATATCTATATCTCCTTGTCATCAAATCAAGTTAGCTGTGAGATCAATATAAACAAGTGTCTCAAGTTCAGCTGTCTAGAGGCCAAAGAAACTCCAGCTCAATCCAGGTAAGACCAAGGGGCTGATGAGTAAAGATAACAATGGACTGAGAGCTTGGACTTTTATGTGAGGGAGGGAACTGCAACCCTCTCCCAAAAGAATAGTGTCCACAGCCTATGGGTGCCCTACAGATGGATACTGAGGTAGTGTCCATGGCCCTATGAGGGACGGTTAAGGAAGCTGGGTATGTTTAGCCTGGAAAAGCGGAGACTTCCATATGTGGTGGACCTGCGATAAGGTAAAAAAATTTTGGGAATCAATTTATAATGAACTCAAAAAAATATTTAGATATACTTTCCCCAAAAGACCGGAAGCGTGTCTATTAGGCTTAATAGGAACAGAAATTAAAATAGAAGATCAAAATTTGTTCATGTATGCTACAGCTGCCGCGAGGACCCTTCTGGCCCAAAGATGGAAAGTACAAGATATACCAAATATTCAGGAGTGGCAGGCGAAGTTGACAGAATATGCAGAACTTGCCAAACTGTCAGGGAGGATCCGGGACCAGGGAGATCAAAGATACCAAAATAACTGGAGTAAATTTATTGAATATTTAAAGAAGAATTGTAAAGAGGTCAAGACACTAGCAGGATTGACATAACACCTCCAATGTATAATAGTACTAATATGAGAATTATGTGCGTGATGGAAAGAGGATAAATATACCAGTTGTGGGGAGGGAGGGGGGTCGCGGCTTGGCAGAGTCAAAGGGAATGTATGGTGCTATTACAATTTGTTGGAAAAGAATATGTAAGGAAAACAATAAAAATTCACTCGGGGGAAAAAAAAGGAAAAGAGGAGACTGAGAGGAGATATGATAAGCATCTTCAAATATCTCAAGGGCTGTCACATGGAAGATGGAGGAAGCTCGTTTTTTGCTGCTCTGGATGGTAGGACTTGAACCAATGGATTCAAGTTACAAGAAAAAGCACTTGAGGGTGCTGAGAGGAGCCAGTGAGATATATGACTTGGGGAAGAGGTGTGGCCTAGACAGAGTCCCAGCGGCCAGATAGAGAGACCTGGAAGTCTGCATTAGGCCTCAGGTTCTCCACCCTGATATGCCCACTATATCAGCAGCATGATGGAAAGGACAGAAGCAGCAGAATATAGTTATATTCACCCATTCTACTGGACTTAACTGGGAGTGCTTAAATGATAATCAGATGGAAGTATTGTTGAACCATTTGCTTACAATGAAATCAGGGGACAGATCCTCTTATGGATCAGGAAATGGTAAAAGCAGCAGAGAGTAGGAATAAATGACCAGTTCTCACAATGGAGGAACAAGGAAAGTGAAGCACCCCAAAGATCTATGTTGAACCTAATAATAATAAATAATAATAATTTTATTATTTATACCCTGCCCATCTGACTGGGTTTCCTAAGTCACCTATAATTTTTATCTTGTTCATAAATGGTTTGGAGTTAGGGGTGAGCAGTGATGGTTGATGAAGCCAAGTTGTTCATCAAATTTGCAGATGACACCAAACTGGGAGGGGTAGCCAATGCCACAGAATTGGGATTTAAAGTGACCTTACCAGATTGGAGAACTGGGCCCAAACTAACAATATGAATTTTAATAGGGACAAATGCAAGGTTCTACATTTTGGCAAGATGAACCAGATGCATAAATATGAGCGGGGTTTGGGGGGAACACCTGCCTTGTCAGTAGTACATGTGAAAAGGATCTAGGCGTCTAAGTAGACCACAAGCTTAACAAGAGTCAACAGTGTGACGCAGCAGCAAAAAAGCTAATGCTATTCTAGGCTGCATCAACAGAGGTATAGCATCCCGATCAGGAGAAGTAATAGTACCACTCTATTCTGCTGGAACGTGTGCAAAGGAGGGCGACCAAGATGATCAAGGGTCTAGAAACCAAGCCTGATGAGGAACAGTTGAGGGAGTTGGGTATGATCAAGAGAAGTAATAGTACCACTCTATTCTGCTGGAACGTGTACAGAGGAGGGCGACCAAGATGATCAAGGGTCTAGAAACCAAGCCTGATGAAGAACAGTTGAGGGAGTTGGGTGTGTTTAGCCTGGAAAAGAGGAGACTGAGAGGAGATGAGATAACCAATGGCTTCAAGTTGCAAGAAAGGAGATTCCAACTAAGAATCAGGAAGAACTTTCTAACAGTAAGATATGGGGAGGGAACAGAGCACACCTACAAAAGGGACCCAAGATTATTCCTGATGTAATCCCATGGATTCCTGAATGCTCTAAAGGAGTTTCCAACTGGCAAGCTTGGTACTCCTGTGAAAGCCTTAGTCTGAATGTTTCCATCTGACTGTTTCAAAGGGCTACTGACATTATCACTCCCAGTCATTCTCTCCTGCAGGGTGGAGCCTGACTGGCTCTCTGGTTTTCTGGGCAACTGCAGGCCTATAAAGCAAGCACGATGACAGCTAGAACACAAATGGCACAAGTCTCAGATTAACGATGATCAAATACAAGGGTTTATTATTGTGCCTACTTTGCGGCAGGGATTGCAGCACATCAAGCTCACTTTTTTGACAGCATTGCATCTCAAGTCCACCAAAGTTCTGCCAAATAGCGTAACACCTCCAGGTGGTGAAAGCAGTCCTGCATAGGGAGGTGGTATAACCATAAGAAGCCTGCGGCAACAAATCTGTGAGGCACTTTTTTGTGGATAAAGTCACTAATATTCTCACTGAACTTAACACCGCTGTTGATATGGAGTCAAAGAAGATACTCAACTCCTGCTGTTTGGGATCAGTTTCAGTTAATGCAGCCTCAATTACATTGCCTCATTTCTAGAATGCCCCCTCCCCTTTACAGGTATGCCAGGAGACAACAATGTTCTCATTTCAGCGCCAAGTGAAGACATACCCAAGGTTATTAATGAGTGACTGTTTAAGTCTTCCTCTATTTGGTTGTCTTTTCTGAAGTTTTAAAGATTTTTCTTCTTTACTAATTGTTGTTTATAATTACTATTGTAGCCACCATGTTATCAGTGCCAATCAAGGCCAGGTTATAATCAAGCACAACCTTTCCATGCAATTGAAAAAAGAAAAGAAAAAGAATGCTAAAATATATTCTCTCTTTTTCTTTTTCTTTTAAATCCATTTATATTTTTGCCCTTTTTCCATGGAAGTTAAGGCAGTCCACATGGAATTTCTAGGCAGTCTCACTTCCAAAGCAGAAATCAGACCTACACCCATTTAGCTTCAGTTTTGAAAATCGTATGTTCTCTTCTAAAGCAAGGTTTAAATTAAAAAAATTTAAGTCCCATTTTCCTCCCACGCATTTTTAATCACATAATATTTCAGTTGACTGTGGTAAGTAACTCTGTGAAACTTCATTTGCATAGTATTAAATTAGGCAGCTCTCATTTCCCTGTAGATTAGAAATTACACAGGCTAGCGGTTTTCAAAATTTCAAACTGGTTCAAAAAGAACTATTGCTAGTTCTCTTTGATAAGCTGAAATTTAGTAAGCTTAAAGGCATCAAAAAAACTGATATTTTTCTGCTTTTACAATGGTATATAAGCAATACGTTTTTTTTCACAGGAGAGTTGCAGAAGCAAAAGAAGTCTGTTTACAAGAAGCAAACTTTCTAGTATACAAACTTGCATACAAGTATGCACACAAATATATTTCTATAGAATGGCGCATAGCTATGGGTGTACCTACCAGTGTCTAACGCAGGCTTCCTCAACCTCAGCCCTCCAGATGTTTTGAGACTACAATTCCCATCATCCCTGACCACTGGTCCTGCTAGCTAGGGATCATGGGAGTTGTAGGCCAAAAACATCTGGAGGGCCGAGGTTGAGGAAGCCTGGTCTAATGTATTTACCGTATTTTTCGCTCTACAACACGCACCCGACCATAACACGCATGTAGTTTTTAGAGGAGGAAAATCCGTAGGCATGCCACCCGTAGGCATTCCCTCCATAACACGCACAGACATTTCCCCTTACTTTCTAGGAGGAAAAAAGTGAGTGTTATGGTGCAAAAAATACGGTACATCCATCCACCCAAAATACATGTGCATATACCATGCCTGTTTTTAATACATCCAGTACACCAAGTACACACGGAGAAGGCTGATTTCCACATGCAGATTATATTTTCTGGATCACAGTGATTATTACTGATATGCTATAGTATGAAGAAGCAAAGCTTTTATAGAGATGACACAGAAGTCTATCCAAAGACCAAAAAGTGTTAACAGTATCAACCGCTTATAATAACAGCACAGGAAACTACTATAAAATATAATGACCCACCTGGTCTACAGGCGTTCTGCAAGTCCACAAAATTCAGAAGATATATACTGCTTTAAATTCATGATAAATTATACCTTCATTATTATACCTATTGCAAGTTACTGCAATAGGTACACGTATGCCCCCTCAATACACTAATCTTTTTTTAATGGCAGATTTAGAAAGATTCCCAGCTAGCTGCTATGCAGCCCCACTATTATACCTTAACTAAATCAACGACATTTGTCTAATTAACCACTTTTGGCACAAATCTGTGGGAAATGTGGTATATAAATAAACCAACCATGACTAATATGGACCCACTTTGAAGTGTCACCTAAGATGTTCCGTCCTACCTTCAGTTCTTTCCATCTCACCATCAATCTGAGCATTATCTACTCCACCTTGAACATTAATTTCCTTGTTACCACAATTTGATGAACAGGGTATGTGGGGCTTCAAGACTGCTTATATCAGAATCCAAGTGAGAATTACACATTCGTCTATGCCTTTACAGTAAGATCTGTTTTATACATGCCACACAACACAACCAAGCCTTACACTACAACCGCATTTGTTCATATCTATCGAGTTGTGACAATCAGCTGAACCTTTTGAAATAAGCTTTCTTAAACATCTCCAGATTTCAATGACCAGTTCAATACTCAGAAGACAACTACTTCAACATAAAAGCACCACAAGCGAAAAGACAGACCTCCTGTTGATTATTACCTGCAGCTCACTGCTGGGTGTCTTAAAATGCTTCATAAGGAAACTACAACCTATTTTCTGGAATGATCCTGTTCTCAAAGAAACCACAGGAGGCACACCACTGCTGGCATACAGACAAATGCTCACATAACCTGAATACTACTTACCATGGACAAACACATCTTCTCTAGTTTATGAACAAAATCTTGCAAATATCAGCCATATGTAAACCGAGTAGATATGTAAATCCATCACATCAATGGTTCTTACACCTACACATCTCAGGATATGGTAAACTTAATTTCATGCTTCATGTGTCCATCAGCAAAGACTAAATGGTCCTTAAGGCAAAGACTGAATGATCACAAATCAGGTACAAAGAGCAAGAACACTAAGAAACCAGTAAATGATCGTTTTAATCTCCCTGGAGAAAGTGTGACAGGACTTAAGAGTTAGCTCTGAGGAACAGCAAATCATGTAGACACATGGAGCAGGAGGGGCAGCTAATTTCTTTTAGTCTAAGGGCCACTTTCACTTACTGAACAACCCTCCAGGGTCCACATGCCAGTAGGGGTGTGGCTAACCCACACTCATATGCACATACAGGTCATAAAGCACCCCCCCAAAAAAAACCCTCAGTGATTCGTGCACATCAACTGAGACGCAGGTTAGCACCCCTTCCCTGCTTACCATATGATTCACAATGGGACAACTTGCATCCACATCACAGCACTAGGCTAGGTGGAAAGGCTGAAAGTCTTTCATCTATCCCATTATCATGTTGCTGTCTCCACTTCCAATACTACATATGATTAAGTAGGCTGTTGCCAACCGCAGCTTATGCTTTTTTACAATAACTATGTTCAGAAAAGTTAGTCACAAGATACTACCAAACACATTTCTCTTCTCAAAGAAAACAGACAACAAGTTATATGTCCATTTAGAAATAGGAAGAGTTACATTTTTTTTACTCCTGAACCATTTCTCAAAAATTTATTAGGAATGCTCTCCAGATGCTCTCACTTACTTACTTACTTAACCAAACCTTTATTGGGCATTACAAATATAGGCCATCATAAAACATCCATATATAAAATTTTAAAACAAAGAAATAAACAGCATTGCCCCAGCTTCTCTGACCTGACTCTGAGAATCTTATATAGAGGGTGACAGCCTTCAGCTGCAATACCACATCATAGAATCATAGTCATAATCAACTAGTCCACCCTCCACATTGTGCAAAATCACAAATGAAGCATCCCTGGCAGATGGGCATCACTTAGACGTTTGTGTGACCTGTCTTTCTGTCACATATTCCCCCATACAAAGGGCCCCAAACAATGTTAAGGATAGAACAGCCCAGAACAGGATGATCTCAAACCTGAGGCCAAGGCCTGATGTACTTTGTTGAGCAGTTCATAAGGTACGGGTTTCCTGCCACCTGGCCTTGCATCACCCTTCAACATGCTCTGAATGCACAGGATGGGTCTGGGTACCCCTGCACTTTATTAAATAAGAAGATAGCCACTAGATGCCCATTGTACAGGGAGCTAGACCCTGATCTTCAAGTGAGGCTAAATACAGGTGGACTTCCACCTCAGTAATTGGTCAGTCTAAACTTTATATCTAACTTGCAGAGTTCGCTATATTTTATGATCGTGAGTATCTTTCAGGAAGGAAACTTCCAATTTCCCTCCTTTTTAAGTATGAGAAGCAGTTGAGCACAGCATGCAGGACAGGGAGAATGCTGCAGAAGTATGTAACATTAGCTCAGGCTTCCTCAACCTCGGCCCTCCAGATGTTTTTGGCCTACAACTCCCATGATCCCTAGCTAGCAGGACCAGTGGTCAGGGATGATGGGAACTGTAGTCTCAAAACATCTGGAGGGCTGAGGTTGAGGGAGCCTGCATTAGCTGCTGCCTGCACCACTACCACATGCCGGAAACGGCAGCTCAAATTCTTGAAGGAAACATGCCAGGCTGAAAATCTGTTGCATGGGGGGGAGGATACTTTAAGTTTCCCTCTTTTCAAGACTGAACAATGCCCAAGCTTAGTGTCTGGCGCTTTGAGAACTGACAGAAGCAACATACTCCATAGCTGTTGTCTTTATCACTAGCACCTAAACAGAAGAATGGCTGTCAATCCCACTAGAGAGCAAGTAAAAAAAATCTGCCTCTGAGGAGGGGAACTTCTGGTTTCCAGCTTTTTAAAAATGAGAGCCAAATGAGCATAGCATATTGAACAGTGAGAACATATTGGGAGCAATGCACTCCATCTGTTGCTGACTTCACCATTACAACCTGTAAAGATCAATACTAGCTGGTCTTACACTCTCCACTGTTCTTTGAAGTATTTTACTTAACAAAACTTGTACACTGCTTACTTGATAAACTTCTAAGCAGGTTATAAATTTGTATAATTGCCCTTCCCATCATTCTCCCCTTTAATCTAGAAATTCCAGTTGTTCAAGCCTTTATTCCAGAAGACAACCCTCCGTTGCTTCTATTATTTTGGTTTTTCTGTGCCCTCTGCCTAGCTCTACTATAAGCCTTCGAGAGACAAGGCAATCAGAACTTCCTATTGTGGACGCACCAGAGATGGATATAAAACAGCAATCTGTGAAAATTGGAAACAGAACTGTTAGATCCTAAAATGAAGAACTTGTCAAGAATGTATAACTTGCTGTTGAAATGGAATACTCAGGATGAAATGGTGAAATCTGCTATGATTAAATGGGCACAAGATATTGGACACAACATTATGATGGCTGACTGGGAACAGTTATGGACCACAGGTATGAAGTTCACGGCATGTAATGCCTTAAGAGACAATATAATGAAAATGATATACAGGTGGTACATGACACCAGTCAAGCTTGTGAAAATTTATCATTTGCCCGGTAATAAATGTTGGAAATGTAAAGAGACTGAAGGTACATTCTTTCACCTTTGGTGGACATGCCCAAGGATTAAGGCTTTCTGGGAGATGATATATAACGAAATGAAAAAGATATTTAAATATACCTTTCTGAAAAAACCAGAGGCCTTTCTCCTGGGCATGGTCGGCCAATTGGTGCTAAAGAAGGATAGAACTTTCTTTATGTATGCTACAACAGCAGCAAGAATACTCATCGCAAAGTATTGGAAGACACAAGATCTACCCACCCTGGAAGAATGGCAGATGAAGGTGATGGACTACATGGAACTGGCGGAAATGACTGGCAGAATCCGAGACCAGGGAGAAGAGTCGGTGGAGGAAGATTGGAAGAAATTCAAAGACTATTTACAGAAACATTGTAAAATTAATGAATGTTAGAAGGATGTTGAAATGAATCTATGTGACTTTAGCAGATATGCTATAAAGACTTAGGAAAAATAGACTGTTAATTCGTGAAAGGAGGGAAAGTAAAATTATATTAGTTTCAAGATAAATTTACAGGACAATAATTTGAAAAGAGGGAAAGGATTTGCTGAAATGGATAATTGACCTAGAATACAAAAAAGGGAGGTGTGAGGAGGTCAGGGAAATAAGCCAATGAAAGATAAGTAATGCGAGGATTGATTTGTTTTTAATTGTTTTTATTTTTCAGTATTTTGTATTTTTTGTTTTATTTTTTTTTATTTTTTCTGTAATTATTTGAAACTTCAATAAATATTATTTAAAAAAAATAAAACAGCAATCTGTGAAGCACAGGTGACTTATGAGTAGTGGAAAAATACTTAGGCTCTTCCTTCACCATAAAGGTAAAGGGACCCCTGACCATTAGGTCCAGTCGTGACCGACTCTGGGGTTGCGGTGCTCATCTCGCTTTATTGGCCGAGGAAGCCAGCGTACAGCTTCCGGGTCATGTGGCCAGCATGACTAAGCCACTGCTGGCGAACCAGAGCAGCTCACAGAAGCGCCGTTTACCTTCCCACCGGAGCAGTAGCTATTTATCTACTTGCACTTTGACGTGCTTTCGAACTGCTAGGTGGGCAGGAGCAGGGACCAAGTAACGGGAGCTCACCCCATTGCGGGGATTCGAACCACCGACCTTCTGATTGGCAATCCCTAGGCTCTGTGGTTTAACCCACAGCGCCACCTGCGTCCCTTCCTTCACCATAGCACCATCTTAACACCACCATCTGAACTTGATGAGGTTTGCAGTGGTAATATTGGACATAAACACACCCTTGTCCTACCTTGGTGTTGGAATGCACCTCAGCTAGAAAGGCAAACAAGAGAAAGTATCCTCTAGTTTTGAACATCAGTTTTGATGAGTATAGTCTAAGACATCATGGCTCCTGGCAACTCAATTCCGGTTAACAGCCCCTCTCACTAGAATTTTAAAAGGTACTTGGGATTGCTCTTTTCTTTAGGTTTTGATATAAAATAATTATCAGCAATATACAGATAAAATCAACAGACTTTAAAAGCAGATATACATAACTAAATTATATGGCTTGCTAAAAGAAAAATGTTTAAGCAGGCATCTAATACAGTACTGTGTAGCAAGGGTTCCTGCCTAATACAGTATTATTTACTCCTAATGTGAATAAAAGAGAGATCTCTACAATGAAACTGCAGCCAAAAGTGGTTCTAAGGCACCCAATAGTTCATGTTATACTTCACACCTCAACATATCCACTAAATCTCTGAACAGCAGAATTTAACTGAAAATCTTGAAATGACTTTATCAGTGGAGGTACAGGAAAGAAGGGTTCTTAAGAGGCTGTTTAACAGAGCTCACAAACCTTCCATGAATATAAATTTAAGTCACCAGTGCAGCAGTAGCACATATAAGGCTTTATATCTTTCCCCTACCTTTAATTATAACAACACTGGCAGACCGGTGATCAGTATGAGAATAAACCGTGAAGATTACAGAATACATTTAGGATTTGTTATATGATCAGATGAGTCATGTATACTTAAGTATGAGTCAGAAAAGTGCAGAGGGAGAAATCAAATAATTTAATTAAATGTCAGAATTATTGATGCAACAGTGGCAGAAAAATAAAAAAGCTGGCTTTTCACTCAGTAGAGCATACTTAAATTTAGACTGCTAATGCTAATTCAGTTTGTGTGCTTAAAAGAAACATAGTTGAAGCCTAACTAACATCAGGAAGCATGATAATGGCTAGTGTTTTTTTGGTTTTTTTGTACAGATCACCTAATTGTCATATTATCACTAATAATATGTATTTTAATCTTGTTTTTAAGTTGTAATCATTCAACCTGTTTTTATTATTGGCTGTTAGCCGCCCTGAGCCCGGCCTTGGCTAGGGAGGGCGGTGTATAAATTATTATTATTATTATTATTATTATTATTATTATTAATCCTGCAGTACCAAAAGTCAAGACTCATTAGGTCTGTGTTTCCAGCTGTGCAATCATGTGTATGTTTATGCATGTCCCACAGCAGTCCATGAAACTAATTCTCAGTTAAGTATGCATAGAATTGTAACCTAAAACCTTGATAGATGAGTTGGGTAATGCCAGATAAATCTAGTCTCTTCTTCTGGAAAAAGGTTCAGAGAAGGGCAACCCAAAATGATCAGAAGGCTGCAGCAACTCCCCTATGTGGAAAGGTTAAAACAGGTGGAGTTTTTCTAAAATGAGAGTGGGGGAGACATGATAGAAGTGGAAAGGTAAAAATAGGTGGAGTTTTTCTAGAATGAGAGTGGGAGAGACATGATAGAAGTGTATAATATTATTAATGGCGCAGAGAAAGTAGACGGACAGAAGTTTTTCTCCCTCTCTTGTGATACTAGAATCCAGGACAAATGAAGCCAAATATTGGAAGGTGTTTTTTTCACACAGCACATAGTGAAACTATGGAATCTACTTTCAATCTATGTAGTTATGGTCATCAGCTTGGATGACCTTAAAATATTAGACAAACGAGGGGTGAAGTCTAGCCATTATGGCTAACAGTCATTGATATAGTCTCCCCTTCAGTCTCTTCCCCACGGCCAGTGGTGATAACGATAGGGGAAATGAAGGGATGGGGGGCTGAGGGAGCTGTGAGGGCATATGGAGTTGCGTGAAATATGATGAAGTTATTTGGGCGAGCTGGGAGGAGCAGCTGTGGAAGCTACGGTGGAAGGCGTTGGGTTGACTGTGAGGGGAAGAGGGAGGGGGTTGGGCAAGCTGCAAGGGAGGAGGGGTTGGGGCAGGCATAGGCAAACTCAGCCCTCCAGATGTTTTTGGCCTACAACTCCCATGATCCCTAGCTAACAGGACCAGTGGTCAGGGATGATGGGAATTGTAGTCTCAAAACATCTGGGGGGGGGAGTTTGCCTATGCCTGGGTTGGGGCAAGGTGTAAAGGGAGGGGGATTAGCAACAGGGTGGGTGGGTGGGATTGCTTACAAGCACATATTAGTCACATTCACACTTCAGTATATTTTGCATGGTTTCACACTCCACAAACAGAACAGCTACTTTGCAATATGCACCAGCCATTTAGCATTTCTCATTTTTCTATCTCTAAATAATGATGTGCTACAGCAACTGCCTCTAACATTTAATTAGTGACCAATGAATAAGTACATTTCACAGTTTGAATGCAAATCTTCAAGCTGAACAGAGTTCAGTCAACAGTTCAAAACCTTGAAAAAGTTGAGTTGCAGACTGCATTTAGTTAATCATTAGTCTGAGATATCCATTGGCACATTCTGAAAGAGACATAGAACCTTATGAACTACGCAAAGGTGAACAGCTCAAAAGTCTACCAGAGGGGCAGAGGAGCCACACATATCGGGGGAGGCACTCAGTGGCTCATGAGAGCAGAAGTGGGGCACGTTGAGGGGCTGACAAGGGTCCAGGGCTACATGCCTAATTAGGGCGCACTGTGCACTGCTTCTGACCCATGAGCTAGTAATTTCCCACCTCTGGTCTACCTGCTGCAGCATCCTGTTCCCCATGGTGGTTGCCCAGAAACCCCTGAGAAGCCTATAAGCAAGGCATGAAAGCAATATTCTTCCCACACTGCTTCCTCACCTCTCCAAATGTAAACTTGGAGGCTCCACACACCCATTATGACTAGTAGCCAGTGAGAGAATTGCAAGCCATCAATTTGCATAACCCGTTTTAAGTAATCTAGGTTAATGGTCTTGTGGCAATTAAATCCGAAAATCATGTGAGAGTACTGTCTTTTGTCCATTCTAAATCTCCTACGAAGTAATTGCATTAGCTGGCCTGTGTTTTAGCATTATTTAGCATTTTTTTTTAACCTTTTTATTATGAGAGGGGTAACTTCACCATCCTCTTTCTCTACACCATGCACAGTATTCTGCACCTCTACCACTGTCCTTTAGTTGTCTTTGTTCTAACTAAAAAAAAAAAAGCCTACCATTGTGGTCTCACTTCAAACAGAAGATGCTCTAGACCCATGATCATTTTCGGTTGCCTTTTTTCTGCAGCATTCCCAGTTCTCCAATACTGTTTTTGAAATGTGACAACCAGAAGCGTCCACAGTACAGACATGCCTGATTTTTTGGTACTTTGCTTTTCTTGCGGTTCACAAGTGTTTCTCCTTACAAGGACACGGGTGCAGCTGCAGGCAGCCCGGCCGCTTCCAGGAGAATGAAGCCCCCCGCCATCGCCACCCCTCTTCTGGCCACAGGGGTGGAGCTAGCTAGGGCTGGAGCCAGGTCTCTCGGCTTCCACTCCTGCAGCCAGTGTGACTCGCATGATTGTACTACAGTGGAACCTCGGGTTACATACCGTCCTCCTTACCAACACTTCGGGTAACAAGCTCCGCCAACCCGGACATAGGTGCTCCTGGTAGCGAACTTTGCCCCAGGATGCGAGCGGAAGTGGCACGGCCGCGGCGGGAGGCCCCATTAGCAAAAGTGCGCCTCAGGTTAAGAATGGTTTTGGGTTAAGAACGGACCTCCAGAACGAATTAAGTTCATAACTGGAGGTACCACTGTATTTGCTTTATTGTGGTGGTCTGGAACCGAACCTGCAATATCTCCGAGTTTTTCCATTATTATGAATGTGGCCATACTACAGCTCTGATGCAGGCTCTACAATACTGGCACTTTTATTTTCCATTTCCTTTCCTAATAAACACTATCAGGAAATTTGTCATTTTTGCAGCTGCCACACACTGAGTCAATGTTTTCTTTTTCTTTCTTTTTTCATTAAAGCAGAAAATAGATACATCAATATAGCAGGTAAGAAAAAATAAAAATAAAATATTACAAATACTTTTTACAACTAAGATGAAAAGAATTATGTCTGGATATAATACTGAAATTTGTTATTCCCAAGCAATGCAAATAAAGAGTTGTATCCTTTATGTTCGCAGTAGACTCACATCCATTTTCCAAATCACAGTCCATTTTCCAATGAATTTAAATGTATTGTTTGAATGAAAATTAATAAAATGGCAAATTTAACATACCATTCCAGAAATGAATCGAGAGGCAGGAGATTTTCCCCCGTCAGTTGCATTACATTTCTTTTCAGCCAAGCCAATCATCTTTGATTGTGGGGGTTATACTAGGTATCATATATTTTCCGTGCCAGGGGAGGGTGGGTATATGTTCTGTTAAGCATTTAGCTTTATATTGAACATGAATCTAGAGAATGAGATCATGCAAGCATACAAGGATTATGCAGAAAACTAAACACAAACGAACACATCAGTCTAGATTATACTTGCTATAGTTACATACAGTACAGAAGGATTAATTCCTAGCTAAAAATTACCAAGTAAATCATTACCTAGGGCCACTAAATTTAGAGTGCTTTTAGAAAGCTGCTATACAATGCATTTTGCTGTTCTGACTATGACATACCTATTCTTAGTGTGAAATAACTACACTAATTTCTCATGGTTGGATTTCCTTCTGAATTTTAATAATAATAATAATAATGGAAAAATATGTTTAGCTTACAGTTCTATTTGCATTTCATACTCCATTAAAAATGTGTAAGGTTCTCCCCACCAGCAAATTACACAAAAATACTCTGGCACTCCAAGGGATTTTCTTTATACATTCCGAGTATTCTGCTACAGGAAGCGCATTTAAGCAAGCTTGTCGTTAGCTCTCAGGTACTCAAAAAACTGCGGGACCTGAACAGGAATAATGATGATAATCCTCCCTCTACTCCTTTTTAAGTCTCCTCCTCCTCAGCTGGACATTTCTCAAGCTGCCTTAAACTACGCCAGGGAGGAAGCTGTGCTCTTCGTTCTGCAACGCACAAAGGTCTCAGTCTACTGGGAGACAAGGGAGATGGAGAACTTAGCACAGTAGGAAAGGCAAGCTCCTGGGATGCTTCTGCAGCCTCTGGCCACTCCTCCTCATCATCCTCAGCTAAGTCTGAACTGCTTTCTGCACACTGTTCTTCTTACTCACTAAAGCCAGTTGCTTCTTCAGTATCCAACCATTCCTCCCCCTTCAACCTCCGACCTGTCCTCAGTATCCCACCACCACTCCCCAGGCTCTGAGCCCTCCTCATCTCGGGGGGCTCCCCTAGGGGGTTCCCCAGCTGGTGCCTCCCACCAAATGCAAGTCCCTGACATTTGCTTTGCTGTCCTTGCATGGTTGCTGTTGCTTAGATGGGAAGAACCAATTTCTTCCTTTGTTGATAGGCCAAAAACCTAGATAAAATGACTGAACAACAACAACAACCTTGGGTTAAGAACTTAATTCGTTCTGGAGGTCCATTCTTAACCTGAAACTGTTCTTAACCTGACATACCAATCTAGCTAATGGGGCCTCCTGCCGCCGCCGGCTGGCGCCATGCAATTTCTGTTCTCATCCTGAAGCAAAGTTCTTAACCCAAGGTACTATTTCATGTCACCATTTTATTAGCCTCTTTCTAAATCTCCTACAAGGTACTATTTCTGGGTTAGAAGAGTCTGTAACCTGAAGCGTCTGTAATCCGAGGTACCACTGTATTTCTTTCAAACTTTCTTTCAAACACTGTATTTCTTTCAAACTTTTGTTTCCTCTTTGGGAATTTCAGTTTTAAAATGCCAGCTGTTTCCTTACATACTTTAGACTCTCACATACCTCAGATTTTATACTTTGTGCTCTCTCAATAACCCCCTTTTTTAATTTATTGGTCCTAAAACAATCCTGGAGCCAATTCAACCAATCTAGTCCGGCATTCTGTTCTCACAGTGGCCAACCAGATGCCTGTGGGAATGCTGGAAGCAAAATGTGAGTGCAACTGCATGATCCCCACTAGATGTTCTGCATGTAACAGTAGTTTGGCATGATGTTCAATATGCCAAAATGTTATGTTAGATCATTATTTTTATCTACGTTAAAAAAATATGTATATACATACCACTATTTATGAAAAATATCACAGTGGTTTACAACAATGATAGCAAAACCACACAGTAATAAGCATATAAAAATCAGAAAACAGCTAACCATTATGTTGAGAGGCATTCTTAATGAATGGAAGAAAGAAGTTTTTAGCAGACACCTGCTGAATATCTGCTGGCAGAATATTCCACAATACTGAGTTGATGATACTAAAGGCTCAGTTTATTGTTATCAAATGAGCCTCAATATATCGGGGAATGACCAGCAGTGCTCCTGCACCTGATATCAGTAATCAAGCTAGAATATTAGTACTCATTCAACAGACTGATGCTAGATCTTCTGCACACAAAGGGCACTAGTCCTACTCAGAGTAGAGCCACTGAAGTTAATCAACATGACTGTAAAGGGAATTGGGGTTGCTCGTGCGTAAGGGGGCTGCTGCTCTAGGCAACGTTGTCTGGCTAAACCTTTCCCTGGCTGGACAGCCCTTTCTCCGTGGCTGTGTCAGTCACTGGCAGAATCCATCAGTGGGTGTTTCCTGAACTTCTTCCAACATAAAAGCTGCTTGACGCCAAGTCTCCGCCTAGCTTCCCTGCGTGGAAGTCTTCTGCGCATAGTGGGCGTGGCCAGCGGAGGTCCTGGGCTCTCCCCGCTGGCCTCTGTGGAAGAGTCTTGGAGCCATCTCTCCGAAGTCCTTCCCTGCTCCCCTTTCTTCCTGGTGTCACGCCGATTTCCTTCCCCAAAGGAAGTGTTCTCTCTCTCCCTGCTGGTCCCTTCTCCTGCATCGTTGGGGAGCCTTACCTCCACTCTTGGCTCCGATGGCAGTTCCCTGACAACGACTAACTTAATTGTGGCAACTGAGTGGGATTTTGTTAACTATAATCCATATACTCAGCAAAAGGGTTTTCCCCCCTTGTGTAAATAATAGTCAGAAATATGTATTCTGCAAAACAGCAACCTTGCCTCAACAGTTGACATGCTAGCTGTCCTCTACTTGGGACTAAACAGGAGGGGCAACATTCCTATCAAGCAGAGTAGCTTCCGTACAGCAGGAACTAGGATAGAACAGAGAGCATAATCACTGACGTTGCCAAGTTTCAATTACGCCTTACATTTCCGCTAGTTGCTTTTATGTTGCACACTCTGTTTTACAAAGTAATAACCCTTCTGTGCTGAGAAGCTGGCTTTTGGTATATTTTAACTTTTCCTTTTTATGTAACTTGCCTTGAGAGATCTTTAAAATATTTTATTTTTTATTTTACTGTATAACTAGTATTTCATTTTAAATAAACCATTACTCTTGATTCAATACACAGCGGATGTTATGGTTGCAACAAATAAGAATTAAAGGAT
This sequence comes from Podarcis filfolensis, assembly GCF_964270895.1. Classification (NCBI taxonomy): domain Eukaryota; kingdom Metazoa; phylum Chordata; class Lepidosauria; order Squamata; family Lacertidae; genus Podarcis; species Podarcis filfolensis. The sequence continues at coordinate 43,263,079 of NC_139615.1, forward strand.
GACTGTGGTGCTACCGTAGAAAGTTAGATGCATGGGCGCTTTGGCCATGAATTACAACGTATGGACTCCAGAATATGGTTTCTTGTGGGCCCCAAATTTGTAAGGTTTCCGAATGGTTTAATTTATGTGGTGGAGGGGAGATTACTGGCTTTCTGTAAAAAAAAAAATATATAAGTAAAAAGTACTTGAACAATTGCTTGTGCAAAGCCTTGTGCAAGAGCTTGCAAAAAGAAAAGAACAATTAATTATTTTCTGCATAATGCTCTTCTGCCACGTCAGAAACAGCCCTTCCATGAGAAGAAAACCTTATCTGTTTGAATATAGATGCAACTCGGGAGTGCTTCACACCTAGTAAGTTTTATTAAGCTAGTGTTCAAGGAGAAACAGACCAATTTCCCTTTATAGCTGCTTTTAAATAAAGCCAGCCAGTATGTTCCAAAAAAGACATTTAACCATCAGTTCTTCCTCTGAGATAATTCAATTTCCAAAATATTTACTCAAAATGTAACCATGTTGTTTCCAAACTAATCCTGTGTTGTAAAAAACAACAACAACAACAACAAAATCCGCAACAGCAAGCACAGGCAAGGATTGAAAGACATAGAAAACTGGTGCCAACAGCCTGAAGAGGCTTTTTATCTCCCCCAGCCCTCACAGCGCCCCACAAGAAGCTTTCAAATGCACATGGAACTTCAAAATCACTTTGCAATGCAGTATTGGCATCCTAAAAGCCCTAGTAGAAATGTGAAATCGCTCCAGTGCGCTAGAAAGTATCCTGTAAAAAGCCAAAACCTCCAAAACTATTTTGGTAATGCTTTTACTGACTTTTCATTTATAAGAGGCTAATAAAATGGTGACATGATCCTTTCTGCATCATGTTCTAGTCTTCTGGAGAAATAAAGAGTTCAAGTGGTATGGTGCCTGCCCCAACTTCATTCCTTATAAGCTCTTGTGCAAAAGAGAATGGAATGGCCACATTTTTGCCCAGGCTCAAAATATATATGGAACAAGTGAGATAAAGGGTCAAGAACCTTTAGATTGACCAGGAAAGATGCATGCAAACAGAAGGGCAACAAATAACTCAGAAGTTAGTGCAAGAGTAGAATGAACATGTTTGTACTCCCTCTACTGGTTCCTCACCAACAATACATAATTTGGTACTATAACTTTACCAGAGCAATAGTGAATGCAGCAGTTACGTTTCACTGGTATACCAAAAAGGGCTTAACAAGTGGCCTGGACTCCTTTGGAAGGAAGGGTAGGATAGAAATGTAATAAATTTGCTATTTATTTATTTATTTAATAAATAAAAATGCTTATTTGACCTTTCAAACTTTGGAAAATCTGAACCACACAGTCACAAGAAATAACATATTTAATTTACCTATACATAGAGAGCTATTGATCCAGTCTGGGTAGGGGATAATAAGTACAAATGTGATATATTATACAAATTTACAATTATATGGTGTTTACACTATGCAGGGATATTCAAAGTGGTAGATTCAAAACAACCAAATCACTCTTACGCAGAGGTTGCTTGATATATATCTCATTCCATCACTAAGGCTCTGACAGCACTCATGGATAACTACAGTTTTACACTAAAAAGAAAGGAGTGCCACAAGAAGTGGAATTTGTCTTAATATTCCAGGAGCCCTCCCCAATAGCCAACATCCTGGGGCAGTCATTCAGAGATCAGCTGACAGTTTTGAAGATGGAGACAACATTTGCCCACTTCCAGACTGCAGGGATCTCCCCTGTTCTCCAATAATTCTCAAAGATTATAGATGGAGACTCTGAGATTACATCCGCAAGCTCCTTTAGTACCCTCCTGTGCAGCTCATTAAGCCCTTAACTATCTTGGGCTGCAGCTCCCTCACTACATCATTTACTATGTTATCACCAGGTTGGGCATTGCTTTCCTTTGGGGAGAAGACAGAGGCAAAGTAGGTGTTGAGCAGTTCCGCCTTCTCTCTGTCACCGAATAGCAATTCCCCATCTTCTCCACACAGAGGATCTATCACTTGCTTGTTCTTTCTCTTGCTTCAAACATAGCCAAAGAAACTATTTTTTATCATTTATAATCTCTCTTGCAAACCTGAGCTTATTCTGAGCTTTAGCCCACCTGACTTTTACCCTGCAAATGTTCACAATACATGTATACGCCTCCTTTGTGATTTCCTCTTTCTTCCATTTCTTATACAGTGGTGCCTCGCAAGACGAAATTAATTCGTTCTGTGAGTTTTTTCGTCTTGCGAATTTTTCGTCTTGCGAAGCACGGAACTGCACCTCTTCAAGCAATGCGCCCGGTTTTAAGAAAAAGGAAACAAATTCGCAAGACGTTTTCATCTTGCGAAGCGAGCCCATAGGGAAATTCGTCTTGCGAAGCAACTCTAAAAACGAAAAACTCTTTCGTCTTGCGAGTTTTTCGTCTTACGAGGCATTCGTCTTGCGAGGTACCACTGTACGTACATGCCTTTCTTAAATCTCATCTATAAGCTCCTTATGCAGCCACGCCAGTTTCCTTAGGTGCATCCCACTTTTCTTTCTTGTTGGAATCATCTGCATTTGGGCCTTCAATATTTCATCCTTAAGAAACTCCCATCCATCTTGGATTCCCTTCTCTTTGAGTATTTCTGACCATGGGATCAAATGCAAGGTTTTGGAAATTGGACTTCTTAAATCCAAAATGCATGTCTGATTGCACTCAACTTTCCCTTGCCTCTGTATCATGAAACCCAGGAGAACATGATCACTTTCTCCCAAATTTTCCAGTACTTTCACTTAGTCAATGAGTCTCTCTCTGTTGGTGAGGACCAGGTTCACAATAGATAATACCCTTGTTGCTTCTTCCAGCTTCTGGGAAATGAAACTGTCAGCAAGATGATGGGGGAATTTGTTGGACCTTACATTCTTGGAAGGGTTTGATTTCCAATACATATTGGGGAAGCTGAAGTCTCCCATGACTACTACATCTCTCCTTTTTGAATGTTTGGTAATCTGCTCTAGGAAGACATCATCCAAGTCTTCAATCTGGCTTAACGGTCTATAAGCAGACATCCACATAAGATTGGTGTTGGTTTTTCTCCTCTACAAAATTTTACCCATATACTCTAAATCTGCCAGGTTATGGATTTCTTCACAAATGCACACATCCTTTACATATAATGCTACTCCTCCTCCCATCATGCTTGAATTCCTGCATTCTACTCTGTCTTCCAAAGTCTCATTCCACCAGGTTTCAGTAATGCCTACCAGGTCATACATGCCATCCTGCATTAAAAGCTCTAATTCAACCTGCTTGTTTCCCATATTCTGTGCATTTGTGTAGAGGCAAATGAAACCATTAGTCATTCTCTCCAGCTGCTTCCATCTTGAAGTTTCTTGCCCTTTAGCAGGTTTCTGGAGCTCCACCTCAGTTACCTGTGCAGTAATGAATCTATCATCCACAGTACCAGATGTTCTTCTATCGTCTGTAATGTTGTATCCTCTAGTTCAGGGGTAGTCAACCATTTTATACCTACCACCCACTAATGCATCTTTCTTGATGGTAAAACTTCCTCACCACCCACCAGTGCTTAATGGAAGGAGGATTCAGCTTGTGCCGTAGAACCCCCTACCGCCCACCTAGAATCCTGAAACACCCACTAATGAACGGTAGGGACCAGGTTGACAACCCCTGATCTAGTTTAAAGCTCTCCTGATCAGGTTCGCGAGACTCTTAGCAAACACACTATTGCCAACAACTGTGAAGTGCGGCCCATCTCTTGCCAGAAGTCCTTCCTCAAGAAAGTAGATACCACGATCCAAGAAGCCAAACCCTTCCTGATGACATCACCTGTGCAGCTAGTGGTTTACCTCCAGTATTATCCTTTCTTCCTGGGCCACAACCTTCAACAGGAAGGAGTGATGAAAAGACCACCTGTGTCCCAAGGTTCTTCAGCTTCCTGCCCAGAATCTCATAGTCCCGAGCTACACATTGAAAGCGGTGTGTGGCCATATTGTTTGTACCCACATGAATCAGAAGGAAGGGGTTGTGGTCAGTGGACTTTATAAGACTTGGCAACTTCTCTGTCACATTGTGAATCTTTATACACCTGGAAGTCAGCACACCTCCTGGGACATTCTGTTTCCTCCACACACTACTGCCTCTGTCTCCCTCAATAGTGAGTTACCTGCTACCACCACACGTCTCTTCTTCCTCTGGGGAATGGCAGAAATCATTCTATACACTGTGCCTTCCAAAGCCTCCTTGGAGTGTTCTGAGGTTTGCAAAGATAGCAGCAAAAATCAAAGGAAGCATTTAAGGATACCAGGTATTGTTGACTATCTGTTGTTGTTGTTGATGTTGTTGTTTATAAAAATTAAAAAACAATTACCAAGTGGACTAAAGTTGTTACAGTTAGAAATGGAAGAAATGAAAGGCAATAGTTCTCCTCACCAACGGTCTCTCCCATTCCCCACTCAGATCCTCAGAATCTTCACTCCATACTTGGGAAGGCAGACCCACCTTTGTGCTTTGAGATACATCCCTCTTCTATGTTATTATTTGACAAGTTGACTAGTCCTCATCTAACCCCACCCAAATGCTCCCTTGATCTTATCCCCTCCAGACTCCTGGCTGCTGAAGTCCTATCATCATTCTCTGGCTCCTCCCCTCCTATATTCAAGCATTCCATTGTTCCCTACTTCAAACAATCAATCAAACAAAAAATCAACCCATCCCCAACTCTCCATCTGCCACCCAATTTCTCTTCCATTATTCACCACTATCCAGAACTCCACCACCAAATTCATTCATCTAATTCACTGCTCTACATTGGGTTCCTGTCCAAGCCTGGATTTAGGACAAACTCCTTACCTTAATCATCAAAGCCCTGCATGACCTCGTAAGCTTCTTGGGGTAGGGATCTGTCATCTTGTTACTGTGTGTGTGTGTGTGTGTGTGCACTGATGGTAGTAAATAATTAAAAATTATAGTACATTAAAGATTTCTATTGGCAAAAAAAAAGAGATCCCTCCTGGTAGGCAACACTGGGAAACAATAACAGAAGGAAGGCAGTGAGGAGACAAAGTGGGGGGGAACTGAATCAGAGTAAATACAGCTTCAAATATTTAAGTTTGGTTACAGATGGGGTTGCGGATGAAGAGATTAAACCAAAGGCTTCCAAATAAAATGTTGGATTGAAGTAAGGATTTGAAGGGGCAGGAGGGGAGAGAACGGAGCACCAATTACAGATCAGAGTTGTGCATTTTCCAGGTAAAGAGGGGCAGCAAGAAAGAATGAACACAGCTGAAAGAACATCATATCACAGGGTGTCTGGTGGTAGTAGAGTTGGAGAAGCAAAGGTCATGGGAAAAGATACAACTGCCCTGCATGATATGTCACTATTATTTCACTTTACAGGCAAAAATCGCCCAAAACTACCTGCTCAACTTTTGACTGAGAGGGAACCTCAACTCATGCCTCATACTCTTTCCACAAGTTCTCACCAGGGAAACACACAGAATACAAGATGTCCCCGCAAGCTGGTTTTACACAAGTATTCACTGCACTGACTTTGATGCACCACTTAATTTAAATACTGCCTGAAACCTGATCTGTATTTAAATTGCAGATAATTAGTCTATCATAGAAAACACATCAAAGACCCCTTGGCACTTAAATACAAGCAAACCTTTTCTGACATGAGCTTTCATTTGCAAGCCCCTGCTTCAGGGACGCAGGTGGTGCTGTAGTCTAAACCACAAAGCCTAGGGCTTGCCGATCAGAAGGTTGGCGGTTCCCCGCAATGGGGTGAGCTCCCATTGTTCGGTCCCTGCTTCTGCCAACCTAGCAGTTCGAAAGCACGTCAAAGTGCAAGTAGATAAATAGGTACCGCTCTGGCAGGAAGGTAAGCAGTGTTTCCATGCGCTGCTCAGGTTCGCCAGAAGTGGCTTAGTCATGCTGGTCACATGACCCAGAAGCTGTCTGTGGACAAATGGCAGCTCCCTCGGACAGTAAAGCAAGATGAGCGCCGCAACCCCTGAGTCGTTCACGACTGGACTTAACAGTCAGGGGTCCCTTTACCTTTACCTTACTTCATTAGATGGATAGCATTAACCTTAAACACTATACAGTCATACCTTGGTTGTTGAACGCCTTGCGACTCAAACGTTTTGGCTCCCGAACACCACAAACCTGGAAGTGAGCGTTCCAGTTTGTGAATATTCTTTGGAACCCAAATGTTCGACGCTGCTTTTGCAGCTTCTGATTGAGTGCAGGAAACTCCTGCAGACAATCAGAAGCCATGCTTTGGTTTTCAAACGTTTTCAGAATTCGAACAGACTTCTGGAATGGATTCCGTTCAGGAACCAAGGTACAACTGTAATAGTCCTAGTGCTGTGTTTAAGAATAATTGAGAGTGCATCCCTTCACATTCATCTTGCAAGTTAAAAACCCAATACTTCATATTAAAGCAGTGCTTTTTTTGAGTAAAAGTATAAAACTTTTGATATCTATATAATCACACACATGCAGACACACACCAATTTCTGTTTTTTCTTTTGTTATGGTATTTGTTACTATAACATGGAATCTAAAAGAACTAACAAGAAGTTGTGAGTGAAAAAGCTGAAAACAACTTCGCTAGGGTGATGAAAAATGAGAAAGCTGAAATAATAGTCAGCCAGAATTACGGGACCACATCACCAAATACTGACATCTTCAGCATTCTTCCACTTATCCTGACTGCTGGTGCTAGCTGCTTAGTTTGGGAAAACACCGCAAAGAATTGTAATTTGATAAAAGTCAACGTGTTCATTGTAAAAACCAAAACAAATAAAACCCAAATGAAAGAAGCTACAGTACTTTTCACTATAGCTGAAAGGCCTAATACCGAACCTGAAAAATAAATAAAATTGATCTGATTTGCTTAAGTGAAACAAACCATGATCCCTAGTTCAGACATAAGGCTAAGCCAATGATAGTAGTTTGTTGCTCCCACTCACCAGCAGGAAGGAGTGACGTTAGAGCCATCTGTGTGTTCATGGTAAGCCATTAGTCATGGCTTACCATGATATGCAAAACACAGCCAGCAGGTTAGGTACAAGGTTTTTTTTTAAACTACCGTATTTTTCGCTCTATAAGACGCACCAGACCACAAGACGCACCTAGTTTTTGGAGGAGGAAAACAAGAAAAAAAATATTCTGAATCTCAGAAGCCAGAGCCGCAAGAGGGGTCGCTGTGCAGTGAAAGCAGCAATCCCTCTTGCTGTTCTGGCTTCTGGGATAGCTGCGCAGCCTGCATTCGCTCCATAAGATGCACACACACACACACCCTTACTTTTTAGGAGGGAAAAAGTGAGTCTTATAGAGCAAAAAATACGGTATGTTTTGTCTATTAAATATCCAACATAGAGTGGCTCCCTATTTTCAAGCTTACTCTGCATGATGAACATAGTTCATCTGACTTCTAAATATCAAATCAAAGTGTGCAATTCATATTCCAGCAAAAACACACTGCTGTTGTAGATCCACAAACCAACAGGTCTCACCGATTCAAGGTTTGCACTCAGTGGCAGTCCTGCAACCCCATCAAAGACTTTTATGTGGCAGGGGAAAAAATCACAGTAACAATTTTTCCAGAAACTCCAGAACACAACTTGGACAGCAAATAAATAAAACACTGTACATTAGGCATATTGCCACTTTGTAAAATAAAGTCATCAAGTCTTGCCAGAATTTGAAAAGAAATTATCCTGCAAAGAAGTCTGCGGATAATTCATCTTTTGTGCACTATATGACAAAACAAACATTTTTCTTCAGATCAAAAGGAACATTGTATATTATAGCAGAAACATTTGAAACTCAAAGCACAATGGCTCTCATTCACAAAATGTTTAGTTCATTTGCAGCCCAATCCTATACATATTTACTCAAAATCAAATCATACTGAGTTCAATGTGTCCAACTTCTAAATAAGCATGTTGCAAGTTCCCCCCAACCACTATGGGCCATTATGACGGATGGGGCCACCCACCAATAGCCTGACATAACCATGATTTCAGGACAGACCCAACTTCAAAAAAAAAAAAAAGATTCCCAATTCTTTCTTTTCCGTCCACTTTGAGCTAAAACCAGCTGCAAATGAAGATCACTGCAAAAAGTTTGGAACTGAGTGCAAATTCTGATTTTCAGAGGAACTGGTTGTATTCAGGATCTCCACTTAGGACCTCCAGAGTGCAACCAATCCCAGCAGGATTTGCATTTGAAACCAAATTTTAAATGTGCTGAATGCAATATGCGCTTGCCAAGGAGCACTGTAAGACTCTCCATTGTCCCTTTGCATCTTTGCTTGCCCCACAGCTGACGTCACGTATGTTGTCAGGTGTGCTACAGGTGGGCATGGTTTGCTGTAAACATGTCACATGGCACAAATTAAGACCCCTGCCAAGCCTAATTAGACTCGTGGCCCAGAGGATCCCCACTGCTGGTACACAAGCCTGAAGCCACACCCATTTAAATATGAATTTTTAATGTGGCCTTACTGGATTACAATCTAGAAGATATAGAGGAAGTTTTTCTGGTTGCCCAGCAATCACATGAATCATCAGAATCACTTCCTCTTCCCTTCTCATTCAGTATTATTCAGCTCATCAGGCATGAAACTGGCTTGAAAGTTATACTGTTATCATTATATTAAGGGGTGACAAAATAACTGAAGTCTCAGGAGCACCATCAGCATCAACTCGAGTCGTCTGGGATCTTAGGAATGCGGGGAGCAGTCTATCCACTAGTTGAGTCTCAATAAAGATACGGAATAAGGAATGGGATCACTATATTACTAGCATGGCAATATTCTACATCACCTTGCAGCCAGTTTCTACATGCAAATTTCATTTGCTGGGCTGGGATGATTGTGCTGCATTCAAATACTCCTTCCTTCACTTACCACTGGATCTGTTTTTGCGGTTTGATTTCCCACCCGTAAGAAGCATCTTGAGACTGTTCCGAAACATGGCTGTTCTGGTCTAATCAGCTCGCCCCCAAAGCTGTATAAATATAAAAATAAAAGGCATCCATTAACTAATTTTTGGTCATTAGCAGCAAGGAACAACGTAAAGATTTATTGTGTCTCTGCAACTGCTATTTGTATTAATAATGTAACATCTGAATTGGCTCTTTGTAGGAAACTAAGCATTCAGAAAAAAAGATCTTAAACCCGTAAATGAAATAAAGTGCTAATCTTCTATTGTAATTTTTCTTCTCTTCCAGAGACTAACCATGGTCAGCACATATTTCAGGATTCTGTTCTGCCTCACCTGTTTAATAGTTTGGGGCAAAATGCTGCCATGATTGGGTTCTGCAAATGGGGTAAAATTTGCAAAGTAGCCCCCATGTTGGTAACAATGTGGAATCCAGAATTTTATTGCAGAGAGGCCATGTCTTGTAAAGGCAGTTGAGAGCACCAAACCTACATAAATAAGAAACAGACCAGGTATGAAAGATCCACCAAGCTGTATTAGTGGAACAGGCTCAGGATACTTGGAGGGTGAATTTATTTACACAAACCTTGAATGGCTCCCATTATCAACCTTATTTATTAGTATTTGCCAAGGATATTGAACTGTACTCAGAAAACTCAAATAATGTTGAACATGTGCAGGATTCACCTTTAATTCTTCCAGCTCTTTTAGATGTTAAGGTAAGTTTAAAACCATGGAGGCAATATCACAGAAGAACATAAGAAGAGCCCAACTAGATCAGGACCCATCTAGTCCATTGTTTTCATAGTGGAAAACAGATGCCTATGAGAATCCCACAGGTAAGACTTAAGGGCAACAGCAGTCTTCTCACCTGTGATTTCCAACAACTGTTACACAGAGGCAAAACTTAGGCAAAACTCAGAGGGTTTGCTTAATAAGATTTGCCGGGAATACACATTTGGTGCCCTGCTTAAGTCCTTACTCCTCTCCATAGCAAGTAAAAATAAACTTTGCAAAGCAAGCATATATGTACAGAATGGCAAAAACTGGAACAACAGATTATCCACAGATCTAATCATAAACCAAGTCAATATAAGAAAAGTTTAACGTTCCAATATCTGATTAAAGGTTGAACTATATTAAATGACAGAAATCCATGACTGGTTCTCCCATCTCTTTAGATTTAGGTTAGCTACTACAAGCCTTGAGTGTTCAAACTGAGACCACAGTATGTGTCTGTGTTACCTATTTCCCCTCTGCCATTTACCTTGTGAATTCCCCCCCCCAAAAAAAAACTTGATATTCATCCCATTCATTCAGGCAGGGTTGAATAACCCATAAGTAGCATCCATCCCTCTCTGCATAATTTTTGTTATGTTATGTTTCTGTTTTGCCGCATAATATACACACACTCAAACAAATCCTGCCGTTTTAAAAATAAATATAGGAAATTATTGTTATTGTGTTTCTATGTGATGTCAAAAAACCAAAAGATTGTTGAGGGGCGACAGGCTCGCCTCTATTTTCCTTCTTTCTTAATTATTACTTTTTAACTTAACCTAACTCTAACCCCACCAATAAGGTTTTTATGTAAACCCATTTTTTATTTTAAAAAACAATAGTCATTCTTTTCCTGACCATTCCCCCTGCTGCAATTGTGATGCCAAAAGGTTGTTATGACCCTCCAAGACCCACCCCCTCATTATAGTTTTCCTTAAAAAAAAAAAATGTAAATGCCCACTTTTGACACATACATTTGACATGCAGCCCCAAATAAGCTGTCCATGTGCCAATGCTGCCCTCACCCCAAAAAGGTTAGCCACTACATTTTCAAGCTTCAATCAATGATATTGATCTTGAAGTAGTTGTAAACTTTTCATGGCTTCAAAAACAAGTATAGCTACAAACTGGAAACAGTGGCCCCACTGAAGTCTGATTAGTATGGGAGAATATGGGATACTGCACTTTTATCAAAATTAAGAGATTGATAAACCTATTTGGTGTGCATTCATCAAAGGGCAGTCTTTACTTAAAATATTTTGGAACATCAACTTTCATAAACCATGTTCTTTCTTTCCATTATGAATGTCCCCACCCCACCCCTACTTGTTTACTTTTGATGTGAATGTAAATGTTTCTACGAGTTTCTTTACATGTGTCATATATTCATTCTATATACACACACACACACACACGAGACGCGGGTGGCGCTGTGGGTTAAACCACTGACCCTCTTGGGCTTGCCAATCAGAAGGTCGGCAGTTCGAATCCCTGCGATGGGGTGAGCTCCTGTTGCTCGGTCCCTGCTCCTGCCAACCTAGCAATTTGAAAGCACGTCAAAGTGCAAGTAGTTAAATAGGCACCGCTCCGGCGGGAAGGTAAACGGCGTTTCTGTGTGCTGCTCTGGTTCGCCAGAAGCGGCTTAGTCATGCTGGCCACATGAACCGGAAGCTGTACGCCGGCTCCCTCAGCCAATAAAGCAAGATGAGCGCCGCAACCCCAGAGTCGGTCACGACTGGACCGAATGGTCAGAGGTTCCTTTACCTTTACATACACACACACACACACACTTTGATCTTAAGTATACAGTCAACGACCATTTTGTGCAGGGGTTCCATCCCCCCCCCCGCCCATCAGCAGAGCACGTATGAGCCCATTCTACCCCCACCTGGCCCCCATTCCACCCTTTTTGGTGACGTGTTTAGTGACATTTTCGACTACTTACAGGTTTGGCACTGTGTGCACATGTGTGATCACAGACCTTTCAGACATGTGTTAATCAGTCGTCACCTGTACACATGTTATGTCCCTAATCTCAATGTCACAAGTGGAGCTGAAAATATTGTAAAAATGTAGGCTGCATTGTCAACAGGAATCACTTTCTCAATTAGAATCCAGAGTCATGGTATTTTGGAATACCATAAATGTATAATGAAACGGGTCATAATATATCATTCAAAAGTTTGGGCCTTTGGTTCAGTTAAAGTCTTCAAAAAATAATATATAACCAGATTCACTGCATCTCAAGCAATATAGGCTCTTCTCAAAATTTTATGGAAGTAAGGTGATAACTGACTCTCTTCTGGTAGAATCTGTGAAATCATCCATGCTTACAATATAATTCAAAGTGTGCTTTAAAACAAACAAATACACTATATTAGACACTGGTATGTGAGAAGCTAATGCTAGAATATAATTTGTCACAAGACCAGATAATATCATCTTCTAAGTAGAAGGTCAAAAAAACAAGTAAAGGGAAAGATTTCTGCACCTGATCTAGACTTGAAAAGAATATAAAATAGAGCTTTCTATTGTTACTACAAAATGGATCACTGTCAGCAAAGGTATTCATGCTTTTCCATTTTTAAAGGGAGAAAAAAAATCAGAATGCCCATCTAAGAAATGCCCTTGACATTTATAGATAGAAAATACAGGAAAATTCGTCGGAATGCGATTTGTTCATTTGTGGAGAAAAAGTAGGTGTGTTTTGTTATCCTATTTATGAAAACTATGTGATAAATTTATTGAAGATCTTAAAATTACCAGAATTCATAGAAATTCAGAAAATCTGGTATATTCTCACAGAGCCTACAATGTGGCAGTGATAACAGCAAATAAAGTAACACTCTGCCACCACTGTTTCTGTTCAGCATTGGCCAATTTGTTTTTATATATATATAGAACTGTTATCACATGCACCCACTCCTGGGAAGTACTGTCGCTGTGACCAATTTGCTAAACATTTTGCAGCTTAAATCACTTATAGCTGCTTCCAATATCATAGTTCATGCAGTCCTAAGAAGGGGTGCAACTGTTGTTGCACAAATATGTGGACAGGTTTCTTGGAATTCTGAGGCTCCACACTTGTTCACTCAATCCCTGTCCAATCTGGTTTGTGAAATCTTCTCCGGCTATGCTGAAGAAGCTTTTAACAGCCATTGTGAATATTGCTTCCTGGTACTTTAAAAAGGAGTGGTAAATCAAGCATTATTTTATATTAGATTTTCCTGGATTCATGCAAGTCAGGCTTAAAAAGAAGACTCAATGAATCCTGTGGCATTTTAAAGACTAAGAAAAAATGTTATGAAATAAGCATTTGTGGACTAGAGTCCCCTTCAGCTCAGGACCGCAATACCTCATGAACTGCCTCTCCCCATATAAACCAACCTGGACCCTGAGATCATCGTATGAGGCCCTTCTTCATGTGCCCCCTCCATGACAGAGCCAGAGGGTGGCAACATGATAAAGGGCCTTTTCTGTGGTGGCTCCCCGCTTGCAGAATGCTCTCCCCAGGGAGGTGCCAGGTAAAAACATTCCTCTTCTCCCAGGCCTTTGGCTAATTAAACAATCTATGACCTTTTAAACTGTAGGAGACATTGTTTTGGTTTGTTATTATGATGTGTATTTTTGTGTAATATACTGTAAACTACCATGTGAGCTTCAGAAGGAAAGGTAGTATAGAAATTAAAATAATAATTATTTATCAGATGCATGAATTGTACTCCTAAATTGCCAGGTAATGACCGGGGGAGGTGGAATGTAAGAGAGTGAGGTAAGAGGGAAATGAAATGCAAAAGTAACAGACAGCAACAGTTATCTAAAAGCAATGACCGATTGCCGCAGCACTGTTGCTGAGAACACAAACATCCTGGCATTGGTAAGCTAATAAACAAGCACATGTAGAATTTTTTAAAAAAAAACCAAACAAACCCTAATCTCAATGCAAGCTGCAAGTGACAAAAATTAATTCCCCAATAAATTATAATTCAGACTAGGGTTTACCTCTGAAGATCCTTTGTTCAAGGATGACCACCTTAAAATCAGTGTTCAGGTATAATGAAATGGTTGGTTTCTGCATATTGCTATTTCTAATGTTAGGCTGAAGTCTACTTCTTATTTTGCATAGAAATTGGATTGTTTTGTCCTATATAGAATGCAGAAAGGCACTGCTGGGAGATGATGGCAAGTAGATGAGCACACACAGAAACCACTGATGTGGCTGACATTATTAAGCCCTGTAATAGTGTTGCCTGCAAGATATGGGGATAAAGTTGGTATCTCCGCCTGCTGCAAGGCTGGCTTCTGTGTTTCTCTCTTGATATATGGCCTGTTGCTGATAGCAAATGCCTGTTTTAGGCTGGGCACTGTCTGTAAGCAAGTACAGACCTAACACTCAAGGCCTGTGAGAGAGGGAAGTGTGATTATTCAGGATGGGTTGCGGATCGCTGATGATGTGTGGTTTTAGTTGAGAGCTATTAGATTATAATAGACTATTAGATATGAATCCCTGCGATGGGGTGAGCTCCCGTCGTTCGGTCCCAGCTCCTGCCCACCTAGCAGTTCGAAAGCACTCTTAAGTGCAAGTAGATAAATAGGGACCGCTTTATAGCGGGAAGGTAAATGGCATTTCCGTGTGCTGCGCTGGTGCTGGCTCGCCAGCTGCAGCTTCGTCACGCTGGCCACGTGACCCAAAAGTGTCTTCGGACGGCGCCAGCTCACGGCCTCTAGAGCGAGATGAGCACGCAACCCCAGAGTCGGACACGACTGGCCCATACGGGCAGGGGTACCTTTACCTTTACCTTTATTAGATTATAAATAGTGTTTTGTCATGTTCTCTTTTAGGTCCATGCTGGTGCAAATTATTCCCAGGTACCAGTCTGGCTCCATTTATCTGCTTTTTCACTTAACTGGGCAAGTACTGTACAGGCAGCTGGTGAAGCTGCATCCACAGACCAGGAGGCTACTGAAGAGGCTGCTGCAGGAGAAAGGATACCTTCCAGAGCAGGTCTTCAGAGCAGAGGAGACAGGCCTGTCCTGGTAGAAGATCCTTGAGAAGACTATATTGACAAAGCAGAGAAGGCAATGTGGCTAGGCACTCAATCAAGCCAGACATGGTGTACAGCTTAAAAAAAAAGCCATGTCCTCAAAGGCAAGAACAAGAATCTGCTGCCTATCTTCTGGCAGTCCAACAAGAAGGCCTCCAAGCTTTCTGGACTGGTTCCACAAGCGCTTCATTCTGGAGGTGAGGTGTTACTTGCAGGAGAAAAGGCTGGAGTGCTGCTGGTGGTGGACAATGCTGCTGGTCACCCACAGGAGCTGCCATTTGCACACGACGACATCACTGTTGCCTTTCTCCCCTCCAATTCAACCTCACTCATCCAACCTTTGGATCACTCATCCAACCTTTGGATCACTGCTTCAAGTCTCATTACACCAGGCTCACCTTTGCCTCGCTGATCAATATGATGGACGCTGATCTACATCTCAACCTCATGGCATTCTGGAAGTCCTTCAACACTGCCGGCTGTGTCACCTACATCAAGCAGGCAGTGGATGCAATCAAGCCTGAAACCTAAAACATGCTGGCACAAACTGTGGAAGGAATGCATTCACGACTTCAAGGGATTTCCAGGCATTGACAATGAGGCTGAGAACATCATGAAGATGGTGAGGCAAGTTGGTGGCGATGGCTTTATTGACTTCATCCAGGAGGAGGAGCTGATTGAGGGGCAACAGGCCTTGAGTCTGGAAGACCTGGAGGAACTGGTGAGATCAAGTTCCAGCACTGAAATCACGGAAGAGGAGGGCAATGGTGAACAGGATGACCAACCCACCTGGACCCTGGAGAGTTTTTCCAAACCCTTTTACACACTCCAGCATGTGAATGATATCATTGCGCAGTATGATCCTTCCATAGAACAGTCATCCATCCTCCAACCTTCAACTCGACAAGACCAGAAGTTACAACAATGGATAAATCTAAATCTAGTATCAGTTTTACCTACTTCTGAGATGCGTCTACACTGAATAGATATGAACTGTAGAAGCTGTGTTCAGTTTGTTGCACCAGAATCACGACTGGATATTCCAATAGGTTACATCAAAAAGTTTCAGAAGCATGTCTGAGTAATAGGCTTAAATCCAGTCCTGTATCAGTGCAAGATTAAAATAAAAACCATTGGGACACACACATATCCCTCCTACCATCCATTACCAGGCTAAGGTTTTCTATCATTTTTATTGAGGAAAATAAATAAATAATAAAATCCCTAGGATTCTATCCAATGGACATCTTCTCATTACCACCAAACATGCAAATTTATTCTTTATAAGACAAGATGGCAAAGGGGACAGAAGAGGCAACTCAAATGAGAAATAGATATAATGTGCTGCTTCCTGGCAAATAATCTATTTTCTCTCCAACCCCTGTTTCAGAATCTATATTAACTTCGTAAGATTCACAGTGATAATCTCTTCTAAAATTGCAGAAATGTAATATGTATTTACTAGTATACTAAAGCTACTGTATCTTAAAATGAAGGCATTTTGTTAGGCAACATTAAAAGTGTGCCCTTAGTGTGAGTGCTTGCTTTGCCGGGTTTCAGATCCTGGTTTGAAAGCCATACTAATCTGCATACCTGACATGACGACAAACCGTGGTTAGCTTGTGGACTTGAGTCATCTCAGTGTTTTCCCAGAAGAAATCCAAGCAGTATTTCAGCATGTCAAAGCAACCCAAGGCCCCAAAGAAAAAATATTATCTATACTACAAGTCAACTGACAATTTAATCTAAAACACAGGAAATCTATTCTGTCTGGATTTAACATAAATCAATAGAGTTTATTTTCCCCGTCAGTTTTGATAACTACATCATGGGTAAACACTTTTCGGGATAGGGTATAAGTGATCCAAGCTAAGCTGTTTAAAAGGCTGTTGTTGTTGGCATCAGTCTGTCTCAAGGGACAATAGAGTGTGCCTCCAGAGGTGAAGTCAAACAGCTGTGTTAGCAGTACTGAAGCAACCCTCCTAGGGCACAAGCCTTGGCACTGTCTATGGAGGTCCTGGGCTGCCCAGATGACAAGATCCTGCTCTCAACCTCACTAATGAGGTCCAAAGGAAAGCAGAGCAATACATTTGGCACCAACTTGGCTGCAGGAGTCGCTGGAAGGAGGCATACAAGACGCCATCCAACTGCCTTAGGGACTCCACTCTGGATTTGTGTAGAGCTTACTCCTTAGCCTTTTCTTCTCCCAAATATATCCCGAAAGGCAGAGGGTTTAGGAACTAAGTTTTCCTTCTCCAAGATGGGATGCCTTACCAGGTTGATTGATTTGGCTCGATCTTGCGTTTGGCACTGCCTAACAGAGTGCTCAGCCCAGCCCAGCTTCATGCAGCCTCACAGTTTAGCGGAGTTAGAACAATAAAACAATGAGATAAAACAATAAATTAAAACAACAAACAAAGCACTGAAAGGAGTTAAGAAATAAAATGGAAGAGAGGATAAAAACAAATGCTAAGGGTTGGTTATAGAGCAGAAACTTGCCTTAGAGTTGGCCTTGGAGCTCAAAACCCTGCTTCAAGCATTCAGCAGCCATCCATTTGCCCCTCACTTCCCTCTACAGATCGTGCAGAAACCACCTTCTTAACTGTTGGACCTGCTATTGGTCTCAGCCTCTCGATTCGCTGGAGCCTGCCTTCACATGCAGGAGAAGTCTCTATCTCACTGAGGGTTTGAGACCAATAGGCTACCTTTGCCTGGTTTAGCTGGCCAGTCAAAGCCATTCCTGGGGTGTGGCCACTGTCACACACTGAGGTATCATTTCAATGAACTAGTATGGCAATTACTAATTTACCCACTTTGAAGCTACTACAAATTGGCACCTTTACCATGACAATAATACCACCTTTCAGACTGCTTACATAGCTATATCGTTGTAGCCTGCAGAAATAGGTAACATAGTTTAGGAGATAAACAACATGGCACCAATTACTGTATGTGAATGCAACTTAAAGGGAAGAGGAAATATATCATCAGTACAGCTGAAAAAAGTCAACAGTGCACAAAAGTAATCATACTATGAATGCAAATATTAATCAATAAGTATGTCTGAAACAACTTGTGCAAAAACCAAGGAAATACTCTAGAAGTAAGCATTTCAACAGTCATCATTTCTATGCTTAATTTGACTTCTATAAAAATGTTATGTATATTACACATTTACACTGAAACATTATACTCCCAAGTGTATCTTTTCTAAACACTACCATACAATCAAGTGTAGTGGTACAGGAATATGTGTGTCAAATGTATGTGTCAAAACTCTCACTTCAAAACAATTTATCATTTCAAAATAAAAATGCTGAATTCTATGTGGAAGGAGCAGCATCTTTTCCTCCACTTCTTGGAAAGGTATGAGAGGCAGATCAAGCTGACAGTGGCAAGAGTGCTATGATGAGCCACCAAAAGTCAGTGCTACTTGAGGACTGCTTTACAGTGTCCATCCACCACCCTGTTCTAGGTGAAGTATCAGGAACAAGATCACACTGTTTTTGCTCCTTGTCTGGCACTGGCAGGCTTTGCAGTCCAGCATGACTGAAAAGAAGTTTGGCAGAGGAAACTGTTTAATGATGAAGGGGTGCTTTTGAGGAAGTTAGATTGGACCAGAATATATTTGGTTCTTCCCAATCCAGGGACAGTGAACTGACTGGGCTGCTGCCGGCCCTGCCCCAGTACCTTAAAGGAAACTGCATACAGTATAAACACCATTTTTCTCTCTTCCCCTTAGACCACAGTACAAGTGACAGCTAGGAATGAAGCCTGCAGGTGCATACACCAGCATGGCAGGCTGTGCCAAAGAAAGGGGGGGGAAATACCTAAATAACTCCTCCAACCCCCCCTCTCTCTGACACACATGCGATGGAGAGACCCAGCCTACTGTATTTCATGACAGTGGGCATCAATGGCAGCAGTAAGCATGCCACCAAGAAAGGCTCTCCAGGAAACAGCATTCATCCAACACCGAACTAATTTCATTTGAGGACAAGGAGTGGAAAAAATAATAATAATCCAACTGCTGTTGGAGCAGGAAAGGGAAACCGACGTCAACCCATAGAGCAGAGCTTGATCTAGGCAACCAGAGGCCAATACAAGGAAGGAAATATGAAAGAAACTTAAGTCACTTTCTAACAGGATTTTGTATGAGCAAACAATGAACAGCTAGGTCATCCAATGAAGACAAAAAAATGATTATTACAAGACAGCACTAGTGCAAATAGGTTAATTCCACCTAGCTGGGGGATGGAGAGGACTTGGGAGTTTTGACTCCCCTGATTTAAGTGGCTAATAAGGGCCCTACCAACCCCAGGAGGTATAGATGCTATGTCTTTCTTCTCAATATCACATTAAACGGCAGGATGGGGGTGTTCTAGGCCCTAAGCAAGCAGCTTGGCCTTCCTTGTAGGACATATAAACAAGTATGGCTGGGTGTGGCCATATCATCAACTTGCTAGAAACAGGATCTTGAACCTGCTGGAATCAAGGTCATTATGCCTTCATCCTGCAAGAACCAGGGATAACCCACAGATGGGTGGGCAATGACTATGCTCACTCTAATAGAGTTGCACAATATTCTTTTGGAAAGAGGGTTACTCCCTGCCTGCAGCAACAAAAGGGGGAAAAAATGGGAAGGGAGAGTGAATAAGGAGCATGAAGTCAAGATCAGAGTGGCAGGCTATGCCAAAGACCAGGAGAACATTCATCACAAGCAGGTTGACTGCAACTGGGTCAACTGGATTGCAGCATTCACCCAATTTTGGTCAAGTGAAGTATCTTAACACAACATGCAGAAACTTTATGAGCTTCAGTTGAGGTTAAGGTACAACTAGACTATCAGAATGAATGTGGCCTTAATCCTCACCTTAGCCTTGGTTTTTTGGACAGGGGAAGAGCTACAGTCAGTGATGTGAAGAGGAAGTTTTTTAAAAAAAAAACTTCACTGCTTTATTTTTCTGCACACAAAAGATCTGTTTCCTAAATTCATTAGCAACAACAAATGAATGCCAATTACAAATAAAAACTAGGCAAGCCTGGCTATTTCAATGTTTTTAGTTTTGTTTACTAAATACAAGTAATCAATCAATACCTTAATTACAGTAATAAGACCTGATCCAGTTTAGATACAGAACACAATTAATGCAGTCCCTGTAATACAGTCCATCATTTGACCTCTTATGGATATAGCAATTTTGAAAACATTAGACACCTGTCCAGTGATACAAGACTTTATCCAATAAACAAGGGATTACAAATCTTTCATTTGGGTGCCCTGGCAAAACAGACAGAAGAGGATAAATGATATGGCATCTCAAATCAGAAGAGAAATTACAATATGTACAAGGGTACATATGTAAAGGTTTAGGGGACTTGGGCACAATTTATTTAGAAATTGGATTTTCAAAAATCTGCCCTGGAGTACTACTAAATAAAAGTAATATAAACATGCTAAATTACATTTCCTTGTTACTGACTGCTGGCGGATGAATACCTTTAGTACTATTTATGGCTTTAATGCTTTTGCCTATTTTATGGTTTCTTTCCATTCTTGTTCTAAGTTAAACTAATTTTCTGGGACATTTTCTAATTCAGAATTTTTTTGGGTGGGGGGGAGACACATCACTGGAGATTTTCATTCTCCATCCCTGGCATCAAGCACTTACTGACTGATTTCTATAGTGACAATGAAATTCACCTTTTCTTGAATGAATGAATGATTCCTCACATGTCACCAAGACACCATGGAAAGGGAATAAGCCTTGGGACTCATTGACCCCAAACTCACAGGCTTGCAGACTGGTGCTGCTGTCAATGGTCTCCTAGACACACCTTTCAGGGATGCTGGCAGAGAGGCGCAAGGTTCAGTTTTAGCACTGAATTGATGTTTTGTGCCAAGATAGGGTGACCTAAGCAATGCAGACAGTATTTTCTGGTTCTCACCTAAGCAGCAGGCAATGCACATAGGAAGAAAAAGGAAGTGGGTTAATTAACCATCTATTCCATTGCAGATAAAGTAATAAAGTTGTGAAACTTAGTTTAAATGGATGTGTTTTTTTATTTTAATTTTTCATTATGTTTTTGCTTGATGTTTTTGCTTGATTTTCTGAAAAAGCCTTCCATTCCACTGAGGTACACATGAATTTCTAAATATAAACAGAGTAAATCAATCTTCTGTCAACCAGAAACAATTATTCAGGTGTGAGCTCTGTTGTTTCTATTAATTTAAGTCCAGGTTTAAGGGCCAATGATAAGCAAGAATGTTAATGAGTGGAAAGGAAGTAGGTCACAGGAGTATACTACATCAAGGTTAGAAAGGGATGTTGATGGGGAAAGGAGAAAGCAGACTCAGCAGAATATTAAAGAATTAACAGAGCACCCTTATGAAAATTAATGCTGCACCCATATTTTTATAACATAGTTTTGGGTACTCCCTTAAACAGTGACTGTTGAAGTAGATAGAAAAATTATTGAGGGAGGATAGCCAAAACTGTCAAATTATGTATTCAACTGTCAGTTACGTATTCTTATCTATTCACTCTTATTTCCTTCCCTGGATCGAATTTCTTTATCAGAAATCACTTGTCATTCCCCACATGATTTATATGCAATCTCCAATGTTGAAATCAGGTGAGAAAGAGTAAAGGACGCTGGACAAATATTAAACTGCTTTGAGATTTTATTAAAATCAAATGATATCTAAATATTGTGGAATAAATAAAATAAATATGTAAATATTAACCAAGATGACATCCTTGCAGTTAGAATGCAGAATAGTAACAATTTCTTCTGAGCAAGTAGCTTGCCAGATCCACCAGTCAAGCCACAATACAACACGCAAATATTCACAGACACACTAGTCAATACTTTAATATATTTGTATAGACCACAGATTTATAAACTCAAGAAACTTAACCCCAAGTCCATGACCAAGCCTCATACAATAATTATAATGTACTTACTGACTCTTGCCCAGGGTACAGAGTCTATGCTATGGCTGGTGTTGCAAATTGAACCATGCAGAATATTACAGGTACATGGACTCTTTAATTATAAGTTAAAATTGTTTCTCTGTCTTTAAGATTTACACTTTCTCCGAATTCAGTCAAGAGATGCTTTTCAGTTCAGGTGCAGTGTAAAGCAAGAATCTACCCAGCAATTAAGATCTTCTTCTGAGGCCTTTCTCTGGGTACTCGTTAAATGCGTTGTAAACTTTGTATGAGAAATCAGGTTGGCAAAAATGGAACTCTACACTGCCATCTGGTATCACAGTGTTATAATACATAAACAACGCATATAAAGCACTTTTTCTTTGCCAATGTAGCTGAGTCCTGAGGCTAGGCAGGTGGAAGAGTCTTTTCAAAGGCATCCTGTCTTCAAGAATTCTACCCAGGAGAGCTCAATTATTGCCATCTTCACTATTTTTCAAATAAACTGTCAATTCCATGCTGTTTACCCTATGCTTATAATAATACTTAATGTGCTGCTACTGATCTGGTTTCATTGCCTTATGGTTTTTAATCTTTATTTAGTATCATCATTTGTTTTAAAATTGTGTTTACTTTTTTAAAAGTAATTTTATTTGTTTTCATAGATGTATAACAAAATATCACTGGACAACTAAATGTAACACCCCTCCATCCCCCCTCCATGCCTTTAGAATATTAATTCCTTTTTTAGATTTTCTAATAAGTTTCTCCTATGTTATTCTGTCAAGGTTGTATGGAAGCATCCATCCACAATAGGGTCATCTTCTCCAGCTAAAGTACCCATAAGTATTCATGGTCACACCACTGAATTCCTTAGAGGCTTTGGAGGCTCTTCTCACCAAAAGGGTGAAATAATATTTTAAATAAAGAGATCACGGTATCACAGGAAGTATGGACAATTGCTTTATCTGAAAAACTAAGAGTACACGCCATGATGCAACTGATACCGGGAGCGCAAGGCTTGTGGATAGCTTCCTGGAGCCTGGAGAGCGAGAAGTGTCGGTGCGCACCGACACCTCTCGCTCTCCAGGCTTCAGCGAAAGCCTGCATTCGCCCCATAGGACGCACACACATTTCCCCTTCATTTTTGGAGGGGGAAAGGTGCGTCCTATCGGGCGAAAAATACGGTATATCTAGATATCATAGTTTCTTATTTTATGCTACCCCTATGTGGATTAGCTTAATTAAGGACAGTAAACATGTAACTACATAAAATTATTACATCTATTGAAGGATGCATGATGAAAAAATTGCTTTTGCTTTCAGAGAAAGCTATGACAACTTGAAAGCCTTATCTTAAATTCATCTGAAAATGGATGAATCTCAAAACTACATTGTTTCTTTAAGCAAACCAAGATCCTCAGCTAAGAATTCCTGTTTAAGATGGATCTCCAGCACAAGAGATGCTGTTGCTCTTTGCAAAACAGATTATGTGGGATATAAATAAATAAATATAAATTTAAATATGATACATATACATATACATATACATATAAATATAAATAAATACTGAACTGTGGGATCTCAAAACCAAACAAAGTTATTTTCATGCCACAGTGAAGAACCTGCTTCAGACAGGAGGATGGATGCAATTCTGATTAACCCTCCACATGTTTAACAGTTTAACAGGGCTATCGACCTTCCAATTAGATCAAGCCCAAAGCAGTGCAGTTTTTATTCAGTGTAAAACACAGCTGAACTGGGAGCCTTCCTGAACAACTGTTCCTTTGAAGCATAGCTTGTATTCACTGCTATTTAAATTTGGTGCAGAATGCAAGCTGTGTTGCTTGGTTGGCTCCGCTCAAACTCCCAAGTGGATGCAATCCAGGCCAAATGCAGCAGACTTTGCATTTAGCATCAAATTTAAACAGCACCAAATGCAAAGGAACAGTAGGGAGTCCTATAAGGCTCCCAATTCTTCCTTTGCATTCATAGCTTTACCTGTTCCATATCTAATGTTAATATCTAATGTAATGACACATCAGGCAAATGATAGGTGGACAAGGCTGGAGGAAAAGTGCTGTGACTTGTGAATCAAATTAGGAACCTAGCCTAGTGGGCCAGATTTGGCCCATAGGCCAGAAGTTCCCAACCCATGTTCTATGCCATGTGAAAGAAAGGCAGAACTTTCCAATATACCATATAAAGTCACATTTTCCTGCAGTCATTGACATAGAAGTTAGTCATCTCAGTTATTCACAACGGATTGATAATGTGAACAATCTCAATTTAGGAAAGAAAATCTGAATACAAAAAAGGCTCCTGGAAATATGCAAAGTTGTTATTATTATTCCATATTATCACCACAGACATCCAAAAACATGTTCCTTTATAAGAAGAATTCATCACTGCTGACTTGTCAGGCCTTTCCCTCCTCACTCAGTACCAAAATTATTTCTTTTCAGTTAACTGGAGAAGGCCATTAGTCAATAGCACTAGTAGGCAGGACAAAGTACCTGTGCAGACGTAAGGATGTGTACAGGATTCTTGGAGCAGAAAGGCCAACCATCTGTGTGTTCTTCCTGCTCTGCCTCCTGATAAAAGCAGTCATAGTTTATCTGGCCAAGTTGGTAAGAGGAATGAAAAGGAGTTTTCCACCCAGCCTTAAAGAAGCAGTGTTGAGACTTGGCATCAGGGTTCAGATAGGTTTTATAGTACAGTCAAACCTTGGTTGTCGAACATAATCTGTTCCGGAAGACCGGTCAACTTCCGAAACTCTCGACAACCAGGGCACGGCTTCCAATTGGTTGTAAGAGCTTCTTGCACTCAAGCGGAAGCCGCATCGGACGTTCAGGTTCCAAAAAACGTTCGAAAACCGGAGCATTTACTTCCTGGTTTTCGGTGTTCGGGAGCTGAAACGTTCAAAAACGGAGTCGTTCAAGAACCAAGGTTTGACTGTACCTAATATTCTATTTTGGGGCAACGTGCTCAAGCATAGGGAGATGTTTCAACTCCAAATTTTCCAGGATTATATGGATTATCTAGACATATTACAATACATCTTTAAATCCAGTTATGGGATGGAAAGTTTTGCTCAAACATTTTTAAAAACAGCTGCACAAGCAGTGTTGGTTATAGGTTTTTAAGTCCTAAACAGCCTAGGACCAGGTTACCTTAGAGACCTCTCTCGTTGAGAAGCCTGCCTAGGAATTAAGATTAATGTCAAAGACCTTGTTCTGGATACCATTTCAGGAGATTTGGCAAGTGAACAAAAGAGATAGTGCCTTTGCTGTGGCTATGTCACAATGCCCTGCTAATTGAAATTGCTTAGGTTCCCTCTCTGTGTATCTTTCACTGGAAATTGCCCTTTTTTGCTGGTAGATGAGCCGTATCTGCTCCTGGAAAAAATCTGATTTTACCAGAGTAACCCATGGCTTGGCTAGAATGCAAGTGTATTATTGCAATGTGCTCCATGTGGAGCTACCTTTGAAAATACCAGCTGCTGGAAATTGCAGGAGGGGAGAGTGCTCTTGCGCTCAGGTTCTGTTTGCAGGTTTCCCACGGGCATCTGGTTGGCCACTGTGAGAACAATATGCTGGAACAGATGGTCTGCCAGCCTGACGCAAGTTCCTCTTACGTTTTTAAAAGTATTTGAAAGTTTCAGAGGTCCAGAATGTCGTGGCCAATCTGTTGACCAGAGCCACTTATTACAACAGTTTCCGTGGCTGTTGGTCTGCTTTTGGTTCCAATTCAAAATGCCCTGAACAACTTGGGAATACGGTACCATTAGGTCCGCCAGCTGATTATAATCTTCTGGAGACACACTCCTTTGCATTCCACCAACATTTGAGTTGCCTTTGGTTAAAACACAGAAAAGTGTTGCTTTGATTGCCCCACCTAAGCTTTCCTAGCGACGCCTGTATTGTTCTTTCTTTGCCAGCCTTCCAACTCAGTATAAAACCCTTTTTGCTCCATCAGCTTTTTATTTATAACATTTTAATCATTCACTTTCACTTTCTATTTAATTTTTAATTGAAATATTCTCAATAAACAAGAATGAAAAGTATCATTCTGCCCTTCCTTTCCTCAAGCAAAGTCTAAGGTGGTTAACACAGAGAAACTTAGAGCATTATAAAGGTAAAGGTAAAGGGACCCCTGACCATTAGGCCGACTCTGGGGTTGCAATGCTCATCTCACTTTACTGGCCGAGGGAGCTGGCGTACAGCTTCCGGGTCATGTGGCCAGCATGACTAAGCCGCTTCTGGCGAACCAGAGCAGCGCATGGAAACGCCATTTACCTTCCCGCCAGAGCGGTACCTATTTATCTACAGCGGTACCTCGGGTTAAGTACTTAATTCGTTCCGGAGGTCAGTTCTTAACCTGAAACTGTTCTTTACCTGAAGCTCCACTTTAGCTAATGGGGCCTCCTGCTGCTGCTGCGCCACCAGAGCATGCTGTTCTCATGCTGAAGCAAAGTTCTTAACCCAAGGCACTATTTCTGGGTTAGAGGAGTCTGTAACCTGAAGCGTATGTAACCCGAGGTACCACTGTACTTGCACTTTGACATGCTTTCGAACTGCTAGGTTGGCAGGAGCAGAGACTGAGCAACGGGAGCTCACCCCGTGGTGGGGATTTGAACCGCTGATCTTCTAATTGGCAAGTCCTAGGCTCTGTGGTTTAACCCACAGCGCCACCCGCGTCCCTGAAAGCATTATAATACAAGTGTAAAAAAACAATGCTGAGAATATAAAAGGAGAAATAGAAAACATCCACTAAAACCATTTCTACTAAAACAACATATGGTAGAATTAGAACATAAGAGCATAAGAGGAGCCTGCTGCTGCTAATGGCCCATCTAGTCCAGCATCCTATTCTCACAGCAGCCAACCAGATGCATGCGGGAAGCCAGGAAGCAGGATTTAAGCACATGAGTATTCTCTACACCTGTGGCCCTCGGCAACTGGCATTTAAAAAACACTGCTGCCTCTAACCATGGTGGCAGCGCTTAGCCACTGTGGCTAGTAGCCATAAATAGCTCTCCCCTCCATTAATTTGTTGAATCCTCTTTTAAAATCATCCAAGTTGGTGGTAATCACTGCCTCCTGGGGGAACAGATTCTACAGTTTAACTATGCACTGTGTTAAGAAATACTTTCTTTTATCTGTCCTGAACTCCATATACTCAAGCAGTAGCAGACCTTGAGGCCTCGAATTTCAGCGGCGCCTTGTGCAATGCCAAAATTTGATGCCCCATGCCTCTTACCTTTCATTCTACATCATAGCTGTGATACCCCCTGTGGTGCTCCCAAGGCTCTGCGCCGAAATCAGCCTCTGACTTAAGGATCAAAAGCTTTCCTAAAAAGTAAAGGTGATCAACATGGCAGTAAAGCAGACCTCACATGGGAGGGAGTTCTAAAACCATAGGCAGCCACTGCAAAAGCACTCTCCAGTCCAGGGGTGGGAAATTCGTAGTCTTGGTTTTCGAACGCAATCCGTTCCGGAAGACCGTTCAGGTTCTGAAACGTTCAAAAACCGAAAACTCAAAAGCCGGCAGCTAGGCCTCAGGATCTTGCACTCAGCGGAAGCCGTGTGGCAAGTTCGACTTCAAGGCATGTTCGAAAACTGAAGCATTTACTTCAGGGTTTACAGCGTTCAGGAACCAAAATGTACGTCAGCAGAGACGTTCGAAAACCGAGGTACCACTGTATTGCTCTCATCAGCTCCAGCCAGCAGATGTTCAATCTTCATGGGTGACTGTTGTCCGGCAACATCTGGAAGGCCACAATCAGGTTCCCCACCCTAGCTCTAATCCCAACTAAATGTATTTTGGGGAGGCCACAACATGCAAAGGGGTCTACTCAAGATCTCAGTGAGCAATTGGCATAAAATGGTTAAACTTTAATCTGCTGAATTGTTAATTGCATTCAAGTCTTTATCTGAATTTTTGTTTACTGCTTCCCTCCTTTACTGCTCTCATAACTTTTTAAAACTTCCTTGAGACTTTTTAATGGAAAGTGAGGGTAATACATTTTGATGAATATGTTTAATAAACGCAGGTGTAACACTCCCAGTTTGCTCAGGAATGGATCTTGCACTCCCTTCCCAATCCCTCCTCCTGGAGTGCAAATTTCCACCACCTTGCCTAATTAGGGCTTTTCCTTAACCATAATTTGGAGCTGGGTTCAAACCGCAGTTTGAAATCTTCATTAAGTGGGAACGCTGAATAGTCCTGACCATGGTGTACATCTCTGCCAATGTGATGCTTAATTATAATTAAGTTGTGACAGGAATTCACACTCCAGGGACTGGAGGGAGGTTGAAGTCCCATGGGCTGCTCCCAAGCGCTAGGCAAACTGGGAGCATTATGCCTCCACAAGACGCAAACAGAATGAAGGCAGGCCTTTGATACTGCAAATTTGTCCAAATGTAGTACAAATCAGAATCCTTCATCCTTAACCAAATAAACAGTAACTCACCCTATTATTCTAAGACAGGATGGGGCAGAAATCCAAGAGGAGTAATTGTCCTACTTCACATATGAAGAAAAATGAGTGAAGTCAAAACCTAATGCTGTAAAGAACAACAAAGAAAAGGAAGGTTGCAGCCCCTCTATCTGACTGTTAGAAAGCCTCAGTGAATTCCATGGGATTTACCCTACTTTCAAACAGACGTGTATAGGTATGAACTTTGGTGTCTGTGTCAGATCTTTTTAAAGGTATATTTATCCTGTTGTCATGTTCTATGAGATCTTATTTTCATGCTTCACAATAACTTAAAACATAACATTGGACCTTAATATTGATGTTTTTGCTTTAATTCTAGTTGTCTGTGCAAAATCATATTTTGATATTCCAAAATGCGTTTTTAGCATGAATAAATGGCAAATACTGAGAACAAGTGAAATGAAATGTCAACAAGCGTGATTCATCTGCTTTCCTTCTTTTTTGTGCTAATCTGAAAGGCATACTACTCTAACAGATTAATTTCCCCACCCATTAGTCCTCATACAAAGCCTTCCCTGTGAAGAACTAAAGCCTTAAATATGTCAAGACACACAACATGAATAGTACCATTGAACTAAATATTCACATTCAGAATAGGAGCATATGCACATTCTGTAGTCCAATATTGCAGTAAGATGTAAAAGCTACTCATATGTAAAAGCTTAATTTCTAAAATTTCAAAACCTTAGCAATACATTCTACAAAGATACAATTGGGTGGAACTGCGCCATTTACAAAATGAAAGCTTATATAGAAGCAGACTATTAAAAAAAACTCTCAAGACCAAACTGTTCTAATGGTTGCCTTTGCACCCAAACAAGTGTACCGAAAATCTGAAGTTTCAAAAATCACTATTTGACAAACAGCAAACCAAAGAAAACCAGTGAGATGTTTCTGTACATGTTCTGTAAGGCATAGCAAACAATTTTTCACAAACCACCTCAGACATTTCCTATAGCACAGTGCTATGGGAAAATTGAGTTAAAGGTTCTTCTGGTTTTTGTAACAACAACATTGCTAAATAAGGCTCGCAGTCCTGAAATTATATCATTACCCAAGGATCCACCAACATAAAATTGGTATCCCAACAGGAACAGACATGAAAGTAATTCAGTGGCTGCCTAGCACAAAATTGGCCAGTTGTATGACTAGAACCTAAACTTTTCTTCACCTTTCTCAAGACAGTGAAATCAAGCTAAACATAAGGTAAAATTAAATTCTGGGGAAAGTAAATAAGAATGGTGTCCAATACATTTCCTCCTAATAGGCCTTTATATTCCAACAGTTTTAAGGACATGCAAGTTTAATTTTTTAAAAATGATATCAAAGTAAGGAATTATACTATTTCCCTAACTCCTGCCACAAATGGCAGCCCAATAAATGACAAGTTCTACATCACAAGATTTTCTAGTGGAGCCCACCAAAGCAGAATTGGAAGTAACTCCTAGGCACCAGTATCATATTCATAGAAAATGGATAAATTCTCAGCATTTCCCCCAAGGGACAGTAGAGCTCCCAAACAGTCTTGCTTACAACATATGCAACACAATAATTTCAAATAGTGGCATCTATCAAAATTAGACAATTGTGTTATTTGTTTAAAGCTTTAGATGGCACACAGCACAAGGGGGGAAAACCCTTCTCGAAGTTTGGAGAATTAAGCAACCACTATCATGGAGGCTCAGTGCCACAGACCATCAGGAAAGGCAAACAGGCCCAAAACGGTATGCATCTTTACTCAGAAGCAAGTCCCACTGAATTCAATGGGGCTTATTCCCAACTGTCTAACTCCTTAGTATGGGGGGGGGGGAGGAGAGTAAGTATTTTCCAAGTGAAAAAAGAAAAATGTAAAGTTGATAATAAGACAAACAAAAACAAAATTGAGGAGGAAATTGCTAAAGCTATCAAAGCTAGGCATCATTTCAGTGGAATTTACTTCTGGGGCGAAAGGGATTCGTCCTCATTTTTGTAAATAGGTCACACTGTTTGAGGAAGAGTAGTTGACCATGATTCTTGTAAAGTTAAATAGTAAATACATCCATAGTAGCACTTTTAGTAAATAAATGTTAAACAGCGACTCTTCACTTCAACCATAACAAGCCAATATATCATATTACGTCTATTAGCACAGTTTTAGTGCTACTCCGACTGAAACAGGTAATAATATTAGACTGGTCTCTACTTTCAGTTATTGTGTGTGAATAATTTGACTCCAATACAAATACTGGCCACCAAGTTTTGAATTCACATTTCTTAAAGTAATTACCGTATTTTTTGCTCTATAAGACTCACTTTTTCCCTCCTAAAAAGTAAGGGGAAATGTGTGTGCGTCTTATGGAGTGAATGCAGGCTGCGCAGCTATCCCAGAAGCCAGAACAGCAAGAGGGATTGCTGCTTTCACTGCGCAGCGATCCCTCTTGTTGTTCTGGCTTCTGAGATTCAGAATATTTTTTTCTTGTTTTCCTCCTCCAAAAACTAGGTGCGTCTTATGGTCTGGTGCGTCTTATAGAGCGAAAAATACGGGTACTAGTTTCCCCAATATAATTGCTACCTCATCAGTAATACTGAAAACAGACTTTCCCGCCCTCCACACACCAACTGGGACCACTGTAATCGCTATACCGCATCCAGGCTTATGAGTACGAATGTTGTATAACAAGCACCTTTTGTCACCCTGATATCAACAAGTCCTAAAGAGACCCACCCCTCCAGTTCGACAACAGACTGCCAATTCAATATCACCAGGCTATAATGCCCATTCACCCTACAATACCCATATGGACTCAATGTCTCTACCTTCCAGCCCATGGCGGAAAGATTTCTCATACTCTTCATGTCAATATACCCTCTGTTCTCTATACATGGCTGACATCATTGTTCAAAGGGCTTCATGCCTACATTGGTACATCATGGGATTTTTCTGCTCCCTGCCCCCAATCTACACACAACCCGTAGTAATGATGTAGTGCAGGCATCACCCCCACTCTGAACACACACACACACACCCAGGCTGATGTGACCCAACTCTTACATATGCGGACTGAACGAAGATGTTCGCCCCCCCCCCCCGCACAGCTCCCACATTCGCATCTGTCACCCAAAACAAAAAGCAAGGTACCACAAACTCCTGCCCCACTAGATTAATACTTGTCAGCAAATTCCACTGCCCCATAAGATACCACCACCCCTTCCCCTTTTGAGTCACTGAGATGATTCATGCCCCCCCCATCGCCTGTAATAACATACTTCTAACTAAGCACAAAACACACAAACACATACAACCGTGCAAGACCAGATGACCTCAGACCATGGCAAACTGGGATGGCGGGGAGGCGAAGGAGAGAAAGGATATCAGCAGCCCAGGATATCCTCCTCTTCGCAAAACATGCTCCCAAACAGCAACATCCTCCTCCTCCTCCCAGTCCAAACGCCACCCCATTTTCGCCCCCGATCTAAGAATTAAGACTGTACGTTCAGAGCGTGTGCTTTTCACCTCAAGCGACCCTGCCACGACTAAACCCGGCCGGCCAAGTGACCTCCCGCAAACGAGCAAGGTATGATGATGATTATTATTATTAACATACCACCTATAACTTTACGCGTGTAGCAGGAGCATCGCTAATGGCAGCCGGACGCGGATGCGTGTCGGGCCGGCGCGCGAAGGTGCGCCCGCCCGCCCGGGAGGGAGGGAAGGCATCTACATAAAAGCGATGCCCAGCCAGCATCCGCGCCCGCACGTCCCGCGTATGCACGGAGCTCGCTGTCACGCAACCACTCCTTCAGACGGCGCGGGCGACCTATCCCCTCCTTCCACATCGAGGCTGTGGAGCGATAGGGCCAGCTGGGAGGAGGAGGAGGAGGAGGGGGAGGGGGAGACGGTGACAAAATCCCACTTTCCCCCGCCTGGGTTACACCCATCCAGCGCCCACCCTGCTCCCCCCTTTTCCCCCTCTCGCCAATCCCACACTCACCTCCTGAGGGGCGTCGGGGTGGGGGCGTGAGTGGGGCGGGGGGGCGTCCGGCTGCCTCCGGGGCGCGGCAGCTCCACCTCCTTCCCTTCTTCGGAGGGTTTCTTTTCTGGGGTGGGGGGGGGGTGAGGGAGGGGCTGCGAGGCGGAGGGAGTGGGGAGCCTTCCCTGCCTCCCTCACCACATCCCGAAAGCGACGAGGAGAAGGAGGAGCGGCTCCCTCCTCCCTCCACACAGACACAAGCCAAGGCGAGGAGGGGGCGGGGAGGCGATGCTGCCGCTGACGGGGGGGACCGTGGAGGGGATGGCGGCTGGACCCCCCCCCCCACTCACAACGCCCGCCTCCTCAGTCAGTCAGTCAGTCAGCCCGGCCGCTTTTGTTTTGGTTCCTTCCCGCCCCCCCCCTCACCACACACACCTCACCAATCAAGGGAGAAGCAAATGACGAGATAGTGAGGAGGAGGAGGAGGAGGAGGAGGGAGTGCGCGCACGCACGCACGCGCGCCACCCGCTTCCACACACGCGCGCGCGCGCGCGCGCGGCGGCGAGGTTTGGGATATAGAAAAGGGGAGGGGGTCGGCGGCGGCAGTACCGCCTCGCGCTTCTCCTGAGCCTTATTCTTCTTCTTCTTCAGGGCTATTCCCCCCGCGCGCATGCGCCTGCCGCGCACGCGCCACGCGCCTGCCAGGGCCGGGCGGCGAGGGGCGGCGGGTGCGCGCGCACTCTCTCTCCGTTTTCCCCTGGGGGGGAAAGGAGGAAGGAGGGGCGGCGGCGGCGGCGGCAGCAACAACAGCAGGAGCCGCAGCTGATTGCCAGCGCACAGGTGGTGGGTGGGGTTAGGAAGCGCCTCCCTTGGCTGGCCGGCGCGGGTGCGCGCGGGGCGGGAGGGGGGGTGTGGCCGCTCGGCTTCCTCCCTTCCCGGTCTGCGAGCCTCACCGCCCCCCCCCGCCGCCGCCTCCCTTGCACGTTTCAAGGCGCGCCCCTGACCCTTCAGGAGTAAGGGTCTCCATCTCTCGAAATAGAGCAGGGTGGGTCTTCGCGAACCGGGGGTGCTCCCTAAAGGAAGCGGGAAGGAAGCATTGCCGTGAATAGGGGAGTGGGTGGGTAAAGAGGCGTACCTGGGGGTTGGGGAAACCAAGTCTCTCTCTCTCTCCCCCCCCCCCAGGAGCGGAAAAATAGCCCCTCGGTGACGCGCGTGTGTGTATTGATGCTCCTCTGCTGTCATGGGGCAAGATCAAACCCTTACTCCTTACGCTGTGCCCTCACTCCCCATCTTGTTC
The DNA here is from genome assembly GCF_964270895.1 of Podarcis filfolensis. Lineage (NCBI taxonomy): Eukaryota > Metazoa > Chordata > Lepidosauria > Squamata > Lacertidae > Podarcis > Podarcis filfolensis. Next base: position 43,296,558 of record NC_139615.1, read on the forward strand.
CAGTTACAGATAGGTAGCCGTGTTGGTCTGCCATAGTCAAAACAAAAAAAAAATTTTCTTTCCAGTAGCACCTTAAAGACCAACTAAGTTAGTTCTTGGTATGAGCTTTCGTGTGCATGCACACTTCGTCAGATACACATCTTGTTGTCATACGAGACATTTCAAGTACTTGGGAGACATGAAATGTCCTAATCTCTAATGTGGCTATTGTAGTAAAGTGATTTTTTTTCGGGGGAGGGACACTGATAACAGCTCCCTTGCCAAGAATTCCTGGTACCCCACCCCCCCAGGTACACCTCTGGGTGGGTAGGTGGATGCTACAGGTTACGTGTGTGATTTTAGATGAAAGTTTTCTGCTGTCCATTGTAAAGGCCTTTGGCTATACAGTGGTACCTCGGGTTACATACGCTTCTGGTTACAGATTCCTCTAACCCAGAAATAGTACCTCGGGTTAAGAACTTTGCTTCAGGATAAGAACACAAATCGTTCTAAGGTGGCATGGCGGCAGCAGGAGGCCCCATTAGCTAAAGTGGTGCTTCAGGTTAAGAACAGTTTCAGGTTAAGAATGGACCTCCAGAACGAATTAAGTACTTAACCCGAGGTACCACGGTATGCAATAAAAATGATTGATTGACTTGCAAAAATAATTAAAACTACAGTTATTAACTTCTGTGCCGATCTACCGTGAAGTAAGCCCCATTGAACACAATAGGACTTGGGGACAGTGGCAAGGAGGACTTTAAATAACAACCGCAGCCACAACAACAACAACAGCCCTGCAACACTTACCTCACCTAAGGATAAATTCAAAATAGGCAATTAGAGATAGCACAACTTACCACAAGCCATTGTTTTAAGCAGATTCTGAACAAGGAAATACAGTTTTGTTGCATGCACTTCTAAGGGCACATCTGTGAATAACCCTCTCAGTTCAGTGCTTCAACTCCCGAGCTGGAACGACAATAGGTACTATTAACTAGACCATTAAAACTGGCACCTTATTGGCTTTGGGTCATTCCATTTGTTTCTACCTAATTCAATAACTATGGTAACACCAATGACATTTAGTAAGTAAGACTTGAACAGAAGGTTGATACTTTTGCACACTGATGGTGCTGTGGTGGGTTTTTGTTTTTACATAAGGATCCATGCTTGCATGGGCGTAGCTAGGATTTATGTTATGGGGAGCAGGACACTTATATGACATCATCCTCTGTCTGGGTCTGTCCAGCAGATTCAGAATGAAATGTCTCAACAGTTGCTTTAAATTACTTCCTTTCAACCCCAAACGCTGAGAAAAACCTGTCAAAATCATCAGTCATTTGAATACTAGGAAGTTACTGACGCGATTGGTCTGTTTGCAGAAGCCTGTTGCTCAGTTGCGCTAGGTAAAGGTAAAGGGACCCCTGACCATTAGGTCCAGTCATGACCGACTCTGGGGTTGCGGCGCTCATCTCGCTTTATTGGCCGAGGGAGCCGGCGTACAGCTTCCAGGTCATGTGGCCAGCATGACTAAGCCGCTTCTGGCAAACCAAAGCAGCGCACGGAAACGCCGTTTACCTTCCCGCCAGAGCGGTACCTATTTATCTACTTGCACTCCGACATGCTTTCAAACTGCTAGGTTGGCAGGAGCAGGGACCGAGCAACGGGAGCTCACCCCATCGCGGGGATTCGAACCGCCGAACCGCTATGTGGTTTAACCCGCAGCGCCCCCCGCGCCCCCCTCAGTTGCACTAGAATGCCCAAAACATCACCCAAGTGACCTCAGCAATCATTTCAATTTTGAATATTCTGATTATTTCTACTTTTAGTTAAGTATTTTTATTTATTTACTTGATTTAGGGGGGCAGCTGCCCCTCTGCCCACTGGCTTTGCCCAAGCTTCCTTGGAGAACTAAGTTTGATACTGATATATAGCACAAACCTAGTCTGGTATATTCCACTAAAATGAAAACAATGTCAAAAGAGCACATAATTTTTCTTCACCAGCAGTGCCCACATGCCTTTCAAAGACTGCAGCAGATCGTAGATACACATCTTTATTTCTTGCCTGCAACAGAAGCCAAGGCCTGAAAGGGGGGGGGGGAATAGGACAGTGCAGTCTATATAATTACATTGTTTGGTTAAGCAAAGCGGGACACTCCCTGTGTAAACTGCATGCAGGAAGCAACACATTCTGTAGTGTCTCATGCTGTACACGGCCTGCCTTGAAATATTGTCCCATATACCACCAAGAATTAAACACTATTTTTTTTTACTATTGACAGATCTTATTGAATTCTTTTGCCGTGCTGAATTTAAGTTTTTATAGGTCGCCATCTGGATGACAACAATGACAGAAGGAAATTTGCCCTTGAAATCTGAATGGTGTTATTTTGGATGGTGTATGTTTAACTCTGGTTATTGCAAAGTAATAATAATAATAATGTCACCTGCTTGTTCCACACTTGCATTCAAATGCTAGAATTAATCTTTGCAGCACAATGCTGTTTTAGTATACGTACAAGTCATGTTGAGCTCCAAACATGGAACTATACCGCCCTCAGAGATCCAACATGTGATAAGCTCATGAAATAACACAGATCTGTCAACAGCATCTGGGATTCCAGGGTTGATCATGCATCAGCCTCTCCCAAAATAGCCATTCTGAATGGATCCCACTGGCTTGTGATGGGGAGGGGGAAATGGCTTTTTAAAAACATAGTAAACTTAAGGTAAAGTTAGATTGCATTGAAAGAAACTCAGACTTTTATGCTGCCTGGTTGCACGTGTCACACTGCGATTAAAGTGTCAAAATTAGTTTGTGTTGCCCTGTAGTACATCTGTAAGAACAAATAATTTAATTGGACCCTGGCACAATTTCATAAAATTCTAATGTGTCTGTGGTAGGTAAATAGATGCCCTACTCTATTTCTTCTGAGACATCAAAAAACTGCCACAAGAGCAAATATGTTAGGCAATTTGGATTTATGTGTCAAAATTTCCCTTCAGAAGACATAACAGGTGAGTTTTCACTCAGGCTGAGACTTTGAAAGTTACTGTGTCTGGATGCTCCTTCAGAAAGATTGTGTTGCTCTCTTCTATTTAATTGGGGAGCAAAGATGAAACCATTGTTCAGTATAATCAGTGGACTAGCATAGCAGGGAAGTGATAACTTAAAAAAAGGAAAGAAATAAAGAGTCTACCCTCTTTTGGAGGGCAACCAAAATGGTCAAAGGCCTGGAAACGATGCCTTATGAGGAATGGCTAAGGGAGCTGGGCATGTTTAGCCTGGAGAAGAGGAGGTTAAGGGGTGATATGATAGCCATGTTCAAATATATAAAAGGATATCACATAGAGGAGGGAGAAAGGTTGTTTTCTGCTGCTCCAGAGAAGCGGACACGGAGCAATGGTTCCAAACTACAAGAAAGAAGATTCCACCTAAACATTAGGAAGAACTTCCTGACAGAGCTGTTCGACAGTGGAATTTGCTGCCAAGGAGTGTGGTGGAGTCTCCTTCTTTGGAGGTCTTTAAGCAGAGGCTTGACAACCATATGTCAGGAGTGCTCTGATGGTGTTTCCTGCTTGGCAGGGGGTTGGACTCGATGGCCCTTGTGGTCTCTTCCAACTCTATGATTCTATGATTCTATGAGATAACGTAAATAAGCCAATAAATAAATTAAGCAAAAATAAACTATTGATAGGCTGAGATCTCAGCCCAGTCAAACTCCTTTCCTTATCTGTACTCCTCTTAACAGAGTCAGGATGGATCAATCAGATAGAAGGAGAAAAATGGGAGGTGGGGCTGCTACCCCCTGTCATGCACCATGTCATGAGAGCCAGTGTGGTGTAGTGGTTAAGAGCGGTAGACTCGTAATCTGGGGAACCGGGTTTGCTTCCCCGCTCCTCCACATGCAGCTGCTGGGTGACCTTGGGCCAGTCACACTTCTTTGAAGTCTCTCAGCCCCACTCACCTCACAGAGTGTTTGTTGTGGGGGAGGAAGGGAAAGGAGAATGTTAGCCGCTTTGAGACTCCTTTGGGTAGTGATAAAGCGGGATATCAAATCCACAACTACAAACTACTACTTTGAAGTAAAGCACAGCTTACCACAGGAAAGCAACAGAACACACATGTAATAAATCATCTTTGACTAAGAATCCCCATAATACCTGGGAAATATTGGGTGAATATGTTCAGAAATAATTCTCAAAAGCATCACTTGAATAAGACCTCCTGAACATTGTTATGCATGAATTATGCCTATGGGAACACCATTGGTAATATGGCTGTTGTAATGGCGACACAAGCCTTGAAAGGAGTGTAGCTGAACATTCAGTTCAAGCATTACCAAATTCACAAGTTATCATCCTTAATAAATGTGCAGTTCCCTGGTTTATGTGGGATGTGACACATAGATAGCAATCAAATACAACATTCCTTGAGTGGACATGAAAGGGGATGTTTGCTCCAGTCAGTAGAAAACTTCCTGTTTCCTCCTGAGCTGGGGCAAACTTCCTCTGCATGTGACTAGAGGTGGGCGTGACCTTACCTGCCCAGGTATCAAAAGGGGCAAGGCAGGCACCACACTCTCCTCTTCTCCATCTTGCTTTCGACGAGTGAGCAGCAAGTGACTGCCTGTCTGCAGTCACTGGGACTAACTCCCATATGGGGTAGTTCCACATGTACAGTGGTACCTCGGGTTACATACACTTCAGCTTACATACGCTTCAGGTTACAGACTTCGCTAACCCAGAAATATTGCTTCAGGTTAATAACTTTGCTTCAGGATGAGAACAGAAATTGTGCTCTGGCAGCGCAGCAGCAGCAGGAGGCTCCATTAGCTAAAGTGGTGCTTCAGGTTAAGAACAGTTTCAGGTTAAGTACGGACCTCCGGAACGAATTAAGTACTTAACCCGAGGTACCACTGTATATACTTTGTAACATAAGTCTGCCTTCAGGGATCCATCTGTGAACTGAATGTGTGAGTAAACTTCTTTTATAATACTTTACACAAGATTGTGTCGTGTCTATTCTTTTTAAGGGCGAGAAAAGGGGATTACCAGGAATCCTAAACTGAGAAGCTTAAACAAGCTTGCAGCAAGCTAACTGCTGTGCGTTTAAAAGGGGAATGTCCTCTGCTAAGTAAAGGGACTTGCTAACGCAAGTTGGGAAGGATATTATTAAACAATATATCTTCTCTTGCCTCCCTGAACATTCCCACAGTTTATCCCTTGACCATCGCATGCTATAATACAAGTTCATGTTGACAAATGAGTGGTTTACATAATGAAGACATTGAGACACTTACTTAACAGACATTATTACTGATTTACAAGTTAAACTAACAGCACACACCGGCATGCAGCATAGAAGATATGATACAGAACCTCTTGCTCGGATGTGTTACTGAATAATCATTACAACACCAGCCTAATGTACACTTGACAGGTATTAATTTGTTAACAGTGCCCAGGTATCATGTGAAGGGCAGAACCCAAAGCTACTCATATTGAAGAGACAGGTATAATAATGGTCAGAGAAATGTCATATAATGAGAATATGGAAAGTGTAATCTGCGTCAACATCCCTATTTTCCTGTTGTTGATTTTATATTACCTGAGGTGCAGATGAACATTCACTGTCTTGGCGGAAGACACTAGAAGAGCAAGTGTTCTGCTACTGATACTGGAACATCATCAAAGAGGAATGAAGCCATCATGTTCTGCCTTCCACCAGTGCGTGCTGTGCACTCCATTCCCCAGGTGTGTCGTAAAATAGCAAAGGTGCTCAAGAAACATCTGAAGCCTTCTGACACCGGGGAAGGTTAATGAAAATAAGTCAGGTTATCAATTGGGAATCTTCTACGCTTGCGTCTCCATACTATGGAAGCAAAGTAGAGAGCAATGTGTCTGAAGTGAGCTATGACGTATGGCCCAACTAAAACATACTCTCCAACATTTCTCTGATGAAAATAGAGATGTCCAGTGCTATTTTTTTTCTAGAAAAAGAGGTGCCAGAACTCACCACGAACACCTCCTCTTAGAATGGCAATGGCACCCACCTGAGAGGTGCAGGAACCAAGTTCCTGTTGAGTTCTGGCTGAAAAAAATCCCCGGATATGTCCTATTTTTTTGTGTCTCTTTTGTGTGTGCTCCGTATCTGAATGTGTCGTCAGAGATATATGGGCCCATGCCATAATAATAATAATAATAATAATAATAATAATAATAATAATAATAATTTATTATTTGTACCCCACCCATCTGGCTGGGTTTCCCCAGCCACTCTGGGCAGCTTCCAACAAACATTAAAAATACAAACAATACAAATACAGACAAAGCCTGTCCCCTGAATTGTGGCCTTCTTGTCAGGGAGCTAGATACCAGGGTTGGTGTGCTGTCAATGTTCACAGATGTAGCCTGAATCATGTCCTTGTTGTGGTAAGCTGGGTTTCGTCGCAGGAGTTGGGGAGGCTGGTTTGTGCCCTCTACTGAGTTCAGTGGTACCTTTTTGACTTCCACCACCACCATCATCATCATATTGTATACAACGATGTGGGCTCTTCAGAGACAAGGGGGATTTAGGATTTTGAATATATCTGTTCCTTCCCTGCTCCTACTCTTGTTTCTGCCAACACTGGTCAATTTGTGTTGGCGATTCATATACACTCACATGGAGTTGCACACCGCTTGGGTTGAACCAGCATAGTTCCACTGGTGGAGGCGAATGGGAGGTTCTGGCAATGCAGCAGGTCTTCTACGATATCCTAAAACGCTTTCCCCAAGCTAGCATATTGTGTATAAGGCTGGACCCTTAATATGTACGCTGTATTCAATAGTATATTGGGTAGTATTATAGGAAGACTGCTCTAAGTATATACAAGGCTAAAGGTGAAGGTACACCTGACTATTAGGTCTAGTCGCAGACAACTCTCGGGTTGCGCGCTCATCTCGCTGTATAGACCGAGGGAGCCAGCGTTTTTCTTCAGACAGCTTCTGGGTCATGTGGCCAGCATGACTAAGCCGCTTCTGGTGAACCAGAGCAGTGCACGAAAATGCTGTTTACCTTCCCTCCGGAGCGGTACCTATTTATCTACTTGCACTTTGACATGCTTTCGAACTGCTAGGTGGGCAGGAGCTGGGACCAAGCAATGGGAACTCACCCCATCGCGGGGATTCGAACTGCCGACCTTATGATTGGCAAGCCCGAGAGGCTCAGCGGTTTAGACCACAGCGCCACCCACTACATAATCACAAAACTAGGGTGCTATGTCATTTTCACACACACACACACACACACACACACCAGGTTTACATGGTGCCAACTACCAACAAGGGGGAGAATCTACCTGATAAGCATCACATTGAAAGAGAACATTTATTTTCAAAGACGAGATCTGAGTGCCTTTGTTGTCCTTTCTCTAATGCATTAAATAATCATGGTCGTGGGGGGGGGGGGAGTAGCAGCAGCAGCAGCAGCAATGACAAAGGAGGAACAGCAGTTTTTTTCTACAGCTTTATCTCATACTAATTATTCATAGCAAAAAAGGGGGAGGGAGAGGGGGGGAACCAAAAGTAAGCAGAATGGAACATATGATCATGATGTCAGCCTCTGCTAAAATTGGGGGGGGGGGAGAGACCAACAAAAAAACCAAAACCCCACCTCGCTTTGCAATGGACAGTGTATCCTAGCGACTGCAGCATAAGGAACAGGTTGCTAAGAAACCGTGGAGTCTGCAGGCAGCCGTTCTGGCCATGCTCAATACGGAAATAGGCCATAAAAGGCATTTCCCCTTGTTCTAGTCTCCTGGTTGCCATGGTGATCATACATAAGCAATGGATCCCAAGTTTTGAGGCACTGCTAAAGAATATATTTCTCCCCGTTTTCCTATTTATTTAATTAAAACACACACACACACACACACACACTCCCCAACCATCATAGCTGGCATATGGTAGGTCTCATTCCCGCCCCCAAATTGTGCAAGTTAGTGGTGATAAACTAAGTGACAAACAATTCCAGGCATACTAAGAAGCTAAGCTTTTGAATCAGGCTGCAATTATCCAGTGTTTCAATTTATCCAGTAATTTTATTCATTGGGGGCGGGGCGGTGTTTCTAGCTAACCTATTTCCAGAGGTAAGTTTTCTCCAATGCCAAAACTACCTAAAGACCTAAAGCAAAAAGGCAAATAGAAAACAACAAAGCTCAAATGTATTTATATTTTCCAACTCAACTGCATTCACCTGTCAAACTAGTAGTAGGCTAGGATAAATATATGCATTTACATTTGGGCTGCTTCCGGATTGTCACTATATCACAGGTGGGACTGAACAAGTTCAGGTGACACAATTAAAGTGGATCCCCCTCCCCCCGGGGGAAAAGAAAACCCACCAGCCCTTTTGCAGTAAGGAAAGGGACAGGAAAATGCAATGGAAAATGTGGGATAACAGTTACTTGATGCAACATCATATAATTTCCCGTGAAACAAATCAGAATGAAAGCTCAATACAGTGGTACCTTGGGTTAAGAAATTAATTCATTCTGGAGGTCTGTTCTTAACCTGAAACTGTTCTTAACCTGAGGTACCACTTTAGCTAATGGGGCCTCCCACTGCCGCCGCACGATTTCTGTTCTCATCCTGAAGCAAACTTCTTAAGCTGAGGTACTATTTCTGGGTTAGCGGAGTCTGTAACCTGAAGCGTCTGTAACCACTGTACAACAATTGGCATCTTGGCCACCTCATGAGAAGAGAAGACTCCCTGGAAAAGACCCTGATGTTGGGAAAGATGGAGGGCACAAGGAGAAGGGGACGACGGAGGATGAGATGGTTGGATAGTGTTCTCGAAGCTACCAGCATGAGTTTGACCAAACTGCGGGAGGCAGTGGAAGACAGGAGTGCCTGGCGTGCTCTGGCCCATGGGGTCACGAAGCGTCGGACACGACTAAACGACTAAACAACAACAATTCTCCCTGCAAACTTTGTGTAAGCACATAAGGATGAAGGCTCGATGAACAGGTGATCTGGAAGCAGGGATAGGCTTTTAACCAATTTTTAGGTTCAGTTTTCCACATTTCCTCATCATTTTGTGAATTTTCAAGAAACAAGTCCTCATGAAAATTCAGCAGCATTTTAGCATGAATTTATCCCAATAAACACATCATTTAATGCAATTTTGCATAATATACACATTTTTTAAAAGCAATCTCCCCCTCTATAATGTACTTTGTATGCTATTTTGCACTTGTTTATGCACTTTTATGAACACTTTACCCTAATGCAAACCTTTGAGGACCCCGTCTAACAACAACTTCTTCTTCTTCTTCTTTTTGCAGATGCCCACATGTTAATTGTAGTTTTAGGCTCTGTTAATTAAGAAAAACATAATGACAAAAGCTATTATGAACTGAGTAACACTTTAAAATAAATTTGCAAATGTGCTAAAATCAAAGAAGACAGCAAAATAAATATTTATTTCCTCAGAGTGCCCACTGATCAACATCCCAAGCAATTCATTCCAAAAAGTATTAGATAGACATTTAGGTAAAGGGACCCCTGACTGTTAGGTCCAGTCGTGACCAACTCTGGGGTTGCGGTGCTCATCTCACTCGATAGGCCAAGGGAGCCAGCGTAGAGCTTCCGGGTCATGTGGCCAGCATGACTAAGCCGCTTCTGGCGAACCAGAGCAGCGCACGGAAACGCCGTTTACCTTCCCGCCGGAGTGGTACCTATTTATCTACTTGCACTTAACGTGCTTTTGAACTGTTAGGTGGGCAGGAGCTGGGACCGAGCAACGGGAGCTCACCCCGTCACGGGGATTCAAACCACCGACCTTCTGATCGGCAAGCCCTAGGCTCTGTGGTTTAGACCACAGCGCCACCCGCATCCCGCCAGATAGACATTTATTTATTCATAAATACAAATTCATTCATTTCCCCAATATACCAAATGATCAACAACTCAACTAATCATTCAAATGAAACAAAATACATATTAATTTATTTATTTCTAAGTGAATTAAATTGATGTAATCTCCAGAAGAATTAAAATGAGAAATTTAATTGCCAAAACTGTAATGTAATATCATAAGTATTATATTAACTGAAAAGCTAGTGGAAAATATTACTGTGTTCCCTCTTTTCTTAGAATAGGGTGAACATGGGGATGGGCAAACTTGTCAATTCTAGTTTCTTACTTTTTCAATCTTAAATTCCATTCTCCACATTTCTATTATCAGTTTGCATTTATTATTTTTTAAAGGTCATCATGAAAATTCACCAGCAGGTTTTGCCTAACATATACATTTTTATATACAATTTTGTTGAATATGCACATTTTTGTTTCTCTTTATGTATTGCGATTTTTAAAGTTATTTCCCCAAATTTAGACACTCTCTAGTAAAGTTGGGTGAATGTAAAGCTTTTTTCTGCAACCAAGAACTAAAAGCTTCCTGACACAAACACATTGGGAATGACCAGGTATATTCTCATATTTTAACCCTTTTAAAAAAAAAAATTAAATGCCTTGAAACTCCGATTTCCATAAATAATTTTGTTATACAATCTATCCTTCAGAATAAATACATACACAACCCTACTTATCAAGAGAGTTTTTATCTTCCTTAGTTCATAAAGTATATTGGGGGGCTGTTTAGATCTTTTGCAATACATTTCTCATTAGCCCAAAGTGATAAGTGCTGGTGGCTGTTCAAATGAAGTATTTTCACATTCTCCAAGACAAGGAGTGTATGATTCTACAACTCCACCCTGGACCCCTGAGCCATCACAACATCTTCAGTTTCACATGATTCATCATAAGATTCTAGACAGTATCAATAAAATCCAAGTCTAAGATGGGAATCTGAACAACAACAGCCACCATAAGAAATTTGCAAACATGAGGGAACTCAGGAAACTTCTGTGGTCTCTGCCCATTCAAATAAACTTGAAAGGTGGCCTTTTGCTTGAAAAAGAATACCAGGTTTCAAGCTAGTCCCAAACCTTGTTGCCCAAGAGAACCTTGTTGCCCAAGGTTCTTCCAGGTAGAAGTTTATGGTGGAATCAATGCTACTTGGAAGTTGTTTTGTCCACATAATGTCATCGGTGTTATGTACTGGAGTTCTCACCCTGGGCCAGCAGGGGGATACTGTAGATAGTTTTCACTCAGGTCCACATATGCAAATAAGGGATTGAAAGTGACGTTCAGTGATTGGATAGTTACAGAAAGTGGTTACTGTTGCGTTGTAGTGGAGCTCTATATAAGCAGGCTGGCTGAACCTTCAGTTCAGTTCTGTTTTGTTCTGTGAATAAACAAGAGCTGTTTGAAGAATCGTTGTGTCGTCTGATATGTTTACCCACAACTTAACAGTCGTCATCAAAATGCCAGCCCTTATCTTTTCTTTATTTAATGTGGATTTACAGATTCCCAGGAAAATTAAACAAGAAAGAATAACATGTAATATACACTCACAGACACAGTTGACGTGAAAGCTCTTTGGTGGTTTTTTTTTGGGGGGGTGAGAGGTTTGTCATGTTTGGTGACATTTTGGTGGTTGCCCGCTATCCCTGCTCCTCCTTTGCTTCTTTTTTTTCCTCACCTGACTGCAACCTCTCTGTTTTGTTTCTGGCAACCCAAATGAGAAAAGCACATTTGATTCTACCAGTTCCTACATGCTGAGGGCTTTCCAAATTGTAACAACCTGGTTTGGATTAGTTGTTCCCTCGGGGATTTCAACACAGCACATATGAGATCTTTGCTGTCCCTTGTTCCAAGGAAACCGGACCCTGAATAACTGCCTGGAACCCCAGGAGTCTTGCAGCGCTCAGAGATTGGGGTGGCATGCAGAAATATATTCAAAAACCTGGAATGTTAGGAACCTAACATGTTAGAGCCAGTGTGATATAGTGGTTAAGAGCGGTAGACTCGTAATCTGGTGAACTGGGTTCGCGTCTCTGCTCCTCCACATGCAGCTGCTGGGTGACCTTGGGCTAGTCACACTTCTCTGAAGTCTCTCAGCCCCACTCACCTCACAGAGTGTTTGTTGTGGGGAGGAAGGGAAAAGAGAATGTTAGCCGCTTTGAGACTCCTTTGGGTAGTGATAAAGCGGGATATCAAATACAAACTATTCTTCTTCTCTTCTTCAATCACACACATACACATAAAAACCAGATCTGAATGACCCACTTGCATATTTAGCCCCCCTCTGGGAGAATCCCTAGAGATGCATAACTAGAAACTAACCCAGTCTCAGCAACTGTTTAAACAGAGTAGGTTGATAGCCCAGTATTATTGCTTAACGGGGACACGGAGGCAAGATCTTCCTGGTTTACAACGTCAGCACGATCAGAAGGATGCATACTCAAAAATAAATTCCCCAAGTTAGTCTCACGCAAATGCTGTCCAGGATCAGGCCCGTTACCTAGGGGTAAGATCCACTGAATGCAATGAGAGTTGCTTTCTAGTAACACGCATAGGATTTTAGTCTTAGGCACACTTGCTTGGGGGAATAAACTTCATTGAACACAATAAAACTATCTTCCTACCTAGTAAACATGCATGGGGATCGTATTATCAGTCTTTTGCTACTTCACTAACTTTAAAAATGTGCTTATATGTGGAATTTGGCAACGGAATTCCAGAGATAGTTTCCCCTTTTTTAAAAAAAATTAAAAAATGTTGCCCCAAATCCTATATTCTTTCGGGGGGAAATTATTTCCCTTGTCTGGCACTGACTTTATCTGTTCTGGTAAATGGACAAGCCTATTTCTACTCTGTGGCTGGGGGCTTATTGAAAGCCTCTGTCAAAGTAACTGATTACAAGGGACGGAAATTCCCCATCACAGTAGATGTAAAGTTTTAAGAAAGGGACGAGAAGTCCAGGTCTCTCGTTGCTTAAATTACAGGCTGCCGATGGCGGGTTTTGAAAGAGAAAGAGGGTTTCATATGAACCCTGTAATAAGATGAGATGTAAGGCTGGTGAGGAGCAAAAATAGACGCAGACAAAAAGCACTGCGTCTGTCCATCTTCAGAGTGTTGCCAGAGGACATGGCAGCAAAGGGGGTGGGAGCTATCCCATTCATGCTCTGCATGTGAACTTCATAGGTTAAGGTTACCAGATTTTTTTCAATGAATCCGGGGACACTTTTCAACTTCAATGGATTTTGTATGGGGACTGATTTGTAAATCCTGGGAAACGGGGACATTTGGTAACCTTATCATGGGTGCATTTCATTTGCTGCTGTGAGAGAACAGCTGTTGGACTAGATGTTTGTTTTTGGTCTAATTCAGCATGGCTACTCAGTTTTTTCCATGGTACCCCTAACTGCAGATGGTGACAGCAGTCACGAAATTAACAGTCGCCTGCTTCTTGGGAGAAAAGCAATGACAAGCCTAGACAGCATCTTAAAAAGCAGAGACATCACCTTGCTGACAAAGGTCTGTATAGTTAAAGCTATGGCTTTCCCAGTAGTGATGTATGGAAGTGAGAGCTGGACCATAAAGAAGGCTGATCTCCAAAGAATTGATGCTTTTGAATTATGGTGCTGGAGGAGACTCTGGAGAGTCCCATGGACTGCAAGATCAAACCTATCCATTCTTAAGGAAATCAGCCCTGAGTGCTCACTGGAAGGACAGATCGTGAAGCTGAGGCTCCAATACTTTGGCCACCTCATGAGAAGAGAAGACTCCCTGGAAAAGACCCTGATGTTGGGAAAGATGGAGGGCACAAGGAGAAGGGGACGACAGAGGATGAGATGGTTGGACAGTGTTCTTGAAGCTACCAGCATGAGTTTGACCAAACTGCGGGAGGCAGTGGAAGACAGGAGTGCCTGGCGTGCTCTGGTCCATGGGGTCATGAAGAGTCGGACACGACTAAACAACCCCTAATGGAGGGGTAGCAAACCTGATATTGTTGCGACTCCTAACTCCCACTATGAGTACCAGCCAGCATGGCCAGTGGTGAGGGGTAATAGGAGATGGAAGATCACAGATTCCCCATCCATGCTCCAAAGTGGTCTCAGGGATCTGACACATTACCGCAGCACAGGCAGCAGGTTTCAGTCCCCCTTGCAGAACCAAATGTAGGCTAAGTTTCAAATGCTTGGCCTGTCTGTGTCCTGGGACACCCAGCTAAGAGTGGGTTGCTGAACTAGCTGTGCACATTCCACTTTGGGGACCTGTATTTCCATATTACCTACTATTCTATCTGAATCCTAATGACCTTTAACATTCTGCTTGTCTTCTAGAAGCAACATGTTAAGTTGTGGGTGAACATATCAGATGACACAGCGATTCTTCAAACAGCTCGTTTATTCACAGGCCAGAACAGAACTGAGCTGAAGGGTTCAGTCAGCCTGCTTATATAGAGCTCAAGTACAACGTAACTGTAACAACTTTCTGTAACTATCCAATCACTGAACGTCACTTTCGATCCCTTATTTGCATATGTAGACCTGAGTGAAAACTATCTACAGTATCCCCCTGCTGGCCCGGGGTGAGAACTTCAGTACATAACACAACACTTGCTTTTATTACTTCTTTTAATTTTGCTTTTGTTTCAGGCATTTGTAAACTCGCAATCAGACGGCTGCAAGGCGTTCTAAAACAAAACCTACACAAAAGAAGAAATAAAAAAGACTGCAATTGCTGCTCTCTCTCACAGCAAGCTGAGGAACTTCTAAATTCCACAAATAGGCGAAGGGGATCGAGATACGGATATGCTCGTACCCCTTCCAATCTGCGCCCCATCCCGAGGGACGAGGGTAGGGTGAGCAAGGATTACTCACCTCCGTCACTGGTGTTGTGCAATGCCAGGTCTATAGGCAACAAAACCGCCACCCTGCGAGATTTATTTACCTCGCAGGGGGTCGATCTGGCTTGTGTGACGGAGACCTGGGTGCGCGAAGGGGAAACTGTTACCTTACGAGAGATGGCGCCCCCGGGTTTCTCCGTCCTCCACCAGTCACGGACTGTGGGCCGGGGGGGAGGGGTGGCATTATTAATCCGGGAAGATTGTTCTTTCAGGGCTCTACCATCGCCACTGATCCCCGGCATTGAATGTGTTGGCCTAGTGTGGGGCTCTGAGGTGAGCTTGGCTGTCTGGCTGGTGTACCGGCCACCTAGCGCACCAGCAGCCACCCTGTCAGGCCTGCTGGAGGCGGTGGCTGGCTGGGCCTTGGAGTTCCCTAACCTATTGGTATTGGGGGACTTAAACATCCATGCTGATGCCACTCCCTCCTCACAGGCTCTGGACCTGGTGTCTTCCATGGCAACACTAGGGCTCTCCCAGTTTGTTTTGGGCCCCACACATCAAGCAGGCCACACGCTGGATTTGATCTTTGGCGCCGGTATAGATGTGATCATGTCTCCTTTGATGAAAGTGCCATGGTCTGATCACTACGCTCTGAAAGCCAGGATTGACTTTCCACCCCCACCCTGCTTAGGTGGCGAGCCGATTTGGGCTCGCCCGCAGAGGCTGATGGACCCTGATAGATTCCGTCAAGCCTTGCGGGACCTTGCTCCCCCTGGCGACTCATTGACTGAGCTTGTTGAGGGCTGGAATATCCAGCTCCTGGCAGCCATCGATGATATCGCACCTAAGCGCCCTCTGCGACCCCACAGAAACCGGGCTCCCTGGTTTACCGAGGAGCTTCGGAAAATGAAGCGGGATCTCAGACGGCTAGAGCGAGTATGGCGGGGTGCTCGTGACGGAGCCTCAAGAACATCTTATAGGGTTTTTATGAAAACCTATGAGATGGCAGTGAAGGCTGCTAAGAAGTCTTACTTCTCGGCCTCCATTGCATCCGCTAGCTCTCGCCCGGTGCAATTATTTAGTATAATTAGGTCTTTAACGTCCCTTGAAGGACAGCCAAATTTAAATAACAATCTGACACACAGCTGTGAGGCATTTGCGAGCTTTTTTGCGGAGAAGGTCCTGTTGCTCCGCCATGACCTTCCTGCCAATTTGGATACAATAAATGAACTGGAGGCCCCTCGACTGTCCTCGGGTCCAGTATTGGACCACTTTGACCGGATATCTCCAGCCGATGTGGACAGACTCCTCCAAGCTGGAAAGCCCACCACCTGTCCTCTTGACCCGTGCCCGTCATGGCTGATTAGAGCGTGTCCAGATGAGGTGCGGGCCCCCCTGGGGGATATCATCAATTTGTCCCTTGGCACCGGGATATTCCCAGGGGAACTGAAGGAGGCAGTGGTGCGTCCGCTCTTAAAGAAAACATCATTAGATCCCTTAGATCTGTCCAATTACCGCCCGGTTTCGAATCTTCCATTCCTGGGTAAGGTGATTGAGAGAGCAGTTGCTGAACAGCTTGGTAGGTTTCTGGATGAAACATCGGCTCTCGATCCATTCCAGTCTGGCTTCCGCGCTGGTCATGGGACCGAGACGGCTCTGGTCGCCCTAACAGATGATCTCCGCAGGCAGCTGGATCGAGGCGGGTCAGGGCTGCTGATTCTTCTAGACCTGTCAGCAGCCTTCGACATGGTCGATCACGAACTCCTAGACCACCGCCTTGCCGACGTGGGGATCCAGGGCACAGTCCTCCAATGGCTGCACTCGTTTCTCTCTGGTCGGGGACAGAGGGTGGCGCTTGGGGGGGAATTGTCATCGCGCCACTCCTTGGTGTGTGGAGTGCCTCAGGGTGCGATTCTCTCCCCGATGATTTTTAACATCTTTATGCGCCCCCTCGCCCAGCTTGTTCGGAGTTTTGGGCTGGGTTGCCATCAGTATGCCGATGACACCCAACTCTATCTGTTGATGGATGGCCATCCTGACTCGGCCCCAGACACACTGACCAGATGCCTGGAAGCTGTGGCTGGATGGTTACGTGGGAGCCGGTTGAAGTTAAATCCTTCGAAGACAGAGGTCCTCTGGCTGGGACGGGACGATATGGGATTGAGGGGGCAACTCCCATCTCTTGCGGGGGTGCAGTTAGTGCCAGCACCGTCCGTTAAGAGTTTGGGTGTAATCTTCGATACCTCCCTCTCTATGGAGGCGCAGATTACAGCTATAACAAAGGCGGCATTTTTTCATCTCCGCCAAGCTAAGCAGGTGGCCCCTTATCTCTCTCGCCCTGACCTAGCCACTGTGATCCATGCGACGGTCACCTCCAGACTGGATTATTGTAACTCGCTCTACGTGGGGCTGCCCTTGAGACTGACCCAGAAACTCCAGCGGGTGCAGAATGCCGCGGCGAGACTCCTTATGGGGTCTTCACTGCGAGACCACATTCATCCGGTGCTATATCAGCTGCACTGGCTCCCGGTGGAGTACAGGATCAGGTTTAAGGTACTGGTTTTAACCTTTAAAGCCCTATACGGCCTAGGACCCTCGTACCTACGGGACCGCCTCTCCTGGTATGCCCCACAAAGAAACCTACGGTCTGCAAATAAAAACATCCTGAAGGTCCCAGGCCTCAGAGAGGTTAGGCTGGCCTCAACTAGAGCCAGGGCCTTCTCGGCTGCGGCTCCAATCTGGTGGAACGCTCTGTCACAAGAGACTAGGGCCCTGCGGGACCTGACATCTTTCCGCAGGGCCTGCAAGACAGAGTTGTTCCACCAGGCCTTTGGTCAGGGCGCAGCCTGACTCCCTCCTCTGGTAACCTGCATAGAGTTTTGCTTAATGGTTGCCATCAACTTGATTTTAATTAATTTTTATAGTGAAATATTTTTAGAATGTTGTTTTATTTGATTGTTTGATTATTTGAATGTTGTTAGCCGCCCTGAGCCCGGCTTCGGCTGGGGAGGGCGGGATATAAATAAAATTTATTATTATTATTATTTATTAAATGTATCAAGGCACCCAAACACATATTCTTAAGGTATTTAAATATGCCATACACCCTATGACAACATTTCATAATGTCTTCATAAAGTTATGCTGTGCTCTATATGTGAATGGTAGATATTCTCCTTGTGTAGATGGGAAAAACAAATCATGATTCAAATTGGTTCAAAAAGCAATGGTTCTATAGGAATTAAAATGGTGAGACTGAATAAGTGAGAACAAACACTTTGGATAGGGATGGTGCAAAAAACAGAGAGAACAGGCCAGCGCATCCCTTTTATAAATAAAATTGTTGCAAAAAACAGTGGGATGTGTCAGAGATACCCAAGAACAATGTTTTAGAACCAAAACGCCTGCAATAATGAAATAATTAATTGATTATTATGCAGGGGCATATGTTAGACAAGATACACATAGGAGCAATGAGATCAGTACATTATTTGAAATGTTATTAACTTCTTCCCAGCCAAAACCTGGGGAAAAGCCAGTGTGGTGTAGTGGTTAAGAGTGGTGGACTCGTAATCTGGTGAATCGGGTTCGATTCCCTGCTCCTCCACATGTAGCTGCTGGGTGACCTTGGGCTAGTCACACTTCTCTGAAGTCTCTCAGCCTCACTAACCTCACAGAGTGTTTGTTGTGGGGGAGGAAGGGAAAGGAGATTGTTAGCCGCTTTGAGACTCCTTCAGGTAGTGATAAAGCGGGATATCAAATCCAAACTCTTCTTCCTTCTTCTTTCTAAATCCGGCCTGTGGACGGTCTGGGAATCAGCGTGTTTTTACGAATAGAATGTGTCCTTTTATTTAAAATGCATCTCTGGGTCATTTGTGGGGCCTGCCTGGTGTTTTTACATGAGTAGAATGTGTCCTTTTATTTATTTAAAATGCGTCTCTAGGTTATTTGTGGGGCATAGGAATTTGTTCATTTTTATTTTTATTTTTCAAAATATAGTCCGGCCCCCCACAAGATCTGAGGGACAGTGGACCGGCCCCCCGCTGAAAAAGTTTGCTGACCCCTGAGAATTTAAACGCAAGATAGAAGGACCCTTTTCAGCCTAAGGGCTGCATGCCAGTGGCGGTCAGGGCAAGAGACAAAAGCGAGTGGAACCATGGATGTGGCTCTCACCTTTGTATTAGGCAGCATTCCAGATATACAGATGCCAGAGCAGGTTACACAAACACACATGAAAAACCAAAGTGGTGTTAGGTAAAGGTAAAGGGACCCCTGACCATTAGGTCCAGTCGTGGCCGACTCTGGGGTTGTGGCGCTCATCTCGCTTTATTGGCCGAGGGAGCCGGGTTACAACTAGGTTGGCAGGAGCAGGGACTGAGCAACGGGAGCTCACACCGTTGCGGGGATTCGAACCGCCGACCATCTGATCGGCAAGTCCTAGGCTCTGTGGTTTAGACCACAGCGCCATCCGCCTAAATGTCTATCTAATACGTTTTGGAATGAATTGCTTGGGTTGTTGATCAATGGGCACTCTGAGGAAATAAATATTTATTTATTTTGCTGTCTTCTTTGATTTTAGCAAACATTTGCAAATTTATTTTAAAGTGTTAACTCAGCGGGGGGTTGGCTATGCGTAGCAGAAAAGGGGTTCTCCGGAAGTTTGGTTTCTCATCCCATCCTTCCCACCTAATAATCCCAGGTGAGATATATGAATTCGTTCTGCATTCTATATTTCTGCACTTGAGTTGCACATCGGTCCCTGGCTGCGTAGAGATGACGACGACTGCTAACTTGCGCAAACGTGCGCGCTGCAAGCCTTCGAGCAGCAATCAAAATGCGATGCTTCCCCTCCAAGATTCTCCTCTTCACTCCCAGCTCGCTCGCTCCTCTTCCCCCCGCCCCCGCGGCGCTGTCTCCGCCCAGCTCTCTGATTGGCTCATCGCTCCTACCTGACGCACCGCGCGCAGCTCCTGAGGCCCCGCCCTCCGGAGCAAGCCCCGCCCCCCGGCGCATCCTGCCACAGAGATAGAAAAAGGTTAGAGTAATACGAAACGGAGAGTTAAAAAAGAGAGACAATATTCAGCAGGCTATCCAACCCCGCCGCGCTTGGAGGCCCATAGAAAGCAATGGAGAAAGACGGGGTTTTAAGGAGCACCGTGAGCGCCCAGGATGAAAACAGAAGCAGAATCAAATACTTTGTTTTAGTTACTTATTTATTAAACTTATTGGTTGCTCACCTTCCCAAACAGATAGGTAGCCGTGTTGGTCTGCCATAGTCAAAACAAAAAAAATTTTTTTCTTCCAGTAGCACCTTAAAGACCAACTTAGTTGGTCTTTAAGGTGCTACTGGAAGAAATTTTTTTGTTTTGTTTTCACCTTCCCAAAGTCTCCGTGCGACTTGCAGCACACACACACACACACACAAAATACCATCAAGATTTTATTTATTTTATTTACTTATTAAGCTTATTAGTCGCTTGTCACCTGAAGGTCTTCATGCAACTGGCAGCAAATATATATACACACACACACAAAATACCGTTAAATACTTATTTATTTTATTTATTTTTATTTGACATTTGAAGGTCATTTATCAACTTATTAGTCATTTGTCAAAGCCCTTCTTGGGGGTTTGGCTACTGTTGTATGCTAGGGCTGCCATTCATTACCAGGATTTCAAAGGCAGAATTGAATTCCGGGGGAAATTTCTGAAAGGCAGTGCTTTGTCCTGGATCTTAGGGACGTAAATTGAAAAATCAGGGTTTTCGGCATTCCTTCAAAAAAACTCAATAACTTTCAAGGTTTCCTGGTTTTTACTTTTTGAAATATGGCAACCCTATATGCTGACAGGTGAGAGCTGAGTGCACGGTAGAGACCAAAGGTGGTCAAACGTCCGCAAAAGGAACAGGATGTTTCCCCCTTCAGAGGTGCTACATCTCCCCTAACCCCCAAAACTCTTATCCTAAACCTCCACTGCCTTGGAGGAAAATCCTTGTCAGAAAAAAAAGGCTAAAGAGCAAACTCTACACAAATCCAGAGTGGAGTCTCTAAGACACTTGGATGGCGCCTTGTACGTCTCCTTCTGTTATGTACTGAGTTGAATAGGATCCAAAATGCAGCAGTCTGATTGGTCCTAGAACAATAGGATTCAGAATGCAGCAGTCTGATTGGTCCTAGAACAATAGGATTCAGAATGCAGCAGTCTGATTGGTCCTAGAACAATGCAGCAGTATGATTGGTCCGCAGGAGCCACCCAATCCAGCTCCAGATGGAAGTGAATACACAACCTGATTGGCCTACAGGAGAATCCCTCAATTAGCCAATCACGGGCAACCCATAGTGTAAATAATGTATATAAAGCAGATACTTTGGGGGAACATTCATTCCTCCTCACCACTATGAGCTGAATAAAGAGCATGAAATACACTCTCGACTCCGAGTATATTTCACCTTTTGTCAACTCCTTCAGCCAAGCTGGTGCCAAATGTATTGCTCTGCTGTCCTTTGAACCACATTGGTGAGGCCGAGAGTGCGGTCTTGTCGCCTGGGCAGCCCAGGACCTCCATACGCACTGCCCAGGCTGGCGCCCAAGGACGCCACTTTGGTACTGCTAACACAATGGTTCGACTTCACCCCTGGAGGTATACTCCACTGTATTTTTAGACAGAGGGATGCTGTTGTAGGAAAATCCTTGGGCTCACTTTGGATTACAAAGACACTAGCCAAGAACATAGGAGCAAAACAGCAGCCAGTAGGCTTGATCTTTATTCAACAAGACTGCTGCAACAGCACTTCCACCCACCACATGGGAGAAGCAGGGATAAGTCCAGAACAAAGGAGGGTTCAAACTTTTATCTGTTTCCAAAATTACCAGTAACACCCATAAAACAACATCACAACTACATCATAGTTAGATCACACAAGGGGAGGGCTATGTGGCAGTAACCTGAGTACCAGGGCTTGCCCCCTACCCTTGCCTGAGCTCCGCTTTACACCCATCAAGTAAGACAATACTGTAGTAATATTTACAAGTTCCTGGTGCAATCACACTTCTTTGTCTAGGATGTTGTTGTTGTTGTTTAGTCGTTTAGTCGTGTCCGACTCTTCGTGACCCCATGGACCAGAGCATGCCAGGCACTCCTGTCTTCCACTGCCTTCCGCAGTTTGGTCAAACTCATGCTGGTAGCTTCAAGAACACTGTCCAACCATCTCGTCCTCTGTCGTCCCCTTCTCCTTGTGCCCTCCATCTTTCCCAACATCAGGGTCTTTTCCAGGGAGTCTTCTCTTCTCATGAGGTGGCCAAAGTATTGGAGCCTCAGCTTCAGGATCTGTCCTTCCAGTGAGCACTCAGGGCTGATTTCCTTCAGAATGGATCGGTTTGATCTTCTTGCAGTGCATGGGACTCTCTCGAGTCTCCTCCAGCACCATAATTCAAAAGCATTGTCTAGGATAGGAATGCTATCTAATTTTGAATGTTCTGCTATCAACAGGTGACGACTATTCGTCTAGCACCCATCTACCAGGATGCCCAGGATTATGTCATTCCTGCAACGATGCCAACAGTGTATATATAATATATGGACACTGCATTACAAAGTTTTCTATAAACGTGACATGAAGGCTGTCCACATCAACCCTGCTGTGTGGGAATCCTTTGCAGATGACCACCACATTGCCTGGAAACAATCAGGTTGTGTACCCACAGCAGTGAACTCAGGAGACATGACAACTGGGAGGAACACCAAGAGAGAAACGCCACATTACATCTGCATCAGTGCAACCAGATGCTTTCATTTGCCACAGCTGCAATAAAACATGTCTCTTTTGTGTTGGTTTCTGCAGCTGCAGCAGGCGTTGTAACTCTCCAATGGTTTGACTTCACCCCCGATGGCGCACTCGCTCCCACTGTCTCTCAAGACCGACAGATGTGAACGACAATTACAAGGTATAATATAATATTATGTTGACAGATTAGTAGTTTACATAATGAAGACACTGAGACACCGTGCCCCCTCCGGGAGAGAGTCAGAGGGTGGCAACACAAGAGCAGGGCCTTTTCTGTAGTGGCTCCCTGCTTGTGGGGTGCTCTCCCCAGGGATGCTCACCTGGTGCCTTGATTACATATCTGTAAGTGCTGGGCGAAAACATCCCTCTTCTCCCAAGGCCTTTGGCTAATTACACAATCTATGGCCTTTTATGATGTGAGTGGTGCTGTGGGTTAAACCACAGAGCCTAGAACTTGCCGGTCAGAAGGTCGGCGGTTCAAATCACCACGGCGGGGTGAGCTCCCATTGCTCGGCCCCTGCTCCTGCCAACCTAGCAGTTCGAAAGCATGTCAAAGTGCAAGTAGATAAACACGGCAGTTCAGGCTTGTAATACTCTCACAGACTGGGATCAGTTTGTGAAACAGCTCCCTTTTTTCTTTTCTTTTCCTTTTCTTTTCTTTTTTCCAAAAAAATTACTGATTTTCTCTTATAACACACAGACATAAACACAGAAAAGAACATTACATTTAACACAACATAAAAACTTAGCAAAGGGACGTGGGTGGTGCTGTGGGTTAAATCACAGAGCCTAGGACTTGCCGGTCAGAAGGTCGGCGGTTCAAATCACCGCGACGGTGTGAGCACCCGTTGCTCTGTCCCAGCTCCTGCCACCCTAGCAGTTTGAAAGCATGTCAAAGTGCAAGTAGATAAATAGGTACCGCTCTCGCGGGAAGGTAAACGGCGTTTCCGTGCGCTGCTCTGGTTCGCCAGAAGCGGCTTAGTCATGCTGGCCACATGACCCGGAAAACTGTCTGCGGACAAACGCCGGCTCACTCGGCCTGTAAAGCGAGATGAGCGCTGCAACCCCAGAGTCATCTGCGACTGGACCTAATAGACCGGGGTCCCTTTACCTTTACGGCCTTTTAAGCTCTCTCTCTGTGTGGGGTGGATTTGGGAGTTATTGTATGTTTATGTATTTTTGTTTTTCTATTCTTTAGACCTCCCTATGGTGCACAGATGAAGAGCGGTATATGAATTTACCACAGACCAACAAATAATAAACATTGTTTTCAGACAGACACACCGCTGCCCCATCACACCCAAGCCAAAAACTTATATTATTCCACTGGTTTATTACAGAGTATCCCTACACGCGTCTAGAAATATCGTCCCACAGAGTTCAGCGGGGATTTCTTCCCAGGTACGTGTCATAATGGTAACAGCATTATAGTTACGGCAGTTTTCACATGGGAGGCCTGAATAAGAATAAGAATCATGTTTATGCCACGTGAACTCGGCAGTCCTATCAGACAGACTCGCCGCTCTCTTATTTTTCCTAGCTCTCTGTGCTGCTTTCACGTATTGACGCCGGGATGGAGCGCGCCTGAGTGCGCGCGCACTCCTCCCCGCCCCCTCCCAACAGGAACCGTGGAGGTTGCTAGGGAAACGGGAGAGACGCTGCCCGCCGGCGCTTTGGGAGGGTGGAGAGCGCGAGCGCGCGTGAGGGAGGCAGCGGGGGAAAGGAAAGGTGAGGGGGGGAGGGAGGGAGGGAAGGAGGGGCTCCCTTAGGGTGGGGCGGGGGGGGTTGACCGACACCCCCACATTAATTCCAAGCGCCCCTTCGTCAGCCCGTTTGCGGGGCGAACGCGGGAAATCTTCGTCCCCATTCCCGTCCATTGGAGACACTGACTCTGCCTCCCCCCCCCGCCTCCCTGCAAGGAGGGAAGGGCTCTCTCCCCCTCCCAATGCGGGGAGTGGGGGCGGGGCGCCCGGGTTTAACCCGACCTCTTCCTCCTCTGGGGAGGCGGCTGAGGGGGAGGTCTTTTCTCCCCGCGGCCATGTTGGTGGTGGCTCCCCTTTTTGCAGAGGGAAGAAGACCCAGGCACAGGTGGGCACAAGCAGGTGCACCACACACAGAGAGAGACACACAGAGACACACATACAAACGCGCGCGCACACACACAGAAACAGACACAGGCGCGCGCGCACACACACACACACACAAAGACACAGACACAGACCGGCACACACACAGACGTGCGCACACACACACATAAAGACAGACGGACACAGACACGCACAGACACACACTCACAGACAGAAACACACAGGCACACACACACACATAAAGACACAGATGGACACAGACACACACTCACAGACAGGCACACACAGACGCACACACACATAAAGACACAGACGGACACAGACACGCACAAACACACACTCACAGACAGGCACACTCCAGACACACAGACAGACACAGACGCACACACATATAAAGACACAGACGGACACAGACACACACTCACAGACAGGCACACACACAGACACACACACACACACAGACACACACACAGACGCACATGCACACAGACAGACACACACACACACACAAACAGACACAGGCACACACAGAGAAAGACACAGGCGTGCACACACACACACACATATGATACACCCTGCTGGGGAGCAGCCTCTGGTCCAAATTACACATTTCCCCTATATTATATAAAATGTTTTTTACGCAGCCATTTTTATATATGTGAGGGAAACTCAATCCCCTTCCCAATTTGGGGGGGGGGCACAGGACGGACTCGCCTTCCCATCTTCTAAGAAGCTTGGACACCCTCTTCCTCCCTACCCCAGGCTCTCCCTGCAACTCTGTTCTGTAAAATATGAGCACAATCAGCGGTTCGCCTTCTAATATGCCTAGGTGTCCCCACTTAGGATGTTTCATATCACGATTGGGTCCCGGAGATGTTGCAAAAGGGTAGCTCGCAACAGCTTTTTAACAAACTATGTTTTCCTTGGGAAAGGTGAAACTTGGTTAAAGGGGAGAGGGGGTTAGGTGTTCATGAACAGTGCTGGTTCCACAATAAGCGTCTCTCTAGAAGCATCCCTCAGTCTGTCCAAGAGCCTCTCCTCCCAGCCTCAGTTGTATGCAGGGTTAAAGAGAGACTTGCATCTTCTGCTTCTTTGGCAAACTTAGTGACCCCAAATCCTCTCCACTGTACCATAAATTCTGCTACCCATGGCTGCCAGAATGTCTTTCTGTACTAGTAAAGTTCTTGTTAAAATCTCATTTTCTGAGTTATTTCTATCTCATTGAAAGTAGTTTTGCAACTAATTTAGTGACAACTCTGGCCATTACCTTTCAATACAGCAACCAGGGGTGAACTATTCTGTATCTACAAACTTGTATTAATTGAGCCGGCATTGACTTACCAAATGGATAGCACCTATGATCATTAAATTCCTTGGGCTCAAGATATGCTATCCAAATATTCTCAATTTCCAAACTTTATAAACTTGAATTTTATCTAGTTCTTGGTGTGCTTATTCTGCATGTTATAGCCACATTTTTATGATGCAAAATGTATGTCTTTTTCTCATGGCATTATTCATTGCTGTAATCTCTAGGGCCGACTTATAGCAGTGTTTACTGAGCATCCTGCTCAGTTTAGTAACTCTGGACAGAAATATCTGTTAGGGGAGTTGTTTCCACCTGTGACATGTCATAGTTCTCGGAATATTGTTAAGTCACTGGAAGAGCCAAGGGAAACAGAATGTTTAGACTTCAGAGAACCATAGTACCTGGTTGACTTAAACGCCCCATCTGCCTTCTCTCTTATATAATCGTCTTTAATTTTCTTCCCATGCCCTTTCCTCCCCTCTCTGTTTCCCTCTCCTTCTCCCTCCTCCCTTTCCTTTTGTTGTACATAGTGTGGCAAACCTGCCTCCAGAGAAACAATTCTGCACAGTAGAGCGCCGCAATGAGAGGGCAACAGCAGCTGCAGTGATCCTGAGCGTGAGTGCTTTAGAGTAAGGCAGAGGTTTTCAACCATTTTGGGTCCAAGGCTCCCTTGACCAACTAAATTCTTTTTCTGGCAACCCTGTGGGGTTCAGGAGCCCAGTTATGTCACCCCTTGCCTGCAGAGCCGGCAGCCCCTCACCCCTTTTCGAACCCTCCCTTGTAGAGTGTTCCCTCAACCTCCTCTCTTCTCCCTTCTCCTTGGGAGTCCTCTGGGCAGCCGCAGCTGCTGCCCCTGGTCTCTGAGCTGCACCCCCTGCCCCAAATAAAGGTGCCTCCTCACTCTGCCCCACGGGGGCCTGGGAAGCAACCCCTGGCCAGCCCCTGAGGCACCATGCGCCTGGGAAGCTTGTAGCTAGGGCTGCTGCAACAAACAGCTGTGCAAGCCTTTGGGAGGCAGAGATGCGAGAGGGCATCAGAGGATAGAAGGAAGGAAAGAGGGACAGAGGCCAGTGTTGCCCTCTGCACCCCGACCCTCATTCAAGGCACCACAGGGTGTCACGGCGCACTGGTTGAAAACTACTGGATTAAGGAGCACAGAAAAGCAAATTGGAACAATTAACGAGTTGGAAAGGTTCCAGCATCCATTAATAAACTATGACCCTTATTGCGTGGAACTGAAATAAGGTGCAGGAGAATGGATCGATGGTTTCCTTTTCCATAGTTGCTTGAAGTGGAGGAAATATTTTTGGTGAAACATTTTTCATTTCTAAATTATCTTAGTATCACAGCATTGTGGCTCTGGCTTAGAGAAGCATGAGATCAGCAGAAGGTTGTACACTACCGAGAAACAGTGACTAACTGCTGCAATACTATACCCACTTTCCAGGGAAGGAGCATCGTTGAACTCCGGAACTTACATATGAGTAGCATATATAGGATTGCCCTGCAATTGTTCATAGGTTACCATATGGAATCCCATGGAATACTACATGGGTAACTCAAGGAGTAAAGTCATAGGATTGTACATGTGCTATTAAGTTTTTGTTCCAGTTCTATGTGGAGAAACCTGCTTTCACGTGTATTTTTGTTTACTGGGTCATGTACACAAAAGTACATTTTATAACACCTAATCGTTTGAGTTTCCGTTAATAAAGGAATATCTTAAGATCACTTTACCTAAACAGGAGTCTCAGACATGGCAGTTATTTTAGTTCTGAACTCTTTGTCAATCTGAATGTTTCTTGCCAATGAGCTAATGTTTCATTTCAAAATAATGCCAGACAGGGTTTTATTTTTCATTTTTCCCTTTGTTTCATTTTAAATAAGCAAAGACCTTACAAATATGTGTTAATGTTAATTAAAGTTAAGTAAAAACTAGGAAAAAATACCTTCAGCACATTATATTACATTAGTACACCTAACAACAAAAAGTAACCAAAATCATTACTTCTATATCCCTGTATGTTTTTCTGTTATTTACTAAATAGCCACCCTTTTTACCAACAAAATAAAGAGTTAATTATACCAGACATGGATTTACCTTAGCATTCATCAGCTGACATTTATGGAAACTGGGGGATGCAATTTGATATTTGTTCTTTGGTCTCAAAGGCCTTGTCACAGTATGGCTGTATTTTCAGCACTTCCAGTCACTTAGCCTGAGCTATGTAAATGTCAGTTCAAACTTAAGGCAGGGATTATGAAACATACAGGAAGGTCTGCTTTTTATCTTCTTAGGCAGACATGTGCTTGAAGAAGTCTGAGCCATAATACGCCCTCTTGACTCTTGCCCTTGTTGGCTAACGAATAGTAAGTCAATGGACTTTGGCTAGCCTTATTTGCATGGTAGAAAGAGCATCTTTGTCAGAGAAGGTCTTTCCCCTTCTTTGACAAAGGCAAACACATTTTAGAAAACCCTACTGACCCAGCGGCGTAGTGTGGGTTGTCAGCACCCAGGGCAAGGCAAGTAATTTGCGCCCCCTAACCCCTAACCTGACGCCGCTGCCAGCTTCTTCTTGCTGCTGCCTGGGCTGGGGTATTTACGGTAAGGTAGCCATGGCGGCGGGTCCGTGTCAGGTGATCTGAGGCGAGTTGCCGCTGGCGCTGCCGCCCAAACGACGCCGCTTGCCCGGAGGAGGAGGAGGGCAGAGAGGCGAGGAAAATGCAACATGGCTCAGCAGCAGCAGCAGCGGCGGCGGGGCTGTGAGGAGGGGCTGCCTGGCGCGCCCTCTGCGGCCCTGACGCGTGGGGACCGGGCGAGCACTGAGAGCCGCTGCCTGCCGGACGCCTTCAGCCCGGATGCGCGCACAGCTCGTCGGTTCCGCGAGACATGGGGCTCTGCTACAGCCTGCGCCTGAGGCTCTTCGGCGACTCCGGAGGCGGCGAGCGCGCCCCCCCCCAGATGTTGCGCCCAGTGCGGCCGGCCCCCCCTGCACCCCCTACGCTACGCCACTGTACTGACCTAGTTAATCATACGACAGTTTCAAATATGCCTGGGGGTGGGCATAGTATTCAAATTGATGGTGGCTGATGAACCGAATACACTTTTAAATGAAACTAATAATGTGGATCCATTTCAGAATGGTTTCAGACCCAGTTTTGATCCTGAGACTTCTTGGTTGCCAATCCATGCTAGAGAGAAGAGGGTAGATTTTGCAAGGCGCCCTAAAAAATAATAATGCAGGTGCCTGGTGAACAAAACTTGGGAGTTCCACAATCTGGGGCTACCACATAAAAAGCCCTATTAGGGACAATTACCAGGGACCTGGGACTGCAGAAAAGTTGGCTGAACTTTACATTCTGGTAAGGCTTCCCCCTTCAGTTGCTGGTGAATATGGATTGCATGTCAAATAAGTAGCTGAACTAGGACAACTGCCCTCTGTGGCCACGATCCAAATATTGCTTTAAGAACACAATTTATGTTCGTTCTGGCTTTCCCACAGATTTACCACTATGCCATCAGTTTAGATTTGAAAATGTTGGTAAAAATTGCTCAACATGATCCCTATATGCTTGGTAGGTAAAGGGACCCCTGACCATTCGGTCCAGTCAGGACCGACTCTGGGGTTGCTGCGCTCATCTCGGTTTATTGGCAGAGGGAGCCGGCATACAGCTTCCGGGTCATGTGGCCCAGCATGACTAAACCGCTTCTGGTGACCCAGAGCAGCGCACAGAAACGCCGTTTACCTTCCCGCTGGAGCGGTACCTATTTATCTACTTGCACTTTGACGTGCTTTCGAACTGCTAGGTTGGCAGGAGCAGGGACCGAGCAACAGGAGCTCACCCCGTCACGGGGATTCGAACTGCCGACTTTCTGATCGGCAAGTCCTAGGCTCTATGGTTTAACCCACAGCACCACCCGCTTGGTGGCAAGATAAATTGCCATCCAGGCAACCTGGGCAACTCATTCGCCGCCTTTATCCCCAATGCGTCCAGGAACCCAACAAAACGATAATTTGATAATCTAGGGAATGAAGAGTGTCCAGCTTGGAAAAGCTGACAAGGAAGCAGTAGAAATGATCTGAAGCTGAACAAGTCTAAGACTAGCAATGAACCACAGGAATCCTTGCAAACACCACAGATTACCCCAAGCCAGGAATTCAAGGCTTGTGAGATTGTGAAAAAGTTCCTAAGTAAACAGATGATTCAGTTGAGAGCATTCTTGCTCTAGCTTGGTGCCAGTGTCTGGATGTTGTTCTCATGCGGCATTATTGAGACTTAAAGGCATCACTAAAAATTGCCGCATAACAGTTGTGTAATGAACAATGTTGGTGGTGTTATAGTTGCTGATACCATTCAAGGGATATCACAGCCATGGTAAATGGCAAGTCCCTAGGATGAAATGACTTTTTGTGTTCACTCTCTTATAAATGGTATATTAGTCTGACTTAGAAACAGGCCTTCTCTGTAAGCAGTGACACAGATGCAACAGATATAGCCCTTCTTTTTGGAATACCCTCTTCCCACTGCTACATGGGAAGCAGCCAGAGTAGGATGCTAAAGACTGCTAAGAACACATATTGTGCACGTCCTTGACATTGCTTATGGTTTGATGATGATTTTATTTAGCTAGATTGTGTATTTTAATCTTTATTTGATTTTTATATATCTTTAACATTTTAGTGTTGGAATTTTATTGGGTGAACTGCTTCAGGGTTCCTTAAATGGGAGGCAGTCTACATTTTTTAATAAATAAAAAATCAGAATTGCTTTCTCTCTGCCCGCATTGCATTTGCTGTGAGGATAAATTACAAGTTGTCTAAATTATTTGGCAGAATTGAATAGAAGTAGTTTTATATTAACTGTGTTACTCTTAATACTTCTACGCTGTGACATAGATAGATACATTAAACCAGTGCTTTTCTCGGGGGGGGGGGGTACGCAGGGGTACGCATACCCCTAAACATTTTGTGAATCTAAGTTTGGCCCTATTGAGGGGCAATATTTCAATATGAGTAGGAAAATGGGAGTACCCCTAAACATTTTTATAGGGGGGGGAAGCACTGCATTAAATAGTATAATTTATGCATCTACCCTTGTCACAGTATAGATAATAATTTATTTTTCTTTATATTAAAAACAAACAAACTCTAATTGTAAGAAATAAGGTTTGTTGTGCTTGGAGCCAAACAGCAGCATCCTTTTTGACCTTACCTGTTTTCAAAATGATGCCCTAGAGAATATGGAGTCAATCAGATTACCTGTCTTCTGTTGTCTGGGATATCACTCTGGGTGATCTTTGATAAGTATTTGCTAAATGTATTTTACCTTGCAAAACTGATTTATTTATAATTATTATCATTAATTATCATCATCACCATCATCATTATTAATTTAATTTATTACCCGCTGTTCGCCCTAAGGTCGCAAGGCAAATTACAACAATTTAAAATGCCACATTAAAAACACTTTATCTTGATCACTGGTGGGCAGTCTAGAGTTTGTTGTTGTTTAGTCGTTTAGTTGTGTCCGACTCTTCGTGACCCCATGGAACAGAGCATGCCAGGCACTCCTGTCTTCCACTGCCTCCCGCAGTTTGGTCAAACTCATGTTCGTAGCTTCGAGAACACTGTCCAACCATCTCGTCCTCTGTTGTCCCCTCCTCCTTGTGCCCTCAGACTTTCCCAACATCAGGGTCTTTTCCAGGGAGTCTTCTCTTCTCATGAAGTGGCCAAAGTATTGGAGCTCAGCTTCAGGATCTGTCCTTCCAGTGAGCACTCAGGGCTGATTTCCTTCAGAATGGATAGGGTTGATCTTCTTGCAGTCCATGGGACTCTCAAGAGTCTCCTCCAGCACCATAAATTCAAAAGCATCAATTCTTTGGCGATCAGCCTTCTTTATGGTCCAGCTTTTTAATGTCTCTGCTTTTTAAGATGCTGTCTAGGTTTGTCATTGCTTTCCTCCCAAGCAGCAGGCCTCGTTGCATGTTGGCATCAAAGAAAGGGAAAGGGGAGTGGCAGAGACAAAGGGGGTGGAGGGGTAGCAGAAACAGAGAGCAAAGTGCTATCCTGCCCACTTTTGGCTGCAGCCCCACCCACCACCAGTCTGAATGCAAGGGACAGATTTTCCCCATGGGAATGTGGCCCTCAAGAGAAAAAAGGTTCCCCTCCCCTAATCTTGATAGTTCACCCCGTTCCTTAAAGTGTTAGCCCAGACAGCCATTAGACTTGCAATCTTATTTAGGAAATTAAGTTTGGCCCTTTGCTAACCTGACATCAGTGGCGTAGCGTGGGTTGTCAGCACCCGGGGCAAGGCAAGTAATTTACGCCCCCTAACCCGTGGATTTGCGCCCCCTAACCCGTGGATTTGCGCCCCCTAACCCATTGATTTGCCCTAACCCCAGATGTTGCGCCCGGTGCGGTCCGCCCCCCCTGCACCCCCCACGCTACGCCACTGCCTGACATCAACATATTAATGAAGGTTTAGATCTAGAGATAATTGATTTTACTGCCCATTGGGAACCAGCTAAATAGTGGCTCAGGAAATCACAGGTGTTTTTTTAAGGTCACCCATATACATATATATATATATATATATATATATATATATATATGCCGTAGGTTGTGTCTGCTGAGTCTTTTGGCCTCAAGTTGTAGCTTGTAGATTTACAGGCCAGAGCTGATTCCTGGAACTGACCTGAATCCTGTAATTATTCACCTTGTAACTTCTTTAAAAAGCAAGATTACTATTTTCAGATAAGGAAATAATGTGCTTGTGCTTTCCCTGCTTTGTGTGTATGCATCTGTGAAAGACTGCAAGCTCATATTTTTTTTTTAAATGGGTTTTGATTTGCGCTCCATCTCTAAGCCTTAAAATACCACTAAACACCCTACCAATATTGCTATATTTTAGGTTGGGCTTCCTTTCTGGTTTAAATAGGAATCTGGTGGCTAGCTTCCAAAAGTTTAAAGGATAACATCAGCTTACTGGTTTGGGAGCTGCTTTTGCATCCCATCGTAATCAGATGTTGACTATGAAGGGGAGAGAATGCCCTAAGATCAACACCTGCTTTGTCACAGTCTGTTTTATCTGTAGGTTTTCCTGAAGTACTGCCATGTACGAAGCAAAAGAAAGACAGAAGTTTATCAGTGATGCTCAGTACCTGAGAGAGATGCAGCACAAGATGGATTCAGAGTATCAGGTAGGGCCGTTTATCCACCGTGTTGCCATTTTCATGAAGAACATAAACACAAAGCTACGAGGGATGAGGCTAACTTCATTAGGTGCACCATCATTTAAGTACAGGGCCAGATTTAGGTTTGATGAGGCCCTTACATCATAGGAGCTTACACAACACAATACACTATTGCTGTATGTAGGTTTTATTTTATTTGTTTTTTATCTCATATTTTGTAAATGTACATCCAGGTTTTTTCCCCTTTAATTTTTTTGGGGGGGCCCAAGAGAGTGGGGCCCTAAGCTATAGCTTGTTCAGCTTATACGTAAATCCAGCACTGTTTTAAGTCCCTCACATAAACCTCTTTTCAGACAAAGTTGTGCTTGTTTCTTAGGCTTGCCTGAGAAAACAAGAACAGACTAAAGAGCAGTCTGAGAAGAAACGAGAGCAACACGCCAGACAAGAACTGAGACAGACAAATATATCGTCCATCTCTGCTGTGCGTACTTATGAAAGGCCATGGATTTCCAGAGTCCCCACTAATAGACAGGTAGCTATTTGTTAATTTCAGAGATAAAAATCAAGTGCAAGAGAAGAGTAATCTGATAATGCCCCCTAGCCTCTCCAGCGTTCAGGATTGCCTCAACCCATCTGGTTGTTAAACAAAGAACATATCAGGAAAAGGAGTTCAATAGGAAAAAAAAAATATGGCTGGTAGGAATTTGTTATCTATTTTTTCCCATTTAAGTATCTGTGACAAATAAGATGCACTGTATAACATTTATATTTATCCTGGGGACTGGGTGATTATTCATATGCTTTCATCAAGCATTTACTTTCTGGAGAAATACTCTAGTATATACTTAATTAGCTTTTCTTTGCCTTCTGAACCAATATGCCAGCATGCAAATGTACATATCTATCTACTGTTTTATCTGCTCTTTGCAAAGCCTTTATTATTTCCTTAACATCTGCATTCATTATTTTTCAACGCATTCATTGTACAGTTTTGAAAATGAAATAGGCTAATTTTACACATTTGCCTAATTTAATACAGTACCCCTCTGCTGACAGCAGAGTAAAAGTTAATCTATTCACACCGTGAAACCTTAAACAAGCCTATCTCGGCTTGAATGCGAGTGGAGGAAAGATCTGATCGAATGCAATTGAACACTGGTGAGGGTTCATCATCCAGCCCACCTAGTGGCAGTGAAGGCAGCAAAGAAGGCATACTTTGCTGCTTCATTGCATCCTCACTATGCCATCCAGTAGAGCTTTTCCGGGTACAGTGGTACCTGTTGGTTTCTGTTTCCCTCACTGAGCAGCTGCTGGTAGTCACAAGACTATGTTTTCATTCCACAGTCCAGATACTGTTGGATTCCCACGGGAAAGGGAGATGGGATGTGACGTTTACTGGTTTCCTGTTTCCTTTGTACTGTCGTTTCTTTGTCGGAGTTGTATATTCGTATGCTCTCTGCATAGCTTAGAAATAAAGCTTAGCAATGTAGCCATACCTGCCTCATCCTTTCGTTGCGGACTCTGGGTATACTCTGCTGGGCTCAAGCCAAGATGAGCCGTATCAGCTCGGAGCAACGGAGCTGAATTTACTAACAGTACCTCGGGTTACAAATGCTTTGGGTTACATGTTTTCAAGTTGTGAACCGCAGGAAACCCAGAAGTACCGGAAAGAGTTACTTTCAGATTTCGCCGTCGTGCATGCACAGAAGCGCTAAATCATGCTTCACGCATGCGCAGAAGACCAAATCGCATCACGTGCGTGCGCAGATGCAGTGCTGCAGGTTACGAACGCTGCGGGTTGTGGACGTGCCTCTGTCATGGATTACGTCCGCAACCCAAGGTTCCACTATAGTGTGAAGCCCCTTACAGTCTGGCCCGAAGGAGGTGGTGGAACCAGTGGTAGCTCACTGTGACTTGTTTGCAAATCATTTTGAGGACAAAATCACTTGCATCCACTGGGATCTTGACTCCGCTGTTATAGCAGATGAATCTCAAAGGGTGTCCAGAGCACTGTCTAGTCCTGTTGTGTTGGGTGAGTTTCAGTTAGTAAAGGTGGAAGATATGGACAAGGTGCTTGGATTGATCAGGGTGACTACTTGCGCTCTGAACCCTTGCCCCTCCTGGCTGATAAAAACTAGGAGGGAGGGGACAGTTGACTGGACCAGGGCGGTGATTGATACCTCCTTGCCAGAGGATGTGGTCCAACAACTCAGGAAAACTTCCCTGGACTCAGAAAATCTAAGTAACTAACGGCCAGTTGCTTATCTCCCTTTTGGGGCAAGGTTCTTGAGCAGGTGATTGTGGACTAGATCCAGGCGCTCTTGGAGGAAACTGATATTTTAGATCCATTTCAATCCATTTCAATCAATCCAGTTAAGACTGAGACACTGTTAGTGGCTGGTTCCCTAGGTTAGATCGATTTGAGGTTGCCTCCTCTTGATAGGGTTACACTCCCTCTGAAGGAGCGGGTATGTAGCTTGCAAGTACTCCTGGATCCTTTGCTGTTGCTTGAGGCTTAGGTGGCCTTGAGGCTTGGGTGGTGGATCTTCTACGCCTCTATCTGGACAGGGATAGCCTAATTACTGTTGCCTATACTCTGGGTAACCTCCAGGTTAGACTACTGCAAAGCGTTGTGTGTAGGTCTGCCTCTGATAATGGTTCAGAAACTTCAACTGGAGCAGAATTTGGCAGCTAGGTTGCTCACCAGGGCAAGATGGTTTGAACATATTACACCGATCCTGGACTGACTGCATTGGCTGCCAATTAGCTACCAGGCCCAATTCAGAGTGCTGGTTTTGACCTATAAAGCCTTAAACTGATAACCTCAGATGAACGACAGTATAGATTTTAAAATAATAATAATAATAATAATAATAATAATAATAATAATAATAATAATGTTATCCGTTGGCATTTGCACTTTCTTAATGATCTGGCACAGTTCTCAGCTCTAAAGGATAGCAAAATACACATTTAAAAGTGTGTTTTGAGATAAAATTTATTTAGTGCAGATGATGCGGATCTGGTCAGATCTTACTGGAATTCACAAAAAATAAATTCTCCAGGCATCTCTAGTACAGAGTACTACTCACTACTGAGTAGCCACAATAAGCTCCTAGACATCGAAGGCTAAATAAGAGGCTTCTTCTACTGGGATGTAGCTTTTGCATTGGTAAAGAAGATTCTGTTAATAAATGAACTAATTTTCGCCTTGGCAGACCTCCTCCGAAGAATCTTCTGGATGTGAACTGAAATCTGCTATTAAGCCTCTTGGGAACAAAGGAGAAGCTAAATTTCCTGCCATTGACAAAACATCTGTTAAGCAGAAGCAGAAATCAAGCACATGCACCAAAAAAACAGAAAAAAGTGGACCTGGCCCCAAAAAAGATTTTTCAGGTGTGTATGGAGAAAGTTCTCAGCTATTCATTGAAAGAAATCGATGTGTGGCGCTGAAGCTAGTGATGTTCACAAGCTCAAGGGGTCCTAGAGAGGACATAAGATATTTGAAGACTTCTAGGTGAGCAGGCAGGGGACGCAGGTTGCGCTGTGGGTTAAACCACAGAGCCTAGGACTTGCTGATCAGAAGGTCGGCGGTTCGAATCCCCGCGAAAGGCTGAGCTCCCGTTGCTCGGTCCCTGCTCCTGCCAACCTAGCAGTTCGAAAGCGCGAAGTGCAAGTAGTTAAATAGGTACCGTTCCGGCGGGAAGGTAAATGGCGTTTCTGTGCACTGCTCTGGTTCGCCAGAAGCGGCTTAGTCATGCTGGCCACATGACCTGGAAGCTGTACGCTGGCTCCCTCGGCCAATAAAGCGAGATGAGCGCAGCAGCCCCAGAGTCGGTCATGACTGGACCTAATGGTCAGGGGTACCTTTACCTTTGCCTAGGTGAGCGGGCAAGGATTGGAGTCGAAAGAGTCAAATCCAATAAGGCAGCCAAACCAAGCTCAGTACAGAT
The DNA here is from genome assembly GCF_964270895.1 of Podarcis filfolensis. Classification (NCBI taxonomy): domain Eukaryota; kingdom Metazoa; phylum Chordata; class Lepidosauria; order Squamata; family Lacertidae; genus Podarcis; species Podarcis filfolensis. Next base: position 43,333,614 of record NC_139615.1, read on the forward strand.
GTTACAGAGGTGCTCTTGCTGACAGATGCATCTGACCTGGAAGATTTTGTTCAATCTGCTGTAGGCAGGGCTAAGCTCCCTCTGAAGGAGGAGGATTGCAGTCTGGAGATGCTATTAGATCTGTCTTTGGATTCCTTGGCGGAACCTTAAATGCAAAGCCCCTTTCATCACCTGAGGCTATTGCGCCAGTGGCAACCTCTCCTGCACAGAGATAACTGGGGCACAGCTAATCATCCCCTGGGGACGCTTGATACGGACTGCTGCAGTACATTATACAGGGCGTTGCTTCTGACAAATGTTCAGAAACAACAAATACTTCAAAACACGGTGATTGGATTGCTAGCTGGGAACCAGGAGTAGTAAGTTTATGTATGCCACCTCCCAGTGGAGTTCCAAGCGCAAATCAAAGTTTGGTTTCAACTTCTGCCCCAAACAGTTTGAGACCCCTGTGGGATGGCTTTCTGCCACATGAACTTGCCTAAGTATTATACTCATCCTCAGGGATTCTTCTCTGCTCCCCCATCATCACTACCAGAAGTTAGGTAGGTGATCGCTAGAGATGGGACCTTTTAACTGCAGTGTCCGATTTTTAGAACTCCCTCACAAGGGAGGATTGCCTGGTGTCAAGCCTTATTTATTTTTAGTGTCTTTAAATCCACCCAGGTCTTTTAGATTGATCAGTTTGTTTGTTTTAAGGCTGGAATAGTATTGATTTTTACTGCTGTGCTGTTTGACATGAGTGTTTCATTTCATTGTGTAATTGTGATGAGGGATGGGATGGTAATTTGAAGCAGTGGAACTTGACTGTGTTACAGAGAGTGAACACAATTGAGGGGACAAAATAAAAAAATTCCTTCCAGTAGCACCTTGTTGTTGTTTAGTCGTGTCCGACTCTTCGTGACCCTATGGACCAGAGCATGCCAGGCACTTCTGTCTTCCACTGCCTCCCGCAGTTTGGTCAAACTCATGCTGGTAGCTTCCAGAACACTATCCAACCATCTCGTCCTCTGTCGTCCCCTTCTCCTTGTGCCCTCCATCTTTCCCAACATCAGGTCTTTTCCAGGGAGTCTTCTCTTCTCATGAGGTGGCCAAAGTATTGGAGCCTCAGCTTCACGATCTGTCCTTCCAGTGAGCACTGAGGGCTGATTTCCTTAAGAATGGATAGGTTTGTTCTTCTTGCAGTGCATGGGACTCTCAAGAGTCTCCTCCAGCACCATAATTCAAAAGTATCAATTCTTCGGCGATCAGCCTTCTTTATGGTCCAGCTCTCACTTCCATACATCACTACTGGGAAAAGTATCACCTTAGAGACCAATTAAGTTTGTTATTGGTATGAGCTTTTGTGTGCATGCACACTTCTTCATATACAGATACAGATATCTGAAGAAGTGAGCATGCACACGAAAGCTCATGCCAATAACAAACTTAGTTGGTCTCTAAGGTGCTACTGGAAGGAATTTTTTTATTTTGTTTTGACTACGGCAGACCAACATGGCTACCTACCTGTAACTAGAACAATTGAGGTGGACAGCCTGTCTCAAACAAGCTTTTCTCAAATGTGCTCACATACTGCCCCTGCCTTACCTTCTGCTGTCTTTCACCCCCTTACCTTAGAGAAAGAGTATCTCACCTTGGGGAATATGTAACAAAAAAGAATAGCTATGAAACATACCCTATTCTTCTACATGCCCCCACTCACCTTGCCCCTCTGTTTTAGCATTACCATGCAGGGAGGAAATAAAAACCCAGGATTTAGAAAGCACGGTTGGTTTAAGAGAACAGTTTCAAGTTCTTACAAATTCACTCCTAGAAAGTGAAGTTTTTCACATAGAAAGTGCAAGCTAAGACATGTACTCCCTGTGCCGTGTCCCGTGTGCAAATGTTATGCAGTCTCATATATTGTGCTCTCTTACAACTTAGTCTCCATGGACCCACAATTCATAAGCCAGAGGTTCCTTAAAAAAAAATATTTGCATAAAACAATGTTTATCAGCTTTCCAGAAGCCAATTTTATCAAGAAGACAGCGATTGAACCAGAGAAGTTTTCTGGAAAACACAGACACTGAGAATATGAAAAGAGTGGAAGGAAGAGGGAGGAAAACACCAGTGCTACACGGAATAGCTAAGACTACCAAGAGTGCTGGTGAGAAACTCTTTTTCCACATTGCATTAAGTTTATACATCCTATTTATAGAAGGCACCCCTGGTCCAGAGCTCCATCATTGTTTCACGGCATATGTGGAACTATTATGTGAGTGTGTTCTCCCCTGATTGAGGCTGAAGTTGTTTAGACTGAATTCAAAGGAGAGTCTGGTTTAAACATCAAAGCTGCTGCACCTTGATGTTGGCCTTTTGTTGAAGTGGTTTGAGAGATCACAGCTCAGCTGGTCGAAAAGTGTGCATGGGGCGCCAGTTATACAAAGGCCTCGTCTGTGGACAAGGAAAGGCTCCGTGCATGCAGTGGGGATCTACCATGTATGTAGAGAGGAGAACAAGAAATGGGGCTTAGCTTGTTCTCACTGCCATGTGTGTGCGTGTGTGTGTGTCTGTATACACAAACACACACATGCAGATACTTAAAATGATTAATGGGCATGCAGCTGCTATTAGAAGCTGTTAAGACAAGTGAAACAGGCTTCTACCACCCCCCTTTGTTGGCCCCCTTTTGTGAAGTTCCCAAAATACTGATTCTGGATGAGAGCTAATATGAATAAGGCATCACTGTTTTGTATCAATAATAATAATAATAATAATAATAATAATTTATACCCTGCCCTCCCCGACCAAGACCAGGCTCAGGGCGGCTAATGTAAAATACATTGAAAACACAAAATCAAACAATTAGTTTAAAATACAATTCGAAACACATTTAAAATCAAAATAAAATTAAGTGGGAACCCACGAATCATAACCGTAGGGGTAAGGAATTAAAATTTCACCAGGCCCAGCCACTTGTGCTGGTCCCATATGGGCCGATAAAAATAGCCAAAGAGGCCACTTATATGCAGTGCCCCATAGAGAGACACTGTACACAGATGATTTTGCAAGAGGCAAACAGAAAGGTTTGTTTTAAGGCAATACAGTGAGTTCATGGTGAAGAAGGGAACTGAAGTTGTGTCTTTTCAAGCATAGTCCATTGGACTATGCTGAATCTAAAAACAACAACAAACCATATAGCTGTCTTTTTCCAATGAGCCTTACAGGGTTTGGATAAATCATTGGAAAAGTCTTTTCCGAAGAGCACTCCACTTCTTTCATTAGGGAGATTCAAAGAAAAGATAGGTCTCTCTCCCATTTTGCAGGAAGCCCCAATTTGCCAAAAGGCTAAAAGGAAGCCCAACTCCATTTCCAGATACCACATCTATAAATTTAAGGGGCAGTATAGCCATTTTTAAAGAAATTGTTTGGGGTGGGGGGCTTAAGGGGAGGAGCCATGCAGTCCCCAGGTGGATCTGGGGAATATAATTGCCACTAGTGGTTCTTGTGTGATCAGTTTGTGGACATCACTAAAATTGAATAAAGTGCTTTGGCAAAGAAATTCTGAAAGCAACTCTTGCTCTCAATGCAGACTCGCAAGATGTCGCAGGACAAAGAAGTGGCCCTGTTCTCAAGACTAAGAAGAAAGCTCCAGAAAAGAGGACCTTAATCCAGACCTCTAAACTAAACATAGACAGCAAAAGCCTAGACAGGGATCTCAAAAAAGGAAATGTTCTGACAGCAGCTCAGCAGCCCCCAACTACCGTAATGGATTCTACTGTTCAGGTTGCTAATGGTCCTTTGTTATCAAGTGAGCCAAGCAACTCCAACCTTCCCCCCATTAAAAATACTCCCATAAGGCCCAGAGAAGACGATTTTTATGCATTGTTGTGTGCAAATGTGGAAGGTTCTACCGAAGAGAATGATGACACTGAAGACGTTAACGAGATAGAAGAAGAGTTTCTTTCCTATGATATCAGCAAGTCTCCTCCTCCTGATCAGAACAACAGAGTCAGTGGGATGCCCGTCGCACAGGCCGAGCAGCCGAACTGTGAGATGGGAGTCGGGGGTGACGTTAGGCGGGCTGAGCTTTCCCACAGATTGCCACGGCAACACGGTGGAGCAGTGGAGGCAGCAGCTGAACAACCTTCAGTGGGCCAGAGGAAGACCAGAGACCAAAGGAACCCTCATGCTCTTGAAGAAAACAACCTTTCGGAAGAGGCCCACAAAAATGAAGGTGAGAATTCCAAAAGCCCACATGCTGAAAGCAGACCCAGAAGCGCAGCAGCCAATGAGACCATTGGCAATTTAAGTTCTACAGAAGACTGGTCAGGGAACAACGGCTGTGGCAGAGAGAGACAAGGTTTTGAGACCAATCAAAGATGTTACACTGGACTCATTAGTTCAGCTAGGCCAGCAGTTCAGAGGCCTCCTATGCGTTCCGCATTTAATATCCCAGGATCCTTAGCACAACCTATAAGCAGAACTGAAACGACAAGCAATGTGGATGTGGCTGCAGCTTCTATGCAAACCACAGAGCTGAGTGGAAGCCCCAGGTTCACTGTTCGTAGACAGCTATCTCCTATAAGAATCAGGGAGTCCTTTTCAGCTACTGAAAGTTGTCAGTCTTCATCACCTACAATCAGCACCTTTGAGGATAGTAGCCTGCTGGAAGATAGCATAAGCAATGGTCTAAGCAGCCTTTCTCCCAGCACCACTTCTCACGATGAAGACAATTTTCTGAATTCCCACAGCTCCTCCTCATCCACAGATTCTTCCCACCCATCTCTTTTCCGGGCAAACTTCACAGCACATCTTCACATGGCTGGCCCTCTCCCCGATCAAGTACCAATTTTCTTGACAGTATCTGATTTGCGAAATCAGAGCAGTTTTGTGAGCAGTACAACCACTTGCAGTTCACCAAGCGTGAAGGAGATTAGTAAGCCTGAGACAGACCCTGAGAAGCTAAAGAAGTTGCAAGAGAGGTAAGCATGAATGAATGAATGAATGAATTTATTAATACGGTCACAGACCAGCGTCAACACACACAACATCACAGATCATAAAAATATATATCAGAAATACAAAAGACAATATGAATATAACAAGGATTTAAATATAAAAATTAAAATTAATTATTAGCGTGCCCCCTGTAAATAACATTTAGGGGTTTAGTCACTATGGAATACCACTTGCTTCCTGTGATTGATTGCAGACGCACAGAATTTAGCTACATTTAATGTAGTCTTGGGATTCTTGTCCTCTAGCAGTAGTTTTAAACTATGGTGTTCCGATTCTTTCCTGCAGTATATAATTGGAGGGGCAGTTATGACAAACGTACTTTTTCAGTCTCAAGATACGTCATTAGGAGGGGAATTTGCCACGGAAGTCCTTTGCCTGGTCTGAAACAATTTTGAGGCAGTTAAAAACCTGTACTTAGTGCTAGAGTTCAACTCAGGAAACCTTGGAATGGGATAATGTCTGTTTCTATTTATTTATTTTCGGCATTTATAAAATGCCATTCACCCGTAGCCCAAGGGCACGGCACCTACATAGATAAAACAATATAACATCAAAATATAAAACGTTTAAAATCGTGATTAAAACAGCATTTAGCAGAAGGAGCTGACAGGCTTCCAACAGCACAGCCCCTGCAGCCCTATCCTTCTGCAAATGCCCAATTAAGAGGTCCATCTTTAGTTGCTGATTAAAGGACTATAGTGTCAGGACAAGATGCAGGTCTTACACCCACAGCCGGGGGGGCACTACCAAGAAGTCGCTCTCATAGGCCACTGTTGCCCATACCTCACTTTGTGGTGGAATTGTAAGAAAAGCCTCTCTTGCTGGTCATAATAACTGAGCTGATTGATACAGGAGCTCTTTTAGACATTTGGGACCCAGGTTCTGTGGGACTTTATCATTCAGCACTGAATGGAGTAGGCCTCCAGGGTTGATTTCAAACCGCTAGAGAATCCCCAGCTAAGCTGGTGCCAATTACTAGCTTTCTTTTGGACCACATCGGTCTTGTCATTTGGTTAGCCCAGAACCTTCATACACACTGCCCAATCTTCCCCCCTGGTGAGGTCACTTCGGTGCCACCAACGCAGCACAAACAATGTGGGAGATAGCAGTTACAAGTTACGGGCCTCTTCAGCCACAGCAGGCACTGCGAGTCACAGTCCAGCACCTGAACTGCCTTTCCTGATACAGATTAAGAGTGTCATCAGTGACACCTTACTCCAAATCATCTGATTATGCATGTCTCTCAGTGGTCTCACATAGGTAAGAAGAAAAAAATACATGGATGTTTGTAATCTTCTGGCCTAAATAGAATCATAGAATTGCTTGTTGGCAGATATATTACTCCTAAAGTATTGTTCTAAGCTTTTCTAGCAAGTTACATTTCAATCTAAATTGCAATAGATCACAAACAGAAAGAGCTACCTGCGTGGCAGATCAGTGGTGGGACAAGGCAGTGATAGGAAGGAACTCACGTTAGAGACGGCCTTGGAAGTGTTGCTGTGGTATTCCTTAATTGGTGCGGCATCTAGCAATAGGGGAACACCCTCCCTTGCCTCAGTTATGCCATATCCATTGAACTGAGTATACCGTATTTTTCGCTCTATAAGACGCACCAGACCACAAGACGCACCTAGTTTTTGGAGGAGGAAAACAAGAAAAAAATATTCTGAATCTCAGAAGCCAGAACAGCAAGAGGGATCGCTGCGCAGTGAAAGCAGCAATCCCTCTTGCTGTTCTGGCTTCAGGGATAGCTGCGCAGCCGGCATTGGCTCCATAAGACGCACACACATTTCCCCTTACTTTTTAGGAGGGAAAAAGTGAGTTTTTGGCCTACAACTCCCATGATCCCTAGCTAGCAGGACCAGTGATCAGGGATGATGGGAATTGTAGTCTCAAAAGATCTGGAGAGTCGAGGTTGAGGAAGCCTCGTCTAGTGGGACCATCTCACCCACCATGTGTGAGGGAATTTAGAAGGAATCCTTTTGCTTTCTTCTCCCCTACCCCACTCCATAAATTTCACTTTTCAAATTCATTACAATCATGCCCTATTGAAGGTCATTCCTCCAGACCACTGTTTTTGAATTATGGAACCTCTGCTGTATCTCCAGTCTCCTAGCAGAAGACTCTGAAGAGGAGGGAGATCAGTGTCGGATATGTCAGATTGCTGGGGGATCCATAACCAATCCGCTGCTGGAACCGTGTGGGTGTGGTGGGACTCTTCGATTTGTCCATCAGGAATGTCTAAAGACCTGGTTAAAGGCCAAGATCAAATCAGGTGAGTTTGCAAGTTTAAGCAAAGAAAGAACATTAGCATGTAATTTAGTTTAAAATTCCATCATGGCCCAGGCACACTGTATGTACTGTCTGCTGACATCAAAGCAAAACTAGATTTAGAAATGCTTGACTGTTCCCTTTCTACTCCGGCAGCAATCAAAACTGGCAGAAATATGACTTGCTCAGTCTTGAACTAGGCTGCTCATCAGGTGCTACGTACATGTCTCGGGAAACCTTCTTATAACTCCCACTAAGAGAGTGCTGAGAATACCTCAGCAAAAATGTTATGTGCTTTTTTTCATACTGAGGTTGCAATCTTATACCCACTTACTTGGGAGTAAGCTCCATTAAACTCAATAAGACTTTTCTTCTTAGTAGACATGCCTAAGTTTGTGCTGTCAGAAAGATGTCTCAATAAGCATATCTAAACTCCACCAAAATCAGTTGGAGAAAGGCCACAATTTTGGAATGTTTTATATGAGAGAAAAATGCATATAACTGGACTTCTATAGGTTCAATTCACTTAAAACTACAGTCATACCTCGGGTTGAATGTGCTTCAGGTTGAGCGCTTTCGGGTTGCGCTCCGCAGCATCCCGGAAGTAACGGAGCGCGTTACTTCTGGGTTTCGCCGCTCGCGCATGCGCTGACGCTCAAAATAATGTCACGCACATGTGCGGAAGCGGCAAAACGCAACCTGCGCACGCACCGATGCGCCGTTGTGTCTTACATTCCATTCAGGATGCAAACGAGGCTCTGGAACGGATCCTGTTCACATCCTGAGGTACCACTGTATTTGGTTAAAATATATAGTGTTTTTCAACAGCAGAAAAGTTATCAGAGTGTTTTATGTGTTGCAAGATGGTTTACTAACATGCTTTAGTAAAAGAGTCTCAGCAAGGAGGGACTTTTACATGTAGTTCTGCCAAAGGAATATCCTCCCGTATTCTCTGCCTACTCAGAGTATGTATTGGCTTTGGAGACTGGACAAAAAACCAGCCCTCCGTAACTACCAAACCCGTAATTTCATTGCCTTTGTTTCTGCATACAACTCGTGAGAAATGGCCCCATGAAAGTGGAACAATTTAAAGTAAAACAGCTTTTGAAAATGCTTCCCCTCCCCCAAAGATACTTGTGTATATGATGTAACAGTGGAAATAACTACACTTATTCTTCTTCAATGATATCATCCTTGATAGTCTGGTCTATGCTGGGGTTAAATGGTATAACAAGGTTACATCAGGCCAAAGCAGGGAGAATGAGTCATTACTGGAATGGAAAAGCATGATAGAACAGGCAAAGAAAATTAACTAGGAATGACTTTCTTTAGCATCAGCACATCAATAAGGATCTCGAAACCAAGAAAACAACAGGCTGTGATGCTTATGTGCTTTCTCTGAGAAAATGCTTCCAAATTTTGCAGATTGTACACCCAAACAGTACATGCACACTTAGAAGAAATATCATGAAAGCAAGCAACCTTGTGTTCCAACCAGGTACCACAGCTTAATAGTTTATGGTTGGGCTAGTTGATCTTGTCATTGACCATCTACTGATGAAGAGCATCAGCAGCAGATGACTAGGAAAAGAGATATTTCAAATGTTCACACCTTGTTTGGGTTTCAACAGAGGCATCATGCACAGAAATGGACAGGGCCAAGCAGGAGTTCATTGGTTCTCCAATGTATCACCCAGCAAACAAATAGGGACAGTGCTGCCCAGGTGCTGAGGACTGTTGGAAACAAATCCAACAACTTTAGGCTTGTGGCTTTATTTGTAGCTGGTTAGAATTCCCCCACTGCAGCTCTGTAGGATCACTTGTTTCCCACAAAGGTGTGGGGAGAGAAATATCAGCAGGTTTTGTGTGACAGGCAAAAGTTGCAGCACTTTTTGGGCTTGGGGGGGGGAGTGATTCTTACAATTCAGTGATGGTTCTTGTCTTCTCTCCTTTAACTTAAAGCCAAGCTGCTGCTGCTGCTGCTGCTGCTGCTGCTGCTCCAAGCTGTGCCTTGTCTGCTCAGCAGCCTTGTCTGTTGCCCTCAAGTGTGACAGAGAACATAGAATCATAGAATTGTAGAGTTGGAAGGGACCCCAAGGTCATCTCATCCAACCCCCTGCAGTGCAGGAATCTTTCACCCAATACAGTGGTACCTCGGGTTACAGACGCTTCAGGTTACAGACGCTTCAGGTTACAGACTCTGCTAACCCAGAAATAGTCCCTCGGGTTAAGAACTTTGCTTCAGGATGAGAACAGAAATTGTGTGGTGGCGGTGCTGCGGCAGCGGGAGGCCCCATTAGCTAAAGTGGTACCTCAGGTTAAGAACAGTTTCAAGTTCAGAACGGACCTCCAGAACGAATTAAGTTCTTAACCCGAGGTACCACTGTACAGAGATCGAACCCACAACCTTGAGATTAAGAGTCTCGTGCTCTACCAACTGAGCTAAGCATGGTTCCATTGTGCTGAAGTACCGTATTTTTCGCACCATAGGACGCACCGGACAATAGGACGCACCTTGTTTTAGAGGGGGGAGAACAAGGGAAAAAAATTCTTCCACTCTCTGCCCAGCGCCCCTTCAGCAAAGCGGCAGGAAGCGCTGCGCAGAGAGTGGGAGAATTTTCCCGCTCTAAAACAAGGTGCCGTTTAAGGTGCGTTCAGGCGACTACCTTGGAAGCCTGGAGAGCAAGAGGGGTCGGTGCGCACTGACCCCTCTCGCTCTCCAGGCTTCAGGTTCCTTTCGACCTGCTCTTTGGGGCTGGCGGGGGGAAGCCCACCACCAGCCCCAAAGAGCAGGTCAGGGAGCAGCGGAAAGGCGCAGTGGAGAGGCTGCTGCCATAGTCACACGTCACTTCTCCAGCTGGGAGAGGATCGCGGGGCTATGGCTTCTTTAGCCCCGCACACGCTCTCCCGGCTGGAGAGGTGACGCATGGCTATAGAGGCTCCTGCCATAGCCGCGCGTCACCTCTCCAGCCGGGAGAGGGTCGTGGGGGGCTGCTTTAGCCCCACGCGCGCTCTCCCGGCTGGAGAGGTGACGCGCGGCTATAGAGGCTCCTGAACGGGGGTTGGCCGGCGCTCGGTGCCCCACTCCCCAAGCTGCCACTGGCACTCAGTTTCAAGCGTGCTGCTTGCCCGCCTCCCGGCACTCCTGGCATCACCTCCCCAAGCTGGCACCGATCACCCCCATCCCCCGTTCAGGGCAGTAGTGTCGGGAGGCGGACACGCAGTGCTCAGTTCCAAGTATAAGCCACACTTTAACTTTTCACAGTTGGAATTTGGGGTGGGGGGAAAAGTGCGGCTTATATTTGGGCCAATGCGGTATATGCTACTCTCTGTCCTCATTTGCAAGTAGGGTGGAGTACCCAATCCACATACAGTGTACTGAGGCCAGAAAATCCTGCTGGGACCTCTGGTGCCAAATATTGTATCACAAGGTATACACAGAGCCTTGAACAGAGCAGATTTCTGGAGTAGTATTCAGTGGAATGTGGAATTTTTCAACCTACGGCAAGTATGTGCTGCATATAAGATAAAGCAAAGGATTTTTGTTCTTCAGGTGCTGAACTTGGTGCAGTGAAAACATGTGAACTCTGTAAGCAGAGCCTTACTGTAGATCTGGATGATTTTAACGTGAATGACTATTACAGGAATCATCAGCAGTCTCGGGTAAGAAACGAAATGGGCACGCAAGCAGACAACAAGGCACGCTTGAAAAGCCTCAGACCTAGGGGGCAAATGCAGCCATTCAGGACTCTCCCCAAACCATCACACTCTTCAAATTGTCCTCCTCAGACCCTTCACTGCCTCTTATCTGTGTCCTCTCAAGGGTTTCTGCCTGGCTGAAATATGTCCTTGAACTGCAGCCATGCCAATAGCTTGGATGGAGAATGGTATGTGTGTGTACACACACGCATAGAAGGAAACTTCTGGGTTTTTGTGGCTGGGATGTAACGTTGCTCCACCCAGCAATGCCATGCAGAACCCACAGAGTTCTGTGTGAGGCAGAAAAATGTTCCCCATCCCTGCAGGTAGCAATGCAAAAAGTTCTGAAATCTTCAGGGAGCCTCCATGAATAGACAAGGCCTCCTTGCTTCAGAAGCTCATGGAAGGCAACCGGGGTCATGTGGAGTTGCAGCTAGCATGCTCATCCAGTTGTGGCAGAAACTCAAAAGCATTTCTCCCCCTACATACAGGCCCAGGATGAACTGATGAACTCAGGCCTCTATCTTGTGCTGTTGCTTCACCTGTATGAGCAAAGGTTTGCAGAACTCATGAGATTAAACTACAACCAAGCCTCCCGAGATCGGGTAAGAGGAGAAAGATATCTAATTCCATCTCATTGTTTATACACAGCAACCTAGGTTCACTAGCCTCCCATCAGTGATTGCTGTGATAAGTTATGTATGCAGTGTTTGATATAAAATTGACCCAAACTCTTAGGGTCCTGTTTCAAGGAGCAGAAATTGGCCTCTGTCCCCTGTGGCATGTTTATTGCATCTTCTCTTTGCTGCTTTAATATTTTCTGCTGAAAATACTAGGGTACCTAAACTGCTAAAGGGTGAAGCAGCTGTGAGATGAATCGCATCAAGCGGTTAGACTAAACTGCCCTACTATGCTGGTTGTGGGTGGGGATGTGGGTGGCGCTGTGGGTTAAACCACAGAGCCTAGGACTTGCCGATCAGAAGGTTGGCGGTTTGAATCCCTGCGACGGGGTGAGCTCCCGTTGCTCAGTCCCTGCTCCTGCCCACCTAACAGTTCGAAAGCACGTCAAAGTGCAAGTAAATAAATAGGTACTGCTCCAACGGGAAGGTAAACAGCGTTTCCGTGTGCTGCTCTGGTTCGCCAGAAGTGGCTTAGTCATGCTTGCCACATGACCCAGAAGCTGTACACCGGCTCCCTCGGCCAATAAAGCGAGATGAGCGCCGCAACCCCAGAGTCGTCCGCGACTGGATCTAATGGTCAGGGGTCCCTTTACCTTTACCTTTATGCTGGTTGTTAGACAGGGCAATCCTACACGTGTTCTTAGAAGTAAGTCCTACTCTGCCCAATGGGCACTAGGGTGCGTGTTTAGGATTGCAGCCTAAAAGCAGTTAATACCAGTTCTTCATCTTTTATCGCAGGGCATTCTATTCTGCCTCTTGGCTAATCTGATGTCAGTACAGGACCGCAAGCACTGCCATAAAAACTCTGTGCTGCAATGTGATTGTTTCCAAGGGCTGTCTTCAGTCTGCACTTGTAGCAACCATAGCTGTACATGAATTCTGTATCTGTCAGCATCTTTGGCCATTTGGTAATTAGGTCCTGTCAGATAACTGCTAAATCAGTTACACATTTATGACCCCTTTTTGCTACTTACCGGGTTGCATGGGGCTGGCTCTCAGACACTATCATATCTTTCACCCCCTTCATTGCTCCACACAAGTGCACTTCCCTTTGCCTCATGCGTCTCATTTATGACATCAGAAACAAGTGAGCAAAGAAATAAATAAAGTGACTTAGCTACGAAATTACATTCCTCGTTAATGTCTAACACGTCATAAATATCCAGGATGCCTTAAACAGGCCAATAGCTTTAATACACATATTAACACACATATTTAAAAAAGTTGAACCTAAGGGTGCTTATTGGTATGTATTTTAGCGGAAATGCATGCTTTATTTGTGACATCGTATACTAAATGGCCAAAATTCTAGGTGTCTTTCCAAGTTTTTTTCAAACCTACTGTCTTCTGCTTGAAGACCCTACAGAACCCCCCCTCCCCCCGATATAGGACTGCACTCCCAAAAGGTATCCAGTCATAGGTCTGTGGGCAAAGAAAGCAATTTCTTTTTCATTTTATAGACAAACAAAACATTTACCTATTGATTGTCTCTTTTAACATTATTTTCACTGTACCTTACATTTCCGCAATGGGATGGTTTACCCACTTGCCTTGGATTTTTAAGATGTTTCTTTGTCCTCCTTTAAAGTGCCTTTTCCGCAGGCCATGCCAACAACATTGTTGTTGAAATACTATGTGTCTCGTCACTCTTATTAGGAACAACATGTATTAATCCTTTTTTCCTTTCCCCCTAGCTCTCAAGACAGCCTAGAACAGAGGAAAACCAAAGTAGGTTTATGTAGGGCTTACAGCAACTCCTACTATTTCTCAGTAACTTTTTGCAGTATTCCTGATAAAGAAATCTTAGATCTACCAAGATGCTAGATTCCCTTACGGTGCATCTAATCAGAGGTGCAAGTGTCTCATTAAGCCACAGGCACTGCAGAAGATACTCTGGTTTCTCTAAATAACAAAGGGAAGCTGTGTGATTTTAGAAGAACTGGAGGTTTGTCAAAATGGGAATTATATTCCATGGGGCTTTATGAAAATGGGAAGTGTTTCCTAGCCTTTGTTTGCTTTGTACAAAGGAGAGCTCAAGGTATCTGAAAGGGTAGAAATTAATTGACAAGCAGGGGGAGACAGTTATAGTGGTTGTATTATAAACAAGTAGGGACTGAAGCCCAAGCGCAGCTTCATCCACTTGTCCAACAAGGATGCTGGTAGCAGCTTCTCCCTGCAACTTACAACAATGGACATGAATGGGGAAAACCAGTTGCACAGACCCCTTCCTCTAGTCTTACAGGGAGCCTATGTCTTTTGTTTAAGCACTGGAAATAGGCAAATAGATGAATAGTCATTATTGGGAGGAAGGTGTTTTGTCCCAGTAGCCCCTGGTGCAATCTGAGCTGTTTTGCATTCAGCAATGTTAACAAGTCTGCAACCCTCTACTTACCTAGGAGTAAATCTCACAGGGGTTCTTATAGAAGATTGAGCTTTAAAAGCCCTTTTACTACCTCCTGGAAATTAGCTTGACACTGTGGCAAACATAAAACTTCGCTTTGAGGCACAGCTTTTTCCTCTCCCGTTTTTTTAAGCTTGACAGTGCATTTCAGGAAACTTGAAATTCCCCATCTTGCTTGCTACATTGTGACATTTTAATGAATGCTAATAGAGGTGTCGCCCTGTTGTGCCATTTAGACCTGTTCATTGTTGGTAAATACTATGCACGTTTGCTTAGAAAAACCCCCTCCTAGTTCAGATTACAGCCTACCAGGTTTATTGTGCTTTCCAGGACTAGAGCAGGAAGTTGTGTATATTTCTATGTGTGTATAATATATATACACTCAGGTGGATATGCAGTGGTGCAAAAAAGCTGCAAGATTCAAGGCCACTGGTAGTTCTATATAAGGCTTAAACAAACAGATACTATAATGTCGACTAATCACAACAGCAATAACTGGTGATAACGATAACCCTTCCTTTGTTAAGTAACATCAACAGTGGGTATGAAATTGATTGAGGCCTGTCTTGGCTCAAGCAAAGACTTCCTTGTGTAAATTCTAATATAGCAATTTCACACTTGGAATCTCCATTTGAAGTGCCTTGGGAAACGGAAGGCTTCTCCCCATTGGTTTCTGGGTGTTTTGCTTATTCTTTTGCAAACAGACTGTAGCGTATCATCTTGAGTAAGCAGGTGAACCCTATGGCATTGGCTTTTATTAGGATTTGTAATGCTTGAGTAGACACGGGGATAGAGTTCGCATCTGGGTTAGTGGCAGGGTCTTCTCCCTCTGCTTTTGTGTTTTATATTAGGGGTATGTCTGAAAGCAAGGACAAGTCTATCACACAAGGGCTATGATGCTCCACTGCTTATAATATATACAGTGCTTTTTTTCTTAGAAAATGTTTAGGTGTACTCTCACTTTCCTACTCATGTTGAAATACTGCCCCTCAATGAAGCCAAACTTAGATTCACAAAATGTTTAGGGGTATGCGTACACCTGCGTACTCCCAGAAAAAAGCAGTGTGTGTGTGTGTATGGGAGTACACACAAACACACACACACACACATATTCAAGGTGTCCAAAGAAATTTGGTTTTCCATCACCATACCCACATGGCTCCTACCCCTTTTGAAGTTCCTAGATAAGAATAACATTCAAATCAAGCCGCCCCTTATATTTAGCTAAGTTACAGAAATGTGGCAAACAGCTATTTAGCAAGGTCAGTTATGCCCCAGTAACACCCCAACTCATGGTGTCCAATGTGGCTAACGAGCGGTGAGGTGAAATGCACTCTGCATGTACCAAGGGGATTTCCCTCCTTTATAATATCACATTTTGGAGCTGAGCGCTGCAGCCTCAGTAGAATTTGAAGCTGTGCTCCAAGTTATCTCTGCACATCCTCTTGACTTCTTGAGTTCCATCTCTCTTTATATAATGGTTGCGCAAGCTTATGCTGTGAAAAAGTTGAATTGAAAATAAAACTGCAATTGTAACCCAACTTACCTGGGAGTAAGCTCCACTTAATTCAGTATGACTTACTTCTGAGTAGACATGGTTGTTAGAATTGCACTGTTAGAAGGACACATTTCCCCCCCGTACAATCATAGGAAAATATAATTTGAAAGGGTCTCACTGGTCATCATTCAACCTTTTCTCCCCCACGACCAGATTGCCTGCACACCTACGGATCTTGCATTGTTTACAGCAGTCATGGGGGACTGACACCAGTATAGGCCTCCTTAAAGCAGCCCTTCATTTATTTGAGTCGCATTTCCTAACATAACATATATCCACCTCCTTTCAGATAGTCCTAGCATATGGCAAGTAGGAGTTAACTAAATTTGGCACCTTGTATGCCTTACTTTTTCGGCTCTCTGGCTCCTCAATTTTATGAAATGTGTCAAAACAAGTCTCTGGAGATAAGTAATTAAATTTGGATTTATGGTGAACATTTGAGCCTCCGTTGCTCTTTTGAGTAATAGTGTATTGAATGCATTTAAGGCAATTGCCACATTATACAGAAAAGCGTTCTAAGAAGTGATTTATTTCCTCCATCTTTGCAGATTCAGCCAATTCCGGCAACAGTGGGTAAAAGAGCTCTCAAGAAGGATCTAAGGAGGAGACCTCTTTGGGAATCTGACAGAGAGCCCTTCTTCACATCCTTCAACTTTCACTCTTTCTTAACACCAGGCCACAATAAGTATGTACGCCATTCATATTCCGTGTCACCCATTGAAATCAAGACTTTTTAAGGGTCTGGGGTTGTTTTGGCGTTTTGTGTGGTTTGATTCTTGTGGGTTTTCCCCCTTTTCTTTTTGTTTTTGAAGTTGCAATATTGACTGACAATCTTTTTAAAACAACATGGGTTATTAACAGCAACGTGCAGAGTGTAAACTTTTTAATCTCTCCTACTTCCTGGCCCCCAGCTACTCAGATCAAAATTTAAAACGTTGGCTAGGGTTTCACGCGTGTGTTGGGTGTGCGCTTTGACTGACCTCTGGCAAACCGTCCGAGATGGCAAACTAGGTATCTACATTTGCAGCACCTGCCCTACTAGAATCCACTCTGCACCATTTCAGACATGCGCCTTTGGGGGTCAGGGTTCCCTGGAGATAAAAGCAATGTTTTTTACGTTAAAACTGAGTTGTTGTACGCCCAGCCTTTTCACAGGACATTTCATGGCACACAAATGTAAATGTATTGATGTACTGTTGTATGATCAGTCTTATAACATTATTGCCTTCCTTTTGAATGGCAAGCCCTAATAAAAAATATTAAATCTTTTGTTCACTCCTCAGGCACCCCCTCCCATTTTCTTTTTAAAAAATTTGATCAGTACGTTGTAAGTGAACAGGTTGTTGTTTCGGAGGGAAATTCCCACAGGTGAATATCAGATTCCCCTTGTGACAGAACTTTCAGGAGAGATGCTTTAAGGCAATCTGTGCCTCTCTCTCCTTCCCACCCATCCCTGCTGCATCACTCAGCCAACATAGACTGCCAATTCCTGGGTTCTGTACAGCATCTGCAACACTGCCAATGCTGGATTGCTGCTAAAATAGTAGTAGCAGCAAATGCAGCTTGAATGACTACAGATTACAACGGACCCTCCTGATATGAATTAAATTTGTTCTGGGGGTCCGTCTGCAACCTGAAAAGTCCGTAGGCAGAGGCGCCGCTTCTGCGCACGCGGCACAATTTGGCGCTTCTGCACGTGTGGCCAAACCCAGATGTAGACACTTCTGGGTTTGCCGCATTCGTAACCCAAAAGTTACATAACTAGAGGGTCCACTGTATACTAAGAGCCCACACTGGAAAGAGGCCATGAAACTTGAAGGTTAGAGCAAATTTCTCCCGTTTTCACGATTGCAGCACTTGAAGAACTTGCACTTACTGTTGTGCTACAATTGCCGTTGTCAAATGTGAAAAGGCATTTGAAAATGTGTATTATTGATATTAGGCTTTAGAGCGAATTGATTTGCATAGGGAGAGGCACTTTGGATGTAGTCATCTGCCCCAGTGGTGGAGCCTCCGATAGAATGGCATTCCTCACTGGGTGTCGTCCAGTGCTGTCATGCCTTTCACAAACGCATGTGCGCTCTGTTTCAGAATGGGTTTGCTTGGTCCATTGTGTTTTAGCACTGAAGGGCTTAACTGGTCCAGTGTAGTGCCTTGAATTGTAGCTCAAAAGACAACTTCTCACAGCACCTGCCTCTGTTTCAAAAAGAGAGCATTGCTTAAGCTCCTTCCCTTACTGATGACGTTACCACTCCCGTCTTCTATCTAGACATGTGCATTAGAGTTTTTAAGAGTTGAATTCCAGAGGTTTCTCCACATGTTGCTCCAATTCAGTGGCTGATACATTGGGTGGAGCCTACTAGCATTCAGATTGTCTTAGCTGAGAATGAGCTTCCCTGGCTGCTCTCCTAAAGGCCATGTGAGCAGTTTGTGAGGTAGGCGATGGGAAAGCTAAAAGGTTTGGGACAAGTTGAGTTGAACAATTGGGCTGAGCCCACATTTTGTTCATCTCAATTGACGTTGAGACTGACGTTCTCGAAATTCATCCAAATATAGCCACTGAAGAGGAATTTCTGCCATTACCAATCTTGGGATCAATCAGAGTTGAATTTTCGCAGCTTTAATTAAAATGACGCACTGCACAGTGAATGGTAAATTCTGAGAAAGCAAGAAATGGGGCAAAAGAGATTTTTGGCTTCTTGCGACTACTGAAAACCATGGAAGAAGATGAAGAGCCTGCTTTTGCTGAAACGGATGGGGAAATGAAGCTTTATTCCAAGATTCTAGAAGGCTTTTTTTTAAAAAAGCAAAAGTAATTACTTTAAAAGTTGCCAGTTTCTTTTCCAGCACCTTTTCACATTATTCAGAAGGGTGATAGGAAATGCATTTAATCTGAGGCATTTTTCCAGTAATTGCAAACAAACAAACA
The DNA here is from genome assembly GCF_964270895.1 of Podarcis filfolensis. Classification (NCBI taxonomy): domain Eukaryota; kingdom Metazoa; phylum Chordata; class Lepidosauria; order Squamata; family Lacertidae; genus Podarcis; species Podarcis filfolensis. The sequence continues at coordinate 43,352,150 of NC_139615.1, forward strand.
AACAAACAAAGAAGCAAACTTCTCATTATTTTGGGATATACCTCTCCCCTCCTTGTACGGAACGCAGTGATAGTTGTCTGGTTGTGTTTTATTCACCTTGAAAGCAGAGAGGGAAATAACATTGTCAAGACTGTTGTTAAGGGGTGGCTATGGTACTGTCATAATTACTGAGGGAGAGTCTGAGGGAATAGCAGCAGCATACACATCTGAGAAGAGCCTTCCCTCATTTCAGGCCTGCTATTGCACTTAATTCCTGAATATATATTGACCAACAGGCTTGCCTTATTGGCAGAAGGCATTTGCATGACAATTCCTTTGTCAAAACGTTGAAGAAGTGCTCATACAGCACATCAACATTCTTGGGGCAGAAGCTTTGGTTTCAGAGAATATCCATTTCAGTGAACATGGATACTGAGTTCTCATGCCTGCACCATTTTCACGTCTGCATTGGAATCCTCTGTTCAATATTGCTGCAAAAGGGTTAGTGCTTCATTTGTAAAATGAGAGGTTTCCAGCACCCGAGCCCAGAAATTGGCCTTTTGCCTGGGAGCTTGATTGCCCAGACACACAAGGCTTGCCTGTGGCTACTTATGAGAGAGATGAAGGCACACTACGTATTACCGAAGGCACTGTTACTTCACATATCTCATGGTGGAGTCCAGGGCAAAGTCATTCCAATTCAGCCCTGAAAAACGATCCCCTGAGCAGAGAAGTTGTTTAGCATTAGCCATAAACCAATATGTATGAACATCTTTATCTAAATCAAAAAGATGCCCAGGAAACAAGCAGCAGTCATCAAGGGAAAAGGAACTGGAAAACCTAAGATTGTCTCAGAAACTCTCCATACCATGGCCTGGTATGGCAGCTTCCAGGTACCTAAAGATTAAAGAGACAAAGGTAAACATTTTTATGAACACTTAATATCCAGCTTAAGTGAAAATTACCAGATTTTTTTATATATATACAACAATTCTCATAATTATTTGAGTAGCAGAAAAGAACTATTCTCCCCTTATCATCTTTAGCACAGCCACTGTTCAAAAGTTATTTAGTTGGAAGCAAAGGATAAAACGACAATCACAGCATCCCGTTCAATTTTTTTTTTCTTAATTCCACATTTCTTTCACCCAAGATCTCTCACTAGCTCCTAGCATATGGTATTCAAACCCAAGTTGTATACTTATTCTGGAAGCAAGAAAACTTTAGTGTCCTGTTGCATTGCTTAGAATGATTGAGAATTAAGTGGGAAAGGGGGGAATTGTAGAACCTTTGGCCATCGCATCTACACACAAAATACCCCCAAAAGAGGGTATAATTGTCAAACATGCACTTTGATACAGTATAAAATGAGAAGTATCAGAAAACAAGTTGTCTATACCTCTTATCCAGCAAGGCGGCAACAAAATTAAAATTAAAAAGAAGTGCCAGTATATTAGTTTTCCACTCAAGAAATGCTGTTGTTCCGAGGACCTTTCTGCAAAAAAACCCCTGTTTTCTGCAATAAATATGCATTTGTTTCCCATTTTAAGTTCAGGGCAGTGTTTCTGTTGCAGATACAATGCATTTTCTTTAAGTGCTCAGACCGCAACATTTTGTTCTTGAGGGGGAAAGCAGGCCTTGCCTCGGGTGGACAATTCATGCTCATTGTACCTGGTCAAAATGCAGATGTCTCAGCCCCCCACTTGACCTACTTGATGCATTGTTTCGTGATCAGTGGGAAAAGGACACAACCCCCAGGACCATTTAGCGAACTCCCCGCCACCACCACTTGTTTGTAGAAGGGCTGATAATGATGTTCAATTCTTTGAAGGCTTATGAGTTTTGCAGGGCAGTGCCTACCTAGCCGGAGTCATCGTTAAAAGAGGCAGAGGCAAATAGCAACGTTCCTGTCTTCCTCACCACCCCCAAGCACACACCCGTTACTCATTTGTCACCAAGAGGCCATCCTGAAGCTGCGAAAATGGTTGTGGCACCACTTTCAGTCGTTTTCGCAGAAAGGCCCTCTATATGGCAACAGAATTCAACAGCAGAATGGTTGCTATGGCAGTGGCACGGCTGGGGAAGCATTTATCTCGGGGTATCTCAGCATCAGAGGAATAGAAGATCGAACCACCGTTATTAGGAATTCAAGGGCCCATCACTCTTTTAACTATCCACATGGCTTCAAGAAGTAATCCAAAATAAGAGAGGCGTGTTCTTACCAAGAAGAACACGAGGAAACCCTGCAAGCCCTTCCCTGTTTTAATATTAGAACCAGGAAGAAGTAACGCTTGCATTCTCATTCTCTAAGGAAATGTGGAGAAGACACTGCAGAGACTGGAGCATCCAAAATGAGGTTTTCTAACTCTCTCTCTCTCTCTCCAGCAAATGAACCACCTTCCCTTTTCTCCCATGGCTCCTCTTTGAGAAGGGCAGACGTACAAAGCCAGGGTTGAATTTCTTCTAGTGTCACATACAAATGGGACTTTTTTTTTTAGTATTTCTCCACATCTCCTTAGCGGTTCACAGTCCTAACTATTGACCCTGCTGTTGCCCTATGCTGTCCTCAGGGGCTTGCTGTTGAGATGGCATGTTATGACAAGTACTCAGGTCCCTCCCTCCCCCCACCCCGGCTCGCCAATTCCCCCACTAGTCTTGCTGTTCGTTCATCTCCATATCAGACACCAGAATGTTCTTCTCTGCAGATTCACTGGGGTTGGAGTTGGTGCGGCTGTAGCGGGCACTCTCAAACGCCCCTCGCTCTGAGGTCCTCCGGCGCTTGTACAGATAGATAGCAACTGCTATCAGGGCACACAGTGCTAGGGAGGAGAGGATAACCACCGCGATGGCCTTTGTGTTCTCCAGGAAAGCTGCAGAAGAGAGGGAAGAAGGGTCAGAAGGGAAGGAGACCTGTTTTTGTGGAAGAGCGAGGGGGAGATTTTGTGCACAGAACTGGCCAGGATTAGTTTCAGTTTGCTTAGCGGGATGCGGAATTTTGAGCAGACACATCAAAATGGGGAAACTCTTGCCATTTGGGTTTCAAAAGGAGAAAATCTCCCTAAATCTCCACCTAACATCTCTCTGCCGTCTATATATAAGGGTCTGGTGACTTCTGTTTCAGTGTATCTGAAGAAGTCTGCATGCACACGAAAGCTCATACCAATAACTAACTTAGTTGGTCTCTAAGGTGCTACTGGAAGGAATTTTTAAATTTAATTAAATTTATTTTATTTAGACTACGGCAGACCAACACGGCTACCTGCCTGTAACAATCTCTCTGCCAGAGCGGCAACTTTTGCACAGATCTGTCTGTGCTAAAAACAGCCCCTTTGTGTGCCAAAGAACCAAATTCCGGGGTGAATATTATAAACAGATGTGTTAAATTCGGTTTGCAGAATGTATTCAGCTTCTCTAACCATGAGAGAGGAGTAAGAAAGTATGCAGAGCACTGAAGTGCCGCCCACTCACTACTAGAAGCTCTGCTTATCCCTCCATCTAAATTGTTGCTTGCCACCCTGCACTCCTTTGGGAGGAAAAAAACGGATGAATAAAATAAACTAGGTCCCCAGTTACCTAACAGTTCAGTTTAAATGTAAACAGAGTCCCTTGGCATGATGAATTCTGCTCAAGATACAAGTTCTATAAATATGAGAAAGCATGGATAGCTCAGTTGGTTAGAGCGTGGTGCTGATAATTCCAAAGTTGCAGGTTCCATCCCCGTATGGGACAGCTGTGTATTCCTGCATTGCTAGATGATCCTCAGGGTCCCTTTCAACTCTGATTCTATGATACTCAGCACACCCAGAGGCATAGCTAGGCTCCCTTGCGCCCTTGGCCAGGAGCTGCCTTTGCACCCCTCCCTGTCCCTTGCACCCTTGACAACTCCAAGCCAGGGCAGAGAGATGCATATTTTTGCGCCCCCTTGGGCCTGCATCCTTGGCAGAGTCCAAGCTGACCAACCCCTAGGATGGAGCAACATCACCAATTGCCTATGCAAAACCACTGAGGTTTTCAGAACATACCGTTCAAGTATTTGCAGAGTCTTAAGAGCGGTTGGGACTTCCCAAAGGGCATGCTTTTAAATCTAAGATGGGCTAGCTCCTCCCTTGGCAGTTGAAATATACTCGGAGTCGAGTGTGGATTTCATGCTCTTTATTCAGCTCATAGTAGCGAGGAATGGAAGTTCCCCCCAAATATCTGCTTTATATATATTATTTACACAATGGGCCCCATGTGATTGGCTAATTCCGGGATTCTCCTGTAGGCCAATCAGGTTGCGGATTCACTTCCACCTGGAGCTGGATTGGGTGGCTCCTGCGGACCAATCAGACTGCTGCATTCTGGATCCTATTGTTCTAGGACCAATCAGACTGCTGCATCTGAATCCTATTGTTCTAGGACCAATCAGAGCGCTGCATTTTGGATCCTATTCAACTCAGTAGATAACAGCAGTTCACCTTGTTTTTTAAACAAAAGGCAGATCCAAGTCTTACCTTGGAGAGGAGGTAGCAGAGGGCCCTGGCAGAATGTCCCTTAATAGCATACGGCCCACGACAGGCCCTTTTCAGACAATGAATCATGGTGCTGCATTACAGGCCCCCAATTTCCCTGGTGGGGATTCCTGGTGGGGATTGCTGCCATGGGGTGGTCCATTGGGACCCTTCCACTACAGGCTTCCCCTCCCGCTTCAGGTAAGGGAGAGAGTTGGCAGAGGGCAGGTTGTGCTCCAAGCACAAATGAGGAGAGAGGCTGTTTGAGGTAATAATAATAATAAATTTTATTTATACCCCGCCTTCCCCAGCCAAGACCGGGCTCAGGGCGGCTAACACCAGGTATAAAAACAACTGATTAAAATACAGCTTAAAAACAAGATTAAAATACAACATTAAGATGCAGCCTCATTTCAGAAGGAACTCAAATCAAAAATTTTGGGGGGATGAAAATGTCAAATCTTCACCAAGGCCAACTATCCAGACTGGTCCTACGTGGGCCAGAAAAAAGCCAGGGAAGTCCCCAGATAGGAGTTCCATCACAGAAGGAGAAAGGAAAAAGGGAAGAGGGGGAGGGGATCAAGTTGATTCCAAGCCAAAGGCCAGGTGGAACAACTCTGTCTTACAGGCCCTGCGGAAAGAAATCAAATCCCGCAGGGCCCTGTTCTCAAGAGACAGAGCATTCCACCAGGCCGGAGCCAGTATTGAAAAGGCCCTGGCTCTGGTTGAGGCTAATCTGACTTCCTTAGGGCCTGGGACCTCTAGGGTGTTGCTATTTATGGACCTTAAGGTCCTCCGCAGGGCATACCAGGAGAGGCGGTCCCGTAGGTACGAGGGCCCTAGGCCTGTCCAATTCACTTATGCCCAGTCATTGCAACTGAAGCAGGTCCAGCTTTCCTGTTTCAAATTCTCACCACCTTCTACAGTGCAAAAGGCACAAGACTCTGGTTTTACAACCAGTTTAGCAGACTGGGAGTCCATCTGTTTCAGGACTGGTGTTCAAAGAAGGCAAAGCCAAGCTCACCTACAAGGAGACACGGCAACCAGTTTCCAGTTTGGTACGTACCTGATCTGGAGAGGCTGCTTTCTTCCGCTGCCATGGAAAGAGAACCCAGCCAGTGGCGGGAGAGAGAGAGAGAGAGAGAGAGAGAGAGAGAGAGAGAGAGAGAAAGGGTGTCATTAATTTGCCTGTTCCTAGTCCTGTTTCATATGTTGCTTGAAAACAGCCCTTCAGAGCTGCTCAAAACATTCCATAGCAACTTCCTCCATGCTTTGCTGTTGAATTCCTTTGGCTTTCATTAGCTACGTTTCCCTTTCAACCCTAAAAATAACGATAAAAGTAATAATATATCCTCTCTTTCAATTGCAACCACACTTGTCCCCTTGTCCACTGGTAGAGCAACCTTACTGTCAAGCTCTTTTTGTCCTTCATTTTTCTCCATAAAGTAACATTAATCAAACGTATTAAGAGTAATACCTTTACTGAACCAATTTAGGAATGATTAAGAGTACGCACGCCTTTCAGCCTTCACAGAACTCTTCATTAGGCAGAATGGAAAAGATCAGATTAGACAGGTCAACCAGCTCCCTCTCTTATCTACTTGAAAGCCACCTCGCTTTTCACTAGCTGATGAAGAGTTTCACGAACCCATAGAACTCTGCAGATTCCCACAGCAGCCTTAGCTGACCCAAGAAACGATTTTATTCTATCTCAAGTTATGGGGACAACCAAAGGCCGTCTGCAGAGGACAATCCATGTCTAACATATTCTGTTTAAACCACCCAGCTCCCAAGAGGGCCAGGTTCCCAAAGAGCACACTGACTGTCTTTGGTCAAGACTGTTTCTCTTTAAATTATCAGCATTATCCAAAAACCACCACCACAGCAGTGGACTAGAAAAAGTCTCAATGCATGAAGATATATACAGGATTCTATAATTAAACAAAAGAGAAGTAAGGTCAATCCCTTGCAGTTTCTCTGAGCCACCGAAACCCACCTCACTGGCTGTTGATCATGTGTGATTTACTGCAACTGGCCCTTACATGTACAGTGGTACCTCTGGTTGCAAACGGGATCCGTTCCGGAGCCCCATTCACAACATGAGCACAACACAACCTGCGTCTGGCAAACTGTCGTTTCTGCGCATGCGAGTGACGTCCTTTTGAGCGTCTGCGCATGCGCAAGCAGCAAAACCCGGAAGTAGCCCTTTCTGGTACTTCCGGGTCGCCGCGGGATGCAACCTGAAAATACGTTACCCGAAGCAAATGTAACAAGATGTATGACTGTAGTGATGGGGACCCATTAATAAACCCCAACAAACTCCTGCTCTGATTCCCCGATGCTGAAGTCTGACCCATGACCATTAGAAGCCTCGCCCCACATTTTAGCTCCTAGGCCTTCAAAACCACCCGCTTACCTCGGGCTGTCTTGCAGATGACTCCCATGGTCACGTTGGAGCAGGAGCCCAAGTGCCACACCCCATTGCTGCTCTGGATCCAGTAGCAGCTGTTTTGGCTGAGCATGCTGGGTCCTGTGTCATCCTGCCCCCAGTTAGAATAGTTCACCGCCATGTTGTCATGCCAGACAAGTGTGCCCCCTGCAGAGGAAGGAGAAACATGCTGTGGGGTGGGAGGAGAGGGAAAGGGAGAGGGAGGGAGCACCACTGCTGGACGGCAGAAAAGGATGAAAAATTCATTTTCCGAAAGAGGAAACGAGTTTCAAGGATTACAGTGTAGTCTGCTGGGCAAAAATGGCTGGGTATAAGCCACCTAAAGGGACGCGGGTAGCACTGTGGTCTAAACCACCGAGCCTCTCGGGCTTGCCAATCAGAAGGTCGGCGGTTCAAATCCCCGCGACGGGGTGAGCACCCGTTGCTCTGTCCCAGCTCCTGCCAACCTAGAAGTTCGAAAGCATGTCAAAATGCAAGTAGATAAACAGGTACCGCTCCGGCAGGAAGGTAAACAATGTTTCTGTGTGCTGCTCTGGTTCACCAGGAGCGGCTTAGTCATGCTGCCCACATGACCCGGAAGCTATCTGCGGACAAACACTGGCTCCCTCGGCCAGTAAAGCAAGATAAGCGCCGCAACCCCAGAGTCGTCCGCAACTGGCTCTAACTGTCAGGGGTCCTTTACCTTTTTTTATAAGCCACCTATCTATGTTTAGAAATGCTTTTAAATAAATATGATTGCATATTTCCCCCATTTATCACTGCTTCCATTTCCCTCTCCTCTCCTTCTGCTGTTTCTCCTGGGTGCAGATTATAGACTTTAAATGTCCTTTTATGCATAGGAATCAAACTGGCCAAGATCCATATGTGGGGTAACTGATAAACTGGACTGCTCCTCAGTCTCAGTCAGGCATAGGCAAACTTGGCCCTCCAGATGTTTTGGGACTACAACTCCCATCATCCCTAGCTAACAGGACCAGTGGTCAGGAATGATGGGAATTATAGTCTCAAAACATCTGGAGGGCTGAGTTTGCCTATGCCTGGTCTCAGTTCATGTATTAATGCCACCCTTCAGGTATCGCCCCAAACTCTCCCTCCTCACTGCTCTTCATTTCCCATGACGATAACATGCTGTTAACTACGTACCAATCCATCAAGACATTGCCAGCCTTACCTTTGGGGTTAAAGGCCATCCCTAGCCAAGCTCCTTTGGATTGGCTCTCATAAGCCTGAAGATGCTCCCACACGAATAGGTTCTCGATCTCGTCTAGGATGGACAGCACTGTACCTCCAACTGTGGGGGAAGCGGGAGATGATGGAACAGGAGAAGAAACAGATGCACAAGCCTGAAAGTTTTACTGGGCAAGAAGCGTACAGCCGAGAGGCTCTCGCACTGTGCATTTTCTGAACGACACCCTCATCCACATGAAGGAAGCTCAAATTTTGTCACCAGAATAAAAAAAAAGATATGCAAATTAAGCACCCCTTTTCATATATTCATTTGATCTGTAAGGTGAGCCAATATTACTGTCCCTCATGTTGGGAGAAAGGATGCTGTTTCTGTGAGAGGCGGGATTTGATGCAGGTAATTCTTATTCATTCCTCAATCTCTTATATATTGCGGACAAACTTCCCATGAAAAACTTGCCAAAAACACTCATATTCAGGATACTGAGTTTGGTTGACAGAATCACAGGTGCCTGCATGTTACGTGCCTGAAGGCCGCAAAAGTTTTCCCTACATAGCTCCTGTAGCGAAACCTTCTAACCAAAGAGGACCCTTAAATGGGCAGAATAATCCCCGCCCCAGTAAAAGCTCTTCTGATTGCCTTATTGCCAAACAACTGCACTTTGTTTGCTCTCCCCTCGAGCACTGGCTCTGCAGGAGAAAGAAAAGGGAAAAAACAACAGTCTACAGACTCTTAGAGTTAGCAGTTCTCTGACTTTCTAGGGAGAAAGGTGCCTGGGCTTTAGAAGAGCATGTCTGCAGCAACTGGGATTTCTACAGAAACGCATTGCCAACAGCGTGTGCACTCTGTTCAATACTAAAACAGGCACAAAGTAGGGGTAAGCAGATTGCTTCAGCTCTGGTATTTGGTTATTACTCTGATGTTCCATTGTTGTCGTGGGTTGTCGTCTGGGGATTGTTTGTGTGTGCTAAATATAAAGAGATGAGTGCATTAATGACTTTGCTTTCTAAAAATTATTGTCCCACCTACAAGAACTGCTCCACAGTCCCAAGTGGAGGAATAGGCAGGTAGTTGGGCAAGGACGCGGGTGGCGCTGTGGGTTAAACCACAGAGCCTAGGACTTGCCGATCAGAAGGTCAGCGGTTCGAATCCCCGCGACGGGGTGAGCTCCCGTTGCTCGGTCCCTGCTCCTGCCCACCTAGCAGTTCGAAAGCACGTCAAAGTGCAAGTAGATAAATAGGTACCGCTCTGGTGGTAAACGACGTTTCCGTGCGCTGCTCTGGTTCGCCAGAAGCGGCTTAGTCCTGCTGGCCACATGACCCGGAAGCTGTACGCCGGCTCCCTCGGCCAATAAAGCGAGATGAGCGCCGCAACCCCAGAGTCGGTCACGACTGGACCTAATGGTCAGGGGTCCCTTTACCTTTTACTGCTGCTGAATAAAACCTCCAGCAATCCACTTCCAAGACAAACGCTGGGGTGTGCTTTAGGCACAAGGAAGGAGGAAAGAAACCAAACACAAAGAGAAAAGCCAGAGCGAAAGAAAACATGACTTTGCGCCGGAAGCCACGTCCTAGGGCATGGGAACTGGAGCCTGGTTGTTCACTCTGAGCTTCTTAGAAGCCTTTTACCTTTCTCACATCTCTTCTTAGCTTCTTTCTGGCCCAGCACGACTTCCATGTGGAAGGCATAGCAGTGATTCCGGAAGGGGATCCAGGAAGAATCCTCCACAGATTTAGGGCAGCTCCCATTGTACCTCCATTTGTGGGGGGGAAGGGCCCCTGAAAGGGAAGAGCTGGTTAGAAGGAATGTCTGGGCCTTTTCTCCATTCAGGCTCAGGGCTGACTAGAGCATCGCCTCCTGCCCCGGCTGAGTTCTCTCCCAAATACAGCACCTGTGCTCATTTTGCAGATGGCCCCTTGAAGCTTGGTGTCGCAGCCGGCGGTCCTCCAGGTCCCATCTACATCCATGTATGCGCACCCCACAAGCTGCTGCGGTTCTCCAGCTCGCCAGTTTGTGTAGGAAAGGCTCTCTTCTGTGAACCACGTGTAGCTTCGCCTCCCCTAAAAGCAACCCAGTAAACCAATAAAAGATCTGCCAAGTCGGACCAGGCAGAATAAGATTTCTGAGGGGGGAGCTTGCAACTGGGACTGGATAGAGATAAAATCCAAGTGGTGCACTTGTAAGGCTTGTGAAATATTCTGGATTTGTTTGGCGTCCATCCCGTGTCCCGCACGGGTAGTTCATCTTAAGATGTTTCAGGAGTAGGGTCCAGCTCCGATAGCACCCCTTTTCCAGTGACTCGTGGCTTATACTTGGTCCCACCTTGCCACTCTTGGTGTCAGGCTTCGGGGAATCCTATCGCTCTCACAGTGGCAGCCAAGAAGCTGATACACAATAAAAGTTCTTACCAAGTAGTTTATTCAATAGTCACAGAGAGAGACGAAGGAATGGGGTCTCCCCTAGATAATGGCGTTGCTCCAAGTAAAGTCCCACCCGCTACGTCTCTCCTATTCTACGTCACCCCTGCGTCGGCTAATCTGAGCTTTCTGCTTCTGAGCTTTTTGTTCTACTACCCTCAATGCTCGTCTGGTCCTGGGAAAGGGGGGGTCAGGAATGCTTTCCAAAGACACTGAGTCTGTCGGCTGTCTCTCCCCTGGTGCTGCTTCTTCCTGCTGTTCCTCTCCCAATATTTCCCATCTTCTCCCCTCTGCAGCCTCTGAACTGGGACCTTCTGCAAACCACTGTTGTAAAGCTATACAGTGGTACCTCTAGATACGAACGGGATCCGTTCCGGAGCCCCGTTTGCATCTAGAGGTAAACGTAACTAGCGATGGCACATCTGCGCGCATCGCTTTTTGCCGCTTCTGCACATGCACGTGACGTCATTTTGAGCGTCTGCGCATGCGGCGAAACCCGGAAGTAATGCGCTCCGTTACTTCCGGGTTTCCACGGAGCGCAACTCGAACGCAGTCAACTCGAAGCGTATTTAACCCAAGGTATGACTGTAGTGTCCTTCTGTTCTCGGAAAGGTTCAGGAGAAGGGAGGGTGTGGTCCCCACCATTCTTCCTCAGTCCAGTTCCTGACACTTGAGCTCCCATCCAGGAGGTGTGTATCGTAGGTCATTTGACCTCTGAAGCTCTGGCTACTGGCTCTAGCGACTGTGTCACTCCCAACTCTGATCCCCACCTGTCCACCAGTACTGGCCCAAGACACTTTGCCGCCTGAAGCAGAGCCCAAAAGCCTACTAGGGCCAACAATGGTCTTGCTATACCACTTGGACACTGATGCCTGCCTTCATCTAGTAGCGCTGTCTGAAGCAGAAGCACCACCCTGGCAAACGGCAGGGCCGGCCCTGCTTCCCTTGCTCTCGCCGCTCTGTCTTCGCCAGTCCCCCTGGCTGCCTTACCTCCTCTTTGGACAAGCCAATCCAGAGCGGGGTCCGCAGGCTGCTCACTGCTTGGGTGAGGAAAGCCTGAGTGTACGGCTCCGTCATGCTCGCCAAGCTTGTATTGAGGCTCTCGCACAAGAGCATGGCTTCCTGCCACCTGAGAGGCTTCTGCAGAATGCGGTAAGTGCTGTTGAAGTATGAGAGGGTGGAGTTGGGAGCTGGGGGGAAGGTTGCTGGGGAAGGGCTCAGGGCAGGATCTGGGGGTGGGAGAAAGAAAGAGGACCAGAGATCCTTAGAACTGGAATAACCGTAGTTTGCACTTCCATCCCACCCTGCCCCAGAGCCATTAACGTAGCAGTATTGGTTTGATCGCTGAAGAATTGATGCTTTTGAATTATGGTGCTGGAGGAGACTCTTGAGAGTCCCATGGACTGCAAGAAGATCAAACCTATCCATTCTTAAGGAAATCAGCCCTGAGTGCTCACTGGAAAGACAGATCCTGAAGCTGAGGCTCCAATACTTTGGCCACCTCATGAGAAGAGAAGACTCCCTGGAAAAGACCCTGATGTTGGGAAAGATGGAGGGCACAAGGAGAAGGGGACGACAGAGGACGAGGTGGCTGGACAGTGTTCTCGAAGCTACCAGCATGAGTTTGACCAAACTGCGGGAGGCAATGGAAGACAGGAGTGCCTGGCGTGCTCTGGTCCAGGGGGTCACGAAGAGACGGACACGACAAAACGACTAAACAACAACATGTGGATTATCTCTGATTTAACTTTTTTTTATGAGAGCAAAAGCTTAGTTGACTAAACGACTAAACAACAACAACATTGGTTTAATTCAAAAGCATACTGGAGCTTTTTGAACACCACTCAAATACGCTTAATAATAATAATAATAATAATAATAATAATAATAATAAATGTTTATTTATATCCTGCCCTCCCCAGCCGAAGCCGGGCTCAGGGCGGCTAACAACAATAAAAGTAACACAGCATTCTAAAATCAATTCATTCTAAAATTAATTCAGAATCAAATTAATGGCAACCATTGGACTAGAGTTCTATGAGGGTTACCAAAGGAGGGGGGTCAGACTCTGCCTTGGCCAAAGGCCTTGTGGAACAGCTCTGTCTTGCAGGCCCTGCGGAAAGACGTCAAGTCCCGTAGGGCCCTAGTCTCTTGTGACGGAGCGTTCCACCAGATCGGAGCCACAGCTGAAAAAGCCCTGGCTCTGGTTGAGGCCAGTCTAACCTCCCTGTGGCCTGGGACCTCCAAGATGTTTTTGTTTGAAGACCGTAAGGTCCTCTGTGGGACATACCGGGAGAGGCGGTCCCGTAGGTACGAGGGTCCTAGGCCGTATAGGGCTTTAAAGGTTAAAACCAGCACCTTAAACCTGATCCTGTATTCCACTGGGAGCCAGTTGTGTTCCCTCCCCGCTCTTTCCACCACCAGCCATTTCTTGCTGCTTTCTCACTCACAGCTCTTTGTGGGGAGGTGGCACCTTGGATAATTGCCAAGGCACATTAATCCTCCCTTTGCCAGGCACAGCTGCAGCCTGCCTAACCCTTCCCACCCCCAGTCCCCGCTTGCATCTTTCCTGCACTCTTACCTTTCCGCCTCTGGCAGATGAAGGCATTTTTCTCCTCCAGGCAATTCCTGTCATCCCAGCGGCCAGTGAACTGGGGCGGGATGCCATGCCAAACCACAGCGCAGTTGGTCTGAGAGAGACAGAATCAGGAGCATCAGTCACTCACCTGTGCCCACACTGGGAAGGCTGTTCACTGCACGCCATCAGCTGGAGCAGTGTGCAAGGCTCCATCCAGTCTTGAGGGTAAAGGTAAAGGGACCCCTGACCATCAGGTCCAGTCGTGGCCGACTCTGGGGTTGCGGCGCTCATCTCGCTTTACTGGCCGAGGGAGCCGGCGGACAGCTTCCAGGTCATGTGGCCAGCATGACTAAGCCGCTTCTGGCGAACCAGAGCAGCGCATGGAAACGCCGTTTACCTTCCTGCCGGAGCGGTACCTATTTATCTACTTGCACGCTGATGTGCTTTCGAACTGCTAGGTTGGCAGGAGCAGGGACCAAGCAACGGGAGCTCACCCCATCGCTGGGATTCGAACCGCCGACCTTTTGATCAGCAAGTCCTAGGCTCTGTGATTTAACCCACAGCGCCACCCGCGTCCCAGTCTTGAGGGTATGCAGTTGCAAAATACCTCCACATGCAACAGCCCCTCACAACTGTTGCAAATCTGCAGCAAATTCTGCGCCAGCACCCAGTTGAGTACAGACACTAAATATTTCTGCAGAACTCACAGGCAACAAGATGTTTCAGTGGCCTCTAGTATGCCATCAAAGGATGCTGTTGGCATCCGTCTGTCTCGGGAGCCAATAGAGTGTGCCTCTGGGAGTGAAATCAAACTGCTGCATTGGCACCTAAGTGACCTCCCTGGGGTGCAAGCCTGGGCTGTGTATATGAAGGTCCTGGGCTGCCCAGACGATAAGACACCCGCCCCACTGCAGCCTTGTTGGTGTGGCCCAGGGCGATGTTAGAGGAGGAGGGCTGGCCCATTTGGCATCGCAAAGATTGAGACACGACAATCACTTTGGCTGTTTTTCCCCCCATGCGCCTCACAGCAACAACAAAAAGCCGGCTACTCAAACTGCTTTAAGAAGCTGCCGAGGGCCGCCAAAGACAGCCTTGAGGGCCACGTGTTGGACCACCCTGATCGAAAAGGTATTGGCATAGGAAACAAAGGGAGGAATAGCTCGGTCAGAGCACGGTGATGATAATGCCAAGGTTGCAGGTTCGATTCCCGGATGGGATAACTGCATATTCCTGCATTGCTAGATGATGCTCAGGGTCCCTTTCCAATTCTACAATTCTATGAAACACACAGTAAAGGTAAAGGGAGCCCTCATGTGGCGCTCATCTCGCTTTATTGGCCGAGGGAGCTGGCGTACAGCTTCCGGGTCATGTAGCCAGCATGACTAAGCCGCTTCTGGCGAACCAGAGCAGCGCACGGAAACGGCGTTTACCTTCCCGCTGGAGTGGTACCTATTTATCTACTTGCACTTTGACGTGCTTTCAAACTGCTAGGTTGGCAGGAGCAGGGACCGAGTAACGGGAGCTCACCCCATCGTGGGGATTCGAACCGCCGACCTTCTGATCGGCAAGTCCTAGGCTCTGTGGTTTAACCCACAGCACCACCCGCGCCCCTCTATGAAACACATAGCATCCCCACAAAAAGATGAGGCTCCCCAAAGAGACAGCTACAAAACGGGGTGAGGGGGTCCCCCAGGGTTTGGCTCACCGGGTTCTCACTAGCTGTGGATGCCCCGCATCCAGAGGGCTCCCCAGGACCCCAGTTCACAAAGCTGACAGGCTCAGCTTCCACCCACTGGAACTCCTTCTTTGCATCCTGGAGGCCGATCCACAGGTCAGAGGTCACATTTGGAAGAAGAGTGGTTATAAAGGCTGCAAGTGGGAAGAAGGGCCCGTTACTAGAGGAAGTGAAATGAAGGTGCAAAGCTTTGTTTTCATAGGGACTAGAGGCCTACAAAGCCAGAGTTCAGTTTTTCCATCAAGTGCCTCCCCTAAAAAAAGATGTCGCATGGCCTTTAACTGCCTCCGAGGTGGGCGAGGGGAAGACAACCCTTATTCAGTGGGTGAAGGAAATACATTCTGTCCTTTCTCAGAGGCACTCTGTTCTCTATTATTCCTTCATATATTACATGGGTAGGCAAACTTAAGGCCCAGGGGCCGGATCCAGCCCAATCGCCTTCTCAATCCAGCCCACGGGCGGTCCGGGAATCAGCGTGTTTTTACATGAGTGGAATGTGTGCTTTTATTTAAAATGCATCTCTGGGTTATTTGTGGGGCATAGGAATTTGTCCTTTTTTTCTTTCTTCCCCAAAATATAGTCCGGCCCCCCACAAGGTCTGAGGGACAGTGGACCGGCCCCCTGCTGAAAAAGTTTGCTGACCCCTGATATATTATGATGGACTGTTCTAATTTTCTTGCAATCACTACAATAATACGGCGATGGTTTTATTTATACCCCGCCCATCTGGCTGGGCTGCTCCAGCCACTCTGGGCAGCTTCCAGCACATATAAAAACGTAACAAAACGTCAAACATTAAAAACTTCCTGATACAGGGCTGCCTTCAGACATCTTCCAAAAGTTCTTTAGTTCTTTATCTCCTTGACATCTGAAGGGAGGGCGTTCCACAGGGAGGGCGCCACTGCCGAGAAGGCCCTCAAACCAAGGGTCCAGTCCAGTCCAGTGTTCAGGACAATAAATCCACAGACCACCCTTCCACATGTTCAGGCAAATGCCTGAATGCTCCTTGGGTTTTCTTTGGCTCATGAAGACACTTGCCTGGGCCAAAAGTGGATCAGTTCCCAGAGGCGAGGCAAGGCAAGGCAATGTGCGTGTGTGTGCACGCATGCATGTTGTCTTGTGAACAAAGGGCCCTTACCTTGCTCGACGTAATTGGAGATGGTTGCCAGCACGGCCCCCTGAATCTCACACCTTCGCTTTGCCTCTTGCCAGGTTACCTGCTCTTCGCTGTTAATCCTAAAGCACT
The DNA here is from genome assembly GCF_964270895.1 of Podarcis filfolensis. NCBI lineage: Eukaryota > Metazoa > Chordata > Lepidosauria > Squamata > Lacertidae > Podarcis > Podarcis filfolensis. The sequence continues at coordinate 43,368,230 of NC_139615.1, forward strand.
GCGTTATAAAATTGACAGAAAAGGAGATTTATAAACAGCAGACATTTCAGGCAATGTGTTTCCCCTCCTGTGACTTAATGATGATGATAATAATAATAATAATAATAATAATAATAATAATAATAATTATTATTATTATTATTATTATTATTATTATTATTATTATTATTATTTATACCCCACCCATCTGGCTGGGTTTCTCCAGCCACTCTGGGCGGCTTCCAACAATAAAATAAAATAAAATATTCTATTAAACATTAAAAGCTGATTATTTCTATACCGCCCATCTGACTGGGTTACTTCCAGCAAATTAAAACATCAAACATTAAAAAACTTCCAGATACAGGGCTGCCTTCAGATGTCTTCTAAAAGTCTGGTAGTTGTTTTTCTCTTTGACATCTGATGGGAGGGCATTCCACAGGGCGGGTGCCACTACTGAGAAGGCCCTCTGCCTGGTTCCCTGTAACTTGGCTTCTCGCAACGAGGGAACCGCCAGAAGGCCCTTGGCACTGGACTTTCACATTTATTTTATTTATTTTCAATTTTATCCCATCCTTTCCTCCCCAAAAGCTCGAGATGGTTCCCCCTCTCTGCAACGATACCATGAAGTAAGAAGGTAAAAAATATCAAGGCATTTGAGAGAAGGGGAAATTGAACTACACACAACTGCGCAGACAGACTTGCAATATGAAATAGCTATCTATCTGAAATCTCACTAAGCTAGGCTGATGGACAGTGATCTGAACCCATGTCTCATCAGTCCTAGATGTGACACACAATATACTACCCTCCACACTCTCATACGTTCACGAACAGGAGGGGGAAATTAAATGGGTAAGTGGTTTCTGAACCAGGAATGTCCATCAGCCAAACTTCTGCCCTTCTGTATACTCTGCAGGAATTATTTCCACACCACCACCCGTCCAGTTCAAGGGGGGACCTGGCACACAAACATTCCTGGCAGACTCCGCCCCCCCCCAAGAATTATGGTGCCCGGGGCCAGAGAAAGCACTTCCAAGTACCTTATTGCCGACAGCATGCCAGCCCTGGGCACAGCTGCCAGGAGTAGGCGCCGGCAGGGGTGGCGAGGAGGCTGTGGTAATATTGGTACGCTTGCAGATGTAAGGCAGAGCAGTGAAACACTTCTGGTCACCCCAGTCCTCTGCAGAAGGAGAGAAAGGAGAAGATATGAGAGCAGATTCTATATTTTGCTTGGTTACAATGGCACTCTCAAAGTAAGAAACAGCAGCCATCTCAAAGTACAGTGCTACCCTGGGTTACATACGCTTCAGGTTACATACGCTTCAAGTTACAGACTCCGCTAACCCAGAAATAGTACCTGGGGTTAAGAACTTTGCTTCAGCATGAGAACAGAAATCATGCTCCGGCGGCACAGCGGGAGGCCCCATTAGCTAAAGTGGTGCTTCAGGTTAAGAACAGTTTCAGGTTAAGAATGGACCTCCGGAACGAATTAAGTACTTAACCTGAGGTACCACTGTAAGAAACAGCAGCCATCACAGCCTGTCCCAACATTTTGTATAAAAAAATTCCAACACAGAAAAACCCCAAACCTGGGTCAGGTTTCTCTTTGGGGCATAACATTCTTTTATCCAGCTGTCCAATTGTTGTTGTTGTTTTTTAAAATGGTGAGTGTTCATGTACAGTGGTACCTTGGTTCTCGAACTAACTCCGTTCCGGGAGTCCGTTCGACTCCCGAAACAGTTCGAAAACCAAGGCGCGGCTTCTGATTGGCTGCAGGAGCTTCCTGCACTCAATCAGAAGCCGCGGAAGCCTCGTCAGATGTTCAGCTTCCAAAAAATGTTCCCAAACCAGATCACTCACTTCCGGGTTTGCGGCGTTCGGGAGCTGATTTGTTCAGGAACCAAGCCATTCGGGAACCAAGGTACCACTGTATTATAACTCTAAAGACTAGGCAACTGCTTAAAAACAACATCACAATAATAAGTTAGGACGCCAGTGATCTTAACATTTCCACTGCCTACCCTATACAGTGGTACCTCGGGTTAAGTACTTAATTCGTTCCGGAGGTCCGTTCTTAACCTGAAACTGTTCTTAACCTGAAGCACCATTTTAGCTAATGGGGACTACCGCTACTGCCGTGCCGCCGGAGCATGATTTCTGTTCTCATCCTGAAGCAAAGTTCTTAACCTGAAGCACTATTTCTGGGTTAGCGGAGTCTGTAACCTGGAGCGTATGTAACCTGAAGCGTATGTAACCCGAGGTACCACTGTATATTTTCAGGGACATCAGCCAGAAGTTCAGGGTTCGATGGGTGTCTGGAGGGATGGAATATTTTTTAGGAATTATCAGGAGGCTGGTCTGAGCTGATCAGACCAGAGACATAAAGGGCCATAGGGAAGGATGTTGATCTGTAAGTTGATTAGGAATATCAGGCCAATGTCTGCATGCCCATTACCCACCTCGGCTAGCAGTCATGTACACACACTTCCTGTCCTTGGTGATGGGCCGGGGTTTTCCTGGTGCCCACGAGATGAAGTTCAAGAGAGAATAATCAGACCACCTGGAGATGGCAAACAACACATTGGGGAGGTTTCCGCATTTTGAACACAAGCAGGAATGTAAGACACACCAAAAAATGCTTCTAGGACAGTAGACACTTAATAGAGAGACTCACCGAAATCGTCCATCATTCTCATAGGTGCTCAGCCCAATCCACCAGTGCTGCTCCTGTCCCCTTGAAAACTGGCCAAAGGAAGAATTAGAAGAAGAAAAAGAGTTTGGATTTGATATCCCGCCTTTCACTCCCCTTCAGGAGTCTCAAAGCGGCTAACAATCTCCTTTCCCTTCCTCCCCCACAACAAACACTCTGTGAGGTGAGTGGGGCTGAGAGACTTCAGAGAAGTGTGACTAGCCCAAGGTCACCCAGCAGCTGCATGTGGAGGAGCAGGGAAGCGAACCCGGTTCACCAGATTACAAGTCTATTGCTCTTAACCACCACACCACACTGGCTCTCAATTATACGCAATAATGTCAAGGGGGAGAACGAAAAGACTGTCTGAGCCACCTTGATCTTCAGATTGCCTCCCACCAGGCTCTTTTTGTGTGATGATACCAGCATGGAGTCCCCGCACCTTTTGTTTTTGCCTGTGCATAGCAGTCATTTTGTGCTGGCACCCACTGCCTACCCTACAGAATTGCTGCCTAATCACTGCTGTCCATGCACGGGTGACCATAAGGCTGGATCACTAGGATGCACATTGTGTGGGGCTGCCCTTGGCCCTGGTCTGGAAACTCCAGCTGGTGCAGAATGCAATGGCTATGGGAACACATAGCTGCCAACACGTGACATGACAGGTTCAAGGTCCTTGTATTGATTTAAGGTAAAGGTAAAGGGACCCCTGACCATTAGGTCCAGTCGTGGCCGACTCTGGGGTTGCGGCGCTCATCTTGCTTTATTGGCCGAGGGAGCCGGCGTACAGCTTCCGGGTCAGCATAACTAAGCCGCTGGAAAACCAGAGCAGCATACAGAAACACCGTTTACCTTCCCTATTTATCTACTTGCACTTTGATGTGCTTTTGAACCGCTAGGTTGGCAGGAGCTGGGACTGAACAACAGGAGCTCACCCCGTCGCGGGGATTCGAACCGCCGACCTTCTGATCGGCAAGTCCTAGGCTCTGTGGTTTAACCCACAGTGCCACCCGTGTCCCAGACTTGTCTTGATTTACACAGCACTGAAAAACGTAGGTCCAGGGTACTGCAGGGGACACCCGAACACCTTCTAAAATTATTATTATTTAAAGCTCTAAACAGCCTCAGCCCTGTATACCTGAAGGAGCATCTCCACCCCCATCGTTCAGCCCCGACACTGAGGTCCAACGCCAAGGGCCTTCTGGCGGTTCCCTTCCTGAGAGAAGTGAGGTTACAGAGAACCAGGCAGAGGGGCCTTCTCGGTAGTGGCGCACGCCCTGTGGAACGCCCTCAAGGAAATAAACTATCTGACTTATAGAAGACATCTGAAGGCAGCCCTGTTTAGGGAAGTTTTTAATGTCTGATGTTTTACTGTATTTTTAATATTTTGTTGGAAGGCACTTAGAGTGGCTGGGCAAACCCCTCAAGATGGGCGGGGTAAAATTATTATTATTATTATTATTATTATTATTATTATTATTTCCCAGCTCAATCACTGAGGTCATCTGTAGTTGTCCCATGAGTTGGTGAGGCTCATCTGATTATCAAACTGATACCAAAACTGATACCAAACTGATTCAGCATGCACCTTCTATGTTAACTGTCCAATGTTTGCTGGGAAGTTTTCTTTGCCGCCCAGCTTATGTATCCATAATTAAGTATCCATAATAGCTGATTATCCATTTTAATTTTTATTTCCATTCTTACTGTATTTAATTATAAAGAGCTTTGAAACTTTTAACTAAATTGTAACAGACAAGTATTTTTATATATCAAATAAAGAAATGAAGAGCACTTGGAATACAACAATAAAGCTGTGTTTATTGTTATTTTTATTATTATTATTGGTTATTGCTGTGTGAAACACTAACTGGGAGAAGAAGATCAGAAGCAGCAGCTCACTATGCCTTTGCTGCAGTCTTGAAAAAAAAATTCTTCAAGCAGGCATTTAACTTGTCTAGTCGATTATGTTATGCTGCTCTTGTGTGTAGAACAATATACATATATTCGTAAACTAAAAGAAATTTCTTTAAAACCCTTGCAATAGCCCTGTGAGCTTCCACTCTATAAAAGGTTGAGAGCATGATGCTACCTAATTGCAGAAAGACCAAAATTTAAAATCCCTGCATTGTTTTCTGTATACACCTCTCACTTTCGTCTGGGAAGGAAATAACAAGCATCTTAAGGAATTGGGCCAGAAAGGCTTTGATTCTGTAAATTAACAGTAGAAACAAAGTTACCAGGATTATAAGACCCTTCTGAGGAGAATTTGCTAAGTGAAAAAAATGAAATATGGCAACCACTTAATAGTAATTTTAACATATTTTCCCTTCTAGAATGGATTCCCTGACACCCTAATACCCATATTTATACACCAAAAGCACATTCCTTAGACTTCTGTCAGGGAAAATGTATTAAGATTATTGTAAGTTGGAGGCCATCTTGCATTTCTCACCTAGTAAATTTTCCTTCAATCTTTGGGAAGACCCAATTTAGTCTCCACTAATCATCAACGTTCCCTTCCTGCCTGAAGGTCCCTGCCACAACCGGATGGGATTTTTAAAATTGTTTCCTTTTTGCCCGAACCCATTGCCATTCCAGGTGGCTCCCTACCTTCTTCAAGTTCTGACCCAGGAAGTCCAGCTCAGCTTGATTGTGAATTGACACCAGCTCAGCTTGGAACCAAGTGCAGATCCTCTGAGCCTGTACCCAAGTTGAATGATGGTCAAAGAACTTGTACTCAGCATCTTGGTATTTCACCCACTCATTGCTCGCTGTGGAGAAACGGGATGTGTTAAGAGACCCTTGGGAAACTTGGTGCTTTCCAGGTGGAGATTGCTTGAGGCAGCTAATACCACCAAAACCTCGTATTTCCCTTAGATGCCCCCTGTCCGAAGAGCTGCAACTCTTCCAAGTGTCAACGCAGCTATCTAGTCAACCTAATTCTCTTCCAGCATAGACTCAGAAGGCACATTCTATGTTTTCTTACGCAGACGGGTTGACCAGACTGTGTAGATTCTAACACAGTACCATGTTTGTTCATTAGGTTAAAACGTAAAAGGTAAAGGACCCCTGGAGGGACGCGGGTGGCGCTGTGGTCTAAACCACTGAGCCTACGGCTTGCCGATCGGAAGGTCAGCGGTTCGAATCCCTGCGACGGGGTGAGCTCCCGTTGCTCGGTCCCTGCTCCTGCCAACCTAGCAGTTTGAAAGCTCGTCAAAGTGCAAGTAGATAAACAGGTACCGCTCCGGCGGGAAGGTGAACGGCGTTTCCGTGCGCTGCTCTGGTTCGCCAGAAGCGGCTTAGTCATGCTGGCCACATGTACGCCGGCTCCCTCAACCAATAAAGCGAGTTGAGCGCCGCAACCCCAGTGTTGGCCATGACTGGACCTAATGGTCAGGGGTCCCTTTACCTTTTAAAGGACCCCTGGACATTTAAGTCCAGTCAAAGGTGACTATGGGGTTGCGGCACTCATCTCGCTTTCAGGTCAAAGGAGCCGGCGTTTGTCCTCAGACAGCTTTCCGGGTCATGTGGCCAGCAGGACTAAGCCGCTTCTGGTGCAACGGAACACCGTGACGGAAACCAGAGCACATGGAAACGCCGTTTACCTTCCTGCCACAGCGGTACCCATTTATCTACTTGAACTGGCGTGCTTTCAAATTGCTAGGTTGGCAGAAGATGGGACAGAGCAACAGGAGCTCACTCCATTGCAGGGATTCGAACCGCCGACCTTCTGATTGGCAAGCCCAAGAGGCTCAGTGGCTTAGACCGCAGTGCCACCTGTGTCCCTACTTTATTCATTAATTCCATCCTGGCCAGCCATGTAGCACACATGCCCCAATAAAAACTCACGGCCACTCCTGCTCTGTTGCTTATTCCCAGAATCTGGACGTTAGATGACTCCTGCCTTGAAATATGGGTGTTGCACTCCCAGCTGGCATGGAAGTTGGATCTTACATTAATGTATCCAATTTTAAAGGCTTTTACAGTGGTACCTTGGTTCTCAAACACCTTGGAACTCAAACACCTTGGTTCCCAAACACCGAAAACCCAGAAATAAGTGTTTCAGTTTTTGAATGTTTCTCAGAAGCCGAACATCCAATGCAGCTGTCAGCTATTGTTTCCGGGGTGCCTGCACCAATCAGAAGCTGCGCCTTGGTTTTTGAACATTTCGGAAGTCACACAGTGCAGGTAGGTAAGAAAAAAAAAATCAATTTTAATTTTTATCATCTACAATACTGTCTTATTTATTTTATGGTGCACTACATTGATTATTGCTTTCATTTTATGGATCAGTGGTCTCGTTAGATAGTAAAATTCATGTTAAATTGCTGTTTTAGGGGTTATTTTTAAAAGACTGGAACGAATTAATCCGTTTTGCATTACTTTCTATGGGAAAGCACGCCTTGGTTTTGGAACGCTTTGGTTTAGGAACGGACTTCTGGAGTGGATTAAGTTTGAGAACCAAGGTACCACTGTAATGCTAAATGCCACCTCAACATCCTGGGGTCATGAATTTCATAGGTTAATGATGTGTTGTGTAAAGAAGCACTGATTGTTTTTCTTAAACATGTTTGGGGAAGTTTTTAATGTTTGATGTTTCATTGTATTTTAGTATTTTGTTGGAACCTGCCTAGAGTGGCTAGGGGAACCCAGCCAGATGGGCGGGGTATAAATAAAATTATTATTATTATTATTATTATTATTATTATTATTATTCCTATCAGTTTCAAGAATAGGTGCCCCAGGCGTTGAGGCTGGGAGATGAATGTCTCCACTATTTGTTTCTGAAAATATTTATAGCCTGCTCTGCATCGCACTGATCTCTTAGCAGGGCACACAATTCATTCAAAACGTTTACACGAATATAGCAGGAGCAAAAGTATAAATCACTGCGTCTGACTTAAAATGCAGAGCTGCAAATACCATCATGTTAGGCTGCAGAATTAACAATTCATAAAGACCCCGAGAGAATAACCAGGTCTTAACCTGGCACTGAAAGAAAGCCAAAGTTAGCACTAGCCAGACCTCATGGGATCTCAGTTTCTCCACATCACTCATGGTTTCGTAAACCTCCGTCACATTATGCAGGCACAAATACACAAACACACACACAGCCCTGCTGCCTTTTTCCTACATCAAAAACATTCTTTTCTTCAGTAAGATAAATAATCAGAAGTCAAGATGGTTCAGTCGCCCTGTTTTCCATGCTGCCTCCAGCATAGCTATTCTATTTCTAGACCTGGATGAAGCTAGGTACATGAGTGCAGGCTTCTTAAACTCATACTTGACCTCTGCAGGCCTATAGCTGAGAGGGATCCAACTCTATCTATTCAGTTAGCTGATATTTCTGTTGCCTGCTTTTGACATAAGCTTGGTATAACACATAACTCCCTTTCCCAGGGACATAGCCCACATTCCCAACTGCAGACCCCACATCATCTCAGCTGAGAGAGCAAGGGGCAGTGCCACATAAGACTGCTGGCAGCACTCTACCAATCCTTGACAAGACCACCTTGCTGAACCTTAATGGCAAAACCTATTTGGTGTTTCGCAACTTTCTTGACTAGTTGCAGGATCTTAGCCAGACCTAGCAGAGTAAACGCGGAATCCACGGAAGCAATTGGCGACTTGGCTGCAGACAGGATAGACGAAGCAAGAACCAGGAACTTGTAGTTAGGTGTTTATTATATACAGTAGACTATTTCCAGGAACAGAACATGGATCTTTTGCTAGCTCTCTCTGATACGACTCACAATTCCTACACTGACATAGTTCTGAACCTCTGAACTCTGAACACATTCTAGTTAGTAGGCCATTAATTATCACTCCCTTGAGAGAGCTTGACCAATCAGGGAGCGGTCTCCATGCCTCTGTTATCACCAGGCAGACCTACTCCTTCAGATTCCCTTCTGGCTGTCTGCCAAACCTTAATTGACTCTGTGTGAGTAGCTGCACGTACACAGTTTCCCAACAAACCTTTCTCAGACTTTTGGGTCCCCAGGTGTTGTTGGACTACAACTCCCATCATCCCTGACCACCGGTCCTACTAGCTAGGGATGATGGGAGTTGTAGTCCACCTGGGGACCCAAGTTTGAGAAACACCGCTCTAAAAGCACAATGCCAACAGCGCAGTACAACAGAGGCGGGAAGTTGGCACTGTGTTTCCTCTAGCTTGCATTCATCCAGAAAACACACACATACACACTCGTTTTTTGCGTCCACAAGTCCAGGAGTATGGGGCGGGGGGTGGAGACAAGAGCGATCTCTGCACAAAAGAGGCTTTGCCACATGGGATGAGGGGGGTGGAAATATTCACTCACCTTGAACGGTTGTCTCCGGCTCTTTCACATCAGTGCCTATTAAACAACAGCACACGATCAGCAAGTGAGCAAGGGAGATGCGCTGGGCCTGGCCCAGAATTCATTTCAGTTCCTGATTCAGAACGAAAGGCTCCTTCAGGAAAGTAAGATATTCCCCCTATCCTTTCTGTACTGCAATCCCTGCTGGTTATGAAGGAGGAGCAACCCTCATCCTTTGTTTATTGGAATTCGGCTACTTGTCTTTATACACATTCAAACATATATCAAAGAAATAATTAAACATTAATTTTTTAAAAAATAGAAAGGGTTAGATTGTGGGGAGAGGGTGGAAGTCAAACACAGACACCAGAAGGAAGACAGAATGTCCCTGAGAGGTTCAGTAATCTTAGTATGAACTAGTGAAGCTGAGAAATTTTGTTATTCTAAAAATATTAACATACCCATTAAGTAGGGACACCAAGTTATCTTGGGAAGATAATCCTATTTGAGGAACTGACAAGAAACAGATGCACTTAATACAACAATCTTTGTACACCTCACACTCGCGTAGAAATTTGCCATGCTCAGGGCAGCTTATAGCGTTTTTTCAAAACAGTAACATAGACTGAAACATTAGTCATGCAACCAACGGCAGCAAAAATAAACAGCAGTAAAAATGAAAGCAGGCACTAAACCCCAATAAAAAACCCCCAAAGAGGTCAGCCACAAAAGAATCCTCAACCTGGCAGGCCAAATGGTATTAAAATTACCGTATTTTTCACTCTATAAGACGCACCAGACCATAAGACGCACCTAGCTTTTGGAGGAGGAAAACAAGAAAAAATAATATTCTGAATCTCAGAAGCCAGAACAGCAAGAGGGATCGCTGCGCAGTGATCCCTCTTACTGTTCTGGCTTCTGGGATAGCTGCGCAGCCTGTATTCGCTCCGTAAGATGCACACACATTTCCCCTTACTTTTTCGGAGGGAAAAAGTGAGTCTTATAGAGCAAAAAATACGGTAACTCATAGCACACTGTAGTGACCGATGAAGATATTAAGCTGTAAACAAAACCCTCCTGAAGCCCAGGCAAGGTACTTAACTCCTTCGCTTAATGGACATTATTGAGTTGGCTGAACATTACCTCAAGAATCCTCCTTCAAAATCTTACGTTTGTAGATACGTAGACATGAAAGAGGTGACTGCAAAGTTCTTTACTGTGGCTAACTCTTCCCCTCCCGGCCAACCCATCGCCATTCCAGGCACCTTTGGGCAGTTTGCAGATCCAGTCCAGTTGAGCGTCGCACTGAAGAGGCATCCACTGCAAGGATGCCAAGTCCAGAGCCGCACAGTTCCGGATGTCCTCGTCGTCGTGATTGCTGCGGTCAAAGTTATGGTAGGAGAACTGAAGGCAAAAGAAAGATGGGGGAGGGCAAGTTATTTTTTGATGTATTACAGTATTTTAATATTTTTTTGGAAGCCCCCCAGAGTGTCTGGGGAAGCCCAGCCAGATGGGCGGGGTATAAATAAATTTTTTGTTGTTGTTGTTAATCCCTCAATGTCCTGCTTAGTCAACTGAAGCCTTAGGTCAGGGGTCAGCAAACTTTTTCGGCAGGGGGCCAGTCCACTGTCCCTCAGACCTTGTGGGGGGGCCGGACTATATTTTTTGGGGGGAAATGAACGCATTCCTATGCCCCACAAATAACCCAGAGATGCATTTTAAATAAAATCACATTCTACTCATGTAAAAACACCAGGCAGGCCCCACAAATAACCCAGAGATGCATTTTAAATAAAGGTGCACATTCTACTCAAGTAAAAACACACTGATTCCTGGACCGTCTGCGGGCCAGATTTAGAAGGCAATTGGGCCGGATTCGGCCCCCGGGCCTTAGTTTACCTACCCATGCCTTAGGATCCAACTCGGTTGAGCGCAGTGACATGAATACTTTCCTCTTTCCACCCACCAGAAGGAATTCCCACTCCACACTGTGCTCTGCATTATCTCAAATGCATTTTCCTCTACCTTGGCAACAAACAAGCATCGAGAGAGGTCTGGGTTTCTTATGGTGGCTCCTTAACAGAAGAAGCCTTAATACATTAGTAAAAAGAGAGCTGTGATTTCCAGCAAGCCACCTGACAAAATAACTCTGGTTTGGGTTTTTTTTACGTTGGAAGTTTGCATTTATTTATTTATTTATTTATTTGCATCTCTAACGAATTCTGTATCGACAAAATATCAACAAAGACAGAGCAAACAGAAAAGAATCTCTGAAATAAAGAAGAGGTGACAATTTTAAGATATCAAAGAATAGGCATCAATTCAGATACTGTTCTGACAAAATAACTCTTGGGACCTTTTGTCAGATTCGTATTTCTCCATCAATACACAACTCCTGGTCGTCTTTACCCTCTAAATAACAGCAGAGGCATTCCATTTTACTTGATCTCCCGACAGGAGTACTTTGTTAAAACACACACACACACACACACACACACACACACACACACACACAAACACACACACATCTCTGTTCCCAGTGCCTTTTGAATAGGTTGGAGTTCTTGTTATTAAATATACCAAGAAAAAAAGCACGCCAATGTAAGTTTCAATAGTGGGAGTGGTCCCTACTCACAAGTCAATAGCCAATAGTAACAAAAACTAATCCATTCAAAAGTATGTACTGTATTCTGACAAGAATTACAAACGCAAATAAAGATTACAAATTCTAACAGAGATTACAAACTCTAACTCATAAAGATACAGTGGTACCTCAGGTTACATACGCTTTAGGTTACAGACTCCGCTAACCCAGAAATAGTACCTTGGGTTAAGAACTTTGCTTCAGGATGAGAACAGAAATCGTGCTCCGGCAGCGCGGCGGCCCCATTAGCTAAAGTGATGCTTCTGGTTAAGAACAGTTTCAGGTTAAGTACGGACCTCCGGAACAAATTAATTACTTAAGCCGAGGTACCACTGTATGTATAACACAATAATTCGTTACAAAGATTTTTTCTTTTTTACTCAACAATAATGTTGATCCTTATCAGCTTGCAGATGGAGACTCAGTTTCAATCACAGAGCAGAAGGCAAAAGTCAATTATGGATTAGAAGCCAGGACAGGCCCTGTTTCGATGTATTCATCAGCTGGAAGTATCAAACATTACATGAAAATACGTTTAGATTCTAAATTATCATAAATTATGAAACAATCCTAAATTATAAAACAGTATTATATACCATATATACATATATTTATGAGTTAGCGTTTGTAATCTCTGTTAGAATTTGTAATCTTTATTGAGTCTTGGAGTCTTTATTGAGTCTAGGAGTCTTGGTTGACCACAAACTTGACATGAGCCAACAGTGTGACGCGGCAGCTAAAAAAGCCAATGCAATTCTGGGCTGCATCAATAGGAGTATAGCATCTAGATCAAGGGAAGTAATAGTGCCACTGTATTCTGCTCTGGTCAGACCTCACCTGGAGTACTGTGTCCAGTTCTGGGCACCACAGTTCAAGAAGGACACTGACAAACTGGAACGTGTCCAGAGGAGGGCAACCAAAATGGTCAAAGGCCTGGAAACGATGCCTTATGAGGAACGGCTAAGGGAGCTGGGCATGTTTAGCCTGGAGAAGAGGAGGTTAAGGGGTGATATGATAGCCATGTTCAAATATATAAAAGGATGTCACATAGAGGAGGGAGAAAGGTTGTTTTCTGCTGCTCCAGAGAAGCGGACACGGAGCAATGGATCCAAACTACAAGAAAGAAGATTCCACCTAAACATTAGGAAGAACTTCCTGACAGTAAGAGCTGTTCGACAGTGGAATTTGCTGCCAAGAAGTGTGGTGGAGTCTCCTTCTTTGGAGGTCTTTAAGCAGAGGCTTGACAACCATATGTCAGGAGTGCTCTGATGGTGTTTCCTGCTTGGCAGGGGGTTGGACTCGATGGCCCTTGTGGTCTCTTCCAACTCTGTGATTCTATGATTCTATGATTCTATGAGTCCTTGGTGTGCTTTTTTTTTTAAATAGGTTAAGCAAACCATCACTCACCCCAAGACCATCACTCCATCGCCAGCTCCTCTCAAGTCCCGGGTCCCGGCGATTCAAGCCGATCCAAAACCAATGCTGCTCATGGATTTCAGGTTCTGATGCCCTGGAAGGCATCCGAAAAGAAGATGGGTCAGTTCTTCCATGAATGTAACTGTGTGAAGACTTACTGCTCGACTAAAGCTCCCAAGGTTTGTTCCCCCACCCACCACCCCATTTTGCTATATGTGATTTGGCTCAATTGATTCAAGCTGCTTATAGCAGGGTTGGGGCACGCGTGTGGCTCTCCTGATATTGTTGGGACTCCCAACTCCCATCAGCCCAAGCAGTATGGCCAGTTGTCATGGATGATGTGAGTTGTAGTCCTGCAACACCCGGGAGGCGCCAACTTCCCCCTCCATTTTGTAGCCACGGTGACAGCATCTCACGGTTGTGACGGGCCAAGCCAAGTAACTGCCGAGGTTTCAGAATCAAAATGCACAGAGCACCATCTAGGCCCTGTTCAGCTAGCTTGCCTCCCCCCGAAAAAAAATATCAAGGACTGCTGATCAACCACGTGGGGGTTATTTTTTATTGGCAAAACCTGAACCCATCATTTCCACTTCCCCCTTTTAGGAAACAGCCACGCTTCTTGTCAGTTCAGCAGATACCGTATTTTTTGCTCTGTAAGACTCACTTTTCCCCTCCTAAAAAGTAAGGGGAAATGTGTGTGCGTCTTATGTTATGTGCGTCTTAAGTTTCAAGAGGAAGCAGAACCTCTTAACTTTTTGTTTCAGCTTCCATCTTCCTTTTTTTTAAAAAAAAGGTGGGGTTTTAAATGTTGGTTTCAACTGTATTGTCTCTCAAAGCAAGGGACGAGGAGGACGGCTGTCTTATCTGTCTATATAAAACGTAATCACACTGTAGGCACGTAAACCAAAACTCGCAAATGCGCTTACATATGAAGGAACATTCAAGAGTGCCTGAGAGCACATGGATATACCGTATTTTTCGCTCTATAGGACTCACTTTTCCCCCTCCAAAAATGAAGGGGAAATGTGTGTGCGTCCTAAGGAGCGAATGCAGGCTTTCGCTGAAGCCTGGAGAGCGAGAGGGGTTGGTGCGCACCGACCCCTCTCGCTCTCCAGGCTTCAGGCAGCTATCCGCAAGCCTTCTGAGCGCGGCAGGAGTTCCCGCCGGGCTCCGAAGGCTTGCGGATAGCTGCCTGCAGCCTGAAGCCCAGGGAGCGCAGCGCCAAGTCCCGCTGCGCTCCCCGGGCTTCAGGCAGCTATCCGCAAGCCTTTGGGCTCCGAAGGCTTGCAGATAGCAGCCTGTTCTGGGGGCTGGGGTCGGGGGGAAGCTCGGGCTTCCCCAGTCCCCAGCCCCGCAAGCTCTAGGAGCGGCGGCGAGGTTGTGCGCAATCCTGTCGCTGCTCCTGGACCTGTTCTGGGGGCTGGGGAAGCTCGGGCTTCCCCCGCCCCAGCCCTGCGGCTGGGGGGGGGAATAATTTTTTTCTTTACTTCCCCCCCTAAAAACTAGGTGCGCCCTATGGTCCGGTGCGCCCTATGGAGCGAAAAATACGGTATTTGCCAGGGTGTCGCCCAGAAACATACATCTCCTGCTTTTGTAACTCAGTCCTCACCCAAATATCTTGTTGAGCGTGTTGGCTATAAAATGTTCCTCCTCGTAAGTGCCGACGCTCAAGAGTTGTGCTTTCCGATCGCTGCAGAACAAATGGGCCATGATCCAGTTTTTCTTCTCCTGAAGTTTGTCGTAGGTGAACACCTGCCCAAGAAAAAAGGGAGCCGTTTCACAAACCGAACCCGGTCGGTGAGAGCCGCCCCTTCCGAGAACTAAAAGCCCAAACTGCTGTGACAAATATAAATCCAAAACCAATTTGAGCTAATACGATTCATGTGGTAGACGTGTCCTAAGGTGAAAGACTTCTGGGAAAAGATTTATAATGAATTTTAAAAAATGTTGAAAAATACATTTATTAAGAAACCAGAAGCCTTTCTACTTGGAATAACAGGACCGGAAATGCCAAAGAAGGATGTTAGACTGTGTCAGGGAACTGCCATCAGGGCCGGAGGGAGAGAGCGGGCTCCAGAGGGATTCTAGAGAGCGTCCCGGGATGGGGAGAGGCAGCCCATCTTCTGGGGAAGGGAATCAGCATAGCACCAGTGGAGAAGGGGGGCAGATGGGGGAATCGGCGAGGCGGTCCCATGACTCCTTGCCGGGGACCAGCGGGGAGAGTAAGGGTCCTCCGCTGCCCACACCCTCCTTGCGCAGAAGGCTTCCGCGCAGAGAGAGTAGGCGGAGACTAGGCGTCAAAGAGCTTCTTTGCTGGAAGAAGTTCAAGAAACGCCCACTGACGGATTCTGCCAGCGATTGAGACAGCCACGGGCGAGTGGCTGTCCGGACAGAAAAGGTTCACTCAGGCAACCCAGCCAGGTGTGGCGCCGGTTTACGCACGAGCAACCCCTAGAACCATTACAGACTGTTTCTGTATGCCACTACAGCAGCAAGACTTTTATTAGCCGAAAATTGGAAATTGCAAGAAATGCTGACAATAGAAGAATGGCAGATGAAGATGATGGACTTTTTGGAAATGGCTGACCTGACTGGGAAGAATCCGCAACCAGAAAGAGGAGGAAACACAAGAAGAATGGAATAAATTTAAAGAATATTTAGTGAGATATTGCAATATAAGTTAATTAAGAAATTCCTAGAAGTAACAGATTAGGCTAAGGGATAGAAAAAGATTAATAATAATATTATGGATTACAATTGGAGGGAAAGATAAGAAGTTTGTAATGAAAGAGGATATTGATGCTTTAAATATTAAATTGGGAACTGCTAAATATGTGTTATGATGAAATTCAGATTGGAAGGTGTCAAGGAAGTCTTCTAACAATGCAAATATACCAGGGAATAAGAAGGGGGGGAAATCTTCTTTTATCTTTTGTGTTTTTACTGTTGTTAAGTTTTTAAAGGGTAAAGGTAAAGGGGACCCCTGACCATTAGGTCCAGTCGTGACCGACTCTGGGGTTGCGGTGCTCATCTCGCTTTACTGGCCGAGGGAGCCGGCGTACAGCTTCCGGGTCATGTGGCCAGCATGACTAAGCCGCTTCTGGTGAACCAGAGCAGCACACGGAAACGCCGTTTACCTTCCCGCCAGAGCGGTACCTATTTATCTACTTGCACTTTGACATGCTTTCGAACTGCTAGGTTGGCAGGAGCAGGGACCGAGCAATGGGAGCTCATCCCGTCATGAGGATTCGAACCGCCGACCTTCTCATCGGCAAATCCTAGGCTCTGTGGTTTAACCCACAGCGCCACCCGCGTCCCTTTGTTAAGTTTTTATGGTGTGTGAAATGTAATGTTCTTTTCTGTGTTTATGTCTGTGTGCTATAAGAGAAAATCAGTAATCTTTTTGGAGAAAAGAAAAGAAAAGAGAAGAAAAGAAAAAAGGGAGCCGTTTCACAAACTGATCCCAGTTGGTGAGAGTATTGCAAGCCCGAACTGCCGTGACAAATGTTAAATCCAAAACCAATTTGAGCTAATACGATTCACTTTGCATTAAAAGTTTTGAGCATGAACTGGCTGGCTGCCTCCCCTCGTTTTGTACATACCTTGTAGCAATGCCTCAACTTGGGGCTGGTGACCCATCCCGCTGGACATGTTCCCGTGAGGCTCGGGGTGGGATGAGGCGAAGGAAGCTCAGGGTTCACCGGAGTCCCCAAATTCTGCCTGCAGATGTATTTGGCCTTGAAACTGGTGCAGTTCTTCACTTCCCATAGTCCCATGGCACTCCCCGTGGCCAAGGCAACACAGCCACCTTTGTTATAACCTGAAAGCCTCATGGGAAGGGGGAAATAAGCCAGAGAAAAAATTTAAGCCAAAGGAAACCGTTTCCATCTGGCTTGGCAAAATCAGGCAATAACCACCAAACTAGATAATGGCTGCGCTCATCATCGTAAGCTATAAACCATGGTTTACTGTGCATGAACAAACCACACCTCCTTTGCTTCTCCCCACGAATGGGTGGAAGAAACCTGTCACAATTTCTAATTTAACTTTATACCTGAACCAGGGATTATGGTTTGTTTAGCTCCAAACAAACTGCAACAAACCAAGGTTTCTTCTTATTGTTTCTCTCTCTCTCTTTAACTTTTCTATTACTTTTTCTTTATTTCTCTCTTTTTCTTTGTTCATTCCTTTCTCTCTCTCCCCCCCCCTTTATGTTTTTGTTGTTGTTAGATCAAAGTCTTAACAAAAAAAATTGAAAAGATATTTGATATTTGATATTAAGTTTTGTATTCTTCTCTACAAACCCTAATAAAATTTATTCAAAAATGAAAAAGGAAGTGCGGACAATTCAGACAGTCAAGCCAAATTTCTTACTGTGGGGGGAGGCAAAATAAATATTCTTTTTTAAAAGAAAAAAGGGGGGATGCATAACCCACTGTGATTGCAGAAGAGAGACACATATTAAGTCACTTGAAAGATGGAAACAAACCCTAGGTACACAGACATACACACACACACACACAGAGAGAGAGAGAGAGAGAGAGGGAGAGAGGGAGAGAGGGAGAGAGGGAGAGAGGGAGAGATCTATTACCGGGCTGGTTGCGATTCCAGTGGGTGTAGGTGACTTCATCCCCGCTCAACCAACGAAAGGAGCCCGTTTCATTTATGTCCTGTAGAGCTGTCCAGAAATATTCATCCTCCCAGCCATAAATGAGGCTGCTCACATAGGCCTGTTCAAACCTTGGCCAGGAAGACAAAGGAATAAGTCAGTTGCTTCCCTCACCACATCCACCAATCCATGATCTTTTCTCCAGAGGTTGATGGTCAAATAATAATAATAATAATCATAATAATAATAATAATAATATTAATACAGTGGTACCTCGGGTTAAGTACGTAATTCGTTCTGGGGGTCTGTTCTTAACCTGAAACTGTTCTTAACCTGAGGTACCACTTTAGCTAATGGGGGCTCCCGCTGCGCCGCCTCCGAGTGATTTCTGTTCTCATCCTGAAGCAAAGTTCTTAACCCAAGATACTATTTCTGGGTTAGCGGAGTCTGTAACCTGAAGCATCTATAACCTTAAGTGTTTGTAACCCGAGGTACCACTGTAATAGTAATAATTTATTATTTATACCCCACCCATCTGGCTGGGTTTCCCCAGCCACTCTGGGCAGCTCCTAAGAGAACACTAAAAACAGAATAAAACATCAAACATTAAAAACTTCCTGATACAGGGTTGCCTTCAGACTGTCTAAAAGTCAGATAGTTGTTTATTTCCTTGACATCTGATGGGAGGGCACCACTACTGAGAAGGCCCTCTGCCTGGTTCCCTCTAACCTCACTTTTTGCATAAGACCCTTGGAGCTGGACCTCAGTGTCTGAGCTAAACAATGTGGGTGGAGACGCTCCTTGCGGTATACTGGGCCGAGGCCGTTTAGGGCTTTAAAGGTCAGCAGCAACACTTTGAATTGTGCTCGGAAACGTACTGGGAGCCGATGTAGGTCTTTCAGGACCGGT
The DNA here is from genome assembly GCF_964270895.1 of Podarcis filfolensis. NCBI lineage: Eukaryota > Metazoa > Chordata > Lepidosauria > Squamata > Lacertidae > Podarcis > Podarcis filfolensis. The sequence goes on from NC_139615.1 coordinate 43,386,781, forward strand.
GTTATGTGGTCTCGGCGGCTGCCACCAGTCACCAGTCTAGCATCCTGTTGCTTTTTGCTATGTGGCAGCCAGGCAGCATACCGTATTTTTTGCTCTATAGGACTCACTTTTTCCCTCCTAAAAAGTAAGGGGAAATGTGTGTGCGTCTTATGGAGCGAATGCAGGCTGTGCAGCTATCCCAGAAGCCAGAACAGCAAGAGGGATTGCTGCTTTCACTGCGCAGTGATCCCTCTTGTTGTTCTGGCTTCTGAGATTCAGAATTTTTTTTCTTGTTTTCCTCCTCCAAAAACTAGGTGCTTCTTATGGTCTGGTGCGTGTTATAGAGCGAAAAATGTGGTAGCTCCTTCCAAAAATAACCAAGAGGTCAAGTGCCTGGCCTAGCCTTTCCCTCTAAGTGTTTGCAGCACAATATCTGAAAACCCATTCCATGACAATCCAATTTCTTTAAATAATAAAAAAGACGTTTGTTGAACTCCGGATGGCTTACAACAGAACACACACCTGTTGGTGATGGTGACCAGAGTAGACGAATAATCTGTGCACACCTTCCGAGCATCACTGTACGTCACATGGTCGTCTCCTAGCCAATAGCAAGATGGAGTTTGCCATTTCCAACCCTGGGGAAAAAATGACAGAAAAACGTCAACGAAATGTATAAATCTAAATCAAATAAGTGTTGGAAATGTAAAGAGAAAGAAGGTTCTTTCTGTCATATGTGGTGGTCTTGTAGTAAGGTTAAAGCTTACTGGGAAATGATATATAATTAATTGAAAAGGATGTTTAAAATAACCTTTGTAAAAAAACAACAACACAGAAGCTTTTCTTTTGGGAATTATAGGGACAGAAATACAGTGGTGCCTCACAAGACGAAATTAATTCATTCCGCAAGTTTTTTCTTCTTGTGAGTTTTTCGTCTTGTGAAGCACGGTTTCCCATAGGAATGCATTGAAAATCAATTAATGCGTTCCTATGGAGACCGCCTTCGGACCAGGTCCCGGGACAGTCTGTCCCCGGACCTCTTCTGAAGGCTGGCGGGGGGAGAAGGACTTTTCTCCCCACCGCCAGCCTTCAGAACAGCCTTCTGAATGTTGGCGGTGGGGAGGAAAACCTTCCTCCCACCGCAAGTCTTCAAGACAGGTCCGGGAACAGAGGAGAAGCGCTGCACGCCTTCTCCTCTGTTCCCGGACCTGTCCTGAAGGCTTGCGGTGGGAGGAGGGCTTTCCTCCCCACCGCCAACATTCAGAATGCTGTTCTGAATGTTGGCGGTAGGGAGGAAAAACCCTCCTCCCACCGCAAGCCCCGGGAACAGAGGAGAAGCGTTGCGCGCCTTCTCCTCTGTTCCCGGACCTCCCACCGCAAGCCTTCAGGACAGGTCCGGGAACAGAGGAGAAGGCGCGCTGCGCTTCCCCACTGTCCCCGGAGATTTCCCTATGGGCTTTCGTCTTGCGAAGCAAGCCCATAGGGAAATTCGTCTTGCGAAGCCGCTAAAAAATCGGAAAACCCTTTCGTCTTGCGGGTTTTTCGTTTAGCGAGGCATTCGTCTTGCGGGGCACCACTGTACCTAAACTATATAGAAACTTATTCATGTATGCGACTACAGCGGCAAGGATGTTACTCGCCCCAAAATGGAAAAAAGCAGAAGTCTCAGCAAAGGAAGAATGGATACAACAACTCATGGAATATGCAGAAATGGCAAAACTTACAGGGAGAATCAAGACAACAAACTTTTTTATGAAAGAGTGGAAATCGTTTATTGAATATTTACAGATAAATTGTAAGCAGATAAGAACATTGGCAGGATTATTGCAATAACCTGCAGTTTTATAAGAGCTTATATTTAAAGTAGATGGATAAATGAGCAAATTAAGTTAATCTGGTTATGCAGAAGATAGTAAAAATAAATTTAAGGAAGCGCAGAGAGAGGGGGAAGGAAGTCATGTTCTGAAATGTTTAAATGATTGTAAAATTAGCGAAATGTATAAATCTGAAAAGCATTAAAAAAATAAAAAAATAAAAAATTGCAAAGAGTAAGGCAATTTCTATTACTTTTGATCTAACCAAAGTGTTACTTTGCTTTGCTAGGTGGTTATAGCTTGATCCAACAAGAGACTTTAGGCTGTACAATACTATCAGGCCGGGAAATCAACATTAGGCAATATCAGGGAGGGCGGGATTAAAATGGCAGTGGCCGGTACTCTTCAAAACACCCACAACAGCTGTCACTGTGGGCCCCACGGGGCGTTTCAGTTTTTTGTCACTCCTTCCCAGTGCTCTGCTGAGTGCCGAAAAAGAGAAAAAACTTACCATCCTCCCATTCTGGAAAATAAAATCACAAACTCTCTTGCTGTTGTGAACATTTTTAGTATATACTGGTGATGGTGTGAATAAAAAGTCAGCAGCAAATGTCATTCAATATTTTCCCCAAATTTAGATGAAACTAGAGAGAATTCTGTCCTCAGGCGGATTAACTGTATTTCCAATCTTTGTTCATTCACATGATCTATTATTCTATGAGGACGCGTAAGTCAAATTGCTTGATAGTTCGCCTCTGAAGATAACCTGATCTTCACCAAGGGAAGGCTCCAGTCGAGTCAAGACTGCAGTGTAAGAGTCTTCCAACATTCCAACATATCCTGGCCTGATCCTACTTCCCAGACTGATGTGTAGATCAAAATTTAATTACTCTTCATATTTCATACAACTCCAAATTTTGCTATGTAGCTCTCAGCTCAAAAACCATTCCAAAAATATGATGAAAAATTCATAGGGCGGCCTAAAATACGTTTAAGATAAAGGTAAAGGAACCCCTGACCATTAGGTCCAGTCGTGGATGACTCTGGGGTTGCGGTGCTCATCTCGTTTTACTGGCTGAGGGAGCCAGCGTACAGCTTCTGGGTCATGTGGCCAGCATGACTAAGCCACTTCTGGCAAACCAGAGCAGCGCACGGAAACGCTGTTTACCTTCCCGCTGGAGCGGTACCTATTTATCTACTTGCACTTTAATGTGCTTTTGAACTGCTAGGTGGGCAGGAGCAGGAACCAAGCAATGAGAGCTCACCCCATCACGGGGATTTGAACCGCCGACCTTCTGATCGGCAAGTCCTAAGCTCTGTGGTTTAGACCACAGCGCCACCCGCGTCCCATAAAATACATTTAGAAATGCATAAATGCTAAAAAAAAGTTTATGTAAATATGATTTTCATATGGATTTTTCTATATAAAAAAAGTAAACTCACAGATCAATGTAGAATTTGGAGAGAACCAACATATGAAAGATCATATGTAAAAATGAGAAAGATTTGGGCATTCCATCCCTCCGTACTTATGACATGGCTTCATTGAACAAACCAACATTGTTCCTGAATGAAAGGAGTCACACACTTTCTATGTATAGTCGTACCTTGGTTTTTGAACAGCTTAGTTCTTGAACGTTTTGGCTCCCAAATGCCGCAAACCCAGAAGTGACTGTTCTGGTTTGCGAACGTTTTTTGGAACCCGAACATCCAAGGGGGCTTCCGATTGGCTGCAGGAGCTTGCTGCATCCAATCAGATGCTGTGCTTTGCTTTCCGAACGTTTTGGAAGTCAAACGGACTTCTGGAATGGACTCCATTCAACTTCCAAGGTACGACTGTGTTATGTACTGAGTTGAATAGTATCTAAAATGCAGCAGTCTGATTGGTCCTAGAAGAATAGGATTCAGAATGCAGCAGTCTGATTGGTCCTAGAACAATGCAGCAGTATGATTGGTCCGCAGGAGCCACCCAATCCAGCTCCAGATGGAAGTGCATCCACAACCTGATTGGCCTACAGGAGAATCCCAGAATTAGCCAATCACGTGCAACCAATTGTGTAAATAACGTATATAAAGCAGATATTTGGGGGGAACTTTCATTCCTCCTCACCACTATGAGCTGAATAAAGAGCATGAAATCCACTCTTGACTCCGAGTATATTTCAGACTGTATTTCTGTTCCCTCCTTGGTTAGAGTCACCCACATGATCATTTGAACCCGTGTTCGAAACAGTACTTTGTTAAGCCCACCATCAAGGCTTAGCAAGGCAAGCCACTTGCCATCTGCTGCTGCGAGCTGAGTGTGGGCCAGCTTTTGGCAGCCCATCCCAATGGCTGCTTTTTAAAGGAGAAAGAAGTATTATCCATTCAAGCTTAGCTCAGCACATTGCTAATGGTGGCTGCATGCTTGTGGTGGTGGAGATGAAATTCAACGCAGTTTAATTAAGAGACCACAACTACCAAGTATGCAAACCTAAGCTCTCAACTAAGGAGGGCAGGCATTTGTTAAAATCACTGTTTATTTTACCATCCCAAGAGAAAATATCAAATAGACACACCGTGTATCAAAAGCACCTTTGGCTGCAGTCCTAAGCACGTTGACCACTTACTGTAAAAAAATAATAATACTCACATCCACCCCACTCTTTTCAAAACAGAAACTGGAGCATCTTACAATGCAGGATAAAAATTACAGCAATAAAAGCACAACAAACAATGAAAACAAAGAACCCCAACATAGTGGAAATAAGAAACTGTTCATTATTAAACTAAGCACCAGGGCATCACAAGAGAGAATAAAATCCTCAACACTGAAGTGTATATATAAATTTAGCAAATAAAAAAAATAACTAGAGCGGGCCTTTTCTGTAGTGGCTCCCCATTTGTGCAATGCTTTTCCCAGGGAGGTTTGCCTGGTGTCTTCACTTTATATTTTTCAACCAGGCCTTTGGCTGATTAATAGTCTACAGCCTTTTAAATGTTTCTGTGGGAAGGTGGGGGTTATCGTTTTTGTTGTTTTGGTTTAATTATTTACTTGTTTTTTATCTTTGTGAACCACCCTGAGATCTTTTGATGAAGGGTGGCAAACAAACAAACAAACACTGAGGTCCAGCCCTGAGGGCCTTCTGGCGGTTCCCTCACGGCGAGAAGTGAGATTACAGGGAACCAGGTGGAGGGCCTTCTTGGTAGTGGCACCCGCCCTGTGGAACACCCTCCCAACAGATGTCAAGGCAATAAGCAACCATTTTACTTTTAGAAGAAATCTGAAGGCAGCCCTGTTTACGGAAGTTTTTTAATGTTTAATGCTGTATTGTGTTTTTAATATTTGGTTGAAAGCCGCCCAGAGTGGCAGGGGAAAGCCAGCCAGATGGGCGGGGTATAAGTAATAAATTATTATTATTATAAACAAACAAACAAATGTGGAAGAAGGGCAACCAAGGCAGCAAATTCCTCTCCCATCCCTGACCGGCATGTAGGATGTGCTTTCTGAGAAATGGGCCCTGTGGCTTCACAGTCCCTTTCCATCCCACCCAAAGTAGACCCACTGAATTTAATGGGTGCAAGTTAGGCATGTCCCTTAACTTCAATGGGACTTCTTGGAGCAGAATCAGCACTGGATGCAACCCTTTGGATTTCTAAAGCATCCTTTTTACGGGAAAGAAAGGAAGTGACTACTTGCATAGCTGTCAACTTACAGATTTGAAAATAAGGGACCAGCAGCCTCGAAAATAAGGGATCAGCAGCCAAAATAAGGGATCAACAATTACTTTGATAAAATACATATTTTGTTGCGTGCAAATGGCTTTAGATACCTATTAGGTCCATAAATTACCATATAGCATATATTCAACACAAAAAAACAGCAACAATTTGTTGTTGACAAAGCACAGCTGGACATAGAAAGGTCCCCATTACCTTCAGTAGCTTATTTAAGGGACATCATCAATAAGGGACAGCAGCGGGACATGGCGCTGGGATAAGGGACTGTCCCGCCAAATAAGGGACGCTTGACAGCTATGGACTACTTGTGTGGACTTGGCCTGTGGGTCATGGGTGGTGGGGTCTCCATTATTGGTGTCTGCCCTCTCCCCCTAGACTGGCTCTGGCTTAGTTTTCAAGGTCACAGCACAAGGAGAAGTAGTTGCAGAGTTTAGAAAGGAAGAAGGAAAACACATCAAAGCCGCTTGAAATCCCCACACCCTAACCCAAGCTACCAATGCCCAGAAGAGTCTAAGAAGGGGAAGCGAACTCTCTTCCTTCGGCAAGAGAAAAAAGGAAAAAGGGAAGAAGTTCAAACCCCACCGCAGAGCGCTTTCATAGCTCTGGTTTGTTGATGTTGGAGACTCTCCTAAGCTGGGAGCACAATAGGCAGCTCAAATTGGTCAGGCAGATGGCGGGGGGAATCGTTCAGAGATCCGAAAAAGCTCCTTTTGAAGGCAACCACAGGGCTCACCACTATCAACATGCAGCGTGGGAGAAGCCTTCGGAAGGAGGCGGCAAGCAGGCCACAAGAGTGGAGGAGGAGGGCTAAAAGGAGAAGGGATCAAATGAGCAAGGAGGAAGACCCAGGGCAAGAAGGAAAGAAACAGGAGAGCAGTGAGGACGCCTTAGCTAGGGAGACATCTGGACCATGCAGAGACCTATCCAGTGTTGTAAACAAAAATATGCCCTTTTCCCTTATGGGGTATCCAAGAGCCCATATAGAGTCCTTACATAGGTTCCCTATTGGTAGGAGAAAATAACAGAGGCCAACCAGAGAATACTGAGAAGCAAAGCAGCTAGTAAGCTTGATCTTTATTGATCTGTTGCAACAGGGTGCTCCCCTCACACGCAGGAGAGGAGGAGGAACCCAGAAAAATGGCGCGCAAGGCCTTATAAAGACTTTTGAAATTCCCACCCTGTAGATCAAGACCACCCCCCAGAAACATCATACATACATCACAGAAGGGGTGTAACCTAAGACCACCCCTCAGATACATCACAGAAAAGGTGGTCTTAAAATAGAAATTTCAATATTGTTTTTCTCTTGTCCTTGTTTATTTCCTGTCTGGCAGGTTACTTGACTGGATTGCCTGAGGAGCCTGGCCAGTCTTTTGTAATGATAAATACTAATGATAAATACTTAGTTCCTGAGCCAGGTCACAGGCTCACACCCTTATTCAAACACAGACATACCCTTAAGACAAGATTTGTGAAGGAAAAGACAATGGGGAGCTTTTCCAGGCTTTTCCAGTTTGACCTTGCAGAGAAAACATTTGCTCAGTTTAGGAATCAAAATGGTTCCAGGTTGGCCTTCCTGTGCTGATCTATGTATGTGCGGTTATGAACATTACCATATATCTAAGACCATAAAATTCCTATCACACCAGTCACAAGGGACCCAGTGTGTCAGGTGCTGGTGTGGTTGCTCGAGAGCAAACAGGCAAGACTCCAACCTGTCTTTTCCAGGCTTTATTATCTGTACAAACCATTTACAGTGCAGAGCGTCGCAAGTCCATGTCTGCTCAGTCGCTAGCAGAATCTGGGAGTGGGTGGTCCTTACACCTTCCCCAGCATAACAGTCGTGTGTCCCCCACCCTTCTCTGCGCGCAAACCTACTGCACAAAGTGGGACTTTTTTTTTTAAGTTCTTTTTATTGAGTTTCAGTTACAGCATAAAAAAAGAGAAAAACAAAAAACAAAAAACACAAAAGACAAGACAACAATTTTAAAAAGAAACAAGGAGAACAAGAAGACAAGAAAAAAATATCCGCATCTAACACCAAAAAGCAACAATCTCTGTTACAATTCTATCTCTTATTCATTAAGATTTTATATAATTAGATATTTATATCTTTCTTCTACTCCCCTATTGACCTCCTTCCCTCCCGATTTCGGACTTCTTGATGAAATTTTCTATTTTCTGCAGCTAGTATTTATTAACGATTTGCACATCATAAGTTTTATAACAGACCTGCTATAGTTTTTAGATTTCTATGGTTTCCTTCAATGTATGCCATAAATTTATTCCAATCACTAATAAACTTTGTATTTTTTTGGTTTCTAATTTTTTGCGTCATTTTTGCTAATTCAACATATTCGAATAATCTTGTTTGCCATTCCCTAACCGTTGGTATATTTGTACTTTTCCAATTCTGTGCAATTAGTATTCTGGCCGCTGTTGTCGAATATTGGAATAAAATCCTATCTTCCCTTTTAATTTCATCCCCAATTATACCTAGTAAAAAGGCCTCCGGTCTCTTAGGAAAAGTATATTTAAATATTTTTTTTAACTCATTATAAATCAAGTCCCAGAATTTCTTCATTTCCTCGCAAGTCCACCACATATGGTAGAAATTGCCTTCTTTGATTTTGCACTTCCAGCAGGCCTTATTTCCTGTTTTATACATTTTTCCTAATTTTGCTGGTGTGATATACCACCTATATATCATCTTCTCCAGATTTTCTCTAAGGGTAACACTTGCCGTAAATTTTATTCCATTATTCCACAATCTCGACCATTTTTCATAATCTATATTGTATCCCAAGTCCATTGACCATTTTGTCATAACCTCCTTTATTTCTTCGTCTTTGGTGTCCCATTCCAATAGTATATCATACATTCTAGATAATAATTTGGTTTTACCTTCAATTATTTCTATCTGAAATTTGGATTTTTTTTCACTTATCCCTACTTTTTTATCTTCCATCCACATTGCGTTTATTTGATGATATTGTAGCCAGCCTGTTAGTTTTTCTTTCAAATCCTCATATGTTCTTAATTTCCAGCCGCTTTCTGATCTTATTAGTAGGTCTTCGTACGTTAATCTTTTTCCTTCCATATTTGTTTTCTTAATTATTAAAATGTCCATTGGCGATAACCACCAAGGTGTTTTCCATTCTAGGAGTTTTTTATTTTTCTCCCAAACTTCATATAGTGGTCCTCTAATGATGTGGCTTGAAAACCCCTTATGTACCTTTTCTTTATTTAACCATAAGTAGGCATGCCAGCCGAACCTATTGTTGAATCCTTCTAGGTCTAATAAGTCAGTATTTTCCAAAGTTATCCACTCTTTGATCCAACAAAGGCAGGCGGCCTCGAAATATAATTTCAAATTTGGGACCGAGAATCCCCCCCTTTCTTTTCGATCTGTAAGCAATTTAAATCTAATTCTCGGTCTTTTCCCTTGCCATATAAACTTCGAAAGGGTTTTCTGCCAATCCTTGAACATTTTGGAGCCTTTGATCACTGGTATACTTTGGAACAAGAACAACATTTTTGGAAGTACGTTCATTTTTATTGCCGCCATCCTTCCCATCCACGAAAGCTTAACTCTATTCCATATATCTAGATCTTTTTTAATTTCCTTCCATGTTGTCAAGTAGTTATCTTGAATTAAATTTATATTTTTTGTGGTTAGCCAGATTCCCAGATATTTTATTTTCTTAGCCACCTTGATTCCATTTTGTTTCTCTAATTTTTCTCTTTCGTCCTTTCCCAGATTCTTAGTCATCATTTTTGTCTTTAGTTTATTCAGTTTGAAACCGGATAGTTTACCGTATTCTTCTAATATTTCCAGCGCCTTGCTAACACTTTTTTGCGCCTCTTCTACAGATAGCATCAAATCGTCTGCGTAAGCTTTTAATTTATATTCTTTCGTTCCTACTTTAATCCCTCGAATCTCTGGTATTGCTCTTATTTTACTCGCGATAACCTCTAATACTATAATAAACAAAAGTGGGGAAAGAGGGCAACCCTGTCTTGTTCCTTTTTCTATTCTAAATGGATTTGTTAAGTTGTTATTTATAATCAATTTGGCAAACTGACTCGAATATACTGCCTTTATTCCTTTCATGAATTCGCCCTCTATCCCTGCTTTTTCCATACTTTTTAATAGGAACGACCATGAGACATTATCGAATGCCTTCTCCGCATCAATAAAAATCAGCGCCGCAGGTATCTCGTTCTTACACTCCAAATATTCAATAATGTTTATAGTATGCCTTACATTATCTTTAAGAAACCTGTTTGGGAGGAATCCTGCTTGATCTTTGTGAATTAGCTTTACTAAACACTTTTTAAGTCTGTTTGCCATTACCTCTGCAAAAATTTTGTAGTCATTATTTAGTAATGATATAGGCCTATAATTTTTGATGTTTAATTTATCCGTGTCCGGTTTGGGGATCATCGTGATATGGGCCTCTTTCCATGACTCTGGTATCTTTCCTCCCCCTAATATTTTATTCATAGTATCACATAGCACTGGCGTTAGTTGATCTTCTAATACTTTATAGTATTTTGCAGACAGTCCATCCGGTCCCGGGGCCTTCCCTAATTTCATTTTTCTTATCGCATTCTGGATCTCTTCTATTTTTATAGGTTTGTTTAATTGTAGTCTTTCTTCCTCTGTAATAGTTTTTCCGCTGCAGTCTTCTAGATATTTTTCTATTTGGTTTGAATCTTCATCTTCCTTTTTGTACAATTTCTCATAAAATTTGAGGAAATTTTCCTTTATTCCCTTTGGATCTTCTATCAATTGCTCCCCTATTTTTATCTTATTTATCACATTTTGTTTTTGCCTTCTTCGCAATTGCCAAGCTAGTAGTTTACCTGTTTTATTAGCTGATTCGAAATATTTTTGCTTCATTAACTTAATTTCCCATTCGATTTCTTGATTTGTCAGCATTGAGTATTGTGTTTGTAATATTTTTATTATTTGTATGTTTTGTTCATCTTTTGGATTTATTGTTAGTTTTTTCTCACATTCTCTTAGTTGATTGAGAATTTCTTCTTTCTTTTGTTCCCTTATTTTCCTCTTGTAACTATTTTGCTGGATAAAGAAACCTCTTAAGACTGCCTTGCTAGCATCCCAGACTATCTCTATACTTGATTCTGTATTAAGGTTCAAATCGAAATAGTCTTTTAAAGTGGCTTTAGCCTTTTCAATAATTTCCTCACTCTCCAATAAATATTCATTCATTCTCCATCTGAACCCCCCCTGTGATACACTTTTTATTTCCAACATTATCGAATTATGATCAGAGAGAGTTCTCGGTTGGATTTCACATTTTGAGGTTCTTAAGGTGAGTTCTCTTGAGATCCAGATTTGATCAATTCTACCCCAGCTTTTAGCACAAAGTGGGACTTGCCTCCCCTCCACTTTGCTCAGGCTCGGTGTTGAGGCTCTCCCTAGCATCTTCTGATCCCTGCGCCCCTTCCCCACTGGAGGCGGGGCTTCCCTCCTCGCCAGAGGAAGAACTGCTTTGCAAGATCTTCGGAGGCTCCCTGTAACACAACTGCCCTTCCACCTCTTGCCTCTGAGCTGACGGCAGTTCCCTGACACCGCGGATCATCTAACCCCAAGGATTTTTCAGCCAGCGATGCTTCACAGCCCATCGGGTGATACGAGTACCATAGCTGAAAAATAACGGGCTATGAGATCCCCAGGAGAGACTCCAGCTCCCATCATTCCCAGCCAGCACGGCCAATGGCCAGGGATAATGGGAGTTGTAGTCCAACAACATCTAGAGGGCATAACATCAGCTACCCCCAATCTCAAGACAGATATCCTAACAGCTTACCTGGGCTGATTCTGCACCCCAAGAATGAGAACCATCTCCCTCTTCTTGTTCAGAGAAAGATTCTCTCCCTTGCACACTCTTCTGCTTCACCTTTATGGACCATTTCTCAACCCATAATGACAAGAGGGAGGAAAGATGGAGGGTGAAATGCATGCAACAAGAGAATTCCCCTCCTTACAATGTCTTTTCTACTGCAGCTTCCAATCGTTTCTTGAAGCTCTTTGAAGGAAGAGATTCCACAGCTTCGAAAGCATCTTACTCCAGCGGAGAACTCCTGCTCATATATTCAACAACTGGATGCAGATTTAGAAAGGAAACTACCGTATTTTCGCTCTATAAGACGCACCAGGCCATAAGACGCACCTAGTTTTTGGAGGAGGAAAACAAGAAAAGAAATATTCTGAATCTCAGAAGCCAGAACAACAAGAGGGATCGCTGCGCAGCGAAAGCAGCGATGCCTCTTGCTGTTCTGGCTTCTGGGATATCTGCGCAGCCTGCATTCGCTCCATAAGATGCACACACATTTCCCCTTACTTTTTAGGAGGGAAAAAGTGAGTCTTATAGAGCAAAAAAATACAGTACTTAATGGGGGGTTAGGAGCTGGTCTTCTGAGCTCTGCTGTTAGCATAAATGGCCTATGGCTGGATCCTCCTAGTTATGAAGGAAACCAGTTGGGAGAATACAGAACCAAGGAAATGTCAGCATGTTGTTGTTCTTTAAAAAGCCATGCTGGAAAAGAACAGGGATATCTGGGAAAGGAGAGGAGGAGGAGGAAGGGACCTGCTGGACGCCAGCCTTCATCCAAGTTCGCAATGCTGCCTGTGAGGAATGCATCCGCTAGACAGATGGGCTCACCTCTTGCCAAAAACACCATCTTGGTTGCTTTAGGACAAAAGATAGGGAGTGCTGGAGCTTTTGCTGAGCTCTGTGGGCCAGCAACCAGATCGGGAGCCTCTGACAGCTGGAGGAAACATCTGGAATGTTGACAATGGGGAGGGAAAGAAGGGAGACGAGGAAAGGAGAAGTCCAGAAGTTATCTCCCGCTTGGACTACTGCAACATGCTCTACGTGGGATTACCTTTGAGGGTGACCCAGAAACTACTACTAATCCAGAATGCGGCAGCTAGACGGGTGACTGGATGCGGCCACCGAGACCACATAACACCGGTCTTGAAAGATCTACATTGGCTCCCAGTACGTTTCCGAGCACAATTCAAAGGGTTGGTGCTGACCTTTAAAGCCCTAAACGGCCTCGGTCCAGTATACCTGAAGGAGCATCTCCACCCCCATCATTCAGCCTGGACATTGAGGTCCAGCTCTGAGGGCCTTCTGGCGGTTCCCTCACTGTGAGATGCGAGGTTACAGGGAACCAGGCAGAGGGCCTTCTCGGTAGTGGCGCCTGCCCTGTGGAACGCCCTCCCATCAGATGTCAAAGAGATAAACAACTATCTGATGTTCAGAAGACATCTGAAGGCAGCCCTGTTTAGGGAAGTTTTTAATGACTGGTGTTTTAATGTGTTTTTAATTTCTTCTTGGAAGCCACCCAGAGTGGCTGGGGAAACCCAGCCAGATGGGCAGGGTATAAGTAATAAATTATTATCCAGCGGCTTGCGCTTTTTCTTTTTTTACTCGTCATATCTCTGTTTGGTCCCAAACTGGCCTTAGGGGAATCAATCACTTTCAGGCTCGTTTTCCCAAATCTGTAAAATGGGAATAAGGTTAACCTACTTGAGTACTTGTTTTACTCAAGTTTCTTGCCTGGTCTTCACAAGGTCCCAGCAATTTTAAAAAGCGCTACTCAAAAGTGTTGGCCTGCGGACGGGTGCCAGTCCATGAGCCGCTGGGTGACCGCAGCCCAGGTTGGGTGGGATGGCTCAGGGACCAAATGCGGTCCCTTGGCGCAATGGAGCAGGGCTTGCCAATCCACCACATCAGGTAGCTGAAGAAGAACTGGTTTAAAATGCAACATGCAAATTGGTTTGAAGCAAATGCAAATCAAAGGAACAGGGTGCCTCCTAAATACATCTATATCTATATTGAAGTAAAGTGTCAGAAGGCAGAGGAAAGAGCTGCACACCTTCAGCATGCAGCAGAAACAATGAAGGGGAACAGAAAAGACGGCTGCACTGACAGCTATGGTTCCAGACACATTTCAAGGAAACTATCGTCAAGGAGAACATTTCATGCTTTGTAATAAAACTGCTTGAGAAGAAGAGGATTCTGCTGCAGCAGACTGCCTAGGTGAGCGGCAGAAAAACAAAGTCGCGAAGCATCTCTGTCTAAGCAGCTGTCCCTCTTTGTATTTGGTGAATGTTTTCTTCTACAGCCAGATCTTTTTCCTTTGGGGTTCAAGAGGCTAAATATATTCATAAAACACAAGGCGTATACAAGTCTGCAGGGCATGGGAACACAGCACCCAGAACCCCAGCAATCCGTGCCTCACATCTGGGCTCTCATGTGGGCACACGACTTCTTGCTGCTTCTGTAGCTTTGCAGATCTAGGCAAAGGGCCGAAAAGCACTTGTGTACAGACTCAGCTATGTTCGTGACTTAGAAGAAGTATTATTATTCAAGAATAGTTCCTTGTCCTGAGGCTTGAGAGCTGGGGGGAAAATGTGTTTTGGAGAAGGGAGAAGGATTTGGGTCAGGAGGGGAGAGAGGTACTGCAAACCAGGAAGCAAGACATGGGGTTTTCTTCTGCATGGAGTCCAAGCAATGCTGAGACACACACACACACACACACCCGGCATGGCCCACATGGCAGCTGGGCTACTCAAAGCAGTCCAGATGACTCTCCTTTCAAAGAACCACCTTTGGCTGGTATTTATCGGCCTCTGCCAACCTGGTGCCCTCCAGATGTTAGATTCTAGAATCATAGAATCATAGAGTTGGAAGAGACCACAAGGGCCATCGAGTCCAACCCCCTGCCAAGCAAGAAACACCATCAGAGCACTCCTGACATATGGTTGTCAAGCCTCTGCTTAAAGACCTCCAAAGAAGGAGACTCCACCACACTCCTTGGCAGCAAATTCCACTGTCGAACAGCTCTTACTGTCAGGAAGTTCTTCCTAATGTTTAGGTGGAATCCTCTTTCTTGTAGTTTGGATCCATTGCTCCGTGTCCGCTTCTCTGGAGCAGCAGAAAACAACCTTTCTCCCTCCTCTATGTGACATCCTTTTATATATTTGAACATGGCTATCATATCACCCCTTAACCTCCTCTTCTCCAGGCTAAACATGCCCAGCTCCCTTAGCCGTTCCTCATAAGGCATCGTTTCCAGGCCTTTGACCATTTTGGTTGCCTTCCTCTGGACACGTTCCAGTTTGTCAGTGTCCTTCTTGAACTGTGGTGCCCAGAACTGGACACAGTACTCCAGGTGAGGTCTGACCAGAGCAGAAGACAGTGGCACTATTACTTCCCTTGATCTAGATGCTATACTCCTATTGATGCAGCCCAGAATTGCATTGGCTTTTTTAGATTCTTCAGAGTTACAAGGGACCCCTTAGGAGTCATCTAGTCCAACCCCTTACAACAATAATAACAATAATAACAATTTATTATTTGTACCCCGCCCATCTGGCTGGGTCTCCCCAGCCACTCTGGGCGGCTTCTAACAAAGATTAAAAATACATTAATGCAGGAATCGCAACTAAAGCACCCAATGTTGCTGGACTACAACTTCCATCAGCTCCAGCTGGCACAACCACATCTGGGGGGCACCATACGGACTCTTAAAAAGGCACACAAAGCTTTCCTTAAACGGGAAGGTAGCAAACACAATGGAAAAGAACCAAGCAAAAGCCAGAGGACCAAAAACGAAGGAAGCATCTACAAGGGGAACTTTAGAAGCATCTGCTAGAAGACCCAGAAACCAGCCCAGTGTCTACTGCAACTAGTGACATGGTGGTTTTCAAAGGTGCAGACAATCCCAATGCATTCTGATCCTAGAGAGCAATTCAGAGCTCCCACCACAACTTTTGAGGAATGATGCGGCTTTACTTCCTGCCCATATCTAAGTCAAGGGACCAGCTGTCCAAAGGCAAAGGTTGCCATTTAATGTTTATAAGAAGTTGGGTTCAACTTTTAGCAGGCCAATCTTTTACTCTCACCCCTCAGAGCTAAACAGTGGGTTTACTTAAAAGGGAGCATTTAAACAAGCATATAAACAAACAAACCGATGCTCGTAAACTTCAGCCACTTCTCCTCTCTGTTATCCTCCTCCACACCCAAACATCAATTCAATTCAAAAACAGTATTCTAAGGAATCTTACAGATTTCTCGTGTCTCTCCTTCCGGCTCCCGCCTTCAGACGAAAGCCTTGGGGACTCTCAGCTGGGGGAAAGTCCGAAAGCTTTATCGATAAAATCTGCACACGGTCTTGTGGTGTAGTGGTTAAGAGCAGTGGACTCGTAATCTGGTGAACCAGGTACGCTTCCCCGCTCCTCCACATGCAGCTGCTGGGTGACCTTGGGCTAGTCACATTTCTCTGAAGTCTCTCCGCCTCACTCACCACACAGAGTGTTTGATGTGGGGGAGGAAGGGAAAGGAGATTGTCAGCCGCTTTGAGACTCCTTAAGGTAAAGGTAAAGGGACCCCTGACCATTAGGTCCAGTCGTGGCCGACTCTGGGGTTGCGGCGCTCATCTCGCTTTATTGGCCAAGGGAGCTGGCGTACAGCTTCCGAGTCACGTGGTCAGCATGACTAAGCTGCTTCTGGCGAACCAGAGCAGCGCACGGAAATGCCGTTTACCTTCCCGCCGGAGTGATACCTATTTATCTACTTGCACTTTGACGTGCTTTCGAACTGCTAGGTTGGCAGGAGCAGGGATCGAGCAACAGGAGCTCACCCCGTCGCAGGGATTCGAACTGCTGACCTTCTGATCGGCAAGCCCTAGGCTCTGCGATTTAACCCACAGCGCCACCTGCGTCCCTTTGAGACTCCTTAGGGTAGTGATAAAGCGGGATATCCAAACTCTTCTTCTTCTTCAGCTCAAAGTATAGGATGCGCAGTTTGAAGCATGATACATGGCTTGGCATAACAAAATACCTCTACTTTTAAAGAGCAGGGTGCAGCCGTCAATTGCAAGGCACTCGTCACAAACGGGAAGGCTAGGCTTAAAAGTGTGCACACCGGAGTGTAGAGCTGTGTCAGTTTTCACGACACGGATGGCAACCGGACCCCCTCCTTGAACTAGCCTTGCCAGCTCTGCCTCCCCTTCTGTGACCCATAGCAGGACTAAGTCGCAGCTTGAGCTCCATACCCCCCCCCACCACTCACACCTTGGGACCCCGCTCTGACACAGACAAACATTCCTGCCCCGTCCCAGCTGGTGCCACAGGGCCCTTGACAATGCCAGAATTCCCTTAGCTAAAAGCAGTTAATACAGAAACGTTTCATGTCCCCCTTCCCAGCTTGCGCTGTTGTTGCAGAGGGAGAAAGGCGAGCACATTCCGGCCCTGGCCAGCTGGAAAGAAGATGTAACTTGGACAGCTGAGCTGTGCCGGAAAAAGGAAGTCTATCTGGACAGCACACATCTGGATAGACAACATGCAGCTGGTACAATGTCTCTCTCAAAGGGCAATAGCTTAGTTTAAACAGAGTACAGGACACGCATCTTGCTTTTATTTTAGAAAGCAATGTTTATGAACTTCTGGTTTCTTAGTTGTTCACTGCTCTGCTCCAAATGAGTGTTTCCAAAGCAGCATTTGAAAACACGGTCTAGGACCCTCGTACCTACAGGACCACCTCTCCTGGTTATGTCCCACAGAGGAACTTACGGTCTTCAAACAAAAACATCCTGAAGGTCCCAGGCCACAGGGAGGTTAGGCTGGCCTCAACCAGAGCCAGGGCTTTTTCAGCTGTGGCCCCCATCTGGTGGAACGCTCTGTCACAAGAGACTAGGGCCCTGCGGGACTTGACATCTTTCCGCAGGGCCTGCAAGACAGAGCTGTTCCACCAGGCCTTTGGTCAGGGCACAGCCTGACTCCCTCCTTTGGCAATCTTCACAGAACTTTAGCCTAATGGTTGCCATCAATTTGAGTTGAATTAATTTTAATGAAATGATTTTAAAATGTTGTATTATTTTATTGTTGATAGCTGCCCTGAGCCCGGCTTCGGCTGGGGACGGCGGGATATAAATAATTTTATTATTATTATTATTATTATTATTATTATTATTATTATTATTATTATTATTATTATTATTATTCTCCTCGTCAGTTGCTCGTGAGTCAGAAACCTCACCTGCCTTGGGCAGGACAGGCCTTGGACCCCATCCTTTGCCTCTCCAGAAGTGCAAGAGGCTGCCTTTGGACCACAATTCCCAGCCTCCTCTTCTCCCCTTCCTGCGGCCTTCTCCCCTGTTCCCTCTGCATGCAATGCCGCTATTGCTCTCTTTACCTTTCTGCAGCCGTGGTCCTCTTCTTCTCTCCCCTGGCTCACGCGGCCACGCTTCTTGCACACGGAAGGCAACGTCAGGTTGCAAGGGCTGTCGTTCCACCTCCCCTCCTGGACAGAGAGAGGCAGAAAAGTCCCAGCTCAAGGAAAAGAATTCCCCACGGTAGGCAGCAGCTTCAAAAAATGTACCGTATTTTTTGCTCTATAAGACTCACTTTTTCCCTCCTAAAAAGTAAGGGGAAATGTGCGTCTTATGGAGCGAATGCAGGCTGCGCAGCTATCACAGAAGCCAGAACAGCAAGAGGGATTGTTGCTTTCACTGCGCAGCAATCCCTCTTGTTGTTCTGGCTTCTGAGATTCAGAATATTTTTTTCTTGTTTTCCTCCTCCAAAAACTAGATGCATCTTGTGGTCTGGTGCGTCTTATAGAGCAAAAAATACGGTAAGCTTTCCGCCCTACAGCGTATGCCCAGTCCATCCTTTCTCCAACCAAGGGCCCTTCGGATCTTGCTGGACTCAAATTATTTAAATCATTATGCAACTGTGGGGGCACCACTCCTATGTTCTTTTCGGAGCACTAGAATTACTTGCAGTTTGTTCTGCCCTAATCTCACCTTGGTCCAGCAAAAGAGAGCTCCTAAAATGAGCACTGGAAATAAATAAGTCCATTGAAGGATGCACTGATGAAATTTAATTCTACAGTCCTACCTCGGGTTGAATGTGCTTTAGATTGAGCGCTTTCGGGTTGCGCTCCGCGACAACCCAGAAGTAACGGAGCACGTTACTTCCGGGTTTCGCTGCTCGCGCAGGCGCTCAAAATGACGTCAGGCGCATGTGCGGAAGCGGCAAAACGCGACCCGCGCACACGCGCCGTTGCATCTTACATTCCATTCAGGATGCAAATAGGGCCACAGAACAGATCCTGTTTGCATCCTGAGGTACCACTGCATTTAAAAAAACAAACACACACACACAAAAACCTCAGGACCAATACAGTCCTTTATCGCAGGGAGGAGAACCTGTGGCCTTCTGGATACTGCTAAACTACAGTTACCATCATGCTTGACCACTGATCATGCTGGATGGGGCTGATGGGATTTGGAATCCAACAACATCTGGAGGGCCAAAACTTCCCCAGCCTTGCCTTATCGGAGGAATTCTGCATAGGTTAGAAGACTCCCCCCCCCCCAAAAAAACCCAGGCTATTTGTCTCTGTGCCCTTCTGCAGCGATACTCCATCTTGCCTGCTCCTCCATTTCAGTCTAATTTTCTCCTACACATCCTCACTTTCCACTGATCAGTCCTGAGATCTATTCCCTACCCTTATTTTACTTAATCAGAATTGCAGCAAAAGTTATTCTCAGGTACAGTAGTGGAAAGGGGGGAACTCTGTAAGTAAATAAACATATGTTCAAGATTATCATTGCTGTAAAAAAAAAAAAAAAAGGTAAAGGACCCCTGGACGGTTAAGTCCCGTCAAAGGCAACTATGGGCTTGCAGCGCTCATCTCGCTTTCAGGTCGAGGGAGCCAGCGTTTGTCCACAGACAGCTTTCCAGGTCATGTGGCCAGCATTACTAAACCGCTACTGGCGCAACAGGACACCGTGACGGAAACCAGAGTGCACAGAAATGCCGTTTACCTTCCCGCTGCAGCGGTACCTATTTATCTACTTGCACTGGCGTGCTTTCGAACTGCTAGGTTGGCAGGAGCTGGGACAGAGCAACGGGAGCTCACCCCGTCGCTGGGATTCGAACCGCCGACCTTCTGATCGGCAAGTCCTAGGCTCTGTGGTTTAGACCACCTGGGTACCTTACCTTTACTTATCATTACCGTAGGATACAAATGGAGAAACCCAGCCAGATGGGTAAGTAATAAATTATTATTGATTATTTTTATTATTCGACCCGAGAGCTATATTCCCTTCTGGACCATGTGCAATGGCTAGGTGGTTACCCAGAAAGGAACGCAGGCAGCACAACATATGTGAATTTTACCTTTGCAGAGTACTGTAGACTAGTTTCTTCACATTCACCCATCCCTCTCCATCCTCCAGCAAGGAGCATGCTCAGAGTTAATTCCAGGACCACTAAGGGCTGTGGCCTGGGAAGAGGGGGTGGTGGCCTGAGGATAGCCTTGAGGGCCAGAGAGGAGCCTGGGGCCAAATTAAGCCTCTGGGCCCGAGATTCTCACTTGACTGGGATTTCACCTGGACACTACTACCCAATTTAGTTGTCCACAGGCTCTTACTGTTAGAAGAAAAACAATTTGCATTACACACTTGCTTTGTGGCCAAGTGGGAAAGGGGAGACCTACATTGGCTCCCAGTACGTTTCCGAGCACAATTCAAAGTGCTGGTGTTGACCTTTAAAGCCCTAAACGGCCTCGGCCCAGTATACCTGAAGGAGCGTCTCCACCCCCATCGTTCTGCCCGGATGCTGAGGTCCAGCACCGAGGGCCTTCTGGCGGTTCCCTCATTGCGGGAAGCAAAGCTACAGGGAACCAGGCAGAGGGCCTTCTCGGTAGTGGCGCCTGCCCTGTGGAACACCCTCCCATTGGATGTCAAAGCGATAAATAACTACCTGACATTCAGAAGACATCTTAAGGCAGCCCTGTTCAGGGAAGTTTTTAATCTGTGATATTTTAGTGTATTTTTGGTTTTCTATGGAAGCCGCCCAGAGTGGCTGGGGAAACCGAGCCAGATGGGCGGGGTACAAATAATAAATTATTATTATTATTATTATCACTAAGTTTCTTTTCCCATCCAATGTACTGAAAGGATGAGGGAGCTGACCCAGTTGCAGGACGGCCCGCAAAACTGCCTGTTCTTTAAGGCTCTGAATTCCAACAACTTTGCTAACTGTCAGCTCAGGTTTGCCCAGGAGCCATATTTACAAATATAAGTTTCGCCAATCAATTGCAATCTGTAATTAATGAAAGCTTGCATTCCTAAGTGCTGCATGACAGATACGAAGAGGGTTCTATCCTGTATGCTCAGAGCTATGTCCCCTTCTCGTGATGGGTA
The DNA here is from genome assembly GCF_964270895.1 of Podarcis filfolensis. Taxonomy (NCBI): domain Eukaryota; kingdom Metazoa; phylum Chordata; class Lepidosauria; order Squamata; family Lacertidae; genus Podarcis; species Podarcis filfolensis. Next base: position 43,407,552 of record NC_139615.1, read on the forward strand.
TCCTTCTGAAGGAATGGGTTTCTGTGCAGTCAGTTTGAAACGGGAACCAAAACCCCGCTTTTCTTCTTTCTCCAAGGGAGCATTTCTAAAATGCATTAACTTGAGCTGTTGAGCAAATGCATAACAAGAACACAGCTGTATAAACAGCTCTCTCCTTTATCAGTCACGGCAATGGATGACCTTGGCTGTTCCAGTGGAGTAGGGATGATGCGTCTGGGTCTTATCTTACATCCTGACCACACTCTGACGCACAGACCTAGTCCGGGAACAGCACCAGAGTGTGTTCTTAGAGTTGGTGACCTCTTGCTCCAAGATAGAGTATAGGAACAGGAATACCCTTTTATGGTCAGGAGTACAGGAAGGAAAACCCTTTTATGGTTAAGAGTACCAGAGCAGGAACATCTGTGATGTCAACCTGTGTGTACAAGCTGACGTGGCTGGATTCCTGGGGAAGGGGGGAGAAGGTGCCTGGAGGATATATATACTGCATGAAATTTCTCATTTCTTTGGACTTGCTGTGGACTGACCACGCAAGCGCCTTTCTGTTGCTCCAGAGAGCAGAAATAAAGAACTCTTTCTCTGAACAAACCCTCGGTGTCATTTGACTTCCTTCCTCCCATCCAGGAGCAACGCAGAGCCCACCAATCGGTAACGTCTAATAAGGCTACACTTCCAGCTCTTACACATACCGGTCCCCAGATCGTCACGCAGTCCTCCAGGCTGTCTCGAAAATTGTTGGGCTCAAAGGGGTGCCAGAATGTGAACTGCACTGGCGTGCCGTCTGACCACTCAAAGCTCATCTGCCGCTTGAGATCATTCAGGCCAATCCATAGCTCTTCGACATCTGCCAAAGCAAGCAGGGAAAGGGAGGATTTCTACTAAATGAAGAAGAAAAAATCCTCTTCATCTGCCAGTGACTGCCCCACACAATGCACCCACGCGTGCTTTGCCCAACCAGTTCCCTCCAGTTTGTGAGCATTTAGCAAAACACTTGATCCTCATGAGGACTGCAAACTTGGGGAAGAGGCAGACATAGCTCCCTACAGAAGTAGGGGAGCATTTCCCTGCTGTAGCTCCTCCCCGTAACCTTCACTCTCCTCGATCCACTGCAGATTTTGCTCCTCCAAACTGTGACATTTCAAAATGATTTTTCCAGACCCCGCGGCATGTTTATCCATTAAACATTTATTCAGTGCTTAAAAAAAAATAAAAATCCAGATTTTCTAAAAGACTCCCTTTTTAACACCCTGTGCTCAAGGTGAATAGCTTCAAGATTGTCCCAAAAAATCTGGATGGCGAGATGGGACGGAGGCAGCTTTGTGATTGTCACAAGAGCCAGCCAATCAGCATTCTGCACAGCCAGCTTCTCCTGGAGAGAATCAGCTGATCCTAGGCTTGATTCATTTTGGAAGTGTGTGCAGATATAAAAGGAGCAACTCTGGTTCTACAGCAGTCATTGCTCGATATTCAACTAAACTTTTCCTCTCGTAAAAAAAAAGTTAAATCAGAGATAATCCACATGTTGTTATTGTTGTTGTTTAGTCGTGTCCGACTCTTCGTGACCCCATGGACCAGAGCACGCCAGGCACTCCTGTCTTCCACTGCCTCCCACTGTTTGGTCAAACTCATGCTGGTAGCTTCGAGAACACTGTCCAACCATCTCGTCCTCTGTCGTCCCCTTCTCCTTGTGCCCTCCATCTTTCCCAACATCAGGGTCTTTCCCAGGGAGTCTTCTCTTCTCATGAGGTGGCCAAAGTATTGGAGCCTCAGCTTCAGGATCTGTCCTTCCAGTGAGCACTAAGGGCTGATTTCCTTCAGAATGGAGAGGTTTGATCTTCTTGCAGTCCATGGGACTCTCACGAGTCTCCTCCAGCACCATAATTCAAAAGCATCAATTCTTCGGTGATCGGCCTTCTTTATGGGATAATCCACATACACACAAGCAAACACACACACAGAGAGAGCACATGTGACACAGCATTGCTTACCTTGCTTGATTTGCTTGGTAACAAACTCCAGTTCGTTGAGGGTGTGGATACTGACCAGATCCCCTTCGCTCCGCAAGCAGGTCTTTTTGGCATCTGGCCAACTCTTCTTTTCACTGATCAAGCGGTAGCAGTTGGTCTGGAAAGGCTGCCAGCTCGGATCACAGTCAACCTTCACATCAGACTCCACTGCAATTAGGAAAAGCAAAGCTTTGAGTAAGCAGTATCCGGGGAAAGGTGTGGGAGCGATATTTTAATTAGGAGCGCACACCCAAGATCCGCAACCAGGAAAGCAGAAATTTCACATGCCCTCCACAAACAAACTAGCAAGCATCTTCATTGTCTAGGTTCTGTCGTGTGCTGAAAAGACTCACCTCTTTAACTCTGGCCTCTGTCAATTAATGGGTTGGGGTTTTTTTGAAGGACTCACTTCCAGTTTTGATTGGAACTGTTTTATTGGTTTTTTATCTTTGCATGCACAGTCGTAACTTGGTTTTCGAACAGCTTAGTTCTCAAACATTTTGGCTTCCGAACGCCACAAACCCGGAAGTGACTGTTCCGGTTTGCGAACTATCTTTGGAAGCTGAACATCCGACGGGGCTTCCGATTGGCTGCAGGAGCTTCCTGCAGCCAATCAGAAGTCGTGCTTTGGTTTCCGAACGTTTTGGAAGTCGAACGGACTTCTGGAACGCATTTCGTTTGACTTCCAAGGTACGACTGTAAACCCTTTCCCTTCTTTTATTTAGTTTTGATTGTATGGGGCCTTACAGGGTGGGCCAGGTCAGAAATCGTATAAAGTAAATAAATATATGAATCCAAAAGGCTCCATCTGACAGAGAGCTAATAAAATCTTTCAAACTACAGACCCTGCAGCCAATGCAGATGAAAGTGTAAAATTCCCCTCCGTCCTCACTTAGACCCTCTAGGACTGCCTGGCAGTTTCTCTACAAACCGACATTGCTTGCCTACTTCCTTCCAACCAACTCCATGTATTTCTGCCCCTAAATCCAGCAAGATGTTTTCCACCAGGTCTCCCTCCTTCATTTTCCCCTCAGGCTTTTGTCTTTCTCTCAACAGCACTGCCTGAAAGCTTCTTCTGCCCACTCTCTGCTTTATAGTCATGCTTTCCCCTAGGCCTACTCTTCCTGTTCAGCTTCAGCCAGGAGAAAAAATAACCGCAGTTAAACTGCCCTTTCACTCGTCTCACAGAAGCTGCGCTCTTTGCAGCATTCCGTTCCCGACACTCACTTCCACTCCAAACAGTCAGCACATGTTCCACGGACATTCCGTGACATCAGAGCAGCTCGGCCAATAGCTGTTGGGGTTGCAGAAAGGCAGGCGCGAGATAGGTGGCTTTCAGATCATTACACACACACACACACGTCAAACCAATCGCTTTCTCCATATTACTCACGTAAGAAGTATATATTAGAAGTGGCATTGGGTTTCTTCTTGCAAATGTAAGGCAGGGCCATGCTGCAGTCACGGTTCTGCCATTCCCCTGACGACTCTGTCCGTATCACCCCACAGTTTTCTTCGCTGGGGTTGTCAGGCTGATCTGCAAGGGGCGGCAGGGGGAGATCACCAACCTTTGCAACTACGGCTGTTATTTACCTAGAAAAGCACAGCCTGAGAGTGGCTTTGCTGTGCGGCAGGAGGCAAAACCACACCAGAGGATGTCATCTGAGATCAGTTCTGAATCTCAAATACAAAGGCTGCGCACACACATTTAAAACACATGGCTCCCCCCCTCCAAAAAAAAGAATCATGGGAACTGTAGCTCATGCCCTCACTGAACTATAATTCCCATAACAAACTACAGTTTTCAGGATTCTGGGTGGAATCCTGTGCTTTAAATATATGGTGTGGAGGCAGCCTATGCATTTACAGTGGTATCTCGGGTTACAGACGCTTCAGGTTACAGACTCCGCTAACCCAGAAATAGTACCTCAGGTGAAGAAGAAGAAGAAGAAGAAGAAGAAGAAGAAGAAGAAGAAGGGGAGGAGTTTGGATTTGATATCCTGCTTTATCACTACCCGAAGGAGTCTCAAAGCGGCTAACATTCTCCTTTCCCTTCCTCCCCCACAACAAACACTCTGTGAGGTGAGTGGGGCTGAGAGACTTCAGAGAAGTGTGACTAGCCCAAGGTCACCCAGCAGCTGCATGTGGAGGAGTGGAGACCCGAACCCGGTTCCCCAGATTACGAGTCTATCGCTCTTAACCACTACACCACACTGGCTCTCTAAGAACTTTGCTTCAGGATGAGAACAGAAATCGTGCTCCGGCCGGCGGCATGGCAGCAGCAGGAGGCCCCATTAGCTAAAGTGGTGCTTCAGGTTAAGAACAGTTTCAGGTTAAGAACGGCCCTCCAGAACAAATTAAGTACAGTGGTACCTCAGGTTAAGTACTTAATTTTAAGTACTTAATTAAGTACTTAAACCTTCAACCACGTTCTAAAGCAGGGGTCAGCAAACTTTTTTAGCAGGGGGCCGGTCCACTGTCCCTCAGGCCTTGTGGAGGGCCGGACTGTTTTTTTTTGGGGGGGGGGGTGAACGAATTCCTATGCCCCACAAATAACCCAGAGATGCATTTTAAATAAAAGCACACATTCTACTCATGTAAAAACACGCTGATTCCCGGACCGTCCACGGGCCCAATTTAGAAGGCAAATGGGCCGGATCTGGCCCCCGGGCCTTAGTTTGCCTACCCATGCTCTAAAAAACTGAGGTATCCAGGTTCGTCCCTTGATCTTCTTGCTTGAATATATATAGAGAGAGGGAGAGTGTGTGTTTGTGGGTCAAGAAATGGCCAAGAACCAATGCACATATTTACAGAATGCTCGTTTCATTATTTACTTAAGAACCATTACATCCTTTTCCACAACAAGCAAATATGATGCTTATTCCCAAGTAAATGCATTCAGCATAAGCAAAGCTCATTTTATTCCCGTAGTCCAGACGGCTAGTTTAAAATGAGAAACTCCACATGCTCCTTTAAAAAAATTGAAAAATCAGAATTCACAAAGTGTTTCTTGCTCTGATTTATCAGAAACATAGAAGCAGTTGAGGGACGCGGGTGGCACTGTGGGTTAAACCACAGAGCCTAGGGCTTGCCGATTAGAAGGTCGGCAGTTCGAATCCCCGTGACGGGATGAGCTCCCGTTGCTCGGTCCCTGCTCCTGCCAACCTAGCAGTTCGAAAGCACCTCAAAGTGCAAGTAGAAGGTAAACGGCGTTTCCGTGTGCTGCTCTGGTTCGCCAGAAGCGGCTTAGTCATGCTGGCTACATGACCCGGAAGCTGTACGCCGGCTCCCTTGGCCAATAAAGCGAGATGAGCGCCACAACCCCAGAGTCGGCCACGACTGGACCTAATGGTTAGGGGTCCCTTTACCTTTACCTTTAGAAGCAGTTGAAAAGTATGGAGTGGAGCTGGGAGGGGATGGAGAAGAGAAATGTGAATTGTCTGCTTCACAACTGCCCATAATACACATGGGCATCAAAAGCCCCCCACTGCAAAAAAGAAGAAGAGGGGGGAAAGGTCACAAAGTCTGGGGTTTTAAATTATCCAGCTACATCACTGAAGGCAGGAGAGAATTTATACTGCACAGATGAGCTCGATTTGCCAACTGTGACCCAAGTTCAAGTGACTGCTGAGGGATGACATTTGTGGGGTACCTTTGGCCAAACCAATATCAGAAGTGTCACAACACTTTGTATCCCAAAAAGTAGCACTAAGGTAGCACTAAGGTAAGGTAAAGGGACCCCTAATTGTTAAGTCCAGTTGTGACTGACTCTGGGGTTGCGGCGCTCATCTCGCTTTACTGGCCGAGGGAGCCGGCGTACAGCTTCCGGGTCATGTGGCCAGCATGACTAAGCCGCTTCTGGTGAATCAGAGCAGCACATGGAAACGCAGTTTATATTTATAGTAGCACTACTCCTACTCATAAATAAAATAAAACGTGATAGCACATTTTAAGACCAATTGCCCTTTGTGTGCACTCACGGCTGAAATACCGAAAACTGACCCTCGGGTCTCCACTCTCCAGCGACAGCGAGAATGAGCAAGGAGGAAAACAAAATGCGACATTTACAGCACAGCGAAGGAGACTTGAAACATGTTCAGTCCAAACCTACCTTTTCCTTTCCAGGGTCAAGCCGCAAACCTGTATCGCAAGAAGATGGCTGTGGATAGCACCGATTGGCTGGTGGCTGTGATGTCATGTCACCAGATTCTCTTCTGTCCCCAGACTAGTTTTGATTCCCCACCCACCCCAAATTTAACTAATAAATGAAATATATGCACAGATGAGCATTAATGTGGCCCCTGAACCCACAGCACAATATCATATCCATTGACTGTCCATGCCGAAATTGCAGAAGCCACCCTGGCTTCTGACTGAATCCCGGGACGCCCTGCTTTGGCTCCCACGAGAGTTCATCCCCAAAAAGACACGTGTCCCCATTTTCCTCTCTGGGATGTTAGAGGGTTTGCAAAAAAATCCCCCTGTAGCGGGATGAGACAGGCTGATGGCGGGACATGCTTCTATCTTGCTACATAAACTGCAAAGCCAGGATGAAGCTTTTTACACTTTATCTGGCTTCAGCTTAGTGGGAATCTATATATGATGGAAACGTTAGAATTCCCTGCATGTTTATTTATCCATTTGGTTTTATTCAGGAAGGGATCTATGCTTTCAATACTGTAAAGAGGAGTCTGTAAAATTAAAAAAGGTAAAGGTAAAGGACCCCTGACAGTCAAGTCCAGTCGCAGACGGCTCTGGGGTTGCGGCGCTCATCTTGCTTTACAGGCCGAGGGAGGCGGCGTTTGTCTGCAGACGTTTTTCCGGGTCATGTGGCCAGCGAAACCAGAGCAGCGCACGGAAACGCCGTTTACCTTCCCACCGGTGTGGTACCTATTTATCTACTTGCACTGGCGTGCTTTCGAACTGCTAGGTTGGCAGCAGCAGGGACCGAGCAATGGGAGCTCACCCCATCGTGGGGATTCGAACCGCCGACCTTCTGATCGGCAAGCCCGAGAGGCTCAGTGGTTTAGACCACAGCGCCACCCACGTAAAATTAGTCTCCAGAAAATACCAACAGCCTATGCCAGCCATGTGGCTCATTTGTCAATTCACTGGGATAATTCACCCATCCTCTTGGTATTTTTCTTACTTACCACTCTCCCAGTTAAGGAACTTCAAAGGTGAGTTGTCTGACCACTGCCAGCCCCCGTTGAGGTCCAGATCATTAAGCCCAATCCACAGTGTGGAACCATATCCCGTTAGCAGTCCTGGTGTAGACAGGAAAAGGGCAGAACGTCTCGGTGTCAGATCCTCCACCTTCTCAGCATAAGACACATCCAGCAACACAAGCACCTCCTGGTCCCTGGCAGAACCTAGCCCCCACTCCCTCCAGCCACGGAGACCTCCCCAAATCTTGGACGCTTGCCCTGCTGACCACATAGCACAGCCTGATTTTCCCCAGATCCTATTTCTCTCATTTGCAACAAGAGCCTGCCAGCTTTCCTTTTCTTCCGATACTTAAGAGATTCTGAATTTCTGCAGCAATACAGTCAAACCTCGATTGTCGAACATAATCCGTTCCGGAAGCCCGTTCAGCTTCCAAAACGTTCGACAACCGAGGTGCGGCTTCTAAAACAGGTTCGAAAACTAGAGCATTTACTTCCAGGTTTTCAGTGTTTGGGAGTCAGTTCTAAAATGGAGGCGTTCGGTATCCAAGGTTTGACTGTACTGAAGAGCTGTTCCGCCTGGCCTTTGGTTTGGACTCAGTCTGACCCTTATGTTTCCCTCCCCTTATGGTCTTGATTTATCGGCTACTTTTAAAATGAGGCTGCATTTTAAATTGCATTTTAACCTGTATTTTAAATTGGTTTTTTTCTTTTTCCCCTATTATGTTTTTACTGTGATTTTATTGGTGTTAGCCGCCCTGAGCCTGGCTCTGGCCGGGGAGGGTGGGGTATAAATAAAAATTGTTGTTGTTGCTGTTGTTATTTTAAAGAGACAGTGAGGGGAGAGACTCCATCAAGCAAGGCCTCCTTCCACCTGCCTTGCCCCACCCTCTGCTTCTCAATGTGTATTGTATTGTTTTATGTACTGAGGCTTGCCGTTTTATTGATTATAGTTTAGATATTATTGTAACTGTTGAGTGGATTTCTGTTTAACTTTTATATGTTGATATTATTTTATACTATTCTAATGTTTGCTGAATGTTACTTTTTTGATGTAGGCTGCCTATTTTAAAGTTATGTTTTATTATCATATTTTTGTATTGCATTGGATTGTTATAAGATGTACATTTTTTTGTTTCTTCAGCTTGTAAACCGCCTTGGGTACTGTAGGACAGAAAGGCGGTATACAAATTAAAAATGAAATGAAATCCGCTGCAGAATCTCAAGTGATCACAGAATTGCAACTCCAAATCTCCTGTCGCTGTTCAGAAACACATTTGCACATATATTTGTATTGTGAAGAAGGCGCAGCAGAGACTGTACTTTTTGAGAATTCTAAGGAAAAACCATCTTCCGCAGAAACTGCTGCTTGCCTTCTATCACTGTGCCATTGAGAGCGTGCTCACTTATGGCTTATGTGTGTGGTACGGAAGCTGTACTACCCAGGACAGGATGGGGTTGTGCAGAGTTGTTAAGGCAGCAGAGAGCATTGTTGGCTGCCCACTCTCCACCTTAGAGCAGATTTATGCCACAAGGTGCCATAGGAAGGCACTGGACATAGTAAAAGATCCATCGCATCCTGGTCACTGTCTCTTCGAGCTCCTGCCGTCAGGACGGAGATACAGGACGATGAAGACAAGAACGAGCCGTCTTAAGAACAGCTTCTTCTCCAGAGCGATCTCGGCCCTGAATGGGAAGCCTGGACTTTGAAAGTCATCTAATCTTCCTTGCTGTACTATACTGTATTGTTTTAATTAGTGTTTTTATGGAGCAGTCAAGTAATTTCGTTGTCCCTGAGAGGGGGCAATGACAATAAAGATATTATTATTATTATTATTATTATTATTATTATTATTATTATTATTATTATTTTAATTGATTGTCTGATTTCATGTTAATGTGTTATACATTTGATATTAGCCGCTCTGAACCCGGCTTCGGCTGGGGAGGGCGGGATATAAATAAATTTTATTATTATTATTATTATATCTTATATAGTGATTGGCCCACTTTTCCAGAGTCACTCCTCAGTATAGCCCCTTCCCAAACCGCGTTCCCACTCACTGAAGTAGACCAGGAGAACAAACATGACTGGAACGGCCTTTTGCTGGTGTGCATGTACACAAGGAGAAAGGCAGTCAGGGCATCCTGTACACTTTTGGCAGCAGGGACTCCTTCAGTTCCCTGTGCCCATCGCTCACCATTGATGTAGGTCTGTTCGTGGACCTCAGTGATGCTCAGCAGGCTGGCCCCTTGCTGCTCACAGCTCTTCCCAGCCTCCTGCCAAGACAGGGTGGACTGGAAGTTGAACTGGTAGCAGCTGTTGGTGAGCTGGTCCCTGTCCCAAAATGTATCGCAGTCATCGCCTAAGAGGACAGGCAAAAAAGAAAGAAGGGCATTTACTACTGCAAGTCAACGTGACCATTATCCATACCGGTCAACAGACACACTATGGGCAGCCATCTGCAGGTAGTATCAAAGGGGAGTTGTCCCATTTGCTGACTACAACGGAATGGGAGGTGGAAAGGAGAGACACACACACACACACACACACGGGGTGCCCTCCTGGTCCTGCTAGCTAGGGATCATGGGAGTTGTAGGCCAAAAACATCTGGAGGGCCAAGGTTGAGGACGCCTGTTCTATACAGTACTACAGCTTCTGCAGCACTTGCATGCCTATCTTATCTATTTACGGCGAACGCTACTTGTTTTAGTCCCTTGTCCCTAGACACCAGCATGGAATATTCATCAATACTCCAACTCTTGAGGGGGAAGACTGAATCACAGAAAACAGTGCAACCGCTCAGGGTGTGTGTGTGTGTGTGTGTGTGTGTGTAAATGGGACACTTACAGAAGGGTAGTTTTGGAAACCAAACCCCTGGAGGCTTAGAAGGCAGAAGGAAATCTCCCATGGTGCCTTAAGAAAGGAGGACTGTTTTTCGGTTGAACAGTTGGCACAACCATCCTTCACTCCTGTGGTTCGGCTGCTACATGCCCATCACTGCCCGTGATTTCCCACCCCCCAGAAGCAGCTTACTCTTAATAGGGCAGAACCCCCATCTTTCATCTTTGCCGTAATCCTGTGTGGTGGCACACCAGAGGTGACCATCTCCACGCCCCATGCTGGTGCAGTCATAGAACCACTGGTTGTCGTACTTGAAGGGAATGGTACAGGGCTTCCCGTGAGAGTTGCCTTGAATGGTGTAAATTTCTGGAGGAACATAAGAGAGAGAGATGAAACACAGAGGGAGAAAGAGCTCATATGGAGAGTCCTTCTTTGATATGGAGAGAGAGAGAGACTGCTTATCATTTAACCCCCAAAGGCCTTGGCAACCTACAGGTGAAACTCAGAAAATTAGAATATCATGGAGAAGCTCTTCTGCATTGCTGGGTCTCATGTCTCTCATCTGTCTCTTGGCAAATCTCTTTTCTGATAAGAGCAGCTTTTGCATCTCATTTGGAAACCAAGGACCCAGAGTCTGGAGGAAGAATGGGGAGGCACACAATGCCAGATGCTTGAAGTCCAGTGTGAAGTTTCCATAGTCTGGGTTGATTTGGGGGGCCATGTCATCAGCTGGTGTTGGTCCACTGTGCTTCATTAAGTCCAGGGTCAACGCAGCCGTCTACCAGGAGATTTTGGAGCACTTCATGCTTCCTTCCGCAGGCGAGCTTTATGGGGACGCTGACTTCATTTTCCAGCAGGACTTTGGCACCTGCCCACACTGCCCAAAGTACCAAAACCTGGTTCAATGCCCATGGGATTACTGTGCTTGATTGGCAAGCAAACTCGCCTGACCTGAACCCCATAGAGAATCTATGGGGCATTGCCAAGAGAAAGATGAGAGACATGAGACCGAGCAATGCAGAAGAGCTGAAGGCTGCTATTGAAGCATCCTGGTCTTCTATAACATCTCAGCAGTGCCACAGGCTGATCGCATCCATGCCACGCCGCATTGAGGCAGTAATTGATGCAAAAGGGGCCCAAACCAAGTACTGAGTACATGTGCATGCTTCTACTTCTCAGAGGTCCAATACTGGTCTATTCGCAATCCTTGTTTTGCTGATTTCGTTTAAAATTCTAATTTTCTGAGATTGTCAATTTGGGGTTTTCATCAGCTGTACGCCATGATCATCACAATTATAACAAATAAAGGCTTGACGTATCTCGCTTTGCATGTCATGAGTCTATCTCATATATTAGTTTCACCTTTTAAGTTGAATTACCGAAATAAATGAACTTTTCCACAATATTCTAATTTTCCGAGTTTCACCTGTACGTTCTTGTAGCCCTAAGTTAAGATTCAACACACCATTCCACAACTCCTCCGGCTAGCTGTGCCCTCACAGCATACCCTGCCTGACTTCAAATTAATCCAGCACATATTTGGGCTGGCGGGCTGCTCCACTGAGCACATGATGAAATTTTTTCCACATGCACCGAGAGTATGCGCGCACTGCTGCGCTACCAAAACAAACATAAAAATCCTGCATCAAGCGAGTTGTTCAGAACACAGGGCTTGTTTGTTAAGGGCAGGATGCGGACTGAAGAACAGCTGGCTGAAAAAGCTTCAAGGTCATCAAACTAGCAGAAGGCAAAGACATCAAATAAGACCATTTGCATCTAAGCCCCTAAATATTCAGCAGGGAAACTGATCTCTCACAGGGTTTGGAAACGTACATGCGTTGGCCTCAATTCCCAAAGCAAAAGGTTTAGTCTATTTACTGCGGCAAAAATAGGAGACACTTTAAAAAGGTCTTCCCCACTATTCAATCCAGAATCGGTTCGCAAGGTTTTGGGGATTGGCATTGTCTGAAAAGTTAGCACATCAAAAGCGGACTGGGAAGAGGCAAAGCAAAACAAGAACTTCTTTGAAATGCGATTCCCCCCTTCCTCTCCTAATATATCAACAACACAGAGGTGGTGAGGATCTGCCCTCCATGAGCTCATTTGTCCTTTCAGAAAGACACACTGACTTGACTTATGAATTTTGGGCTACGACTCCATTCATATTCGTAAACTGCTCTCTGGTCCAAGTTCTGAGTTTTTTGTTCATTTGGTCACCTTGCAATACATGTATATGTATTCAGGTATTTTTTTTCCTCCCAAAAAAGTCCGCATCAACGTAGCCCAAATTTTCTGCCAAAGTACAGCTCAGTTCCGTGAAGTAAATAAATTACTCAAATTAAACAAAAATGGCATTTTTGTCGTGCACTTATTTTGAAGAAAGGTTAAAGAGCACTGGAACACCGGACTCCTCCTGGTCCTCTGGAAATTTGGTCCTCCATCTGGCTCCTTAGATTCTATCATGTACCTGCCTATGTACATCCGCCTATCTTTGCAGCCTTGAGGGACAAAAATGCAACCTTTCGCAGCACCATTCAGTTCCACATCACAGAGCAGTTTTATGCTGCAATTTAGAACACACATAGGTTTGGTGAAAGAGGGTTCCATCCAGGCTAAATTAGTTGAACTTTAATCCTGCGCTCATTTTAGTGGAACCTTCGTTAGTCATGGCTAACTTTCCTCGCTGGAAATCGAAGGGTGCTCCCAGACGGGGACAATTTAGAAGCACGGAATCGCTGTTCTGCTTTAAGCTGGAAGTGGAATAGCCACTCTAATACCCTGTAGCCAAATGGGCAATCTCTGTTTCCCTAGCCTTGTAAGTTAAAAGAGAGAGAATCTGCTCTGTGACCACTGTGTGAGGATAAAAAAGGTAAAGGGACCCCTGACCATTAGGTCCAGTTGTGACCGACTCTGGGGTTGCTGCGCTCATCTCGCTTTATTGGCCGAGGGAGCCGGTGTACAGCTTCCGGGTCATGTGGCCAGCATGACTAAGCCGCTTCTGGCGAACCAGAGCAGCGCACGGAAACGCCGTTTACCTTCCCGCCGGAGTGGTACCTATTTATCTACTTGCACTGGCGTGCTTTTGAACTGCTAGGTTGACAGGAGCAGGGACCGAGCAACGGGAGCTCACCCCGTCGCGGGGATTCAAACCGCCGACCTTCTGATCGGCAAATCCTAGGCTCCGTGGCTTAACCCACAGCGCCACCCGTGTCCCTACTGTGTGAGGATAAAGGATTACAAACTCTCTCCCCCTGCGTCACTACCAATCACAGTTGCCTTCAACTGCAGTCTCTTTTTTTGGCAGTGGGGGAAACCAGATTTAAAGGTAGTATTATTTAGGTAAATGGAAGGGTTACTGTGACACAGCTGATTCCTAGGAGGAGAGCTAGATCCTAGAGAAGGAAATGGTTAGAATGCAATCGACAAAACAGCTGAGCAATCTCCAAAGGCCATATGATCTAACCCAGGCATGGCCAAACTTGGCCCGCCAGCTGTTTTGGGGACTACAATTCCCATCATCCCTGACCACTGGTCCTGTTAGCTGGGGATGATGGGAGTTGTAGTCCCAAAACAGCCAAAATTGTAATGAGATGGATCATCTAAACCTGGAGAAAATGTACAACTGTTCTATTGAGCTATAAAACTCAGAATTTTTGAGCTATGAATAAAAATAAAAATCTGAACTGCAAACACGTTTATTTTATTTCATAAAATGTGTACACCGCTTGATTGTGGGGGGCAAAAAAAAAAGCCCCAAAGGGGTTTACGGAAAGATAAAGCGGGGGATGCTTTCTTAAGGGGATGCAGATTCCTCGTTGAAAGTCAGTAAAAGCACAGCTATTTCACAGCAGGGGCCCAGTGTGGAAACAGCCAGAAGGCAACCAACTTAACCTGGATTCAAACTAAAGCAATTTAAACCACAATTTCACTATGCAGCTGTTTCCAATGCAAACTGAGGCTGATGTTTAAACTTAAGCGTTATTTAGACTGAATGGTGGTCGGTGGCTTTGGCGACGGCCCAGGCTTTGGCAAAATGAAACTCAAGAGAGACAGTTAAAATATGGTGGGAACGCAGTGAGCATCGCAGATGAGAGGCAAAGAATCAAGGACCCATCTTTCAGAAACACAGCACCATTTTCCCGTTTGCCTTGGCTTTTACAAACAGTTGGAAATTTTACAGTTTCTGACGCTCCACTCAACTATGATTTGCAGAGCAATCCTAAGGTCTGAAAACTCCTACAACTCAGTGCGGAACGTAGAAGGAACCACTTCTGCTTTGCTAGACCCAGCACTGGTGCAGTTGAGAGACCGGCCTTCTGAATTCGCACAGCAAACCCGTGAAACACATACAGTGGTACCTTGGTTCTCGAATTAAATCCGTTCCAGGAGTCCGTTTGACTTCAGGAAACGTTCGAAAACCAAGGCGCGGCCTCCGATTGGCTGCAGGAGCTTCCTGCACTCAATTGGAAGCCGTGTTGGACGTTTGGCTTCCGAAAAACATTCGCAAACCAGAACACTCACTTCTGGGTTTGCAGCATTCAGGAGCCGATTTGTTTTGGAGTCAATCCGTTCGACTACCAAGGTACCACTGTGCTACCAGCAACAGCAAAGAATGAGAAAGAAAAGTTTCAAAGCTCTACTAGAGGCTTTACCCGAATACGGCCTGGAGCACAAATCTTCATCGTGGCCATAGATCTTCCACTGGCCTCCTCGTGCCTGATCGCCCCTCTCCGATGGCGTTAGTGACCAGTTCCCCAACCTGGAGCTCAAATATTGGGAAAGCTGGTCACCCAGGCTCCGGCAGTTCCACCGCATGTTGACAGATTCCCGGTCGCACTCATAGGTGCCTAGCGCCTGGGCAGTTGCGCTGGAGTTTGAAGACTTCCAGGAGACCCCCAAGCACTGCATGGTCCCAACGTTGAAAAGCCGGTTCCGGGAAACCCATTTCCACTTCTGAGCTGGGAGGCTGGTGTTGCAACTCTTGGAAATTTTCACTAAAGTGTCCTTAGTCTCCAAGCAGCCTTGCAGACCACTGCTATAGATGAGGAATATCCCAGAGTCTGTGAAAATTAAAACAAAATACAGTCATACCTCAGGTTACAGACGTTTCAAGTTGCGTTTTTTTTGAATTACGGACCCGACGAAACCCAGAAGTACCGGAACAGGTTATTTCCGGGTTTTGGCGGTCGCGAATGTGCAGAAGCGCTAAATCACGCTTTGCGCATGCGCAGAAGCACTGAATTGCAACCTGCACATGCGCAGATGTGCCACTGCGGGTTCCAAACACTGCAGGTTGCGAATGTGCATCCTATACGGATCATGTTTGCAACCAGAGCATCCACTGTATACTTTTTATATACAGTGGTACCTCAGGTTACATACGCTTCAGGTTACATACACTTCAGGTTACATACACTTCAGGTTACAGACTCCGCTAACCCAGAAATATTACCTCAGGTTAAGAACTTTGTTTCAAGATGAGAACAGAAATCGTGCTCCGGCGGCGCGGCAGCAGCAGGAGGCCCCATTAGCTAAAGTGGTGCTTCAGGTTAAGAACAGTTTCAGGTTAAGAACAGACCTCGAGAACGAATTAAGTTCTTAGCCTGAGGTACCACTGTATAAAAAACCCCTCCATGTAGTTAGCAACTCCCTGTCACAGCCCAGACCACCCTCACAACAACACGGGTCAACCCATTAATTCAGAAGCCAGGTTGCTCACCAAGGCAAGACAGTTTGAACCTATTCAACTGATCCTGGCCTGACTGCACTGGCCCACAATTAAGTTTATGAGCCCAAATCAAAGTGCTGGTTTTGACCTACAAGCTTTAAAAGGCTCAGGACTGCAATATCTCATGGGCCGCATCTCCCTATAAGAACCGACCCAGACCCTGCAATGATAATCATCCGAGGCCCTTCTTTGTGTGCCCCTCCATGAGAGGTCCAGAGGGTGACAACATGAGAAGGGGCCTTTTCTGCAGTGGCTCCCCGTTTCCAGCATGCTCTCCCCAGAGAGGCTCACCTGGGGCCTTCATAACGTACCTTTAGGCACCAGTCAAGTGTTACATTCTACTCAGGATGCGAACGGGGCTCCGGAATGGATCACGTTCGCATCCAGAGGTACCACTGTACTGTATTTTGCGTTATTTTGTAATTTTATGTTCCCCTGTGATTTTTGGAGTAAGGTTGGTATACACATTTAATAAACAAATGCATGAAATGAAATGAAAACCTGAGTTAGAGCAGGCGTAATGTGGAATAGTGCCCAGATCTGGTGGGATCTGCTTTCAATAGCCCCAAATTGGTAGCAAACAGCTCTGCAGGAATCAAGTACGAGATAGTTTCCCAGATGGCAGGGGCAGCCAACCAGAATAGTACTGTATACAACCACCTCTGAATATGAAAACATGCATTCTTGCAGAACCGCATTTTACTTGCTGCTTTGCTTAAAACCCCAAACGGTTATTAAAACCTGCAATTACCTTCTCGCACCAAGCCAATCTCTTTAGCAAAGTTCCTCTCAAGACCCAGGCCATAGCTGGAATCGGGCTTTTGCCATGTTTCTGACTTAAGGGCAAGGTTTTCAGCTGATGAGATGTTGCTTCTAGATTGCATACAATGTGCTGTTCAGATGACCATAACACTTCCGTCAGCAGAATGTGAGGGGAGCTGGTTTTCCTCCCATAGCTCCCTCCCTTCCATAATTCTGCTCCAAAGGGTTGGGGAACCCTTCGCAGGGGAATCGCCAGAAATCGATTGCTTCCATGTCCTGCTGACGGAAGCCATACCACAAAATACAACCATATAAAACCCTCCATGCGTCCCTATTTCCCATGGACAGCCCCAAATTTACAGAAGCAGTTTATGATTTGATCCCGGAATGTCCCGCTTTTCCTTAGGACATCCCTATTTTCCTCAGAGAAATGTTGGAGGGTATCAGGGTGGAATTGATTTAAATCAAATCTATTTAAATCACGATTTAAATTACTAGTCGCTGTGGTCTAAACCACTGAGCCTCAAAGGCTTGCTGATCAGAAGGAAGGTCGGTGGTTCGAATCCCCACGATGGGGTGAGCACCCATTGCTCTGTCCCAGCTCCTGCCAACCTAGCAATTCAAAAGCACACCAAAAAGTGCAAGTAGATAAATAGGTACCGCTCCGGTGGGAAGGTAAACGGCATTTCCGTGCGCTGCTCTGATTCACCAGAAGTGGCTTAGTCATGCTGGCCACATGACCTGGAAAAACTTTCTGCGGACAAACGCCAGCTCCCTCAATCTGTAAAGCGAGATGAGCGCCACAACCCCAGAGTCGTCTGCAACTGGACTTAACTGTCAAGGGTCCTTTACCTTTACCTTTTTAAGACTTGATTTAAATCACTTGTCAGTAAGACTTGATTTAAATCACTTTTTTACAGAAAGACTCATTCTTGCGGGTATAATCTTAATATTTACAACCAGAAGGAGGTTTCATTTTTGGAATGATAAATTTTCAGAGTTGTTTTTACAGTTATATCAAAAATTCACTGATTTGGTTATACTATTAGAAAGACAAAGACAGGTAATTATGAAATTATTGTTTATATTTGGACAACTTTTCTGCTGTACTTTATTGGAAGGAGAATAATAATCATTTCCTTAATAACAATTTAAACAATTTATTTAACTAAAACAATAGCATTATAGCATATGTATCCATGTTTGTTAACTGAATTGGTTAAACGATTTTTTTAATATAAAAAAAACTTAGACTGAGTTTTAGCACACATGAGAAGCCTAAAACAAATCTTTATTTCCTGATGAATAGCCTTTGGACTATAATGTAACTTAAATAGAAAACTATCTTTAGAAAGATTTTTCCTCCAAAAGCATTTCATTTTAAAAATCCGATTTAAATAAAAAAATCCGATTTAAATTTTAAAAAATCCGATTTAAATTTTAAAAATCTTTTGTGTGTGTGTGTTTTAAATCACTGATTTTTATCCACCCTGGAAGGTATGGAGTTATGTGACCCACTGAGCCAAGGAGATAAGTAACTAGAGTACGCTACAACAGCAGCAAGAATACTTATTGCAAAGTATTGGAAGACACAAGATTTACCCACTTTGGAAGAATGGCAGATGAAGATGATGGACTATATGGGATTGGCAGAAATGACTGGCAGAATCCGGGACCAGGGAGAAGAGGCGGTGGAAGAAGATTGGAAGAAATTTAAAGACTATCTACAGAAATATTGCAAAATTAATGAATGTTAGAATGATGTTGGATAGAAATTAAGTGGTTTCCAGCTGTAATGCTTTAAGAATATGGAAGAAGGGCATAAAAAGGTAAAAAAAATAACTAAAATGGTGTTGGATTGGAAATAAGTGGTATTAGTAACAAAGTTAATAAGAATATGCAAAAATGAATTGATAATGGATGAAAATACTAAGTTATAAAATGTTAAGTTATAGAGATAAGATAAATGAAAGAGGGCAAGGATTTGCTGATTTGATTACCGGTATTTAAACGGGAATACAAGAAGGGGAGGTGTGAGGAAGTCAAAGAAACAAGCAAATGAGTTTTAAATTATGAAAAAGAATTGTTTTTAATTTTTTGTACTTTTTTTGGTGTCTGTTTACTTTTATTTTTTTCTTGCTTTTTTATTATGTGTTATTGTATATCTGTTTTTTGTAAAATCTTAATAAATATTTCTTAAAAAAAAAAAGAGATAAGTAACTAGAGAACCTTATAGGGAAGCTTTTTTTAATGTTCAATGTTTTATTATGTTTTTATATAGGCTGGAAGCTACCAAGGGGGACTGGGGCAACCCAGTCAGATGGAAGGCGTACTGTTATTGTTGTTTATTGCTGCTGTTGTTGTTGAACAGGGCATCCCTATTTTCATTGGGGAAACCTTGGAGGGTATGCCATATAGATATATAGATATTTAATCATTCACTCTCAAGGTCCCTTTCCGTGCAGGTACAAAAGGAGGCAGTGGTGTCCGCAGCCCCAAAAACAAAAGACAAGACATAACAGGTTCTGTTATGGCTTTGCCATGCTCCTGGATAGATGAGTTTAGAAACCATAAGGTCATACTCAACTGTCCAGACCAGAAAAAGAATCTGTGCCTATGACCGAAAGGGAGAGATCGGCTGACTCTAAAAACAGACAAAGGGCTAAAAGTAGAAAATTACCACTTGCAGGAGAACTTAGAAAATTACAGCTGCTGGAGGTTTCAGAACCTTTTACAGGAGGGGGAAACACAAAGGCGAGTTACCTGAGGAGGGAAGAGCAAAGGCACAAAATACTCTCTTAATACGGGACCTCCTAGCCCTGCCTTTGTGATCTAGCAAGTCTCACGCAGGGAGTTGAAGTGCCGAAAAAAATGGAGATAGGAATATCTTTTCCTCCATTACATTTCCTGCCCTTCGGATGTGGCTGTATGACGCTGAGCCATAATATGCTGTCTAAACATGTTCTTAGCCTTTTCTTTTTTAAAAAAACACACCCTGAAAGGTGAATTTCAGCATTGCTAAGGATGCTTCCAGACTGCTGACTCCTGGCACAACCCGATCGTTACTCTTCTGTCGTAAACGGCTAGCAGAATCCCAACCGGTGCCGGATTAAACCCTGCGAAGGCCCCTAGGCAGTCAAAATCTCGGGGGATCCCCTCACAAATTTTGGGAGAGCAGAAAGCTTGATTGACACTTTCTTTCAATATCGGTATTTTAAAATCAATTATGATTTTGATCCGTTGTCCCAGCACCCCCTGTTAAGTTGTGGGTGAAGATATCAGACGACACAGCGATTCTTCCAAAGCAGCTCTTTATTTGTGAGCTGGAACAGAACTGAACTGAAGAGCTCAGTCAGCCTGCTTATATAGAGCTCCAGAACAACGTAACTGTAGCAACTTTCTAAAACTATCCAATCACTGAACGTCACTTTCGGTCCTTCATTTGCATACAAACTATCCAATCACTGAACGTCACTTTCGGTCCTTCATTTGCATAACTATCTACAGTATCCCCCTGCTGGCCCAGGGTGAGAACTTCAGTACATAACACCCCCTAAAAGGCATGGGGCCCACAGGCCGGTGCCTAATCTGCCTACAGTCATACCTTGGGTTACAACCGCTTCAGGTTGCGTTTTTTTCAGGCTGCGGACCGCCAAAACCCAGAAGTACCGGAACAGGCGCGGGTTGCGAACATGCATCCCGCACGGATCACATTCGCAACCCAAGCGTCCACTGTATTTGGTAAATGGGCACTGACCCCGACCAACTTTCCACATTATGGCTGCATCCACGCACCAGGGAACTCTGGGAATTGTAGTTCTGTGAAGGGAATCAATGCAAAATGACGCCTTCCATCTGTGGCAAAGGACTCCTCTCAGGCGATGCTCCTTTCCTAGGAGGAAGAGAGCCTGTGGACCTAACCCCAAGCCAGGAAGTTGCTTTCGAGGTTAGAAAATATAGCATTTTTTAATTTTTGGGTGGCGAGACCTGGAGGAAGTGGGAAACTCTATATCCAACATTGTGAAAGGATTCTCTTAAAACAGACGCAGGCAAACTCGGCCCTCCAGATGTTTTGGGACTGCAACTCCCATCATCCCTAGCTAACAGGACCAGTGGTCAGGGATGATGGGAGTTGTAGTCCGAAAACATCTGGAGGGCCGAGTTTGCCTATGCCTGTTTTAAAACAACCCTCAAGTACTGCTGCTGAAGGAAGCACGTCCAGTTGTGCACTCAAGAAGGCTCTTCTGACTTTTGGATATGTTAGATCCTGCAGATAATAATAATAATAATAATAATAATAATAATAATAATAATAATTATTATTATTATTATTATTATTATTATTATTATTAATATCCCGCCCTCCCCAGCCGAAGCCGGGCTCAGGGCGGCTAACAACAATAAAATAATACAACATTCTAAAATCATTTCATTATAAAATTAATTCAAATCAAATTGATGGCAACCATTGGGCTAGAGTTCTGTGAAGATTGCCAAAGGAGGGAGTCAGGCTGTGCCCTGACCAAAGGCCTGGTGGAACAGCTCTGTCTTGCAGGCCCTGCGGAAAGATGTCAAGTCCCGCAAGGCCCTAGTCTCTTGTGACAGAGCGTTCCATCAGATTGGAGCCACAGCCGAAAAGGCCCTGGCTCTAGTTGAGGCCAGCCTAACCTCTCTGTGGCCTGGGACCTTCAAGATGTTTTTGTTTGAAGGCCGTAAATTCCTCTGTGGGACATACCAGGAGAGGCGGTCCCGTAAGTACGAGGGTCCTAGGCCGTATAGGGCTTTAAAGGTTAAAACCAGCACCTTAAACCTGATCCTGTATTCCACCGGGAGCCAGTGCAGCTGGTATAGCACCGGGTGAATGTGATCCCACAGTGAGGACCCCGTAAGGAGTCTCGCCGCGGCATTCTGCACCCGCTGGAGTTTCTGGGTCAGTCTCAAGGGCAGTCCCACGTAGATGAGATGCTACTGTTATCAAGAGGGCTATCTGCAAAGCAGTCATACCAGGGACTCAATTTTCTCATTGCAGGAACATTATTTTGTGGTCCAGTATCAAACAGGCGTCGCCTCAATACGTTCTAATGCTCTGCTCGGACCTAAACTTAATAACTGATGTGGTTGAAAAGCCAAAAGCGGCATAACCTTAAATCGATGGCTTTCATCCAGCTTGCTTCCAAGTGAATCGAGTGGAACGAAACGAACCAAGCCATTCAGACAGAGCCAATGGCCTCATCCAGGCCTGTGTGAGAATGGAAGCTCAAACGTCGCAAAGTGACATTTGAGACCCAACCTGGTACAGAGGAAACGTGTCGAAGGAATTTACACTGCACAACATCCAGAGGGTTTAAATTAGCATCGGAATCCCATAAAGTAACTGAGCTCAAGGTTTAGCCAAGTACTGCAGAAATAAAGTTATGGCCTTTTGTTTGGTTTTTTAAAAAAAAAAAAAGCAGCAGAATTTGAATAGCTTTTTCTATGCCAATATTCTTGTTGATCTTCTCAGAAGGTTGAAAATCTATTCCCAAATAGTTAAAAACTGTTACTTGTTCAATAAGCTGCTCATCTAAATACCATTTGGGGAAGGTGTGTGTATCATTTAGAAAACACCTTCTTTTTAGCAATATTCAGAAAATACCCTCACACCCATTTTTTTTCTGGACTAGACTTGTAGGATCATCTGCATCCAATAAAACAGAAATCTTTTTTTGTGGCCAACTTGGAGACGTGATAAGTTAGTGATGACACAAACTCAACAATACCATTTGTATATAGGTGAAATAGGACAACAGCTTAAAAATGGCATGGGATCTGTAAAAGATGGATCTCTGGTACACCGCACTTTCCGGCACGTATTAATATACAAAGTTTTAAAGAGAAAAAGTAGTATTTTTAATAGTTAATTAGACCACTTTTCCCTGAAATCCCAAAAGGGCAATGCTGCCTTTAGATCAATAAAAGCTGCATACTATATAAAGCACCTCTGTGGGTTATGTGTTTGTGTGTTTATATTGCAAAAACAGCCTAAAAGGGGGGGGGGGGTTAAATCATTGCTCCAGAGCTTCTGTTGCAAGCTGTTTCAGAGCTTTTACACAAATGATAATAACAACACCGTTTTTAAAAACAACACTCAGAGGTGTTAAATGGTGCTTTAAAACGCTGCCCACACACCTGGCCACTGTTGGTGGCCAATCTGGATTTCCAGAGAGAAAAGGTTTCCTATACAAAGCATACCTCAGATTGCTCCAGAAGGTCAGTCGAGTTAAACTGCCTCCATGGGGACCTTCCATCCACCCTACCAAGGCAAATCCATGCTGCAGTTGAAGGCAGAAGACTCAGGTCGCATAAACACAGATGCAAGTGTGAGACACTTTTGCTTCTACCAAACTAAAAGGTAAAGGTAAAGGGACCCCTGATCATTAGATCCAGTTGTGGCTGACTCTGGGGTTGTGGCGCTCATCTCGCTTTACTGGCTGAGGGAACCGGCGTACAGCTTCCGGGTCATGTGGCCAGCATGACTAAGCCGCTTCTGGCGAACCAGAGCAGCGCACAGAAACGCCGTTTACCTGAGTGGTACCTATTTATCTACTTGCACTGTGACGTGCTTTCGAACTGCCAGGTTGGAAGGAGCAGGGACCGAGCAACGGGAGCTCACCCCGTCGCAGGGATTCGAACCGCCGACATTCTGATCAGCAAGTCCTAGGCTCTGTGGTTTAACCCACAGCGCCACCTGCGTCCCCCCCCCCACCAAACTACTAAAGTTAAATTCTGAATCAAACTGGAAGCCCGTCAGTGTGCACGAATCTAGTTTTTAACAGGTCTGCGGTTGTACTAAGGGAAAGCCAGGGAAAAAATGGAGGACAAACTGGAGCAAATTCAACAGGGCCATACACAGAGAGAAGCTGCGACGGTGCAGTGCAGAGCAATAAAGGGTCGAGAATCCTCGAACTCCTATGGAGGAAAAGCTGAAGTCCACCCCATACATTTACACCCCATGCCTTCCCCCCAATGAATCATGGGGAATGTCATTTCTCTCAACAACTTTCAGCACCCTTAACAAACTTCCCTTTCCCAGAATTCTTTGGGTGAAGCCATGACACTTGACGTGGCATAACAGTGCTTTAAATCATGGGTAGGCAAACTAAGGCCAGGGGGCCGGATCTGACCCAATCGCCTTCTCAATCTGGCCCGCGGACAGTCCGGGAATCAGCGTGTTTTTACATGAGTAGAATGTGTGCTTTTATTTAAAATGAACCTCTGGGTTATTTGTGGGGCATAGGAATTCGTTCATTCCCCCCCAAAAAATATAGTCCAGCCCCTCACAAGGTCTGAGGGACAGTGGACTGGCCCCCTGCTGAAATAGTTTGCTGACCCCTGATTTAAATGTATGAGTTGGTTATGACCTACAGCACCCAAATGTGGCAGACAGACCAGGTTCCCCTGCATGTTGATACTGATAGCTGGTTCGGCTAACTACAAGATGTTTCACAAAAAGCCTTTCCACATCACTGATACAGTGGTACCTCAGGTTAAGTAATTAATTCGTTCCGGAGGTCCGTTCTCAACCTGAAACTGTTCTTAACCTGAAGCACCACTTTAGCTAATGGGGCCTCCCACTGCCGCCGTGCCACCGGAGCCTGATTTCTGTTCTCATCCTGAAGCAAAGTTCTTAACCTGAAGCACGATTTCTGGGTTAGCGGAGTCTGTAACCTGAAGCGTATGTAACCCGAGGTACCACTGTATTCGGGTCTGTTCCCTACTGGCCTGCCTTCTTCTGAGCTCACATGCCGCATACAGAACCAGAGAAGTGACTAACCAGAAAGTCTTCTGTTGTGTTGCCTGCAGTCCTGCGATAACTTCCAAATTCTGGAAAAATAATGTTCACAACTATTGGACTGGAATATCGTTCTGGTTTCCCTATTTTAAACAGCGGTGATGGGTGTTGTTTGCTTTTTGTGTTTTTGCTTCACATTTAGGAGAGAAGACTGCATTAACAAAGCACTTTATTTCAGTTTCCTTCTGACAATTTTTGTGTTCTTTCACAAAACGCAAAAGCCACTTCCAGGAAATCCAGCTGAATCCCAGGAAACTGCGGGAATTTTGCATTGCAATTTCAGGTGATGAAATTCCGGGTGGTATCCTGGCATACAGTTCTTTCCCACCACCTTAGCATAACATGGTAATACACTGATCAAAATGCTGGTTTAGCACAGCCCGCAGGGGCCTCACGAAGCAGGCAGTTCGGTGGCGGCTTGTGGGCCGGTAAAACGGTCTTTGTGAGCCGCATCCAGCCCATGGGCCGCACGTTGCCGACCCCTAAGCTACAGCATCCTATAGACATGTTAACGGTGAACCAGGAATGGCCCCAAGCGACAGCAGCAACACTGACAGGCATTCATAGGTTTGGGTTGGAACCAGTGCTGGATTTACGTATAAGCTAAACAAGCTATAGCTTAGGGCCCCACTCTCTTGGGGGGACCCCCAAAAATTTAAAAGGGAGAAAAACTGGATGTACATTTCCAAAATATAAGATAAAAAACAAATAAAATAAAACCTACTTACAGCAACAGTGTTTTGTGTTCTGTGGGCTCCTATTTGTTATGTGCAAATAGCTTTAGATACCTATTAGGTCCATAAATCACCATATAGCATATATTCAACACAAATAACAGTGACAATTTGTTGTTGACAAAGGACAGCTGGACATATAAAGGGCCCCATTACCTTCAGTAGCTTAGGGCCTCATCAAACCTAAATCCGGCCCTGGTTGGAACAAAACACAAGCAACTTCCAGGATACTTTTTCCTTTTAGGCAAAGGTTTTGGTGGCGAGAGCTATAGAAAGAAGGCTTTGATCTGCTCATTCCTTTCTTCTCAAGTACAGTGGTACCTTGGTTCTCGAACCCAATCAGTTCCGGAAGACCGTTCGAGTTCCGAAACGTTTGAAAACCGAGGCGCAAAGGGCTGCCTGCAAATTCAATTGAGAAAATTGGAAAACATGCAGCAGAAAAGTTTGACTTCTGGGTCGTGTTCGAAAATGGTAGCATTTACTTCCGGGTTTTCGACGTTCGGATTCCGAAACGTTCGTCAACGGAGACGTTCGAGAACTGAGGTACCACTGTATTATTATTATTATTATTGTTAATCAATTAATTAAATTACTCTACTGCCCTTCATCCGAAGATTACAGGGCGGTTTACAACAAAAAACCCCCACAAAAAATACTATAATAGCAAACGAAAAGAATGACCCGCCATACACAGTTTAAAAATCCATAGTTTGTTTAATTAGTGAGAGGCCTGGGAGAAGAGTAATGTTTTTGCCTGGCGCCTAAAGTTATGTAACAAAAGCGCCAGGCAATCTTCCCAGGGGAGAGCACTCCACAAATGGGGAGCTACCACTGAAAAGCCCCTGCTCTCGTATTGCCCCCCCAGACCTCTTTTGGAGAGGGTGTATGAAGAAAGGCCTCAGATGACGATCACTGGGTCCAGTCTGTTCATATGAACGGAGGAAGTCCATGAGGTATTGCAGTCCTAAGCCATTTAGGGCTTCACAGGTCAAAACCAGCACCTTGAATTGGGCCTGGAAACTAACTGGCAGCCAGTGCAGTCGGGTTGGCATTATATGCGCAAACTGCCTTGCCCCGGTGAGCAACCTGGATGCTGAATTCTGCACCCGCTGAAGTTTCAGAACAGTATTCAGAGGCAGCCCCAGGTATAACACATTGCAGTAATCTAACCTAGAGGTTAGCAGAGGCTCTTGACTCCCATCCCACACATTACTTCTCTTGCTTCAAAGAATAATAAAAAGGACTCAAAATTGTCATGTTGGTTTTTTTAAGAGATCTCACAGCTTTGCTTCTAAACCCTTCCACTCCATCCAACATGTAGGCAGAAGTGACGCTTTCAATAATCGGAGAGAAACTATCTTTGAGCAAATTAAATTAGAGAAAAAGTTAGGTGCCAGTTGTCTGATGGACGACTGAGTTACGCCAACAGTTCACTTCTCATTTTAAGAGCGGCACTTCGAAAGCAACAGGCCACCCACAGTACAACATAGTTATGCGGCTTTTAAAAACACACACTAGAAATATGCCAGTGCTCAAAAAGGAGTCCATTAATATATCTTAAAGCTCAAGAGTGAGAGGCATTAGAACCTGTCTTCCTTTTACACAGTGCTGTGTTCCCACCATACATTAAAAGCATATTACTTCCCCAAAATAATTATGGGAACTGTCATCTACCTGTCACAGAACTGTAATTCCCAGCACCCTTAAAGAACTGCAGTTCCCAGGCTACTTTGGGGGAAGTCATGTGTTTTAAGTGCGCTTTAAATGTAGGTATGCATGCAGCCTCAGTGAAACTGCACCAAATGTTTTCAAAACACATCCTTTCACATTCTTTGCACCTCTTGACTCTTAATTTCATTTTTGCTTATTTCACTTGCTAAGCAGCAACAGCATTCTAAGCATTTAATACGGAAGTCCTCACAATGCCAGAGAGCTAGGACATTATTATTATTCCCATTTTACAGAGAGGAACACTGTTCATGGCCACTGTTTTGTGGCGTGAGTTATGACTACAGGTCTCCCACATCCAAGTCCAACGTCTTAGGGAACAAACTACAGTGGTACCTCAGGTAAAGTACTTAATTCGTTCCGGAGGTCCGTTCGAAACCTGCGGGACCAGAGATTCACAGAAGACTGGTGTAAATTTACGGACTATCTGAAAAGTACTGTTAATTGTGATGACCAGATTACGTTTCTAGGTTTGCAAGAAGTTTTGTGAGGTGAAGTATTTGAATTATTGCAAAAATGGATAAAGAGGGGGATTGTTAGTTATGATAATTAAAGGCAATATGAATTTAAGAAATGCAGAAGAAATGATAAGAATGGTGGATCATCAGAGGTGCTGATGGAAGTCCAAAAAGATTGTATAAGATGTGAAGTTCTGCGGTATGTATGATAATTAATAAAAAAATTTTTAAAAAAAGTACTTAATTTGTTCCGGAGGTCCGTTCTTAACCTGAAACTGTTCTTAACCTGAAGCACCACTTTAGCTAATGGGGCCTCCTGCTGCCGCCGCACCGCCGGAGCACGATTTCTGTTCTCATCCTGAAGCAAAGTTCTTAACCCGAGGTACTATTTCTGGGTTAGCAGAGTCTGTAACCTGAAGCGTATGTAACCTGAGGTACCACTGCACATTCTTGCATCTCTTTGCATTCTTTGTTTTACCAGCCTCCTCCAAGCTGCTGCCCCTCCAGATGTTTTCGACTAGAATTCCCATCTACCCCGGCTGGTTTTTACTTGTAAAAGGAGCTACAGGCAGCAGAGGTCTGCATTTGGTTGGAGCAGCGTACTGTGTGAGTGGGGTGGCCCATTCCTCCTGCTCCCCATTTTCCAGGGGGTGAGGCAGGAATACAAGTTTCTGCGAGTGTTGAGCAGGTACCTGGCTGGCAGCAGAGGTGCGCAAGCCGCTGGGTGGGAGGAGACAGAAAAGAGCACATGGTTTTGGGCAATCTCCTACCCCAATCAGCCTATGCAATTAGCCATATATAAGCTGCTCACCCCTTCATGGATCACTGCCTTGCCGTGGCGAAGGGGCTTGAATAACCCAGAGAAGCTATGAAGTAAGCCGAGCAGGGCACCCAAGATGAACAGATCATAGTGGAGAGTTTTGACCAAACATGATCCAACTGGAGGAGCAGTAGTGATGTATGGAAGTGAGAGCTGGACCATAAAGAAGGCTGATCGCCGAAGAATGGATGCTTTTGAATTATGGTGCTGGAGGAGACTCTGGAGAGTCCCATGGACTGCAAGAAGATCAAACCTATCCATACTTAAGGAAATCAGCCCTGAGTGCTCACTGGAAGGACAGATCCTGAAGCTGAGGTTCCAGTACTTTGGCCACCTCATGAGAAGAGAAGACTCCCTGGAAAAGACCCTGATGTTGGGAAAGATGGAGGGCACAAGGAGAAGGGGACGACAGAGTACGAGATGGTTGGACAGTGTTCTCGAAGCTACCAGCATGAGTTTGACCAAACTGCGGGAGGCAGTGGAAGACAGGAGTGTCTGGCGTGCTCTGGTCCATGGGGTCACGAAGAGTCGGACACGACTAAAGGACTAAACAACAACAAAAGCTGCTCTCACTCCATCACTGCATCTTTTGCTCTAACTTCCCACCCAAAACTGAGACAACCCACCGACCACACACTGCTTCTTTCCTGACCCTTTTCCCAACAGCTTCCTGCTCCCCCCATTTCCGAGCGGCTTCCTGATTTACTTTAAATTGCATTTTTTTTCGCTTTGTAATCCACAATGGGGCTCTTTTAGAAATTTATCACGCTGCAACGTTTGTTTGTTTTTGTTAATCCTTTGGTTGCAGACTGCATGGAAACTGGAGCAAAAAAGCAGGGGTTTTATTTATTTCTTTAAATGTCACTGTCTGGCACAACTGACCGGGTCCAGACACTGGAGCAAGTTTTGCAAATTTGGCCAACTTGCAAGGCCAGTGTGCTTGCGAGGCAAATACACTGAGCCTTTGACAAAGCTCTGGGGACCAACAAATGCCTCTCATTAGTTTCTCGTCTCTATCACTGTTGTTGCTGGCCAAATCGCTATCCTCCTCGGACGGACAATTGGGAGACCAGCTTGGAAAATGCTTTTGGAAACACTGATTCCTCTGGAAAAATCTGGTGGTGTGTTGGGGTTTTTATTATGGCTGGACACATGCAAAAAGCCTGCAGGGTTGCAAGGCAGAACTGGTGGGTGAAAGAATAAAATTCCCAAACCTCAGGAGCGCAGAGACAAGAGCATTTATTTCAAATGCAGCAGGGATCAGATCTTGCAACTAGAGAAAATCCTCTCTCTTTTTTTTTTGCTGATGGGGAGGTTGAAGAGAAGCAAGTGTGCGCCCCCCCCCCCAGTTTCTTTCAAAAACAGCCACTTCCATCTCCTCCTCCCTTCGCAATTCCAAACCACATCTGGTTCCATTCAGGTTTCTCCTCCCCTCTTTGCAAAACGCAAGCTCGCGTACACCCCCGAAATGCCCCAACAACTGCCCAAAACGGGGGGGGGGAGGGAAATCGGGGTGGGGAGAAAAGTGCATGCTAACTTTGTGAGGAGCCGACCCCCCCTTCTTCTTTTTTTTTTAAGAGGCAGATCTACAAGTACCTCCTTTCACCACCACCACCCAACCTCCCGCCCTTCTTAAAAGACGCTGCAAGTTTGGAAGGGAGGAAAAACAAACACATTTGGCCAACTCAGCCCTACCTGGGAGAAGAGCGCAGAGTCCGAGCTCAATGGTCAGAAGGATGCCCAGGGCGCATCTCAGCAAGCGAGGCCGTGGCGAAGAGGGGGGGCTGGGAAGTTTCATAGCTGGGGGGCTGGGACTGATCTCCCTCTTCTCCTTCTTTTGCGTCTTTGCGCACTCTGTCTCTCTCTCTCTCCGTGCTGACTCAGGGTCCTTTCCTTCCCCTCCTCCTGTTGGGAAGGTGATGGGAGGGTAAAGAGACAGGGAGATGGGAGAGAGACAAGGAATGCGCCCCCCTTCCCAAAAAAGAAAAAAAGAAAAAAGCGCCCCTCCCCTGCCTTCTAAGAATTCAGACGCTGCGTCACGAGCCCCACAGGCTGCCCAGCCAGTTGTGGGCGGAAGGGAAATGGGGGGGCGGGGGGAGAGAAGCTTTCTCCAAGACTTCTCAAACTTTTTCCGCGGTTTGGCAAGCTGGATGTGCGCTAAGAGGAACTGCAACACGTTGCAAGTGAGGCGGAGGGGGACGGAGAGGAGGAAAGGAGAGAGAGAGAGGCTCTGGTTCCTGTTCTTCCCCAAATCCTTCTTGCAAGGGGGCGGGAAGCAAGCTCTCTCCCTCTGCCCACCTTAAAAATCAAGAGCATTTCTCCCCACCGCAGCCGCACTTTTAAAAGACACCTCCTTTTTCCTCCCAGCGGCACTCGGGCATTTTTAAATGGGCGCGATGCTGCGCGCGGGTGCATGTTTTGTCTTGTTATGCACGGGGAACGCAAGGAGAGCAGCTTTTGCAAAAGCGGAGATGGCATAGGCTGCCTGGGATTGCATGGCGATATCAGGTCTACCTCCACTCAGACCCAAAGTTAATGGACTAGATGTCTTGCAAATAATAAGGCTTCCCCCTCCCGCTCCAGTATTTTGCAACCCTGCATTTTGGGATGATTGGTCACCACCAATTTGTTATATTTCATATGCAACTCAAGAGCTGCAACGCTCCATCTTTTGGGGTCGGCCCCCCCCAGTGCGATAATCTGCTTCCAAATTTGCCACATTGGAAACTTCTACCCCCCCCCCCACACACACGGAAAAAGCATAAAATAGGCGGACCTATTATAAAATCACCAGACTGCAATGCATCCAAAATATTATCAAGACCAACTCTCCTCCCCAAGTCGCAGCCCCGATATGTGGAAATCTGACACGTTGAAGGCACTGTCCTCCAATTTGTCTCTTAGCCTATTAAAGCAAGCTAATTTTCCATTCCTTGAGGGCACAAGGAGAAGGGGAAGACAGAGGACGAGATGGTTGGACAGTGTTTTCGAAGCTAACATGTTTGACCAAATATGCTCAGGTCCAGGCTTCCTCGACCTCAGCCCTCCAGATGTTTTTGGCCTACAACTCCCATGATCCCTAGCTAGCAGGACCAGTGGTCAGGGGTGATGGGAATTGTAGTCTCAAAACATCTGGAGGGCCAACGTTGAGGAAGCCTGTGTGGTCCATGGGGTCATGAAGAGTCAGACACGACTAAACGACTAAACAACAACAACAAAAATTATATTCTGGGCTAGAGACAACACTATGCAATTGAAATGCCTATACACTTTTAGACTGATGTAAAATACAGTAGTATTACTTTGCAATTATGGATATGCCTTTCTGGAGCTGAGGTTAAGCTTGACTGCTTTTATTATATATTTATTCGTTACCTTTCAGAAAAGAGAACTTAAAGCGGCTAAAAAAACCAAAAAAATAACCCTGCAACACCACCGTCAATTTATTTGTATGCCGCCATTCCATAGTTTAAACCCTGCTCGAGGAGGATTACAAGTTGAAAAGACTGGCATAATAACAAAAGTAGCCATAATCAATATATAAAACACCTCAAAAAATACACAGGAAAATTGAACATTTCCTCATAAATCGCCATAGATCTAAATAAATAAATATGCAGAAAATTAATACCAATAACGGCAACAACAACAAAACCAACAAAATCCCCTAAACGATACCCCAGCCCAACATGATAAACTTCAAAACTGAGTTATAATATGTGTGAGTTTAACAGCTATTACAGGGCACCACAGAACACCTGAACTCACCCATGGTCATAATAATGTTCAGTGAAGACTGAACAAAAGGGCTGGAGTTTTTAAAAAATACCGTATGTCTCTAGACACACATGACTAGACATAGACTAAGAAATACAGTGGTTCCTCGGGTTAAGAACTTAATTCGTTCTGGAGGTCCGTTCTTAACCTGAAACTGTTCTTAACCTGAGGTACCACTTTAGCTAATGGGGCCTCCCGCTGCTGCTGCTGCGCAATTTCTGTTCTCATCCTGAGGTAAAGTTCTTAACCCGAGGTACTAGTTCTGGGTTACCAGAGTCTGTAACCTGAAGCGTCTGTAACCCGAGGTACCACTGTTTGTCATTCCCCTTTCTGATTGAGGTCTATCACCCAGAAAAAAACAACACACACACACATAAAGAGAAATCATAGCTTATTTTTAAGGGCCTCTGCTACTCTTGACTATGTAGCAGGGGAGGTCACGACCTCACCACATTAGGCTACATGTGCATTCTCTTCCAGGACCGGCCCTACCATTAGACAGAATGAGGCAATCTTCTTGGGCACCAGGTGCTAGGTTGCAGAGAGCAGTGGCAAGATGGTGAGGGACAGAGCTCTGCATACCATCATATGAACCTGCACCTCCTAAACTAAACTTGCCGCCCTCAGGTGCAGTGGAAGGCTCTGTCATGACTCCTGTATTGAAGTGAGATTGAGCTGCCAGCTTCTGTGCACGGAATGGGAAGGGGCGCTGTTCTTCGCCTCAGGCGGCAAAATGTAATGGGCCAGCTCTGCACAAGATTTAAACTACAGTGGAGGGCTTCTTGACATGGAAATCGAGGCCTAGATGCTAGCCAGTCACATTGAGGGCCGATGCAGAATGTGGCATCTTCTTTGTTCCTGACTGGTATCTTCACAACCTGAGTTTCTACGAACCGCTTTGAGGGAGTTCATTTTATGAAGAAAGCAGGTAGATTTTAAAGAAACCAAAAACATAAAATTGCTACGGCAAAACCACACGTGAAAGCCGTAGGCTGCTATCCTGGAGGTCATCCAAATACAGTGGTACCTCAGGTTAAGAACTTCCGGAGGTCCGTTCTTAACCTGAAACTGTTCTTAACCTGAGGTACCACTTTAGTTAATGGGGCCTCCTGCTGCTGCTGCACGATTTCTGTTCTCATCCTAAAGCAAAGTTCTTAACCCAAGGTACTATTTCTGGGTTAGCGGAGTCTGTAACCCGAAGTGTTTGTAACCCGAGGTACCACTGTACGAATTACTGTGTGTTCAGCGTAGCAATATCACCAAAATAATGCAGGAATGTCAGAAAAGCAATACTATGGATTAACCAGGGCAGCGGTTCTCAAAAGTTCAACAGCATGTCCTGTGCATGAAGCCCATTGAGCCCTATCTTAAGCTCCATTATTTTTTAATACTGAATTTAGGCCGCCCTGTGCTAATATGTTTGTAAGTGAAGTTCCCTTCCCCAAGGAATGGGTGGATAGCACACATGAGGGAATTCTCAGGTATGGAGAAGTCAGGAAAAGTTGAAAGAGGATCCCCCTCAAAGAGTGTAAAATACTATTGAGTATGCACGCCTTAATTTTTAATCTGATCCATTCTTCTACATTGGAGGTCGAGGAAGACGGAAGGGAGCCATAGAGAGGGGGTGAAGAGGGAAAGAAATGAAGAGGAAGGTGGTTGTGGTAGCCATACTCCTGACTTCGGACCTCTCCAGACTGGTGTTTTATTCTGGGTGTATTCTGCAACATTTTCTTAGGAATAAAGGTAAAGGGACCCCTGACCATTAGGTCCAGTCATGGCCGACTCTGGGGTTGCGGCGCTCATCTCACTTTATTGGCCAAGGGAGCCGGCGTACAGCTTCCGGGTCATGTGGCCAGCATGACTAAGCCACTTCTGGCGAACCAGAGCAGCGCATGGAAAC
The DNA here is from genome assembly GCF_964270895.1 of Podarcis filfolensis. Lineage (NCBI taxonomy): Eukaryota > Metazoa > Chordata > Lepidosauria > Squamata > Lacertidae > Podarcis > Podarcis filfolensis. The sequence continues at coordinate 43,441,306 of NC_139615.1, forward strand.
GCCGTTTACCTTCCTGCCAGAGCGGTACCTATTTATCTACTTGCCCTTTGACGTGCTTTCGAACTGCTAGGTTGGCAGGAGCAGGGACCGAACAACAGAAGCTCACCCCGTTGCGGGGATTCGAACCGCCGACCTTCTGATCAGCAAGTCCTAGGCTCTGTGGTTTAACCCACAGCGCCACCCGCATCCCTTAAGAATAGTGTTGGATTTATTCCACTTTGTTCCCCGACGCTACCACGTCATTGCTTGTCCGGAAGGGCGACAATACAACAAAAGTGGAACAACCACCCCCTGCCCAAAGAACATTTGTCGTATGAAAAGTTACAAGATTTCACCAAGAAGTTAGAGGTTGTGCGCTTGTTGGGAACGAAAGAGTATGACTGCCCCTGAAACCTTTGCAGTACAGAAAGCAGGACCACACAGGCCGACCGTGAAAGCGTCATGAGCACAAATCATCACAAATGTGCAATAGAAAGGGGGGGTGTTTGGTGGGGTCCTTAGGAAGGTATGATACCCACCCACCCACCAGTGTCTGAACCTGGATGCTATAGACAGGCCAGACAATCACATCAGCACTAGGAGGGCGTGGGTCAGTGCTGGATTTACGTATAAGCTAAACAAACTATAGCTTAGGCAGTGGCATAGCGTGGGTTGTCAGCACCCGGGGCAAGGCAAGTAATTTGCGCCCCCTAACCCGTGGATTTGCGCCCCCTAACCCTAACCTCCAGATGTTGCGCCCGGTGCGGCCGGGCCCCCCTGCACCCCCCACGCTACGCCACTGAGCTTAGGGCCCCACTCTCTTGGGGACCCCCCAAAAAATTAAAGGAGAAAACAACTGGATGTACATTTCCAAAATATAAGATAAAAACAAATAAAATAAAACCTACATAAAGCAACAGTGTTTTGTGTTGTGTAGACTCCTATGATGTAAGTAATGGGCCCCTTTGGCTCCCTAAAATATCACTGGTTTGCTCATTTCTATATATAGGGTGCCTACATTCTGCATGGACTGATTGCATGGCAATATGTAGCATGCAGCTGCAGACTGCAGTGCAGCACAGTTGAATGCAGGTCAAGCTGTTGTACCTGTTATCAAATATTAAAGAGTGCTTGTAGACTGATGATCAGGCAGCATAGATTACGGGTATGAGTCTTATGTCTACTGATTGATTTCATATAATACATAATTTATTTACTTTGATCCCATTATGGCTTTAGATACCTATTAGGTCCATAAATGACCATATAGCATATATTCAGCATACACAAAAAACAGTGACAATTTCTTGTTGACAAAGAACAGCTGGACATATAAAGGACCCTATTACCTTCAGGAGCTTGGGGCAGGCATCCCCAAACTCAGCCCTCCAGATGTTTTGGGACTACAATTTCCATCATTCTTGACCACTGGTCCTGTTAGCTAGGGATGGTGGGAGTTGTAGTCCCAAAACATCTGGAGGGCTGAGTTTGGGGGTGCCTGGCTTAGGGCCTCATCAAACCTAAATTCGGCCCTGGTGTGGGTCATCGATCCCCACATTTCCCTGGCATTGAACAGGTACTGCAAACACTTAAAGGAGCAGCAGTAAGGACCAGCAACCCAAAGCATCTCCATCTTTTCTCCTTCCTCCTATAATAGGCTCATGTAACCCGCACACACCAGCACCACAGCAAAGCTTGTTGTGGGTCACACTTTTATGTCGTGTTAGCAATGTCTCGTTTCCCTTCCTCTTTTTTACGGGCTATTTTTCCCCCAGCGCCCCTCACCCAGTTCTTGCCCATGTCTATGGCCGCCTGCCAGAGTTCTCAGAGGTTCATTTGTATATTTTGCCACAGCACCTACACGAAAGTTGCGTGTGAGTTGTTGTTGTTATATATTTATTTATTTATACCCTGCCTTTTTCCCTGATGGAACTCAAGGGGGCTTACAGATACAAACAAGAATCACTAACAACAAACCTGAATATAAGGTTACCAGTTTTTTTTTCAATGAATCCGGGGACACTTTTCAACTTCAATGGATTTTGTATGGGGACTGATTTGTAAATCTGGAGACTGTCCCCGGGAAAAGGGGATATCTGGTAACCCTACCTTGATTAAGAGTATAGACATATATAAAACCTGTTTGAAACATACAAATACCGGTAATTACAATAAAAAAAGCACGGCACCAGCCCTTTCATTAAAAACAGACACTTCCCAAAAGCCTGCCGGCAGAAGTACAAGGAAGGAGCCAGTCTAGATTCTCCAGGGAGCGAGTTCCAGAATCTGGGAGCAGTCACTGAGAAGGCCCTTTTCTTTTTGTTTTTTTATTAAAAAAAAGCTCTCTTTTTTGGAAAAGTCAGGCCTGTTCAGTAATGAACAGAGTCAGAAGAGGCTGAATCCTGTCACTAACTACAGTGGTACCTCAGTTTAAGAACTTAATTCGTTCTGGAGGTCCGTTCTTAACCTGAAGCTGTCCTTAACCTGAGGTACCACTTCAGCTAATGGGACCTCCCGCTGCCGCCGCCGCCACACAATTTCTGTTTTCATCCTGAAGCAAAGTTCTTAACCCGAGGTACTATTTCTGGGTTAGCGGAGTCTATAACCTGAAGCGTCTGTAACCTGACGCGTCTGTAACCCGAGGTACCACTGTACACAACAGAACTAGCTTTTGCAAGTTAAGAGGAAAGCCCAATAGCTGCTCAAGCCTTCAGCGAAGTAAAGAAGAAAGCGGCTGTAAATGGGACAATCTTGGGGCGACTATTACAGGCTACGATTCCACGTCACAACACAATGCAGTGATTCAGGACAGATTGATTTCCAGTCCACTGTAATGTGGATTAGGTACTTGGAATTGATTCAGAGAACTGTACACAGTTTACTTACAAAATCTGAAGTTTACCAAGTGATGACTTCATTTTGTTCAGCGGGGGAATCAAACTGATTAATTCCTAACATTAGCACCACTCCCTGAAGAACACACAGCTCAGTTTAGTAAGGAGATGGAAGCTTTTACAGACCATTTCACAGGAAAGAAAAATGTGATCTGAGTGGGCTAAATTTAATGTCTGCTGTCAAGGGTCCTTGCAAACTGTAGGCAGTTTTATCATTTATTTACACACACATGAATAATCCCACAAGTTATTCTGAAATCATATTTTAATTGTGGGCCATCTTGAACTAGATCTTAATGATGACAAGTTGTCACAACAATTGGATCCTGTGTTAGCTTTCCAAAAGACCATTACACAAGTTCAGATATCAAAGTTGGTCAAGCAGCAGCAAGAATAAGAACCTTTAAATTAGTCTTCGACCTCATCAGGACACTACAGATTTATGAATTACAGAGCAGGCCTCTGCATGCCTACTCTGAAGTAAAACCCCACTGAGTTAAAATAGTCTTTGTCTCTTGTAGGTGTTTATAGGTTTTTCATGGTCAACATACTGGAGACATTAATAATAATAATAATAATAATAATAATAATAATAATAATAATAATTTTTATTTATACCCCGCCCTCCCCAGCCAAGGCCGGGCTCAGAGCGGCTTACAAGCAATAATAAAAACAAGTTGAATGATTACAACTTAAAAACAAAATTAAAATACAACATTAAAATATTGAAACATTAAAATATTAAAATGTAGCCTCATCGCAGGAGGAGAAGGAAAGGAAAAAAGAAAGAGAGGGAGGGAATCAAATTGGCTCCAAGCCAAAGGCCAGGCGGAACAACTCTGTCTTACAGGCCCTGCGGAAAGAAATCAGATCCTGCAGGGCCCTGGTCTCATGAGGCAGAGCGTTCCACCAGGCTGGAGCCAGTGTTGAAAAGGCCCTGGCTCTGGTTGAAGCCAATCTAACTTCCTTAGGGCCCGGGACCACTAGGGTGTTGCTATATATGGACCTTGAGGCCCTCCGTGGAGCATACCGGGAGAGGTGGTCCCGTAGGTACGAGGGTCCTAGGCCGTGAAGGGCTTTAAAGGTCAAAAGCAGTACCTTAAATCTGACCCTGTACTCCACCGGGAGCCAGTGCAGTTTGAAAAGCACTGGGTGAATATGCTCCCATGGCAGAGACCCCGTGAGGAGCCTCGCTGCAGCATTCTGCACCCGCTGGAGTTTCTGGGACAGCTTCAAGGGCATTAGGAAACTTTACAAAACTAAAAACTTAACATAGGCAGATGGGCACACATTGGTTAGCACAATGAGTGGCTTCCACATAATTAATCTAAACAAAATAGACATAATAAAGGTTACTGGGGGAGGTGCAGTAAAAATCCCAACGTTTGCCTGCTCGGCCAGGAAAGTAATATTCCAAAGTTGCAGAAAATGGCCACATTCTGTGTTGACAGAGCATGTTGTCCTCCTTGGACCCTTTGTGAGAGTCTTCCTCTCATTATTATTATTTCTATATACAGTGGTAACTTGGTTCTCAAATGCCTTGGTTCTCAAACGCCCAAAACCCGGAAGTAAATGTTCCGATTTCCGAACGCTTTTCAGAAGCCAAACGTCTGATGTGGCTGTCAGCTATTGTTTCCAGGGCACCTGCACCAGTTAGAAGCTGCACCTTGGTTTTCGAACATTTCGGAAGTCAAATGGACTTCGGGAACGGATTAAGTTTGGCGCTCTTGTTTTTGCTATTTATTTTGCGCTTTTGTTTTTGAGGCTTTTTTGGTTAATTTGTTTTTGTGACTGTGTGGAACCCAGTTCACCTACTGATTGATTGATTGATTGATTGATTGTGTGACTGCGGAAATGGATAAAAGTCCGCCATCCAAACAATGACTATCATCAGTGCAGGTAAGAGAAAAAGAACTTTAATTTTTAACATCTTCCATACTGTCTTACTCATTTTATAGTACAGTAAAGCACATCAAAATGCAAGTAGATAAATAGGTACCGCTCCGGCGGGAAGGTAAACGGCGTTTCCGTGTGCTGCTCTGGTTCGCCAGAAGCAGTCATGCTGGCCACATGACCCAGAAGCTGTACGCCGGCTCCCTCGGCCTATAGAGCGAGATGAGCACTGCAACCCCAGAGTCAGTCACGACTGGACCTAATGGTCAGGGGTCCCTTTACCTTTACTTTACATTGATTATTACTGTACTTTCATTTTATGGATCCAAAGTTTTGTTAATTATTCATGTTCTATGGGGGAAATTCTGAGTTTCTGCAGAAAGCTCTACTATTATTCCTCTTGGTCGTGACCTGTCTAAATATTTCTCAAAGCTGGAAAGATGCTTTGACCTTTGCTCGAGATGCGTGGTACAAGAAAGCCTTGCTTCTCATCACCCAGGAAAATCCCACACATGATCTTAGGGCTACCAGGGGCAAAGCATCCTCAGATGATTTTGCTGCAGTGAGCTGACCTTCATATGACCTACATGAACAAACACATGATAAACTGCTTAGTCCTGCCAAGTATGACTTCATTTTGGAAGAACTACTGAGTTGCATTCTTGTTTGGGCCCCCTCGGTGCTCCTCAACTGTACGTCTGTTCGTATTGTTTCCCACTTGGGACTTGTGCTATAATAGATATGTTGTTGTTCTTTAGTCGTTTAGTTGTGTCCGACTCTTCATGACCCCATGGACCAGAGCACGCCAGCCACTCCTGTCTTCCACTGCCTCCCGCAGTTTGGTCAAACTCATGCTGGTAGCTTCGAGAACACTGTCCAACCATCTCGTCCTCTGTCGTCCCCTTCTCCTTGTGCCCTCCATCTTTCCCAACATCAGGGTCTTTTCCAGGGAGTCTTCTCTTCTCATGAGGTGGCCAAAGTCTTGGAGCCTCAGCTTCAGGATCTGTCCTTCCAGTGAGCACTCAGGGCTGATTTCCTTAAGAATGGATAGGTTTGATCTTCTTGCAGTCCATGGGACTCTCAAGAGTCTTCTCCAGCACCATGATTCAAAAGCATCAGTTCTTCGGCGATCAGCCTTCTTTATGGTCCAGCTCTCACTTCCATACATCACTACTGGGAAAACCATAGCTTTAACAATACGGACCTTTGTCGGCAAATAGAACCATAGAATTGTAAAGTTGGAAGGGACCAAGAGAGTCATCTAGCCCAACCTTCTTGCACTGCAGGAATCTCAACATGTGGCCCCTCCCATCCGATTTGTAACCGTACCAGACCCTGCTTAGCTTTGCAAATGTGCCAGCAGCTTTATTGCTGCACCACTAATATAGTTTTAGATGTCGCATTTTCTCTGCTCTGGAGGCCCACTTCGGTTGATTTCTTCTCTGTATTCATATCCTTGTTGTTTACGTAAATAAACATTACAAAATAAAAGATGATTGCTGAGTTGTCTCACCTTGAGATCCTTTGGGAATCTTCAACATAGACAATATTTCTGCAATTCAGCACAGATGCTTTAGCTGTGATTCCAGCATTGGACTAGAAATCAGTGGTGTCCAAACTTTTTTCAATGAAGTGAAGGACCATGAGGGCCAACCAAAGTTGCTGAGCTTTTTTTAGGATTGAAATTCTTAAGCTTTCTTTAGGATTGAAGTTCTTGATTGAAGTTGTTGTGAGGTTTTTGGGGGATTTTATCCCACAAAATAAGCTGCCGCAGGGGCCGGATTAAACCAAGCGGAGGGCCAGATTAGGCCCCCCAAACGGACTTTGGACATGCCTGGACTAGATGATGCTTGGGGTCTACAATTCTATGATTCTATGATAATCATGGAAATCTGGGAGAAATTTAAGAGAATGCTTAAACACCCCCCCCCCCCCGGTTTATTAACTTAATTTAGAAATAGCGTTACAAGTGTAAAAAGCGCGAGGCAGCAAGGCTCACACTTGAGAGAGCATGAACAGGCCTTTGTATTCCAAGCACAAATCCTATCCTAGCCTCTTGTCGGTTCCCAGTGGTTCATTTGCACAGAATCCTCTGTTCTACTTCATTGCGGTACGAAGATCACTTTAGTAACTCGGGGAATGTCAATTTCTCGCCCACCGAAGGCCTTCAAGGTCACTTTTCTCTCCTCGGTGTCGTTTTTAAAGAAAGTTCTACTTATAAACAGGAGATTCCTTCTCGTCCTGCTCTCAAAAAGTCATACAAGTTTATTCTTTTAAATTAATTTAAACCAGATGTGTTCACTGCTTGGAACTGGAGCAAGGAATGTCAAGCTGCTGCTGGTTGTCATATATTGAGCTCTTTGGAATTATGAAGAATGGTTAGGCAAAGTGCTTTCCCTCGATCGCTCTCCGCATCGCAGCGGGGGGAAGCCGATGGAACACAGAGGCATTTCTCTCGCTTACAAAAGGATTTTTTTCCAGCAGTTTGATTGCAAAACTGAGGAGGAGGCATATAGGGCGACATTGCGCTCCTTTTTTCTCCTTATTCTCTTTACAACTGCTTGTATCAAAACAACTGCAAACCCTAAAGGTAAAGGGACCCCTGACCATTAGGTCCAGTCGTGGCCGATTCTGGGGTTGTGGCGCTCATCTCGCTTTATTGGCTGAGGGAGCCGGTGTACAGCTTCCTGGTCATGTGGCCAGCATGACTAAGCCGCTTCTGGCGAACCAGAGCAGCGCACGGAAACGCCGTTTACCTTCCCGCTGGAGTGGTACCTATTTATCTACTTGCACTTTGACGTGCTTTCGAACTGCTAGGTGGGCAGGAGCAGGGACCGAGCAACGGGAGCTCACCCCGTCGCGGGAATTCGAACCGCCGACCTTCTGATCGGCAAGTCCTAGGCTCTGTGGTTTAACCCACAGCGCCACCCACATCCCTCCCAACTGCAAACCCTACTGTAGCATAAACAATGCTTGCGCGAACTACGTTAGGATGGATCTGTGGAGGAAGCTGGTCCCCTCTCAGTGAGCGTTGGACATCTCTGGATTGAGGTGGTGGCAGGGAGAGGAATAGAAGAGTGTGCGAGATGTATGTGTCTCTGTTAACAATATTAGTAGTAGTGTTTATCCCCTAGAAGTGAGCAGGCAGAATATTACAGCGTGTGTGTATGGATAAAAAAGTTGTGTACCACCCCCAGCCTCTGCAAGATTCCCAGGGGTTCCAGTGTCTGTGTTCCTTTAGAGCATGGGTAGGCAAACTAAGGCCTGGGGGCCGGATCCGGCCCAATCGCCTTCTAAATTTGGCCCGCGGATGGTCCGGGAATCGGTGTGTTTTTACAGGAGTAGAATGTGTCCTTTTATTTAAAATGCATCTCTGGGTTATTTGTGGGGCATAGGAATTAATTCATTCCCCCCCCCCCAAAATATAGTCCGGCTTCCCAGAATGTCTGAGGGACAGTGGACCGTCCCCCAGCTGAAAAAGCTTGCTGACCCCTGCTTTAGAGAATTGAGACACAGCGGAGATGGTCGTAGCTTTAAGAAATATGGTTTATTCACCTATTTACACCTTCAGTCTGCATGGAGGGAGTCCAGATCGTACAGCATGGTCGAGAGGGGTTTGTACCCCACAGCAGTGCAGCCAGCCTTCAGCCAGTCTGCCCAAGATGGATTCCTTCCTTCCTTCTCCTCCTCCTCTTCAGAACACCCTGCTAAAAGACTCTCTTTTCCTGTCACCTCGCACCCAGTTACCTTGGCAACCTTCCAACCCCCGTCTCTGTTCACACCACCACCGCAAGGCCGAGAAGTGGGTCTTGAAGTCTGGGCAGCCCAGGACCTCCAAACACACTGCCCAGGCTTGCGTCCAGAAGAGGTTCACTTTGGTGCTGAATATCCAAGTGATTTGATTTCACACTCCATCATCTCTCAAGACGGAAGGATGACAACCACAATACAGTGGTACCTTGGGTTACATATGCTTCAGGTTACATACACTTCAGGTTACAGACTCCGCTAACCCAGAAATAGTACCTCGGGTTAAGAACTTTGCTTCAGGATGAGAACAGAAATCGTCCTCCGGCGGCGCAGCAGCAGCAGGAGGCCCCATAAGCTAAAGTGGTGATTCAGGTTAAGAACAGTTTCAGGTTAAGAACAGACCTCTGGAACGAATTAAGTACTTAACCCAAGGTACCACTGTACATGTGTGTGTACACAAACCAGCTTCCAGACAGAGAAAAAAAATCTGAAGACAACTTCTCATTTAAAAACTCCTCCTTGTACCATCTGGGACATAAAGGAAGATCACACAACCTCTCTTAGCCCTTTCAGCAGCCAAGCAGAAAGTTGCCAGCAATTGCAACGAAGGGGTGCTGTGAAGAATCATAGAGCCATCAAAGAGGCATTGTGCTCTCTTCTCCGCTTCCTCAAGTACATCTGAATCTCTACTGCATCTCCTAAAACAGGTGGCTTTGCAGATATTGCTGGGACTACAACTCCCATAATCCCCAACCACTGGCCTGAGAGGTGGAGGGAGGTCAAACTTCAATAGCACCTGAAGGACTACAGGTACTGCAAAGGCACATCCAACCTTGAGGACAGAGGACATTTTTCACCAAACGCAAGTAAGATCGTACAGAAAAAGACAGACAAAAACTCTGATCTAGACAACATGGCCTCCATCTTTTTCTTTTTTTATTTTCTTCAAATTTAAAAACTGCTTGGCAATATTACTGACGAAACACAGGAGTGTTGCTTCAGGTGTCAGTGAATCCTTGGGGAAAAAAGAGAACAGCGTTTTGTACACTGTTTGGGCTCTGGCAGGAAGTGGGCAAGCAACATGGCAGCACAGCTGAAGACCACATTCAAGAAAAGCCACCAATGTAAAGGGTTTGGGTATTTGTCTTGCTTCCTCCAGGAGCAGTCTTTTCAAATGTGCTTCCAGAGGGTTGCTTTGAAGAAAAATAGGGTAGTTCCAAAGGGAAAAGGTCACACGAGAGCTTTGTGTTCCCCTTTCGGTTCCCGTTTGGGGCAGCGGAGAAAGGAGGCCTTTCGGTAACAGAGGGGACTCGAAACCGCACGCCAACTTTTGACCTTTGCACAGCGCAGGAACGGCAACGAAAGAAAATATCCCGTGAAGAAAGGTGTCTCTGAGACCAGCCATGGTGGAGGCGGTGCCTTTAAGAGCTGGCATTTCACCGCTACACCCTTTAGCCTTGAAACGTACATAGCAAGTTGTCCAGATATGCCCAAGGCTGGACCGTGTGATGGTGCCGTGTCCAGTCACCGTTCTTGGCAGACGAGGAGGGCTCACCGGCGCCTGAAGGCTCGCGATATTCTCCAGGCGTTGGGCTCTTCGTAGCGGTTGTAAAGGGGCTCCAGACGCTGCTGCTTCTTCTGCTTGCTGAGTTTTGTGGGGTCAGAGACCTTGAAGAAGGCAGGGGCGAACTCCACCAGCCAGCGGGGGTCGATGGTGGTGACCTCCCGCATATACTCTTTAGTGGTGAGCACCAACTCATGATACACCACCCTGCAGGGAAAGGGGGACAGGTGAGTTAGGCCATCCCTCTCTCCCCAAAATGCGGCTCACTCTAAAAACCCTTTCCTCTATGTGCAATATGAAGGTAGATCCCCAACACCAGGCATGGCCAAACCTGGGCCTCCAAAATATAAGACAAAAAACAAATAAAATAAAACCTACATACAGCAACAGTGTTTTGTGTTGTGTAGGCTCCTATGATGTAAGTAATGGGCCCCGCCTGCTAGCCTTCTCCCTAAAATATCACTGGTTTGCTCATTTCTATATATAGGATGCCTACATTCTGCATGGACTGGTTGTACGGCAATATGTAGCATGCAGCTGCAGACTGAAGTGCAGCACAGTTGAATGTAGGTCAGGCTGTTGTATCCATTATTAAAGAGTGCTTGTAGACTGATGATCAGGCAGCATAGACTAAGGGTATGAGTCTTATGCCTACTGATTGATTTCATGTTATACATAATTTATTTACTTTGATCCCATTATGGCTTTAGATACCTATTAGGTCCATAAATGACCGTATAGCATATATTCAGCACAAAAAAACCAGCGACAATTTCTTGTTGACAAAGGACAGCTGGGCATATAAAGGACCCCATTACCTTCAGGAGCTTAGGGCAGGCACCCCCAAACTCAGCCTTCCAGCTGCTTTGGGACTACAATTCCCATCATCCCCGACCACTGGTCCTGTTAGCTAGGGATGATGGGAGTTGTAGTCCCAAAACACCTGGAGGGCCAAGTTTGGCCATGCCTGCCCTACACCAAGGTTATCTATACGGCATTGTTTCTTGAACTTGGGTCCCCCAGCTGTTGCCGGACTACAACTCCCATCATCTCTGACCACTGACCCCGCTAGCTAGGGATGATGGGAGTTGTAGTCCCAAAACACCTGGAGGGCCAAGTTTGGCCATGCCTGCCCTACACCAAGGGTATCTATACGGCATTGTTTCTTGAACTTGGGTCCCCCAGCTGTTGCCGGACTACAACTCCCATCATCTCTGACCACTGACCCCGCTAGCTAGGGATGATGGGAGTTGTAGTCCCAAAACACCTGGAGGGCCAAGTTTGGCCATGCCTGCCCTACACCAAGGGTATCTATACGGCATTGTTTCTTGAACTTGGGTCCCCCAGCTGTTGCCGGACTACAACTCCCATCATCTCTGACCACTGACCCCGCTAGCTAGGGATGATGGAAGTCGTAGTCCAATAACACCCGGGGAACCAGGTTTGAGAAACACTGCCATAGGATCAACAAGAACGAGGACATAAATCAGAGCTTGCAGTCTTCAGCAAGGTGACAGCTGGTTTGGAATCCCTCCCCCAAACAAAATTGGCATTGAAATATGACAGGACAAAAGCATGTGTATTTCAAAAGGTCTCCAGGTGACAGGAGCAAATTCCCGCAGGGCTAAGATACCCGTTAAAAATGCATGTCACACTTTTATTTGCATTCACTCTGCTTGCCAACCACACACTCCTTCCTCCTGTAAGAACCACCTAGACCAGGGCTGGGAAAGCATTTTGGCTCCACAAGACAGACCCTTATCAGGATTTGCCTTGCGGACCAAATTTGACCATTGGGCGTCACCACCCACCTGTCAATTAAGTGACATCGCAATTGGCGTCACGCTTTGAAGCCTCAGAGTTGGGACTTCAAAGCACTTTTGCAAGGAGCTTGAAGGTCCCGACTTCAGGACTTCAAAGCCTAGCAAAGTGCATGGGGTGTGCAAGGGATGAAGTTCCCTTGCACTTCTGAATCAAGCTGGACTGATTTCCCTTTGTACCAGCTGATGTGCAGGGGGGGTCAATCCTACTTAGCATCTTCCTTCCCATAATTTAGGGGGTGGGCAATGCTTTGCAGGGAATGGGGAGCTTGCTTTGGTGACTGGGAGAAGCCGCTGGGACCACATAACACCAGTCCTGAGAGATCTGCATTGGCTCCCAGAACATTTCCGAGCACAATTCAAAGTGTTGGTGCTGACCTTTAAAGCCCTAAATGGCCTCGGTCCTGTATACCTGAAGGAGCGTCTCCACCCCCATCGTTCAGCCCAGACACTGAGATCCAGCGCCGAGGGCCTTCTGGCGGCTGCCTCATTGTGAGAAGCGAGGTTACAGGGAACCAGACAGAGGGCCTTCTTGGTAGTGGTGAAGTGAAGGAAATAAGCAGCTATCCTATCTTTAAAAGATATCTGAAGGCTGCCTTGTTTAGGGAAGTTTTTAACATTTAATGCTGTATTGTTTTTAACACTCGATTGGGAGCTGCCCAGAGTGGCTGGGGAAACTCAGCCAGATGGGCGGGGTATAAATAATAAATTATTACTACTACTACTACTACTACTACTATTACTACATGCCACTTCCCAGGAGTGCAGTCAAATCAAGTCCTTTGCAAGCCTCCCCGTGTGGTTCTGTTCAACAGTAAATGGGGTTGAAGCCCATGATCTCCCCCTTAACTTTCAACTGTGCCATACAAACATCCCTTTTCTTGGTAGAAACAATGACGTCCGGCAGCCCCAGCCTCCTTACCATTCAGGCTGGCGGTTGAAGAGGGCACTTGAGGGGTGGATGTAGACGACCTGCTGGTCAATCAAGGTCCGGTAGCCCTCCTGGGGATCCTTCTTGGCGGCATTCCGGAAGAAACCACTGCAAATGGCTTTCTGGACGCGTACGGTGGCTTTCCCACATGACACTACATCCAGCTTGTGCCTGTCCAACCAGAGGAGTAGTGGAAGAGTTTAGAACAGAAGCTTCAGTTGATGCAAATCCAAGCTACCCTACACCCAAGTCCACACACAAACTCCACAGCTAAAACTTTGCCACGATCCCCAGGAAAGCGCTCTGCTCTAGAGTTTTGCCCAGCTCAAAAACTTATGTTCAACTTTTTGAAATTAGATTATCTTCATCGGGTGTACTATTTCTGCTGCTCTAGTGCTTAGCGGAAGCGACGCGGGTGGTGCTGTGGGTTAAACCACAGGGCCTAGGACTTGCCGATCAGAAGGTCGGCAGTTTGAATCCCCGCGACGGAGTGAGCTCCCGTCACTCAGTCCCTGCTCCTGCCAACCCAGCAGTTCAAAAGTACGTCAAAGTGGAAGTAGATAAATAGGTACCACTCCAGCGGGAGGGTAAATGGCGTTTCCATGCGCTGCTCTGGTTCGCCAGAAGAGTTTAGTCATGCTGGTCACATGACCCGGAAGCTGTATGCTGGCTCCCTCGGCCAGTAAAGCGAGATGAGCACCACAACCCCAGAGTCGGCCACGACTGGACCTAATGGTCAGGGGTCCCTTTACCTTGCCTACCATGAGCACATTCTTAACTAATTAAGACTAGGGCTGGGCAATGTCTGGCTGTGTGTTTGCCTCCTTGCGAGTAAGCGGGGCAGCCAGTCTCTGTCCTCCTGAGCGACCAATGGGGAGGAAAGAGACTGGTCGCCCCCCCCCCCCTGCTTGCTCGCTTAGAGGCAAACTCGCAGCGAGGCAGGCAGACGAGAGAGCAGGCGATTTGAGCTGAGAATATATCATAGCGCTGCCAGCACAGCGCAGATAGGCAGGCAGGTGTGCTGGCAGTGGCCGGGGAGAAGAAGAGAAGAAGAGTTTGGATTTCATATCCCGCTTTATCACTACCCTAAGGAATCTCAAAGCGGCAAACATTCTCCTTTCTTTCCTCCCCCACAACAAACACTCTGTGAGGTGAGTGGGGCTGAGAGACTTCAAAGAAGTGTGACTGGCCCAAGGTCACCCAGCAGCTGCATGTGGAGGAGCAGGGAAGCGAACCCGGTTCACCAGATTATGAGTCTACCGCTCTTAACCACTACACCACACTGGAGCTGTGATGTATTGCCAGTTCAAAAGGTCTGAAACCGGTATCGTGATCTGAACATCATACAGGCTTCGGACGATGAACTGAAAACCGGCCAGCTCTAATTAAGACTCTGAAAGCTGAGATGCCTTTGGGAGAACTGACACACAGAATGGATGCTTCCTCCATTGTCTCCCCCACCCCAAGGAAGCAATAGAAGAAGAAAATTAAAATACAATTAAAAAATCCATATCGGCACTGATCGTAATGGATGTCCCGGCTCCCATCTTCAACCACGAATCCACCAGCGAGCTGCAGACCACCTGAACAAAGTTCATGGATCACTGGTCCATGACAGTTTGAGAACATCCTGTTCTAGCACATTTCTCCTGTCTGTGGCCAGACCCTTACCTATCCATGATGCCCAACATCTGTTTGCGAATATCCTGGGCACGGCGCAGCGAGCGGGCTTGGATGAAGTTCTCATAGCACCAGGGATTGGAGAACTTGTTGTTCTTCCAGGAGTTGTACACGGCCAGAAGCGTGAGGTGGTCCCCTTCCGTCTGGTGAAACTTGGCTTTCTTCTGGTCAGCGAGAGCTTGCTTGTCCTACAACACACATAAGCAAAACAGGAAGTGAGCTTTCTCCAGCAGCCCCCCTGCCATCAGGAACAGCAAAAGAACAGGGACAGAACTCCGGCTTATAAGGAATCGGTTTCTGGAGGAGCCAATATATTTTACCTAAAATTTACAAAATTGCAACAAGTACATGCACAAAATGGTAGTATCTACGCAGGTCAGCTAAAAAAAGGCACAATCGCAAATATTTTTAACAACATTTACAGTCATGTCTTGGAAGTCGAACGGAATCCGTTCTGGAAGTCCGTTTGACTTTCAAAACGTTCAGAAACCAAAGCGTGGCTTCCAATTGGTTGCAGGAAGCTCCTGCAACCAATCAGAAGCCCCGTCAGACATTCGGGTTCCAAAGAACGTTCGCAAACCAGAACACTCAATTCCAGGTTTGTGGCGTTCAGGAGCCAAAATGTCCGAGTACCAAGGTACGACTATATAGCCTTTGAACAAATCATTGGAACCCATCACCCAATTTTCTGTAGTCATTATTTGTTACTGCACTATTTTAAGGGGCTGGCATTACCAAGGGATTTGTGCTAATGTTTCTGGACAGATGCAGACAGACTGTGGGGTGTGGGAAGAGAATTGGTTTGCCTTCTATTACACTGGCACCTTCAATTACTTGTGCAAACTGAACACACAAACTGTTTCTATATATATGCATTTCAACACCACATTTTGATTTTCATCTCTAGTTGATGAAGCAATTCAAGGCTGGCTGGCTCATGACACAAACTGAACAAAAGTTGCACATTTTATTGGACATCAGCTCAGCTGCAAGGGGCCACTGCCTATGCTCCTTCCCCCTTTTGACATAATTTTAGGCTCTGTACACCTTCTAGAGCGGGTGTGGGGAACCTCTGGCCCTCCAAATGTTGCAGAAATACAACTCCCATCAACCCCAACAAGTATCGCCAACGGCCAGGGATGATGGGAGATGTAGTTTAGAAACACCTGGAGGGCCAAAGGTCCCCTACATCTGCTCTAGAGTAAGGCATCTGACCTGCTGAAATATCTGCTAAGTATGGGACGGACAATATCAAATAATGGTCAAGTATTTAAAACATTCGCTTATTACAATCGTTAACACAAGGGAGTCAATGATAATTCAACATTAGTTAACAGGGAATCAATCACAGCTAACTGACACATCAAACCTGCGCACTTCCTTGTGTGCCCGATCTACTTCTTCTTCTTGTCGATTTTTGTCATTTTGAATTTACTGACATGCTCTGTTGTTTTGTACATTTGGTATTTCCAATGTTCTCCTTGTTTAATGTTGCGAAGCTTCGTTGCAAGCCTTTTTGAGCACAGCTCAAAAGCGGCACATAAAGTCAAAAAATTAATCAATTTTCCAAAACAAGGAGTTGATGCCCAGTAACTCTAGCTGCGCAAAGTGAATCCGTGACAGGGAACTGCAGTCTCCCACATCTAGGTCCGATTCACTACCCACCAGACCAGCACTCCATGTTCTTTTCCTCTTCCCTGGCGCTGGCCCAGCTGCGACCAGTGCCAGGCTGCCTTGAGAGTCCAATCCCCCCAAACATGCCCATTTACCTTGGGTCGGTAGAAGACGTTCTGCACCGACAGCATGGAGACAATGGTGAGCATTTCCTCGCTGCATCCCAGATGCACCGACATGATGAGCATCTTGCACAACATGGGCTCCAGGGGGAACTCGGCCATCTGTCGGGAAGGAAGGGAACGGCATTCACAGCTGGTTATTTCTTCGAATCTGCGCAGCCTCCCCAAGCAGTGGCAGTCAACCTGATTGTAGCAAACCACTGAACTTTGGTGGTTTTTTTTGCGGGAGGAGTGGAGGGCAGGAACAGAATGCCCCAAGTACTTGCACACACATTTCAATACTCCCTCTTTTGATTTCCATTTCTACCTTATGAAGCTGGTTATCTGGTATAGCTATCATAACTGAAGCTCTTCCTTCTGAGACGGTTCCCAGAGCATACCAGGCAAATCCAGTGCTAGGGACCTCTAACCATCCCTTGCTCCAGTGCTGCACAGGGAGATTTCCCCCACCCGCCCAAAGTCAGGGCAGGGCACAAGGGTTTAGCACACCCTCAATGGATTTCAGGACTCTGGCAAGCTCAGCCAGCTTGTTCTCTCCTTTTGTTAAACAAGTTTCTAGTTCTTATGGGTGAGAAATTAGAGATACCGTATTTTTCGCTCTATAAGACGCACCTAGTTTTTGGAGAAGGAAAAGAAGAAAAAAAATATTCTGAATCTCAGAAGCCAGAACAGCAAGAGGGATCGCTGCGCAGCGAAAGCAGCGATCCCTCTTGCTGTTCTGGCTTCTGGGATAGCTGCGCAGCCTGCATTCACTCCATAAGACACACACACATTTCCCCTTACTTTTTAGGAGGGAAAAAGTGAGTCTTATAGAGCAAAAAATACGGTACGTATCATCTATCTTCTGTTTCTGGTACAATCTGAGGGAGAAAGGCTGAGCAGACCTTTCCAGATCACTGGGGTACGGAGAACAGGGTTTCTAACACCCTCTGCGGCTCCTTCTCCCCCATACTGCTGCATCTATTCTGGTCTATTTCCACTATTCCCAGATCTAAACTGGCTCACAGTATGTTTCTGAGCACAATTCAAAGTGTTGGTGCTGGCCTTTATAGCCCTAAACAGCCTTGGCCTAGTATACCTGAAGGAGTGTCTCCACCCCCATTGTTCAGCCCAGACACTGAGGTCCAGCTCCGAGGGCCTTCTGGTGGTTCCCTCACTGTGAGAAGCGAGGTTACAGGGAACCAGGCAGAGGGCCTTCTCGGTAGTGGCACCCACACTGTGGAAGGCCCTCCAATCAGATGCCAAGGAGATAAATAACTATACAACTTTAAGAAGACATTTGAAGGCAGCCCTGTATCTGGAAGTTTTTTTTAATGTTTGATGTTTTAATTTGCTGGAAGCAACCCAGTCAGATGGGCGGCATATAAATAATCACAATCAAAATCCCAGAATTTTAATGCAATAACAAATAAGGAGGAGCAGCAAATGTAAGCAGACTCAAGTTGCTTATTCTAGCTGCAAACACTAGGTTCTACACGTAGTGTTTACCAAAGATTCCTTGAGCTTGGATATCCCATCACCCCCCAGCCATGAGACCTGAACAACGCAGGGCCTACCCGGCGTCCCAGTCGGGTGAGCAGCCCCTCGTCATCCAGGGCACCCAGAGTGTACAGCTGCTCCATTGCGGTGATCAGAGTTTCCATTGGCGGAGCATCCATGAAATCAAAGGAGAGCAGGTCGTTGATTCCCATAGCCTGTGTGTGTGCGTGAGAGAGAGGGAGGAGAGAACATGAGGTGTGCTGTACAAACATCTAGATAAAAAAGGTAAAGGTAAATGACTAATTCATCATGCGAAAGGCTGGGCTGGATGAATCCCTAGCCGGAATTAAGATTGCCGGAAGAAATATCAACAACCTCAGATATGCAGATGACACAACTTTGATGGCAGAAAGTGAGGAGGAATTAAATAACCTTTTAATGAGGGTGAAAGAGGAGAGCGCAAAATATGGTCTGAAGCTCAACATCAAAAAAACCAAGATCATGGCCACTGGGCCAATCACCTCCTGGCAAACAGAAGGGGAAGAAATGGAGGCAGTGAGAGATTTTACTTTCTTGGGCAAACTGCGGGAGGCAGTGGAAGACAGAAGTGCCTGGAGTGCTCTGGTCCATGGGGTCACGAAGAGTCGGACACGACTAAACGACTAAACAACAACAAAAGACCCCTGGACAGTTAAGTCCAGTCAAAGGCGACTATGGGGTTGTGGCACTCATCTTGCTTTCAGGCCGAGGGAGCTGGCGTTTGTCCGCAGGCAGTTTTCCAGGTCATGTGGCCAGCATGACTAAACCGCTTCTGGCACAGCAGGACACCGGGACAGAAGCCAGAGCGCATGGAAACGCCGTTTACCTTCCCACTGCAGTGGTACCTATTTATCTACTTGCACTGGCATGCTTTCAAACTGCTAGGTTGGCAGGAGCTGGGACAGAGCAACGGGAGCTCACTCAGTCGCAGGGATTCGAACCGCCGACCTTCTGATCGGCAAGCCCAAGAGGCTCAGTGGTTTAGACCATGCCTTGTACAAACATCTTCCACTGCCCTGACCAAACGAAAAGAACGCAGCTCAAATGCTACAAACGGAAGGAAGGTTCATTTTACAAGGCGCTACAAAATGCTCTGCAAGGCTTTTCTTGAGATGGCTCCTCCATAAGATACCAGCTGCTGCGTCACCAGCGCCTACCTTAAGGGACAGCACAGTGCTGGCCAAGTTGGTCCTCTGGATCTCAGGCACGTTGGTGGTGAGCATCTCGTCGCGGTAGGCCCGCTCTGTGTACAGCCGGTAGCACTTGCCTGGCCCGGTTCTCCCAGCCCTCCCAGCTCGCTGCTTGGCTTGGGCCTGCAGGAATCATAGATAAGAAACCAGGTCAGCGAATTACTTTCTCCCCTCGCCCCCTTTTCTATAATTTTTATTAGGTTTTCTGTTCTACATTTTAGGATATTCATTTAAGCAACCTTAAAATATCAATGCCTTCCCTTCTTCTCTTTCCATGGTTTATTCTGCATAACGTAAATCCCTGCGTATTTTATATAAACTAAACCATTCAGTTTTCCATTATTATATCCACTATTGAATTTATCTTAATGCTGCCCATGTTTGACCAAACTGCGAGAGGCAGTGGAAGACAGGAGTGCCTGGCATGCTCTGGTCCATGGGGTCACGAAGAGTTGGGACACGACTAAACAACTAAACAACAACAACAACATTCACCTAATAGCACAAGCAGACAAATCATTTTCTTCTCCGTATTTCATAGGGCTGAGCAAGAGAAATCCATCACATCTGCCAACAGAAATTCTTCTATTTTCCACGGACGCCAGTCGCTGATCTTGTGTAGAACAGCCACCCAGCCACGTACCTGAGAAATCGGTGTCACAACCAGCTGGTCAATTCCTGTCTTTGAGTTGTATACTTTCTGCTTCACAAACCCAGGGTCCACCACGTAATAGATGCCGTCAATTGTGAGCGAAGTTTCAGCGATGTTCGTGGCAATGACCACCTAGATAGGACGAAAGGGACAGACACGCAGCCTGGGTCAGACAGCATGCTAAACAGGAGGCAGCAAAAGCCTCCACAGACCGGCCCAGAAGGGAACTTTCACAGGAATCGTATTGCGGGGGGGGGGGGCATCCCTGCCAGAAAGTGGTGGAAGCAGCTACCTTTCGACTCCCTGGGGGAGCTGGGTCAAAGATGCGTGTCTGCATCTCGCTAGGCAGGGCCGAGTAGACGGGCAAGATGATCAGCTCAGGGACGTCAGGACCCAGGGATTTCATTCGCTCATAGAGGATCTCGCAGGCCGTGTCGATCTCCTCCTGGCCAGTCAAAAACACCAGGATGTCTCCTGCAGAACAGAAAAACGGTTCCTCCGATTAGCTCCACCCGCAGGCAGGCCAGGGCACAACATTTACAACTTCAGGAACAGATAATAATAATAATAATAATAATAATAATAATAATAATAATGTTTATTATTTATACCCCTCCCATCTGGCTGGGTTTCCCCAGCCACTCTGGGCGGCTTCCAACCGAATATTAAAAACAATACAGTGTCAGACATTAAAAACTTCCCTAAATAGGGCCGCCTTCAGTTGTATTTTAAAAGTAAAATAGTTGTTTGTTGCCTTGACATCTGCTGGGAGGGCGTTCCACAGGGCAGGCACCACTACTGAGAAGGCCCTCCGCCTGGTTCCCTGTAACCTCACTTCTTGCAGTGAGGGAACTGCCAGAAGGCCCTCGGCGCTGGACCTCAGTGTCCGGGCTGAACAATGGGGGTAGAGACGCTCCTTCAGGTATACAGGACCGAGGTTGTTTAGGGCTTCAAAGGTCAGCACCAACACTTTGAATTGTGCTCGGAAAAGTACTGGGAGCCAATGAAGATAAAAAGTATGAAATTGGCCAGTTTTCACAAACTCAGCTTCGTTTAAATCGACGGGAAAGCAAACTTCGGGCCCTTACGGCTGTCAAAGCAAGCTTGAAAATTTGTGGTTAGGTGGGTGCCAAACTGACAGCTTTGCATGATTTGCTGTGCCTGAAGGAGGAGGGTTTAGGAGGGTTCAGCATAAACAGAGTAGTCGTCGTCTTCTCTGATCACTTGTAGCTGAGTGAGATTGTCTTCCATGAACACGGGCTTAACAGGGAGTCCGTAAATGACTATAGAGTAGTATTGTTTGGGGAAATGTAGCTTCTCGTTTGCAAGATGGGTGCACATAGGAGGGTAGTGTGCTACAGATCTGGGATAGCTCAGCTGGTAGAGCATGAGACTCTTAATCTCAAGGTCGTGGGTTCGAGCCCCACATTGGGCAAAAGATTCCTGCACTACCCTTGTGGCCCCTTCCAACTCTACAATTCTATTATTCTAGGATAGGTAAAGGACTCCTGATCATTAGGTCCAGTTGTGGCTGACTCTGGGGTTGCGGCGCTCATCTCGCTTTATTGGCCGAGGGAGCCGGTGTACAGCTTCCGGGTCATGTGGCCAGCATGACTAAGCCGCTTCTGGCGAACCAGAGCAGTGCATGGAAACGCCGTTTACCTTCCCACCGCAGCGGTACCTATTTATCTACTTGCACTTTGACGTGCTTTTGAACTGCTAGGTTGGCAGGAGCAGGGACCGAGCAATGGGAGCTCACCCCGTTGCGGGGATTCGAACCGCCGACCTTCTGATCGGCAAGTCCTAGGCTCTGTGGTTTAACCCACAGCGCCACCCACCATCAAAGGTTTCTTCTTGTTGGCCAGTGAAGAGTATCTACAGCAGACTACCCCACTCTCATAGCAGGTCTATGCGGATGAGATAGACCTTTAAAGTGTCTGTCAACTTTTTTTTTTTTTTAGAACTCCAAAAACAAAACTGATGAACAGAAAAAAGAGGACTTAAACATCATCTAGCCCAAGCCAGCCTCCCTAGGTAAAACGAAAGGCAAAGGATGGTTAAATCCAGGATGGTTAAATCCAGTCAAAGGTGACTATGGGGTTTGTGGCGCTCATCTCGATTTCAGGCTGAGGGAGCCGGCGTTTGTCCACTGACAGCTTTCTGGGTCATGTGGCCAGGAGCACTAAACCACTTCTGGTGCAACGGGACACCGTGACGGAAGAAGAGAAAAAGAAGAAGAGTTTGGATTTGATATCCTGCTTCATCACTACCCGAAGGAGTCTCAAATAGCTAACATTCTCCTTACCCTTCCTCCCCCACAACAAACACCCTGTGAGGTGAGTGGGGCTGAGAGATTTCAAAGAAGTGTGACTAGCCCAAGGTCACCCAGCAGCTGCATGTGGAGGAGCGGAGACGCGAACCCGGTTCACCAGATTACGAGTCTACCGCTCTTAACCACTACATCACACTGGAAGCCAGAGTGTACGCCATTTACCTTTCCGCCACAGTGGTACCTATTTATCTCCTTGCACTGGCGTGCTTTCGAACTGCTAGGTTGGCAGGAGCTGGGACAGAGCAACGGGAGCTCACCCTGTTGCGGGGATTCAAACCACCGACCTTCTGATCGGCAAGCCCAAGAGGCTCGGTGGTTTAGACCACAGGGCCACCTTGGAAGCTGTATGATTACTGCATGGGACTGAAAGCCTTCCATCCTCCAACATGAAGCAACCTTCGATGTGAGCACCAACATTCCATGCCTTACCCGGTGGCTCCGTCAAGTGGATCTGCATGACTGTGATCAGGCTGGCATCCAGGTAATCTGTCTCCGGCTCCTTAGTATAGAGAATCTCCACCGGGTACGTCCTTCCTGGGATGGTAAAGATGGGAGCCTCATAGAAGTACTGGGAAAACTTAACTGCGTCCAAGGTGGCCGACGTCACTATCAACTTCATGTCTTGCCTCTTCTGAACCGTCTGCAGGAGAGAAGTTGGCCAAGCATGTTCAGTGCAGGAAAAAAGGTACATAGCAACACAAGCCATGAGGGGGCAACAGCCCTGGCTGGCAGCCAGACTAATCCGAGGACCAATCAAGAGCTAGCGCCCAGGACAGACAGGCTTTCTTATTTTTCTGAGCACAGGGTTACACAGTGGAGAATCCATATCCTTGTTAATAAAGCCTTCCGTCGTTGGGAAATGATATATAAATAATAATAATAATAATAATAATAATAATAATTTTTATTTATACCCCACCCTCCACAGCCAAGGCTGGGCTCAGGGCGGCTAACAAGCAATAATAAAAACAAGCTGAATGATTACAACTTAAAAACAAAATTAAATACATTAAAATATTGAAACATTAAATATTAAAATGCAGCCTCATCGCAGGAGGAGAACGGAAAAGAAAAAAGAAAGAGAGGGAGGGAGGGAATCAAATTGGCTCCAAGCCAAAGGCCAGGCAGAACAACTCAGTCTTACAGGCCCTGTGGAAAGAAATCAGATCCTGCAGGGCCCTGGTCTCATGAGGCAGAGTGTTCCACCAGGTCGGAGCCAGTGTTGAAAAGGCCCTGGCTCTGGTTGAAGCTAATCTAACTTCCTTAGGGCCCGGGACCACTAGGGTGTTGCTATTTATGGACCTTGAGGCTCTCCGTGGGGCATACCGGGAGAGGCGGTCCCGTAGGTACAAGGGTCCTAGACCATAAATAAATGAAAAAAATGTTTGAAATAACTTTTGTTAAAAAATCAGATGCCTTTTTATTAGGAATTATAGGTACCGAGACTCCAAAGGACCAGAGGAAATTGTCCATGTATGCTACAACGGCCGCTCGGATTTTGGTAGCCCAGAGGTGGAAGGAAGGGACAACCCTACAACCAGAGAAGAATGGCAAATCAGGTTGACGGACTATGCCGAAATGGCAAAACCAACTGGAAAGCTCGGGAATCAAGAAGACAAGAAATTTTAAAAAGAATGGGAAATGTTTATAATGTATATACAAATTCACTTTAAACAGGTCAAAACATTAGCGGGATTTTAAATACAATTGAAATGTAACAGAATGTATAGATAACTGAGGAAGATGAAAAATTGGAGAAGTATTGATATATAATTGAAAACAGAACTAAAAGGACCCATGGAAGGGATGGGGAAAAGTCAAGAGATTCAGAGTAATCTCGATATTTGGATTTCGTATTGTGTTTCATTGTACGTTTTTATTTTTGACAATCAAATTAAAAAGATTATAAAAATAAAATAAAGCTTTTTGTCAATTGTTCTTTTCTAAGTCATTATTTTTAGGAGGTTGTTGGGGGTGGTGGGGAGAGGGATTTGAAAGAGCTGACACCTTTTTCAGGAGACCAAACAGCACATCGGTGTGTATGGTGCGCTCGTGGGCTTCATCCAACATGATGATGGCATACTGCGTCAGATCCGGGTCGATCAGGCACTCTCGCAGCAACATCCCGTCCGTCATGTACTTGATCACCGTCTCGGGACTGGTGCAGTCCTCAAACCGGATGGTGTAGCCAACCTGCCAGGGAGAGTGGGGCAAAACGATCAGAAGGGGGTGAAAGGGCAACCATTTCTGCTCTGGCAATTACGTCTTGCCTGCCCGTCTGCAAGAAACAACTGCAAATTTAAAGGTCTAGAGCAAGGATAATAATAATATTTTTTATTTATACCCTGCCCTCCCCAGTCAAGGCCGGGCTCAGGGCGGCTAACAAGCAATAATAAAAACAAGTTGAATGAATACAACATTAAAATATTGAAACATTAAAATATAAAAATGCAGCCTCATAACAGGAGGAGAAAGGAAAAAAGAAAAAAGAAAGAGGGGGAGGGAATCAAATTGGCTCCAAGCCAAAGGCCAGGCGGAACAACTCTGTCTACAGGCCCTGCGGAAAGAAATCAGATCCTACAGGGCCCTGGTCTCATGAGGCAGAGCGTTCCACCAGGCTGGAGCCAGTATTGAAAAGGCCCTGGCTCTGGTTGAAGCCAATCTAACTTCCTTAGGGCCCGGGACCACTAGGGTGTTGCTATTTATGGACCTTGAGGTCCTCCATGGGGCATACCGGGAGAGGCGGTCTCGTAGGTACGAGGGTCCTAGGCCATGAGGGGCTTTAAAGGTCAAAACCAGCACCTTGAACCTGACCCTGTACTCTACTGGGAGCCAGTGCTGCTGGAAAAGCACTGGGTGAATATGCTCCCATAGCAGAGACCCTGTGAGGAGCCTCGCTGCTGCATTCTGCACCCGCTGGAGTTTCTGGGACAGCTTCAAGGGCAGCCCCGCGTAGATGGGAATGGATGGATTCATGGATGGATGGATGGACGCATTCCCGCATGGATGGGAACCTCTGGCCTGTGAAATAGATCTGCACTTCCCAACTGGTCTCTTGCCCATTCCATTGTGTTGGCCCTGAGTACAACCTCACACGGCCTTTCCACTCCTGCCAGCTTGAGGAAAGTAATCGGCGCAGCTGCCACCATGGAATTGTACGATCTGCCACTTCTGGCACATTGCAGGGTCAATCCACAAAGTGCCAGCGCATCTTACCTCCTGCCCCAGGCAGCAGCCGAACTCCTCCGATACCCGCTTGGCCACGGACATGGCAGCCACTCGCCGAGGCTGGGTGCAGCCAATCTTCCCGCGGGACGTGTAGCCAGCCTCAGCAAGGTACTGCGTGATCTGCGTCGTTTTCCCGGAGCCCGTCTCCCCGATGACTATCAGAATCTGGTTATCGTGAACAGCCTAGGACAGAGAAGCCATTGGATGGTCAGGTATCTTCAGTGTTCAAAGGTACTCAAATCTCTTCCACCTGCTACTCTGTCCGTTCTCCTCCGTGAACGTTACGTCCAATAGGGAAGCGTGCTGCTCTTTGTCTGCACAAATTGGGTTTTCTTTTAAAATCAATCCGCAGGTTCAGACGCTACAGAAAGGGGCCTACAATCTGCATGGATGCAATAGCACGGCAGGTGGAAAAACGTTTCCTCGAAATTATTGCCAATACCACAGAACCCGATGGATCCAAATGTCAGAGCTTTCTGTTGGAAGTGTATGGTTCTTAAAAGTGTTATTCAAGAAAGAGCTCAAATGAAAAAAGATGCTCAAACAAACTAACACCGGGGGGAGCTTCCAGTGACCAGGTGGTGACTTTTAGCTCACTGAGCAGGAACCATTTGCTTTGCATCCTTCCTCTATACAACTAATTCTATCTGGTGTTCTCAAGTTCCTTATAGGGCAACTTCTGGTTTCATACACCCTGCCACACCCTGCTCAGGTTTTGGACATCCAGAAGAGCAAACTTACATGCAAAGTACATATACCACATTCACAGCCCTCTCTTTATAAAGCTGATGTTATGCTTCTACAGTCATACCTTGGAAGTCGAACAGAATCCGTTCGACTTCCAAAACGTTCGGAAACCAAAGCGTGGCTTCTGATTGGCCGCAGGAAGCTCCTGCAGCCAATCGGAAGCCGCGGAAGCCCCATCGGATGTTTGGGTTCCAAAGAATGTTTGCAAACTGGAACACTGACTTCCGGGTTTGCGGCGTTCAGGAGCCAAAATGTTTGACTTGCAAGGTGTTTGGGATCCAAGGTATGACTGTATTGGCTTCCCGGTCTGTTCGACTGCATATTAACCAATTTGTTTTTACTGTTTTATTCTCTGGATTGTAAGCCACCCTGAATTTCTGATAGAAAGGCAGGGCATGCAGCTTTAATGAATTAAACAGGAAACATTTGCTAGGTAAGGGCATTCATAGATGAAGCTGCATCAACTCCCAACAATCACAGGTTTTCTGTGTTTTTCTGCTTGCAGAATTTAATGGGAGAAGAATTGGCAGGAATATAGAAGCTCCTTAGGATTTTGGAACTCCATGGTCATCTCCTGTGGAGGCCAAACCACCTGATATCAGCATATTGAGATGCTGGATTTGATGGCCCTTGGTTCAATTCTGGACAGCTGGCTTTTTTCTTCTTCTTCTCAGTCTTACCTGGATGAGCTGATCCTTCAGCCGGTATATCGGGAGACTTTCCCTCTGCTCAATGATCGACAGCTGAGTTTTTTTTCCATAAGAGGCTTTATTGCCTCCGAATGCATGTTTCTTCCACTCTGGGATGTCGTTGGGCATCATCCCGATTCCTCGCATGTTGGCAGCGATTTGTCTCCCATCCACTGGAAAGAGAGAGGAAAATGGACATCACAATTTGGTCCGTATGGCAGCATGGAAGGGGTAAGAGAGGACTGACTAGAAAGGGGTGTGAGTGTTAGTTTCTGTGTGTTGCCACTGTGCAGTGCTTTTGGAGTCACAAGACTCTGTTTACATTCCAGAGACCTTCCAGGCTGTTGGAAGTCTCACGGAAGACAGGAGACGGATGTGATGTCTACTGGTTTCCTGTTCCTTTGTTTCAGTTGCTCTCTGCTTTCACAGAGAGAGGGTGTATATTTCTTTGCTGTCTGAGTAGTAAGAAATCAAGCATAGCGATGTAGCAATAAATCTCATCACTTCTGCTGCTTTGGAAACTCTGCTGAACGGGAATGTGCCTGAGGCCTCATCAAAGGCTCAGGTCGTTAATTATTGTCGGTGGACTCGGCCAGAGGAAAGTGAGCTTTATCAGCTTGGCCGAGCGGAGATCCCGACAGTGAGTACATGGGCTCAAGTAACAGGACAGCAAAAACCATTCATTCCACAGCTGCTTAGAGGGGGAAAGAAGTTGGCTTTCAAGGCCAGCCAGAATTTCTGGATCTCTGCGTCTCCTAAATTGCCTGCTGCATCCCAATTTACAGTGCACGTTACATGTTACAGCGGGTTCCCACAGTGACGTCTAAACAGAAATACATTTTACAACCAAAAATACATCAGGAGGAAGATTCGGTTACCGTCTGGGAGGGGATCCACCCAGTGCTTATTGAGTCCCATGGGGATGGAGTCCATCTCTGCCTCCCTCTGGGCTTGCTTCAGCTCTCGCCTCTCTTTCGCAAGCGCACTCTGCATCATGGCAGCTTGAGACAGGGAGCCGTCGGGGTTCTGGAGTAATACAGGAAAACGTATTCCATTACTTGCTGCAGAGCTAAGTTTGTCCAAGAAATCCTTGCTGAGCTTCTCTCATCTCGGTAGCCGTCCCAACAAATTACGCCCCCAAATCAAATATCAGTACACCCTCGCCATCCCTCCCCACTGCTGGCAATTATGGAAGGGCCCGGGGTCTGGATCTCGTCACCTTCACAATCTTGATGGGGCTCATGTCCATGCTCTGCTTGGTGTGCCCTCGCAGGAACGGCGGCTCCTCCTCCACCAGTTCGATTTCCAGGTCCTCGTCTGGAAGAGGGAACCAAGCTCAGTCCCAGGCACATTTTAACAAGGTTCCCTGCTCTCATCAACAAGCCCCAACCTTGTTCTTCACCAGCTAAGCTAGGGGATGGCACCTGGGATAGCTCAGTGGGTACAGCCCCACATTGGGCAAAGGATTCCAGCAGGGCAGGAGGGGTTGGACTAGATGACCCTCGTGACCCCTTCCAGCTCTACAATCTTATGATTATCTAGCAGCCTCTAGGCTAATCTGGCCCCTGCAAAGAGAGCAGACTGGTCCCTGCTCTGGAAAACTTTTGCCCTCCAATAAAGCACGGTCCTAGCCTCTGGAGGACACAGAAATACAATGGAAAGAGACTCTCCCTTGAGTTCTACTTTGTAGATGTTCTCAGCCAGGCGTAGGTAAGCTGTGGCCCTCCAGATGTTGGCAGACTAACTCCCATCAGTCCCAGTCAGCAGGGCCAAAAGTCAGAATGATGGGAGCTGTAGTCCAGCAACATCTGGATGGGTGCAGATGTTAGCCATGTTTCTAGGCAGTGTGGAAGACAGGGGAGCAGTTAATTAGTCTTGATAGTGGAAGTACAGTGGTACCTTGGTACTCGAACAGCTTGGCCCCCGAACAAATCGGCTCCCAAAAGCCGCAAACTCGGAAGTGTTCAGGTTTGCAATCGTTTTTCGGAAGCTGAACATCTGACGCTGCTTCCACGACTTCCAACTGAGTGCAGGAAGCTCCTACGGCCAATCGGAAGCCGCGCCTTGGTTTTCGAACAGTTTCGGGAGCTGAACGGACTCCCGGAATGGATTAAGTTTGAGAACCAAGGCACCACTGTACCTCAAATCCACCATTCTCCAGTTCCGAGTGGGACGTGAGCAAAATGAACTGCTAGATGAGGAACAAGCACAGAGGTGAATCAAGTCTAGACCATCACAGAGCGCAATTTTCATTACCTTCCTCATCGTCAACCTTTGGCAGGATCCCCGTTTCCTCGTCGAAGTCAGGGAACTCCTCCTTGGAAAGCACGTTGGCAGCAATCATCTGAAGGGGGTGGAGAACCACAAGGACAAAACCTTCAGCCAAAAAGTTTAGAGGTCTGTCTTGTTTCAAACACAAGTTTCTTTAAACGACAGCCAACACCCTCTTCATGCTCAGGCAAAGGGCTCAGGACTTGTCTCCTGCCTGGTTGCCATTGGTGATTTACAGTGGTGCCCCGCAAGACGAACGCCTCGCAAGACGAAAACCCCGCTAGACGAAAGGGTTTTCCGTTTTTCGATGCGCTTCGCAAGACGAATTTCCCTATGGGCTTCCTTCGCAAGACGAAAGCCCATAGGGAAATCTCCAGGACAGCGGGGAAGCGCAGCCTTCAGAAGGCTGCTCCGAAGGCTGGCGGCGGGAGGAGGTCTCTCCGCCCCACCGCCAGCCTTGGGAAGGCTGCTCCGAAGGCTGGCGGCGGGAGGAGGTCTCTCCGCCCCACCGCCAGCCTTCGGAAGGCTGCTCTGAAGGCTGGCGGTGGGGCGGAGAGACCTTCTCCCCGCGCCAGCCTTCGGATGGCTGTCCTGAAGACTTGCGGTGGGAGGAGGGTTTTCCTTCCCACCGCCAACATTCAGAATGCTGTTCTGAATGTTGGCGGTGGGGAGGAAAAACCCTCCTCCCACCGCAAGCCCCGGGAACAGAGGATAAGCGCTGTGCGCCTTCCCCTCTGTTCCCGTACCTGTCCTGAAGGCTTGCGGTGGGGAGAAAAGCCCTTCACCGCACCGCCAGCCTGGCAAGCGGTCTCCATAGGAACGCATTAATTGATTTTCAATGCATTCCTATGGGAAACCGTGCTTCGCAAGACGAAAAACTCGCAAGAAGAAAAAACTTGCGGAACGAATTAATTTCGTCTTGCGAGGCACCACTGTAGTCCCAAGCCAGAAATCGTTACCTGCTTGATTTCCCATTTCTCAGGGTCAGAAATGCGGGTGAGGCGCTTCCGTTCCAACGTATCGTCCTCTACCTCTGGAGCGCTGACCAAGGACAGGTGGGTTGGCCGGTCTGGGTTTCTCATGGCTGCCTCCTCAGACTCCCCGACGAGGTTCCGACGTCTGTTTGGGTTCAAATCCTCCCCTGTGTCTTGATCTACATCCTAAAGCACACATAAATCACAGGTTGGCACTCCCCTCAACGTAGCGATGCAAAAATTAAAAAAGAAAATTAGCTTAGTTCCATTCTGCAATTAATTTGTTTTTTAATTTATGCTTTATTGTACACAGAGAAAACAACAACAAAAAACACAACAACCATACATTTACATCACCCGCCACCTCAAATACAAAATAAACAAAAAAGTATTTTTTAATGTTTTGTCAGTAAACCTTCTCAAAGTACACCCAACTTCCCGTCTTCTCCATACCTCTTTCAAAATTTACGAACTTATTGCATAAATCTATATGTTCATTTTATAACAAAATATTACTCTTCTGTGTCTTTATTTCTTATTTAGTACAGCTGCAGAAGTTATTCAGAGGCAGCGACTGAATTCATAATGCAACAGTTATTTTTAAGATACGTTTTGAAAACTTCCCATTTTGCAATAAATATTTGTTTTGACTTGTCTTTCATTTTTTCAGATAGTTGGGCCAGCTCTGCATATTCAGCTAGTTTTCGTAACCATTCTGATCTGGAAGGAATTTTATCACTTTTCCAGTTAGTCACTATTAAGACTAACGTATAAAATGGCATATAAAAAACCGTATTTTACCTTTACAGTGGTACCTCAGGTTACATACGCTTCAGGTTACATACGCTTCAGGTTATAGACTCCGCTAACCCAGAAAAAGTACCTTGGGTTAAGAACTTTGCTTCAGGATGAGAACAGTAATTGTGCTCCGGCAGCACGGCAGCAGCAGGAGGCCCCATTAGCTAAAGTGGTGCTTCAGGTTAAGAACAGTTTCAGGATAAGAACGGACCTCTGGAACGAATTAAGTACTTAACCTAGGTAACACTGTATAGGAATGTCTGGTTCTGTAATTCTGAGCAGAAAGGCCTCTGTTTTTTTAAAAAATAAGACCCTGAACATTTTCTTAAGTTCACCGTATATGTCATCTCAGAAGATCTTAATTTTTTTACGCAGCCACCACATATGAAACATGATACCCATTTCTACTCCACATCTCCAATAGTTCCATTTTGCAATTAGTGTGCAACCCTAGCATGTCGCCCAGGTGAGACACGTAGCGGCATGGGTGATATCGACAACAACAGTTTCTGTCTTGGGGTTTCCCAGTAAGCGACAAGCACTGGCTGGTAAACAATGGCCCATTTGTATCTGTTGCTACCTCCAAGGTCAGTAGCAGGTGGCTCTTGAGATCAGTGTGGTCCATGCAGGATTCCCCTCTTTTACCCTCTTCCTTAAAACTGCTCATGTGAATCAGAGGAAAGGGCCGATGAGATATCCCAAGGCCAAAATAACTGCAGAGCAAGGCTGAATAGTTGAAGTCCAGGGTAGAAACATTGCCTTGGCACTATTCCCTGATAGCAACCGCTCACCTCCTTGGTAGCAAGTGTTTTTACACCACAATACATTGTCCTAAAAGAGACCCACCCCTTGGCCCAAATCAGAGATGGAATTGTTTTATTATATGGCCAAAGTAAGGAGGAGTGGAACGAGAATGGCCAGGGACTGAGAAATGAGTACTGGAGGAGCAGCAAGGCAAGATGAAGCAGACAGAGGAAAGAGGATGTGCTAATGTCCCAGGGAAACATGGAGCAAGACAGAAGGGAAGGGCAGAAAGGGAAGGGAAAAGAAACAGAAGCAGACACAAGGTGGGCTTTTATGGAATGGACCCTCTCTTACCTTCATGCTGAGGCTGGTTTTAGAGCCGGTGAAGGACAGAACTTTGACTTTGACCCTCTGCCCTTTGCTCACCACGTCGGCCACGTTAGCAACACGCCCCTCGCGGCGCAGCTCTGAGATGTGGACAAGTCCTTCCCAGCGCTTCCTAAAAAGGGGAATCGGACACGGAAAAAGCCAGTGGGTATCTGCTATGTCTCACGCAGGAGCTTTTCGAAGTTATACACTGTAAGTTCCACCCACCGTAAAGGTATCAAGATGGATATGGTAATAACACACTTAATTGTTGGACTGGGAGGTGTACATAACCCCAAGCAAGCTTACCCAAAACAAAAACCCCTGGACTTACTTTGTACGTGCCTAAAATGCCATAGACATGGCTTTGGTACAGTTAAAAAAAGTGTCAGTTTCTCACTTTCTGGAACTGCACAGATCAGTGGCAGCCAGGGATGCAAAAGGTGAAGCCCACCTTGTATCAAATACCTGAGTCCTTCGAGCTGGACAAAGCAGCCAAACTGCATGATGCTGGTGACTTTGCCGTTGTAGATGTCCCCGATGGAAGGCTCTTCTGGTGGGGGCCGGTCCACGTGCTTATCCCGCCATCGCTCGCTGCTCTTCTCTGCAGGCTTCTCCCGCTCCTTCCGGTCCCAGCTGGGGCTTCTGCTCCTGGAACGATACCTGGACTTTCCCTTATTCCGCTCCCGCGTCCGGGAACGAGAGGGCGACTTCCGCTTCCGCTTTTGGTCCCGGCCCCTGCTGCGGCTGCGGCTCCTCCGCCTTCTCTTGCTGCAAACAACAGAAAGTATGAGTACTCAGGTGCACTCGATTCAGACGCTACTTTAATACAGTGGTACCTTGGACGCGGGTGGTGCTGTGGTCTAAACCACTGAGCCTAGGGCTTGCCGATCGGAAGGTCGGCGGTTCGAATCCCCGCAACGGGATTCCTTGGGAGACCAAGGAGAGTTGTTTTTAAAAGACCTCTGCAGCCTCCTCCTTGGTCAGTCAAGTGGAAGTCTACAGGGCATGGCAGAATTAGTGACAGCAGCAGTGTCTGGTTGGGCAACCTAATTACTTAAAATACTGGCAGGTGCCTTTTCTTCCTTTTTTACAGAAACAAAATGGCAAAATTCGGCAGCTTCTCCAGGCTGCGGTCTGTACTCCAATACTGTCCACTACGATGGTGATATTTGTGGATTCGTGATGGAATATCCTACCTGAGATAAGAGAGTTGAATTAGATCTGGGGTGGGCAGACCTCAGGCTATTGGGGTCCACTTTATCTTTTAAGTAAAATCTTGAGGTCCACCAATAAGAGGCAGGTGCAAAACAGTAGCTATTTTGGGTGGGGCACTAAGAATTAAGAAAATAAGAGGCACACGTGCCATCAATAAATTAGCGATCAATAACAGAACCTTGCAAGTCCTTTCACCTCGTCATCCGCACACACCTTTTGTCACGCTGTGACATTCGTTTTTACCTGGCTCATTTAGAGGAGAGGAACCTTTTAGACAAGGCTACTGTTAGACAGGGGACGTGGGTGGCGCTGTGGGTTAAACCACAGAGCCTAGGACTTGCCGATCATAAGGTTGGCGGTTCGAATCCCCGCGACGGGGTGAGCTCCCGTTGCTCGGTCCCTGCTCCTCCTAACCTAGCAGTTGGAAAGCACGTCAAAGTGCAAGTAGATAAATAGGTACCGCTCCGGCGGGAAGGTAAACGGTGTTTCCGTGCGCTGCTCTGATTCGCCATAAGCGGCTTAGTCATGCTGGCCACATGACCCGGAAACTGTACGCCGGCTCCCTCAGCCAATAAATCGAGATGAGCGCCACAACCCCAGAGTCGGTCAGGACTGGACCTAATGGTCAGGGGTCCCTTTACCTCTACCTTACTGTTAGACAACTGGGAATCAGAAACTCTTGCCAATCTACTGTGTGCCATTCTTAAACCTACCAGTAGATCCCAACCTGCCTTCTGCCCACCTCTGAGCTAGATCACCTATGATTTTTCCAAAACAACGACAACACACTGAAAAAGTTTCCTTCTTGAGGAGATGAAGCCCCAGGAACCTACTGGTCCTCACTGCTTCGGTGCTTCTCTTGCCTCCCTGAAGTTGGCATCAAAGCTTCCAGTTCCTTGAGGGCATCGGCAGCTACCTTCACATCATCTTCATCCAACATTGTCTGTGAAGGAAAGGAGAGAATCCCCCTGAATAGACCGCTGGTACACTAATTCAACATCTCTTTCAGATCCATGTGGTGACAGCTGAACTAGAGCCGAGTTCTTCTTGGCTCCAAAGTCAAATCTCACCACACTTGGACCCCACTGTTGAATTCAGTAGCACTCGCTTTTAAGTAGGCATGGTTAGGATTCTGCTGCTGATCAGGGAAGCAAGAGAAAACAGAAAGGAACGTCTCCACCCCCATCGTTCCGCCCGGACACTGAGGTCCAGCGCCGAGGGCCTTCTGGCGGTTCCCTCACTGCGAGAAGCCAAGTTACAGGGAAACAGGCAGAGGGCCTTCTCGGTAGTGGCACCCGCCCTGTGGAACGCCCTCCCACCAGATGTCAAAGAGAAAAACAACTAGCAGACTTTTAGAAGACATCGGAAGGCAGCCCTGTTTAGGGAAGCTTTTAATGTTTGACGGACTATTGTATTTTAATATTTTGTTGGAAGCCGCCCAGAGTGGCTGGGGAAACCCAGCCAGTTGGGTGGGGTATAAATAATAATAATAATAATAATAATTTCTTGGGAATGCTGTTATTTTGCTATTATTCACAACCCCCACTCCATTCCCGCACTTGGGGTGCCTAGCTCTCCTTCCTAATCTCACAAACCATCTCCCTCCAGCCTTTATGCCTGCAACCCACACTCTTGTGTGCAAGTCCCACCCACTCACCCTGTTCCTAATGTGCTCTCTCGCCCGAGATTCCTCTGCACTCTGCTCTTCCCGTCTGCAGCTCAGAAATGAACAAAAACCCACCTACCCTGACAATGGGATTGTCTGGTCTACAGAGGGCTGGAAACAACTCCTTGTACTTTTCTTTTTCGGTTTTCGGTTTTACAGCTTCTACAGCAATAATAAACAAAAGAAAACACACAAGACATGAAATTTCATTTCATTTCACTTGTAACCTGTATATGTACCTCCTTTCTTTATTACTTTCTCTATTAGATTTTCATCTACCATATTTTTCGCCCCATAGGACGCACCGCCCCATAGGATGCACCTAGCTTTTTTTGGGGGGGGGGGAATAAAGAAAAAAAAATCCCCCCAGGCGCGGGGCTGGGGGGGAAAGCCCGAGCTTCCCCCGACCCCAGCCCCCAGAACAGGCTGCTGCCTGCAAGCCTTGCGAGCCCAGGACATCTGCCCGAAGCACGGGGTGGGCTCCGCAGCTCGCCCCGTGCTTCGGGCTGCAGGCTGCCGCCCCAAGCCTTGCGCGCCTGGCGGGACCTCCCGCCGGGCACGCGAGGCTTGCGGACATCTGCCCGAACGCCTCTCGCTCTCCAGGCTTCAGCAAAAGCCTGCATTCACCCCATAGGACGCACACACATTTCCCCTTCATTTTTGGAGGGGAAAAAGTGCGTCCAATAGGGCGAAAAATACGGTAAATGTTATTAGCTCTGCTGCATTATTTGCACTCTGGAAAGGCGAAGGGCCATGGCAGATTTGTATTCTGGGGAGCTCTTTCTCCTGGTGACAGGCAGGTGATGGGATCCCTTCTAACCGGCCAAGCACTGAGGATGCCAAGGTGTGCACTGAAACCCTGTAACTCATGGTGTGGAATTTTGGCAGAAATCCCAAGACCACTTACTAAAGGCTCACGCTATGAAACTGTAAGAGAGACTGCAAGTGTGCTGACCCAGAATCTGGCTTTTACCAACCCATAGTGGTATCTGTTCTTAACCCCTATTTTGTTTATTTGTACACCTATTCCAGAACTGTGCAACTATTAATGGTTGATTTCTAACCACAACTTGCAGCTGCTAGGTCCCTTCCATCCCCATTCTGCCTGTGTGCCCGTGAGGCTTCACTTACCTTTGCTGGTGGAAGGTTTTGCAGGCGGTCGCATCGTCTGTATAAGACGCAGCAGGTTGCTAATGAGGGAATCCTGAAATACAGGATTTGGGTTTGAAAAAAGAAGCAGAAACAGAATTTATTGCTCCTGCAATTCTCTCCCCCCCACCAGCTCAACCACCAACACCACCCTCTGCACCTGCTGCCTTCAAAATATTTTTGCACTCACTGTAAATTCGGCACCATTCTTCACCAAGGCTGCCTTGAATGCATCAAAGGTTGTATTTCTCTCTGCGAGGTTTATCACAAATTCAGCTGTAAACAATTGGAGGGTGAAAGGAAAAAGGATTAGGCGAAAATGGCTCACACTGTTTCGGAGCGGGCACGGCCCCAAATCCTAAAATACCTGCATATACATTTCCCAGCTACCGTATTTTTTTGCTCTATAGGACGCACTTTTTCCCCTCCAAAAATGAAGGGGAAATGTGTGTGCGTCCTATGGAGCGAATGCAGGCTCCTTGGCTTCAGCGATAGCAACGCGAAGCCTCCGAAGCACAGAGGGAGCGCCCCTTCCGCGCTCCGGAGGCTTCACGTTGCTTTCACTGAAGTCTGGAGAGCGAGAGGGGTCGGTGCGCACCAACCCCTCTCGTTCTCCAGGCTTCAGGGATAGCCGCCTGAAGCCTGTGGAGCTCAGCGCAAATTCCCGCTGCGCTCCGGAGGCTTCAGGTTCCTTTCGCTGAAGCCCGGAGAGTCTTGCTCTCCCGGCTACAGCAAAAGGAACCCAAAGTCTGAGGAGCACAGCGGGAACTTGCACTGCGCTCGGAAGGCTTCAGGGATAGCTGCGTGCAGCCCCTCCGGCTGGAGAGATTGCGCGCGGCTAAAGAAGAAGCCAAGACAGCGAGTGGGATCCCTAGCAGCTCTGGGAGAAGCGGACAGGCTGCGCCAGCCTGTACGCTGCTCTTTGGGGCTGGGGGGGGGGGAATAAGATTTTTTTTTCTTGATCTCCCCCTCTAAACGCTAGGTGCACCCTATGGTCCCGTGTGCCCTACGGAGCGAAAAATACGGTACATTTCCCAACTACATATTGCTTGGAAGAACTAGTGCACTCTCTATGCAATTCACAAGATGCTATAAGCAGATAGCAGGTTTAATGAAGAAGAGATGCCTACAGATAAAAACAGCCCAGATTACATTAGCAAGCCAGTCAAGAAGCATATCCCCCCTGGGAAGGGCACTCTCAGATTTAGGAACATCTCTAACAGAAGCCTGGCAACAGGTAGGGGTGTATTGGGGGTGGGATGGGGGAAACAGAATTGATCATAATGAATCTAAAAGAACTGTTTAAAAGATATTAAATGGTACCAGTGATTTTTTAAAATTGTTTCACTGCTTGTTGAAGGAAAGACAGAATAAAAATCCAACAAATAATAAGTTAAAATGCATACATTTGTCACATGATAACTGAAGGCATTATTGTCAGTCATATGACCACAGGTGAACATTTTTATTTTTGAATTGTATTCTTTCATCATATACAAACATGCTACAATGAACCACCTATCTAGGGCAGTGGGAAGTTTTCTATTGCAGGAAAATTTTACGTAAATTCACACCATTGGTAGTTTGACTGAGGGGAGAAGGTAACCCTCTGCCTCTGTATGAGCGCGCTTCATATCAACAGCTACCAGCCATGATGGCTATATTCTACCTCCACTGTCAGAGGCAGTATTTCTCTAAATCTTAAAAAAGTATAGTATAAACACCGACAGCTGGAAATCAAAGGCCTGCGAGAGCTCCAATGGGAGAAGAGCCTTTACCAAAGGTGTCGTGGGCTTTGAAGACGCTTGAACTCAGGACTCAAGGGAGAAACGTGCTAAGAGGAAGACACACTTGGCAAACCCTCACCGTGATCAACTCCCGCCTGGAAACCTATGTCCCTGCTGTGGAAGGATGTGTGCATCCAGAACTGGCCTCCACAGTCCCTTACGGACTCACGGTTAAGACCAGGTTCATGGAAGACAATCTTCTTCAGCTACGAATGATCGTCAAAGAAGTAGTCTCTAAATACCAGTTGCTGCAATTTGCAGGTGGGAAGGGAGCGCTGTCGCACTCATGTCTTGCTTGTGAGCATCTCACAGGCATCTGGTTGGCGACTATCTGAACAGGATACTGGGCTAGGTGGGACATTCGCCTGATTTAGCAAGGCTCTTCTGGCATTCTTATTTATTAATTTATTAATACCCCAGCTTCATAAACGCAGCCTCCAGAGAGCATAAGGCAGCCCAGCAAATGTGGGGCTTTCGTCCCAGAATCCCCTCACCTCCTTCCTTTACCGACAGACAAAACAAATACAGTTGTATCTCGGATTACATACGCTTCAGGTTACAGACTCCATTAACCCAGAAAGAGTGCTTCAGGTTAAGAACTTTGCTTCAGGATGAGAACAGAAATCGTGCTCCGGCAGTGCAGCAGGAGGCCCCATTAGCTAAAGTGGTGCTTCAGGTTAAGAACAGTTTCAGGTTAAGTACGGACTTCCAGAACGAATTAAGTACTTAACCTGAGGTACCACTGTATTACTACTACTACTACTACTACTACTACTATTATTATTATTTATACCCCACCCATCTGGCTGGGTTTCCCCAGCCACTCTGAGTGGCTTCCAACAGAATATTAAAAACACAATAAAACACCAAACGTTAAAAACTTCCCTAAACAGGGCTGCCTGTTCAGATGTCTTCTGAAAGTCAGATAATTATTTACTTCCTTGACATCTGATGCAAGGGAACGGTTCCACAGGGTGGGTGCCACTACCGAGAAGGCATGGTCCCCTGTAAACTCACAATTTATTTGATTTATATATCACCCTTTATCCAAAGATCCCAGGGCTGCGTACAACGTTAAGAACATAATTTGCACAGCGTAAACCAGTGAGTCACAACCTTTTTTTTTTTGCCATGCCCCGCCTAAACATCTCTAAAATCCTGTGACCTATAATTCTTATTATTCAAAAAGTGAACTATTCATGTGGAGGAAGCCTAAAAGGCCATTCACTTGGTCTAAACAAGCTTCCAAAGAACATGGCACCCAGAAAGAGAAAAATAAAAGAACGAAAGCACAGCTGAAGTACTGAGGAAGAAATCATTAAGAAATTGTTAAAATAATAATAATAAATGATAACCTCTCCATTGTCACCAGGTGACTGCCGTGTACATTCTAATTTTAAAAATGTGTATGTCACAATATATATTTGTATACTGTGTATGAGGCCCCTAGAACCATAAGAAATGCCAAAAATTCACTGTTAATAACACATTTGGAAGCATAAATCATAACCATAATAACAGCCCCCTCACACGTTTAAGAAGTCACAGATTATTTATTACTGTTATTGCAGATGACACAACCTTGATGGCAGAAAGTGAGGAGGAATTAAAGAACCTTTTAATGAGGGTGAAAGAGGAGAGCGCAAAATATGGTCTGAAGCTCAACATCAAAAAAACTAAGACCATGGCCACTGGGCCCATCACCTCCTGGCAAATAGAAGGGGAAGAAATGGAGGCAGTGAAAGATTTTACTTTCTTGGGCTCCATGATCACTGCAGATGGTGACTGCAGTCACGAAATTAAAAGGCGCCTACTTCTTGGGAGAAAAGCAATGACAAAGCTAGACAACATCTTAAAAAGCAAAGACATCACCTTGCAAACAAAGGTCCGTATAGTTAAAGCTGTGGTTTTCCCAGTAGTGATGTATGGAAGTGAGAGCTGGACCATAAAGAAGGCTGATCGCCGAAGAATGGATGCTTCTGAATTATGGTGCTGGAGGAGACTCTTGAGAGTCCCATGGACTGCAAGAAGATCAAACCAATCCATTCTGACGGAAATCAGCCCACTGGAAGGACAGATCCTGAAACTGAGGCTCCAAGACTTTGGCCACCTCATGAGAAGAGAAGACTCCCGGGAAAAGACCCTGATGTTGGGAAAGATGGAGGGCACAAGGAGAAGGGGACGACAGAGGACGAGATGGTTGGACAGTGTTCTTGAAGCTACCAGCATGAGTTTGACCAAACTGGGGGAGGCAGTGGAAGACAGGAGTGCCTGGCGTGCTCTGGTCCCTGGGGTCACGAAGAGTCGGACACGACTAAACGACTAAACAACAACATAT
Organism: Podarcis filfolensis; assembly: GCF_964270895.1. Taxonomy (NCBI): domain Eukaryota; kingdom Metazoa; phylum Chordata; class Lepidosauria; order Squamata; family Lacertidae; genus Podarcis; species Podarcis filfolensis. The sequence continues at coordinate 43,481,280 of NC_139615.1, forward strand.
TTATTTTTCTGTAGCCCGCCTTTCCCCCCTGACATGGGCTCGAGGCGGCTTACAGATAAAAACAGTAACAGCCAATATGACAAAATGGACCCCTTTACACCCTCGGAGCCTACCCAGATCCTTGTCGTTGATGCCCAAGTGGTTGTCGAGCTCCGTGCAGACTTTGGAGACCAGGGACAGGTACTCGAGCTTAGCGAGCTCATCCAGGGGCTCCGCCATGGCGCCTCCGCCGCCCTGCGCCCACCGCGCAGCCTTCAGGCGTCCGGCGACCGGCACTTCCGGGGGCGCCTCTACAGCGCAAGGATCATAGAGAATGTGGGCGGGGCGGGGAGCGGGAAGAAAGAAAACAATTGCCGTCACTTCCTGTTTCCTACGGCGATGCCCATAGACCTGAGGGGGAAACCATAGACAAGGACAAGCCTAGACAAGCCTTTCTCGAGCCGTTGAACTGCAAACCCCATCATCCACCGGCGCTGCCCCCGCTAGCTAGGGATGATGGGAGTCGTAGTCCAATCACAGCAAGACTGATTAAAGGCTGCTCTCTAGAGTCTAGACTGAAGTTTAGAGATGCGTGTTCTGCTCTCACTATAATTTTTATTTATGTTCACTCCCCCGGGCTGTCCATAGGAATCAGGGGAGAATTGTAATTTTTTTTATGATTTAACTGTGACCATTCAGCTGGTTGTCCCCCTTCAAAAAAAAAAGGACAGGCAAAGAGAGATGTGTCTGCTCCTACTGCCTTGTGATTAATAATAATAATAATAATAATAATAATAATAATAATAATATATTTATACCCCGCCCATCTGGCTGGGTTTCCCCAGCTACTCTGGGCAGCTTCCAACTGAATATTAAAAACAATACAGCATCAGACATAGAATTTGTTCTGTGCTTTTGCAACGTCTGCAATTGCCACCTGCCTGTCTATGGAGGCTTCAAGCAGGCGGTTTGCAAAGAGGGTCTTCTGCAAAGGGAGGGGTGTCTAAGAGGGGCGATTTTGAGCCCATACAGCCTGAGGCTTTGTGTCATGGCTGTCAACTTTCCCTTTCTCTTGCGAGAATCCTATTCGGAATAAGGGAATTTCCCTTTAAAAAAGGTGCGTGTGCGTGTGTGTTGACTCGAATGTCAAACCAACCTCAGCTTCAAACCAGCATTAGGGTACCCTGCCAAGGCTATTGGACACTTCCCCTCAATCTGGTCCCCGATGTGAGAGCAATAGCACTGGGCAACGTTATTGCACAGCATCTTAAAAAGCAGAGACATCACCTTTCCAACAAAGGTCCTTATAGTTAAAGCTATGGTTTTCCCAGTAGTGATGTACGGAAGTGAGAGCTGGACCATAAAGAAGGCTGATCGCCGAAGAGTTGATGCTTTTGAATTATGGTGCTGGGGGATGTTGGGAAAGATGGAGGGCACAAGGCGTGCTCTGGTCCATGGGGTCACGAAGAGTCGGACACGACTAAACGACTAAACAACAACAACAACGTTATTGCAACTGCAACTCAGCTAGTGGTATCCCTGCTATCGATGATCTCGCAGTGCATGATCACTTGTTTTTTATCAGCAGCTGCTCGAATTACATTTTTAAATGATTGCAGGGATCTGTCGTGGCCTTTGGCTAGTGCAATAAATTTATTGATGATGATGATGATGAAGTCTGCGGTGCAGCTGGACGGAATACAGCTGGCCGGCCGGCCGGCCTACCCTGCAGGGCGCCTGAGTATGTGTGTGTGCATTACATTTTAAAATGATTGCAGGGATGGAATAATAGGGGAGGAAGCAAAAAAGGAGGATCATAAATTATTCCAATATGCTACAGTAGCAGCTAGGATCCTCGTGGCTCAAAAGTGGAAATTACAGGAGACCCCAACAGTAATGGAATGGCAGGCCAATTTTTTTGAGTATACAGAATTAGCTAAAATGACTTATAAAATTCGAGACCAAAAAGGGACAAAGTTTGAAGAAGAGTGGGGTAAATTTGTTGCATACATAAGATCTAACTGTAGAAGTTTAAAAACTATAGCATCCTGTGATGTGTATAGAAGGTAAATAAGAATCTGCAAGAGAAGATATATATTAAGAAAACCGAAGCAGGGAAGGAAGGAAGTCTGGGCGTGAATACACGCAGTGTAAATAAGATGACATAAAATGATGACTGTAAAAGATTGTTTTATTTTTGTTTGTGAAAAACTCAATAAAAAGCACTTTTAAAAAAATGATTGCAGGGATCTGTCGTGGCCTTTGGCTAGTGCAATAAATTTATTGATGATGATGCTGATGAAGTCTGCGGTGCAGGTGGACGAAGTGCGGCTGGCTGGCTGGCCCACCCTGCAGGGCGTCTGAGAGAGAGAGAGAGAGCAATCTTTCCCCTGGTCATCCGAGCGCACTCCCTTCCAAGAACTGCCCTCCCGCAGCCCTGATTGGGCGACGTCACGGCATGACGCGTGACGCTGTGCCGGACCCGGGGGGGGGCGGGGGGAGGGGAGGGTCTGGAAAGATGGCGGAGCCGTCGAGCGTTTCTCCGGAGAGCTCCTGGACGGCCAGAGTGAGTGAGAGCGGGGGAAGGAAGGGCAAGGCGAGCGGGTGGGGACCGAGGCTCAAGCCATGGGGCAGGTCTGCGGGACGGGGCGGGTGGGTCCCGGTCGCCTGCTCAGCTCGGAACCCGCGAGGCGCTGAAGAGAGTGCCTCTGAGCATGTGAAGAATGCCCCTTCCCCACTGGGAAGCAGGCCTGGGGCCTTTTCAGTGTATATAACTAAACCACCCCCCGCTAGGTCAGTGAATGGGGAGAAGTGGGAAGAAAGGCGCTTGCTTGATCGCCTCTGGGGCGGATTTCTCTGGTTACGAAATCAGCTGAAATCTGGGCTTAGTTTAAACGTGGCTTAATGGAGCTGATAAAGAACCCCTCCTAATTGCATTAAAAGATGCCAAGGAGACTTAAAAAAAAATAAAAATCAGCAGTTGGTTCTCCCGGGATTGCATAGCTGTCAACGTTTTCCCCCCTTTTTTAAGGGAAATTCCCTTATTCCAAGTTTGATTCCCTCTCCCTCTTTATTTTTCCTTTCTCCTCCTGCGAAGAGGCTGCTTCCTAATGTTTTAATGTTGTATTTTAATCTTGTTTTTAAATTGTATTTTAATCAACTTGTTTTTATTATTGGTTGTTAGCCGCCCTGAGCCTGGTCTTGGCTGGGGAGGGCAGGGATATAAATAAAATGTATTATTATTATTATTATTCCAAATAGGATTCCTCGCAAGAAAAGGGAAAGGTTGACAGCTATAGGATTGGCTTTCAAAACTCCTCCTGCCCCTTTGACAGCCTGAACTGACCCTCCCTCTGAGCTCACGGTGATGGAGCCTTTCCCAGCTGTGGGTCCCTAGATGTTGGACTACAACTCCCATCATCCCTAACTAGCAGGACCAGCTGTCAGGAATGATGGGAGTTGTAGATGAGATTATAGTGCCCATTGCTCGTTTTCTGCTGCGTTGCAAATGGGCCAGAATGAAAGAGGAGTGGGGAAAGCTCAGCACTGAGACCTCTGCTCCAAAAGGCCTGAAATTGTGAGGCTCCTGTTTCAGGAATGCTGCCTTAGACCACTGAGCCATCCCATCTAGTGTTGTTTGCCGGCAACAGCTCTCCAAAATCCTTTCTTAGGCCCTGCTGCTGTTGATTCTGGGATAGTTCCCAAAGCTACCCCTCTCTCCCAGAAGGTAGGGAGGAATATTGCTTGTCTCGTATCCAGAGGCTGCAATATATAACTTTCAGCTTCCTTCCTTCAGTGCTATAAAATATAGGAGGGCAAAAGCAGCCTTTCAGGAGGTTGACTTCCTGCATCGTCACTTTGATCTTTCAACACAGAGAGTAATTAGGTTTTGAAAAAAATGTTTTAATGGGGGTCGATGGAATGATTTTGTTTTAGTTTTACTTGATATAACAGCGTATTTGTTGAACATTCCTCTTTGTGCACTCAGCACAGAGGTATCAGTTTTACAGATGCTTAAGAATGCTTAAGACCCAGCCACAGTTCAAGTAAGACACTGGGATATGTCTAAATAAAAAGTTGTCTTATTTCCACCCCCCTCTCTTCTTGTGGCACAACAAACCAGGTTGACTCGACGTTTAGCGACAACGGGCTGGATCCTGGTAAGTGTTTGGTAGCCCCTCTTTCTCACGACTTCTTGGATTGCTTATCGTCTTGCTAAATATCCTTAGCTGCTTCCCCTGCTTCTCCCTGGGCCCTTGTGTTTTAACAGGAGCTATTCCCTCCCTTGGTGGATTCGTGTTTTGGGCCTACACATTTCAGCTGGGCTTTGGATCCACAAATTTTGGCTAGCCATAGTTTGTGGTTGCCACTGACTCTTCCCCTCCCCTCCTCAGACACGCACAGGATTTGGGAAGGACAAGGTGTCCGGTGTTGCCCCTTCGGAAGCGTTCAGCTGGGAACGGAAGGGTTGTGTGAATTTGTGTGCCCCATATTCTTAGCGTGGGAGAGGGACGATGCCTCATCTTTGAGCTGGAAGCATGAAGGGACAATTGCGAGGGAGGCAGGCAGTTATGGTGACCTCGTTTGTGGGCCTTTCGTGCCGTACATACACTTACCAGAGATATACCGTATTTTTTGCACCATAACACTCACTTTTTTTCTCCTAGAAAGTAAGGGGAAATGTCTGTGCGTGTTATGGAGCGAATGCCTGCGGGTGGCGGGGGGGGGATCTGCTGCAGTCATGAGCAGAGGATCCATGGTTCCCCTTCCTTCCCTCCTCCGTGGTTACAAAGCATGGATCCACATGGATCCTCAGGATTTTTGCATTGGGCTACTCCAAACTCACTGTCAGATCACATGTCTGTGGCCACAGCACGAACCACAAAAATCATATATCCACTATTTCATTTAGAATATTTTTTTTCTTGTTTTCCTCCTCTAAAAACTACGTGCGTGTTATGGTCTGGTGCGTGTTATAGAGTGAAAAATACGGTATATGACGGATCACACCGCTGCATTCAGCTAATGTAGCTTAGCTCCCGGTTGCCCAATTGCAACCAGTGAATCCCTGCTTCACATAAAAGTGTGCTATCAAAGAGGGAGGACCGAATCCTTTTCTCCCCCTAACTGCAAACGCAGTAGGGTGGATAGAGGGTATTAAGGAGTAAAATTATGTGGAGGATGCACTCTTGTCAGGTCTACTTTGGTGGTGTTTCTCTTTCAGCACTCTTTGTGGAAAGCAGGAGGAAAGGGAGCATTGTATCAAGAGCAAACAGCATCGGCTCCACCAGTGCCTCTTCAGTACCCAACACAGGTACAGCCCACTGGCTTCTCTGTCAATGGAACAGTCACTCGTCTCCCAACTGTGAAGCCAACTGTGCCTCTCACCTGTACCCCTGCATTATTCCTGGGCAGCTGGGAGGCAGTGTCTTAAGTATTCCAATTGAAGGGAGTGCCATGGAAGGGAAGAAGAGAGGTATTAAAGGACTACCAAATGGGACACCAGCTGGTTGGTAATGACTTTTGGAAACTGCACTCCTAGTTTGACATAGCCAAATTCTCGGCTAGTCCCTGCCTTTTTTGCAAGGTGTTAACGTCCCATCCCTCCTTCTCAGTGGCCCATGGAAGTGTGAAAATGCAGAGAAAAGGAAAATGCAGAGAAAAGGAAAATGCAGAGAAAAGGAAAATGCAGGGGTGTATTCCCTTTTAATTCCCAGAAAAGGGATCCGAGGCTGGCTTACGCTTTCACAGCCTACAAATGGTGATTCTTCCCATATACCGTGCAGTTTTCTCATCGCAACTTGAGCCTGATGAAATCTTGCGGTGAGGAAGCTGCTGGGTGCCCTCCCCCGCTTCCCTTAGGCCCCTTCCTGCTGCCTTGCCCCTTAGTTGACAAGGCCTGTTTTCCTGCTGCAGATGATGAAGATTCTGACTACCAACAAGAAGCCTACAAAGAAATCTACAAAGACCGCCGCCGCCGTGCCCACACGCAGGCTGAGCAGAAGCGGAGGGATGCCATCAAGGTCAGAAAGTGGGGCGACCTACACGTCCATCCAGGCTCAACGCCCCTTTCTGTCCCCCTGGTATAGCAAGTTTGCACTGCTCCTCCCCTGGAGCAGCCGAGAAAGGGAGGCAAGAAATGGCGGCTGGAGTTGTGCTGACTTAGCTAATCATTGGGGGGGGCGGGCAGCCTTGCTTTGTAAGTTTTAATACCGCTCTCCTTCTCTCCTACAGAAAGGCTACGACGATTTGCAGTCGATTGTACCTACCTGCCAGCAGCAGGATTTCTCCATAGGCTCAGGGAAGTTAAGCAAGGCAATTGTGTTGCAGAAAAGTGAGTTGAGGAACTGCTTGGGTGTCTTTGGCTTTCAGTCTTCCTTCCATTTGCATTGTGCATCTTAATTTCTTATTATCCTCTGTCTTATTTCTTGCCAAGCTCCCACTAGTCTGGAAACCAGTTTCATCCTCTGCTTGCTCGCTCGCTCTCCTTTTCAGATTATGAAACTCTGAATAGATGTGTCTAACTAGCACTAGTGCCTAAAGGGAGCCTAGCTTGCTTGTCTTCCTCCTAGGGGGAGAGAGAGACTGCAACTTTCCTGAGTTAACAGGGCAGAATAGCCCACAGGTTCTGGTTATGTTTTGAGAATCCCCCTTGTGGTTGCGTTCTAACCCGCTGGTGTCTTTGCTCCTCAGCCATTGATTATATCCAGTTCTTGCAGAAGGAAAAGAAGAAGCAGGAGGAAGAGGTCTCCACGCTCCGGAAAGATGTAATGGCCTTGAAAATCATGAAAATGTAAGACCCTCTGTTAATGTACCCATGCCATTAAGACAGCATGCTTCAGTAGCAGCTGTTCCCACAATATTTATAAGGGACGGAAGTGAACTCCTTAATTGTGAGCAGTCAGTTCTATCCTGTTTCTTTGAGCTTTGAGCTGCAGCAACTGCTATAAAACATCCCATAGTTCAGATAAGCCCTTCATGTCTTTCCAGCCCAGCCTGCTTCTCCTAAGCCCACATTTATGCATTTCAGAAACTACGAACAGATTGTCAAAGCTCACCAGGACAATCCTAACGAAGGGAAGAACCAGGTCTCCGACCAGGTGAAGTTCAACGTTTTCCAGGGTATCATGGATTCCTTGTTCCAGTCCTTCAACGCCTCCATCTCCGTGACAAGCTTTCAGGAGCTCTCGGCATGTGTCTTCAGCTGGATAGAAGAGCACTGCAAGCCACAGGTAATTCCGCAGTTTGAGAGCATGTGGCTAGCCGTTTCGTGCAACAAATACGTGCTTGTTTTGCTCATGCTAACCTCTTTGGAGTCCGTGCTGCCTCCTGCTCAGAGGCAAGCAGGTGGAAATTGAATCGATCAAGGGGTCATGAGATGGATTTCCTTAACTCCTCCTGCTGTTGCTAAGTACCACTCAGTAGCCTATGGTGTTCATCTCTTTGTACAGCTGGAACTGGGTAGATTGAACTCCTGATAGGAGAGAAATGGTTTCCTTATCTTCCACAGTACCTTACTTATGCAAATACTCCCAAGTCAGCAGGGCACTAGAGCAGGGAGCAAAGGGTTAACCCCTTCCACTAGAATGCAGGGGCAAAATCAGAAAAAAATGGCCTTCTGGCAAAGTATGAATAATGCTTTCAGCCTACGTGGGAGCTGCTTGTCCATCACTGGATGAGGGCTGCTGGCCAGCCTATAGCGTGCTCTGCCCCATTCTGACTCAGAAGACAACGGGTCTCTGATCTCATGGACCTCAGTGTCCCCAGCTATGGCAGCTCCTAGTCCACCTGCCTCTCCTCCCCCGGTGTCTGATAATCGGTTCATTTAGTGCCCAAGTGGTTTCAGATGTGTATCTGAAAACTGAATAAATGCAGCTCTTGAGACTCAGGACAGCCTGGTCCCCAGCAGTGAGATGACAAAGCGCTGTGGAAGTGATACAGTTGTGTCTCAATGGACACAACTTCCTCTTGGCTCCTAACATGTCCCACCCCTGCTGATTTTGGCCTTGGCTTTACTGCCTGCTGCGCTGCTTGCTGAAGAATTCTGTGACCGGAACATCTCAGTTCGGCACCCACATTAACGTTTACCTAGGTAAATTCACAATTTAGTTTGAACAGTAAGATCTGAGTGTTTTAACTTGCACAGTTTTTTGGAAGGGAATCGAGATGTGAAGGCAGATATGTATTCATAGAAGATCTCCCCTCCCATTAATAGAAGTCTCGTCTATATTTGCTCAATGCTGATAAACTGCTCAACTTTTTCACGCGTTCCCCCGCCCCACCTCAGATCCTCGGGGTAGTGCCACATCAGGCTTTGATTACCAGCACTTTACGCAGGATGATCCTAAGGAACTTGACAACTGGCTGCTCCTCCAACTGTTGTGTAGTATTTGCTTATAAAAAGATTTATATACTGCTAACTCGTATAGAAAATGTCTAAATTACATATAGCAAACATAAAATCAGAAGGAACTCGCCAATCACATAAAATCCACGCACCCAAGGAAGTGGTCTAAAAATAAGATGTGATGTTTCTTGGCTGATCTCCATCGCGAGGGCATTCCACATTGCTGGATCAGCCATGCTGAATTTTTCATAGATACCGACAGTCCTCATTCACTTGAGAGACAGTTAATGGCATTCCTCCAGTAGGTCTCAGCGATTCAACAGGGACATGAGGGGAAACCCAGCCAGATGGGTGGGTTATAAACAATAAATTATTATTATTATTAGTCTCAGGTGGTCCTTAAGGTAAGGTGCAAGACTGTGGTGTCCCCCTGTTAAGAGGTTGATGATTCCCATGGGTCAGGAGCCTGAAAACTAAAGGTTCTGGTTTAATCCCATCCAGGCTAGTTTTCCCTGTCTTCCCAGCCCTACTAAAGAATACCCTTTAACCTGAACCAGCTTCTTACGAATTCCTATGGACTTTCCCCTCCTAGACCCTACGGGACATTGTGATTGGCGTCCTGCAACAACTGAAGAGCCAGCTCTACTGACCACACCTGGGCACCCCAGGAGGGGTGTGTTGTAGCCTGGCGCTCTGTAGCCAAGAGGCTATTCCTGCCCGTACTTCCTCTTCAAGCTTTTTTTGGAGGGCTATTGATTGTATTGACCTCTGAAACCCTTCTCTCGGCCTCCTTATGTGAGCAGGAAAGAAATTAGCTGTCCGTTCATGAGGATCAGTCGCTGCGGTCTCGCTCTTTCAAGCCTTGGCCCTGATGTGTTCTTCATGTTGACCTAGCTTGTCTGATAAAAACCCATCTACAACGCACAGTCCTAGGGTTTGATTGTGAGCAAAGTTCCTTTCCTAAGGGTACGCAAGTACCGGGACTCAAGCTCTCTTCCAGCCTTCGCTTCACCTCAAATCAAGAGCAGACGCTCTTAAATTCTCAGTACACATAAGGCTTTGGTCTAAGTGGCATTAACTTGGTGTGGACACTTTAAAACAGAGCCCCCTCTCTATTGTGTTTTATTCAGACACCCAATTTACACACCCAGATGCCTTAGCCCAGCATTTAGTTTGGGCTACTAAGGGCTGTGACCGGAACAAGTTATGCAATAAATGGGTGTGTTTTGCATACATGATGTATTCTGCTTGCCGTGCAGAAGGGCAATAAGCCATGCTAACACTGAAGCCTTGCTCTCCAATTCCAGCTTCTGTAATTGTTTGACCGGATCACAATACCGTTTGCCTTCAGTACCACAGATTGAGAGAGGCTGGCAAGGCTTACATGGCAGGGGAAGCCTTTTCAGCCCCTCGGGGGCCCCCAGTTTCTAAAAATGCAGCAAAAGTGAGCCTAAGCCAACCCTCCTCTGCAGCTTCTGCTTTCTGTTCTGTAGCTACAAAGAAGGAGGGGTCCCCTGTCCTTTTATAAGCACCACTTTCTAGATCTGCTGCTGGCTGGTGGATAAGGACTCGCTTAGACAGACCTCACTTGTGAAAATGAAAACTATTTTTTTATATCATGACAAGCAATTCTAATAAATTTTGCTAAGTGTTTGAATGACTGGAGTGTGCTTGCCTGTTTGTTTTCAGCCGCGCATAGCCAAAGCTAAATTTTAGAAACCGGCTTCTCCAACACACTGACACACCCAGCCCTGAATACCTTGAGAGTTCCAGCACTAAAGTTATTCCAGCATTTTTCTCTTCTTGGTGAGAGATGGAGCGACCATTTAGACCCCCAAGTGTTACTTGTGGAAGTCAGGCTATATCTTAGGCTAAAAACACACCAGCCTTTTAAGTCAGGGGTCAGCAATGTGCAGCCCATGGGCCGGATCTGGCCCATGAAGATCATTTTACCGGCCCACAAGCCGGCCCCGAACCGAGCTGCCCACTCAGTGAATCCTCTGCGTGCTGCGCTAAACCGGCACAGCGCAGGGACTCGCAAGCGGTGCTGGAAATCACATATGCGCACAAACAGATACCGGAAATCACTTCTGTGCATGCCCAGATGCTGAAAATTGCTTCTGCGCAGGCGTGGTTTTTGGCGTCTGGGCATGCACAGAAGTGATTTCCAGCGCCACGGACATGCGCAGATGCGATTTCTGGCGTAGCGTTGCCCTGGTCCGACCCACAGACAATCTCCGTGGGCGTGATCTGGCCCATGGCTGGTGAGCCTTGCCGACCCCTGTTTGAAGCAAACAAACAAATGCTGCTCTGCAAAAAATATTTCTACGGTTAAAATCTCAAAGGAACCTTCCTGAGGTATCTCAACCACATATGTCTATGGCTAAGCCAATTTTTTAAATAGATATTCAGCCACTCTTCCCAATGCATAAATAGTCTAGACGAAAGACAAGTTCCCCAAAGCAGACAGAAGAAGCATTAAACGCAGAACGCAAAGGAGCTGGGTGGGTTTAATATGCACAACACACCATCTATACAGAATGCAGGCTGGTTACAAACAGAGAAAAATGATACAGCCTTCAGAGTTAATTCAAGTATTTTATTTTGTGTCCCGCACCCCACCCCCAGACAATTTTCTCAAGTGCTTATCAGCAGTCCTGTGTAGTGAGACAGCTTTAAGAACAAAATGGCAATTAGCCTGACATGCCAGGGGAGAGGTGCCGGAACTAAAAAATAATAGTGCAGTAGGCAGGGTCTGCTTATCTCCATCCAACGCAAACGTAGTTTCAAAAATATACAGCAATGTGGAATATGTAGGACTGAAACTTGAGTGCTAAGTAGGTGACAGTTTCATAAAACAGGGAAGCCCTTGGGTTCAGACGGTGGGTAAAGTAACATTGAAATCTTCATCTGTCTCAATGCCAACTTCCTCCTGCACAAAGGACAACACAGACTCCTTAAGATGCGGGGCAGGAAAAGAGAAGCATCCTATATCCCACCTCTGTGCAGCAGTTGGACTAATGCATTATGGGGGCTCGCCGAGAAAAGCCTGCTCAACCCACTGTTATGTGGCCATGTCACTCAGTGGCAGATGGGTTGGGTTTGTACTCACAAAGAATTGCTTCTTGCTTTTGGGGTAGCCTTCCAGGATCGCGTCAAGTAGCTCTGTTGCCTGTTGAGAGAGTCAAAGCACACACTTGGCTACTTGGCCCTTCAACCAAGACAGTGCTGGTAGACAGAAACAAGCCCTCTTGATGGTACAGACAAAAATTACCAAAAAAAAAAGGATGAGCCTAAATATTGCAGGAGCCACGGCTGAGTTTACAAGTTGTAGCTGGGAGGAACAATGGCAACAAGCTATTCCGTATTTCTCAACCTCTTGAAGAACACCCTCCTCCGAGTACTTAATAGTGCAGAATACAACAGTCTGGTATGATTAGAGATGGGAAGCAAAGCTGTCAACCATCCCTTTCTTTTGCGGGAAATTCCCTTATTCCAGCACCGTTCCCCGCTGCTATCCCAGATTGTTAGATATCCTGTAGACTGTCCCCAGGGCAGGTGAGGCTGCTGATCCCTTATTTTTGAGGCTGCTGATCCCTTATTTTCAAATCTGAAAGTTGACAGCTATGATGGGAAGGCCTGGAAAAAACCCGGAAAAAATGGGGGGGGGCAATCCCACCCCCCGTTTTCTAGAAAAAATGAAAAAAAAGTGTGTGAAATATTCAAACTATATCGAACTGTTTCCCCAATTTTTCTGGGGGTTTTCTAGGCCTTCTCATCTCTAGGTATGATCCTGACTTACCATTCTGGAGACCAGATTCAGAAGTAATGCTGATCCAATCAATGGTTTTGCTCCTGGAAGGAGCAGGGAAGGATCAAATCAGCTGTGATTTTCTAAACATGCATCTGCACACTTGCGGGATCATGCTAAACCATGGTTTAGCTTAGTATTATAACGATGAGCCAATGAGAAATACAAAAGGTCTAAACCTCATATCCATCTTGAAACTTGAAATTCCTGGACATTCTCTTTTTAAAAACCAGAACCTGTTGTTATGTTCAGCAGACTACAGTGACTAAAGCTAGAATTAAGATTTAGCTCAAAATACAAAAGAGAGCCAATTGGATTGTCTGATACAGTGCTCAGCTACAAACTTCAAAGGAGTTACAGTGGTACCTCGGGTTACATACGCTTCAGGTTACAGACTCCGCTAACCCAGAAATGGTACCTCGGGTTAAGAACTTTGCTTCAGGATGAGAACAGAAATCGCACGGCGGCAGCGGGAGGCCCCATTAGCTAAAGTGGTGCTTCAGGTTAAGAACAGTTTCAGGTTAAGAACGGACCTCCAGAACGAATTAAGTTCTTAACCCGAGGTACCACTGTATAAGGAAACAAACTGAAGAAAAGAGATTTCATATGCAAATAACTATTCATGTGTGTGGGCAAGATCCTCGGCAAGGAAGACATGGTGCAAAATGACATGCAAACCACAGCCCCTCATAGCTCCCACCACAGATTAGCAAGCATTCAACAGAAAGCACAATCCCAGGAACATTAAACATAATGAGCTAGAATTTTCGAGAATGTTCAGCCTGCAATCCCACTGAACTCATCAGGACCAACAAACAGAATCAAACAGGCAAACTTGCAAAGGAGAAACTGATGAAATCTTTCAATTAAGAGACATCTCTCATTACTTCTGGGGTTCCGATCTCTGGAAAGGGCATCTGGAAACTTCTCCCTCCTAACTTGCAACCAGATTAAACTGGGCAACAAAGTGGCTCTGCATTTGAACATTGCAGGGCCTTGCTTTTTTGTTTTTCCAGACTTGCGTAGCACCTATCACATGTATATTGCATTTTCTATGCACCTCTGGATGGATGAAGTTGCAGAACTAAACAATTGTTGGCATCTGTCTCTCAAGAGAGGGACAATGGAGTGCACCGATGGGGATGAAGTGAAACTTCTGCATCAGTGGCACCAAAGTAACCTGAGCTCATGGGCAGCCCAGATGACAAGATCCCCCTCTCGACCTTGCTGATGTGGTCCGAAAGAAAATAGAGCATCACGTTCGGCACTAGCTTGGCTGCAGGAGTTGCAGGAAGGAGGCGTACAAGGTGGCGTCCAACCGTCTTAAGGACTCCACTCTGGATTTGTGTGGGGTTTGCTATTTAGCATTTTCTTCTCCTGGAGATACCTTGCAAGGCAGCAGAGGTTTAGGATCAGAGCTTTCCTTCTCCTAGGTGGGCTACCTTCACAGGTGGATGAGCCCCATCTGCCCCTCACTTCCCTCTGCAGCATGTGCAGAAACCACCTTCTTGACCGTTGAACCCACTACAGTCATACCTCGGGTTACAGATGCTTCAAGTTGCGTGTTTTCAGGTTACAGATGCTTCAAGTTGTGCGCCAAACCCGGAAGTACCGGAATGGGTTACTTCCGGGTTTCAGCGTATGCGCAAAAGCACTAAATCGCGCTTTGTGCTTGCGCAAAAGCGCCAAATCGCAACCCGCACGTGCGCAGACGCGGCGCTGTGGGTTGCGAACGCTGCAGGTTGCGAACGTGCCTCCTGCACGGATCACATTTGCAACCTGAGCATCCACTGCATTGGTTTTGTCCGATGAATCCACCGGAACCTGTCATTTCATGCAGGGGAAGTCCCAAACTCACAGAGGGTTTGAGACCAATTGGCCATTCTTGCCTGTTTTAGCCAGCCAGTTGAAGCCATTCCTGGCATGTGGCCACTGCCGCACGCTGACATCTTCTAAGAGCCACAGGTAAGAGCTGAGTAAAGGATGGGGACCAAAGGTGGGAAAACGACCCCAGGACGACATGTATGGGGTGTTAGGGGCTGGGTACTACCTCTAATCTAAACAATAGCATTAAAAAACTGCCCTTGGGGCTGTGCGCACCACTTATTCTTTCCGTCCTATATGAAAGACAAGTTGCCTTACCATTCTCTTCCGGCGACGCCATTCCCTGCAATACAACTTCTTTTCATTGTACACCTGCAACAAGCAAAAGGAAAACAATTCTTACACTCAGTCCCCAACAGAATGGCCAGTAACGCAGCCGGCTATGATGCGAGAACCAAAACCACAACAATTGTGTTGGACAGTGTGTGCACAAGCTTTCTGTGTGGGAAAGAATCCCAGAAATGGCAGGCAGCTGTGCTTTTACAGAGGGGACTGTTCACCTTGTGAGTAAGGACATCCAGAGTACAAAAATTGCTTTGGTGAAATTCTAAACAAGCCCCACAGCCTAAAAGGCTCCTGAGAACATGTGCTCACTGGTTGCCTTGATTTGATTAAATGCCAGACAACTCCAGACAAATCAACATTTATCCCCATTTGAATGCTCTAGGTACAGGATGAGTGCTGGGACTGCCCAGATCCCAGGAAGAGAGAGAAATGAATGAATGAATGAATGAATGAATGAATGAATGAATGACAGTATGCATTTTGGAGTTCTCCCATCCTTTGGTGTTTGAGGCTAGCTGAAAATTCAGCAGCGCTAGGGGCCCTGCGTATGGCTGGCAGAGATTGGCAGGGCACCCAGAAAGAACTGTACCTGTCTGGACCATGCCAGTCTCCACTATTGGCCTCTCCCTTGGCAGCTCCATTACCTTTTCTTTCTCCTCAGGAGTCACATGATTGGCAGCAGATTTAATTCGCTCCAGTTTCTCTGTATAATTGGCACAATCTTTTTTTAACTCTTCAATCTCCTTAACCATCTCTGGGGTTGTCATAGAGCCCTTCAGTTCTTTCAGTTCTGGAATGGAATTGCTAGTTACAACATCTGAGATGGCATCGGTCAGTGGGAAGGACTCTAGGCATTCTGTGTACTATGGCTCAGATACAAACATTTCACAAAGGCTCCATACTGTTCAAGTGCTCAATCGCACATGCACTCACTCAGCAAAGGATAGCACAGCAGACGGACTGAACCTGCCTGAACACACCTGACTCCATATGACGACAGTTCTGTTGGAGGGTCTGTACTTTGCAAGACAGTTCCGAAATCTCATTGTCCAGGCCTTTGAGCTCTGAGTCATTCACACTACCAAAGCGATCCTGCATGACCAAAGACGTGAGGGTTATTAACATAATAAGACCAATGGGACAGAGGGTAAAATTGCTACCATGTCACAAACTCTACTTCCCTGTCCAGCAATTACATTTCACTCATGGAATTTGACTTTCCTACACAGTTGTCATTGAAAATATTTTTAATAGTTTGCTTCAGTTACTGGTGTGAGCAAATATTTACTTCCCATGGAACTTGAAAGGCATTTCCCTTACCTGATCTGGAAAATAAATTTTTTGCTTTCCGTACACTTTCTCTTTGATCTTCCCTTGTTGAGCCAACTGTTCTAGTGCCTTCACTACAGCCTAAAGAAACAAGAGAAGGAATAGACTGAGAAAAGGAAAAAAAAATATTCACAAGATATCTGTGAAGTGGACAGACTGATCTTCTGTATGTGCATCTAAGTATCTTTGTCAAGCAACAAACACTGAAAATTAAAACTTTGAGGACTCCCCTTGCCACAAGATACTTGCACATCAAAGGAGACTTACTAAACATGAATTCTAAAGTCCAGCATGATACAGTACTTGACAACTCACATCGCTATCTACTAGTAACCAGGGGAAAATCAGTAAGCTGTGGAAGTGGGAAGAGCTGTAGAGCCCAATATCCTAGGAAACACAGTGTGAGATTTTTTACAGCCAGCCTCCCATGCTGCAATGCCACTACACTGTATAATATGATGAGAAACTGCTGCTGTAAGCAAAGCTTAGCTGAATTTATAACTTGTATAGAGAAACAAGTATATATCTCAGTCAGTCAGTTACCACTGAATGTCAAGCATTGTGAAGTACAAAATATTTGTCAGATTTGCTTAAAATCAAGACAATATCAAACTAGGAATACCCTATACAGTGGTACCTCGGGTTAAGTACTTAATTCGTTCCGGAGGTCCGTACTTAACCTGAAACTGTTCTTAACTTGAAGACTACTTTAGCTAATGGGGCCTCCTGCTGCCGCCACGCCGCCAGAGCACGATTTCTGTTCTCATCCTGAAGCAAAGTTCTTAACCTGAAGCACTATTTCTGGGTTAGCAGAGTCTGTAACCTGAAGCGTATGTAACCTGAAGCGTATGTAACCTGAGGTACCACTGTATAATCGGGGGCCTTTGAAAGGTATACAGAGTGTGCTTAGCTTTTGAAAGGTGTTGCACATGTCTATTTTGCGCTAATGGTGGATGAGACAGCCCCCACACCTTCACCTCTAGGATCTTCTCTCACCGTCTTGCCCAGGCCATGCTCTCGTTGTAAGTTGCCAAAGGCATCCTGAGCACTGTGAGGCCGGTTCTGCTCCTGGAGGTAACGTAACAGGATGGCAGCTGCTCCTTCTCCAGCTCCTTTGCAAACAGAAAGCAGCAGTGTGAATCAACGCGCTCTTCGTGGGGCTACCTTTGAAGGTGACCCGGAAACTGCAATTAATCCAGAATGCGGCAGCTAGACTGGTGACTGGGAGTGGCCGCCGGGACCACATAACACCGGTTCTGAGAGATCTGCATTGGCTCCCGGTACGTTTCCGAGCACGATTCAGTGTGTTGGTGCTGACCTTTAAAGCCCTAAACGGCCTCGGTCCTGTATCTATCTGCCCACGGACTGTCTCACCAGAATGGTGCTCTACGTGGGGTTACCTTTGAAGGTGACTCAGGAACTACAACTAATCCAGAATGCGGCAGCTAGACTGGTGACTGGGATCAGCCACCAGGACCACATAACACAGGTCTCCCACTACGTTTCTGAGCACAATGCAAAGTGTTGGTGCTGATCTTTAAAGCCCTAAAAGGCCTTGGTCCAGTATACCTGAAGGAGCGTCTCCACCCCCATCATTCTGCCCGGACACTGAGATCCAGCGCCGAGGGCCTTCTGGCAGTTCCCTCATTGCGAGAAGTGAGGCTACAGGGAACCAGACAGAGGGCCTTCTCAGTAGTGGTGCCTGCCCTATGGAACACCCTCCCATCAGATGTCAAAGAGATAAACAACTACCTGACATTCAGAAGACATATTAAGGCAGCCCTGTTCAGGGAAGTTTTTAATATTTAACGCTGTACTGTTTTAAACATTTGATTGGGAGCCGCCCAGAGTGGCTGGGGAAACAGCCAGATGGGCGGGGTATAAATAATAAATTATTATTATTATTATTAAAGAAAGAGGAGCATGGGGATGGGGAGAGAAAGCAAAATTTAAGGCAATTCCATCAAGAGTGCAGAAAGCAGGCCCTTCTATTGATGACAGCAACTTGGGAAGAACTGTAGTGGGAAAGAATAGGAGGGATCCTCAGTATATGGCCGTGTTCATATAGGAAGAAAAGATGGCAGTTAACAAACATGTATTGATGCATCCCCCCCAGTTTTAATGTGTCGATGTTTTTCTGTTTCTTTGTTGGCAAGCTGCTTTGGGTTGCCCCCAACTAATAATAAACACACACAGAGAGGACGGAGGGCTTCCATTCTTGGTTGAGCTCATCCCAAGGGCCTGCTCCAGCATCACATCCTGCGATGATCACCATCTCTGTGCACCCCTGTCCTTGAGAGATAAGGAGGTTGGCAACACGAGAACGGGGCCTTTGCAGCAGCAGCTCCTCCTTTGTGGGACCCTCTCTTTAGGAGCTGGGTGAAAATGTCCCTGTTTATTTATTTATTGAATTTATATACCACCCTATACCCGGAGGTCTCACAACCTGCTCCTCATAACCAGGACCACAGAGCTTAGGACTTGCTGATCAGAAGCTCGGCGGTTCGAATCTCCACGACGGGGTGAGCTCCCGTCGCTCGGTCCCTGCTCCTGCCAACCTAGCAGTTCGAAAGCACATCAAAGTGCAAGTAGATAAATAGGTACCACTCCGGCAGGAAGGTAAACGGCGTTTCTGTGCGCTGCTCTGGTTCGCCAGAAGCGGCTTAGTCATGCTGGCCACATGACCCGGAAGCTGTATGCCGGCTCCCTTGGCCAATAAAGAGAGATGAGCGCCGCAACCTCAGAGTCGGTCACGACTGGACCTAATGGTCAGGGGTCCCTTTACCTTTATACCCGGAGGTCTCACAAACTGTTCCTCATAACCAGGCCTTTGGCTGATTAAAGGATGGTGTTATGGGTTTGCTTTTGTTCCTTTGTTACGTATTTCGATTTCCTTTGTTGATGTTCTTGTTGTTGTTCTATTTATTTACTTATCATTATTATTAGTTGGTAAGGCGCCCTGCGGCCCTCAGACGAAGAACGGTATACAAATGCAACGAATAATAATAATAAAATAATAATAATAATAATAATAGTTACAGATAGGTAGCCGTGTTGGTCTGCCATAGTCAAAACAAAAAAATTTTTTTCCTTCCAGTAGCACCTTAAAGACCAACTAACTTAGTTGGTCTTTAAGGTGCTACTGGAAGGAAAATTTTTTTTTTGTTTTAATAATAATAATAATAATAATAATAATAATTAATAATGATAGTAATCGCCACGCAGCCTCTGCGGCCTTCCAGAAAACGGGAGAATTGGCGCCTGAAGGAAGGCAAGAAGCAGGTAACAGGTCTCCGGACACACCGCCAGAAGAGGCCCGGATCCGGACTCGGCGGGCGAGGGAGGCCTGCGGCGAGAGGCCCGGCCGTTGCCTAGCAACGCCAAGGACCGGAGGGAAGGCCCGAGCCGCGGCCTAGAGTCGGCGACGCGCGCGCACGCTCGCGCTCATTCTCTCCCCACCCCCTCCGCCTTCCCCTCGATTCCCCACGTTCTCCCCACCCCGCACTGCCTTACCTGCAGCTCCCTCCCGGGTTTTCCCTGCTCCGCTCATCCTGGCCACGGCGGAGACCCCCCTACCGGAAAAACCCGGAAGCGGAAGCTTGCCGCTATGAGGGCGGGAAGGCGGGCCCAGTGGAAACCATAGAGCTATACCTGTGGGTGGATAGGCCCTGTCAGGCTTCCGGGAGCGCGTTCGGGTCAGGAGAGGAAGGGCGCCCTGGAAACCACAGAGCTATAATTGTAGAGGGATAAGCACTGTCTTTAGACAGCATCTTAAAAAGTAGAGACATATCCTTGCCAACAAAGGTCCGTATAGTAAAAACTATGGTTTTCCCAGTAGTGATGTATGGAAGTGAAAGCTGGACCATAAAGAAGGCTGATCGCCAAAGAATTGATGCTTTTGAATTCTGGTGCTGGAGGAGATTCTTGAGAGTCCCATGCAGTGGCGTAGCGTGGGTTGTCAGCACCCGGGGCAAGGCAAGTAATTTGCGCCCCTAACCCATGGATTTGCGCCCCCTAACCCGTGGATTTGCGCCCCCTAACCCATGGATTTGCCCTAACCCCAGATGTTGCGCCCGGTGCGGCCCGCCCCCCCTGCACCCCCCACGCTACGCCACTGGTCCCATGGACTGCAAGAAGATCAAACCTCTCCATTCTGAAGGAAATCAGCCCTGAGTGCTCACTGGAAGGACAGATCCTGAAGCTGAGGCTCCAAGACTTTGGCCACCTCATGAGAAGAGAAGACTCCCTGGAAAAGACCCTGATGTTGGGAAAGATGGAGGGCACAAGGAGAAGGGGACGACAGAGGACAAGATGGTTGGATGGTGTTCTTGAAGCTACCAGCATGAGTTTGACCAAACTGCGGGAGGCAGTGGAAGACAGGAGTGCCTGGCGTGCTCTGGTCCATGGGGTCATGAACAGTCGGACATGACTAAACGACTAAACAGCAACAAAGCACTGTCTGGCTTCCGGGCTCGCGGGGAGTAAACAAGGAGAAATGCAGTTTTTGCGGGGTAGATGCAGCTGGTGGCTTCGGCAAGGAATCGGTAAACCCGCCTGCTCACAAAAGGGCAGCCACGGAGACAAGGAAGTTCAGGCTCTTCAGGGAGTTGATGCTACCATTTCAAAAGGAGTTTAGAATGATTTACAAGGCTGGGCTGCACTGATTCCTGTAGACTTTAATAAATTCTGGCAGCATTGGGAATATTATTCTAACTTGCACAAACGTAACCATTTGATCGATGGCAAGGCGAGGAGAAAGGAATTTAAAGGGTTGTTTTTTATTTAAAAAAACCTTTATTAACCAGTACACTTTGCGGTAGTCAGAATGAAAGTGCGGCCAAGACTTATTCCAAAGCCTGCCACCTTACTCATCGCAGACGGCACTTTGTTAAACCTTTCCCTGACCTGTAATTTTGGGCCCTGATTAATGCATATGAACCCCCTGAATCTGTTTTATTTACTTTGATGTTGTCATACCGTTCTATTGATTCATCGTCTGCACTTTTGTTATAATGAATATTGTTTTTAATATTGTTCATAGTGTAAGTACCGCTTGGAGATTTAAAAAAAAAAGGAAGTTTCTTTAGAAAGGTTTTTAAAATAAATAAATATACCCGCTTTGTGTGGGTTGGCAGACCCAAACAAAACCTATGCAGGACACAAAAGTACTATGATCATGTAGGAGGGGGGTGGTCTTGCTGTTCTTTTTTGTGCTGGATATTATGCACCTGTGCAAATTTTCATCATACCTACCTGGCATCACTCCAAACTGAGGCTTGAGTGAAGCCAATCCAACCGTATTTAGTCCTGGCAAGGTCAGTGGCCCAATAATACTTATTGCTTGATCTGAACCAGGAAAGCCTGCCATTAGCACTCAATGTAGGCCTAGATAGGGGCAGGGACACATGCAATGTCCCTGGGCTCCTCTCTGGCCTTTGCACTTGTAGCTTCAAGGTCTGCTAAGGGTTTCTAAGCATTTTGAAGCCAGGTTCTCAATCACAGGGAGCTTTGCACATCTAAAAATGAGTCCATTAGGGACATTAGAGATAGGGCTTGCATGTGCGCCCATGCCCCATTGAAGTATCTCTGTATTGTAAGTGTAGCACTGAAGAAACCAAGAAACCAGGCTTGTCTCAAATTCTTTATTTTGCACCAGTTAGGGCAGAAAGAAACACTCAATAAAAACAAAAAAAAGTATCATCCCACTACTGATACAGTGGGTAAGGTATTGTTGTTTTATTGCACTAAAATCTTGTTCTAATCCACATAACACAAAACCTAATGAAATAATGTCAGTTTCCCACCTCAAAAGTTATCAGCATCTTATTTTAAAAACTTCTGCAAGATGACAAATTACTCTATAAACTTCCACAATATTGGCTGATTTGTAAACACTAAAAAAGGCAGTTAAACACCATGATATTGCCACACAAATGCTACCCAAACCAAGCTGTTTCAAATATACAAAGCACCACCCTCTTGAGTCTTTTCTGCAAGAATGTGCTATTTAGGCATATAGCATCTACATCACATTACTGCTTGGCCAAGAAAACAATAGGCAGCGTATCACAGAGGTCTTCAGATGCGAAGTCGGGGAAAAATATGTAAACGCCTAACTACAGAGCCTGAAAGAGGGTGCAAGTTGAGCTGGAACTATGGGAACCTAGAAGGCTAATTGGATATGCAGGTATTCAAGATGGTTCGGTTCAGCAGATTCACAAGTTGTGAAAGTAGGCTGGAAACCTTTTAAATAAAACTAAAAGTAAAAGCACAGCATTTATTCAAGTCTCTCTTCAGTCCACAGAGGGTTATCAGAATGGCTTTGCACTAAGAATAATTATTTCTAAGGTACACTCTTCCAATCTTTTTGTATACAAACCCAAAAAGTCTGGATGTGGTGTTCTATAAGGGAAGATATGGATCACCAACTTACTAGCTGCAGCACATAGCCCCACACAGTATGTTCTGTGAAGGTTCTTTGCAGGTCTGAGACACTGGTTAAAAATCATACCAGCATAGTTAACAACTTGTGCCGGTTTTACTGAAACAAGGAGAAACAGGTATCAGGGGTCCTGTGAAAATCCACACCATAACATTAGCAACATCCAGATGCCATTTGTAAATGGTTTATTCTTGAGGAACACAGCACCATCTTCACAGCAATGCACACAGTGCAACCAAGATATGGGAATTTGGTACCCTAAATCAGTCATCGAGCCAATCTAAAATTGGTCTTCAAAACAATGCTGCCGCCATACTGATTGCAGAGATTCACAGAAATGATGATATAATCTCATTCTGTATTAACAGAGGCTTTTTCTAATGAAATATTCTGAAGCCGTGATCCCCACTTTTATGCTCTACTTGCAAAACTGCACATATTGTGGGTGAGCAGGCCCTAGGAATCTGGCTTTGCTACTCGTTTTCATCTGTGATCCTAGGCTAAAAAAATTCTGTAGTACCTATATTGTTTTCTTCAAAAAGAGGGGGCCATCCGAGAGCATAAAACATCCATGAATTCTGAAACAGGTCTCAAATGACCAGTGCATGGACACGCCAGACTGACAGACCCTTTGCCACTACAGACTGTTTAGTGAGGAAGCATATTCATGGTTCCCGCATAGGTGCTGGGTTTGGTGACTGACAGAGGGTAACTAGGAGCCAAATCTTTTGTTGCTTCTGCCCAAACCTTTATGGTGCGGGGTGGAGGGCATTTTAAGTGCTGGGAACTTCTCTGAAATAGTTAATAGTAAAGTGTGTGTGTGTGTGTGTGTGACTGTTTGCGTGAGTGTCCAACCCACCAAAATATTATTGCCATTATCATGTGCGAGAAGAGCCAGAATAGAGCTCCAGAAGTTCAAAACATAAGGATTTGGGGTCATTACGTGCAAATGCTTACTGGGGATAGATAGAGGCTGCTTCCAGTACCTTGCAGATGTCAGGGTCCCATACACAAACATAACAGAGGTACACTCAGTTAGATCTGAAGATTTCCTTCTTACAATCAGCAGCTGGGTACAAGTCACTTCCATCACTCAAGAGATTTTAGATCTTTATCTGGCTTTTGAATAAAAGCCAATTCCTGTTGCCTGACTTCTGTTGCATTAAACACGAGCTGAGATCTGTCTTCCAAGGCCCGTTTTGGAACGTGAACCACAACAGCAGGACATTTTGGCTTTGAACAAAGAGTGCAACACACAGCAAGCTAGAAAGGTGAAGGGCATGGCAGGTTCAGCAACAAATATCTTCCGATTCTGCACCAGAAGGGTTTTGTTCTAAAATTCACACTGTCTTCCAAATTTGCCCAATCAGGCTTTACATCAAAGAATGGGGTATTATCTTACTCCTGCACAAGGCTCTCCATCTGTGCTCCATGAGACAGAAGAGCCACAGCAGGGAAGGGAAGACAACTGTTTATTGGCTGCGGGAACTGGATGGATCCATCTGATTCAGCTCTGACTGATCCAGCAGTTCGAAGTCATCTCCTTCAGCATCTGTATCGAGCTCCGAGCTGGAGGTCCGGAGGAAAGCCCTGGCACTTTGCTGCCGTCTGTTGCCAGGCACGGAGCCAGACTGGGAGGCTCCTGACAAGGCCAGCTGGATCATTCCCCTGGTTACAAAGCCAGCCAAGTCATCTGTGAGGTTGTGCATTAATGGCAGGTTACCTAGGATATCCGAGGTCACTTCCTCCCGGTCATGAGAAAGTCGCAGCTCTTCCTGGCCTTGGACACGGCAGGCAAGGCTCGGTATGCCTATGCTGGTATCATCTTCATCGTCTATGCCTGTCACCTCAGGGTTGATGGAAGGGAAATCTGGAAGATCTCGGGCAAAGGATTCCTCAGGGTCGCTGTGGCCATCAAAGTCTATTGAGAGAGGATTAGTTTGGTGAAAAGTCATTACTCGGTTTCTCTGCCTACCACTAAGTAGCCTAACTTCCTACTGGAAAACAGGCAACAATTTCTTTAAATTATATTGTCTTCCCACAGGGATCTATAATGTTGGGGGGGGGGCGAGTAAAAAATTAGAGTTATGAAACCTATTCCCAAATACTTGACTGAGCTGCCTCTTCTGCAGGAGAGAGAAAATTTACAAAGCTTCTGTACTGCAGCAGACCTCAGAATTGAATTTGAGGGACCAAGAACTAACTCTGTCTGGGTTCTGGCATTCTTAATTGGCAAATGGGTCTTAAAACAATCTGACAGGCAGAAGCCTTTCTAACTCTTAACGCCAGAAAGCCCTCAACTGAAGGTGCTGAGGACTGAAAGCTCCCATTTCAAAGAATAAAATTCCAGGTTCTGTCACTCAGTGGACCAGTGGACTCAACTTCTGCCTGCACCAATCTTTGTCTGCTTCATTCAATGTAAGCTACAAGCTTTTTAAAGCAGGACCAAGGCAAACTTTCCATGTTGGAAGGCTGGCTGGTCTCACTTTATCGACATTCTGATATCTTGCTTTTTTATCCCAACAACCAACAGCTGCAACAGTATGATTAATATGTTATTTGGTAGCAACTATGTTCTTTAATAACTTTGATAATAGCTGTCCTCACCTTCAGATCCCTCTGTCAGGGGGGTTTGACCTCGTGAAAGATTAAATGTCCCATTCTCAGTATAGGATACTTCTGCATCAGAGTGCTCCGAATCTGAGATAGCCAGCTCTTTGGCAACTATTGCATCATCCAACTTGAAAAGAAGCAAATGATAAAAAAATAAAATCTAAGCAAGGTAATTTTGGGTTACTGGAGAGCACACATACCTCCATAATGCCATTCAACACCACATGGACCCAGAGACATTCCTCTCAGCAATGGAAATGAGGAACTTGAAAGCCAGGCACACCCCTCCAGTTCTTCTTTTCCATTCTGAAGGTCTTTACTTCATTTTACAGCCACCCAGGTGTTGCCCAAAAACTGTTTTACAAAATTAAAAATGTCTATATCTGCTTCTGAAAGTATGAGATGTAGTTGTAATGAGGGAAATCCAACGGCACTATAACAAAACAATTTTATATTCAAGTTAAGAAGAATAGAGCCAACAGGAGATGCTTTATCTCAGAAATCAGGCAAGTTTGACCATGAGTAAAAACTCACAGGCTGCCTTGTTGCTTACCCTCCCGCACCCCAATCTTCGCAGCACCCTATCTTAGCAGCGGGTGGCACTGTGGTCTAAACCACAGAGCCTAGGCCTTGCCAATCAGAAGGTTGGTGGTTCAAATCCCCGCGACGGGGTGAGCTCCCGTTGTTCGGTCCCAGCTCCTGCCCACCTAGCAGTTCGAAAGCACGTCAAAGTGCAAGTAGATAAATAGGTACCGCTCCAGCGTTAAGGTACACGGCGTTTCTGTGCGCTGCTCTGGTTTCGCCAGAAGCGGCTTAGTCATACTGGCCACATGACTCGGGAGCTGTCTGCGGACAAACGCCGGCACCCTCGGCCTACAGAGCGAGCCCAGAGTCGTCCGCGACTGGACCTAATGGTCAGGGGTACCTTTACCTTTATTCTTTAACAAGATCCATGCCCTATTTACCGTGGGACAGAAAGCAGCAAGTTCTTCTTCACTGTCGCTCCCATCAGCACTAGCAGCATGATGGCTCAGCATCTTTTGTCGCACTGCAGAGAAATCAGGGGACAGAATAGCAGTTATAAATGGGAAGCGAACAACTCTGCATGCCCATAAAGAAGCCAAGCAGAAGAAACAGGTGTGATCCAGAGAGAAGACTTTGGGACTGCAAACCAGAGGCTGCAGAGGGCAAGGAGGGGCACCCCAAGAGCTAAAATGCTAACTGACCACTGTGCCCTAATTAGGACTGCAACAATTCCGGTCCCATGTTAGAAACAGTTTGGACATTCAATTGCTCATCAATTGTGGGAAATGCTCATTCCCTTCCTCCCCCCCCTCAAATCCTGACAAACTGTGGTTAGGGATGCGAGGAACATTCTTAGGTAACTACTGATCCATTCAGTGTTTTCATCCAATTTTGTCAGGTTCTTCACACCACCAACAAAAAGACGTGGCAGACAAGAAGTGGGTGAGTTAGTACCAGCCCTTTGCAAGACTTACATTGCCTCTCCTTATGTTTGGACATCATGTAGCCATGAACACTGAAGTCCAGCCGCTGCAGAGCTGGCTCCAATTTGGTGTACAGGCGGTGACCCAGCCGGTGGTAAACAGCAAGTGGCCACAGAAGGATGGAAACCACTGCAGGAGAAGGATAACAACAGGAGGACTCAAAGAAGGAACTTTGGGAAACTCAAGGCAGTAGAAACGTAAGATGATTGGACCCCACTGAACTTGAAGCATGGGAAGCCCCAACAAAAATTTATAATTTGGCAAAATATTTGGACTTTATGATATGTATTTGGAATATTTAATGTGATTTGATTGGATTGTTAAAATGGAAGACTTAATAAAAATTATTATTTTTAAAAAAAGGAAACCACTGCAGGAAGAGGATGATTAGAGGGTTGGTGTTCAATAAACACTCTCAGACGGCATTTTGGGATACAATATAATAGAACAGAGATATCATGTATTATATCATACATAAAGATCTTATCTAAACGTATAGATATGTTTGTGGTTTTATTGTTTGCTTTGTACTTTCTTCTTTTTTTGTAAACCACTTAATGGACTGTTTAAACATTATGTACACACAAGTTTGCAATGCAACCGAGTTGGAACAGCTCAGAATAACCTTGTTTGCAAATGCTCTGTACTTTCAAGCGAAGGGCACTCTGTTGCCCAATCCCCGCCCAGCACACAGATACTCACTTGTTAGATAGGCAAGACAGACACCTGGAATGTACTGGCCCAACACAGCCAAAAATGTGAGGACACCGCAAGCCAGAAGGCAGAACTGGAAAACAAAACCCAAAGTTAGTCTCTACCGAATTGAGAAAAGTGAGCAAAGTGGCTCCTACGGCTCAAGATCATACAGAAACGCTTTGCCTGCTGCCAGAAAGCTTACTGCTTGGGAACAGAGACCAAAACAGAGGAATTCTGCTTGAAAAGCCTTGCATAAGCATTAGGAGAGAGGGAGGGAGGAACCTCATGAGCCACAGCTGCCTTTGGACCAAGCCCTGGAGTGATTTTGACAGAATCAGGGCAACATTTCTACTTTGGAATGTAGGTGGAAGCAAGACCAGTCTGATGAAAGCTCCATCTAATAGGATGGCGGCAGTATTTTCCATTTTGGCATCCCATTCCTCTTCCTCTTTGTACCTGCCTCTCTACCCTCCAGTTTCCTTCTTTCCCAGTAAGGAAAGCACACCTGTACAGAGCACTTTGCGTACACAGTTGCAGATGGATTATAAAAAGGACTCTGACCATTAGGCCCAGTCGTGACCGACTCTGGAGTTGCGGCGCTCATCTCGCTATATTGGCTGAGGGAGCCAGCGTACAGCTTCCAGGTCATGTGGCCAGCATGACTAAGCTGCTTCTGGAGAACCAGAGCAGCACACAGAAACGCCATTTACCTTCCCGCCAGAGTGGTACCTATTTATCTACTTGTACTTTGACATGCTTTCGAACTGCTAGGTGGGCAGGAACCGAGCAACGGGAGCTCACCCCATCGCGGGGATTTGAACCGCCAACCTTCTGATCAGCAAGTCCTAGGTTCTGTGGTTTAACCCACAGCACCACCCGTGTCCCAGATGGATTATACCTCTACATAAAGAAAAGAGTAATTCAAATTGCTGCTATTCTTTGTTCTTTGCTCCCCCTTCCCCTCCAACGTATTCCCCGATGGCTAGTATCAATGAGGACTGCTTTTCACCTTGCCCGGATTTTGCCTTTTGAAGCCCAACAGGTTCCTCATGAAGCTGTCTCCTGTGACCCATCCTTCTGCCAAATAGTGACATAGTTCAGGCACACTCAGCAGTCGGGGGTGGACGTAGCCCCAGCTGGAGGGACAACAAAAAAGGACATCTTACCTTGCTGATAGAATATCAAGAAAACCTACTAGAGTTTTAAAATAGCCCTCTTCTCATTCCACCTCATCAAAGCTGCTCAGGGGTCACGTTTCACACGCAAGAAACGGACCCTGCATTTGAACTTGAAACCCACACTTGCTTAATCTGAGCCCTTTCTAAAGCAGCAGCACTCCCAAACACATAACCCACAGAAGTGAATGAAATTTTCTCAATTCATTTCAATGGGATTTGTGCAGAAGAATTTGACACTGGAGGCAACCTTCTAAAGGGCAGACAAGCCACTCACATGTATTCACAATTAGGCAGTTTAAAGGGTGTTAATAAGTACTTAAATCTCCATGTCCTTGGCTGTGCACTCGAAGAGATTAAGGAGCAGTGAACAGGTTGGATTTCCCCAGCTTTTCAACCCATTTCCCCAGGAAAACTGGAGATTCTAAGAACCCAGTGCATGTAGAGTTCAAGGTCTCAGATTTATGTAGCTCGCAACCTAATCCTAATATAGTAGTACCTTGGTTTACAATTATAATATGTTCCGGAGGTCCGTTTGTAAACCAAAACAGGTTGTAACCCAAGGCGCGCTTTTGCCAATGAGGCCTCCAAAAATTTTTTGTTTGTAATCCAAAAAAAAGGGTCGTAATCCAGAAAAAGGTTGCAAACTGGGACACGCACTTCCGGGTTTGACGTGTTTGTAATCCAAAATGTATGCAAACCAGGACGTATGCAAACCAAGGCACCACTGTAATGGTTTACAGCATAATGTTCTACATGTCAACTCAGAATGAAGTCCTATTCACTGCAATAGGACACAGAATTGCAACCTTACTCTGGGACCTAGCAGTAGACTTTCTCCCAAGCAAGCATAGGATCGCAGCCTTAGTTACAAACTATGAGAAGAGGTAGGTAAGCAACAATATTCAGGAGCAACGTCGCCATCTTGGAAGTAGCTCGGAGCAAGGGATCTTTCCTTCCATCCAGCCACGGAAGGGCATTCATTTGCCAATAAGGTTTAAATTAACAAAAAGCATTACAGCTAAGCCACACACCCACATGTAACATGAGACATGCTACAAAGAAACGGATATTGAATTTTTCATACCTTTCATTGTCTAATTCATCAGGTCTTGCTACTAAAACATTAAAGACAGATCAGGATTAGTTGTGAGGGAAATGCCTGGGAAAACTCTTTGCTGCATAATTAAAATACACAGAATAATGCATAATTGTTTCCCACTGACAGCCTGCAACTGAAAACATCCTGAGCTTAGTATTTTATCCTGTGCCCCCACTTTTATAAACTCAACTTTTTTATTTATTATGTTTGTAATCTTGTACAAATGCAATTGTACAATTGTAGAAATTGTTTTGTTGCCTTTAGTTTACAAATGCAAACATTTTGTATTTTATTGTACACTGCTATTTTGTTGTTGTTTGTGAGGCAGTTTATAAATCTGCAAATATATTTAAAATGAATTTTAAAAATTAAAACACTGCCCCTCAAGATAGCTTCTTGTAATGCTCTTATTATTATAGCAGCCTGATTTGGGGGCGGGGGGGCGGAGCTAGCAGTCAATGATCTGGTTAGCATGCAATGCTAAACCTCACCATAGCTTAGTGCAAATGTGTGGGTTGCCAGAGAAGATATTACGGTCACTTTGCTCTTCAGTCATTCATGTAATTTGAAATCAAGCTCGTGGTCTGACACAAAATGTAACTCAAGTTTATTTATTTACCCTTGTTTTACAGCTCATGGTTTATCTGGTGGAGACAGACCACAAAGCTTGGGTTTGGATGACATACAAAGCCAAACTATGGCTTAGCTCATAGCAGCAGGACTGGAAGAACAAGAAACCACCATCTCCTCTCCCAAGGACCCGTGGCCTTGCACTAAACCATGATTTTGCTTAGCATTATGTGCAACCTGAACTAATACTCTTTTAGTTCTTATCTAAGATGATAGTTCTCAAAATGCAAGCAGGCTTTCAATTGGGAACAAGTTTTTTTTTAATCAAATATTACCTCAGCTTCAGCATGTTAGAGAGAAAAACCATCAGGTTTCAGTCTTTAATGAAGCCTTTAAAACTACTGCTTAAATTTATTCTTCCATCCTTCATGAATACAGCTTTCTATATCATAAACTACTACTATAGTCAACAAATACATTTTTTTACCATAGGTTACCTCCCTAAGAAATTATACTATGGTTTTGTTTAATTGACTTGACTGCTTTCAGACTAAAATATAATTTAAGATATACACCAAGATGTTAGTTCAATGGTCAATTTAATGATGAACTAAAGCCTGGACTGTATGTCTCTATAACCAATAAGAAAAAATACCCCCTTTGGAATATGTTTTAACATTGATAAACAAAGGCTTTTTCTGGAGCTAAAGAACAAAAGCAGATCTTTGGAACATCTGAGATCTGGGTTAAGTGAATTTGGAAAGCAAAGCTCCTACACATGAACAAGTAGTGAAAATGCAGCAACCTGAAATACAAATCCCAATTTTCCAAACCACCAGTTTCATTATGGTGGAATTGCTCCTCTCCCTCCCACCATCTGAGCAGCCAGGGTGCCTTTTCAACACTATCAACTCCTAAACATTCATTTCAACTAGGAAGGCGCCCAGTTTACAAGATCTTTGTCAATGACTGTTTTGATTAATGAGATCTGCAATTTCTTGAGTTCAGAAATGGGGGTGGGGGAAGAGACCACAGCTGGATTCAAGGGTCAAGTAGGGAAAAACATACCTCTTATTTCAGGCCATATTTTATTCTTCCACTGATCTAAACACACTATTAGTATCAGGGTGAAAGCAACCAAGAATATCAGGTGAAGAGACGTCAGAGCAAAAAACCTGAGGGAAAATACAGCTAGTCAGTACACAATTTTCCTTTAGAAATGTTACCTTAAAAGCAAGAGCTGACGTTAGGCCATGGAGCAGGAGAATCCCAAGATAAATAATTATTGCCTTATGATTGGCAGGAAGAGGTTAGAAAACAACAGGTAAGGAATGGAAGGTATCACAACAGCTCTTTGCAGTATATTTCCATTAGGGTTAAATAATGTGAGAGAGTTGATTTTGTGTGTGTGACCTCTATGACATCCACCAGATACCATCCTATTTCTGATCATTGATCTGAAAACTGATCATTTTAGCTATTCACTCTGCCAATCAAGAAGGAAACTGACATTTATGGCAGCTGCAGCTTATTTATTATCGTTATACAGTATTGAAATCTTAAGCATATGGGTTGCTATGGACAGGAACCAGTTTACAATGGTTTGTACCTTCTGGCAGGAAAATGTTTAAAGAGACGAAGATCAAGGGAAGAAAAATTGTTCAGCATCAAGTGTCAGGAGTTTGCAGAAAAGCGGGAGAAAGCTTAAAACTGCCTATGGACTACAGAAAGATGGGTGTGTGTGTGAGTATATATTCTCATGTTATTCTTATTTATCTCTTAAGAGTCATTATAAACAAATGAGTATCAACATATCGGGCATTTAGAAAGTATTCAAGTCAGTGGTCACTTTCCACTCAATTATAACCAGAAGCAAAATCTGCAGTGCTAGTAAACTGTGAATAAGAGTTACACAGCTTTCTATAGTCAAAATTATTTTTACCATAAATGTAAACATGTAAATAACTTTGTATCCATGCATACAAAGAAAGATTGATTACACTTTTTTCAAACTGAAACACTCAGCAGCCAACACAAGATCCTTGTCATTATGTTTCAACATAAATTACTATGGATTTTACAGTCTTAATATCTCTGGTAAGCTAAGGCTGAGCCTTGTTGAATGGCTGCAGTCTGTTAAATGTAGCAAGAGAGATACTCAGTGAATGCCAAGAAGCCTGTTAAGTCAGTGAGAGGCAGAACCACTCAGCAGTGACACACAAAATGACATGTGAGCTCAGAGGTTCTGTTTTTTTCAGAAGATTTGAAGACTTGCTTGTTCCCTCTCTGAATAAGAGCTGTGTGCCTTCTCTGCAACGATTAGTCAAATATAATCAGTATTGTTGGGAAGGAGCTGCGTCCACCAGAATCAGAGACAGATGGCTATTTTCAATCATTTAATGAGAAGCAGCCCTTGGGAGAAAGTCATAAGCCATCTGTAGCACTAATGATATAAATGATCAGTCTGAGGCATGTAATAAGGGGCTCTTCAATGAGACCCAATTACACACCAGTACTGAGCAAGAAGATACACAGAAGACCTCAGGCTCCTATCAAGAACAATGATAATCTTACTTTGGTGTCCTACCCATGGAATTAACACACTTCAGATCTGTTTTCCAGAATACAAATTACCGTATTTTTCGCTCTACAAGACGCACCTAGTTTTTGGAGGAGGAAAACAGGAAAAAAAATATTCTGAATCTCAGAAGCCAGAACAGCAAGAGGGATCGCTGCGCAGTGAAAGCAGCAATCCCTCTCGCTGTTCTGGCTTCTGGGATAGCTGCGCAGCCTGCATTCGCTCCATAAGAGGCACACACATTTCCCCTTACTATTTAGGAGGGGGAAAGTGAGTCTTATAGAGCAAAAAATACGGTACTTGGCTGATAAATACAGTACAACCAAAGGAAATGTGTGTGCATTTAAAGCAATCTTGCTGCGGTGAAGGTCATATTGGGCTTCACCCAATAACAACAGGTTATCAATAATAGATTATCAAGCATCAGGGGATTTCCCTTTGAGAGCAGGGTAGACCAGGGTTCCCCAGTCACTTGTGCAGTGTGTAACTGCCTGCATTCATCCTCTGTTTTTATTAATTGCAACTGAACATTTTATTTCCAGAAGTAGGTCAGCA
This sequence comes from Podarcis filfolensis, assembly GCF_964270895.1. Classification (NCBI taxonomy): domain Eukaryota; kingdom Metazoa; phylum Chordata; class Lepidosauria; order Squamata; family Lacertidae; genus Podarcis; species Podarcis filfolensis. The sequence goes on from NC_139615.1 coordinate 43,514,154, forward strand.
GGTACATGCTGATGCTCACACGAAGGCAGTTCAGGGGACTACACATTTCCTATTGTTTCCTTAAAAGCACTGCTGCAGCCATAGCAGCTTGGTGCTCTGAGAAGCAGTCTATCACAATGAGACGCCATTACTCTCTAGAACGGGGGATCAGAAGTCTGTAATCTGGCTCTCCAGAACCACTTTCTAGAAGCACAGGCAGTGACCACATAAGAGGCAGATTTTGGCTGGTCAAGGACAAAGCTTTGCTCTGCTGGGTTGAGAATCAGTCTAAGAAACTGAAGGGGATTCTATAAAGGATACCTGAACCTCAGGGAGGGGATCATAGCTTTGCCCATCGATGCTGAGTGAAGCACTAGGAAAGTCTAAGATCCTAACTTTTCCATCCAGTATCCAAACAGCTCCATCAAGTCTCCAGGTGTTCCCATGGCAAGTGCAGGATTGGCCAGCACACCCATCACTAGCCCTCATGATTCATAACAGAGAGCAACTGAACTCTGTCAATTCAGCATGCTCTAACCTGCCTAACAAACCCACATTATAAAACAGATCTAGGCAATGACTTCTGCCGGCAACCTTTTCCCTTGGGTCTAAGTCTCTAAGAGTACACATGAACTTTCTGGCTAGGAAAAAACTAAAGCAAAAATAAGATCAGTTCAAATCTCACTTCTGGACACAAAGAAGGCTCTATTTCCATAAATACTTTTATCCCATGTACTGTCTTGATGTCAAAACACTAGATGCAAGCTAGCTAGCAAGCAAGCAGAATTGTCTTCACAAGGGAGGGTGGAGAGAGGAGCTCTTCCTCAGTTCATTACTTTTTGCTTTTTTTATTCAAAACTGACAACAGACATGCAACAGGCATGGGGGTTCACCTCACAGAGTTTTTGTTGTGGGGGAGGAAGGGAAAGGAGATTGTTAGCTGCTTTGAGACTCCTGAAGGGGGGTGAAAGGCGGGATATCAAATCCAAATCCAAACAGGAGGGATTAGCAGAGGCAATAGCATAGGGGTCTCAACAACAGGTCAGTTGCTAGAGCATGAGACTCTTGATCTCAGGATCTTGAGTTCGAGACCCCCATTGGGAAAAAGATTCCTACATTGCAGGGGTCTGGACTGGTCCCTTTCAACCCTACAATTCTATGATTTCTACAAATTCTTCAGGAAGCTGCCAACCCCTGGATTGGCGGTAAGTAAGAAGGGTGATGGGGTGGTAGTGGCAGCTCACTGAGGCCAGCCTGAGGTTGGTGACGCAGTGCCCCATTCCCCAAATGGATCAGCCTCCAGCCAGTCCCTTTCTTCCTAGCCACTAGGCCAGGCTCCCTGACAATGCACTTAAGACCAGAGCTCACCAAGGTTGCCACATAAGGCTGCCTTTTAACCAGAACACCACCATGCTTCATAAAAATGTAATGGATATTCCTCTTCAGAGACTCATTTCATTGGGAGAGTTTAAGCCAACTGTTGTAACGCAGGATAGCCCACCTGGTAGTCCCTTGTAGTCGGGGGGGGGGGGAAAGGTGGGGGGTACAGTATAAATAAGCATATAATTGTAATTATAATAAATAACAAGCAAGTATAGCTCTGTTGGTAGAGTAAAGGTAAAGGGACCCCTGACCATTAGGTCCAGTCTTGGCTGACTCTGGGGTTGCGGCGCTCATCTCGCTTTATTGGCCAAGGGAGCCGGCGTACAGCTTCCGGGTCATGTGGCCAGCATGACTAAACTGCTTCTGGCGAACCAGAGCTGTGCACGGAAACGCCGTTTACCTTCCCGCCGGAGGGGTACCTATTTATCTACTAGCACTTTGATGTGCTTTCGAACTGCTAGGTTGGCAGGAGCAGGGACTGAGCAACGGGAGCTCACCCCGTCGCGGGGATTCGAACCGCCGACCTTCTGATCAGCAAGTCCTAGGCTCTGTGGTTTAACCCACAGCGCCACCCGCGTCCCTAATCTCAGGGTCGTGGGTTTGAGCCCCACCTCGGGCAAAATATTCCTGCATTGCAGGGGGCTGGACTAGATGACCCCGGGGATCCCTTCCAACTCTGCAGTTCTGTGAAACGAAGCTAATAGAGTATTTCAAAAGAGGTATGCAGCCTGCTTCCATGCCACTCAATGATAACTTATTACTTCAGGTAGTGCTAATAAACAAACAACAACAACAACAACCTGGGATAGCTCAGTCTGAAAAGCAGAAGCCTCTTGATGATGATGATGATGATGATGATAATTTATTTATACCTTGCCATCTGGCTGGGTTAACGCCAGGGTCATGGGTTCCAGCCCCCTTTTTTGAGGGGGAAAGATTCATGCATTGTAGGGGGGTGGGACTAGATGACCCTCAGGATCCTTCCCAAGCCTGCAATTCTATGATTTTAACAAGGTACCCGACACGCGCCCCCCCGCCAAAACAAAAGCAAACCCCTGAAAGGATATTCCCTCATGATTTGCTACTTCAGGTAGCGCTAATAAACAAACAACACCAACAACCTGGGACAGCTCAGTCTAAAAAGCAGGAGCCTCTTGATGATAATAATAATGATGATGATGATGATGATACAGTAATGACTTTTTTATACCTTGCCATTTGGCTGGATTAATGCCAGGGTCGTGGGTTCCAGCCCCCTTTTTTGGGGGGGGGGTTCATGCATTGTAGAGGAGTGGGACTAGATGACCCTCAGGATCCTTCCCAAGCCTGCAATTCTATGACTTTACGAAACAAGGTACCCGACACCTCCCCGCCAAAACAAAAGCAAACCCCTGAAAAGGATATTCCCTCATGATATGTTACTTCAGGTAGTGCTCAGAAGCGCCGCGGGAGACGGAAAAGCTTCACCCCACGTCAAGCCCGTTTCCCGCCCGCGTCCCCTCGCCTCCTCCATCCCTCCGAGAGGCCCCTTTTTCTGACCCCCCGAGCCCCTCGCACCCGAAGGCGGCGTGAGCTCCGGCCCAGCCCAGCGCGCTCCTCGCCGGCCTCTCCCAGACGAGCGTGGCCTGCAGGGCGCTCAGCGCCGGCTCGTAAGGCCCCAGGCGGCCCTTCAGGTAGGCGCTCAGCGCGCGCACCCGCCGCTCCCGCTCCGACGCCGCCGGGGCCTGGGCGCCGCCGCTGAGGGAACCTTCGCCGCTCCGGCCGCCGCCTCCTCCTCCCGCCGCCTCGGCCTCCATCCTTCCTCTCCGCCCAGCGTCACCGGGAGACCCGCGGATGGCGGAGGAGGATCATCGTTCTCCGTCACCAACGGACACCGCAGAGGCAAGCGGCACTACCAGAGCCGCCGCCGCCTCCCTCACACTCGCATGGCCGCCCCCATACCCGGCGACAACATGGGGCGGCGCCATCTTGCCGTACGGAAAGCGCGCTTCCTGCCGTTCCGGCGCATGCGCGTTGCCGAGGGAAGAAAATATATATATATATATATTTATATACCGGATTCCTAGGGTGTGAGGAGGAGGTGAAGGCGGGAAGAAGCGTAGCGGGGCTGCAAACGGCATTTATTTTATTCTTTATTTTTATTAAGAAGGGGACGCGTCTCAGGCCCGGGAGGAGCAGGGGCCGGAGCCGCCATGCCGCGGGAGATCATCACTCTGCAGCTGGGGCAATGCGGCAACCAAAGTAAGGCCGGGATGCGGGGGTGGTCTATGGAAAAGCGCGCAGGGCGGGGGAGGGAGGCGTGGGGACAGCGAAGGTTCTAAAGGGGCGGGGCCTGGCGTTGGCCGCGTTCTATTGGGGCGGGGCCGGAAAAGTGTTGAGGACTAGGCACTTGAGTTGAAGATTTGGAAGGTACGGCACGGGCCATCTAGTCCAGCCCCTCTGCAATGCAGGAATAATAATGATAATAATAATAATAATAGTAATTGTTATTATTATTTATTTCTTTATACCCCACCCATCGGGACGCGGGTAGCGCTGTGGGTTAAACCACAGAGCCTAGGACTTGCCGATCAGAAGGTCGGCGGTTTGAATCCCTGCGACGGGGTGAGCTCCTGTTGTTCGGTCCCTGCTCCTGCCCACCTAGCAGTTTGAAAGCATGTCAAAGTGCAAGTAGATAAATAGGTACCGCTCCGGCAGGAAGGTAAATGGCTTTTCTGTGCGCTGCTCTGGTTCGCCAGAAGCGGCTTAGTCATGCTGGCCACATGACCCAGAAGCTATACACCGGCTCCCTCAGCCAATAAAGCGAGATGAGCACCGCAACTCCAGAGTCGGCCACGACTAGACCTAATGGTCAGGGGTCCCTTTACCTTTACTTTTACCCCACACATCTGGCTGGGTTTCCCCAGCCACTCTGGGCGGCTTCCAACAAAATATTAAAAATAGAATAAAACATCAGACATTAAAAACTTCCCTAAACAGGGCTGCCTTCAGATGTCTTCTAAAGGTCTGGTAGTTGTTCTTCTCTTTGACATCTGCTGGGAGGGCGTTTCACAGGGTGGGTGCCACTACTGATAAGGCCGTCTGCCTGGTTCCCTGTAGCTTCACTTTTTGCAGTGAGGGAACCACCAGAAGGCCCTCAGAGCTGGCCCTCAGTGTCCGGGCTGAACGATGGGGGTGGAGACGCCCCTTCAGGTACACTTTTGCCTGACATGGGGCTCAAACGCACGACCCCTGTGATTAAGGGTCTCCTGCTCTACCATATATTTCTTTAAAACCACGTCTTTCCCCCTGAACAGGGACTCGAGGCGGCTTACAGATAAAATCAAGAACAGCCTGAACACAGAGCAGCCGTAGGGGTGGGGGGACGGGGAAGAGGAAACACAAATCATTAAAATAAAGTATTGCTCGAATTAAACCTATATGTATAAATCTATTAAAGCCACACCAATTATTACAAGGAAATAAACAGCATGGCACCTGCCATTTCATTAGAAGGGAGAATGTAGTGGGGCTGGGAGTGGCGTAAAGAAGGGCCGGTGAAAAACAGCGCAGGGGCTGAGTCTCTGACTCTCTTGTGTTGCCAAGGCTGTTAGTCCCTATGGAATTGGAGGGGGGGCGGACTTGCACTGTGATGTTCAGCAGGTGGAATACCTCAGGCTCTTTGCCTCCTGCCTGAGGACCATTTTTGCACCAAAGATGATGCATATTTCTTTCTTTCTTAAATTTATAAAGGTATGCAACTCACTCTTCCTCCTCTGCAGCCCCCCCCCCATGCAGGCTAGTTTTTGGGTTTTTTTAAAGCAAGTTGGTAACTTCATGGGCTTATTTTCATGGGCTAGTATTGTATCGTCAAAATTCTGTGGGACAGGGAATGCAGCTGCCACTGTGCACGCATTATTTCCCCCTTAGTAGTAGGGTGATGTCTTTACCTTCCTTTACTTGATGGCAAGGCAGGGTATAAATAAATTAATATTATTATTATTATTATTATTATTATTATCATCATTATTATTATTATTATTATTACCAACTTTATGCTTTCGTTCCTGTTGCAGTTGGCTTTGAATTCTGGAAGCAGCTCTGCGCAGAGCATGGCATCAGCCCCGAGGGCATTGTGGAGGAGTTTGCCACTGAGGGCACGGACCGAAAAGATGTCTTCTTCTACCAGGTACAATAGGCTTCTGTTCCCTCTGCTTTGTGGATTCGGAGGGGAGGTTGCCTCTCTCTGATTCTGCAGTGAACAAAATGCGCTACTACGAGTGGGAACTGGACATAGCAACCAAGAGTAACGTGAAAGGACAAGTGTCATAGCCAGCATGCAGAATAGCTAGTACTGTACAGTGGTGCCTCGCAAGACGAAATTAATTCGTTCTGCGAATTTTTTCGTCTAGCGAATTTTTCGTCTTGCGAAGCACGAAATCCCATAGGAATGCATTGAAAATCAATTAATGCGTTCCTATGGTCAAAAAAAGTCCAAACAAAGCCAAATTTGGTACAACAAGAGTTTATTAAGTGCTCTTTAAAGTCACACATACTGTAAAGAGCATTTCAAAATTCAAACCCAGAATTTTTTTTAAAAAACAGCAGAGTGGCCCAATGGTCACAGAAAATCATAAAAATGCAGAAAAAAACCCCCAAGCTTCCAGATTCTTGCAAACCCCTCCCCAACTGTTCCCCCAGCCACCCAGCACACAGAAACTCAAATCCAGAATTTTTTTTAAAAAACAGCAGAGTGTCCCAATGGTCACAAAAAATCATAAAAATGCAGGAAAAAACACACGCTTCCAGATGCTTGCAAACCCCTCCCCAACACCAAGTCCTTGAATTCCAAACACCCCAACCCAAAATCCAAAACCCCCCAAAAAAGTTTTAAAATCTTAATTTACCAAATGGCTGCAAAAGAAGTTTTGGAAAAGCTTCAAAAATCACCAAAGTCTTTAAAAACCTCAAAAAAGGCTACTATGTACACTGCGTTCTATGAGTTGCTCCTCGAAGTCAAGTCGCAACTGTATTAACGGTGTTAAGAAAAAGGAAACAAACTTGCAAGATGTTTTCGTCTTGCAAAGCAAGCCCATAGGGAAATTCGTCTTGCGAAGCAGCTCAAAAAACGGAAAACCCTTTCGTCTAGCGAGTTTTCCGTCTTGCGAGGCATTCGTCTTGCGGGGCACCACTGTAGTAGTAGTATTAGTATTAGTAGTAGTAGTAGTAGTAATAATAAGGGGCACCACTGTAGTAGTAGTATTAGTAGTAGTAGTAATAATAATAATAATAATAATTTATACATATACCTCTCCTCTTATTGGGTTGCCCCAGCCACTCTTGGCGGCTTCCATTAGAACACAGTAAGACATCAAACATTAAGAACTTCCCTATACAGGGCTGCCTTCAGATGTCTTCTCAAAGTCAGTTGTTTATTTCCTTGGCATCTGACGGGAGGCCGCTCCATAGGGCAGGCACCACTACCGAGAAGGCCCTCTGCCTCGTTCCCTGTAGCCTCACTTCTTGCAGTGAGGGAACCACCAGAAGGCCCTCTGAGCTGAACCTTAGGGGCTGGGCTGAGCGATGGGGGTAGAGATGCTCCTTCGGGTATATTGGGCCGAGGCTGTATGGTATCAGGGCAAACAAAGCAAACTACAGTGGTACCTCTGGTTAATTACTTGATTCGTTCCAGAGGTTAGTTCTTAACCTGAAACTGTTCTTAACCTGAAGCACCACTTTAGCTAATGGGGCCTCCTGCTGCCGCTGCGCCGCTGGAGCACGATTTCTGTTCTCATCCTGAGGCAAAGTTCTTAACCTGAGGTGCTGTTTCTGGGTTAGCGGAGTCTGTAACCTGAAACGTGTGTAACCCAAAGCATATGTAACCTGAGGTACCACTGTAAGTGGTTATTATGCCTGTACATTGCGTTTGTTTGAATATGTTTATTTTATTGAAATATGAAACCATTTTTATAAAAAAGACAAAATACAGTGGTGCCTCGCAAGACGAAATTAATTCGTTCCGCAAGTTTTTTCTTCTTGCGAGTTTTTCGTCTTGCGAAGCACGGTTTCCCATAGGAATGCATTGAAAATCAATTAATGCGTTCCTATGGAGACCGCTTGCCAGGCTGGCGGTGCGGAGAAGGGCTTTTCTCCCCACCGCAAGCCTTCAGGACAGGTCCGGGAACAGAGGGGAAGGCGCGCAGCGCTTATCCTCTGTTCCCGGGGCTTGCGGTGGGAGGAGGGTTTTTCCTCCCCACCGCCAACATTCAGAACAGCATTCTGAATGTTGGCGGTGGGAAGGAAAACCCTCCTCCCACCGCAAGTCTTCAGGACAGCCATCCGAAGGCTGGCGCGGGGAGAAGGTCTCTCCGCCCCACCGCCAGCCTTCGGAGGAGCCTTCCGAAGGCTGGCGGTGGGGCGGAGAGACCTCCTCCCGCCGCCAGCCTTCGGAGCAGCGAAGGCTGGCGGCGGGAGGAGGTCTCTCCGCCCCACCGCCAGCCTTCGGAGGAGGTCCGAGGACAGTGGGGAAGACGCGCTGCGCTTCCCCGCTGTCCTGGAGATTTCCCTATGGGCTTTCGTCTTGCGAAGGAAGCCCATAGGGAAATTCGTTTTGCGAAGCGCCTCCAAAACGGAAAACCCTTTCGTCTAGCGGGTTTTTCGTTTTGCGAGGCGTTCGTCTTGCGGGGCACCACTGTAACAGAAACTGGTAAGGCGCATCCACTGTGCCCTCTTGTGGCAATTGTCACTATCTATGTGTGGCACTCATTTTAAGATTACAGGCTTGCCGGCAGAAAATTCCTGGAAGGGGCAGAGTGTTTTTTTGGTGCTGTTGTCCTTTTGGTTCAAGGCGCTTGCGTTTCCTGTTAACAGGCAGACGATGAACACTATATCCCTCGAGCTGTCCTCCTTGACCTGGAGCCACGAGTGATCCATTCTATCCTGAACTCTCCGTATGCCAACCTGTACAACCCAGAAAACATATACCTGTCTGAGCATGGTGGCGGGGCCGGGAATAACTGGGCCAGTGGCTTTTCACAGGTAAGAGGGTCACAGAACTGGGGGCTGAGCAGCCGTGGTTCCTTCCCCCCCCCCCCCGATGATCTTTATTGAATTTTTAATTACATACTGTACATACACATACATTATATTTCACATTTGTTCTTGCTCTCCCGAGCTGACTTCCCTCCTTCCTTCTTCTGGCTTTTTTGTGTCCTCTTTGACTTTTCGCATTGTCTTTGTCCATTTTCCAGAAGATTGTTTTTCTTCATTTTTTTCCATTAAATGTCTGTAAACAAATAAATATTTCTATATATACAAATTATATACAAATTCTTGCTGTCTGTCTATATTCATTTACAAATATTGTTTAATAAGAATCCTAATATACATTTTTAATTCATTTTGATATTATTATCCAGTAAATTTCTTGTATTTTCCCGTTATGAGATATTATTTTAATTCTGCTGGTTTCCCTATTTCACACCATCTTCTCTATATATAACATAATTTCCCCCCATTCTTTTTGATATGTTTCATCCCCCTGATGTCGATTTTTTGCTGTTAATTTGGCTATTTCTGCGAACTCCATAACCTTGTACTGCCATTCTTCTATTGTAGGCAATTTTTGCTGTTTCCATACCTGGTTATTGCTGGCTCAGGTATAGAAACAGCCTTGGTTCCTTTTGAAGGGGGGCAAAGTTACCCCCTTCAAAATAGCAACATGTCTCATAGGATTTAACTGCTTGAATGGAAGGTATAATCAGCAGTAGGGTTTAGTTTCATAGTTTTCTAATTTTCTATCGGCTTAAAAAGTCAAATGGAGGATAAATATTTGGCTTTGTTTTGCGATTCTTTCTTCAGGGAGAAAAGATCCATGAAGATATATTTGACATTATCGACAGAGAAGCTGACGGCAGTGACAGCTTAGAGGTAAGAGAAACCTTAAGAAGCAAGGAGGGAGGTACTGGCTTCAGGACTGTCCAAAACACAGCTAGGTCTGACATTTTGCTGGTCCAGGGAGGCCTTCCTGGTCTGTTTTCCTAGGCTTTTCTGTTGGAAGCAGCTATTTCTTTCCAGAAGGATTCCAGTCCGTTTGTTCCAAATCTTTAGCAGGGATACAGTCATACCTCATGTTACGTTTGCTTCAGGTTGAGTGTTTTCAGGTTGCATCCTGCGGCGACCCGGAAGTACCGGAACGGGTTACTTCTGGGGTTCGCCACATGCGCAGACACACACAATGACGTCACGCTCTTGTGCAAAAACAGTGAATCGTGACCCGCGCATGTGCAGACGCGCAGGTGCGGGTTGCGTTATTTTCAGGTTGCGAACGGGCCTCCAGAACGGATCCCGTTCGCAACCAGAGGTACCACTGTATACTGCTTTTGTCCCTCTTTGAGGCCTTTTCCTGCATGCTTGTTCCAAAATAGCTCAATAGTTCTGCACTTCCACCCCCTGTGTTTTGCTCTTCAAAAACAAACTTCTACTCACGCCTGGCGTGCTCTGGTCCATGGGGTCACGAAGAGTCGGACACGACTAAACGACTAAACAACAACAACAACAACTCATGTACAGGCGGGCTCAATTTGGCTGTCTTTTAATCCACATCACTAAATAATTGCATTGTTGTTTTTTGTTTAAATCCTGCCTTTCTTCCAAAGAGCACAAGGTGGGATATGTGGTTGTGGCTTTCTTCACCATCCCTTTTTTTTATTCTCGCAACAACCATGCGACCCACGTTAGGCTGAGTGGTGGAGATAACTGCTCAAAGAAGATCACCTAGTCAGGTTTGTGGCAGAGATTTGTGACTGACTCTCTCACATTCTCTCCCCCCCCCCTTTGTTTAGCTCAAAGCAACTATAGAGGTAGGTGGCCAATTAAAGGAGTGGCTCAAGGAAAATATGTTTTAACCCCCCCCTCGGCCGATTTTTCCTTATCTGAATTGCAGCTCACCCCCAGCTAAAAATTTGCACTTTGGGGGAGGACATAAAGATGCCATTCAGGTTTATGTGTGCCTTACCCCATTGGACAAGTAGCAGCTTGGGAATAGAGGAAGCTGTTCAAATGTGGGAAACGGTGAAAAGTAAAGCATTAAAAACCCTCTCACTGACAACTGAACTACAGTCATACCTTGGGTTACAGCCGCTTCAGGTTGTGTTTTTCGGGTTATGGACTGCCAAAACCCGGAAGTACCAGAACGGGTTACTTCCGGGTTTCGGCGGCCACGCATGCGCAGAAGCGCTAAATCGCGCTTTCCACATGTGCAGAAGTGCCGAATCGCAACCCGCATGTGCGCAGACGCACTGCTGCAGGTTGCGAACGCTGCGAGTTGCGAATGTGCGTCCTGCACGGATCACATTTGCAACCCGAGCATCCACTGTATTAAGAAAAACCTGCAGATGAGCTCCTAGCATCTGGCTAGACCTCAGTCCACCCCTTTGACTACCATAGCCAGCGCTGAAATAATAATAGTAATAATAATAATAATATAATTTATTTGTACCCTGCCCATCTGGCTGGGTTTCCCCAGCCACTCTGGGCAGTTCACAATAGAATATAAAAAACACGATAAAAGATCAAACATTTAAAACTTCACTAAACAGGGCTGCCTTCAGATGTCTTCTAAAAGTCAGATAGTTGTTTATTTCCTTAACATCTGATGGGAGGGTGTTCCACGGGGAAGGCACCACCACCGAGAAGGCCCTCTGCCTGGTTCCCTATGACCTCACTTCTCACAGTGAGGGAACCGCCAGAAGGCCCTTGGAGTTGGACCTCAGTGTCCAGGCTGAATGATGCGAGTGGAGACGCTCCTTCAGGTTCACTGGGCTGAAGCCATTTAGAGCTCTAAAGGTCAGCACCAACACTTTGAATTGTGCTCGGAAACGTACCGGGAGCCAATGTAGCTCTTTCAGGACCAGTGTTATGTGGTCTCGGCAGTCACTCCCAGTCACCAGTCTAGCTGCCGCATTCTGGATAGTTGTATTTTCCAGGTCACCTTCAAAGGTAGCCCCACATAGAGCTGGCTGAGGAGGGACAGAGCCTGCTTGGTAAAAGGTAAAAACAGCAGACTGGTAAAACTACGGTTGGTGATGTATACAAGGCTGCACCAGCTCTCGGAAACAGCTGTGTGTCACTCTTGCTCGTAGGAAGAAACACTTTTACAGAAATTCTTTTTAACTCCCCCAGATCCCTTTCGTTTTAATCCACTAGGTTACTCTTGCTGTTCCGCTGGCAGCTGCAACGAGGCATGACCTATCTTGGCAGCCAGCCTGGCAGACCTCAGCAGCAGCCGCCCTCTCTGGGCTCCTCCCTCCAGAGGAGGGAGTTCAGACTTTTGCTCTGCTGCTGCTTCTAGGTACAGACTTAGACCTTGGGGATTTGTCTGTCTCTGGCTACTTGCGTGCCACTGACACTAGTAAAACGACAGAGACGCTTTTCTGCTTCACAGTCAAGGATGGCAGTTCTATTCAATGCGACACCTTGTTACTTCCTTTAGCTATCAGTGTTCAATCCGTGGTCTGGTTAGCTTCTGCCTGGGACTTGTCTTTTTGGAAATCCTCCAGGTATACTGCTTTGAATCCCTTAGGAAGATAGAAACTGTTGCTATTCCCTCTCATGCCAAGCTTGAGTGATCAGGTGTCTGGACACAGGGCTGTCCAAAAACAAGCTAGTGTTTTCTGCTTGTATGAGATTCCACTAGGCACACATGCATTGCCTTGTAGATTAAAGGAAGAAAAGTTCTTGTTTTAAAGCAGCTCAATTAGGCTCAGTAAATTTCTGGAATTAAGGAAAAGTTAATTCTCTCTCTCTCTCTAATATGGGGAAGTTGATACTGTCTCTCTCTTTCCATCTCTCCCTCCCTCTCTCTTTCTCTCCATATTCAGTGGTACCTTGGTTCTCAAACTTAATCCATTCCGGAAGTCAAAACCTGCCAAGGAGTCCAGTTCATTTTGGTGTCTTTTTAGATAATTTGTAAAAAGTTCCCATTCTTCCTTAAAGTCACCGTTGTCCTTCTCTCGCAGCTTGTATGTCAATTTAGCCAATTCTGCATAACTCATCATTTTTTCTTGCCACTGTTCTTTCGTCGGGATTTCCTCATTCTTCCATCCTTGTGCTAACAAGACTCTTGCCGCTGTTGTAGCGTACTGTCAGGGAATCAGGAGCAGGAGCACTGGGGAGAGAGGAATTGGAGAGCGAAGGGGAAGAATCCGAGGGAAGCGTAGGGGACTATGACAGTGGCCCGAGAGATTCCATGAGCTTCTCCAGCGAATCAGAAGATTCCCAGAAGGGGGCTCCAATGGTCAGGGCAAGGGGGGTCCCAGGGGGGACGCACCAGAAACAAGGAGCCAGAGGGGAACCCCAAAGCAGCAGTGGGGGATCGGGACCAGTTTCCCCACCAGAGCGTAGTGGGGGGGAAGAGTCACATGTGTCAGGGCCAGCGTCTCCTCCAGCGGGGAGAGAGAGTGAGTCAGGGCTGACCACGCCTCCATCGGAGAGTGGGGGAATGGAGGGGAGGTCAGTTGCAGCTAGCCCACCCGAAGGGGGAAGCAGTGACAGCAGCAGTGAAACGGTTAGGAGGAAAAATGTACAGGCGCGCGGGACAGCAGGAGACCCGGATGGGGAACCAGCTCCTAAAGCCCGCCGGAGGGAGGGAGAAGGCTCAGGGGAATCAGCGTCAGAAGAAGCTAGGAAGGGCGAGACCCCGGCGGGCAGGCGGACCCAGAGGAGGAAGGAGCAGCGGAAAAGGTGGAGCAAGGCGAGGGTCTTAAATTGGTGTACAGGGGGAGGAGATTCAGAAGGGTCATCAGCGGTCTGACAGTTGAGACGTGGGGCTGCGCGCTGCGGCTCTGGAAGTGAAACTGAACTTCAATAAAGCCTTTTGTATTTAACAACAAAGCAGCGTTGGTCCTTTGTGAGCTGGGACCTTGGGCAGCCTTGACACGTACATAAATAAATTCTTTGTTTTTCTACTAACCTGTAAGTTATAAGTCTGCATTCTGAATTGAAAACAGGTTTCGAGGTCCTTTTCTTCTCTTGACTCCCCAACAGATTTATGTAATCCACTCTGTTTTTTCAGTCAACACTGAGGAACATGGTTACAATTTGGGTTAGGGGACAGGGGTGCGGCAAATCTCCTGGGGCGTTTGAGCTGCAGATGTTGTGTTGTTCTTAAATTTATCTGTCGCCTGTCTCGAGAAAACTCAAGCCGGCTTGTAGAAATACAAAGTATGCAAAAGGTTAACAAAAAAACTAACAAACCCCAAAGTAGCCGTTTATCCATACAATATTGAAACAATTGATCTCCGCTAAAAATAATCCTAAGGTCAACATCGACGCAGTGGACAGATCAGTTGGAATTAATAACGAATAAAAGCAGGAAATCCCATACAAACAAACTCAGGAGAAGGTTTAACAATAAAATAAAAGCAGTGAGGGCAAGGAATAAGGTTGCAGCTAAAAAACAAAGGAATCCTTCCGTACGGTCCACCGTTTCAGATTTGCTTTTTATTTTATTTTTAAAAATGGCACTAATCAGGACTGAAAAGGTTACAAGACGATAATGCAGAAAGCAATTGTCTCAATTTTCCATGGAAACTCAATGAACACAGTTTAAAAAAATGGGCTAGTTCAACCATCCTTCACCTGTTGAGTAAAGGTAAAGGACCCTGGAACGGTTAAGTCCAGTCAAAGGCGACTTTGGGGTTGCGGCGCTCATCTCACTTTCAGGCCGAGGGAGCCGGTGTTTGTCCACAGACAGCTTTCCGGATCATGTGGCCAGCAGGACTAAACTGCTTCTGGTGCAACGGGACACTGTGACGGAAACCAGAGCGCACGGAAACACCATTTACCTTCCCGCCAGAGCAGTACCTATTTATCTACTTGCACTTTGACGTGCTTTTGAACTGCTAGGTTGGCAGGAGCTGGGACCGAGCAACGGGAGCTCACCCCGTCGCGGGCACTCGAACCGCCGACCTTCCGATCAGCAAGCCCAAGAGGCTCGGTGGTTTAGACCACAGCGCCACCTGCGTCCCTTGTTGAGTACAGACAGTGGCTTCGTTTGTCCTTTGGCCTGATGGTTGTAATGTGCACTGACATATTTTCTGTCGCATGTCGTTCTTTCCTCCAGGGTTTTGTCCTGTGCCATTCCATCGCCGGTGGGACAGGCTCTGGTCTGGGCTCTTACCTCCTGGAGAGATTAAATGACAGGTGAGCAATGGCACAAAAAAACCCACACATGCATGGACCCATATGCACACACCACTCGGGGAGCGGTAGGCGATGCAGCCAGGCAGGCTACTTTGGAGAGCCAGCAGCCCAGCGGATGAGTAAGAGGCCCGGCTGACTCATAGAGTCAGGCCTCCCCCACCCAGACACCAGCTTGGGCAAGCCTTGGAGCTGGTGAAGTTGTGACTTGAAACGGGGCGAAGAGGCTGAGATCAGCCTGTCACCACAGGCAAGGAATGTTCTTGAGCTTTTGCTAAAGCAAACCGCATCTCTTTGGCGTCGACACGTAGCGATTTGCGAGCCATTATCCTTGCAAGGTTTTCAGAAATTGAGAGGAAGGGAACGGAGCCGTTTGTGACGGTGCAGATACATCGCAGCCTTTACTTTACTCTTGCCCTATGGCCTCGGAAATAGTGCCCCAAGTAAACACTCCTTGGTTGTGGTTATTTTTCATTATGTTTGAAAGCGGCACCTTCTCGGTTTTTGCCAAAATAGGTGGTCTGTGATTTCCCCATACAATTGTAGTACAGTGGTACCTCGGGTTACATACACTTCAGGTTACATACGCTTCAGGTTACAGACTCCGCTAACCCAGAAATAGTACCTCGGGTTAAGAACTTTGCTTCAGGATGAGAACAGAAATTGTGCTCCGGCAGCAGCGGGAGACCCCATTAGCTAAAGTGGTGCTTCAGGTTAAGAACAGTTTCAGGTTACGTACAGACCTTTGGAACAAATTAAGTACTTAACCCGAGGTACCACTGTAATCTCATTTTGACTCAAGAAAATCATCATTTTCTAGTTCAAATCGTGGGAAATAAATACAGTCTAATAAGAAGTCTAATAAGAACTCATGTACTTGTGCCCCATAGTATTACAGTGGTACCTTGGGTTACATACGCTTCAGGTTACATACACTTCAGCTTACAGACTCCACTAACCCAGAAATAGTACCTTGGGTTAAGAACTTTACCTCAGGATGAGAACAGAAATCGCGCAGCGGCAGCGGCAGGAGGCCCCATTAGCTAAAGTGGTACCTCAGGTTAAGAACAGTTTTAGGTTAAGAACAGACCTCAAGAACGAATTAAGTTCTTAACCCAAGGTACCACTGTACTTGAAAAAACGACATGTTTGTCCCACTCCATTATATCTTCCTCTACCTCTCAGTGGGAAGTAAAGCATGCAGATGACCTTGTGATTACTGTGGAAGACCTGATGGTTGGTATACCACGGGTCTTGGATAAGATTTGTGAGTTTGGCCAGGTAGCGGGTTTCAAGTTAAAAAAAATTAAAATGAAAATGTCGGTGCAAAATGTGGCAGAACAATATAAAAAAGACCTACAACAAATTACAGAATTGATAACAGAGGAGAATGTCAAATACTTAGGAGTGTGGCTGACAGCTAAGAATCTAAATATCTTTAAGGATAACTATACAAATACCTGGAAAGAAATAAAGAAAAATTTGGAGGTATGGGGAAGGATGAATTTATCTCTGTGGGGGAGGATAGTCATAAAAAATGAATGTATTGCCAAGAATGTTCTCTTTGTTCCAATCGATACCCATAATCAATGGCGCAGGACACTTCAAGGAATGGCAGAAATATATATCTAAATTTATCTGGCAGGGGAAGAAGCCAAGAATAAAGTATAAATTGTTAACGGACTCTGGCAGGAGTCAGTAAGATACCCCGCGACGCTCATCACCCCAGCATCTGATTAGGCCTCAGCCCAGTAGCACATCTAATCTCCTAAAATGGTTGCCGGGTCGTCATGCACACCCTGGCGCTGTGGCCACAGAAACGAGTCCCGCAAAAGCACAAAGAGATACAGGATGTTTGTCTTTACTGAAGCGGCTGTCTCTCTCCTCGCAGGTACCCCAAGAAGCTGGTGCAGACATACTCGGTCTTTCCTAACCAGGATGAGATGAGCGATGTGGTTGTACAGCCATATAACTCTCTCCTGACCCTCAAGCGGCTGACACAGAATGCCGACTGTGTGGTAAGGGGTACAAAATTGGGGGTGCCATGGGGGGTGGGGAAGGCAAAACTCCCTTCCTTCCTTCCCTTGCCTCCCCCCAGGTCTCAGTAGTAGAGCTGAGAAGCCTAACACCCTATTCTTAAATACAGTGGTACCTTGGTTGTCGAATTTAATCCGTTCCAGGAATCCATTCGACTCCCGAAACGTTTCGAAAACCAGTCAATCGGAAGCTGCGTCAGACATTCAGCTTCCGAAAAGCGTTCGCAAACCGGAACACTCACTTCCGGGTTTTGCGGCGTTCAGGAGCTGATTTGTTAGGGAGCCAAGCTGTTCGACAACCAAGGTACCACTGTGTATGGAGAGATGGACCACGGGAACAATTTCCGTAGAGTTGGTTGGTATTTTTATTTTTTTAAGGTTTCGCTGGTCGTATGGCAACACAGTCAGAGTCAGGGAGCTTCTAGGTTCCATTGCTGTTTGATACGTCATTCCCTAGTACCTCCACGTCAGTTAGCCCTGTAATGTGGCTGAGAATTCAGCTGAGAGCAGTCAAGAAACAAATGGGGATGTGGGGTGGAATTGGAACATTGTGTGTCCATTATATCTGAAGGAGCGTCTCCACTCCCATCGTTCTCCCTGGACACTGAGGTCCAGCGCTGAGGGCCTTCTGGTGGTTCCCGCACTGCGAGAAGCCAAGCTACAGGGAACCAAGCAGCGGGCCTTCTCGGTGGTGCCACCTGCCCTGTGGAACGCCCTCCCACCAGATGTCAAAGAGATAAACAACTATCAGACTTTTAGAAGACACCTGAAGGCAGCCCTGTTTAGGGAAGCTTTTAATGTTTGATGTATTACTGTATTTTAATATTTGGTTGGAAGCCGCCCAGAGTGGCTGGGGAAGCCCAACCAGATGGGCGGGGTATAAAAAATAAATTATTATTATTATTATTATTAAGCGGGCAGGGGGATGCCCTCCCTCCCCACATGTACTCATCCTTTGCTTCTTAACCCCTGTCTCCCCTTTGATAGGTGGTTCTAGACAACACAGCCCTGAACCGCATTGCGACTGACAGACTGCATATCCAGAATCCCACCTTTTCCCAAATTAACCAGCTGGTGAGTGAGCAGGGATGGTGGGAGAAGAAGATGCTGTCTCCACCCCCAAGCCCCTGAAGAAGCAAGGCTGGGGGTTAAAGTGATGTCAAAATACAGGGCAGGGAATTTAAATCTGATGTTTACCATAACTTTGGTTCTATAGGCCCTTTTAAAAATGGCAACTGTATGCCACTTTAAAGAAAAATGTGCTTATGAAAAGTGGCATGTAATGTTTTCAGGCAAATAAAAGTGTGGGCTTCTAATGAACTTGACCTAAATGACATTTTCGCCCCACCCTATGCACTCGCAAGAAATAAGCAAACTCCTCTTTTCAGATTTCAGTGTTGGGCATTTCTGGTTTGCTAGCTATTGGTTTTTTCTCATGTTCTCGGCAAGTTTGAGTATTTGGGTGTTTTTAGTGGCTTGTGTTAGGTTGTGTGTAGTTAATTTAAGAGTGCTATTACATCTTGCAAGATTAATTGCCTTATTCCAGAGATGAGAGCCCTGTAGAAGACTTAACCTGGTTCTCATACTTCCAAGCCCAACATTTGCATCCCAGGAAAGGCTAGCGACGTTTTGGTTCCATTTATTTTCTAAACTTGGAAGTGCCGTATTTTTCGCTCCATAAGACGCACCAGACCATAAGGCGCACCTAGTTTTGGGAGGAGGAAAACAAGAAAAAATTATTCTGAATCCCAGAAGCCAGAACAGCAAGAGGGATCTGGTTTCTGGGATACCATGTGGCTGTTCTGGCTTCTGGGATAACTGCGCCAAGCCTCTTCAGGGCAGCGGGATGAAGGCTCCCCCTGCCAGAGGCTGCGCACGGGTAAGGCAGAAGCCAGGACAGGTGCGTCGCTGAAGGGGCGCTGCGCAGTTCTCCCTCTCTGCTCAGCGCCTCTCCTGTGAAGGAGAGGTGCTGTGCAGAGAGAGAGAACTGTGCAGCGCCCCTTCAGCGAAGCTGGAGAAGGAACAGAAGAAGACCCTTCTGTTCCTCCTCCAGCTTCCAGGACAGGCACGTCGCTGAAGGGGTACTGCGCAGTTCTCTCTCTGCTCAGCGCCTCTCCGGTGAAGGAGAGGCGCTGTGCAGAGAGAGAACTGCGCAGTGCCCCTTCAGTGAAGCTGGAGAAGGAACAGAAGGAGACCCTTCTGTTCTTCCTCCAGCTTCCAGGACAGGCGCTGCGCAGAGAGGGAGAGCTGCGCAGCGCCCCTTCAGCGAAGTGGGAGGAGGAACAGAAGGGGCTCCGTTCCTCCTCCCGCTTCTCTGTAGGGGCGCTGCACAGCTCTACCTCTCTGCGCAGCGCCTCTCCTGTGAAGGAGAGGCGCTGTGCAGAGAGAGAGAACTGCGCAGCGCCCCTTCAGCGAAGCTGGAGAAGGAACAGAAGGACACCCTTCTGTTCCTCCTCCAGCTTCCAGGACAGGCGCGTCGCTGAAGGGGCGCTGCGCAGTTCTCTCTCTGCTCAGCGCCTCTCCGGTGAAGGAGAGGCGCTGTGCAGAGAGAGAACTGCGCAGTGCCCCTTCAGTGAAGCTGGAGAAGGAACAGAAGGACACCCTTCTGTTCCTCCTCCAGCTTCCAGGACAGGCGCTGCGCAGAGAGGGAGAGCTGCGCAGCGCCCCTTCAGCGAAGTGGGAGGAGGAACAGAAGGGGCTCCGTTCCTCCTCCCGCTTCTCTGAAGGGGCGCTGCACAGCTCTACCTCTCTGCGCAGTGCCATTCGCTCCATAAGACGCACCCACATTTCCCCTTACCTTTTAGGAGGAAAAAAGTGCGTCTTATGGAGTGAAAAATACGGTATTTGGAATAAACTCTTCGCGCTGGCACATCTCCCTCTGACTCGGCTTTGTGGCCCATATTGGACCTGGGATAGTCCAGTCAGCAGAGCAGGAGACTCCTCATCTCAGGGTTGTGAGTTTGCTCCCCACACTGGGCAAAAGATTGCTGCTTTGCAAGGGGTTGGACCAGATGACCCTTGTGGTCCCTTCTAACTCTATGATTCTGTTATATTTAGGATTCTGAGAGGAGGTTGAGAGAAGTGGTCCTGGAAAATAGACACGTGTTCCTTTTCCTGGAGCCCCTTGAAAACAGTACAGTGGTACCTTGGAAGTTGAACGGAATGCATTCCGGAACTCTGTTCAATTTCCAAAACATTCGGAAACCAAGGTGCGGCTTCTGATTGGCTGCAGGAAGCTCCTGCAGCCAATCAGAAGCCGCGGATATCATGGCAAGAGAAATTGATGGATTATGCAGAACTGGCAAAATTGTCACATAAGCTATGGGACAAGGACAAGTGTGATTTCAAAGATGAGTGGGAACCCTTTGCAAAGTACTTGGTGACGCAACAAAGTGAATTGGACTCTTTGGCAGGTTTTGAATAAACACAAACTCTTTATTGACAACAATCAGTTAGATAATTTAAGGATTTATACAAATTTGTAACATGCAGAGAACAGTATCCACAGAGAAACCAAAGATTGGAACTGAGGGGAGTCGGGGGTTGGAATCCTTTATGGGAGGGTGGGGGGAGGGAGGAAAATGGGGAAAATTAAGGACGTGATATTTTTGGATAATATGTTTTGTTTAAGTTTCTAAAAAAAAATTATTTAAAAGAAGCCACGGATGCCCTGTTGGACGTTTGGGTTCCAAAGAATGTCCGCAAACTGGAACACTCACTTCCAGGTTTGCGGCGTTCGGGAGCCAAAACATCCGAATAACAAGGCGTTTGGGATCCAAGGCGGGAATGTGTTCTTCTTTTGGTGTTGGCAAAAAGTCTGGCCCTGACTTTTGGTTTTGCTTCCTTGGCTAGGTCTCCACCATCATGTCTGCCAGCACCACCACGTTGCGCTACCCGGGCTACATGAACAACGACTTGATCGGGCTGATCGCCTCCTTGATTCCCACTCCCAGATTGCACTTCCTGATCACGGGCTACACTCCTCTCACCACAGACCAGGCTGTAAGTGCTTTCCTGCCTCTGATTCTAAGCCAAGCTCTGGGAGTTCTCATGCTTGCTCCATTACTGGCTTTTGGCCTGCACTCTCAAGGGGTCTGAGAAGAGTCCGTCTTCAGTCTTCTGCCCTCCTGTTTTAATGGCCAGCCATCGCACATCCTAGGAACTGTGCAGTCAGAATGTGTCCAGTCTATGGTTGCAATGATTATAATGGTGTTGGGGGCCTGCAGGCAGTGCTTTTTTTCTAAAACAATTCTTAGGGGTACTCTCATTTTGACTCAAGAAAATCACCATTTTCTAGTTCAAATCGGGGAAAATACCGTATTTTTCGCTCTATAAGACGTACTTTTCCCCTCCTAAAAAGTAAGGGAAAATATGTGTGTATCTTATGGAGCGAATGCAGGCTGCGCGGCTGTCAGAGCTACCCTAGGTCCCAGCTCACAAAGGACCAACGCTGCTTCGTTGTTAAGTATAAAAGTCTTTATTGAAGTTCAGTTTCACTTCCAGAGCCGCAGCGCGCAGCCCCACGTCTCAAGTGTCAGACCGCTGATGCTCCGTCTGAGTCTCCTCCCCCTTGACACCAATTTAAGATTCTAGCCTTGCTCCACCTTCTCCGCTGCTCCTTCCTCCTCTGGGTCCACCTGCCTGCTGGGGTTCCGCCCTTTCTAGCCTCTTTTCCCGCTGATTCCCCTGAGCCTTCTCCCTCCCTCTGGCGGGCTTTAGGAGCTGGTTCCCCATCCGGGTCTCCTGCTGTTCCGCGCGCCTGCACATTTGAACTTGGCGCGCGTGCGCAGCCAGCAGCTTTCCTCCTGACCGTTTCACTGCTGCTGTCACTGCTTCCCCCTTCGGGGGGGCTAGCTGCAACTGACCTCCCCTCCGTTGGAGGCGTGGTCAGCCCTGACTCCCTCTCTGGAGGAGACACTGCCCCTGACACATGTGACTCTTCCCCCCCACTACGCTCTGGTGGGGAAACTGGTCCCGATCCTCCACTGCTGCTTTGGGGTTGCCCTCTGGCTCCTTGTTTCTGGTGCGTCCCCCCTGGGACCCCCCTTGCCCTGACCATCGGCGCCCCCTTCTGGGAATCTTCTGATTCGCTGGAGAAGCTCATGGAATCTCTCGGGCCACTGTCATACTCCCCTACGCTGCCCTCGGATTCTTCCCCTTCGCTCTCCCAATCCTCTCTCCCCAGTGCTCCTGCTCCTGATTCCCTGACATCCCAGAAGTCAGAACAGCTAGAGGGAGCCTTCATCCCCGTGCCCTGTGGAGGCTTCGCGGGGCTATCCAAAAGCCAGAACAAGGAGGGAGAAGGGCAGCCCATCACCTCGTGGCTCATGAAAGGGAGAGCTGAGCAGAGCCTGGGATGCATACAGGCTCTGCTCAGCGCTTCCTTTAAAGAATTTTTTTTTCTTGCATTCCCCCTCTAAAAACTAGGTGCGTCTTATGGAGCGAAAAATACTATAAATACAGTAAATGGACAAAAGCACAAAGAACATGCATTGCCTCCTATTACACAGCTGTCAGCTCCCAGTAACCTCCACATTGGCATGAGGTTTTGTGCACAAATATCTTCCCGAAACTGACCCATCGCTGTTCTAGATTCTAACTCCTACTTCACACATTAAACGCTCGCTTCCGTCTGAGACTCAGGAAACACTGTGTCAGGGAATGAGGCCGCCATCGGGGGGTAGCAACAGAACTGCTAGAGAAAAAACTAATATTTTTGGGGAAAATTTTAGTTTCTTCTCCCGTTAGATCACAAAATGTTTAGGGGTATGTGTCCCCCTGTGTCCTCCCCAGAGAAAATCGCTGCCTGCAGGTGTGCAGAAACAAAAAAGGAAGGGTAATAGCTGAGGCTCACCCCTTTGGCAGCGTTCCCACCCTGCTAAATACAGATGTTTTCTCCCCTTTTCACCCCTTCCCTCGCAAGCAGCAGGAGAAGATGCAGAAGGGCAGATCGCAGAGGCTGGCAGTTCAGAAGAGGGTATCAAATGCATGGTGTGGGTGTGGTGACTTTAGTGTGTGAGAGCTCTCTGTCTCCCTATTTTCTTGACCTTGATCTGTGGATACAGGGTTTGACCTGGCAGCTGGTATTTCTGTTTCTATCTCTGTCACTTAAGGGAAGCCAGGGTGGCCCAAGAAGGTGAATCTGCTCCCCCAAATATCAGAAAAACTCGCTCTACGTGGGGCTGCCCTTGAGACTGACCCAGAAACTCCAGCGGGTGCAGAATGCCGCGGCGAGACTCTTTACGGGGTCCTCGCCGCGAGATCACATTCACCCGGTGCTATACCAGCTGCACTGGCTCCCGGTGGAGTAGAGGATCAGGTTTAAGGTGCTGGTTTTAAGCTTTAAAGCCCTATACGGCCTAGGACCCTCGTACCTACGGGACCGCCTCTCCTGGTATGTCCCACAGAGGAACTTACAGTCTTCAAACAAAAACATCCTGAAGGTCCCAGGCCACAGAGAGATTAGGCTGGCCTCAACTAGAGCCAGGGCTTTTTCGGCTGTGGCTCCAATCTGGTGGAACGCTCCGTCACAAGAGACTAGGGCCCTGCGGGACTTGACATTTTTCCACAGGGCCTGCAAGACAGAGCTGTTCCACCAGGCCTTTGGTCAGGGCACAGCCTGACTCTCTCCTTTGGCAATCTTCACAGAACTTTAGTCTAATGGTTGCCATCAATTTGAGTTGAATTAATTTTAATGAAATGATTTTAGAATGTTGTATTATTTTATTGTTGTTAGCCGCTCTGAGCCCGGCTTCGGCTGGGGAGGGCAGGATATAAATAAAATTTATTATTATTATTATTATTATTATTATTATTATTATTATTATTATTATTAAAAGAGATGTTGTATGAGGCGTGTTAACTAAAGCTGGGAGGCTGAAACATTTTCCTTCCGAATGGTCTTGGAACCTAGGGGTGATTCTTCTGTAGTGTCTCAGGATAGCCTCTTGGGGGAGACACTTCCTGAAATGGAGAATTCTTCGCAGCTGTGCTGATCCACTCTCTCTGCGTGCGGCATGAACATTTCATTTCTTCTACCAATACTGACCTCGTTACCAATACTGGCCTATACTGACCTCTCCCCCCCCCCCCCCCCGCAGGTGGCCAGCGTCCGCAAAACCACCGTCCTTGATGTGATGCGGCGGCTGCTGCAGCCCAAGAACGTCATGGTGTCCATGGGGCGTGACCGGCAGACGAACCATTGCTACATCGCCATCCTTAACATCATTCAGGGGGAAGTGGATCCCACCCAGGTCAGTGGCTAGAGAGAGATCAGCCATAGGAGAGGGACTGTATGGAAGAACCTGCACCAGGGGGGTCACTGCTCATGGTGGGCAGTGTCAAGGAAAGCAAGCTGAGAACCGCATACCCACATTTCATTCATCAATAAATACATAAATAAATAACCCTGCCCATCTGGCTGGGTTTCCCCAGCCACTCTGGGCGGCTCCTAACAAAATATTAAAAACACGATAAAACATTATAAACTTCACTAAACAGGGCTGCCTTCAGATGTCTTCTAAAAGTCAGATAGTTGTTTATTTCCTAGACATCTGGTGGGAGGGCGTTCCACAGGGCGGGTGCCACCACCGATCAGGCCCTCTGCCTGGTTCCCTGTAACCTCACTTCTCGCAGGGAGGGAACTGCCAGAAGGCCCTCGGAGCTGGACCTCAGTGTCCGGGCTGAACGATGGGGATGGAGACACTCTTTCAGGTATACTGGGCCGAGGCTGTTTAGGGCTTTAAAGGTCAGCACCAACACTTTGAATTGTGCTTGGAAACGTACTGGGAGCCAATGTAGCTCTTTCAGGACCGGTGTTATGTGGCCTCGGTGGCTGTTCCCAGTCACCAGTCTAGCTGCCTCATTCTGGATTAGCTGCAGTTTCTGGATCACCTTCAAAGGTAGCCCCACGTAGAGCGCATTGCAGTAGTCCAAGCGGGAGATAACTAGAGCATGCACCAATCTGCGGGCCAGATGGAGCTGGTAGACAGGTACCCTGGACACAGAATTGTTCTGCTCCTCCATGGGCAGCTGTGAGTCTAAAATGACTCCCAGGCTGCACACCTGGTCCTTCAGGGGCACAGTTACCCCATTCAGGACCAAAGAAGCCCCCACACCTGCCCGCCCCGTCCCCCCAAAAACGGTACTTCTGTCTTGTCAGGATTCAACCTCAATCTGTTAGACGTCATCCATCCTCCAGACACCTCTGCGGTGCCTGTGGAATGCTGCAGAGGTCCTCCACTACTCAAAATATAAAGCATCCACAGTCTTCCTAGCCTGGATAGCTCAGTTGGTTCAAGCATGGTGCTGAGAATGCCAAGGTTGCAGGTTCGATCCCAGTATGGGGCAGCTGCTTATTTCCATTATACAGGGGGTTGGACTAGATCAGGGGTTTCCCGAACGTGGGTCTCCAGCTGTTTCTGGACGACAACTCCCATCATCCCTTGTTAGCGGGGGTAGGGATGATGGGAATTGTAGTCCAAAAACAGCTGGAGACCTAAGTTTGGGAAACCCTGGATTAGACAATCGTCAGGGTCCCTTCCAACTCCTACCTTTCTATGATCCAAAGAGGAAGCAGTCAGGATAGCTCGGTTGGTAGAGCGCGGCACCCTTCATCTCAAGGTTGTGGGTTCGAGTTCCGCACTGGGTGAAAAATTGCTGCATTGCAGGGGGTCAGACTAGATGACCCTTGTGGTCCCTTCCAACTCTAGAATTCTGTACAGGTCCCTCGGTTTGCCCCCTTGAAAATAATCTGCCTTCCTTACAGGTCCACAAGAGCCTGCAGCGGATCCGAGAAAGGAAGCTGGCCAATTTCATTCCCTGGGGCCCAGCCAGCATCCAAGTAGCACTTTCTAGGAAGTCTCCATACTTGCCATCAGCGCACCGGGTCAGCGGCCTGATGATGGCCAACCATACCAACATTTCATCGGTGAGTCTGGGTGCAAGCACAGATGCGGCCGTTTCCTAAGGGGATTGGCGTTTTCAGACCTAAGAAATATTGCCCTGGCAGCATGCCTGTTACTTCCATCTACTCTCCTGACTAGTAGCTAACGCTGATCACAGTCCAGGAACCGCTTGTAGACTGGATTCAGTTTCCCTTAAGGCTTTTCGTGCTCAAGTTTCAAGTTTGTTGAGATATATCTAAGAAAAGCAAGGGCC
The DNA here is from genome assembly GCF_964270895.1 of Podarcis filfolensis. Taxonomy (NCBI): domain Eukaryota; kingdom Metazoa; phylum Chordata; class Lepidosauria; order Squamata; family Lacertidae; genus Podarcis; species Podarcis filfolensis. Next base: position 43,539,890 of record NC_139615.1, read on the forward strand.
GAAAGATGATAGCTCTCTGAAAGGAGATAAAAGAAAGTCCTGAAAGATGTTCCTGGAGAGGCTTCTAGTAAAGGGTGGGTGGTTCTGGGTTGTTTGGAGAGGGTGTTGCCGTGACTATTTCTGTATGGAGCAGTGGGCGGGCGGGAGAACTATGGTGCATGCTCTGGTTATCTCCCTCTCGGACTACTGCAATGCGCTCTACGTGGGGCTACCTTTGAAGGTGACCTGGAAACTACAACTAATCCAGAATGCGGCAGCTAGACTGGTGACTGGGAGTGGCCGTCAGGACCACATAACACCGGTCCTGAGAGATCTGCATTGGCTCCCAGTACGTTTCCGAGCACGATTCAGTGTGTTGGTGCTGACCTTTAAAGCCCTAAACGGCCTCGGCCCACTAGACCTGAAGGAGCATCTCCAGCCCCATCGTTCAACCCGGACACCAAGGTCCAGCTTCGAGGGCCTTCTGCGGTTCCCTCACTGCAAGAAGTGAGGTTACAGGGAACCAGGCAGAGGGCCTTCTCAGTGGTGGCACCCTCCCTGTGGAACGCCCTCCCATCAGATGTCAAGGAAATAAACAACTATCTGACTTTTAGAAGACATCTGAAGGCAGCCCTGTTTAGGGAAGTTTTTAATGCTTGATGTTTTATTATGTTTTTGTATGTGAGTTGGAAGACGCCAAGAGTGGCTGGGACAACTCAGCCAATTGGGTGGTGTATGATGATGATGATGAAACCATTAGGATTTAAAAGCCTCCATGGGTAGACCATCCCAAGAGATCCCCAGCCCCTGTTGACAGCTGGTCTGGAGGCTTTAGATGCAGCCAGAGATGGCAGCAGTGAAAAAAATCCTTCCCCGCTGCAACTTAATCTGTAATACATTGGGCAGTGGAGCTCTTTCAAGTGCTGAGAGGCCTAGTTGCATTCTGAACAGCGGGAGCCATTGGAGCTATTAGTAACCCTACTGCACAAAACATACCGTAGTTGTTGGTTTTTTTAAGTTGCCGATTTATTTCAGCTTGGCTCCACCTTGATGCAAAATCTACAGTGCCCTGCCCACCCTTGGCTTTCTGAGCTGTGTGGTGTAGTGGTTAGGAGCAGTGGACTCGTAATCTGGCGAACCGGGTTTGCTTCCCCGCTCCTCCACATGCAGCTGCTGGGTGACCTTGGGCCAGTCACACTTCTCTGAAGTCTCTCAGCCTCACTCAGCTCACAGAGCGTTTGTTGTGGGGGAGAAAGGGAAAGGAGATTGTTAGCCGCTTTGAGACTCCTTAAAGGTAAAGGGACCCCTGACCATTAGGTCCAGTCGTGGCCGACTCTGGGGTTGCGGCGTTCATCTCGCTTTACTGGCCGAGGGAGCCGGCGTACAGCTTCCGGGTCATGTGGCCAGCATGACTAAGCCACTTCTGGTGAACCAGAGCAGCGCACGGAAACGCCGTTTACCTTCCCGCCAGAGAGGTACCTATTTATCTACTTGCACTTTGATGTGCTTTCGAACTGCTAGGTTGGCAGGAGCATGGACCGAGCAATGGGAGCTCACCCCGTCGCGGGGATTCGAACCACCGACCTTCTGATCGGCATGCCCTAGGCTCTGGGGTTTAACCCACAGCGCCACCCGCGTCCCTCCTTGGGTGATAAAGCGGGATATCAAATCCAAACTCTTCTTCTTTTACCCAGCTCTTTGAACGCACCTGCCAGCAGTATGACAAGCTGCGCAAACGCGAAGCCTTCCTGGAGCAGTTCCGCAAGGAGGACATCTTCAAGGAGAACTTTGACGAGCTCGACGACTCCCGGAAGGTTGTCCAGGAGCTGATAGACGAATACCACGCCGCCACCCGGCCCGACTACATCTCCTGGGGCACACAAGAGCAGTGAGGCATGGGCATCCCTCCGGAAGTGACAAAGATGCCGTCCTTCACCTCCTGTGACCCAGGGCTGGGGCTGTGAGGGTACTTGCAGGTCCCTAAACAGGGGAAGGGATTCTTTGTGTTGTTTTTGGCTCTCCTGTTAGAATATCCATCACTTGTCAAGCTGCAGCCTAATGTTCCCATTCCTGGGCCTGACTGCACCCCCGTTGCCTTAAAAGAACCAGGCTGTCTCTTTGGCATTTTCCCAAGGAGCGAGTCTGGTTAGCAGCATTAGGATAGCTCCTTTTCTTGTTTGTTCCTTTCCGTGTCCCTAAGAAGCTTTTTCCTCTGCTAAGCGGTTTTCCTGTCGCACATGTGTTTTATTGAAACTTATTCGATTGCAGGCGGAAATAAGCACCAAAGAGATGCAACGTTTTGAAGTTAACTAGGCATCTGTGTTTCTGTGTATTTTGTGTTACCGTCCCACAGCAGGTGAAAGAAACTGTGCCGTAGCTACACGTAAGACAGGACACGGGTGAGGAGATACCAGACTAACAGGCAGAACCTCTATCATAGCATCCGGCTACCTTTTTTTAACAGGGAGGTTCATGCTGATAAAGGGACAGGACCATGGAGACCAGTAGCAGGGATGAAAAAGACATATTCTTTGCTCTTAAAGCTGCTGAACAAAAGAACCCTTTATCCCCTTTTCTTTTGGGTAGCAATGGTATTTGTTTTCTTTTGCTCCAAACAACACAATAGGATTCTCCTCCTATTTCCTACCGTGAATTCTTCTAAAAGCTCTTGCACCTTGAGGAAACTGCATTAGCGTGGCTCAACCTGTTGAGGGATGTACTGGTGTAAGGGGTGGCTTGGCAGGGGCTGCATGGGAACTGGGGTGAGGTTGGCCCTGCTGCCAAGTGAGGCTACAGGTTGTCTCCCTCTGCTCTGCACAGTCTAACCACCGCAGGAGAAACAAGAGCCCACAAATGGGTTTGTCATGATGGGCAAGAATTGGTGCTGGGTGATCAGAACCGAGGAGTGCCCCGTACTTTGCCCTCTTTAAAAACAATGAACTGCCAGATTAACCTTTTCAGCTGCTGTCACTTCCTGACTTGCGAGGGAGCGATACATCAAGCTCTTTATTCTTTCCCGCCATCTTGCTACACTCCAGCCTCTGCCGTTTTCATAGCAAGTGGCTCGTAGGTGACCCACCCGCCCCCCGAAAGTATCCCAGAAATGGGTGGTGTTTCGCCGATCCCACAAATGGGAGTGTTTGATTAAACAACAAAGACTTGATTTTGTTTATGTAGAATGGGCAGCTCTCTTTAAAAAGGGGGAAGATTGGTGCAAAGAAATCCACAAATTGATTACAGTGGACTTTTGGTGGCAAGAGGTGGAATTAAACTATTAAGTGCTGCTGGATGGATTCAGAAGCTTTTGGTGGGACTCTGTTTTCTTGGTACGTAGGGCACGAGCAGTGGAGATGGGAGGTAAAGGTAAAGGGACCCCTGACCATTAGGTCCAGTTGTGGCCGACTGGGGTTGTGGTGCTCATCTCGCTTTACTGGCTGAGGGAGCCGGCGTACAGCTTCCGGGTCATGTGGCCAGCATGACTAAGCCGCTTCTGGCGAACCAGAGCAGCGCACGGAAACGCCGTTTACCTTCCCGTCGGAGCAGTACCTATTTATCTACTTGCACTTTGACGTGCTTTTGAACTGCTAGGTTGGCAGGAGCAGGGACCGAGCAACGGGAGCTCACCCCATCACGGGGATTCGAACCGCCAACCTTCTGATCAGCAAGTCCTAGGCTCTGTGGTTTAACCCACAGCACCCACATCCCTGGAGATGGGAGTTAGGGGTTGCCAACCTTTTGTGGCCCGTGCGAACCTACCTCACGTTTACTGCCTCTTCCCCCCATATTGGTTAGGCTTGAAAAATATTTTCCAGGCCTAAACTGGTGTGTGTTAAGATCATCCTGGAAGTTGCAGCTGGGGAGACGAGAGTAACCTTCTTTGAGTTCTGATTTCAGCATGGGCTGAAGGCTACTTCAGATTCTTGTGGGTTCAGGCTCAATACACTTGCTCAATGGATAAGTGAAAGTCATTCTGTGTGTGCTTCAAAGCAGCTTTCCGTAGTTCCCTGCTGCCTATCGGGTCTTGACACAATTTGTGGACTTCAAAGAAAACAAAACTATTTGCCAAAATGCTTGTAGCGTGATGTGGGCTCTCTCACCCTGGTCCAGCAGGCCCCTGGACTTCATTTACTCAAAACTCTTGTGAAATCCTTTTCTTTGGGCCTTGTGTAGAAGGAGTGGAAACTCCATGTGCACCAATCTGCGGCTGAGCAAGGCTCTGTTCACATGATTGCTCTTAGGGATGGTGCAGACTGCAAGCCATTCGCCATGCCGTGAGAGAGATCGGAAAAACGAGCTATGGTATTAGAGATTCGGCACAAAAAGGCAAGAGGCCATGCGATGCAACATGAGCACCAGCTGTTTTAGAGGCACCCTGTTACCGTGCAGTATTTATAGATTTACACCCTGCCTTTTTTAAAAAAACAATTCTCACCGATAAATCACAATGCTATCAGCTGGGCTCAGAACAGCTTGGCCAGAGGCCTTTGTGGTGGGAAAAGAGACAAGAAACTCCGGGGGGAAACTGGTAATCCCTCTCACAAGACACGCTTCATCCAGCTCAAAGCTAAGCAGCCACTGGCTTGTGTTTACTACATTTATTTGTTGTTGTTGTTTTTTTTAAAAAAAACAGCTTTACAAGAGAGAGCCATAGGAGGAGATGCTACCCAGCACTCCCAAGTCCTCTGCTGTTTTTCACCATCTCTTCATGTGCGAGTGAAAACACGGCACTGTCTGCACAGACCAGACGATAGGCACAGTGTCAAGCCGCCTGCAGCTTTACGGGCAGAAGAGAGAAGCGTGCCAACTACTTGTTCCGAGAGACCGAATGGAGGAAAGGAGATCTATCGATATAAATAAAACTTTACACGCGTTGGGGAAGGGAATCCCTCTACACAGGAGAGGACATACGTTTCCAGCTCCTTAGGAGCATAAAGTACCACTGGTATCGTCACTTCCAAGTGTCTGGCGGGGGAAGGCACGAGATCTCCCTGGCCTTCAAGGCTGCTGCCAGGGCGAAAAGTCGGCGCAGGCAGGGTCCCATCGCTGGCCGTTTTGTTAAGTGCAGTCCTTTGTTGGTGGCGGTCACCGCGAGAGTCTCCTCCTGCAGCTCCGTGCGGAATACGCTGGGCCTGCTGCACTGCCTCCTTTGCCTGAGAAGAAAATAGGGGAAGGTCAGAGCTCGGCCCACACCTCCTAGGCCGTTTCCTGCCCCTCTGCTTGCAGATTAAGTCTCCACCCCCAGAGCCTACCTCCTTTCCCTTGAAGGACAACAGGGGAGGGGGAAGAAAGGGGTAGTCTATATCCTTCAGCCAGACTGGCCAGAGAGTTGTACAGTGGTACCTCGGGTTACATACGCTTCAGGTTACATACGCTTCAGGTTACAGACTCCACTAACCCAGAAATAGTACCTCTGGTTAAGAACTTTGCTTCAGGATGAGAACAGAAATCGTGCTCCGGCGGCGCAGCAGCAGCAGGAGGCCCCATTAGCTAAAGTAGTGCTTCAGGTTAAGAACGGACCTCCGGAATGAATTAAGTACTTAACCCGAGGTACCACTATATATTCCGCAAGCAAGGCGCTCCGCTTTCAAGAAAAGAAAAGCTTTTGATGAAGGGAGGGAGAAACTATTTTGGGGTGCTAAAGACAACCAGTGAGATGGATATCTATTTGGTGAAACAGTAAATACAAGTGGCCTAGAGAGGATAGTCTGCTCGCTAGCTGGGATTTCAACGCTGACCCTCCCTATGGCTAGGTTACGCAGAAGGGCTTGATTTGTGTTTATATAGGCTACACTTTTCTTTTCGAAAAACCTGAAACCATTAGTAAGGGGAGAGACAATATAATCAGAGGTGCCATCTCTCACTAGTTTGACTTCCAAAATTTTCAGATTGTACAAAAATTGGGGAATTGAAAATTCAGGAAGAGGGGTGGGTGAAAAATGCACATTTCAAAGTACATTTATTGAGATGAATCAGCTTTCCATAATGTGCTTAATCCCCAACTGCAGCCACCTTGGGACTGAGGACAAGCCACAGTGTAGGGAGTCCCTTTTCTAAAGCCAACAGTTGCTGCCCACACTGTGTTGTTTCAGCAAAACGTGTTCACCACCTTGTGTCACTGCCCTGTCATGACCATAGCTGTCAAAGTTTCCCTTTTTTAAAGGGAAATTCCCTTACTCTAAATAGGATTCCTCGCAAGAAAAGGGGAAAGTTGAAGAGCTATGGTCATGACTAGGTCCCACAATATCTGTTAAGATGCAGGACTTTTTTCCAGTCTGAACTCACTGGAACTCAGTTCCGGCACCTCTTAGGTGGGAGCCATTGCCATTATAAGAGAACAAGGGAGGAGTTTGTGGTGAGTTCTGGCACCTCTTTTTCTAGGAAAATAGCACAGGTTTTAAGAGTTGTCCTGGCACAATGCAAATCCCTAAGTGTTGAAAATACACCCTTTCCAAAAGATAATAGATAGCAAGCTACTGCATGAAAGCAGCGTTAGAGAAAGAGAAAGGTAAAGGTAAAGGGACCTCTGACCATTAGGTCCAGTCATGACCGACTCTGGGGTTGCGGCACTCATCTCGCTTTATTGGCCGAGGGAGCCGGCGTACAGCTTCCGGGTCATGTGGCCAGCATGACTAAGCCGCTTCTGGCAAACCAGAGCAGCGCACGGAAACGCTGTTTACCTTCCCACTGGAGCGGTACCTATTTATCTACTTGCACTTTGACGTGCTTTCAAACTGCTAGGTTGGCAGGAGCAGGGACCGAGCAACAGGAGCTCACCCCGTTGTGGGGATTCGAACCGCCGACCTTCCGAACGGCAAACCCAAGAGGCTCTGTGGTTTAGACCACAGCACCACCCGTTGTTGAGTACAGACAGTGGCTTCGATTGTCCTTTGGCCTGACGTGCTTTCGAACTGCTAGGTGGGCAGGAGCAGGGGAGCTCACCCCGTTGCGCAGATTCGAACCACCGACCTTCTGATCGGCAAGTCCTAGGCTCTGTGGTTTAACCCACAGTGCCACCTGCAAATACACCCAAATCTGTTTTGATACTGGAGTGTGCTACACGTCTTGGAAAATCCTCCCTCCGCAATAATGGTGGGATCCTGCTTTGCCTAATAGCAGTGCCTGCCCACTACTCGAGTGTGTGCCACTGGTCTCTCATAGTTCTCTCCATCATGTACCTTCTCAAGTCATGCCCGGAAATACGGAAGTGCAGGGGGGACGACCTACCTGATAAATAAACCTCTGCATCACAGAGGACAGACCCAAAGGCCGACCACGTGCCCGCCAGGCTGATCTCTGGCTGCCTCGTCCCCTGTATCTGTTTCCGTTCGCACACGGCAACTCCCGTCAGAGAGGCTGTCTCCAGGAAATGGCTGCACGGGAGCTGCTTCCACTCCGCTCGCAGCTTGACCGCGGGCGGGAGAACCCACAGCCCAGCAGACAATGCTCCAGCGAGAGATGCCCTGGTGGTAAGGAAGATCTTGGAATTAGAGAGCAGGCAACTAAGGCGGGTAGACAGCAGGTCAATAAGGAAAAGCTGGTCTAAGCAAGGGAGGTAGGTGTTGGTGGAGAAGCCTCCATTCAGGTTCTGCAAGTGTGACGCAGCCCAAGGCCGGAAAGGTCTCAAATGGGCAATACGGCCGTAGATGAACAGCTAGTGGGCCTTGTAGGGGGAGGGTGTGTCGCTTGGAACAACAGCCCTCCCTACACCTGCAAGCTTGTTCCCTTGGTCAGCGTGACCTCTTACCTGTTCAAATAGCACGGCAAACTCCTGGCTGTTGCAGGGGACGCAGTCCAGGTTCAGACACCCATAATGCCTGAACCAGAGTTTGCCAGGGGGCTTCATGGGTGGCTCTTCCCCAGCTGAGCTAGAACAAGGCAAGAAAAGACATCCCGTCAGTTCTGGGACAAGCAAAAACGCCCTAACCTGATCCAATGTTCTGACTGCATATGGCACGGATACTGGGGCAGATGAAAAAGACTGAAACTTCCCTGCTAGCTTGATAACAGTCAAACCTCGGTTCCCGAACACCTCCGTTTTGGAGCGTTTCGGCTCCTGAACGCCAAAAACCTGGAAGTAAAAGCTCCGGTTTTCGAATGTTTTTCGGAAGCCAAACGTCCAATGCAGCTACCGCTTGAGTGTGGGAACCTCTTGCAACCAATTGGAAGCCGTGCCTCGGTCATTGAATGTTTGGGAAGCCGAATGGGCTTCCGGAACGGGTTACAGTGGTACCTTGGGTTACAGACGCTTCAGGTTACAGACTCCGCTAACCCAGAAATAGTACCTTGGGTTAAGAACTTTGCTTCAGGATGAGAACAGAAATCGGGTGGCGGCAGCGGGAGGCCTCATTACCTAATGTGGTACCTCAGGTTAAGAACAGTTTCAGGTTAAGAACGGACCTCCAGAACGAATTAAGTTCTTAACCCGAGGTACCACTGTACATTCGACAACCGAGGTTTTACGGTATCCCTCTTCCCCACAAAGTCAGATACATCCTGTACTCATCTCAGAAGTGTGCCCTGCATAACTAGAGGTTTTTTAAATTTTTATTTTTGCAGAGTTCTGCTCCCGCTAGCTGAAACAGACCCCACGCCTGCAATCACGTGCACATCCCTACTCTGGCAGCCCAGCATTTCCCAAGTCACTTCCCCCGTATATTTGCAAGATCCTCTCTGGAGCCGCAAAGGCTAGGATGTTGCTTTGAGATGGGATTTTCAACAAGCTGCCAACTCTCTTTAACTCCTCCTGGCTCCTATGTGTCCAGCTGTGACACAAGTTAAACTGTACTGGGTTGAGGGGAGGTCATTTACCTTTCGAACCTCGTGAGAACATCTGCCACCAGGGCATCCTCCGGCAGGGGGCGCACGTGCTGCCAGCTCTCCTCGTAGAGGGCAAATGAGTTGGGGCTGTGCGCCAGGCCCAGGCGCAACATCAGCTCCAGGGCCACCTGGGACGAGGAGACAAAGGGGGTGACAGGAGGCCTGGGCATGTCCAGCAGGAGGGCACTCAGTGCTGCAAAGGGGACACACACAGACAGACAGACAGTGTCAAGCATGCGGAGGGGCGGAGAGGGGGGAAGGGTAGGGGCGGAAGGGTAGGGGCACAGAGACCCAACTGGTGCACTGTGGTGGGAGGAGGAGGGAAAAGAAGCTTGCCTCATCTCGCCAACCGCACTGCGGAATGGAAGCAGCCAGCGCCGCGATGCAAGACAAATTCCTGGCTGCTTCGGCCTTTTGGCAAAGAAAGAGGCAAGTCTTCTTTCCCTTCCTCCCTCCTCTCTCCCAAGTAAGGTAAAGGGTAAAGGGACCCCTGACCATTAGGTCCAGTCGTTGACGACTCTGGGGTTGCGGCGCTCATCTTGCTCTATAGGCCGAGGGGGCCGGCGTACAGCTTCTGGGTAATATTACAGGGAACCAGGCAGAGGGCCTTCTTGGTAGTGGCGCCCTCCCTGTGGAACGCCCTCCCATCAGATGTCAAAGAGAACAACAACTACCAGACTTTTAGAAGACATCTGAAGGCAGCCCTGTTTAGGGAAGCTTTTAATGTTTGATGTATTGCATTATTTTAATATTTTTCTGGAAGCCGCCCAGAGTGGCTGGGGAAGCCCAGTCAGATGGGCGGGGTATAAATAATAAATATTATTATTATTATTATTATTATTATTATTATTATTATTATTATTATTATTATTGGCCAGCATGACTAAGCCGCTTCTGGCAAACCAGAGCAGCACAAGGAAACACCATTTACCTTCCCGCTGGAGTGGTACCTATTTATCTACTTGCACTTTGACGTGCTTTCGAACTGCTAGGTTGGCAGGAGCAGGGACCGAGCAACCGGAGCTCACCCCATCGCGGGGATTCGAACCGCCAACCTCCTGATTGGCAAGCCCTAGGCTCAGTGGTTTAACCCACAGCGCCACCCGCAAACGCCCTCTCCCAAGTAAACGCCACCAATGTCATCCGCAAGTTCAACCACACCTTCTTGTTGGTAACCTGCAAGCCCCACAGGAAGGAATTTTGCCCCAGCTGGCTTCGCCCCTGCCCACCACCCACCCTCGCCATTCAGCCCCTGCTCACCTCCTGGACTGTGGTCTGGGAGGTGACGGCCACATGGCAGGTGGCGATGCTAGGGCAATGCACACCGCACTCGGTCTCCTGGCGCCCCATCAGCCCCGCAATCTCCTCCAGCGAAGGCACGCATTCTCGCCCCTTGGTCTTGTGCAGGGCCTCTGCGATGAAGCGTCCGTACCAAGTTGCCTCTGAGCCTGGGAACTGGTTCTCTGTCCTGCTGGGACCAGGAAACACCGGCATTAGGGAACCCACGCCTGAGAACGTTGCTCAGCACTCCACACCCCTATCCACAAACAAGATTCCGAGGAAAGGACCTGCAAATTGCTGTCGTGCATTAAATACACGATCTTCCCGCTCTGGCAGTGGCAGAGACAGGAGGGCATGAAGAATGTCTACTTCCTCTTGGCAGTTTTAATCCCACCTCCAAGCACGGAGCTTTATTTTTAAATTTTTTCCAGATTATATTTTACACACATTCGTCATTTTGTCATCCTCTTACATGGACTTCCCAACCTATCCCGACATCCGATTCACGTTATTTTGCTACACCTTTATTTTAGCATTCTCCATCACTTATATAGTGGTACCTTGGGTTAAGTACTTAATTCGTTCCTGAGGTCCGTTCTCAACCCCTAGGAAGGACTCCTCAAGGGGAGAGACTTCCAGCCGTCCATCAGGCAAGACCATTCCGCCTGCCTTGCCCCACCATCCAATCTCTGCTTCTCAATTTGTATTGTATTACAATGGTACCTCGGGTTAAGTACTTAATTCGTTCCAGAGGTTCGTTCTTAACCTGAAACTGTTCTTAACCTGAAGCACCACTTTAGCTAATGGGGCCTCCTGCTGCTGCCACGCTGCCGGAGCACGATTTCTGTTCTCATCCTAAAGCTAAGTTCTTAACCCAAGGTAGTATTTCTGGATTAGAAGAAGAGTTTGGATTTGATATCCCGCCTTTCACTACCTTTAAGGAGTCCCAAAGCGGCTAACATTCTCCTTTCCCTTCCTCCCCCACAACAAACACTCTGTGAGGTGAGTGGGGCTGAGAGACTTCAAAGAAGTGTGACTAGCCCAAGGTCACCCAGCAGCTGCATGTGGAGGAGCGGAGACGCGAACCCGGTTCCCCAGATTACGAGACTACCGCTCTTAACCACTACACCACACTGGCTCTCTGTAGCGGAGTCTGTAACCTGAAGCGTATGTAACCTGAAGCGTATGTAAACCCGAGGTACCACTGTATTCTCCGCTGCTGATCATAGGCTCATTCTACCTGCCACTTTACCTTAATGCAATCTTTCTTTAAATACTCTTCAAGGCATTGCCATTCACTCACCCCGCCCCATTGGTATTCCTTCTTTTGGCCGTCAGACTTGCTAACTCTGCAAACTCTATTAATTTATCCAACCACTGATCCTTAGCTAGAACAATCTTTTCTTTCCATTTTTTTGCATTCCACCTCAAAGCAAGGAGATAGAGAGAACAGGGGCCTCTTTCCTGACCGTCCTATCAACAAGAGTCATTGCAGAGGGAGAACAGAACTGCCTTCGCTTAAGAGTAGCAGAGAAGCTTCTGCCAAGTGATAGCTCAGCTAACAGAGCATGAGACTCTTCATCTCAGGGCTGTGGGTTCGCGCCCCACGTTTGGCAAAAGTTTCCTGCGTTGCGGATGAAGATGATGGACTTTTCGGAGCTAGCCGACCTGACTGGAAGAGTCCGCGACCAGAAGGAGGAGGAGTACCAGGAGGAATGGATGAAATTCAAAGACTATTTAATTAAATACGTTAAGATAACTTAATTGGAAAAAAATACCAGATAGGCTTAGGATTTAAATATGTAATGCTAGAGAATAACATGTTTAAAGTTAAAATGAAAAGAAAGAAAGATGTTAAGTGAGAGCTGGACCATAAAGAAGGCTGATCGCCGAAGAATTGATGCTTCTGAATTATGGTGCTGGAGGAGACTCTTGAGAGTCCCATGGACTGCAAGAAGATCAAATCTCTCCATTCTGAAGGAAATCAGCCCTGAGTGCTCACGGGAAGGACAGATCCTGAAGCTGAGGCTCCAATACTTTGGCCACCTCATGAGAAGAGAAGACTCCCTGGAAAAGACCCTGATGTTGGGAAAGATGGAGGGCACAAGGAGAAGGGGACGACAGAGGACGAGGTGGCTGGACAATGTTCTCGAAGCTACCAGCATGAGTTTGACCAAACTGCAGGAGGCAGTGGAAGACAGGAGTGCCTGGCGTGCTCTGGTCCAGGGGGTCACGAAGAGTCGGACACGACTAAACAACAACAATGAGAAAATTGGTTTTGGAAAACTGTTACAATGATATACACTGAAATTCAGCCAGGGGGATTGGAGGAAGTCACTTAACAATGTTACTAAGACTGGATTAAGTACAATTAAAATGTATGTTTGTTTGTTTGTTTGTTTAAATTTTTTGGAAAATCAATAAAAAAAATTGGGGGAAAAAGTTTCCTGCCTCGCAGGGGGTTGAGTTAGGTGAACCTTGGGGTCCTTTCCAACTCCACAATTCCATCATCTCTGGCCTCTCTGCCTGCTGACAGGCAAGACATGCACCCCATACATACACGCACCCCGATTTCCCTTTCCCCCAGGGCTCACCGCTGAAGATGTAGCTGCAAGTAGCAGAGGACAGGAAGCGACGGCCTGAACGTACAGCTCATGCAAGCAAGCAGCTGCCAGTAGCGCAGGTCCGCGGCTGCACCCGGCGCTGGGGGCTCTGTGGTCTGCTTCACCAGCTGGCAGTAGATTTCGTCCACCAGGGCGGGGAGGTCATGGCACGTCTGCAGCACCCCCTGCATGAGAAGGGCTGGCTCCCGCAGCCCCTCCAGCTGCTGCAGCGAGTGGAACAGCTTGACAGCTTCGTCACGGATCCCCGCGTAGCCCTGGCCACCGGGAGCTGCAGAGACACGGAGAAATAAGCTGTGCGCTCAGGATCCATTATCGTTTATTGGATTTAGACACTGCCCTATACCCAGAGGTCTCAGGGCAGTTCACAAAGAAAATCATAATACAGTGGTACCTTGGTTCTCAAACGCCTTGGTACTCAAACACTGCAAACCCAGAAGTAAGTGTTCCGGTTTGTGAACCTTTTTCGGAAGCCGAACGTGCTCCGTTTTGAGTGTTACACTTCCGATTCGAGGGCCACACTTCCGTTTTGAGTGTTACGCTGAGGTCTGTCTGTTTTTGCTATTTATTTTGCGTTTCTGTTTTTGCAGCTCTTTTTGTTTTGTTTTTTTGTGACTGTGTGGAACCCAGTTTAGCTACTGATTGATTGTGTGACTGCAGTACATTGTTTACTGCTTTCATTTCATGGATCAAGGGTCTCGTTAGAGAATAAAATTAATGTTAAATTGCTGTTTCAGGCGTTGTTTTTAAAAGTCTAGAACGGATTAATCCATTTTGCCTTACTTTCTATGGGAAAGTGCACTTTGGTTTTGGAACAGACTTCCGGAATGGATTAAGTTTGAGAACCAAGGTACCACTGTATATAAAATCAAATTAAAAACAATAGCCCAATAAAACCCCCCCCAAAAGAGCCACATTCTAAAAGGGTATTGGATGTCAATAAGATCAGCCAAAAAAAGTAAAGGTAAAGGGACCCCTGACCGTTAGGTCCAGTCATGGCCGACTCTGGGGTTGCAGCGCTCATCTCGCTTTACTGACCGGCGTACAGCTTCCAGGTCATGTGGCCAGCATGACTAAGCCACTTCTGGCAAACCAGAGCAGCGTACGTAAACACCGTTTACCTTCCCACTGGAGCGGTACCTATTTTTCTACTTGCACTTTGACGTGCTTTTGAACTGCTAGGTTAGCAGGAGCACGGACTGAGCAACGGGAGCTCACCCCGTTGCGGGGATTCGAACTGCCGACCTTCTGATCGGCAAGTCCTAGGCTCTGTGGTTTAACCACAGCGCCACCCGCGTCCCAAGATCAACCAAAGGCCTGGTTAAAAAGGAACATTTTTGCCTGGCACCTAAAGGTGTATAATGAAGGTGCCAGACAAACTTCCTGGGGAGAGCATTCCACAGACGGGGAGCCACTGCAGAGAAGGCCCCGTTCTCGTGTTGCCACGCTCTGGAACTCTCGAGGAGGAGACACACGAAGGAGGGCCTCAGAAGATGAACTCAGGGATCGGGTAGGTTCATATGGGAAGAGGCGGTCCTTGAGGTACGTACCACCAAGTTGCTGAACTGTTTGGTACTGTACAGCCAACGGCACATGCTGCCCAAGGACTGAAGCCAACAATTTTAGGACGATGCTGACCCATGTGCAAGGAAGCGGGTCACCCACCTGCATACGGGAAGGGTAGCAGAGGCGCGTAGATTGGGCCAGCCGTGTAGCACAGGATGGGGTTATTTTGATAAATCTGATCCAGGATTTCGGGGCTGTTACGGTTCTCCTGGGATGGGGAGGAGAAAGAAAAAAAACAAATTGCACTAATCCATAACAAATTCAATATTTTTATAGGGGTTCTTCTGACCCCCGGACTTCCCCCCACTCCTCTCCCCGGTTTCCAGTAATTATCTCTTCTCTTTTCTGTGACTAAATACTTTTATCCAATCTATTAAGTCTCCTTTTTCAATACCCTTTATCAAATTATATTACAAGTGCTAATCCAATCCTGCTAACGTTTTTAAATGTTTGTAATGCTCCTTCATATATTCTTATAAAGTTAATCCATTAATTTCTAATTTTTTTGTCCTCTTGGTGTATATTTCGCCATTTCGGCATAATCCATCAGTTTCAATATCCATTCTTCCTTTGATGGGGTTCTTTCTTTCTTCCTTCCATCCCTGGGCATACAACATTCTTGCCGCTGTTGTCGCGTACATAAATAGGACCTTTTTCCTCTTTCGCTATCTCTTCTAATATTATACCTAATGGAAAAGCCTCTGGTTTTTTAACAAAAGTTATTTTAAACAATTTTTTAGCTCACTATAAATAATTTCCCAGAAGGCTTTTGCTGACTTACAGGTCCACCCTGCCTGAAGAATTTCTTTTTATTATTATTATTATCTTCTTTACTGAAATCCATGGATATCATACATGATCTTATATTCACATACAAAGGTATAAGTGATGATGATAATAATAATAATAATAATAACCTTAAATGATTTTACCATTAAATATTTATACTTATACATGCTCTTTTCTTATATTTTCTAACTAAACAAAAATAAACCAAAGTAGAATCAAATAAACAAAACTATGTTAAGACAGGTAAAGTTAAAGGGACCCCTGACCATTAGGTCCAGTCGTGACCGACTCTGGGGTTGCGGCGCTCATCTCGCTTTATTGGCCGACGGAGGCGGCGTACAGCTTCCGGGTCATGTGGCCAGCATGACTAAGCCGCTTCTGGCAAACCAGAGCAGCGCACGGAAATGCTGTTTACCTTCCCGCTGGAGTGGTACCTATTTATCTACTTGCACTTTGATGTGATTTCGAACTCCTAGGTTGGCAGGAGCAGGGACCGAGCAATGGGAGCTCACCCCGTCGCGGGGATTCGAACCGCCGACCTTCTGATCGGCAAGTCCTAGGCTCTGTGGTTTAACCCACAGCGCCACCTGCGTCCCAATGTTAAGACAGACTTCCCATCATTTCCTGATGTACTTTACATTTACAATATTGAATGTACTTATACTTATTAGCTTACTCTTAATATATTTTCTAATACTTTCTTATAACGTATCGCTGCCATAGATGTTATATTGTTATTATATTTTTGTAGGTATTTCTTGAACACATCCCTTTTTTGAGTAAATGGTTGTTTTGTATTTCCCCTTAACCTATTTGTCAGTTGAGCCATTTCGCTGCCTGCAGAATTTCTAGAGCTACGGATTCAAGTCTGGGAACTGCTGCGGTGTCGACAAGAGCACCTTCCCAGAAGAGCTGCTTTAGGAAACCTGCACGCCATTACCTGCTGTCACCATGAAGGGGCTGCCCTCGCCAAAGGTGGCTCACCAGGTGCGCGTGGGCTCCGGGCACGAAACCCGTTTGCATTTCACATTGCAAATCCTCAGGGCAGATGGTGCAACTTAACACTTTTGGGCACGTCAGCAACAAGGAACGGGCCTAGCTCTCCACCCCTACCCGCAACAATATTAATTGGTTGTTTGTTTAATTAGCATAGGCCTCGCCTATGAAACCAGCCCCCTGCCCCAAGGCTTAGATCATTAAATTTAGGGCCTGTTCAGGGAAGTTTTTAATGTCTGACGCTGTATTGTTTTTAATATTCGGTTGGAAGCAGCCCAGAGTGGCTGGAGAAACCCAGCCAGATGGGTGGGGTATAAATTATGATTATATTATTATTGTTGTTATAATAATATTTCAATAGTAATAGTAGTAGTAGTAATAATAATAATAATAATAATAATAATAATAATAATAATAATACTATGTTTATGTTATTAGCCCACAGATGGAAAGAAGATACAATCCTGACCAGGGCAAACAGTTGATGGGACTAAGCTGAAATAGCAAAATTAAATGGAAAGCTCAGGAACCAAGAGGACAAAAACTTTAAAAAAGAATGGGGGAAATTTATAAATTATTTAGGAGACTATGGAACGCAGATGAAAACATTAGCAGGATTTTAATCACACTTGAAAGGCAACAGAAACTATGGACAATTTAGATCAGGCATCCCCAACCTGCGGCCCTCCAGATGTTTTGGCCTACAACTCCCATGATCCCTGACTAACAGGACCAGTGGTCAGGGATGATGGGAATTGTAGTCCAAAACATCTGGAGGGCCGAAGGTTGGAGATGCCTGATTTAGATGGATAAAAAACGTGGATAATGGATTGATATGCAGTTGTAAATATTGGCATTAGGACCCATGGAGGGGATTGTTGGAGGGAGAGTCGTGAGATTTAGAGCAATCTCTTTACAGTGGTACCTCAGGTTAAGTACTTAATTAGTTCCGGAGGTCCGTACTTAACCTGAAACTGTTCTTAACCTGAAGCACCACTTTAGCTAATGGGGCCGCCGTGCCGCCGGAACACGATTTCTGTTCTCATCCTGAAGCAAAGTTCTTAACCTGAAGCACTATTTCTGGGTTAGCAGAGTCTGTAACCTGAAGCGTATGTAACCTGAAGCGTATGTAACCCGAGGTACCACTGTATATGGATTTTTAATTGACTTTCATATATTTTCTAAAATCAAATAAAAATTATTTTACAACAGAGGTGAGCCGGCAGGAAAAATAATAATTACAAAAAAGATGTTTAAACAACACGTCAAACCCATAACATTGCAGACGCTCTTAAAGCAGTTATGAATAAGAATTAAAGCGTGCAAAAATGACCAAACCAGCAGCATGACCTTAAAGGAGTAGGAAATGCTGTGTGTGCAGTTGCCGCTCCCTTCATTTAAGGGAGAAAACCGCCGGGTGCGCTCATTATGTATTTCTGCAACCGCCCTCTCAGCTCCAAGGGCTTCCCAGCTCCTTTGCTGCCTGACGGGAGTGTGGCTTGGCCCATTCGCAGCCTCGGCAGGTGTGTCCTGGCCCTGGCATCACACCCATTCCCTTCCTGGCCCATGCCCCACTCACCTCAATGTCACACATGAGGAGCTGCGTTGGGGTCTGCACGGGGGGCTTGCTGATGATGACCTTCTGTAGGGCGCAAACCCAATGCACAGCTTCGTTTAAGTGCTCTGTGTAGAGACGGTAGCAGTGCTTTCTGCCAAAAACAGTCACTGCCCAGTATCCTGCGGAGGAGGGAGACAGAAGGGAGTACCAGCATGTGATTAATAGAAACACACACACGCGTATACACAGGTATAATATACCGTATTTTTCACTCTGTAAGACGCACCAGACCACAAGACGCAGCTAGTTTTTGGAGGAGGAAAACAAGAAAAAAAATGTTCTGAATCTCAGAAGTGAAAGCAGCATTCCCTCTTGCTGTTCTGGCTTCTGGGATAGCTGGGCAGCCTGCATTTGCTGCATAAGACGCACACACATTTCCCCTTACTTCTTAGGAGGGAAAAAGTGAATCTTATAGAGCAAAAAATATGGTACTAGTAAAGGTAAAGGGACCCCTGACCGTTAGGTCCAGTCGCGGACGACTCTGGGGTTGTGTGCTCATCTCGCTCTATATGCCGAGGGAGCCGGCGTTTGTCCACAGACAGCTTCTGGGTCATGTGGCCAGCATGACTAAGCCGCTTCTGGCGAACCAGAGCAGTGCACGGAAACGCCGTTTACCTTCCCACCGGAGCGGTACCTATTTATCTACTTGCACTTGACGAGCTTTCGAACTGCTAGGTTGGCAGGAGCAGGACTGAGAAATGGGAGCTCACCCCGGCATGGGGATTCGAACCGCCGACCTTCCGATCAGCAAGCCCTAGGCTCTGTGGTTTAGACCACAGCGCCACCCACGTCCCTATAAATATACTAGGGTTGCCATATTTCAAAAAGTGAAAATCTGGACACTAAAGTTTCTCAGCTCCTATTTAATCTTTTTTGTAAGATCTAAAAAAAACAGAAAAAGATGCTTCTGAGCTATTTTTAAGGAAATTGGCCAGAATCTACACCAGAGGTCGGCAACCTAAGGCCCATGGGCCGGAAGCGGCCCATGAGGGTCGCTTAACTGGCTCATGAGCCGCCCACGAACTGAGCTGCCCAGTTGGTGAGTCCCCACGTGCTGTGCTAAACCGGCGCGGCGCAGCATGGGGACTCTCTTCCACGGCTCTGGAAATCGCTTCTGCTCATGCCCAGACACTGGAAATTGCGATTTTCACGGGTTGCCATAAGCCCGGACTTTCCCGGACATTTAAGCAATTTCCACCCGGACACGGCTGAATCCCAGCAACGTCTGAAAAATTCCGGACATATGGCAACCTAAAAATATACACACACCCTAGGATGAAGCAGAAAGTGTACAGGCCTTAATTTACACACCATATAGATATATAGCTATAGATCTATATCTATTAGCATTAGTAGCAGATATAGCCCTGAAAGGAACACAGAAATGAGGGAAGTAGGAAGAGAAAAGGCTTTTGATTCCCCACGACAGCCGCACACAGGTCATAGAGAGGCTATGCTTTTATATCTATATCTATCCTTTCAAACTTAGGAGCCCTTTGTCTCACGAACACTTCTCAGAAGTTTATAATTTCCTGATGCTTTCCCTTTAAGTCTTTCCATCTTTTAAAAATTCCCAAGGTTTTGTGGTTTAATTTATGCTTTTACATTTTGCATGCAATGTATTTCTATTGCAGAAAAGCAGCTTTGAGACCAAGGTAGCGAAAAGCAGAAGGGCCTTCTCGGTCGTTGTGCCCACCCTGTGGAACGTGCTGCCCTCAAATGTCAAGGAAATAAACAACTATCTGACTTTTAGGAAGCATGCGAAGGCAGCCCTGCTTAGGGAAGTTTTTAATGTTTGATGTTTTACTGTGTTTGATGTTTTCATTTGCCGGAAGCTGCCCAGAGTGGCTGCGGCAACCCGGTCTGATGGGCGGCATATAATCAATCAATCAATCAATCAATCAATCAATCAAAGAAAGCTGAAACAGGAGTTGGGAACCTGCTTCGGCCCAAAGGCCACATTTCCTCACGGGCCAGGGGTGCCAGCAATGGGCAGGGCAGACACGAACACAGGCAGAGCAATAGGCACGATTCTTCCCTTTGTACAGAAGGCTGCACTCCAGCCGCACAAAATGCACACAAAAACCCGGTTTCTACACGTAACACGCACCCATCCACCCAAATAAGTTGGAGGCATCGCTACAGATCAAGGTCACATTCCAGTCGGGTTGTCATATTTCAAAAAATGAAAATCCGGACAGAAACGTTGTTGGTTCCTACCCCACCCCCCAAGTTGAAGAGGCCGTGGTCTGAGAAGAATCCCAAGGGCCAGAGGAAAAGGTTTCAGAGGGCCACATTTGGATCTGAGGTTCTCCAACGCTGTGCTAAAAGGCTCAATACCCAAGCAAGGGCGCTCTGGCTCCCGAGCTCCCACTCCACAGCCAGGCACATTGTTTACCTGTCTCCTTGTAGGTTTGCTTGTCAGGCCACAGCACAGAACAGAGACTGGTGAGGACGAGCGAACCAAGGCACCGGGCCGTCACCTCACACCCACTATAGTAGTCGAGGGAATCCTCCGTCAGCACAAACCAGTACTTGCGAGGACGCAGCCAAGGGGTCTTTATACCTCCCCGGACCTCCCGTTGTAGCCAGCCTGGAAGAGACAACAGAAAGATGGTGAGGTGGAGCCTGTGCTCAGGTTGACCCCTACCCCACCCCAAGGACACTTTGGCTCTCTTTCTGCTTCTACAGATGGGCCAGATAGGGCTGGTCAACCTGGGAAGGTAGCCCATCTATGTAGGAGAAGGAATAGTAAAAAGGTAAAGGGACCCCAGACCATTCGGTCCAGTTGTGACCGACTCTGGGGCTGCAGTGCTCATCTCGCTTTATTGGCCAAGGGAGCCGGCGTACAGCTTCCGGGTCATGTGGCCAGCATGACTAAGCCGCTTCTGGAGAACCAGAGCAGCGCACGGAAACGCCGTTTACCTTCCCACCGGAGCGGTACCTATTTATCTACTTGCACTTTGACATGCTTTCGAACTGCTAGGTTGGCAGGAGCAGGGACCGAGCAACGGGAGCTCACCCCGTCGCGGGGATTCGAACCGCTGACCTTCTGATTGGCAAGTCCTAGGCTCTGTGGTTTAACCCACAGCGCCACCCACGTCCCATAGGAGAAGGAATACTCTGATCCAAAACCTCTGCTGCCTTGAGGGATATCTCCAGAAGAAGAGAAGGCTCCGGAGTAAACCCTACACAGATTTGGAGTGGAGTCCCTAAGATGGTTGAATGGCGCCTTGTACACCTCCTTCGGACAACTCTGGCAGACAAGCTGGCGCCCAGCGTAATGCTCTGCTTTCCTTTGGACCACATCAGAGAGGCCAAAAGGGGTGTGTGTGTCTTGTTGTCCGGGCAGCCCAGGACCTCCATACACACTGCCCAGGTTTGCACCCCGGGGTGGCCAACGCAGCAGTTTTGACTTCACCCCTGGAGGTGCACTCCATTGTCTCTCAAGACAGGTGGACGCCAACAACAAGAGACTGGAAATGTGAACGTTAAGGAAACGGTGAAAAGTACATGATTATGCATCGCAAACAACCGTTTCAGAGTGTGCAGAGAGGCTGTGGTCTGGCTCCAAGGTCAAAGCAGCATTCCCCAAGTTGGTGTCGAGGGCAACTTCTACCAGCCCAAGCCAGCATGGCCCAACGGTCAGGAATGATGGGATCTGAAGAGCGCCAGAATGGAGAAGGCAAAAAGAGCTGGCCAGCTCAATCAGTATCTTGCACAACCATTGAAGATAAACGCTTTGTAAGGTATAGCTCTGTTGGTAGAGTAAAGGTAAAGGGACCCCTGACCATTAGGTCCAGTCGTGGTCGACTCTGGGGTTGCGGTGCTCACCTCGCTTTACTGGCCGAGGGAGCCGGCGTACAGCTTCCGGGTCATGTGGCCAGCATGACTAAGCCGCTTCTGGCAAACCAGAGCAGTGCACGGAAACGCCGTTTACCTTCCCGCCGGAGCGGTACCTATTTATCTACTTGCACTTTGACGTGCTTTCGAACTGCTAGGCTGGCAGGAGCAGGGACCGAGCAACGGGAGCTCACCCCGTCGCGGGGATTCGAACCGCCGACCTTCTGATCGGCAAGTCCTAGGCTCTGTGGTTTAACCCACAGCGCCACCCACATCCCCTAAATGCTTTGTGGCTGCTCTTTAATTTAGCGCAACTTGCAATGCAAGTACCACGCTTTTCATCCCTTCAACACGCACGTTGCCACTCCTCCAAATGACTGGGAACTACGCTGCTGAAAAAGGCTAGGCAGTGTCGGGCGGCAGGAATAATGAAAACCCAAACGAAACCAAGGAGCCCCGATTCTGCTCAGGGAGTCGCGCTGCGTTAAGACCCCACCTTTCACGATAGCATCGGGTTCTCCTTGCAGTCTCCCGCTCTTCTTCTCCGTGATAAGGCTGTGCGTTTCTTCGGAAACTGGCAGAGACCTGCAGGACGACAGAGCGGGTCAAGCAGGGCCTCGCTAAGCTCAAGGGCCGCATTCCCCTCTCAGCAAGATTCTGGGGGCCACAGGCAAAAGCGGGTGGAGTAACAAATGCACACGCTCAAACCTTTCCACGTAGGCTAGTTTTTATGCCCCTCTGAGTGCAACGAAATATTCTAGTCAGGCAATATTCTGGGGCTGGTGAGGGCTGCAGTCGGGAGAGACAGGGTGTGGCTGCAAGGGGGAGGTGCAGAGGGCCAAACAGAGAGCCTTGAAGGGCCACATTTGCTTTACCTCAGAGCTTTATGCACCTCTGAGGTAAAGAGATGGAAGCATCAACCTGAAGCCCCAGTGTGACCAGGGTGGATAAAAATCAACTTTAAAAAAAATAAATCGGATTTTTAAATTGGAATTTTTTTTTATTTCAATTGGATTTTTTTAAATAAAATGCTTTCGGAGAAAAAAATCTTTCTAGTTTTCTATTTAAGCTACATTATAGTCCAAAGGCTATTCATCAGGAAATAAGGATTTGTTTTAAGTTTTTCATGTGTGATAAAACTCAGTCTGTTTTTTTTTTTAATTGTTTAACCACATCAGTTAACAAACATGGATACATACGCTGTAATGTTATTGTTTTAGTTAAATAAATTGTTTAAATTGTTATTGAGGATTGCTTTCCTCCTTCCAATAAAGTACAGCAGAAAAGTTGTCCAAACAGTTAACTTATTAAACCTCACAATAATTTCATAATTATCTGTCTATGTATTTCTAATAGTATAACCAAATCAGCAATTTTTGATGTAACTGTAGAAACTACTCTGAAAATTAATTCTTCCAAAAATGAAACCTCCATCTGGTTGTAAATATTAAGATTATACCAGCAAGAATGAGTCTTTCTATTAAAAATATATAATTTAAATCAAGTCTTACTGCCTAGTGATTAAAACTGTGATTTAAATCAATTTGATTTAAATCATATCCACCCTGAGTGTGACCCATCCCCGAAGGCCTGGTCTCCAACTGGTGGGTCGGGAGTCAGAAAAACTGCATTTCAGCTGGAACTAAAGTGAGTTCGCAACCTATACGGGTCAAAAATTAAGACACAGGCCCCAAATTGCTAATGTTCAGCTAAAGGTGGTGCTCAGGGTTTGGAAACTGCGTGCTCCCATGTTTCCTCGCCTCCCTCCCCACAGAACCCCAAACTGCGGCCAACGCACATTCCAGTACTTGTCCCCACTGCTTTTCCTCCTCTTCCTCGGACGCGGCCCCACACCCACTTCCCTCCACGGCTGTGGGAAAGTGGGCCGCCAGCTCTTGCACTGTTAACCTCCGGCTAAAAATAAGCTGTTTATATAGAAAGGCTGCCAAGAATTTGGGAAACGAAGGAGCTCAGGAGAGGAGAGGATGCCGGCTGGATTGTCCGAGGGAACAGTGTGTGCATTTGGGGAAAGGGGGGGCAACGACAAAAGAGGAAGGGAAGGGCTTGCCCCCCACCCCACCCCTAAATTCTGCAACCCTCTCTATGAAGGGAGTCCAGCCCCACATTTATTTTATTTATTTGTTTTGGCTTCTGACTTGCATATTTGCATTGCCCCCACCCCCAGTGTCGTTAGGACTGCTCCAAAATGTGCGAAATAGTTAAGCGATTTCCAGCCTTATCCGCCCACTGCCATCTCTGAATTTTGACTCCATCCCATGCATAGGGTCCACTTGCAAGTGCCATTTCCCATTTGTACACTTCCATGAGTCTGGGATATACAATATTCTCCTTCTTGGTGGGTGACTCTAAACTACATTTCAGGTGCTCAGGGGTACTATCATTAGTTACTACGGAACGAGCACTTATAATCCATTTGGGGCTTAAGGGGAGGGCCCTCCACGACCAGAGGGAGGTAGATTGGGGGTCCCCACACCCCCACATTGGAGATGGAAAACAGGGAAACCAAGGCTCCCAGTTACTCCAAGACAAGGGCAGGCAAATAGCAGGAGTTGGGCTAACTTCGAAGGCCAGTTTAAGGCTTCTGGCAAGAGTGACCCGTCCCTCCCATAGAAGACTGTAGAGTGGGGAATAAGAGGGAAAAAGAGAGGCCGCATCTACGTTTTGGTCCTGGCCACATCTACTGCTGGCTTCGGCCCCACCCAAGATAATAATTTATTATTTATACCCCGCCCATCTGGCTGGGTTTCCCCAGCCACTCTGGGCGGCTTCCAACCGAATATTAAAAACAATACAGCATCAGACATTAAAAACTTCCCTAAACAGGGCTGCCTTCAGTTGTCTTTTAAAAGTAAAATAGTTGTTTGTTGCCTTGACATCTGTTGGGAGGGCCACCACCAAGAAGGCCCTCTGCCTGGTTCCCTGTAATCTTACTTCTCGCAATGAGGGAACCGCCAGAAGGCCCTCGGAGCTGGACCTCAGTGTCTGGGCAGAACAATGGAGGTGGAGATGATCCTTCAGATATACTGGGCTGAGGCCGTTTAGGGCTTTAAAGGTCAGCACCAACACTTTTAATTGTGCTCGGAAACATACTGGCACCCTGATAGCCTGCCAGGTGAGCTCAGGTAGAAAGAAAAGCTTCCCTACCAAGACAAGAGGCACTGCCAGCCAAGCCCACAGCCTTTGTCCTGGAAGTATGTGATACCATGATAAGAAAAATCAATGCCTGCACTTGCTCACTCTCCATCGCTGACCACTTTGTTCGCCCTGGTAATGAGAATAGGTCCTGGGGCTGGAGTGCAGATTGAGCGGCACCCATCTCAGGCACCTCCTGCTGTCCTTTGTCCAAACGCCTAGCTCGAGACTCGGAATTTCAGGGTAGTGGGTTTGAGCCCCACGTCGGGCAAAAAGATTCTTGCACTGCAAGGGGGTGGATTAAATGACCCGTGTGGTCCCAACTCTACAAATTAATAATAATAATAATAATAATAATAATAATAATAATAATAATTTATTGTTTATACCCCGGCCATCTGCCTGGGCTTCCCCAGCCACTCTGGGCGGCTCCCAAAAAATATTAAAATACTGTAATACATCAAACATTAAAAGCTTCCCTAAAGAGGGCTGCCTTCAGATGTCTTCTAAAAGTCTGGTAGTTGTTGTTCTCTTTGACATCCGGTGGGAGGGCGTTCTACAGGGCGGGCGCCACTACCGAGAAGGCCCTCTGCCTGGTTCCCTGTAGCTTCGCTTCTCGCAGTGAGGGAACCTCCAGAAGGCCCTCAGAGCTGGACCTCAGTGTCCGGGCAGAAAGATGGGGGTGGAGATGCTTCTTCAGATATACTGGACCGAGGCCATTTAGGGCTTTAAAGGTCAGCACCAACACTTTGAATTGTGTTCAGAAATGTACAGGGAGCCAATGTAGGTCTTTCAAGACCGGTGTTATGTGATCTCGACGGCCACTCCCAGTCAACAGTCTAGCTGCCGCATTCTGGAATACATATATACATACATACATATATATATATATATATATATATATATATATATATATATATATATGAGTCCACTGACACCTAGATGTTTTCAACTCCCCTCCCAAAAGGCATCACTCGCCCTTTTTCCTTTCTGCTTTCCCCAGGCGCTCAGCCACAGCTATGTTCAGACGCTCGCTCTGCGGAGGACGAACCCCAGAGCTCTCAGCTTCGCACACGGGCCTCTGTTCCCCTCGGCCTTTTCCCAGGCCCTGTCTTGCAACAGAGGAAGATGCTGGAGTCCCTTTCCTCCAGGCGCCCTCGCTAGGCCTGACCCCAGCTGGGAACCATTAGCTTGCAAGCGGGGCGGGAGGAGTGTGGGTCACCAGACAGAATTCTTCCCACAATCGCTTCTCCTCTCTCTCTCCCAGTTGCTCTCTAGTTGAGAAAGAATTGAGAAACCTTCCAAAAAGGAACAAAACAAGGCGCTCTTGGGACGCATTAGTCTGAGGTCCAGGAGAAATGCCCCCCAAATTGGGGCTGAACTCTTAGGTTTTCTGTGTCGGGAAACTGGTCTGTGTAGCTCAGCATCATCTATCATGATGCCTGACAACAAATTCTAATTATTGGGTCCTTTTGCCCCATCTTTTTGTGCCTGCCAAGCAGCCGTGTCACGCTTATGATAATATTTTATTCTCTTGTTAATTATGCTGTTTTAAATGTGCATTTTATATTTGACTTCACTCCGCAATGTTTTCTTTTGAAATGTTTAAGATTTTTGTTTTGTTTTCGTTAACTTTGTGTTAAATATGTATTCTGTAGTTGACCTCCTTTGTGATGTTTTATTTTGAAATCTTTGAGATGGTATTTTGGTTTCCTGTTAATTGTGTTGCTTTGACTGTGTACTTTCTTCAGAAATGTTTGATTCTGGATTGTTTTATTGATGTTTAATATGAAGTAAACCGCTTTGAGATTTTTCTTAAAAATATAAAGCACCATAAAAATGAAATAAATGAATAATAATAATAATAATAATAATAATAATAATAATAATAATCTACAATGACTTGCAGTGGTTCTCCAGAGTTTCAGATGGGATTTCTCTCCCTAGTCCAACTAAACCTGGGATATTTTATTTGCAAAGAAGGTGCTTCTGCCACTGAACTATGGCTCCTCTCTGCTCTAAAACAGAGAATCACAGAACTGCAGCGGATTGCAGAGGATCAGGTAGTCCAATGGCGCCCCCCCCCCCGAGCTAGCCAGTTCTCATGTAAAATGCTAGCAGACTGCATCTGAACATGTACAAAGTGTTGTCCCCACACAGCCGCCCCCCAGATATCTGAAATCAGAGGGAATACTTTCAGGGGAGAGGGCTGGTTTCCTAGGTAAGCTTAGGCCCTGCCACTTATTCTTTTTTAAAAATTAAATACCTGTTTGGGCAACTAGAATGATCTTTCCCCCACTCCTAGGCCTGCAATCTAAGTCAGTAGGAACCCCCAGTCATATGCTAATTTGAGATGGAAGTCCCAGGACTGGTATTTTTTTAACATGCAACAAGAAAATCACATGCAGTGCGTGATCCTCCCTTAGCACGTAGCTACTGCTGCAAACCACTGCGCATCCCAAATCAGAAGGTAGGACTTCGAAGCAAGGTGGCTTGTCACGGAGGCAGGATTCAGCCGTAGGGATTTTTTAAAAAACTGTATTCACTAATACCTATCCAGTATTTTGCTTTTGGCCAAAGGTGGAGCCTGATGACAGCATCGAAGAAGAAGGGAATAAGTTGGCAACAAACAGAAGGGCCAGGCAGTTACTGGCCTTTGATAGGCAAGGGTTCTTACTTAGATTGCAGGCACGGGAGTGGGGGAAAAGATCTAGTTGACCAAATAGGTCTTTTTTATTATTATTATTATTATTATTATTATTATTATTATTATTATTATTATTATTAAAAAGAATAAGTGTCAGGGCCTAAGCCAATCACATTAGTTGCAGGATCCTACAGGTTTCTGCTGACAGGGGCCAGAATTCTGACATGAACAGCTACCTCACCCACAATAACACATTTGCCTATTTGAGTGCCACGCCCCAAACTGAATCAGAATTGTAGAGTTTGTAGGGACCACGAGAGTCATAAAAATCTGCCCTTATTCCCTTATGGGGAACAAGGGCAGATTTTTGTTTATCACAGGCCCAACCCCATGCAATGCAGTAATCTTTTGACCAACGTGGAAATCGAACCCGCAAACCTGAGATTCAGAGCCTTGTGCTCTACCGACCGAGCTGCCCCGCGACCCCTCGCTGCTCACCTTTCGGAACCGCTGCTGGTCCGACTGGGCTGAGTGACGTTCACCTGCAAGGGAGCTCCCTGAAAAGCAAGGGGGGGAGGGAGAAACTGATCAGGACACAAGAAAACAAAACTACGCTTTGCAGGTGATTTGGATAAGGAGACGTGTTAAAGGTAAAGGGACCCCTGACGCTTAGGTCCAGTCGTGGCCGACTCTGGGGTTGCGACGCTCATCTTGCTTTATTGGCCGAGGGAGCCGGCATACAGCTTCGGGTCATGTGGCCAGCATGACTAAGCCGCTTCCGGCGAACCAGAGCAGCGCACAGAAACGCTGTTTACCTTCCCGCCGGAGCGGTACCTATTTATCTACTTGCACTTTGAAGTACTTTCAAACAGGGCAGAGAAAGACTTTGGATTCCTAAGATTTTAGGCCCTTCCAGCCTTAACAATTTAAGCGTTATTAGGATACATGGTTATACAGAAAATGTAAAGGTAAAACTCTTCCAGGTGGCCTTGCCACACTAGGTTGGCAGGAGCAGGGACCGAGCAATGGGAGCTCACCCTGTCGTGGAGATTCGAACCGCCGGCCTTCTGATTGGCAAGTCCTAGGCTCTGTGGTTTAACCCACAGCGCCATCTGCGTTAGAAGACATGTTGGAAGGCTTTTAAGACGGGGGGCGGGGGAGGTTCAAGAGTCGGAACAACACTCTCTGCCACACATTATTATATTGTGTGTGTGTGTGTGTTCTCACACAAAAGTAAGAGGCCGGTCCGAAGAGAGATTGGGGGAAAATGCACAGTAACCTTGCCCTTCCCATTTCCCCAACCACACATGGGAGCGAATTATTAATCTGCAATTTTCCCAGGCTGCCTCGTCTGGGCTGCTGCCCCTCCCAGGCCACAGTCTGTCTGGCTAGCCACCCTCACCCCCCCACTGCACACACCGCAAGCTGCAGCAGCTGAACGGGTTCCTGTATCCTCAGCCGACCTTGGCACTGGGCTCCGGGGCTGTGCAGAATTGCACAAGCACATTGCTGAGTAAGATACAGGCAAACAAAGTCCTATTGTGGCCAAGGCTTCCTTCCTCTGCAAAGGGGGATGGGCAGGCCGGGAGAGCAGAAAAGTCCCCAGCAGAGGGCAAGAGGGAAACCTGGCTTCGTGCACCTTATTCAAAGGGGCTCGGTGGTGTTGGCAGGCGCCAAAATCTGCAAGGAGATTTTTGGCACAGTTAAAGGGGACGGGGGCAGTGCAGGACACACAGCCAGGTCCGGTTTCGACATAGGCCAATGCGCTCCTCCTGGCCCCCTCTGCCTGCCAGAGCAAAGGCCAGGTGGAAAAAATGGG
Organism: Podarcis filfolensis; assembly: GCF_964270895.1. Lineage (NCBI taxonomy): Eukaryota > Metazoa > Chordata > Lepidosauria > Squamata > Lacertidae > Podarcis > Podarcis filfolensis. The sequence continues at coordinate 43,569,019 of NC_139615.1, forward strand.
AGAGACGAAATATAAAGCCAGGGAGCTGCTGCAACAGGTAGCCTGTTATAGACAGGGCACCAACTGTCCTCTGGCATTAGAACACCTGTTTTAAATCAGATCAAGTTTGCAAGGGCTGCCATAATCCTTGCAGGGGCAGGCGGGCTGGCAGCAGGCGCCAAGAGAGTGTGGAAGGATTATTCTGCAGAAGAAGCAGAGCTGGAACTGGCGGGGAGACCCTCGTACACCTTCAAATGCTTACCAAAAAAAAGAAAGAAAGAAAGTAAAGCCCTTTCCCTCCTAGCTCAGTTAATTATCACCACGCGTATCATAAATGCTGCCGAATTTTAGGATCAAAACCACTGATTGAAAGTAGCGAGTTGAGGAATGTACAAATTCAGGTATGCGCCAAAAGCCAAAAAAAAGGTAAAGGGAAAGGGACCCCTGACCATTAGGTCCAGTCGTGACCGACTCTGGGGTTGCGGCGCTCATCTCGCTTTATTGGCCAAGGGAGCCGGCGTACAGCTTCTGGGTCATGTGGCCAGCATCTCTAAGCCGCTTCTGGCGAACCAGAGCAGCGTACGGAAACGCCGTTTACCTTCCCACCGGAGCGGTACCTATTTATCTACTTGCACTCTGATGTGCTTTTGAACTGCTAGGTTGGCAGGAGCAGGGACCGAGCAACGGGAGCTCACCCCGTCACGGGGATTTGAACCGCCGACCTTCTGATTGGCAAGCCCTAGGCTCTGTGAATGTACAAATTCAGGTGTGCGCCAAAAGCCTAGGGTTTGCCATATTTCAGAAAGTAAAAACCAGGACACCCCGAAAGTTGTGGAGCCCAAATAATGCCTACAAAGGGCTGCTACAGTGGTACCTCAGGTTAAGTACTTAATTCGTTCCGGAGGTCCGTACTTAACCTGAATTGTTCTTAACCTGAAGCACCACTTTATCTAATGGGGCCTCCTGCTGCCGCCGCTCCGCCGGAGCATGATTTCTGTTCTCATCCTGAAGCAAAGTTCTTAACCTGAAACACTATTTCTGGGTTAGTGGAGTCTGAAACCTGAAACGAATGTAACCTGAAGCGTATGTAACCTGAGGTACCACTGTATTGGTGCTAGATGTGCCTTGCTTTACATCCATGCTATGCAATGACTACAAGCATACATCACAGCATCATGCGCTGCCATTGCTGGTGATTTCATCTGAATTAGAGGAAGTGGCAGAAGCTAATAATGGTGGGTCATATAGGAGAACTGGGAGATCAAAATGTTGACCAAGGCTATGGAGAAGGATACAAGACAAATGCCTTTATCATCACAAGGTGGAACTAGCAATGGAAAAGAAGAAGTGAATCCTGATTTATGACTCACTCAGCATGCATAAAATCAGCCTTTCCAGCACGTAGGCTGTGTTTAAAATGAATTCATCGTTCAGAAAATTATCAGCAGAGAGGAAGAAGTGGGATGTTCTGATGATGCTTGGAAATGCAAAACTTTGCTGGGTTTCCTTTTGGTTCGGCAACATGCACCATCTTGCTCTCTTCAGCTTGAAAGCACCAAGAGGGTGGCTGTCATAATTCAGATTATAGCATTTACAAGCATATTAAAACAGCGAGTATGTGGAGGCCAAGACATAAGCAAAAGCTGTCTTGATTTCGTGAGTGCCATTGTAATATGTCACGCTGCACTGTATCTTTAAAAAATCACAGTATGCCTGCACTCTGGCACTGTTGCTCAGCACATATTTAACAGCACTATATTTATCTGCCCAGAGGGCAAGCACTGGGCACACAGAGAGAGGAAGAAGGGGGCTCGCAACAGAGGACCAGTAGAAGCAAGCGCTGTCTGGCAGCCATCCCATTACATCCCCCAACACTGTAAGACCGCTGTGATTCCCCTAGCTCTCAACTATCCTCATGTTAAAAGGATGCGGGTGGCGCTGTGGGTTAAACCACAGGGCCTAGGACTTGCCGATCAGAAGGTTGGAGGTTCAAATCCCTGCGATGGGGTGAGCTCCCGTTGCTCGGTCCCAGCTCCTGCCAACCTAGCAGTTCAAAAGCACGTCAAAATGCAAGTAGATAAATAGGTACCGCTCTGGCGGGAAGGTATGGCGTTTCCGTGCGCTGCTCTGGTTCGCCAGAAGCGGCTTAGTCATGCTGGCCACATGACCCGGAAGCTGTATACCGGCTCCCTCGACCAATAAAGCGAGATGAGCACCGCAACCCCAGAGTTGGTCACGACTGGACCTAATAGTCAGGGGTCCCTTTACCTTTACCTTTCCTCATGTTACGGGAGGTGGGGGTGGGGAATGCCAGCTTCCGTAAGCCATGATTTCCCCAAAGTACCAAACGGCAAGGTTTGCAGCACCGATGGGGCCATCTTCGTCTCATGCAAGGTTGTCATGCAAGCGACAACTCTTGAAATGCCTCCTTCTGCACAATAATTCAAAGTGCAAGAGGCCCTGCCCTTGTATTTGCATCTTTCCAGTGGGTACATATGCAAAGGCTGGTGAATAAATGCCACAGTCCCGTTCCAGAGACTGAACTCCTTTGCGGAGTTGAGGGTAACTCAGAGCCGACAGTTTCATCATAGCTGATCACCAGTAATGGCACACACACAGAATGCTTCTGGAACAATGCTTTACATTACATTACATTACATTACATTACATTACATTACATTACATTACATTACAGTGGTACCTTGGGTTCCGGAGGTCCGTACTTAACCTGAAGCTGTTCTGAACCTGAAGCACCACCTTAGCTAATGGGGCCTCCTGCTGCTGCCGCGCCGCTGGAGCACAATTTCTGTTCTCATCCTGAAGCAAAATTCTTAACCTGAAGCACTATTTCTGGGTTAGCAGAGTCTGTAATCTGAAGCATATGTAACCTGAAGCATATGTAACCCGAGGTACCACTGTATATTATATTATTAGTGGTACCTCGGGTTACAGACGCTTCAGGTTACAGTACCTCAGGTTAAGTAGTTTACATCAGGATGAGAACAGAAATTGTGTGCCGGTGGGGCGGCGGCAGCGGGAGGCCCCATTAGCTAAAGTGGTACCTCAGGTTAAGAACAGTGTCAGGTTAAGAACGGACCTCCGGAATGAATTAAGTTCTTAACCCAAGTACCCAAGTATATTAATTACCGTATTTTTTGCTCTATAAGACTCACTTTCCCCCTCCTAAATAGTAAGGGGAAATGTGTGTGCGTCTTATGGAGCGAATGCAGGCTGCGCAGCTATCCCAGAAGCCAGAACAGCAAGAGGGATTGCTGCTTTCACTGCGCAGTGATCCCTCTTGCTGTTCTGGCTTCTGAGATTCAGAATATTTTTCTTCTTGTTTTCCTTCTCCCAAAACTAGGTGCGTCTTGTGGTCTGGTGCATCTTATAGAGCGAAAAATACGGTAGCTTTCTTGTCCCAACTTTCCTCCAAAGAGCTCAAACCAGCGTTAGAAACTCAGATATATAAGCTAGGGGCCAAATGGCTCCTTAAACCAAGGTTACAGTCACCAAAACAGAATGTCTGGTTGCCATTTTGGGGCAAGAAGGCTCTAAAGTCTTATTTTCCATGCTCCAGTTTTAGTATATGTGCTGCCGAAGCAAGCACTAAAATCTTATTTTCGAAATGATGGACTGACTGTGATTCTGTTAAACTTCTGGCTAGTTCAGAAGACAACCTTGGGGTAGCTTAAGAACTTTGAGAACTTATCCAGGGACAATCTACACCTATTTGCACCTCTTTTTCTTAATGGTGACTGCTCCTACTCAATGCTGCACAGAAAACAACAACAATTTGGTTCCAGAAATGCATTCTGATTGTGCAGATAAAATATAACGGAGAAAATTCTATAGGACGTGGTACTAGTGAGTGAAAACAGTCCAGATCCAATGATCCCCAGATGATGGACATGTCAGGTGCCATCCTGGAGCCCAGGCATCTTGACTTGGCCCCAAGCGGTCGACAGCCAGGTACAAAATGTGCCCGGCTAATTTCGAACTTCCATACATCATGTATGGAAGTATGGAAATGAGAGCTGGGCCATAAAGAAGGCTGATCGCCGAAGAATTGATGCTTTTGAATTATGGTGCTGGAGGAGACTCTTGAGAGTCCCATGGACTGCAAGAAGATCATACCTATCCATTCTGAAGGAAATCAGCTCTGAGTGCTGACTGGAAGGACAGATCCTGAAGCTGAGGCTCCAATACTTTGGCTACCTCATGAGAAGAGAAGACTCCCTGGAAAAGACCCTGATGTTGGGAAAGATGGAGGGCACAAGGAGAAGGGGACGACAGAGGACCAGACGGTTGGACAGCGTTCTCGAAGCTACAAACATGAGTTTGACCAAACTGCGGGAGCAAGTGGAAGACAGGAGTGCCTGGCGTGCTCCGGTCCATGGGGTCACGAAGAGTCGGACACGACTAAACAACTACAACACAATTTTGAACATTGAAGATGATGTCCGTGGCTCTTCTCCTTTCCGTATTATCCTCACAACAAGCCTGTGAGCTGGGTTGGGGTCAGTGGTGGTGAGCTTCATGGCTGAGTGGAAACATGGACCCTGGTCTCCCAGATCTTTGTCCAACACTCATCCGTTGCATGATGAGCCCACCAGGAGTTAAGACTACTCTCCTGGAACCCTTCTCAGATGACTTCCTAGCAGGATTAAGCTACCAGAGCTGGAAACTGCAGGTTCAGAGTCTTTGTGGGAGAAGGCCCTAATTTGCTTCCGGCAAGGAGAACCCTAGGAAGGACTCCTCAAGGGGAGAGACTTCCAGCCGTCCATCAGGCAAGACCTTTCCGCGTGCCTTGCCCCACCCTCCAATCTCTGCTTCTCAATTTGTATTGTATTATTTTATGCAGTGTGACTTGCCGTTGTTTTTACTGATTATAGTTTAGAAATTATTTATTGTAATGGTTAAGAGTGGATTTCTGTTTCATTTTTATATGCTGATATTTAATATTCTATACTATTCTATGGGATTGTTGAATCTGACTTTATTTGATAAAAGTTGCTTATTTCAAAGTTATGTTTTATTATCACATTTTGGGATTGGATTGTTACATGGTGTACATTCTTTGCTTCTTCAGCTTGTAAACAGCCTTGGGTATAGTGAAATAGAAAGGCGGTATACAAATTAAATGTGAAATGAAAAATGAAAAATGAAAATTAAACATCCCTCCCCTGTTCTGACAGGCGTCCCTTCCTCCTTCTCCAGGAGAAGGGAATGACGCCATACTATAATGACTAGGCTCAGGAAGGCTTTTAAAAGTTTAATGGTTGTTTGTAGCAATTATCTCAAATTTGCATGGTAAGGGAAGGGCCCTCTTTGAGTCTGCAAGCCCTTGTACTCACCGAGAAAGCACCTTTACTTGAAATATTTCAGATTAGCAGTCTGAACTGTGAGGGACTGGTGGGGGAGGGAGCAAAAAGAAGCCAGGTACTTCTCTTTGCTTTCTTTGGTAGGGTTTTAGTTCAGGTGTACAGTGGGACCTCGGGTTAAGAACTTAAATTCGTTCTGGAGGTCCGTTCTTAACCTGAGGTACCACTTTAGCTAATGGGGCCTCCCGCTGCTGCCGTGCGATTTCTGTTCTCATCCTGAAGCAAAGTTCTTAACCCGAGGTACTATTTCCGGTTTTGCAGAGTCTGTAACCTGAAGCGTCTGTAACCCGAGGTACCACTGTAATACAGTGGTGCCCCGCAAGCCGAATGCCTCGTAAGACGAAAAACTCGCTAGACGAAAGAGTTTTCCGTTTTTTGAGTTGCTTCGCAAGACGAATTTCCCCGTGGGCTTGCTTCGCAAGACGAAAACATCTTGCAAGTTTGTTTCCTTTTTTGTAAAACCGTTAATACCCAGGGTGCATTGCTTGAAGAGGTGCAGTTGCGACTTGACTTCGAGGAGCAACACATAGCACGCGGTGTGGTAGCCTTTTTTGAGGTTTTTGAGGACTTTGCTGATTTTTGAAGCTTTTCCAAAAATACTTTTGCAGCCATTTGGTAAGTTAAACTTTTAAAACTTTTTTGGGGGTTTTTGGATTTTGGGTTGGGGTGTTTGGAATTCAAGGACTTGGGGTTGGGGAGAGGTTTGCAAGAATCTGGGAGCTTGTGTGGTTTTTTCTGCATTTTTATGATTTTCTGTGACCATTGGGCCATGTTGTTTTTTTTAAAAAAAATAATTCTGGATTTGAATTTCTGTGCGGTGGGTGGCTGGGGGAACAGTTGGGGAGGGGTTTGCAACAGTTGGGGAGGGGTTTGCAATTTCTGTGTGGTGGGTGGGTGGCTGGGGGAACAGTTGAGGTTTTTGAAGACTTTGGTGATTTTTAAAGCTTTTCCAAAACTTCTTTTGCAGCCATTTGAGGATTTTGAAGACTTTGGTGATTTGCAGCCATTTCGTAAGTTAAACTTTTAAAACTTTTTTGGGGGGGTTTGGATTTTGGGTTGGGTGTTTGGAATTCAAGGACTTGGTTCTGGGTTTGAATTTCTGTGTGGTGGGTGGCTGGGTGCTTTTGAATTTTTTGGATGTGAAGCACTGATTTTTTTTCTTTTTTCTGAGTTTACGAAGGTAGGAGCTGTGCTGCCATGGGACCCAAGAAGACTGCTGCTGCAGAGGCCGGCGAGAGGAAGAAGGAGAAGGTGACGCTGGAAATGAAGAAGGAGATCATCCGGAAGCACGATGGTGGAATGCGTGTGACAGACCTCGCCAGGGAGTACGGCAGGAACCCATCGACCATCGGCACCATCCTGAAGATGAGGGAGAAGATCCTTGCGACTGATGCAGCCAAGGGGGTCACCAGGATCGTGAAGAACCGCCCAGCTGTTCTGGAGGAGGTCGAGAAGTTGCTGCTCATCTGGTTAGAAGAGAAGCAGCGTGCAGGGGACACAGTGACTGAGGCCGTCATTTGTGAGAAGGCCAAGGCCTTGCACGCAGACCTCGTCCGGGAACAGCCAGGAACCTCAGGCGAGCCAGAAGTCTTCAAGGCAAGCAGAGGTTGGTTTGACCGGTTCAAGGCAAGATCTGGAATCCACAGCGTGGTCAGGCATGGAGAGGCTGCCAGTTCTGATGTTCCTGCGGCTGAAGACTTTGCAGCGGAGTTCCTGGAGGTTGTGAAGACGGAGGGCTACGTTCCACAGCAGGTCTTCAACTGCGACGAGACCGGGCTGTTTTGGAAGAGGATGCCCAAAAGGACTTTCATCACACAGGAGGAGGCCAAGTTGCCTGGCCACAAGCCCATGAAGGACCGTCTAACCCTGCTCTTCTGTGCCAACGCAAGCGGCGACCTGAAGATCAAGCCCCTGCTGGTGTACCACTCGGAGAACCCACGGGCCTTCAAGAAACACAAGGTCGACAAGGAGCAGCTGAGTGTCATGTGGCGATCCAACAGTAAGGCTTGGGTCACACGTGTGCTGTTTGTGGACTGGGTCAATCTTGCTTTGGGCCCTGCAGTCAAACAGTACCTGCTGGACAACGACCTGCCGCTGAAGGCTTTGCTTCTGATGGACAATGCTCCTGCTCATCCTAAAGGCCTTGAGGAGGACTTGTTGGAGGAGTTCAGCTTCATCAGCATCATGTTCCTGCCGCCTAACACCACGCCACTGCTCCAGCCGATGGATCAGCAGGTCATCGCCAATTTCAAAAAACTCTACACCAAGGAGCTTTTCAGGCGATGCTTCGAGGTGACTGATTGCACCACCAATCACCCTGTGGGAATTCTGGAAGGACCACTTTGACATCGTCACCTGCTTGAAGATGATCACCACGGCCTGGAACGGGATTAGCCAGAGAAATTTGAATTGCGCTTGGCGCAGCCTGTGGCCGGACTGTGTGGCACCAAGTGACTCTGATGCACCAGAGTCAACAGTGGTGCAGGACATTGTTGCCTTGGGGAGGACCATGGGCCTGGAGGTCACAGAGGAGGACGTCAGCGAGCTGGTGGAGGAGCACGACCACGAGCTGACCACCCAGGAGCTGCTCGAACTGCAGGCAGAGGCTGCGCAGGAGCAGGCCTCGCTGGAAGAGGAGGAAGCAACTGAGGAACGGCTGTCCTCCAAAGAACTGAGGGACATTTGCATGAAGTGGAAGGATGTGCGGGCTTTTGCACAGCGGCACCACCCTAACAAGCACGTGGTACATGACCTTGCGAACACTTTTGATACGACGGTCATGTCGCCTTTCAGGGAGGTGCTGAAAAGGCGGATGAAGCAGCAGACCATGGACAGGTTCTTCAGCAAGAAGCAAAGAGTGGAAGAGGAACCTTCTTCGAGTGGTCCCCCAGAGTCTTAGAAAATGTACTGTACACTTTGTTGATTTTTAAATGTTTTTCTGTCATGTTTAGAAACTTAATTTATTGTTCCTTCAATTTTTGAAATGCTCTTTACAGTATGTGTGACTTTAAAGAGCAGTTAATAAACACTTGTTGTACCCAAATTTGGCTTTGTTTGGACTTTTTTTGACCATAGGAACGCCTTAATTGAATTTCAATGCATTCCTATGGGATTTCGTGCTTCGCAAGACGAAAAATTCGCTAGACGAAAAGACTCACGGAACGAATTAATTTCGTCTTGCGAGGCACCACTGTACTTTAGAAATACAGTTGAAGTTGCTTCAGGTTGAGCGCTTTCGGGTTGCGCTCTGCGGTGACCCGGAAGTAATGGAATGCGTTACTTCCGGGTTCCGCCACTCGCGCATGCGCAGACGGTCAAAATGACGTCACGCACATGCGCAGAAGCGGCGAATCGTGACCCGCGCAGACGTGGATTGTGTTCGCTTCTGGATGCGAACGGGGCTCCGGAATGGATCCCGGTTGTATCCAGAGGTACCACTGTAAAGTGTTCTGAAACAGTAAACTCTTTGTAAGAGTTTACCCATTGACTACAGCAGCTTTCACTCCTCCTTCGAAAGAGAGAACTCTACTCCCTTAAAAATAAAACTGTTTCGGCTTATGGAACTCTTTGGACGACAATAAATGACAAATCATGGATTTTCTCACTTGGGCAAAGTGGGGTCTGCGGGTGAAAACACGGTTGTGTCTGATGGATTTAAATTTATAAGTTTAACTTGGATTTGATCTTTTCCCTGAAGACGTATTAAGCTCCCTCTAGAGGATTTTGGACTTACAGCAGTGACTTTGTTTTACTTTCCCTTTCCCGGCCTCTGTTTGACTATTGTATCTGGGACTCTGCTTTCTCATGGGAACAACTTGGATTGACCTTGGATTACAGATAACTTTGGAATGAGTGGCGCAAGGAGAAGAGGAAGGACTAAACAAACAACCCTAACTTTATCTGCAGCCTCACAGCGTAGATCTTCTGTGCCGGCCTTGCCTTCCACTTTGCCTCCAGACATAGAGGCGGCCTCCCTAATACAGGCAGGGGAGGGTGAGACAGAGGAGCTGCACCTGGGAGATATGGCTTCAGGGACAAGTAGCTCTGTCTTGGAGAAAATTTTGGAGAAACTGGAGGCTCTGGACAAGAAGGCTGATTTGCATACAGCTAAAATTGAACAGAACACAGAAAGCTTGAATAAGCTGACTGGACAAGTTGCACAGAATGCCCAGTCTATTGGAGAATTAAAGGAGGCTGTAGGTGAAAATCGTAAACTGGCTGAAGATACTAGTCAAAGATTGGAAGAACTTGAGAAAGAAGTAAGACCACTCAGCAAACAAGTTGGAGAACATCAGATTTACTTTTTGATGACAGAACTGCGAAACAGGGAGACCAACTTGAGGATACGGTCAATACCAGAGGTGGAAGAAGATAATTTTATTGAATTTCTAACTAAGGAATTTGCCAAGTTTTGGAAGTTAGAGGAAAAAGACTTTAAAATTGTATCTGCTTTCAGGCTTGGCAGAGTCAGAAGGACAGAGAAGCCCAGAGATTGTTTGATAACACTGAGATCAAAGGAGGAAAGGGACAAGATTTTGGGCCTGCACTACGAAAAGTCACTAGACATTTTGGGCAAGAGAATTGAAATCTACAAGGACATTCCTAAGCAGTTGCTGGACCTTAGATCTAACTACACGGAATTGGCAAGACTGTTGAGAAGCAACGCAATTATCTTCAGGTGGGAGTTTCCACAAGGATTATCCTTTACCTACAGAGGGAGAAAGATCAAAATCAAAACAGTGGAAGATAGAGACAAGTTTTTGGGAGCACACGGAGAAGACCTCCACAAAGGACTTGGATTGCCAGCGCCAGAACTTCCAGGGGAGCCCGCCCCCTCGGATCCTCAAGGACCGGAGAACAAGGTACCACCCCAGAAAGAATAACCAGATCTATCCAGGATGTCTCTGCAGCTTTTGAGCTGGAACATAAATGGCTGTAACAGTCCCGAAAAAAGGTCTAAAATTTTTCATATTTTAAAAAAGGAACAATTGGACATTATATGCTTACAAGAAACACATGTGATTAGGCTCCATAAAAAGGTGTTAATAAATAAAAGGCTTGGTCAAGAATTTATATCATCGGATACAGTTAAAAAGAGAGGTGTAGTGATCTATGCAAAAGAGAGCCTTTCACCAAAATTTCTCTTTAAAGATGAAAGTGGAAGAATCCTCGCAATAGAAGTACAGTATCAAGGAGAAAAAATTTTGATATTAGGAATTTATGCTCCAAATGAAGGAAAATCGGATTTTTATAAGAAGTTGCACGAGACCATGCTGGATTATCTGGATTACAACAACGTCATTATGATGGGGGACATGAACGGGGTCGTATCAACAAATATGGATAAGTCACAGAACCAGAACATTACTAAAGAGGGAAGACTACCTAAGACCTTTTTTGAAATGACTGACAATATGGACTGGGTTGACATCTGGAGAGTTAGAAACCCCCTGGGAAGAGAAGGAACATTCTTTTCTGAAGCTCAACTGACTTGGACACGAATCGACCAAATATGGATAACTAGAAGTCTGGCACCTAAGGTGAGGAAGGTGGAAATCTGCCCCAAAACATGCTCCGACCATAACGCCTTGAGAATGGATATGACATTGATCCCAATCGGCTCCTTTAGATGGAAGATGAATGATGGCCTGTTTAGAGACCAAAGAATTGTAAAGAAGGCCCAAAAAACCTTAAAGGACTATTTTGAGATTAATTTGAACACTACGGTGGAAAAAAGAACTATCTGGGATGCAAGTAAAGCTGTGATGAGAGGGTTCTTGATTCAACAGAATTCCTTAAAGAAAAGACTGCAAAATGAAAAGAAAGATAAAATTCTGGAAAGTATCAAAGAGTTGGAGAAGAAGTTAAGATCTAACCCGAAGTCCCAACCGATTCTGAGAGAAATTAAACTTTATCAGGCGCAATATTCCAAGCTGATAAATCAGGAAATAGAATGGAAGATTAAAATAATGAAACAAAAAACTTTTGAATCGGCAAATAAATGTGGGAAACTGCTAGCTTGGCAGTTGAAAAGGAGACAAAGATTAAATACAGTAACAAACTTAGAGGTTGAAGGAAGGAACATTCAGAACCCGGGAGAGATTAGAAAGTGCTTCCAGAGGTATTTTAAAAAGTTATATACTCAAGGGCCACAAGATGAAATAGAGATTACACAATTTTTGGAGAGAAATGGATTAGCAAAGCTGTCAGAAGAAAATAGAACAATTTTAAATGGCAAAATAACACGACAAGAGATTGAACAGGCCATCCTGAGTCTGAAACAGGGCAAATCACCAGGGCCAGATGGACTGACCTCTAACTACTATAAGACATTGAAGGATTATTTGATACAACCTTTGTTGGAGGTCAGTAATGAAATAATGGAGGGGAAGAAGGCGCCTGAATCGTGGAAAGAAGCATTTATCACATTGATTCCAAAGTCAGAAACTGAAAAGACACAACTCAAGAATTACCGTCCCATCTCCCTTTTAAATGTGGATTACAAAATATTTGCAGATGTTTTGGCACGAAGATTTAAGAAAGTTTTAAGTGAGATAATCCATAAAGACCAGGCAGGCTTTCTCCCGGGCAGACATATGTTTACTAACACAAGGAACATCATAGACATATTGGAACTTTTACAAACAAACATAAACACTAAAGCAGTTTTAATTTTTATAGACGCGGAGAAAGCCTTTGACAACATATCTTGGAAATTTATGAAGGGGAATTTAAAAGAAATGGGAGTGGGACGGGGGTTTGAGAACGGGATTGAGGCAATATATTCAGAACAAAAGGCTAAACTGATAGTTAACAATGTGGTTACAGAAGAGTTTAAAATTGAAAAAGGTACACGACAAGGCTGCCCGATTTCCCCATTACTGTTTATTTCGGTTCTGGAAGTGCTCCTGAATATGATTAGGGGGGACCGGTTGGTGGAAGGGATTCAGGTCGGAGCGAAACAATATAAACTTAAAGCTTTTGCAGATGACCTAGTTCTGACATTACAGGAGCCGGAGTCTAGTTTGAAAAGAGTACTACAACTGATTCAAAACTTTGGTCGAGTGGCAGGATTTAAGTTAAATAAGCAAAAAACTAAAGTTTTGGGGAAAAACGTGACAGATATTGAGTTGGAACAGCTTCAGAAAGAGACAGAACTAAATGTGGTTAAAAAAGTTAAATACCTAGGGGTAAACATAACAGCAAAAAATCTGAGTTTATTTAAAGATAATTATGAAAAATGTTGGTCAGAGATTAAGAGAGACTTGGATAGTTGGTCAAGACTAAAACTTTCTTTGTTAGGCCGAATAGCTGCCATCAAGATGAATGTATTGCCAAAAATGTTATTTTTGTTTCAGACACTGCAGATTGTAGACAAGACAGAGTGCTTCCGGAAGTGGCAGAAAGATATTTCTAAATTTGTCTGGCAGGGCAAAAAGCCCAGAATCAAATTTAAAATATTAACAGATGCGAAAGAAAGAGGGGGCTTTGCCCTGCCAGATTTAAAGTTGTATTATGAAGCTGCAGCTTTCTGCTGGTTAAAAGATTGGTTACTTCTTGAAGATACGGATGTCTTGGATTTGGAAGGTTTTAATAATGCGTTTGGATGGCATGCATATTTATGGTATGATAAAGCTAAGATAAATAAGGCCTTCAAGAACCATATTGTCAGAAAATCAGTTTTTAATGTCTGGACAAAATATAAAGACTTACTGGAGAATAAAACTCCGAGGTGGCTGTCACCCCTGGAGGCTAAGGCTCGGAAAAGAGCCAATATGGAGGCCAACTGGCCAAAATATTGGGAGATAATAGAAAAGGATGGTGACAACTGGAAATTGCAGAGTTTAGAAAAGATGAGAGACAAAGTGCGAGACTGGTTACACTATGCTCAGATTAAAGAAGTGTTTAAAAATGACAAAAAGCTAGGATTCCAAGTGGAAAAGTCAAAGTTAGAAACTGAACTGTTAGAACCTAAGACTAAGGTACTTTCAAGAATGTATAACTTGCTGCTGAAATGGAACACACATGACGAAATGGTAAAATCAACAATGATAAAATGGGCGCAGGATATTGGGTATAATATTATGTTTGAAGATTGGGAAAGGTTGTGGACCTCTGGGCTGAACTTCACTGCATGTAATGCGTTGAAGGAAAATGTGATGAAAATGATGTATAGATGGTACATGACCCCTGTTAAACTGGCTAAAATATACCATTCGTCTGATAGCAAATGTTGGAAATGTAAGGAAAATGAAGGAACATTTTTTCACCTCTGGTGGACCTGCCCTAGAGTGAAGGCCTTTTGGGAGAAGATATATAATGAATTAAAAAAGGTGTTTAAATACACCTTTACTAAGAAATCAGAGGCCTTTCTCCTGGGTATTGTCGGCCAGAGTGTGTTAAAAAAGGACAGAACATTCTTTTTGTACGCAACAACAGCAGCAAGAATATTAATTGCCAAGAATTGGAAAACTCAGGAGCTACCCACTGTGGAAGAATGGCAGATGCAACTGATGGACTATATGCAATTAGCCGAGATGACCGGCAGAATCCGAGACCAGGGAGAAGAAAGGATGGAAGAAGACTGGAGGAAATTTAAGATTTATTTACAAAAATATTGTAATTTGGCTGAGTGCTGAATTGGATGCCAGTGCAGACAATTGTCTACCATTAAATTAGATTTAAGGCTGAATTATATGTCAAACCAAATTAAGATTATTAATTAAGATGAGTTAAATGATAATTTGTTTGAAATTAATTTAATAATGATGTAAGTGTATGCGGGAGGTGTGGGGGAGTCCCATGTAACAATTGAGAGATGTTAAATGGACAATGATAAGTGGTGCTTATCTAATATATGCTTTATTTGAAAACTTCAATAAATATATTATAAAAAAAAAAAGAAAACACGGTTGTGTCTGATCACTTCTCACCACAACCTGATGGAGAAGGGAACAGAACACTTTTCCTTACCGTTCTGAGGGCCCGAAATAAAGGAACTTGCATGACTGAAAAATAAATTCTGCATTCCTCTTTCAGAAAGCCTTGGCAGGGCAAAGGCACTGGACTTGGAGAAAAGCCACTAAAAGGGGGAATGTGGGGCTAGAAATTCTTCAATTGCTGTCCTTTTCTGAGCCTTGCTGTTCCATAAACCAGGGGTGAGCCATGTTAGGAAACTCAAGACATAGAAGGTCACTGCCAAATGGCAGCTTAAAACCTAGGTTACGGTCGCCACAACAGAATGTCTAGGCGCCATTCCGCCCCCCAATGAGATTTCTTTTTCCTTTTCTTCAGTTCCTTTCTAGACAGCTTTATATCTCGAAGATGAAGAAGAAATCTCAAAGCGCTTTACAACCCATTAAAACATCAGATAAAGAAATCCAGAATAAAACAAATTCACACTGCAAGGAAAATATTTCAGATCCTTCTCCAAGTGACATTTTGCTTCCCCCCATATTTATTTGCCTACTTAATTTAGCTCATAACACAGCAGAAGTACTCTAGGAAGCCAAGGTGATGTAGTGGTTAGAGCAGGGGTCAGCAAACGTTTTCAGCAAAGGGCCGGTCCACTGTCCCTCAGACTTTGTGGGGGGCTGGACTATATTTTGAAGGAAAAATAACGAACGAATTCCTATGCCCCACAAATAACCCAGAGATGCATTTTAAATAAAAGGACACATTCTACTCATGTAAAAACATGCTGATTCCTGGACCGTCCGCGGGCCGGATTTAGAAGGCGACTGGGCCGGATGCGGCCCCCGGGCCTTAGTTTGCCCACCCATTGGTTAGAGTGTCGGACTAGGACCTGGGAGATCACAGTTCACATATGCACTCGGTCCTGAAGCTGAATGGGTGACCTTGGGCCAGTCACAGCCTACCTCACAGGATCATTGTAATGATTAACTGCTTAGCTGCTTAAGAAAGCCGGAGGGGCCAGCCAGGTGGAGATGACAGGTGCCAACCTGGCATTCGAAGATCTCCAAGTGGTTGCAATTGAACCCATGCCAGTCACAAAACGTGCACGGCAGCTGGCTAATTTAAAATGCTGGGTGGGGTGGGGTGAGGAAGCTGTGGCCTTCCAGATATTGGCAAACTTCAACTCCCTTCTTCCCTGACCATTGGCGATGTTCCCGGAGACCATCCTAACCCCAGCCAACCTAAGCTGAATAGGTAAAGGTAAAGGGACCCCTGAATATTAGGTCCAGTCGTGGCCGACTCTGGGGTTGCGGCGCTCATCTCGCTTTATTGACCAAGGGAGCCGGCGTACAGCTTCCGGGTCATGTGACCAGCATGACTAAGCCGCTTCTGGCGAACGAGAGCAGCGCACGGAAACGCCGTTTACCTTCCCGCCGGGGCGGTATCCATTTATCTACTTGCACTTTGACGTGCTTTCGAACTGCCAGGTTGGCAGGAGCAGGGACTGAGCAACGGGAGCTCACTCTATGGGGATTTGAACCACCGACCTTCTGATCGGCAAGTCCTAGGCTCTGTGGTTTAACCCACAGCGCCACCCGCGTCCCAAGCTGGATAGCATCCTCCAAATCAGGCACCCCCAAACCCGGCCCTCCAGATGTTTTGGGACGACAACTCCCATCATCCGTAGCTAACAGGACCGGTGGTCAGGGATGATGGGAATTGTAGTCCCAAAATATCTGGAGGGCCGAGTTTGGGGGTGACTGTTCCAAATCCTTAAATTTCCTGAGGGGTCAAGGTAAGGAGTGCCAAACGTGTGTGACACTACGGCACGCCCAGTTAACACCTATCAGATGACCAGGTTCAGGATCTGGTCTCTCCAGCTAGGCAAGCTGCTTTTGCAGTGGTAAGTGAGCTCACACCCACCCCAGCGCTGCTTTGGCGTAGCACCCCACGGGGGAAAACAGGTTCTGGCAGCATCGCACAAAGGCTATAGTTAAAAGACATGATGAAGTAGCTGGAGCATTTCCCCTGTCCAAAAAAAAAAAAAAAAAAAAAGAGCACTTGGAAATTACTTTTTTTGGGGGGGAATAAATGAATCAGATAATCACAGAATTGTAGAGTTGGAAGGGACCCTGAGGATAAACAAATGGAACCAGGTCAGCTTTGCCATGGTTTAATGTATTTAAATCTTTGTATTAAACGTATTTTGGGACGCGGGTGGTGCTGTGGGTTAAACCACAGAGCCTAGGACTTGCCGATCAGAAGGTCAGCGTTTCGAATCCCCGCGGCGGGGTGAGCTCCCGTTGCTCGGTCCCTGCTCCTCCCAACCTAGCAGTTCGAAAGCACGTCAAAGTGCAAGTAGATAAATAGGTACCACTCCGGTGGGAAGGTAAACGGCGTTTCCGTGCGCTGCTCTGGTTTGCCAGAAGCGGCTTAGTCATGCTGGCCACATGACCCGGAAGCTGTACGCCTGCTCCCTCTGCCAATAAAGCGAGATGAGTGTCGCAACCCCAGAGTCGGCCAGGACTGGACCTAATGGTCAGGGGTCCCTTTACCTTTACTAAATGTATTTTAATGTATTTTTAATCTCTGTTGGAAGCCACCCAGAATGGACGGGGTACAAATAATAATTTTTTAAAATTTATTATTATTATTATTATTATTATTATTATTATTATTATTTAGTCCAAGTCCATGCAATGCAAGAATATGCAGCTAACCTATACGAGGATCAAACCTGCAACCTTGCCATTATCAGCACCACGCTCTAATCAACTGAGCTATACAGACAAGGATGGTTAAGACAGAGGTGCGCAAAATCAGGCATGGTATTGGGGAGGAGGAATGTCCCCAACCCTTTCAATGCTAAACCTGAGGGTCACCCTGTTAAATTGGTTGGCCAGCAGACTGGGGACAGACAAAAGAAAGTCACACAATGCATTGCTAGGCCACAATTCCCATCATCACTAAACATTGGCCACATTGGCTAGGGCTGATGGGAGGTGGAGTCCAGGAACAGCTGAAAGACCACAGGTTCCCCACCCTGACACAATGTACAGTGGTACCTCAGGTTAAGTACTTAATTTGTTCCGGAGGTCTGTCCCGCTTTCCCTTAAGACGTCCCTATTTTAATGTTGGAGGACATGCTCTTACGTTCTTAGGCACTAAATAACTTTTGAAAGCCTATGTAAGATTCGGAAGCGGGCCACATCTTTCTTTAGCAGTTCACCCTTTTCCCTATTGATTTTCCAAAAATTTTAAACAGACAAACAAACAAACAAACAAACAAATATTAACTGTACTTAATCTAATCTTAGTAACATTGTTAAGTGACTTCCTCAAATCCCCCTGGCTGAATTTCAGTGTACAGTTGTACCTCAGGTTAAGTACTTAATTCGTTCCAGAGGTCCGTTCTTAACCTGAAACTGTTCTTAACCTGAAGCACCACTTTAGCTAATGAGGCCTCCTGCTGCCGCTTCGCCGCCTGAGCACAATTTCTGTTCTCATCCTGAAGGAAAGTTCTTAACCTGAAGCACTATTTCTGGGTTAGTGGAGTCTGTAACCTGAAGCGTATGTAACCTGAGGTACCACTGTATTGAACTTACGGCCACAAGAGGCAATGGCCATGGGCTTACATGGCTCTAAAATGGGACTGGACCTATCCTCTATAAATGGGCCTATCGATAGGTATTAGCTATGGTAATTAATCCAACAGCCATGGAGAGGGCTGTTGGGTTCAAACCCTGCTGTGGGCTTCCCAGAACCAACTAATTCAGCCGGGGGGCGGGGAAGCTATTGATGGACTCCATCTCCCATCAGCTCCAGGCAACATGGCCACTGGTGATGGAAGATGGGAACTGTAGTCCAACAGCATATAGAGGGCCACAGTTTCTCCAGTCCTACTTTAGCTGGACATTAAGGTAAAGGGACCCCTGACCATTAGGTCCAGTCGTGGCCGACTCTGGGGTTGTGGCGCTCATCTCGCTTTCTTGGCCGAGGGAGCCAGTGTACAGCTTCCGGGTCATGTGGCCAGCATGACTAAGCCGCTTCTGGCGAACCAGAGCAGCGCACGGAAACACCGTTTACCTTCCCGCCAGAGTGGTACCTATTTATCTACTTGCACTTTGACATGCTTTCGAACTGCTAGGTGGGCAGGAGCAGGGACCGAGCAACGGGCGCTCACCCCATCGCGGGGATTCGAACCACTGACCTTCTGATCGGCAAGCCCTAGGCTCAGTGGTTTAACCCACAGCGCCACCCACTTCCAATTTACTACTAACCAGGATTAAATAGGAGGTGCTCAAAGTACATTACAAAGAGAGACTCTGTCTGTGTGGACAACCCTGCGTCGAGGAGCTGTGCCATTACAGTGGTACCTCAGGTTACATACGCTTCAGGTTACATACGTTTCAGGTTACAGACTCCGCTAACCCAGAAATATTACCTCAGGTTAAGAACTTTGCTTCAGGATGAGAACAGAAATCGTGCGACGGCGGCACTGCAGCAGCGGGAGGCCCCATTAGCTAAAGTGGTGCTTCAGGTTAAGAACAGTTTCAGGTTAAGAATGGACCTCCAGAACGAATTATGTACATAACCAGAGGTACCACTGTATTTATTGCAGTGCCCATTATATATAGACCCAAGAGACGGATTTATAAAACCCGTTTACGAATGGAATAGATCTGAATAGGGTGGAAAGGGTGAAATGGCTGCTGAGCGACACCGACGACTTTGTTACTTATAAAGTAGCACTCTATGGGCCGGCAGCTAAGAAGATCAGTAGGAAGGAACTAGACAAAATAGCGGTCAACTGCAAAGGGGATTCGGATATTTAATTTGGCACATCTTACCTGAGAATCTTCTGCTACTCTATTATATTTAATGCATCAAATAATTTTAGTAGACTGTGGTTTTATTGTATGTGTGGTGCCCGATGATTGTTATGGTTATTGTTGTTGTTTGTTGTTCTCCTTCTGAATGATGCCATGGCCTATGGCTAGTGCAGTAAAAAGTTTAATTGGAAATTGGAAACAGGTGTTCCCCCAGCCATGGCAGAGCAAAGGAAGGGGAAGGAAGGAATAAATAAATTAATAATAATAATAATAATAATAATAATAATAATAATTTATTTATACCCCGCCCACTCTGGGCGGCTCAAAGCAGCATGTGTATATTTAGCCCCCAATAACTTGGTCTCCAATAACTTGGTCTCTTGGTGGCTCTGTGGGTTAAACCACAGAGCCTAGGGCTTGCCGATCGGAAGGTTGGCAGTTCAAATCCCCGCGACGGGGTGAGGTCCCAGCTCCTGCCCACCTAGCAGTTCGAAAGCACATCAAAGTGCAAGGAGATAAATAGGCGGGAAAGTAAACGGCGTTTCCGTGCGCTGCTCTGGTTCGCCAGAAGCGGCTTAGTCATGCTGGCCACATGACCCGGAAGCTGTACGCCGGCTCCCTCGGCCAAGAAAGCGAGATGAGCGCTGCAACCCCAGAGTCGGTCACGACTGGACCTAATGGTCAGGGGTCCCTTTACCTTTAATTTGGTCTCCAGGATTTGTGATGCAGCCTTTTCATGCCTTCAGCCAAATCATCTACAGCCCCAAATTTTGTTTCCTCTTGGAAGGGCAACAGGGCCTACAAATGCAGCCAGAGGCAGCAATGTGTTGGCAAACGAAGGCTACAACTCGCTGGGCAGTCCAGCTTGGAGATCCCTTCCCCCTCCTCCCATCCCAGGGCTTGCGCTTCCTCTTCTGTGGACGTCTAATAACACCTCTGCAGAGATCTGGAGAACCCCAAACCTGTTCCTTCCAGGCTGCGGTGATGCATCGCCTCCAACATGTCACATCCCGTTCCTCTTGACAGGACCTGCCTTTCTGACTGGAGAAGTTTCAGAGCAGAAAGGTGTGTGTGTGAGAGAGAAAGAGACTCCCAATTTTCCCAGCAGATCCAGCTTCGGGTTAAGCTAAACCTTTTCAAGTCCCTTGGCCAGCCAGACTGCAATCCGTTTCTCTACAATGTTTTGCCTGTACAGTGGTACCTCTGGTTAAGAACTTAATTCGTTTCGGAGGTCCGTTCTTAACCTGAAACTGTTCTTAACCTGAGGTACAACTTTAGCTAATGGGGCCTGCTGCTGCCGCCCTGCCACTGGAGCACGATTTCTGTTCTCATCCTGAAGCAAAGTTCTTAACCTGAGGTACTATTTCTGGGTTAGCGGAGACTGTAACCTGAGGTACCACTGTACCACACTTTGTCCAAGGATCAAAGGGCGGTTTACAATGTAAAACTACATAAACACATACCATCGTAACGAACAATAACCCCCACACACTGTTTAAAAGGCCATAGATTGCTTAATTAGCCAAAGGCCTGGGAGAAGAGGAATGTTTTTGCCCAGTGCCTAATGATAGGTAACAAAGGCGCCAGGCAAGCCTCCTTGGGGAGAGCATTCCACAAGTGGGAAGCCACCACAGAAAAGTCCCTGCTCTCGTGTTGCTGCTCTCCAGGTCTCTTGCAGAGGAAGCCCACAAGTGCAAAGGTATGCCTAGTATCCAAAGTACTAGGTCAGAGAAAGGAAATCTTTTATTAGAGCGAACAGGCTCGTTCTACCCTAGAGCAAGCATCATTATTCCTGTAAAAAAACCAACTGGCACAAATCTACGGCTTCAGCTGATGTCAAGAAATTCATCCTTTGGAGCTGGTCTGGGTCCTATTCTGGAAGAGGCAGTTGGGTGGGCAATAGGGCAATAGAGGGAGGAATTGGCAGTGCCCCTTTTGCTCCCCAGGGAGAAAGCAGAGGGAAATGCAGGGTGGGGAAGATGAATGGCTTCTTTCTGAACTCCGGTCGCGCTGTGAAGGGCCCTGTGTCCCAGCCAGCCAAAAGGCAGCCCTGCTCTCTGTCACTCTTGAAGCTGGCCAGGTTTCAGCTCTCCATGACTTCCTTTTGCCCACGGTGAAAAGGAAATGGGCTGGGAGGAAGAGGTGGCCAAGCAGCCAAGACAACAGCTCATTCTGCATAATTCATGGCCGGAGAATTACATAAGGATTATGAATATGAGGAGACATCCGCTCCCCAACTCACGTTGCCAGCAAATCATTCCTGCCACTTAGTTCATGCTACCTGTCTGGAGGAAGCTCATCCACCCCCCGAAATTAGGAGGATGAGGAGACGGGCAGTGCTGCCCTAGGGATGGCTCCCAAACTGCTTACAGGATGGAGACAAGCTGATGGGGCCGGGGGTGCTATCCTGCAGGTTAGATCGGCGGCCCCAAAGAGCATATATCCTAGGTGCAAAAGCGCCTGAAGAAGTTTATGCACGGATATCTACCGCGCCAGCCCTCCTTGTTCCACCTTCATGTGCTCCTTTGCAAATCAAGAACGCAGGTCCAGGGCTGCATGAGTCAAGGCTCAGTAAAGCCTCCGAACACGTTTCAAGCGAATTCCTTTACACTGAGTAAAGCCAGCAATTCTCTCCCCCCGCCCCCGACGCACAGGACAGAGCTTCCAAAGGCGAAGCCGCAGTTAACCTGCGCGAATTTACGTCCCAGGCGCGTTCAGAACACTTTGTCCTACTGGTTCCCCCCCCCCCCGGGTTAAGGCACGCGGGCTCCTCTAGGGTCGCAAAAGCGCAAGGTATTAAAAAAATAAAAGTGAGATCTGCCGGCATGCTCTGCAGAAGCTGCAGCCCCCCGGGCGGGAACAGGGCGCAGCAAGTAACTCCGGGAGCTGCCCAACTCACCTCGTCGCCTTTGCTGCGCAATTCGAAGGACTCCTCGGCTTCGTCGTCGTCCGCCCCCCCTTTGCCTGCCTCGCCATAGTCGCGTCGGAGCAAGGTGAAGCCTTGCCTGCAGCACAGCAACCACCACAAGCCGCCGGGGAACGGCATCCGGCGCCTGAGCTCGCCGCGGGAGCCTCGATCCGCGCGCGCAAGGCGAGCCAAGGAAAGGACGGTGCGCCCAGGGCGCGTTTGGAGACGCCAAAGAGGGACCCTCCCGGCGCGCAGCTCCCCGGCCGTCTGGCGCGCTCGCTCAGCCCGCTCTCGCCCCGCCCCGGCTCTCCCCGCCCCCGCGCCCGAGCTGGGGAAGAGGAGGAGGAGCAGCGCGTCCCGGCCCAGCCCCGCCGGTTGCCCCGGGAGGAGCCGCCCTTTCCGGGGGGCCGGCAGCCGGATGCGTCACGCGGGCCGGCTGGGAGAGGGAGACAGGCCTGGGGCGCGCTCGGCTTCCCGCTGCCCCGCAGCCGGAGGCAAGGCGGGCGGGCTCCGGTCCGGTGCCAAAACTCAAGGATCGGGGCCGGGTGGAGCGATCGGGGCGGCTCAGAAAGCGCCGCCAGGACGGGGCTGCGCCTTTTCCCGACTTCGGCCGGAGAAGGGAAAGCGCAGGGGCGAGTTGGGGAGGGGTCTCGATCCGAGGGAACTGGAGCCTCTGGTATGGCGGCAGGGAGGTTTCTGCTCGAGAAGCAAGAGGCGCAGTTCTCCTGAGCATATGCAGAGGTTTTCGTTCCTCGGCTGCAGTGGCGTTAACCGGCTCCCCGGCCGCCCTCTTTAAGTACACACCTGGAGTTGTAATGGAGGGAAATGTGTGATTTCCTGGCGAACTCGGAAGGCAGGCTTCGCACGCCGAATAGCCTCCAACATTCCCCGATGGAGAGAGGGACGTCAACTGGGCAGCTTCCAACATATATAGAAACATAATGAAACGTTAAACAGAAAAACTTCCTTATGTAGGGCTGCCATGAGATACAGTACCACCTAAAGGTTGTATAATTACTTTTCTCCTTAGCTCGGGGGTCGCCTAACTCCATACCCTCCTACATTTCTCCCATGAGAATAGGGACGTCCTAAGGAAAAGCTGGACATTCCAGGATCAAATCAGAAACTGGGATGGCATCTATGAATCTGGAACTGTCCCTGGAAAATAGGGACACTTGGAGGGTCTGGACCAGCCCTGAAAAATGTGGAACATAATAAAAAAGGAGAGTTGTTCTGAGAATGGGCAGACTCACTTTTTCTCTATTCCCAGGGCAGGGAATGTGTTATATGTAGGCCAGCCAAAGGCCTGGCAATTTTCATTTTTAAAAATCCTTCCGCATGACAGAAATTAAGAACTCTTAGGCACGTCAGGTTCTTTGCGGTAGCTCCAGAGAAGCTGCGAAACATTCGACTGGGGAAGACAAGTCTATCAACAGCTATCAGTCACCCAACTATTAATTAGCCTCCGTTTTGGGAGGTGCTATGTGATTAAATACTAGGCTAGTCAGCAGTAGGGAAGGGTGGCTGTTGACTTCACGTCCTGCTCTTGAGTTTCCCTGGAGGTGTTTAGTTAGCCACTGTGGGAAACAGGATGTGGATTAGATGGTTTCCTTGGCCTGATCCCACAGGGCTCTTATTAGGGTTTGCATTTCAAAGGCGGTGGCAGCAGGTCTGCAACTGCCTCTTCCTTCACCCCTCAGCTTTTCCCATCAACTAATGAGAAAACAAGTTGCATCTGAGGTTTTTTTTAGTGAATTTCGTTGTTTTTGTTGCACTTACCTTACCTCTGAGGTGGCCAAGGATATTCGTGTATGACAGCTCCTTCAGCTGACAAATCATCTCACCAGCAGTCTTCACTTTGCAGCCTCCCCAGGTGCCCAAGTTTCAGCTGGAGCTCAGGGGAAACCTTTATGAGGCAATCTTTCTTGTGAGAGGGGTAAGGAAGTGTGAGGAACCAAGGAGGCTGTACATGTGCTTGAGAAATGTTTACCAGAAAGAAAAACATACACCACCCTTCTCCACCTCTCAGCAGTAAGGAAAGTTCAAAACCTTGCAGCCACTGAATTTCTAAAGAACCCTGAGAATGATGCAAAAAATAAAGTAGCAATTTTTAGTTTTTTTGCAGAGGATGAAAACTCAAGTAATGAGGACAAATTTCAACACAGCACTGTGCAAAGTCTTTGTTATTCTGCCATATTCAAAACAACCATTTTCACATTTGATGTTAAAATGTGTTTCTGAGTGTACCTCTTGCTCTGTTTATACTACATGTTACTCATGTGGAAAAGAAAGCAGAACAGCATGGAATTTTGACACTGATTGTACATTTTTCTAAGCAGCTTGTTGCAGACTGATCTAAAACATCTAGGAAGATTTCAAATTGTGGTTTTGCTTTCAAACAGCTGCAGGGACCCTTGTTTTTATATCTCCCCCCGTGCCATTTTTCAGATAAAAGACTGGCATGAGACGGGCATCTGGCGCCCTTCCATGCCCCTACCCAATTTAGGGGGCTCAGGTGGGCTTTTTTTTAAAGGGGGGGGGAGTGAAACCTACCCTGCCCCAGTGCCGCTGCTGCAGTCAAAATGTGAAGCCTCCATAGCTGCTTTTAATAGGGAAACAATAAAAGAAATATATAAAGAAACCCTGTCATGGATCTCCTGAATCATATTTCAGAATTTTTGCAACTATGCGTGAGGGGAGGGTGAAATGATATTAATAGGTAGCTAAACTGTGTTAAGTTGCCCCCAGCAGCTAAGGTGCAATTGGTTGTTTTAGTTGTACGGTCCTAAGAACACTCCCCCCCAAACACACACACTATTTAGACAGCAAGTAAGGGCTTCAAAATGTAGTAAGATAACCCTGCTGCATTTGTGGGCCTTGTTGCTAATTCGGATTGGACTTTGGCCTCCCGCAGTGCTCCCCTGATGGCATTGCTGCTGCCCAGGCTGCTGCCAAGTAGATTCCTATAATGGCATCTCTTGCCTGGTCAGTTTATCCAAGGCAGCTGATTCTGAAAGGTTATGTCCCGAGATTCCACCACCATCCCTGGTTTGGATCCTCTGCTTTGCAGGGATCAGAGCTTTTGGCATCTCTCAAAATCTTTACAGATCCAATCTTCAGGGAAGGATGTCAAAAGAGCATGAGAGGGAGGTGTTGGCAGGGAACGCCAAGTCTGCAGTATCTTTGGGGTGAGGACTCAGTGGACACAGGATGCTGCCTGTTTTGGGGCAGGGGGAGGGGAGAAAACTCTTCTTTTTATCCCCATATTGCGGGTTGAACTGTACACAGCAATTCTGCGGTATAAAAAGGTAAAGGGACCCCTGACCATTAGGTCCAGTCGTGGCCGACTCTGGGCTTGCGGCGCTCATCTTGCTTTACTGGCCGAGGGAGCCTGCGTACAGCTTCTGGGTCATGTGGCCAGCATGACTAAGCCGCTTCTGGTGAACCAGAGCAGTGTACGCAAACACCGTTTACCTTCCCGCCAGAGCGGTACCTATTTATCTACTTGCACTTTGATGTGCTTTCGAACTGCTAGGTTGGCAGGAGCAGGGACCGAGCAACAGGAGCTCACCCCGTCACGGAGATTCGAACCGCCGACCTACTGATCAGCAAGTCCTAGGCTCTGTGGTTTAAACCACAGCGCCACCCGCGCTGACATTTTAAATTCCCTGCCCTGGAGCTCAAGACCACCCCTCCATACCTCATACATACATCACAGAAGGGGTGTAACCCAAGACCACCCCCCCCACAAACATAATACCTACATCACAGAAAAGGTGGTCTGCAACATAAATTTGAATGCTGTTTTTCCTGTCTGCCACGTTATCTGATAATGCCTTATCTGATTGCCTTTCCGGGTAGTCTGGCCATTCCTTTGAAATGCTTATTTTACACATTTTTTTTTAGTTCATTATATATCATTTTCCAGAAAGTCTTTATTACCTTACACAGCCACCACATATGATAAAAGGTACCTCCCTTTTCTTTACAGGTATTTGTACTTGTTCTATACATTTTTTCTAACTTACTAAGTGTCAAATACCACTGGAACAACATTTTCATCTAATTTTCTTTCAGTATACAACATGCTGTAAATTTCAGATCTGTTTTCCATTGCCTTTCCCAATCTGCAGTCTGAATGTTATACCCCAAATCCTTTGCCCAGTGTATCATTACACATGCAATGTATCCTTGCAGGCACCTGGCAGAGTGGTGGGCAAGTGCTGGTGGGGTTTGGAAAACCAATGCCCAAGGTGTGAGGGTGTCCTTTCCCGAGCACAGCACAAAGACCCAGCCACCCATCCTGTTGGCTTCCGAACGAGAAATGGGGTGTCTGGATGAGGTGTCCTCCTCCTTCACCTCTCACAGGAAAACGTCCTTGTGGCTGGTGCTGAAAACAGGTGCTGGGCCTGAGCGATGGCTTTCACGCGCAGCTTCCTCTTTCCACGAAATCCCCGCCTGAGGAACATCCCACCGTTGTGGGGAAGCGGCCTTCCTAAGGGGGGACTTCTCTTTTGATTCATTTCCTGTGGAAGACTAGACTCAAGTTCCCAGGCTTGCCACTTCCCCAAACGGCTGCAAGTGACAAGAACTAGCATGGTGTAGCACCAGCAGATAGACTTCTCTTTTCCCAGAGGGGACATCAGGGGCTGGGCCTGCTTTGCGAAGTCAGATCGTAAGCCCCCTTGGAAGACTAGGTAAAGGAAAAGGTACCCCTGACCATTAGGTCCAGTCGTGCTCATCTCGCTTTATTAGCCGAGGGAGCTGGCGTACAGTTCCAGGTCATGTGGCCAGCATGACTAAGCCGCTTCTGGCAAACCAGAGCAGCGCATGGAAACACTGTTTACTTTCCCGCCAGAGTGGTACCTATTTATCTACTTGCACTTTGACGTGCTTTGGAACTGCTAGGTTGGCAGGAGCTGGGACCAAACAAAGAAGAAGAAGAAGAGTTTGGATTTGATATCCCACTTTATCACTACCTGAAGGAGTCTCAAAGCGGCTAACATTCTCCTTTCTCTTCCTCCCCCACAACAAACACTCTGTGAGGTGAGTGGGGCTGGGAGACTTCAGAGAAGTGTGACTAGCCCAAGGTCACCCAGCAGCTGCATGTGGAGGAGGGGAGACGCGAACCCGGTTCACCAGATTACGAGTCTACCACTCCTAACCACTACACCACAAAGGGAGCTCACCCCATCACGGGGATTCGAACCACCGACCTTCTGAATGGCAAGCTCTAGGCTCTGTGGTTTAGACCACAGCACCCAATGCGTCCCAGGGCTTGGGAGATGGGAAGTCCTAAATATCCGAGTACAGTAATGTTTCCTCTGGGCTGGAACACTGTGGCCATCGAACTTAACCACCTCAGGTTGGTCAGTCCCTCTCCGCTCAGTATAAATAAGCCAAGAAGGCAAGGGTTGAGCATACATTAGGTGTGTCCCCATTTGTCCAGTCATCTTGGTTACATCCTCAGGCCTTGGCAACTGAAATCCACCGAACGGAAACTAGAGCGGGTGAAACTATGGAGACCTCCAAATACGGATTCAACGGTTGCGTCTGAGTCAGGGCAGACATGGGTTGTTGTTTTCTAATCCTCTGTGAGCTTTGAGAACATGTCACAGAGAGCCCTCTAAGGTTCTGCAACGTCCCCAGGCAGACCAGATTGCAAAAAGCCCTGAAGGAACCGAACAGCTCTGCTGGGGGTGGCACTGCAAGGATGCAGTGGCACTGGAAAATAACTGCTTAGGCTCCCGCTAGAGTCTTCAGTCAGACTTCTTGTGCTGCAGCTATCTTCCTTCCTGCTTGGTTGCCCTTTGCTCCCTAAATCACCAAGGAGCTAGTTGGGATAAGCTAAGCGGAAAAGGGTGCTGAGGAGGAAGGGTGTCAAAGACCTGACTCATCTTCATATTCTGCAGAGTGACTTGTGCCAGCTGCGGCAACTGGAAATTCCCCAAGGCTGTCTGGACTCCTGGGGATTCCATGAGCCTCCTGGGATGGACACACACCGCCTTAACCAGCAGATCCATCTCAGCAGAGGGGACTAGATGCAGAGAGACTTAAGAGCGCCTCCGGACATGCGAACCACGTGTAGGAAACTTGTGCAGCAAGCAAATCAGGACGAGCGCGGGGCAAAAGCTCATTGCCAACCACCCCATAAACTAGTCAGAAGGAATGCTCAATAAAGCCAGATATGATCTAAGTACCTGTGTTAACTTTTGTGCAAGCAGATCAGGATGAACGCCCAGTGAACAGGCCATATGGAAGAGCCCTAAACCTCAACAGGAAGCAATTTGATCAGGGGTTGGCAAGGTTTACCTCGCCGGGGCCGGTTCACTCCAGTGGAGATCCCTCCGTGGCACCTGCGTCTGTGCAGACATGATTTCGGCGTCTGCGCAGATGCGATTTCCGGCACCGTGGAAGCGAGTCCCTGCGCCGCGCCAGTTTAGCGCAGTGTCCAGGGACTCAGCGAGCGGGCAGCTCAGTTTGGGGGTAGCTCGTGAGCCAGTTAAATGACCTTCGTGGGCCTCTTGCGGCCCATGGGCCTTAGGTTGCCAACTCCTGAATTAGATAGACAGAGGGAGGATTTATTTGGCTATAGACACTCTATGGACAAATACGAAAGAACAATAATATACAAAATGGATGAAGGCAATGCAAAAAATTTAGATGTGATATAAAAAGACAGAAGAAGGAAGGAAGGGAGTCGGCTCTTAGGAGCAAATATAAATGTAAAATGTAATACAATATGTGTATGTGGAGTATGTTAATGAAAATCAATAAAGAATATTATGAAGGAGAAAAAAGAATTAGATTGACAGAGATGTCAGAATACCCCACTCCCCACCCCGCTTCAGAAGTACTGTAAAATGTGTGACGAGTTGGTTTTTATTTTTGTTTGATCAGGGATATTGGAAGCCCCCTCTAGTATCTTTTTTCTTAAGTGGGGTGCACACCTTTGAAATAAGTCAGTACGCTCGGATGGCAGTAAGCTAACCACAGATGCACCTGTTCGGAAGGGCGCATCACCTGCAAGACACGATGTGCGCACCAAACTTCAAGCGCGTTTGAATGCTTGCAGGTGCTATTTGAAAGGGCGTTTCTCGATCGTGCAGTCTGCGTGTGTGGCGCTATGCGACTTTTCACGGCTGCAAAAGTAACAGGGTTTACATGCAAAGGCGGAAAAAGAGAGCATGCGACGGTTAAAATTCCACTGGGAGGAGAGTCTCCAGCCCAGCCAGACAAGTGTGGGAGTGAATTTGGCAGGCCTTCATTTCCTCTGTCCAGAGTTCAGCCCGAACCCACCCAGTTGTTCTGAGATGCTGCTTGACCCAGCATTTACGCCAAGGCGGGGGCAAGCAGGTTTAACCCCTGCTAAACCTCAACAGTGGGAGATGTTGGGAATCAGGAAGACTGAGGGAAAACTAGGCGCTGAGCCCGACAAGCTCATGCTTATTACTGCTCACATTTTTATCAACAAGTCTGAAGGCTTAGAATCGTTCAAAATCAAGTAGTAAAAAAATAAGAAATTTGAAAGCTTTGTTTGTGTATATATCTAAAAGCAGTGCTTTTTTCTGGGGGAACACAGGGGTACGTATACCCCTAAACATTTTGTGAATCTTTGTACTTTTGTCCATTTACTGTATTTATTTCCCCCGATTTGAACTATAAAATCGTGGTTTTCTTGAATCAAAACGAGAGTACCCCTAAACATTTTTTAAGAAAAAAATCACTGTCTAAAAGTGTGTGTGTTTCAGTTTTACTAAGTAAAAACAGCTGGTTTCCAGCCAGAAGTGCCATTAATGAAAAATATGGTATTTTTCAAAAGTGTCAGGGAGCAGTGAACAAGAGTCCGCAACAAAATGTTGCAGTTTGCCCTGGTTTGCATGTGTGAACCTGATCCTGTGGCTGAATTGGTTGGGCAAGGGGGAGAGTTAGTATCAAAGGAAGGAGTCTTTGTTCTAACTTGGGTCTTACTTCATGTCTGTATGTTATGTGTGTTTTAAGGTTTTGAACGTTTAAAAATGCAACCAGTCTGCATGCAAGTCACTGGAACAGGAGTTCAGCATGTGACTGAGTGACTGGTTCCGCCTGGAAGTGCAAAGAGGCAATTTACCGTAAGTAGACTGACCTTTGCCGCAACCTGAGAGGTGTGGGGAATTTTTTGAGTGGGGAACCAAACTAACCTCAGCCTCACCTGCAAAATTAACAGTACACTATATGGGCAGGGCTGTTGTAGACTATTCTCAGTGAAGCCCTCCAACCTGCAATACATGTATAGCAATGAATGCGGGTGGCGCTGTGGGTTAAACCACAGAGCCTAGGGCTTGCCGATCAGAAGGTTGGCGGTTCGAATCCCCGCGACAGGGTGAGCTCCCATTGTTCGGTCCCTGCTCCTGCCAACCTAGCAGTTCGAAAGCACGTCAAAGTGCAAGTAGATAAATAGGTACCACTCTGGTGTTTCCATGCACTGCTCTGGTTCGCCAGAAGCGGCTTAGTCATGCTGGCCACATGACCCAGAAGCTGTACGCCGGCTCCCTCAGCCAATAAAGGGAGATGAGCGCTGCAACCCCGACTGGACCTAATGGTCAGGGGTCCCTTTACCTTTATATAAGGGCAGGCACACCTTGGTTCTGGGTCCTCCTCCTTTCCTGCTTGTGAGGGGAGCACCCTGTTGCAACAGCTTTAATAAAGATCAAGCTTACTAGCTGCTTTGCTTCTCAATATTCTCTGGTTGGCCTCTGTTATTTTCTCCTACCAATAGGGAACCCACTTAAGGACTCTATACGGGCTCTTGGATACCCCATAAGGGAAGAAGGGCAGGTTTTGTTTACAACACTTCCCACAGGCATCTGGTTGGCCACTGTGAGAACGGGGTACTGGAGTTGGTGGGCCATTGGTCCAGACCCTCCAAATATCTCTATTTTCCAGGGACAGTCCCAGATTTATGGAAGCTGTCCCGGTTTCTGATTTGACCCCGAAATGTCCCGCTTTCCCTTAAGACGTCCCTATTTTAATGTTGGAGGACATGCTCTTACGTTCTTAGGCACTAAATAACTTTTGACAGCCTATGTAAGATTCGGAAGCAGGCCACATCTTTCTTTAGCAGTTCACCCTTTTCCCTATTGATTTTCCAAAAATTTTAAACAGACAAACAAACAAACAAACAAACAAACAAATCTTGACTGTACTTAATCCAATCTTAGTAACATTGTTAAGTGACTTCCTCAAATCCCCCTGGCTGAATTTCAGTGTACAGTGGTACCTCAGGTTAAGTACTTAATTCGTTCCAGAGGTCCGTTCTTAACCTGAAACTGTTCTTAACCTGAAGCACCACTTTAGCTAATGGAGCCTCCTGCTGCCGCTGCGCCGCCAGAGCACGATTTCTGTTCTCATCCTGAAGCAAAGTTCTTAACCTGAAGCACTATTTCTGGGTTGGCGGAGTCTGTAACCTGAAGCGTATGTAACCTGAAGCGTATGTAACCTGAGGTACCACTGTATATCATTGTAACAGTTTTCCAAAACAGATTTCTCATAAAATTAACTTAATCACTTAACATCTTTCTTTCTTTTCATTTTAACTTTAAACATATTATTCTATAACATCACATAATTAAATCCTAAGCCTATCTGTTATTTGCAAGTTTTTCCAATTAAGTTATCTTAGCATATTTGACTAAATATTCTTTGAATTTCATCCATTCCTCCTGGTACTCCTCCTCCTTCTGGTCACGGACTCTTCCAGTCAGGTCAGCTAGCTCTGAAAAGTCCATCATCTTTATCTGCTATTCCTCCACTGTTGGGACTTCTTGTGATTTCCAATGCTTAGCTAACAAAATTCTAGCTGCAGTTGTGGCATACAAAAACAATCTAACATCTTTTTGGGGCAATTCCAAACCTATTATTCCAAGAAGAAAGGCCTCTGGTTTCTTAATAAATGTATATGTCAGTATTTTTTTCAGTTCATTATAAATCTTCTCCCAGAAGTCTTTCACCTTGGGGCAGGTCCACCACATAGGATGAAAGGTACCCTCTTTTTCTTTACATTTCCAACATAAGTTATCACTATTATGATATATCTTCGCTAATTTTACAGGGGTTAAGTACAGTGGTACCTCGGGTTAAGTACTTAATTCGTTCCAGAGGTCCATACTTAACCTGAAACTGTTCTTAACCTGAAGCACCACTTTAGCTAATGGGGCCTCCTGCTGCTGCTGCACCACCGGAGCACGATTTCTGTTCTCATTTTGAAGCAAAGTTCTTAACCCAAGGTACTATTTCTGGGTTTGTGGAGTCTGTAACCTGAAGCGTATGCAACCCGAAGTACCACTGTACCATCTATACATCATTTTCATAATATTTTCCTTTAACACCGTACATGCAGTGAACTTAACCCCTTTCCTCCACAACAGCAGTTCACCCTTAGCAGAAGCACCATGGAAGGTGGGGTGTGTGCCGGGAATTGCCTAAGCGGGGCTGCATTGACTTGACTTTTCCTTTGCCACAGCTTTATCGAAGGAGGGAGGCTCTGCACAAGTTCCTGTTCCCCGTTCCCCTTTCCCCCTTCGCATCCTGCTGGCCTTTAAACGCTGGCAGGCCCCCATCCCTCACTCTGCAGGCTTAGATCAGGGATTCTGCTGGATTCTCTGCTCCCATAGCTGCCATGCTGGTAGGTAGGGGACAAATCCAAACCCTGCAGGCGAAGGCAGGGCAGCTTCAGGCCTGCTCCGTCTCTCGCTTAGGAGCAGCCAAACCGGCTTGGCTGCTTTGCTGTCAACGCGAGGTCGCCTGGAGCGTTCAGATGGGTTGAAAGAGGCAGAAACGCAGCATGGGGACGGCCGTGTACAGTGGCTTACTGGCCCATCGCCCCGCCATGGGGTGGCTGGGGCCCTGTGCTTTTGGGCAGCTGTACGGCAAGCCGAAGTTCAACAGGTGCAGCTTTTGCTTGCCTAAATAATAATAATAATAATAATAATAATAATAATAATAATAATTTATTATTTATGCCCTGCCCATCTGGCTGGGCTTCCCCAGCCACTCTGGGCAGCTTCCAAAAAAATATTAAAATACTGTAATACATCAAACATTCAGATGTCTTCTAAAAGTCTGGTAGTTGTTGTTCTCTTTGACATCTGGTGGGAGGGCGTTCCACAGGGCGGGTGCCACTACCGAGAAGGCCCTCTGCCTGGTTCCCTGTAACTTGGCTTCTCACAGTGAGGGAACTGCCAGAAGGCCCTCGGTGCTGGACCACAGTGTCTGGGAAGAACGGCAGGGGTGGAGACGCTCCTTCAGATATACTGGACCGAGGCCGTTTAGGGCTTTAAAGGTCAGCACCAACACTTTGAACTGTGCTGAGAAACGTACTGGGAGCCAATGTAGGTCTTTCAAGACCGGTGTTATATGGTCTCGGCGGCCACTCCCAGTCACCAGTCTGGCTGCCGCGTTCTGGATTAGTTGTAGTTTCCAGGTCACCTTCAAAGGTAGCCCCACGTAGAGCGCATTGCAGTAGTCCAAGCGGGAGATAACCAGAGCATGCACCACTCTGGCAAGACAGTCCGCAGGCAGATAGGGTCTCAGCCTGCGTACCAGATGGAGCTGGTAGACAGCTGCCCTGGACACAGAATTGACCTGCGCCTCCATGGACAGCTGTGAGTCCAAAATGACTCCCAGGCTGTGCACCTGGTCCTTCAGGGGCACAGTTACCCCATTCAGGACCAGGGAATCCTCCACACTTGCCCGCCTCCTGTTCCCCAAAAACAGTACTTCTGTCTTGTCAGGATTCAATCTCAATCTGTTAGCCGCTTTGGCTTGCCTCATGCGCCTGCAACATCAGGCAGAAGTGCCTGTTGAAATTATGCCTGCCATGCAGCTGTTGCAAAAGATAAAAGACCGCTGCCTGGAACTAATCTCTATCCTGACCTCCATATGAGGAAAACAATGGAAGAGCAGAAACCGACACATACACACAAATGCAAGCAAACAGAAAATAACATTGCAAGGTATTGGAACAGTAAAGGCAGCAGGATCCCATGGAAAATACTATACAGTGGTGCCTTGGTTCTTAAACTTAATCCGTTCCGGAAGTCCGTTCCAAAACCAAAGCGTTCCAAAACCAAGGTGGGCTTTCCCATAGAAAGTAATGCAAAACAGATTAATCCGTTCCAGACTTTTAAAAACAACCCCTAAAACAGCAATTTAACATGAATTTTACTCTCTAACGAGACAATTGATCCATCAGATGAAAGCAAGAATAAGACAGTGTTGTAGATGATAAAAATTAAAATAACGTTTTTTCTTACCTGCACTGATAATAGCCATTGTTTGGATGGGGGGCTTTTTTATCCATTTCCGCAGTCACACAGTCATTCATTTAATCAGTAGCTGAACTGGGTTCCACACAGTCACAAAAACAAATTAACCGAAAAAGCCTCAAAAACAAAAGCGCAAAATAAATAGCAAAAACAAAAGCGCGAAACTTAATCCGTTCTGGAAGTCCGTTTGACTTCCGAAATGTTCAAAAACCAAGACGCAGCTTCCGATTGGTGCAGGCACCCCAGAAACAATAGCCGACAGCCGCATCAGACATTCAGCTTCCAAAAAACGTTCAAAAACCAGAACACTTACTTCTGGGTTTTTGGCGTTTGGGAACCGAGGCGTTTGAATACCAAGGCATTTGAGAACCAAGGTACCACTGTATTAACTGAATGCCTTAGAGCAGGCACCCCCAAACTCGGCCCTCCAGATGTTGTGGGACTACAATTATCATCATCCCTGACCATTGGTCCTGTTAGCTAGGGATGATGGGAGTTGTAGTCCCAAAACATCTGGAGGGCCAAGTTTGGGGATGGGTGTTTATTGTGGGGGTGGTGCCCCTCATCTATGCATATATATTTTTTGCAGCACCCGCATGATGTGGTTGGCATCAGAGTGCCCATGCCCCCACTGACATTTAATCTGGAGTTACCCTTTCCAGAGGAAATGTGAAACAAACCACCCTGTTACCAATGTCCCGGTTGCAACATCTCGACAATGCACTTGCAAATTAATCCCTCACTGGGAATTCACCCCTAAGTAACTTTACTCCTCCAGCTCAGTTGTCCTATCAGCACAATGGGACTAACTGTGACTCGGGTGTTGATGCAGGTGGGAGAAGTTGGGTTTTGCAGAGAGGAAAGGTGGACTCACCAAGCGGGGAGGAGGAGAAGGGTTCGAGGAGCACTAGAAGAAAGGTACAGACTCTTTCAAGACTTGATAAATGTGGTAAAGGTAAAGGTAAAGGGACTCCTGACCATTAGGTCCAGTCGCGGACGACTCTGAGGTTGCGGTGCTCATCTCGCTTTATTGGCCAAGGGAGCCGCATACAGCTTCCGGGTCATGTGGCCAGCATGACTAAGCCGCTTCTGGCGAACCAGAGCAGCGCACGCAAACGCCGTTTACCTTCCCGCCAGAGCGGTACCTATTTATCTACTTGCACTTTGATGTGCTTTCGAACTGCTAGGTTGGCAGGAGCAGGGACCGAGCAACGGGAGCTCACCCCGTCACGGGGATTCAAACCGCCGACCTTCTGATCAGCAAGTCCTAGGCTCTGTGGTTTAACCCACAGCGCCACCCGCATCCCTGATAAATGTGGTACTCTACATCTTTTTAACTGCTGCTGTTTTCGCATTTTGGGTGCTGGAGTTTGCTTTTGTTGACGCATGAGGATTTACGTAGTGCTGTCTTGTTTTTATGTGAGCCGCCATGAGAGGGTTTTGCCCCGAGAGGCAGCCGGCCATTTCAAATAAACAAGGAGCTGGAGAATAAGGGTGATGCCAGAGGGAAGAGATGATATCCGCCTCCGCGCCCCACCCTCCACCCCAGCAAAATTTCAGAAACCTTTCCCTAATAAAAATGACAAGCAGAAAACCACAAGGCTGCCTGTAAAAATTTAGTCAAGGGCTAAATTAGAAGCAGAGAGCGTAGGAACATCTGGCCGTAGATAGATGTTATTGTGAGAATGTAAAAAGTGAGTCACATCCGGCAGTTTTACAAAAGGTCCAAACTTTTATACTGCGGCGAAAAGTAGGGGAGCAAGGGGGCAAAGCGTTGGAGCATGGTGAAGCCTGGGTCATGCCGTGCAAAAGCCACAGGTTCAAACTATTGGCTCTTTTCTGCGACATGCAAAACTGCCTGCTGGTGGGAGGTCCTTGCCAGCCTTTCCAACTTTGAGAAGGGCTCTGGAGTGGTTTGTTTTCAGCACAGAACATGAGGTTCTTAATATCTGGGTTGTGGGTTCAAAGACCTACGTTGGTGAAAAGATTGCTGCATTGCAGGGGATTGGACTACAGTGGTACCTCGGGTTGAGAACTTAATTCGTTCTGGAGGTCCGTTCTTAACCTGAAACTGTTCTTAACCTGAGGTACCACTTTAGCTAATGGGGCCTCCTGCTGCCGCTGTGCCGCTAGCACGCAATTTCTGTTCTCATCCTGAAGCAAAGTTCTTAACCCGAGGTACTATTTAAGGGTTAGCAGAATCTGTAACCTGAAGCGTCTGTAACCCGAGGTACCACTGTACTAGATGATCTGAGTGGTCCCTTCCATAGTGGCATTTGACTGCTAGTAAGTTAGCAAAAGGGACGCGGGGGCGCTGTGGTCTAAACCACTCAGCCTCTTGGGCTTGCCAATCAGAGGGTCGGCAGTTTGAATCCCCGCAACGGGATGAGCGCCCGTGGCTTGGTCCCTACTCCTGCCAATCTAGCAGTTCGAAAGCACGTCAAAGTGCAAGGAGATAAATAGGTACTACTCCGGCGGGAAGGTAAACGGTGTTTCCGTGCACTGCTCTGGTTCACCAGAAGCAGCTTAGTCATGCTGGGCACATGACCCGGAAACTGTACACCGGCTTCCTTGGCCAGTAAAGCGAGATGAGTGCCACAACCCCAGAGTCGTCCGTGACTGGACCTAATGGTCAGGGGTCCCTTTACCCTTTACCTTTTTTAAGTGAGCAAAAGGGATGCAGGTGGCGCTGTGGTCTAAACCACTCAGCTTCTTGGGCTTGCCAATCGGAAGGTCAGCGGTTCGAATCCCCGCAATGGGGTGAGTTCCTGTGGCTTGGTCCCTACTCCTGCCAACCTAGCAGTTTCCCTCTGGTACCGCTCTGGCGGGAAGGTAAACGACGTTTCCGTGCACTGCTCTGGTTTGCCAGAAGCGGCTTAGTCATGCTGGCCACATGACCTGGAAGCTGTATGCTGGCTCCCTCGGCCAATAAAGCGAGATGAGCACCGCAACCTCAGAGTCGTCCGCGACTGGACCTAACGGTCAGGGGTCCCCTTACCTTTACCTTTACCTTAAATTAGCAAAAATGTGTAGAACAAGGACAAATAACTGCTGGAAATGTAAAGAAAAAGAAGGTACCTTTTACCATATGTGGTGGCCATGTAAAGTAATAAAAAGCTTTTGGGAGATGATATATAATGAAATGAAAAAAAAAGGTTTAAAATAATGTTTGTTAAAAAACCAGAAGCTTTTCTATTAGGAGTT
Organism: Podarcis filfolensis; assembly: GCF_964270895.1. NCBI lineage: Eukaryota > Metazoa > Chordata > Lepidosauria > Squamata > Lacertidae > Podarcis > Podarcis filfolensis. The sequence continues at coordinate 43,606,544 of NC_139615.1, forward strand.
ATAGGTACTGAGATCCCAAAGGACCAGAAAAGACTTTTAATGTACCCAACAACATCCGCACGGATGTTATAAGCCCAGAGATGGAAGGAAGAAGCAATCCTGACCCGGGAAGAATGGCAAACCAAGTTGATGGACTATGCTGAAATGGCAAAATTATGTGGAAAGCTCAGGCACCAAGAGGACAAGAACTTTAAAAAAGAATGGGGGGGGGAATTATAATTTAATTGTAACCAGATGAAAACATTATCAGGATTTTGACCACACTTGTAAAGACTTGTAAAGACTATGGACAATGCAGACGGATTAAAAAAGTGGATAATGGATTGATATGCAGGTGTAAATGGTGACATTAGGACCAGTGGCGTAGCATGGGTTGTCAGCACCCGGGGCAAGGCAAGTAATTTGCGCCCCCTAACCCGTGGATTTGCGCCCCCTAACCCATGGATTTGCGCCCCCTAACCCGTGGATTTGCGCCCCCTAACCCGTGGATTTGCGCCCCCTAACCCATGGATTTGCGCCCCCTAACCCCCAGATGTTGCGCCCGGTGCGGCGGGCCCCCCTGCACCCCCCACGCTACGCCACTGATTAGGACCCATGGAGAGGATGGGGGGAAGTCCAGAGATTCAAATAAATCTCTTTATATAGATTTGTAATTCTTTTTGGTATAAATTTGTATTTGCAAAACCAAATAAAAATCATTTTAAAAAACAAACAAACAAGTGGTCCTTTCCAACTCTACAATTCTATGATTCTATGTCCCTCATGTGCTGCTAACCCTGATTGTGATCCTGTACCTCTGCTGTTGCAGCAGAGCTCTGGAAGCCACAGGAGGGGAGAATGTTCTTGCACCCGGGTCCTGCTTGCCGGCTTGCCAAAGACATCCAGTTGTCCTCTGTGCGACCAGGAAGCTGGAATAAATGGCCCACTGGCCTGATCCAGCCGGCCGTTCTTACGTTCTTATGCCGTTTGGTCTCTGGCAGCCAATGCCTTGGCAGCTTTTGCTGGAGCATTTCTGTGCTTCTTGGCTATTAATGCCATCACCTGCCAATCAGCCAAATTGCTGTTTTTCTGTTCTGTTTCTAGTCGGTCATCTTTCTACAACTTTGGGCCCATGTTCCAAGAACTCCCTTACACTTAAACCTGGAACCAGCATCTTACCGACAAAAGAAGAATGGAGGATGAAATTGATGGACTATGCAGAATTGGATAAATTAACCAGAAGAATTTGAAACCTGCGGGACCAGAGATTCACAGAAGACTGGTGTAAATTTACGGACTATTTGAAAAGTAATTGTGATGGCCAGATTACGTTTGTAGGTTTGCAAGAAGTTTTGTGAGGTAAATTATTTGAATTATTGCAAAAATGGTTAAAGAGGTGGATTGTGAGTTAAGATAATTAAAGGCAATAGGAATTTAAGAAATGCAGAAGAAATGATAAAAATGGTGGATCATCAGAGGTGCTGATGGAAGTCCAAAAAGATTGTATAAGATGTGAAGTTCTGTGGAATGTATAATAATTGGTATGTTGAAAGTAATAAAAATTATGTATATATATAAAAAATAAACCTGGAACCAGCTGCCCCTGTGGCTTCGCCAAATTTTGATGACACGGGTGAAAGTTTGCCAGCAGTTTCACTCACAAAAGGGGGGAAAATACAGGTTGTAAGACATATTCCACTTTTTCATGTTTGACCTAATCACGCGCTTGGCAACATGGATGTAATCAGCACTTGCATGTAGCTCTGCGCCAGTCATGGTGAATTCCTTGGAGAGGTTCAGCCCCAAACATTTTGCTGTATTAGTTGAAGGATCCCTACCCCATTCCACATGCAGAAGGCAAGTGGACTGGCAGTTGAATTCATGGCTGTGGGCTCACGATACCTCTAAAGCACATTTGAAGAACATTTCCCCCTTCAGATAATTCTGGGCGCTGTAGTTTACCCAGCAGAGTTACAATTCCAAGCAAACCTAAGCAAACTGATGGTGCCCAGAATTCTTTGAAGGGGGAGATGTGCTTCAAATGTGCTATATAGCTTCTTTCTACAGGTGGTATTTGACTCCTGTAAAATTAGCAAAGATATATCATAACTGTGACAATCCATGTTGGAAATGTAAAGAAAAGGAAGGAACCTTTTATCATATGTGGTGGACCTGTCCCAAGGTGAAAGACTTCTGGGAAAAGATTTATAATGAATTGAAAAAAAATGTTGAAATATACATTTATAAAGAAACCAGAGGCCTTTCTTCTTGGAATAACAGGTTTGGAATTGCCCAAGAAAGATGTTAAATTATTTTTGTATGCCACAACTGCTGCTCGTATTTTGTTAGCTAAAAAGTGGAAAACCCAAAAATTACCAACGATAGAAGAATGGCAGATGAAGATGATGGATTTTTCGGAGCTAGCTGACCTAACCGGAAGAGTCCGTGACCAGAAGGAGGAGGAGTATCAGGAAGAGTGGATCAAATTTAATGATTATTTAGTTAAATATGTTAAGTTTAATTAACTGAAAACAGCTTGCAGATACTTAATTGGCTGAGGATTTTATTTATGTTAAGTGATGAATTAATATGTTTAATTCCATAATGTGAAGATTTAAGGATGCTAATGTTTAAGTTAAATTTTAAGAATTGGGATTTGGAAAACCGTTAAAAGGACATGCAATGAAATTCAACCAAGGGGAAGCGAGGAAGTCACTTAACAAAGTTAATAAGTGTAATTTTCAATAAGGCTATGATTTATGTTTGTTTGTTTGTTTGTTTATAATATGGTGAAAACCAATAATTTTTTGGGGAAAAAAACAAAAAACAAATGTGCTATATAGTGTGCACGCAGCCTTAATTCAGTGTTGGTGACAGAGCAATGTTCTCCGCTGTGCTGGAAGGCAGTAGGCTGGCTGGCTTAGAGGGCACAGGACAGGCCTCCAATATCTGGCCCCTCCCTCCCTCCCAGGGAGGGCAGCTGCCTTACTCTGCCTAACAGTAGGACCGGCCCTGTTTATTTGTAGGATGTTGCCAGTGTCACGATGGGACCTGGTTGTGGGGAACAGAGCGGCCCCTGAGAATGCAGAAGTTGGTCACCCATTCTTTACAAAGCTTCCTCTGACCATCAGCCGAGCCTGAGCCACAAGTTCCTCTCTCGTCTACGCTGTGTTTCACGTCCTTTTTATTTTTGCAGGTGCCTTGCATATGATAATTCAGGAACAGGTACTTAAGTCAGTGTGAATCATAACCCGATCAGCTTAAATTTTTAGACCGAGCCAGGAATTATATTTTGAAATTGGAATAAAATACTACTAAAAAAGAGAGGAAGAAATAATAAGAAAAAAGAAAGAAGTGCTCTCTCTCCCCTTCTCTCTCTGTTATCCAAACCTGTCAAAAGTACAGCGTTACCTCGGGTTAAGTACTTAATTCGTTCCGGAGGTCAGTTCTTAGCCTGAAACTGTTCTTAACCTGAAGCACCACTTTAGCTAATGGGGCCTCCTGCTGCCGCTGCACGATTTCTGTTCTCATCCTGAGGTAAAGTTCTTAACTCGAGGTACTATTTCTGGGTTAGCGAAGTCTGTAACCTGAAGCGTATGTAAGCTGAAGCGTATGTAACCCGAGGTACTACTGTAATACTATGGGGCACAAGTATTAGCACGTCTGCCTTTCAAATTAAATTTCATGGGTACGATCCTATACCTCAGATCCATGGGCTGAGAGGCTTTAGAACAGCGTTTCCCAAACTTCGGCGTCCAGTGGTTTTTGGACTACAACTCCCATCATCCCTAGTGTTGTAAACAAAAACTGCTCCCTTTCCCTTATGGGGGACACAAGAGCCCTTATAGAGTCCTTTCTAGGTTCTCCATCAGTAAGAGAAAATGACAGAGGCCAAACAGAGAATATTGAGAAGCAAAGCAGCTAGTAAGCCTGATCTTTATTAAAGCTGTTGCAACAGGGTGCTCCCCTCACACGCAGGAGAGAGGAGGAGGACCCCGAACCGTGCGCGCAAGCCCTTATATAGACTTTTGAACTGCCCACCCTGGAGCTCAAGACCACCCCTCCATACATCATACATACATCACAGAAGGGGTGTAGCCTAAGACCACCCCTCAGTACATCATATATACATCAGAGAAGGGGCGGACTACAACAGAAATCTGAGTGCCTTGTTTTTATCCTGTCTGCCAGGTTTCCTGATTGGATTACCTGGCCATCCTGGCCACTCTTTTGTTATGATAACTTCCTGTGGGGTTTCAGACACGTGGTTTATACATTTATGTATGTGCTTGCTTGGTACATTTATGAACATTTGTTTTTTATATATATAAGACCTTAAAATTCTTATAACACTCCCTAGTAGGACCAGTGGTAAGGGATGATGGGATTTGTAGTCCCAAAACAGCTGGACACCCAAGTTTGAGAAACCCTGATTTAGAAGATGGAGTGAGCTCAGCAGATCCAGAGCTATGTTACCCCATGAACATGGCATGCACACCAGTGGAACGCCCATGATGCACTGATATTAAACTCCACTGATGAAGATAATCCAGTACACCAATCAAAAACAGGGTGGAGGTATGGACAGGATATAGGCGGAGCACACGAATGCCAAATCCTATGGCGCTTCATTCCCCAGGCACACCCCTGTTGACAAGACTTTGGACCAGGTCCAGGCCTGGCATGAGAAATTTCCCTCTCATTGACCTCGATGGGAGGGAGAAATGAAAAACAGCTTTTCCCACCCGCTGTAGCAGAGAAATGGAGATACGGGTGGCGCTGTGGTCTAAACCACTGAACTTCTTGGGATTTGCCAATCAGAAGGTTGGCGGTTCGAATCTGCGTGACGGGGTGAGCTCCCGTTGCTCTGTCCCAGCTCCTGGCAACCTAGCAGTTCGAAAGCACACCAGTGCAAGTAGATAAATAGGTACGGCTGTGGTGAGAAAGGTAAACGGCGATTCCGTGTGCTCTGGTTTCTGTCACGGTGTTCCGTTGCGCCAGAAGCGGTTTAGTCATGCTGGCCACATGACCCGGAAAGCTGTCTGTGGACAAATGCCGGCTCCCTTCTGTATTATTATTATTTTTATCTTATGTTGTATTAATTTTATCTTTACTTGTACCAATGTACCTACAACTTTTCTGCTATTGCAATAAGAATCACGAGTTGAGGGCTATGAATGAGAAATGACATAGTTGTCCGTGGCTACACATCGCCATCTACTGAGTCTACAGTATACACACACCAAAGTTCAAATGACTTTATTCAAAAGCAAGGCTACACCTACAATCACACCTATGTATGCAAAGTAGAGGAAAAACACCCAAAATCCTGTCTTGATTTTCTCTCTTATCGATCTGCCCCCAGGCATCACTCAAAGCCTTCCTGAAAATCAGAAAACAAACAATACATTTTGTTGTTTAGTCGTGTCCGACTCTTTGTGACCCCATGGACCAGAGCACGCAAGGCACTCCTGTCTTCCACTGCCTCCCGCACTTTGGTCAAACTCATGCTGGTAGCTTCGAGAACACTGTCCAACCATCTCGCCCTCTGTCATCCCCTTCTCCTTGTGCCCTCCATCTTTCCCAACATCAGGATCTTTTCCAGGCAGTCTTCTCTTCTCATGAGGTGGCCAAAGTATTGGAGCCTCAGCTTCAGGATCTGTCCTTCCAGTCAGCACTCAGAGCTGATTTCCTCCAGAATGGATAGGTTTGATCTTCTTGCAGTCCATGGGACTCTCCAGAGTCTCCTCCAGCATCATAATTCAAAAGCATAAATTCTTTGGCGGTCAGCCTTCTTTATGGTCCAGTTCTCACTTCCATAGCCATCAGTAAACATCAGAAAAAACAAGAATCTGCCTCAGTCCTTTTGTATACAGTATGCTATCTACAACACGGCAATCTAATCTAAGTATCGTCAAACGCACTCTTTACGGTGTTCCATTTCTCCAAAGGTATTGGACTATATTAAAGGGAATTTCTACTTTTTTTCTCTCTCTCTTTTTAATTTTTTTCCTTTTTAAAATGCATTTTATTTTGCTGATACAAACGTTGTTAATTAACCCATTATTATCAAAAATTACAAATTGTACATCTCAACATAAACATAATAAAGAAAAGAGAAAACAAAAACAAAAAACAACATACAAAACAAAACAAAAAATCACATAGACCAATTTAAATATATCTTTACAGTGCGCTCCCGTCGTTCGGTCCCAGCGCCTGCCAACCTAGCAGTTCGAAAGCACCCCCGGGTGCAAGTAGATAAATAGGGACCGCTTACCAGCGGGAAGGTAAATGGCGTTTCCGTGTGCTGCGCTGGCTCGCCAGATGCAGCTTGTCACGCTGGCCACGTGACCCGGGAGTGTCTGCGGACAGCGCTGGCTCCCGGCCTATAGAGTGAGATGAGCGCACAACCCTAGAGTCTGGCAAGACTGGCCCGTACGGGCAGGGGTACCTTTACCTTTATACAGTGGTACCTCGGGTTAAGAACTTAATTCGTTCTGGAGGTCTGTTATTAACCTGAAACTGTTCTTAACCTGAAGCACCATTTTAGCTAATGGGGCCTCCCGCTGCCGCTGCGCCACTGCTGCACGATTTCTGTTCTCATCCTGAAGCAAAGTTCTTAACCCGAGGTAATATTTCTGGGTTACCGGAGTTTGTAACCTGAAGTGTATGTAACCTGAAGCGTATGTCAGTCTGCGGAGGCAGCACTGAGCATCATATAAATTTGCGGGAATGTCGTTATAACTTCTTTGATCACACATAAAAAAACAGCCATCTGGTAAGCACACATGAGCATAATTAAAAGTAATCTGTTGAACATGTGAGTAATAAGTATTGACCCAAAATTAAAGGACCTAGGAGAATTGAAAAAGAAAGAAATAACCTGGTTGGAATATGATCAGTTAAAAGCCACCTTTGAAAAGGATAAAAGGATTAAGGGATTTGATAAAAAATAAATATATCTTATATGGAGCTAGACATATTATATAGTAACCTCTTTCAAAAATGTATAAATTATGATTGAATTGGCAAAGGAAAGAGGAAGATATTTAAAAAGTTATAACAAAATGGGAGCGAGATCTGGGGCATATGACTGAATCCCATAAATGGAAGGAAATATGGAGTAAAAATATAAAATTTACGGCTTGCTATCTTATAAGAGAAAATCTTATGAAAACATATTATAGATGGTATTTGACCCCTGTAAAATTGGCGAAAATAAACAAATCATATAAAAATAAGTGCTGGAGGTGCAAGGAGCATGTAGGAACATACTACCACATGTTGTGGTCTTGCCCAGTGATACAAAAACTTTGGAATATGATTTACGAAGAGATAAAAAGATTGATAAAAATTACATTCAGCGAGAAACCAGATGAATTTCTACTAGGAATTGTTCCAAATAACATCCCTAAAAACAAATTCAGGTTATTTATGTATGCGACATCAGCATCAAGGATTATTGTGGCAAAACATTGGAAAGATGTACATGCACCTACTAAAGAAGAATGGTTAGCTAAAGCCCCTTCCGCGGTAAACGAGGAGGTGGGGTTGCGGGCAGCAGGCCCCTTCCCCACATTCACGGGGGGCTGACTCCAGCCCCCGCGATACCTAAGGGAATCCCCGCCCGTGTCATACCCCGGGCCAGCCAATCGGCTGGCTCCGGGGGCGGGGCCTCGGCTATTTAAACCTGCTGCAGCCGAGGCTCCTCCGCTGTTCCTCAGCTGCTACAGCTGACCTGGTTTTGTAGGTGCTTGGTATTTTAGATTCTGTAGCTTGTTTCTTTGGTCTTTGCTTGGCTGCTTTTCCCTCTCCTTTTTAGGTTTGCTCCTTCTGCAGCGAGTTCGAAGAGCAGACTTTAGATCAATCTTCTGGTTTTTTAAGCCCTCAATTCAAAGGCTCTATCTTGTTGTTGTTGTTTAGTTGTTTAGTCGTGTCCGACTCTTCGTGACCCCCTGGACCAGAGCACGCCAGGCACTCCTGTCTTCCACTGCCTCCTGCAGTTTGGTCAAACTCATGTTTGTAGCTTTGAAGACACTATCCAACCATCTCGTCCTCTGTCGTCCCCTTCTCCTTGTGCCCTCCATCTTTCCCAACATCAGGGTCTTTTCCAGGGAGTCTTCTCTTCTCATGAGGTGGCCAAAGTATTGGAGTCTCAGCTTCTGGATCTGTCCTTCCCGTGAGCACTCAGGGCTGATTTCCTTCAGAATGGAGAGGTTTGATCTTCTTGCAGTCCATGGGACTCTCAAGAGTCTCCTCCAGCACCATAATTCAAAAGCATAAATTCTTTGGCGGTCAGCCTTCTTTATGGTCCAGCTCTCACTTCCATACATCACTACTGGGAAAACCATAGCTTTAACTATACGGACCTTTGTTGGCAAGGTGATGTCTCTACCAGTGGCGTAGCGTGGGTTGTCAGCACCCGGGGCAAGGCAAGTAATTTGCGCCCCCTAACCCTTGGATTTGCGCCCCCAACCCGTGGATTTACCCTAACCCCAGATGTTGCGCCCGGTGCGGCTGGCCCCCCCTGCACCCCCCACGCTATGCCACTGGTCTCTACTTTTTAAGATGCTGTCTAGGTTGGTCTAGCTTTCCTCCCAAGAAGCAGGCGTCTCTTAATTTCGTGGCTGCTGTCACCATCTGCAGTGATCATGGAGCCCAAGAAACTAAAATCTCTCACTGCCTTCATTTCTTCCCCTTGTATTTGCCAGGAGGTGATGGGACCAGTGGCCATGATCTTCGTTTTTTTGATGTTGAGCTTCAGACCATATTTTGCGCTCTCCTCTTTCACCCTCAATAAAAGGTTCTTTAATTCCTCCTCACTTTCTGCCATCAAGGTTGTGTCATCTGCATATCTGAGGTTGTTGATATTTCTTCCAGCAATCTTAATTCGGCTAGGGATTCATTCAGCCCAGCCTTTCGCATGATGAATTCTGCATATAAGTTAAATAACCAGGGAGACAATATACAGCCTTGTCGTACTCCTTTCCCAATTTTGAACCAATCTTACTTGCGGATTATACAGTGGCTTCTGTAACGCGGGTGGCTGTGAGGTTGGTGACTGGGGTTTTTATTAACATTGTGTGTGTTGTTTATTCAAAATTTTCCTTGCATGAGTGAAAGGGGAGGCAGCTTGTAAAAGGGGACCAGGGTTTAAAGCGCAGGCAGCTCATTTCGCGCTTTAACATTCTCAGGGTTTTAACCTTCTGTCGTTTATTCTAAATTTTCCTTGCACGAGTGAAAGGGGGGCAGCTTTAAAACGGGGTCAGTTTTAAAGGAAAGGCGGGAGGCAGTGATCGCAGGGTGCTTTACTAAGAAAATTGTTTTCCGGTTTTCTGCCAACTTTTGAGATTTCATAAGATTTCTCAACCTAGTTGTTAATGTTTTGGGGGGCAGCATTTCTAAAGAAGAAGATGAAGATGGCAAGAATAAGCACAACACACCCTTGCTTGAGATCTAGGTGGTCCTGGACAGCTGTATGCCTAAACTGAAGCCCAAACATGGAGAACTATCTATTTCCCAAAATATTGGCTCCGTCCCGGCCAGCCTAGCTCAGAAGCAGCAGCCAAAGTCTCCTCCCTCTCCGAAATAACTCTAGATGTGGTTTTAATGGGAGGAAACTTTGGCTGCTGCTTCTGCGCCAAACAGGGCCGGGAAAGAGCCATGCCCACACGGCAAAGGGGCAGTGGGGAAGAGGTGCGAGGGTTAACAGCCGGGAACCACCAGGATGTTCTCTTGCCCTTCATGAGCTGGAGCCTCATCCCTGGAGGCGTGGCTCTGTGGAGGAAGCATACGAGAATTGGCTGTGGGAGTTAGGCAAGGGTGCCTATTGGCCCCTCTACTATTCAATTTCTATTTAAATAATTTAGTATCTGCACTCAGTGACTCAGAACTCCACCCACCGAAGCTCGCAAATCGGCATATTTCGGTCCTGCTATATGCCGATGATGCGGTAATTCTATCTAGAACCCCCATTGGACTCAAAAGAGCACTAAGAAAGCTCGCAGCATACTGTGAATCTGAATGTCTCAAAATCAACTATCAAAAGACTCGCTTTTGGGGGAAAACCAAAGCTTAGAAGCTGGGAACTCCAAGGCCATAAATTAGAACAAGTCACAAACTATAAGTATGTAGGAATGATGGTACAGGCCTCAGGAACCAACAAACGACACATAAACTCCATCGGGAGCTCAGTGGGAAAAAACGCAAACTGTATCCTTAAATTTTTCAGAGCACAAGGGGGCTTCTTCGTCCCCGGGGCTCTAAAATTATACAAGGCCAAAACTTTTGGCACAGCTCCTTTATGGATCTTTTCCTTCCTCTGCTCCCCCCCCCTCGAGAGAGTTCAATCCAGACGTCTCAGAGCTCTCCTAAAAGTCCCCAGATGTGTCTCAAACGCCTGGGTTAGAATGGGCTGTGATGGGTCAAAAACTATGGAAGGTGGGGAGAGTGTTCGGTGTTTCACAAGGACCCCTTCCTTCCCTCTGCCCCAGTACCTGAGGGTCGTCACATCTCTCCAGGGATTTGGCCAGAACAAAGTATATGTTGGGGAAAGGCTGCCTCGCTGCAAAGAAAATGGAGCAATCAGCAAGTGTCTGGCTCCCAGCCATGCTAGCCCCAGTCTGGCACATGAGGGTGGAGAACCTGGAAAGAAGAATTTCCACTTACCTGATCTTAGCAGCTCTTCCCACTTGGCCTCCGTACGGGTGTCTTGGCTCCGTCCCGGCCGGCCCAGCTCAGAAGCAGCAGCCGAAGTCTCCTGTCACTCAGAAATAAGCTGAGCAGCTGTTTTAATGGGAGGAAACTTTGGCTGCTGCTTCTGCGCCAAACAGGGCCGGGAAGGAGCCATGCCCCACGGAGAAGGGGCAGTGGGGAAGAGACGCGTTAGTTGGTAGCCGGGAACCACCGGGATGTTCTCTCGCCCTTCATCCCTGGAGCTGGAGCCTCATCCCTGGAGCATGGCCCTGTGGAGGAAGCAGGATACAGTATGGGCTCTCATGTGAATGGGAGAGTCAGCAAGGTTAACAGCAGTCTTGAGGGGTCAGTCAGATCAAAAATTAATAAAAGAATGGGACTGTTAAAGAGTACATAAAAAACATGGTTCTGGAATAAATATATCAATATGTAATGAATGACTTTTGCAGGGTTAGTGAAATGAAGAAACGGCTATAAAAGGCATAAAACCAGAAGTAACATATATGTAAATAAAATAACACAACAAATAAGAAAAACTGGAAATTTGAAGTCTAAAAAGGGTGGAAGGAAGTAAAAATGAATGTATGTTTTGTCATTGATATTGTTTTTCTTTGTTTTTCTTTTTTCTTTGGTTTTTCTTATTTATGCTTTATTTTTGAATCTTATATTGTAATTATGCATTGAAAATAAAATTAAAAAGAAAGAAAGAAACCACAGGCTGTGTACCCACTATACCTTTGGGGCTCATCCCCACTTCCCCTTGGGCGATGTGTCCAGCGAGCTCAGGTATTAACAGATTTGCTCCCTTCTTAAATCTTTCCTTCCTCTTACCTGTTCTCTTCACGAGGGGGGCTTTGGCGGCAGCAGTTTCCTCAGAATTCTTTTAAATCCTATTTCTCCACTTAAAAAAGAAGAAAAAGAACCTTGCAGTTTTATCAAACTGTGTTCCAAGCCATAATGTCAAGGGTGTGAGTGTACTTAGGGGGAAGCCTCATAACAACTACACACCCACACACCCCTCGCTGTGGGTTAAACCTCAGAGCCTAGGACTTGCCGATCGGAAGGTCACGGTTCAAATCCCTGCGACGGGGTGAGCTCCCGTTGCTCGGTCCCTGCTCCTGCCAACCTAGCAGTTCAAAAGCACGTCAAAGTGCAAGTAGATAAATAGGTACCGATCCGGCGGGAAGCTAAAATGGCGTTTCCGTGTGCTGCTCTGGTTCGCCAGAAGCGGCTTAGTCATTGAAATATACTCAGAGTCGCAAAGTGATTTCATGCTCTTTATTCAGCTCATAGTGGTGAGGAGGAATGAATGAAAGTCCCCTCAAGGTATCTGCTTTATATACATTATTTACACAATGGGCTGCACATGATTGGCTAATTCCGGAATTCTACTGTAAGCCAATCAGGTTGTGGATTCACTTCTATCTGGAGCATGATTGGGTGGTTCCTGCCAACCAATCATATTGCTGCATTGTTCTAGGACCAATCTGACTGCTGCATTCTGAATCCTATTGTTCTAGGACCAATCAGACTGCTGCAGTTTGGATCCTATTCAACTCAGTACATAACACCCCTCCCCTCTAAGTTCCAGTCCTGCCCGGGAGGTCGCATTCATAGTCCTCGAGGTACGCCGGTGGCCTACGTGTGCGTTGCGGCCTGGGGTGTTCCCTGGTCCGGGGTTCAGGTTCTGGCTCATGTTCCAAGGATGCTGGCTGTGATGGGCCTGTCTGGTCTGGTGCAACCGGCTCGCTCAGTCGTGGTTCTGGTTCCGGTGTCCTTTTGGCTTCACGGGTCCTCTCTGCATTTACTGATTCTGCCTCTCCTGCTGGCCCCTCCTGCTCTATGGGCCTCACTGCCCCTCTGTTCCCTTGGGACTCCTCTGACCTTTCCTCCTCCTGGTTTTCTCCTGGGAATCGTCGCCGTATCTGGTCGCAGTGGCGGCGCCAGCATTGCCCCCCATCCGTTAGCACCTCGTACGACACGGGACCAGTGACCCTGGTGACTGTGGCGGGTACCCATGCTGGGCCTGCCCCAAAATTCTTTGCGTACACTGGGTCCTGGGCCTCGAAGGTCCGGGGGTTCCTGCCTTCCCCCACCACTACCTCATCCTGAGCTCTATCGGGGTGAAGGCGGTCCAATCTGATTGCAAGGCGCCGACCCATTAGTAGTTCAGCGGGGCTCCGGCCAGTCGTTGAGCTGGGGGTGCTGTGTTGTGCTAGGAGGAATGTGGCAAGGCGGTACTCCCAATCCCCTTGCGTCATGCGGCGAAGGGTGTCCTTGGTGGTCCGCACCATGCGTTCTGCTTGGCCATTGGTGGCAGGGTGGAATGGCGCCGAACGGATGTGGCGGATGGCGTTCTGCGCTGTGAAGGTTTGGAATTCTCCTGACGTAAATGCAGTCCCGTTGTCTGAGACGAGAGTGTCAGGGAGCCCGTGGGTTGCAAACAGCCTGCGTAGTACCCGGATGGCTGCGGACGTAGAAGTGGACGGTACCAGTGCGACTTCCAGCCATTTGGTGTAGGAGTCCACCACTATGAAGAATGTTTTCCCCTGAAAGGGGCCAGCGAAGTCCACATGCAGGCGTGACCATGGTGCTCGGGCGGACTCCCAGGACTGGACTGGGGCCCTTGGGGGATCTGGGCGGGATTCTTGGCAGGCCTGGCAGTGTTTGACCCAGGCCTCTATCTCTCCGTCGATCCCCGGCCACCACACATAACTCCTGGCAAGGGCCTTCATTCTTACTACCCCTGGGTGTGTCTCGTGTAGGGCTGTGAGGACCCTTTTGCGGAGGCGCTGGGGAACAACGACCCTGCTTCCCCATAACAGGCACCCCTTGTGGGCTGACAGTTCATGTTTGCGGGTTGTGTAGCCGGCGAATTCTGGCCCGGGGCTGCTGCTGGGCCATCCCCTCCACACCCAGTCCAGGACGCGGGAGATGACCCTATCTTTCTTGGAATGGTGTGCAACTTCTTGTGCCTGAATGGGGCGGTCGGGAAGCAGCTCCAGGCTCATAACCTCTTGTGCAGGTGCTGGGTCGGGGCCTGTTTCCGGTAGTGGTAGCCTGCTGAGGGCGTCCGCATGGCCCATCGCCTTCCCAGGGCGGTGAATCAGTGCATACTGGTAGCTGGCAAGGAAAATTGACCACCTGAGGACACGAGGAGACAGCACTTGGGGGGTCTGCTTTTCGGAGGCAAACAAGCCAAGCAAGGGCTTGTGGTCAGTCACCACGGTGAAGGGCCGCCCGTACAAGAAATCATGGAATTTTTTTACTCCCTTCACGATTGCCAGACCCTCCTTGTCGATTTGCGAGTAGTTCCGCTCGGTTGCGTTGAGTGTCTGGGAAAAGTATGCCACCGGTACCTCTCTTCCATCCGGGAGTTGGTGTCCCAGGACAGCGCCAATGCCATAGGGTGAGGCGTCGCATGCTAGCACCACCGGCAGCCTCTCGTCGAAGTGTGCCAAGACCGAGTTTGAGACAAGCAAGTCCTTGACTGCCTGGAATGCGGCCTCCTGGCGCTGGCCCCACACCCAAGGGGCCCGCTTGTCCAGGAGTCTGTGTAGGGGCTCCGCTACCGCCGCCTTGTGGGGAAGGAAGGAATGGTAAAAGTTCAATAGTCCCAAGAAGGCCTGAAGTTCATTCTTGTTCTTGGGCGCTGGGGCATCACAAATGGCCCGTACCTTGTCCCCAGTCGGGTGGACCCCTTCTGCGTCCACCATAAATCCCAGAAAGTCCACCTGAGGCACTCCTAGTAGACATTTTTCCCGCTTCACCTTGAGACCCGCCGTCTGGAAACGGTGCAGAACGGTGCGGAGGCGGTCCTCAAACTCCTCTGGTGTGGGCCCGGCAATCAACACATCATCGAAGAAGGGGGTGACGCCAGGAATCCCTTTAAGGAGAGAGTCCATTAGATTCTGGAATATGCCTGGTGCCACGCTGACACCGAATTGCAGCCGCTTTACCCTGAACGCTCCTCTGTGCGTCACAATCGTCTGTGCCTCTGCTGTGGCCTCATCTACTGGCAGTTGTTGATATGCTTGGGCCAAGTCCAGCTTGCCAAAAATTTTCGACCCAGCCAGGGTGGCAAGGACATGGCTGACCACTGGCACTGGGTATGCATGGGCCGTGAGGGCCTTGTTTATGGTACATTTGTAGTCTGCGCAGATGCGGACCGAACCATTAGGCTTGACGGGTGTGACGATTGGGGTTTCCCAGGGGGCATTAGGCACCGGCTCCAGCACGCCTTGCTCCACGAGTCGGTCCAATTCCTCGTCTATACGGGGTTTCAGGGCGAACGGGACCCGGCGGGCCTTGAGCCTGACCGGTCGTACTGCGGGGTCAAGCTGTAGAGCAATGGGGGGGCCCGTATACTGTCCCAATTTCCCATCGAAAACCCCCGGAAATTCCTTGCATATGGCGTCCACGTCCACTTGTAAGCTCGTGTGGTTCACCCCAGTGACAGCTAGCCCCAGTGGTCCAAACCATGCCAATCCCAGTAAGCTAATGTAGGGGCCCTTGACCACAAGCAAGTCCAGTTGCCGCATCCGCCCTCGGTATTGCACCCTGAAGGTCCCCACCCCCATTGTGGGGACCTTACGTTTCTGGAAGTCCCGGAGGGTGAATGGGGCCGGCCTGAGCTTGGGACCCCCAGTAGGACACAGTTTCCTTAAGGTCCTTGCCGAGATTATGGATAGAGTTGAACCCGTGTCAAGCTCCATGCGGCATGGGGCCCCCTCTATCTGTACCTCTACATAATTTTTCTCTACGTTGGGGTGGGGCAACTGGTATACCTGGAAGTCCGTGAGCTCCGTCGAGTTGCCTTGGTGCGTTGGGCCCCGGGACCTGGGGCTCTTGGATTGGTCATCTGATGCCTGGCGTCGGGTGGGCCGAGCCCGACACACCCGGGCGATGTGTCCCAATTTTCTGCACTGCCTGCACTCTGCGTTGCGGAAACGGCAGGTCCTCCTCTCGTGACTTTCTCCACAGCTTGCGCAGTTCCCTCCTTCTCGTCGAGGCAGCTGTGGTATGTGGGCTGCTTGAGTGCGCTGCTGTACTCGGTGCACCTCCTCCCTGTTGGATCCTGAGTCGTCGGTGAGGTCTTCATGGTGGACCCTCGGTTGGGACGGCTGGCTCGGCCGTGCCTCTTGCGTCGACCTCTCGGCAGCTTCCGTTGCCAGGGCCTCCTCCAGAGCGACCTGGAACGTTAGGTCCTTCTTAGCGTAGAGGCGTCGTTGCAGCTTCTCATCCTTCAGGCCACCGACGAGGCGGTCCCGAAGCATGTTCTCCAGCTCTGAGAAGTTGCAGAACCGGGCGGCTTGGCGGAGAGAGGTCACAAACCCAGTTATGGTTTCCCCAGGGGCTTGCCGCTTTGCGTAGAAGGCATTTCGACGAGCCACCACTGAGGGCTGTGGCGAAAAGTGCCCCTTCAGCTGTTCCATTATTGTTTTGTATGGAACAGTAGCAACGTCTTCAGGCGCAAGGAGAGCCCGGGCGATTTCAAATGTCTCCTCTCCGCAGACGCTGAAGAATATTGCCCTCTTCTTGGCGTCTTCTTCATCGGTGACCCCTTTGGCTTCTAGGAGGAAGGTGAAACGGGAGGCGTACGCTTCCCAGTCTCCAGATGCTGGGTTGAACGGCGAGAAGCTGCTGTCGGTTGCCATTCTGAGTTCCTTGTGTCCCGGAGCTGAAGCCTGGATACACGGTGCGAGGCAGCGGTGCGGCAGGTGGCGGTGCTGCGGTGCTGTGTGTGGCAGTCAGCTCAGCGGGATCCCACCTTCGTCGCCAGTGAAATATACTCAGAGTCGCAAAGTGATTTCATGCTCTTTATTCAGCTCATAGTGGTGAGGAGGAATGAATGAAAGTCCCCTCAAGGTATCTGCTTTATATACATTATTTACACAATGGGCTGCACATGATTGGCTAATTCCGGAATTCTACTGTAAGCCAATCAGGTTGTGGATTCACTTCTATCTGGAGCATGATTGGGTGGTTCCTGCCAACCAATCATATTGCTGCATTGTTCTAGGACCAATCTGACTGCTGCATTCTGAATCCTATTGTTCTAGGACCAATCAGACTGCTGCAGTTTGGATCCTATTCAACTCAGTACATAACACCCATGCTGGCCACATGACCCGGAAGCTGTACGCCGGCTCCCTCGGCCAATAAAGCGAGATGAGCACCACAACCCCAGAGTCGGCCACGACTGGACCTAATGGTCAGGGGTCCCTTTACCTTTACCTATTGTGAAGGTGACGGTTCCTACATTTCGGGGGAACTGAAGCCATAGGGGAGAGGCATGCCTTATGCCGCCACCTCATACAGAACCTAACTACTATGTTCCTCCTTTATAAGTGGCTCCCTGGTAGAGTGTCTCCCTTGCAGACAGAAGGGCCCAGATTCAATCCTTATTTGCAGTGAGTTAGGTGCAGCCATGGCAGATGCCTGTATCTCCACCAGCTGGCATTCTGCGCCACCTTTTTGCTTGTTTTCTTGCTGCATCATTCATCTGTCTTGACATCCAAGTAACATCAACAGCTAGAAGCCAAGTCAGGAGAGCGGGGAGGGGAAGAGAGATCAAGGATTCGGATGGAAGAGGGACCTCAAGCAGTTGCGGAAGTTGTGCTGGGACCCGAGTCTGGATAATGCATTATTGTTGAAGAGAATACCTGGATTATAAGTATGCCAAAAGAACACGCATGACCTGACGTGTTATTATCAAGCTGCGTTCTTGCTGGACACCAAGCTGCTTTCAAAAAATCACTGAGGTGAGTAGCATAGCATCTTGGATCAGGGAGTCAAAATCTCAGAAGCGTCAATTCGGAAAGCTGAATTCAAGGGAGGCAATAGCTGAAACCAGCTCTAGCCACGTGAGGGCAGCAAAATACAGTTTTTGAAAGCATCTGCATTACATCCTATGGTGTATTGTCACTAACTAAATGAATACTTGTCATTTGGAAGGCTATAGAAGGGCAAGAAGCAAGTTTGAATTTGTGTTGGGGATCTATCAATACCAGCCTTGGATTATATTAAATAAAAATTTGAGCTGGACATGTGCCGAGCTCCATTTTCAGCATTACCAGAACAATCATCCTGGATAGCTCAGTCAGTAGAGCACGAGACTCTTAATCTCCGGGTTGCGGGTTCAAGCCCCATGTGGGGCGAAAAGATTCTTGCATTGCGGGGGGTTGGACTAGATGTCCTCAAGGTCTCTTCCAACTCCACAATTCTGTGATTTATTCTATGGCCATATACTCTGAGACTAAAGGTTTAGCTGTACCCCCAGACCCATCCCACAAAGTAGCAAGATCGTGAAACTTTGGGAAATTCTTTTTAAAATGAGCCTAGGGCTTGCCATTCGGAAGGTCGGCGGTTCAAATCCCTGTGATGGGGTGAGCTCCCATGGTTTGGTCCCTGCTCCTGCCAACCTAGCAGTTCGAAAGCACAAAGTGCAAGTAGATAAATAGGTACCACTCCAACGGGAAGGTAAACGGCGTTTCCGTGTGCTGCACTGGTTTCGTCAGAAGTGGCTTAGTCATGCTGGCCACATGACCCGGAAAAACTGTCTGCGGACAAACGCCGGCTCCCTCGGCCAGTAAAGTGAGATGAGCGCTGCAACCCCAAAGTCGTTCCGACTGAACTTAACTGTCAAGGTCCCTTTACCTTTTAGAACATGTTTAGGAACGATGAGTGTGTAGGTTGCCATTATAATGGAATGACGTCGTGACTTGAAGGTGTGATGTATACGCAGCCTTAGAGTTAAGAAAAGAGAGGCATGGAAAGGCCGTATGGTTCAACCTTGTACTCAACCAGATATTCACAACAGAAAATATAATCTGGGGACCACAGCTGAGGACCTGCCAAACTATCAACAGCTGTGGACAAGTCAAGCCAGGGAGCCAGGCCACATACATCAGTGACGGGTGACGCTGATAATAATAATAATAATAATAATAATAATAATAATAATAATAATAATAATATTATAATAATAATATAATAATAATAATCTTTTCCACTCATCCCTCTGCCCATAAAATATTTCCTTTCCAAATTCAGGTGGGTCAAGGCTAGCTATCTTTACCCAACTCTTGGGGAAAGACACTCTGTAAATGCTCAGAAGTGCTCAGTTCTTTATTATTGTTCTAGGGACGAATGCCAGAATTTGAAAAGAGGTTCTGGGACTAAACCCTGCTAGTTCAAGAAATGCTGATGGGCTAATTTTTTGGATGCAGTTCATGTATGAGTAGCCAGGGAGCATCAGTGCAAGATTTTGCATTGCTGCCTTTTCCCTGAGAGCTGCACCATGTCACCATCAGGGCGATCCAGTCTCCAGAATTAGCAAAATCAATTGTTTTTATCCGACCAGCTTATCCCCCAGTTGTTAAGTAATTCCAGTCCCTGTACTGATGTAACAGCTCATCTGACCCTTCCAAAGTGGGTGCTAAAATAAGTAACAGGTCACCAAGTGGAAAGAGAGCCTGTGGAGCCAACATAATAAGAATCTATGAGGATTTTATTTATAATAATAGGATTCTATTCTATGGGTAGCCAGGGAGGGCCAGGGCGAGATTGCGCATCACTGCATTTCCCTGAGAGCTGCGCCATGGCATCATCCAGGCAAGGCCCATCGCATCTCCCCTGTAGGCTGCCAGATGGACCCCAGAAGCTGCTGAACGTCCACTTGCAGCGTGGCCACCTGGGTGTTTGGCTGAAAAGCAGGAGAAGAAGGCCAAGGCACTAGTGATGAGGAGGGCCAAGTCCCGGCGGAGGATGACTTTGCAGCTCGGCGCCTGGTGTGGTGTCCCATCAAATCGGCCGTGTCCAGTGCGGTAAGCAGTGCATAGGGCAACTGCAAAGCCAAGAAGACCAAGACCAGGGCCAAAATCAAGTGCAGGGCCTTGAGCGACTGGGCACACGGAGAGGCCAGGTGATCGCTGTGTAGCAGGCCGCCATGACTGCGAATGGGAGCACAAAACCCAAGGCCACTTGTGCCAGGCTGATGGCCGCTGTGATGTCTGCTATCCTGCAGAGGTGAACACCCCCGTAGTCCTCAATGTGGGCGTACATGGGGCAGTGCCAAAGCCGCGGAGAGCAGCCACACCAGCCCTGAGCAAAGCCAACCCCAGCAGGTGGCGGAGGAGTGCAGGCGATGGGCGAAAGGTGCCCCCACGATCAGACGTCTCTGCCACTTTGCTTCTCATTGCTTCGGTTGTATTCTGTTTTACTCTGACTTGTGTATTACAAGCGAGCTCTCTGTCTCCCATAAGGAACAAGAACTGTTTTTTTTTTTGTCCTTTTAAGCTGAAAAGCAAGAGAAAAAGGACAATGGTCAAGGACAATGGGAGTTGTAATCAAGCATCACCTGTAGGAGAGCTGCGGTTCCCAAACCCGTCTTATTAGTGTCAGCCTTTTCCCAGAAATGCATCCAGAGCATGAACACGTACGTTCAACTTGTAGGGTGTTCTCCCTGCCCCATGCAATTTTTCCCTTCCTCTTACCTGTTCTATTTACATGGTGGCTTGGGCATGGTGGCTTGGGTTTGCCTACTGCGTAAGGGATGTGGTTGGCTGTGCCTGCCCCTCCAATGCTGCTGCTGCAAAGGTTGAGCCCTTGGTCTTATCCAGCAGACCGTTCTTAGGTGTTTCATAAGGCCCCCCCTCCTTCCCCCTGCCCCCGTACCTGCGACTCATCTGTCATTTTCCTGGGCTCCATTCCCTTCAGGGAGGTGGTTCCCAGGCTGCTGCTTTCTCTCGCTGCAAAGCAAACGAAGGCATCAGCAGGTGCCTGGCTCCCCTCCAAGATAGCACCAGTCTGAGGCATGAGGGCCAGGGACATGGGAGGGAAACATTTTCTCCTACCTCATCTTAGAAGCTTTCCCCACTTGGCCTCCGTACAGGCGTCTGGGCTCCATCCCGGCTGGCCTAGCTCAGAAGCAGCAGCCAAAGTCTCCTCTCTCACAGAAATTAGCTGAGCAGCTGTCTTAATTGGAGGAAGCTTTGGCTGCTGCTTCTGCGCCAGACAGGACCGGGACTGAGCCATGCATGCATGGAGAGGGGGCAGTGGGGAAGAGGCACGAGGGATGGCAACCAGGAACCGTAGGGATGTCCTCTGGTCCTTTATCCCGGGAGCTGGAGTTGGAGCCTCATCCCTGGAGTCATGACTCTGTGGAGGAAGCAGGATATCGTATGGGCTCTCATGTGAATGGGCTCTCATTGTCAGTGGATTCCCCAATTATCGCCTTGTCCCACCATGCTGCTGTGCAAATTTGCAGGGCATAAAATCACTGAGGGCTCCTGAGTTTTGTAATCTTCACAGTTGTACTCTTTTCAAGGAAAATGAGAGTTGTCTCCCAGTTCCCAAATCTGTCTTAATAGTGTCAGCCTTTTTAAAGAAGTGCCTCCGCAGCATGAACACATACTCTCTACTCTCAACTTACCTGTTCTATTTACATGGTGGCTTTGGCAGCAGCCACAGTGGTACAGACAGGAGATCCTGGAAGAAAGAAGGGATCTTTGAAGCAGGGGAGAACTCGATGCTATGCACTGCTTCGAGGGAAGAATCCCTGAACATGTGAATGGTCTTTCACAGACCGAATGCCAGGGACAGAACGTCCCCTCAGACCCCCATTCAGCTGTCACACCCACCCCAGGGACTGAAAGTAGATCCCACTGCGGAGCTCACAAGAGCTGCCTTTTGTCAGGAACCACCAGATGACCAGGAGATGCAGCAGAAGAGCATCTCTAACTGCATGGCTTTAAAATAGGATTAGGTGACTGAACGGAGGAGGGGGCGGTAAAAGGCTACTAGTCCTGATGGAGGAAACAATGCTTCAGAAAAGCTGTTGCAGGAAGTCCCAGGTGGGAAGAGGGCTCTTGGGCTTGGATCCTGCTTGAGGCATTCCCACTCGCATCTGGGTGGTCCCTGGGAGAAGAGGAGGCTGGACCAGACAGGCCCTTGGTCTGATCCTGCAGGCCTTTCTTGTGTGTTTCCTAAGGCAACCGTCTGTCCCCCTGTCCCATTACCTCTGAGGAAAGAGTCCTTCGTCTGGGCTCCAGTCCCTCCCAAGATGTGGTAGCTCCCAGGCTGAGTCTTTCCCTCGCTGCAAAGCAAGTTCTTGCTGGAAGCCACTGGGGGGGGGAAGTGTTCCTACGACTCCCGAAATGTTTCAGAAGGACCCTTTGCTTGCAAATCGGCACTTTGTGACATCAGCTGGCAAACAGGGGCCAGGCTGCTGGGTTGTCAGGCAGCTGAATAAAGAAAAATAAAACCAGGGGGGTCAAAGTGTGCTGGGATGAGGCCATGGTGGGTCACTGTGGGTCAGGCCAGAGGGTGCTGTTGAGGTGTGTGGTTTTCCCTCCCTGGGTTCTGCATCTTGCTCCCCTGCCCCTTCCTTTAGCTGCTTATATAGAATCACAGCATGGTATAATAATAATAATAATAATAATAATAATAATAATAATAATAATAAATTATTTGTATCCAGCCCATCTGGCTGTGTCTCCCCAGTCACTCTGGGCAGCTTCCAACAAAGATTAAAAATACATTAAAATGTCACACATTAAAACATGGCTGCCTTCAGATGTCTTCTAAATGTCAGGTAGTTTATCTCTTTGACATCTGATGGGAGGGCGTTCCACAGGGAGGGCGCCACCACCAAGAAGGCCCTCTGCCTGGTTCCCTGTAACTTGGCTTCTCTCAGTGAGGGAACCGCCAGAAGGCCCTCAGAGCTGGACCTCAGGGTCTGGGCTGAATGATGGGGGTGGAGACGCTCCTTCAGGTATACTGGGCCCTTGAGGCTGTTTAGGGCTTTAAAGGTCAACACCAATATTTTGCATTGTGCTCGGAAATGTACTGGGAGCCAATGTGGTCTTTCAAGACCGGTGTTATGTGGTTTTGGAGGCTGCCCCCATCACCAGAGTTGGTAGAGTTGGAAGGGATCCCAAGGGTCATCTAGTCCAACTCCTGGCAATGCCAGAATCCTGCCCACAGCCAGCCCTGGCTGGGTTCCAGACTCCAACCATTTTCTTACCAAGCAGATGCACTGACCCCTTGCAATTCTACATGGGGTGGAGAAAGGGGAGAGAGAAACGTTTTGCTCTGTAGGGCCGTCACAGGGAGGAGGGAGGAATTGCATTTCAGGGGGTTGGACTAGATGACCCTCAGGGTCCCTTCCAACTCTACAATTCTATGATGCTACGTTTTAAAGAGCATCCAATGTGCCTTTAAAGCACATGGCTTTCCCCTGAATGATCCTGGGCATTGCGGCTTCCCTCTCACAGACCTACGATCTCCAGAACCCCTAACAAACAACAATTCCTGGGATTGTTTAGGGGAAGATATCTGCTTTTTGGAACAGGGATGAAGAACCTGCAGTTTCCTCACCCCCCATTTCCTAGGAACCAGGAACTCAAGTGCTTCTAACAGTATGGTTATAAGGAGCAGCGTGTATAAAATATTGAATGCAATAGGGTTATTAAGGTAATTGTATTAGAATTATTATGGGAATGTCAAGGAGGGAGGGGGAAAGGGAGAATATGGAATTCTGGTGGTGAGTGATGATTGGATGAGGATTTGAAAAGGAGTTTGAATGCGAGGCAGTTGAGAGGCAGTTGAGAGCAGTGGCTTCTGGAGGGGGTGGTTGGGCAAATAACTATTCAGTTTAGGATCAGTAGTCAAAAAGTTTTTGATTTGAGTTTCTACTGAAATGAGGCTGCATCTTAATCTTGTTTTTAAGTTGTATTTTAATCAATTGTTTTTATACCTGGTGTTAGCCGCCCTGAGCCCTGTCTTGGCTGGGGAGGGCAGGGTAGAAATATAAATATAAATTATTATTATTAGTCTAGTCACCATTTTTGTAATAAAGCAGCATATGAGATAAAAAGAATTTGAGGCCATAAGCTCAGGTACACACGTCATCCTACAATCGTTTAGTGAATCATCCCTACAGTCTCCTTTAGTGAGGGTGTAGTACCTAGATTCTGGATCAAACATTGATTTTTTTTTGCTCTTTTCTTGTTTCATAGGTTTATGTTCTGGTTCTAATGATGTAATAGGGGTGGGGGCTCTTTAAATACTGGAGTCTGCCACACACCTTTTCTTTTTTAAAATAAAATAATTCCCCCTCAAAAACACATGCATTGTCTCTTTAGGTTCTTCACTTACATGTGTTGTTAGACATTGGTGTTACATGCAGTACAGGGTTGGGAAGAAAAGAGGGGGGCAGTGTCAGATTTTTGTATAGGCTAAGTAGGCTGAAGCCTAGGGCTTCTAAATCTATGGGGCCTCCCCAGCCTGCCCACCCCCTAGCAGGCAGTCTCCCCTCTCCCAAAATTGCAAACCCAAGACTTCATGCGAGGGCAGGGCAACTCAGGCCCAGCAACTATGAGGCTCAGGGCCAGCCAGTGGGGCCCAATTTGAAACTAGGGCCTAACTTGATTTTTTTTTTTTTGTGGGCCCTAGTTCACAGCCAAAGTCTACAGAATTTTAGAGATATAAATCCGTGTGCTAGGTCATTTTCACAAGGTCAGCAAAGCCCTTCAGAAATCAGATCTGTTATTGAGTTCTTGTGCAAGTTTGTACAGTTCACTTCTGGATTTTTGAAAGGGAATATTTTGATGAGCTTGAGAAACAAGCAAAAGCCACCTTGCCAAATGTTAACTACAAAACAAGGAGACAAAGAGTGAGGGAACGGCAAAGAAATGACAGAAGTGCACCTGATGCCTTAGATGCGCTTTCTTCAAGAGATAAGTTTAGGATAAAATCCTTTATTCCTATTGTAGCCTTATGAGGCTTTGCCCTCGGGTGGGAAAAATATTGCGCCCGGGAGAGGGAAAATGGGAGTCAACAGACACTCAAGGAATAGTTTCGGAGAAAAAGCTTTATTTCTACCATCCATGAACTGGTAGAAGGAGCAAGTGTGATAGTTCACAAACAAGCACAAGTTCACAGTCATTTGCACAGAGTATATATTCCCCTCCCAGTTCCCTCCCCTTTCTCATCCTCTTCCAGAATCCTGCCCCATGAGTTCCTCTGAGCATGAACAGAAAGCTCCTGTCTTGGAACTCTTCCCAGGAAAGGGGGGGTGAGAGCGGTTCAGCATATCCAAAGATGTTGCAACTGAATGAGATAAAAGTCAGTTCTCAGGCCTGCTCTGACAGAGTCTATTCATTAGCTTTTTGAAGCCTTCTCGTACTGATAAAAGAATAACATTTTGCCTTGCAACAGCAGAGCAAATGAGCAGATGCTTAGCTGCTGAGAAAATGATTTTGAAAAGCTTTGAGAAGCTTTGAGCCTGCTTTAGTGGGGGTGTGACTTCGGGCCTAGGTGGGGTCACCTGTCCTCACCTTCTTCACCATATTAGATGCACTTGAAGCCAATTTAAAAAGAAATACTGCGTGCAGTATTTCTTTCTAGTGTGAGTGGGCATTGTTATCTTGTAATATGTTCAGTAGGGCCAGTTCTGGGGTGACTTTGGGTACCTGTTTAGTTATTTTGCTTATTTCTGGTATGACTGCACACACTCCTTTTCTGACTGGGTGGGATCTGCTGGTTCAGACACAGGGTATGTCTGAGAAGGCCCCATGAGGTGATCATGGGGAGGA
Organism: Podarcis filfolensis; assembly: GCF_964270895.1. NCBI lineage: Eukaryota > Metazoa > Chordata > Lepidosauria > Squamata > Lacertidae > Podarcis > Podarcis filfolensis. Next base: position 43,631,821 of record NC_139615.1, read on the forward strand.
GATGCGAGGGAAAAACTGTTGTGACATTGATTTCTTGGGCAACTTGGAAGGGCTGTGGTGGGATCCAGAAATGGCAACCTGGAGCCCCGCTGACCACTTAACCTGCTCTCTTCTCCATCAGCTTGGGACCTTTTTCTGAGACACTTGCTGGGTATGATAGCATCCTTTGTCGTTGGAGCATCTTTATCAAGATGCTAACAGATCTGCCTGCCTTTGATCAGTTGTGCTTCAAGGGAAGCTCACCAGTCCTCCAACTCTTTAATATTTTCCAGCCCAGATAGATGTTAACCAAAGGATCTCACAAGAATCATCTCCTTGCAGGGGCAAGGAAGCACAGGAGAATCAGATGCACCACAAGAGCATCTTGGATGGAATGGCTTTCAAAGAGGGCTAGACAATTGCATGGAGGAGAGGCCTATCAAAAGCAACTAGCCGTGATGGCTATGCTCAGCCTCCCCTGTGTTGAAGGGAGCAATGCTTGTGAAAAGCACTTGCTGGAAGCCACAGACTCCCCAAATGCGTTTCACAAGGACTCCTTCCTTCCGCCCCAGTACCTGAGGGTTGTCACATCTCTCCAGGGATTTGGCCAGAATGAAGCAAACGTTGGGGAAAGCCTCTTTCCCTGCAAAGAAAACAGAGCAATCAGCAAGCGCCTGGCTCCCAGCCATGCTAGCACCAGTCTGGCGCATGAGGGTGGGAGACATGGGAAGGAAGCATTCCTATAATATGGGGCACTCAACTGGCATTTCCACTTGCCTGAAGTTGGAGCATTTCCCCCCTTGTTCTGGCCTGCCTCTCTCCTAAGGAAGATACAAGCTCTTGCTGGAATCCACTGGTGTGGAGAGTCTTCCTATGATTCCCAAATGTTTCAGAAGCATCTTTTTGTTCCTTTAGCTGCTTCATATAATCATAGCATGGCAGCGCTGGAAGGGATCCCAAGGGTCATCTAGTCCAACCCCGGGCAATGCAAGGATCCTGCCCACAGCCAGCCCTGGCTGGGCTCCAAACTCCAACCTTCTGGTTACCATTGCAATTCTGCATGGTGTGGAGAAAGGGGAGAGAGAAATGTGTTGCTTACACTCTCATAACACTGATATGAGAGCCACACCATGCAGCCCTTTCAATAAGCAAAGTCTAAAGGGCCATCACAAGGAGGATGGTGCAAGCTTGTTTTCTCCTCCTCCAGAGGCCCTTAGGGCCTGAAACAGTGACTCTCTTTCCTTGGAGGTTTTTAAGCAGCGCTTGGATGCCCATCAGCCATGGATCATCTAGTTGAGATTCCAACATTCCAGGGGGTTGGACTAGATGACCCTCAGGGTCCCTTCCAACTCTACAATTCTATGATGCTATGTTTTAAAGAGCATCCAATGTGCCTTTAAAGCACATGACTTTCCCCTGAATGATCCTGGGCATTGCGGCTTCCCTCTCACAGACCTACGATCTCCAGAACCCCTAACAAACTGCCATTCCCAGGATCATTTGGGGGAAGACATCTGCTTTTTAGAACAGGGATGAAGAACCTGCAGTTTCCTCACCCCCCATTTCCTAGGAACCAGGTACTCAAGTGCTTCTAACAGTATGGTTATAGGGAGCAGCGTGTATAAAATATTGAATGGAATACGGTTATTAAGGTAATTGTATTAGAATTATTATGGGAATGTTAAGGAGGGAGGGGGAAAGGGAGAATATGGAATTCTGGTGGTGAGTGATGATTGGATGAGGATTTGAAAAGGAGTTTGAATGTGAGGCAGTTGAGAGTCAGTTGAGAGCAGTGGGTTCTGGAGGGGGTGGTTGGGCAAATAACTATTCAGTTTAAGGATCAGTGGTGTAGTCGTCATTTTTGTAATAAAGCAGCATATAGGATAAAGAGAATTTGAGGCCATAAGCTCAGGTACACACGTCATCATTTAGTGAATCATCCATACAATCTCCTTTAGTGAGGGTGTAGTACCTAGGTTCTGGACCAAAGATTTTTTGCTTTTTTCTAGGAAGGATGTGGGTGGGGAGAATTCTGGGATTCATCTCCACAGAAGCATTCCCAACCAGGGTGTACATTGGGCTCTCAAATTTAAAGAGTGCCCTGTGCAATGCTAAAATTTGGCACCGCTCCCTCTTGTTCTTCAGCATTGTTTTGGCACCCTCTGCAGCGTGGTGCCCAGTGTAAGCACGCCAGTCATGCCATCCTAAAACGGCCCAGGCCCAACCTTGGGATGTGGTGTTGGCATGGGAGAGGATCACGCTCCGTGTCCTGCCCAGGTGGACCACAGACAAACACTTCACGTAAACTATAGGAATATCTAAATCAGGCCTTCCTCCTCCAGCTGGCAAGATGACTGTGAAAAACTTCCCCTGCCACACAAGGTCACAGCATACCTCCACATTTTGGTTGGTTTCGTGGCACCGCTGCTGGGCTTCTGGAGGTTTTCCCAAACCACGACCCTGTGAAGGAAGAAGGACATTGTACTCTCTAGGCGACAGGGGTGCCGTGGGACGTCCCCAATAATCTTCTTCTGGGGCACAGCACCCTCAAGATTTTCTCTTTCACCCCCTCCTGTCTGCCTTCCCAGTTCCCTCCCTTCCTCAATGTTTGGGGAGCAACTTCCCCTGCCATGGAAGGTCACAGCATGCCTTCAAATTCTGGGTTTCCCCATGGCACCGCTGGGCTGCTTCTTCTTGGCCAAAGCCTTAAGCCGCTCTCCCAAACCATGGCCCTGGGAGAGACGAAGGACATTGTATTTTCCTGGCATAAGCATCCACTCTAGGGCACGAGGGTCCCCAGCGCCCTCCCCAATTATTGGGGGCTGGGGTGAGGCGGGCCTGCTCCACACCCCAGCCCTATGTGGCACATGTGGGGAATGGATTTCCCATGTAATTAACACACCACGACTTGCAATGCTTCCCTACGGTGCCACAGCCACTGCAATGGCCTTCCTGTCAGAGGAGCTGGGGGACAGGAAGGAAAATAAAAACGGAGGAAGTTACCAACCAGTTATTCACAACAGAAAATCTCATCTGGGGACCACAGCTGAGGACCTGCCAAGCTATCGACAGCACAGTGCCCTCAATGTTTTCTCTTTCACCCCCTCCTGTCTGCCTTCCCAGTTCCCTCACTTCCTCAATGTTTGGGGGGCAACATCCCCTGCCACAGAAGGTCACAGCATACCTTCAAATTCTGGTTTCCCCATGGTACCGCTGGGCTGCTGCTTCTTGACCTTAAGCTGCTCTCCCAAACGATGGCCCTGTGAAGAAAGAAGGACATTGTATTGGTTGACATAGGCATCCAACCTAGGGGACAGGGGTCCCGTTGGCCCTTCCCAGTGCTTTTCTTCTGGGGCACAGCCCCCTCGCTTGCTGCTCCTGCCTGGGCACATGACGGCCCGACCCCTGGCTTGGAAGGAGGGGGGTGAGGGGCTGAGGCAAGACAGGCCTGCTCCCCCCCCAAGCTCCGTTTCGCTCAGGTTGGCGCTACGACCTCCTGGCACATGTGGGAAATGGATTCCCCATGGAATTAACATACCACGACGTCCAAGTTGCCATTTTTATACATGGTGGCTTCCCCTTCCTTCATTTGTTCGTGAAGCCTCTGGGCCTCCTACCTTCAGAATCCATTTCTCTCACTGTCATCTGGCAGGCATCCCTCTTGCAGGGCATTATAAGGCTTGCTTGCAAAGCAGCACTTTGTGACATCAGCTGGCAAACAGGGGCCAGGCTGCTGGGTTGTCAGGCAGCTGAATTAAGAAAAAATCGGGGGGTCAAAGTGTGCTGGGATGAGGCCCCCGTGGGTCAGGCCAGAGGGTGCTGTTGGGGTGTGTGGTTGTGTCTCCCCTTGTTGGGCATCTTGCTCCCCTGCCCCTTCCTTTGGCTGCTTGATGGTAGAGTTGGAAGGGATGCCAAGGGTCATCTAGTCCAACCCCCGGCAATGCCAGGATCCTGCCCACAGCCAGCCCTGGCTGGGCTCCAAACTCCAACCATCTCCTTACCAGCCAGATGCACTGACCCCTTGCAATTCTGCCTGGGCTGGAGAAAGGGGAGAGAGAAACGTTTTGCTCTCTGTCCCTCAGGACATGGATATGAGAGCCACACCATGCAGCCCTCTCAATATCTCAAGGGCCATCTCAAGGAGGAAGCTTGTTTTCTCCTGCTCCAGAAGCTCTCAGGACCTGAAGCTGTAGCTTCAAGCTACAAAAAGGAGATTCTGACTCAACTTCAGGAAGAACTTTCTGTCAGGAAGAGCTGTTTGACAGGGGGAAGAAATTCCTCAGGAGGCAGTAGATTCTCCTTCCTTGGAGGTTTTTCGGCAGAGGTGGGATGGCCATCTGCCATGGATGCTTTAGCTGAGATTCCTGCATTGCAGGTGGTTGGACTAGATGACCCTCGGGGGTCCCTCCCAACTCTACATTTCTATGATCCTATGATTTAAAGTGCATCCAATGAGCATTTAAAGTACATGACATCCACCAAATGATCCTGGGCATTGGGGCTTCCCTTTCACATACAATTCCAACCAGAGGCCAACCAGATCATATTGAGAAGCATAGCAGCTAGTAAAGTGACATAATAATAATAATAATAATAACAGTTGTTGTTGTTGTTGTTATTATTATTATTATTATTATTATTATTATTATTATTATTATTTAGACAAAGAAATTCCCAATACATGGTTGCCTTCAGATGTCTTCTAAAAGGAGCAAAGGGCAAGATTCTTTTATTCACAACCAGGACAGATGTACACGCCATCTTCTGGCAAAATCCACCCCAGTAGCAACCAGGAAACTATCTGTTTGTTTCTTTTTTTCTTTTTTTCTTTTGCAGAGGAAAACAGATTTCACTGTAGATTCTGAACTGACAGGAGGTGTGCCTGTTTTGTGCTTGGGTATAAAATGTGAGAAGGAGCCTTGAGTCATCCCCAAGGAAGCTGAGCTGAATGTCTTTCCGCCCCATTGCAAATTCCGTCCTGACTTTGTGCCATTTCATGCCGGCCTGTCATTCGGGGTGTGAGATCACAGCAATGTCTTTGGGGAAAGCCCTGTTATTTAGGAGGTGTGGAGAAGGTAACAGAGCCCTGTCACTTCCTGAGGCAACCACACATTCATTGTTATGGGCTGAATGTCCTTCCTTCCTGTCCTGTTGACTCCCTATGTATAGGAGGCAATTTCAAGGAACTTTTCCCACTCTGTTTTCTCCGGGCTTCTTCTCTCCAGGCTGAAATTCTTCCTGTCCCCCTTTCCACCAACTCAACCATATTGCAGTCTCATCAGTACCTCACAAATTGCCATTACATTGGCACTGTGGTGTCAGAACTATCAAAAGTACCTCACATTTTGCTTTGATGGGGGTAGTCAGTGTTTCCTTCTAGCACGGTGCCTTATCTACCAATAATAATAATAATTTTATTATTTATACCCCACCCATCTGGCTGGGTTTCCCCAGCCACTCTGGGCGGCTTACATAAAAAATTGTAAAGCATTAGAGATTAAAAATTTCCCAATGGCAACATTTTTACACCCGAAAACCATTCATTCTTATTTGTTTGCCGGGAGCATAGACGACATTGCAAGCGTTATCCCACATTTTCTAGTGCATCTTCCTGTCGCTTTCCTTATCATCAAAAATCTGATCTTTTGGGAAAGTGGGTTTGTCGTGCAAAAGCTCCAAATCAATGTAATTGTGCAACCTGAGTTTGTCAGTATATGATTGAATCTCACCTCAAACAGGGACAGTCTCTTATCTGTTTGGCACCAGCTGCAGAACCATTTATCTGCCTAGGTTTAATGTGACAGACAGCTTTATCTGTCTTGCTAGAGGGTTGCCTTCAGATGTCTTCTAAAAGTCAGATACTGTAGTTGTTTATTTCCTTGACATCTGATGGGAGGGTGTTCCACAGGACAGGTGCCACTACCGAGAAGGCCCTCTGCCTGGCTCCCTGTAACTTTACTTCTCGCAGTGAGGGAAATGCCACAAGGCGCTTGGAGCTGGACCTCAGTGTCAGGTCAGAACGATGGGGGCGGAGACGCTACTTCAGGTGGTGAACGGGATGCCAAGGAGAATCCCACGCAGGGCAAGATGGGAATATCCATTCCTTGCCATCAGCCCCTCAAACCTGGCAATTAGAGATGATCTTGGCTCCAAACAGGGAAGCTACGCTTCTGGAAATCTAGGGCAGCAAGTGCCAATATCCACACCAACAGCACAACAGAACCAGGCTGCGGTGCTTCTAAGTTAGAGGCCCATATGCAACATTTAATATGGAGAGATGTCATCCAGAAGTGACCTTCACGGGGCCAACATCTTTGACAACATTAACTCACACCCCATTCAGCAAAGGTCCTTCTCAATTTTAATTAAATGCTTCCTGTGCAGAAATCCTGCCTGTTACATCACTTCCTGTTGATCATGACTGGGGGAACAAGTGAAAGGAGGGGGCTTAAATTACTGGTTTCCTCGCACTATTTCCTTTTCCCTTTTCCTTTTTATAGTGATGGTTGCTGGTCTGATATTACAAAATGGACCAGCTTACAGCAGTTTGTGAAACCTGAACCTATGCATATTTACTTAGAAATCAGTCGCACTGAGTTCAGTGATATTTACTTGCTAGTAACTGCACACAGGATCATGTTGCTAGCCTCAGGTGATATATAAAACAGTGACTGCAGGTGTAGAACAGGTTATTTTTACACCAGATTTTATTCAGTTATGGGAAATCCATATTAAATGCTTTTCAAAAAAACGTGGGCTGGCATTTTTTGTCACCGACGCACTGTGGATGCTTCAATAACTTCTGTGCATGAGAAGCATTTTCACAATATACTCTTGACTTGAAGCAACCTGAGAGAAAAGTGGCATTAGGGCAATGCTGTGCCAGCTGTTAAGTCTTGCCCTACAGCAAGCACAAAAGGGAATAACTAGAGACATGAATGGGAAAGGCTCTAGTTATTTGTTGTTTAGTCGTGTCCGACTCTTCGTGAGCCCATGGACCAGAGCACGCCAGGCACTTCTGTCTTCCACTGCCTCCCGCAGTTTGGTCAAACTCATGTTGGTAGCTTTGAGAACACTGTCCAACCATCTCATCCTCTGTCGTTGAAATATACTCAGAGTCGCAAAGTGATTTCATGCTCTTTATTCAGCTCATAGTGGTGAGGAGGAATGAATGCAAGTCCCCTCAAGGTATCTGCTTTATATACATTATTTACACAATGGGCTGCACATGATTGGCTAATTCCGGAATTCTACTGTAAGCCGATCAGGTTGTGGATTCACTTCTATCTGGAGCATGATTGGGTGGTTCCTGCCAACCAATCATACTGCTGCATTGTTCTAGGACCAATCAGACTGCTGCCTTTTGGATCCTATTGTTCTAGGACCAATCAGACTGCTGCAGTTTGGATCCTATTCAACTCAGTACATAACAGTCGTCCCCTTCTCCTTGGGCCCTCCATCTTTCCCAGCATCAGGGTCTTTTCCAGGGAGTCTTCTCTTCTCATGAGGTGGCCAAAGTACTGGAGCCTCAGCTTCACGATCTGTCATTCCAGTGAGCACTCAGGGCTGATTTCCTTCAGAATGGATTGGTTTGATCATGCAGTCCATGGGACTCTCAAGAGTCTCCTCCAGCACCATAATTCAAATCATCAATTCTTCAGTGATCAGCTTTCTTTATGGTCCAGCTCTCACTTCCATACATCACAAAATAACATTTTTTTTCTTCCAGTAGCACCTTAAAGACCAGCTAAGTTTGTTACTGGTATGAGCTTTTGTGTGCACGCTCAGTTCTTCAGATATCTGAAGGTATCTGAAGAAGTGTGCATGCACACACAAGCTTATACCAATAACAAACTTAGTTGGTCTCTAAGCTGCTACTGGAAGGAATTTTTTTTATTTCGACTACAGCAGACCAACACGGCTACCTACCTGTAACTAGTTCCATACATCACTACTGGGAAAACCATAGCATTAACTACGAGGACCTTTGTTGGCAAGCTCTAGTTATATAAATTCAAAAATGTGAGGGCGTGGACCACTTTGGCCTAATCCAAATGGTGGACAAGTGGGTTTACAGCTACATGATGCTCAAATGCAGATAAGCCTGAAAACTGCCACTTGGAGTGGATTGTGTTTCCATTCCCGCTGGCTTCATTCTATGCTCCTGCGTCAGCACTTGTACCTTGCTGCCAGTTTAGATAGGGAAAACGAGGCATCCTAGGCTCTGTACCTTGCTGTAGGCTAGGGCAGAGTCCGGAAATGAATCATGGATGCTGCGGTGATAGCTGAACTTTCCCACTAGTGCGTCACTCATGTTCAGCTTCTCTTTGTGGGAACAAGAGAGAGATGCAGTTAGGGGTAAAGGATTCCAAGAAGCAACTTGCCTGGGCTCAGACATACTTCTGCTGCCCAGAATCTTCCCGAATACTTCAGGTTCTCCTAATCCCAATCCTGACACAGAAAGATGTGACTCAAATTAAGACCGGATCAGATCTATAGCACAACATAATAATAAATGAATCTGTTCGAAATTTGGGGAAATGTCCAAGTGGAAACTTTTGAAATGTTGTGTTTTGAAATCTGATCTTTGAAACATTACTCTGACCATGCCAGCTGCATGTTAAAGTTTCTTAATTCATTTAAAGCCCTTAATGGTTTTGGCCCTGTCTACTTAGTCTCCACCTCTGTCATTCAGCCCGGACACAAAGATCTAGATTCGAGGATCATTTGACAGTTCCCTCCCTGTGAAAATGAGGTTGCAGGGAACCTAGTAGAGGACACCCTCCCAAGGTTTTTAGCGGGGGCAATTAGAATAAGATCTATTATTTGATCATTGATGTAAACCCCCAAAATGTATTTTCTATAGTTAGGTTTTTACCTCTACCTTCAGTACATTTTATTTTATTGCTATGGCTAGTGGCTGATGCAAATAAAGATTCTTCTGATTCTGACACCTCCCATCAGATGTCAAGGAGATAAAAACTATACAACTTTTAGAAGACATCTGAAAGTTCTTCTGTGTGTTGGAAGCCACCCAGAGTGGGTGGGGCAGTAGTAGTGTTGTTGTTGTTTAGTCATTTAGTTGTGTCCAACTCTTCGTGACCCCATGGACCAGAGCACGCCAGGCACTCCTGTCTTCCACTGCCTCCTGCAGTTTGGTGAAACACATGTTGGTAGCTTTGAGAACACTGTCCAACCATCTCGTCCTCTGTCGTCCCCTTCTCCTTGTGCCCTCCATCTTTCCCAACATCAGGATCTTTTCCAGGGAGTCTTCTCTTCTCATGAGGTGGCCAAAGTATTGGAGCCTCAGCTTCAGGATCTGTCCTTCCCGTGAGCACTCAGGGCTGATTTCCTTCAGAATGGAGAGGTTTGATCTTCTTGCAGTCCATGGGACTCTTAAGAGTCTCCTCCAGCGCCATAATTCAAAAGCATCAATTTTTCGGTGATCAGCCTTCTTTATGGTCTAGCTCTTACTTCCATACATCACTATTTGGAAAACCATAGCTTTGACTATACGGACCTTTGTCAGCAAGGTGATGTCTCTGCTTTTTAAGATGCTATCTAGGTTTGTCATCGCTTTTCTCCCAAGAAGCAGGCGTCTTTTAATTTCGTAACTGCTGTCACCATCTGCAGTGATCATGGAACCCAAGAAAGTAAAATCTCTCGCTGCCTCCATTTCTTCCCCTTCTATTTGCCAGGAGGTGATGGGACCAGTGGCCGTGATCTTAGTTTTTTTTTAATGTTGAGCTTCAGACCATATTTTGCGCTCTCCTCTTTCACCTTCATTAAAAGGTTCTTTAATTCCTCCTCCCTTTCTGCCATCAAGGTTGTGTCATCTGCATATCTGAGGTTGTTGATGTTTCTTCCAGCAATCTTAATTCCGGCTTGGGATTCATCCAGTCCAGCCTTTCGCATGATGAATTCTGCATATAAGTTAAATAAACAGGGAGACAATATACAGGCTTGTTGTACTCCTTTCCCAAATTTGAATCAATCAGTTATTCCATATCCAGTTCTAACTGTAGCTTCTTGTCCCATACAGAGATTTCTCAGGAGACAGATGAGGTGATCAGGCACTCCCACTTCTTTAAGAACTTGCCATAGTTTGCTGTGGTCGACACAGTCAAAGGCTTTTGTGTAGTCAATGAAGCAGAAGTAGATGTTTTTCTGGTACTCTCTAGCTTACTCCATAATCCGGCACATGTTTGCAATTTGGTCTCTGGTTCCTCTGCCCCTTCGAAATCCAGCTTGCACTTCTGGGAGTTCTCGGTCCACATACTGCTTCAGCCTGCCTTGTAGAATTTTAAGCATAAACTTGCTAGCGTGTGAAATGAGTGCAATTGTGCGGTAGTTGGAGCATTCTTTGGCACTGCTCTTCTTTGGGATTGGGATGTAGACTGATCTTCTCCAATCCTCTGGCCACTGCTGAGTTTTCCAAACTTGCTGGCAAGTAGTATTAGTAGTAGTAGTAGTAATATTCCTAGGCATTCATTTCATACATGTGTCTAATTTAGAACTTTAAGCCCTGCTTCCACCTCAACCCCTATATCCCAAGTGTGTCCAAAATTAGGGATCCTGGATAAGGGAGGGAATGAGCTGCAGAGTATTTCTTTCTTTTCCTTGCCTGTATTCAGCATGCATTTCCATCCCATCTCCCCCACGGCTCCTGCCAAGCCTGCACATGTGCAAAACATTGGTCTCGACCCCCATCTTGGCTGGTAGCTGTGACCTGTAAATGACATTAGCCTGGACAAGTCTGAACAAGTAATCAGAGGTTGCTAAGCAAACAATCAAGCTACACCAAAGCCTAGGGAGAAGACCATCTATCTTACTTGATAACGGACAACGCAGTTATATCTCCGTGACAAAAAAGGAACATCAATATTTTCACAATCCCAAGGCTTTCCGAGAGAGTTTAAAGCAAAAGCTAAAAACATGACAGAAGCACTTTTTAGTCCCTTATGTTGTCGTGGCAGAAAATGATGATGGGGGGAGTACTTTTAGGGTGAGGACATTTTCAAAATGGGTGGGGAGAGTGGGGGGCTGGACGGATTTATGCGCCACCATGGGTCAAAACAGTTTCTACTTTCTTACAGCATTTTAAGAGGAAGTTTCCACTTATGATGAGGCATGAATCACACATACACAATTTTCACAGATTGGGGGAATCAGTTGAGGGGCGAAAGCTGCCATTAGATCAGGGGTCAGCAACATTTTTCAGCTGTGGGCAGGTCCACCGTCCCTCAGACCATGTGGTGGGCCAGACTATATTTTGAAAAAAAATATGAATGAATTCCTATGCCCCACAAATAACCCAGAGTTGCATTTTAAATAAAAGCACACATTCTGCTCATGTAAAAACACCAGGCAGGCCCCACAAATAACCCAGAGATGCATTTTAAATAAAAGGACACATTCTACTCACGTAAAAACATGCTGATTCCCAGACCGTCCGTGGGCCAGATTTAGAAGGCGATTGGGACGGATCCGGCCCATGGGCCTTAGGTTGCCTACCCCTGCATTAGATCCATCAGGTCACAATACATCGCTGCCGTCAGACCGGCTACATGGCAGGCATAGAATATTGCCTCTTCCAGCTGGGTGATTCTGTTCATTAGTAAGCTATTAACAAAAGCATCAGAGGTGGATCAAAGTTGGGTCCCATTTCTTTTTAGGAAACTGTTTTGTGGCATATGAGGGACAATTGGCTCATCAGCCGAAGCTTGTCTGTGGCATCTGGTTGTCAGAAGAGCTATGGGCATCCATCCTCAAAATATTTGGCTATGCTCAAGTGATACAGGTTGGCATAAATACCTACAAAACTGAGCAAGACTGAAAAGCAGAATAGCTTGCTCAAAATATAAATATTGAGAGTGTTTGTTTCCGTTATACAAAGAAATTCTAAATGTTTATTGATCTTTTTCTTCCAAAGGAAGCAGACATACAATGCACCACCACTCAGGTATAAAGCATAATTAAAATAAACACCCAGGGTGGTGTTCAACTAAATTTCACTGGGAGTAATCACAATGAAATTAATGACTATGACTACGTTAAGGCCATTCATTTCAAAGGTTCTATTTTGAGTAAAACTTAGTTTAATGCTACCCATAATGAATGCCATTTCTATGACACACAAAAGAAGATAGGAAACTGCTTTACATCATCAGGACAAACCATTTGTCCAACTAGCCAGGGGTGTTGCTAAATGATTTGCGGCATAGGCCTATGCCACAAATTGCATACAATGTGCTGTGCATATGCAAATCTTGTATATGGATACACGCACACACATAAGGTAAAGGAAAAGGGACCCCTGACCATTAGGTCCAGTCGTGGCTGACTCTGGCGAACCAGAGCAGCGCACGGAAACGCCGTTTACTTTCCCGCCGGAGCAGTACCTATCTACTTGCACTTTGATGTGCTTTCGAACTGCTAGGTTGGCAGGAGCAGAGACTGAGCAACGGGAGCTCACCCCGTTGCAGGGATTCGAACCGCCGACCTTCTGATTGGCAAGCCCGAGAGGCTCAGTGGTTTAACCCACAGCACCACCCACGTCCCATACACACACACACACACACTCACAAATTAGGCCACCCTGTTAGCTAGGAGCTGGGGACATAACAAATGCTCCTGCTTGATGCATTTTTCTCTCAAACGAGGTTCAATCCAATTAGAAAACTTAACAAATGTGAACATCTGAGATCGCCATTGTGCATGTGCAAATGACAACTTTGTGAAATGGAGTTCCAATGGGTGGGGGAAAACAACAAAAAAAGCATGCACAATGGGTGAAGACATCCCCACCCTGCCTCTCTGATGTGAACAAAATTGTGCTTGAAGCACAATGACTTCACTGCCTCTCAAGCTGCTAATGTGAACATACTGGACAACCTTCTGAGTGCAAGGTCCACGTTCTGTACCACTGAACTATGTTCGCTTTTTGTTGTCCCCGGGAGACAAGATTCTTCTTACTGGCTGTTCAAGAAGAATTAGTGTTGAAGTTGCTAAATTGACCTGTTGATCATGTTTTCCAGCTGCACCGGTTCTCCCCACCCTCATCCAAAAAAAATTTAATTCAGCCTTGACAGCTGGGAGGAAGAGGGGCAGGAGGGGAAGCTGCAACAGAAGTCCTTCGCTGTCCCCATTTGCTAGATCCTCTATCTTAATGAGATCCCAGTTGTGAGCAGCAAAAATCAATAACTTCCGTCTTTCTTTCTAGATATTCCCAGGAAGGCCCAGAGCAGCCCCAACGGTACTGGCTGATAAGCACATTTGTACGGATGTCAGCATGGGGAGCAAGAATAGGACATGCTCTGATTTGTCAGTGAGAAGGAAAACTATCACGGCTTGGCACTGGGGCTGGAAGGTGATGTAAAGCACTGACACCACTGGGAATAAGCAGGTAGAAAGCAAGTTTTGTTGGGATCTGAATCAGGATGGTCCAATGTGTGCTGCAAAGGCATGAGGTTTTTTGGGGGGCAGCCCTCGGTGACATTTGATGCCCTACCACCAACCCACGCAGGACGCAGGTGGCGCTGTGGGTTAAACCACAGAGCCTTGGACTTGCCGATCAGAAGGTCAGCGGTTCAGGGTGAGCTCCCGCTGCTCTGTCCCTGCTCCTGCCAACCTAGCAGTTCGAAAGCACTTCAAAGTGCAAGTGGATAAATAGGTACCGCTCCGGTGGGAAGGTAAACGGCGTTTCCGTGTGCTGCTCTGGTTCGCCAGAAGCGCCTTAGTCATGCTGGCCACATGACCCGGAAGCTGTACGCCGGCTCCCTCGGCCAATAAAGCGAGATGAGCGCCGCAACCCCAGAATCGGCCACGACTGGACCTAATGGTCAGGGGTCCCTTTACCTTACCAACCCATGCAAGGCAATCTGACAAGGTCCTAGAGCCTTCCCAAAGCTGGCGGAAAACACTAACCAGGCTTTGGGGAGAAGCCTGATGCCTTGTTCCCAAACCCAACACCTTTCTTATCCAGCTTTGGGAAGGCAACATGAGGGCTGGGTTGGGGGCAGGAGCGTAGGAAAGCAGTGCCATGGGGGCAGGCCACCCCAAGTGTCACCACTGAAGAGTGGCAGATGAAGGTGACGGATTATATGGAATTGGCGGAAATGACTGGCAGAATCCGAGACCTGGGAGAAGAGTTGGTGGAAGAAGACTGGAAGAAATTTAAAGACTATCTTCAGAAATACTGTAAAATTAATGAATGTTAAAATGATGTTGGATTGAAAATAAGTGGCATTAGCAACAAAGTTAATAAGAATATGCAAAAATGAATTGATAAATGGATGAAAATATAGAGTTATAATATGTTAAGTTACAGAGTTAAGATAAACGAAAGAGGGTAAGGATTTGCTGATTTGATTATCTAAATGGGAATACAAAAAGGGGAGGTGTGAGGAGGCCAAGGAAATAAGCTAATGAGTTCAAAGTTACAAAAAATGGATTTGTTTTTAATTCTTTTTTTTAGCTATTTGTCTTTTGTATTTTTATTCCTTTTTTTCTTCTTTTTCATGTATTTTTCTATGTTCTCTTTTTTGTATCTTTTTCTTTTTATATGACCTTTTTTCATTTTGTAAACTTATGTTTTTGTAAAACTTCAATAAATATCTTAAAAAAAAAAAAAGTGTCACCACTGAGGGGGGTGACAAAATGCTGGGTGGCACTCACAGCAGAGCCTGCAGGGCCCTGAGCCACGCGTCTCTCCTGGGAGTGACACGGTGGCTTGGGCACCCGCAGGCTCCGTGATGCCCCAAACGGTCCGCCCACCGCCTCCCCCTTAGCTGTAGGGTGGCTGAATGGGAGGAGGCAGGCAGATTCCTCAGAGGTCCCATGGAGTGTCTTGCCCCAACTCGCGCCATGGGCTGCAGGTCCCGCCCCTGGGTGCAGGGCACGTGCACCGCCCCAGGCACCTGATTGGCTTGCTCCGCCGCTGGTTGGGGGTGTCAAATTTTGGCCTCGCTCTACGCGACAAAGCACTGTGCAGCCATGAGTCCATGTCAAAGTGCTCCTGTGGCCCACTTGGTATGAAAAGTTGGGCTGCCCTGAGCTAAATAAAAAGCGGTGACTTTTTTGTTGTTGTTATTGTTGTTGTTTAATCGTTTAGTCATGTCTGACTCTTTGTGACCCCATGGACCAGAGCACGCCAGGCACTCCTGTCTTCCACTGCCTCCCACAGTTTGGTCAAACTCATGCTGGTAGCTTCAAGAACACTGTCCAACCATCTCATCCTCTGTTGTCCCCTTCTCCTTGTGCCCTCCATCTTTCCCAACATCAGGGTCTTTTCCAGGGAGCCTTCTCTTCTCATGAGGTGACCAAAGTATTGGAGCCTCAGTTTCAGGATCTGTCCTTCCAGTGAGCACTCAGGGCTGATTTCCTTCAGAATGGATTGGTTTGATCTTCTTGCAGTCCATGGGACTCTCAAGAGTCTCCTCCAGCACCATAATTCAAAAGCATCAATTCTTCGGCGATCAGCCTTCTTTATGGTCCAGCTCTCCCTTCCATACATCGCTACTGGGAAAACCATAGCTTTAACTATACAGACAGAATCAGTGTGGTTAGAGTGGGAGACCAGGGATCAAATCCCTCACCTAGACATGAAGATCTCTGGTAAATGTAAAATTTTAAACCCCATCAATACAAAAAATAAATAAATGGCAACTGAATATTCATAAAAACTTAACACACCACCAAGGAAGGTACACAATAAAGATAGATCCCTCTTTCAAGACTGACTCCAAGTTAATAGGGGCCCTCGAGTCCAGAGTAAACATGGGTTTCTTGGCTCTTCCCTTCTCAAAGCAGAAACCCATCTTTCTTGTCCCTAGAAATTACCACCAATGCGCTACTGAAAAAGGCACATGTTGTTAAGCTTTCACTATCTTTTGGAATACAAATGCCGTTCAGCTCTCATAATTTTCTCCTTTATATACCTGTAAACCAAGATTTACAGCATCTGACTGGTAGGCTGGAGTCCATGAAAATTTCTGCCATAGCAAAATTGTTGGTCTTTAATGTGTCATAGGGCTTTTTGTTATTTTTAATGGGAATGGAAGAATGGTTGGCACAGAAATTCGCTTTTGAGTACCAGAACTAAATCGGGCTCAATCCTTCTGCACAAAAACCCACTGCAAACCTTTTACATTTCAGCGGTATAATTCTGGACCAGAGAGGGAGTCCTTTTCTCCTTTTCTTTTTGACTTGCTATTCAAACAGCATGTATTTCTTTCAAAGCAATATTAACACAGTTTCTCCACATTTTCTTCCCAGATACTGAGTTCTGTACTTTCAAAACGTACAGAACTTGCAAGAACAAATACTGAATTAAGAGAAAGAGAGAGAGAGAGAGAAATCAACGGTACTTTTAAAATACCCAGAATAACAAACTATCTCCAGTCTAGCACTGTAAGAATCCCTCCTGAAAATTAGTTCTTTTTTTGACAACAATGTAGGTACTGAAACTGAAGACACACTATGAATTAAAATACTGCCAGTTTTCTGAAGTTTTTTTTAAAAAAGAGGTGGTGTTCTTTGGAATCACAGAGTTATAAAAAAAAAAAATTGGATTCTTTTAGAATCTCAACACCTCCTTTACAAATCAGTTTCTTCATGTAGAATTCAAGTCTGAACATTTTCAGGTCAACAGTCCAAAATACAGTTTCTGACCAGCAGGAAGCCACATTGACCAAGAAATAATAAATAACAAGATGAAAGATGAAAAAATCTTTTTTAAATAATTCCAGTGGCACCTTAAAGATCAACTAAATATAAACTTTCAAGGTATGAGCTTTGATGTGTAATACACACTTCGCCAGATACTCTGAAGCCAAGAAATATTGGTGTTGTTTTTAAATGTGTGACGGCTGCTGAAATAAAGGCTTTAGAAGACAGATATGCCCCCATTAGAGGAGATTATGATCCTTATGTTTCCAGTGCAAAACATGTGATGGGCAAGTGAAAGGAAAAGGGAAGAGGGGACAGGGGACAAACTTAGGAGGCAGGCTCTCCAGCTACCTTGGCCAGAGACAAAACAACAGGTAGCTCAAGTCTCACGGCCAACTTCCAACTATACATAGGCATAGTTAGGATGATGCTAAACATCCAGGAAGAGAAGCTTAACTGGTTTCTGAATGTGAAAACAACACAACATTTGGCAAATCCCTTACAAAAATGTTTCCTTAACACCAGCAGTTAATGCAGGAGGTTTTTTTTTATATTTTTTCCTGCACTTCTAAGTCATTTTTTTTTAGAAAAATAACTCAGTGTGACTTAAAAATATCAAGGAAGGAAACTCATCAAGTAGTTAGATGGGATAATAATAATAATAATAATAATAATAATAATAATAATAGAAAATAACATTACAGACAATTATTTTTTAATCTGATTTCTTCCATGGCAATGGGGATTGCTAAACAACACTTCTCAAATTATTTCTGCAAATCCAAGCATTTAAAAAACCAGTGGCAATTGCAGTATTTCCACCCCCATTACACACAAAAAACAAGCAGATAGCAAGACACAGTTGTTGTTTTAAACCACCAGTTATTTGCCCTGCTTGAGAAAAGTGAAAAACAGCCGCGGGCTGTTTATCTCTATTTTTTTAGATCTTTGTGGCTCGAGCCCCCACCCCGCCAGCCTGGACAAAGGAGAGGCATTTACTGCCCTGTAATTTACAACCTTAGGCAAATTTACAGGCAGGTGATGATGCTGGCACCTTAAGACTTTCAAGCAATTCCAGGTCCATTTTATAGGCAGCTGCATGGGAGCCAGAGGCACAGCGGTACTTGCTCACAGACCGTGGCCGCCTCACCCATGAGGCAATGGGAGGCGACCGCCTCAGGCTCCAGAATTCACTGGCACAGCAGATCCCAATGTCAATCTTTCTTGCCCCGCCCCCCTTGTTCCTGATGTAGATCTTCCCTCACCCCTTCTTCCCTGGTGCAGAGGGGGATACAATGTTAGGATTGCTGTAAACAAAAATTGCCCATTTCCTTTATGGGGTACCCAAGAGGCCATATAGAGTCCTTACATAGGTTCCCTATTGGTAGGAGAAAATAACAGAGGCCAACCAGAGAATACTGAGAAGCAAAGCAGCTAGTAAGCCTGATCTTTATTGATCTGTTGCAACAGGGTGCTCCCCTCACCCGCAGGAGAGAGGAGGAACCCAGAAAAATGGTGCGCAAGACCTTATGTAGACTTTTGAAATTGCCACCATGTAGATCAAGACCACCCCCAGAAAACATCATACATACATCACAGAAGGGGTGTAACCTAAGACCACCCCCCAGATACATCCTATCTACATCACAGAAAAGGCGGTCTAAAACAGAAATTTGAATGTTGCTTTTCTCCTGTCCTTGTTTATCTCCTGTCTGGCAGGTTACTTGATTGGATACCCTGCTTTCTTGATGGGATTACCTGGAGAGCCTGGCCAGTCTTTTGTAATGATAAATGCGGTACTTAGTTCCTGGGCCATGTCACAGGCTCACACCCTGTTCATATCTTAAATGTGCCCTTAAGATTTGTGAAGAAAGAGACAATGGGGAGGTTTCCCACTTTGACCTTGCAGAGATATCATTTGCTCAGTTTGGGAATCAAAATGGTTTCAAGTCGGTCTTCCTGTGCTGATCTATGTACGTGCCTGGTTGGTACACTTATGAACATTACCATTAACATTATCTAAGACATCAAAATTCATCACAGGATCCACCTCAGGTGCCAAGATGTCTTGTTACAGGCTCACCACATTGGGGGGCTCCTGGAAGGCAGGAGGACAGTTGGCACACCCTGCTGAGGGCAAAGGTTGTCAACCTGTGCCCTATGTTGCCTACTGTTGGAGTGTCAAGGTAACGCTCCGCTTTGCGAAGGCAAACCTCGCACCAGACGTGCAACTGTATGTCAAGGAGCATTATGCCTGCTTTCCTTGACCTTTTGCCTTCTTGGCTAGAATACAGGGTTTCCCCCCTGACCTTTTGTCCTTTCACAATTAGTTTGCTTAGACATATCGCTTGGCTGGAGCATGACGGGGGACACAGACGTAATCAAGTATCTGGGGGAACATCTGAGGGAAACACCTGCTGACACGTGTATTTGCTAACGCTGGAAATGTGCTTAGATGGAAATACGTTAAGTTCAGGGTGATTTCACTACTGTTTCCAATTGTTGACCTGCTAATAAAAGGAGCCTCTGCAGAGCTAGCTGGCAGCTTGCTTGGAGCATGCTTGCTTGCTTGCTTCTGCACAGCTCACCTGCATTACCAACTCCCATGCTGTCCTCCGTTATTTCTACATTGGAGCCCAGCATGCATTTCGATCTGAGGACCCATAGGAACAGGAGAAGGCTGTTATAAACAAAAACTACTCCCTTTCCCTTATGCGGTATGTTGTAAACAAAAATCTGCCCTTTTCCCCTTATGGGGTATCCAAGAGCCCATATAGAATCCTTACGTAGGTTCCCTATTGGTAGGAGAAAATAAAACAGAAATTTGAATGTTGTTTTTCCTGTTTGCCAGGTTATCTAATTGCCTTTCCTGGTTGTCTTTCCTGATAGTCTGTCACCCATTAAAATGCTGATTACTCAATTCCTGAGACAATGGGAAGGCTCCCTGACCCCCCTCCCCCTTGCATGGAAAACATTTGGTCAGTTTGGGAATCAAAATGGTTTCAGGTCGGTCTTCCTGTGCTGATCTATGTACTTGCTTGGTTGGTACACTTATGAGCATTACCATATATCTAAGACCTCAAAATTCCTATCACAGGTACACAAGAGCCCTTACAGAGTCCTTTGTAGGCTCTCCATTTGTAGGAGAAAATGACAGAGGCCAAACAGAGAATATTGAGAAGCAAAGCAGCTAGTAAGCCTGATCTTTATTAAAGCTGTTGCAACAGGGTGCTCGCCTCACATGCAGGAGAGAGGAAGAGGAGGACCCCGAACCGTGCGCCCTTATATAGACTTTTGAACTGCCTACCCTGGAGCCCAAGACCACCCCTCCATACGTCATACATACATCACAGAAGGGGTGTAGCCCAAGACCACCCCCCAGTACATCATATATACATCAGAAAAGGGGCGGACTACAACAGAAATCTGAGTGCGTTGTTTTTATCCTGTCTGCCAGGTTACCTGATTGGATTACCTGGGCATCCTGGCCACTCTTTTGTTATGATAACTGCTCAATTCCTGAATCCAGGTCACAGGCTCCTCCTATTCATATCTTAAATGTGCCCTTAAGACAGGATTTGTGAGCAAAGAGACAGTGGGGAGGCTCCTCATTTCCTTCGACCTTGCAGAGAAATATTTGAGGTCAATTTGGGGAGAGACGGAATGGTTTCTGGAGTTTTTTCTGTGGGGTTTATACATTTATGTATGTGCTTGCTTGGTACATTTATGAACATTAATTTTTTATATATAGGACCTTAAAATTTTTATAACAAGGCAGTGCATATATATAAGCAATCGGGTTCCGCCACACCAATATAGGAAACCTGTGGGGTTCAGGTGATGTTTTGCACTTGTACTGCTTAATGCCACCTATGATCTCTCCCTAAAATAGGCGTTTTGAATTCCAAAAAGAGCAGATCCACATACAGAGCCCAGAACTCCTTCGTGCTGCAACCACTCTTAGGTTATTCAAAATCCTTTATCAAAACCCACGACAGAATGTGGTTCGATCCCTTAATGCTCCCCCCACAAGCAAAAAATGATTCCAATGCACACAACTGGCTGTAATTGCTCCCTTTCATACAGCCTTGTCTTTGAATTCCCCATTCCTTCTCTCTTGGTTACCCTCTGACTTCTCCCACTGCTGAAATTTACATTGCAAATTCCTCATGGGCAGGGACCTGCCATTTCCCCTTATATTAGGAAAGTGTCCTTGCCGGAGGCCATATATGTCCCCCTCGCAGCACAAATAGGCACACAAATCTTCCAGACTATGCACCTGTATTTTCATAGGCAGTACAGTTCTATCCAGAACAGGCCACCTGGCTTATTCCTGGACTTGGGAACCACCTCCATCTTGTTCAGGTCCAGTTTCAACTTCTTGGCTCTTGTCCAGCCCACCACTGCATCCCGGAAGTACACACTCATGGGCTGCCTCTTTGCATATGAACCTGCCCTCACCTTTAAAACTAGCAGGGGTGGAAGTTAGATAAACTGTTCTCGCAGTTACTCATTTCTTAAATTCACATTTCTACTGCAATTTGATTTTTTTTAAAAAAACAACCTTCAGCATTTCACTGCAAATTTCTCTAATTAACACATTCTTGTTTTGACCATTGCTGTTTTAATTAGTAGTATGTTGTGCTTTTAAATTTTTTAACAGCCCTGTGATCCTTAGATGGCGATATAGAAATTTAATTATATATATAATTTTTTGCTGGTTGTATTTTCACTAATATGGGTGTTTTATGCACACTTTCCCTTGATATACAAAATTCAGGTACATGTGAATTTTAAAGGATGTTTGGTTCTCACATTTTTCCAGATGACATTGCATTGAGCAAGTGTTATTCCACATTTTCTAGTGCATCTTCCTGTCGCTTTCCTTATCACAAAAAGTCTGATCTTTCGGGAAAGTGGGTTTGTCGTGCAAAAGCTCCAAATCAATGTAATTGTGCAACCTGAGTTTGTCAGTATATGATTGAATCTCACCCCAAATAGGGACAGTCTCTTATCTGTTTGGCACCAGCTGTAGAACCATTTATCTGCCTAGGTTTAATGTGACAGACAGCTTTATCTGTCTTGCTAGGGATTCCTTTGTTGCAGTCTTCTGCTGCAGCGTTGTGTCAATATATACTGCCAGGTAGAGTACATTGCAATCATCAAATCTGGATGCAATCGAGGTATGTGAGACAGTGGTTAGATATGTCTTCTCTAGGAAAAAAAGCACGGCTGGCACACCAGCCAAAACTGCGTGAAGGCACTCTGCAACCGTGCACAGAGAAGCCTTTCCACTTATCCTTGAATTTCCTGAGAGACCTAGGTAGCCATGCTGCAGCAAAAAACATCAAAGTTCTGAGGCATCTTAAAGGCTAATGAATTAAGACTAACAGGTGAAGTGGGTGGAAGTCCACAAAAGCTTGTGGCAGAATAAAATTGGCTAGTGTTTAAGTTGCCATGTGGTTTTTTTTTGTCATTTTGTTCCTGGATTCTCTCTCCTCCTGGATTCAGTCATCTCCCTAAACGGTCTTGGTCCAGTATACCTGAAGGAGCATCTCCACCCCCATCGTTCAGCCTGGACACTGAGGTCCAGCGCCGAGGGCCTTCTGGTGGTTCCCTCCCTGCGAGAAGCCAAGTTACAGGGAACCAGGCAGAGGGCCTTCTCGGTAGTGGCACCAGCCCTGTGGAACACCCTCCCACCAGATGTCAAAGAGAAGAACAACTACCAGATTTTTAGAAGACATCTGAAGGCAGCCCTCTTTAAGGAAGCTTTTAATGTTTAACAGACTACTGTTTTTTAATACTTCGTTGGAAGCCGCCCAAAGTGGCTAGGGAAACCCAGCCAGATGGGCGGGGTATAAATAATAAATTTTATTCTATTCTATTCTCCACTGGATGACAATGAGTTGACGCAATGCTGGCAGAGAGGTAATTTTTCTAATGTGCTCAACCCCATGTTCAGCCACATATTTCATGAGTCTTCCTCCAGCCACTTACTCGCCCCTTAAATCGTCAGAAAACCAAACAACATGGGCTCCGGCAAATGGAAACAAAGGACAGCGTTTAGGAGGGAACATGTCAACGACCTGGATCATTTCCCCCGTTCCAAAGGTGGAGCAGGGCTTTGAAAGGACTGCCATATGGAGCAACCGGAAAACCCATCAGAATGGTCAGGGATTACTCCAGATCCATCAGATTATGTGGGCCCTCCACCGCTGCAGAGTTAAGGAACCCAAGTGAATCTCAACCCTAGCAGGTAGACGTTGTCCATGATAAAGGAGCCATTTCAAACTCACCACAACCAGACGATTGGTTGGCATCCAACTGCCTCAGGAGACAAAAGAGGAGTGCGCCTTTGGGGGTGAAGTCAAGCCATTGGAAAGTGCCTGCCATGGCTGTATGGGACCAATATGGGGAAGATGAAGGCATCCGGTTACGCTCCTGCAGATACACCATGGTGTTTCTTCCTTCTACACTCCTTCAAACGGTCATCCCTCTTCTGGTCACTGCTGTGGATATATGTCTCTGGGCACTGTCAAGGGATTCCTTGACATGGATCCTGAGAGTATACTCATGCGGGATGGAATCCTGGACCGCAGAAGTCTTGTCACTTTTTAATTATGTACTTATTTACGTTGCTGGTAGGCCACGCTTCATGCAACGGGAAGTTCTCAGGTTCTCTACTGCCCATCGACCTGGAGTTTAGCAGAAACATTCTAATACTTGGAGAGCTGTTGCCAAGACAACCAGGAAACTGTTAGCTGGGAGAAGAACTGGAAGGGAGAAGAGATTCAAAATGACTGTTCTCTGTTCCGTATGCTGGTGGCATACTTCTCCCATCATACGGTCTTCAAATAAAAACATCTTGAAGGTCCCAGGCCACAGAGAGGTTAGGCTGGCCTCAACTAGAGCCAGGGCCTTTTCGGCTGTGGCTCCGACCTGGTGGAACACTCTGTCACAAGAGACTAGGGCCCTGCGGGACTTTCCGCAGGGCCTGCAAGACAGAGCTGTTCCGCCAGGCCTTTGGCCAGGGCACAGCCTGACTTCCTCCCTTGGCAATCTTCACGGAGCTCTGGCCCAATGGTGGCCAGTGGCTTGAATTTAATTAATTTTATAATGAATGATTTTAGAGTGTTGTTTGTGCTGTACATTTGTACTGTTTTATTGTTGTTAGCCGCCCTGAGCCCGGCTTCGGCTGGGGAGGGCGGGATATAAATTAAATTTTATTATTATTATTATTATTATTATTATTATTAGTCCCCCTGCAAGCCACATTAAGAGGGTACTGGCCACAACTCAACAGACATACTCCGGCCCTCACCTCAAACAGCAGCAATGGCATACCAGATCCTCCAAGGGCCCCTATTTTCCAGTCCCAGAGTTACAGAAGCTGTCACGGTTTGTGATTTATTATAGGAATTCTAAGGTCTCAAATAGAGAATGAATGCCAATAATTGCACAAGGTAAACACACATACATAAGTATAGGTAAAAGGTAAAGGACCTCTGGACGGTTAAGTCCAGTCAATGGCGACTACAGTGGTACCTTGGGCTAAGAACTTATTTCGTTCTGAAGGTCCGTTCTTAACCTGAAACTGTTCTTAACCTGAGGTACCACTTTAGCTAATGGGGCACCCCGCTGCCGCCACGCCACCGGCATGCAATTTCTGTTCTCATCCTGAGGCAAAGTTCTTAACCCGAGGTACTATTTCTAGGTTAGCGGTGTCTGTAACCTGAAGCATCTGTAACCTGAAGTGTGTGTAACCCGAGGTACCACTGTATGGGGTTGCAGCGCTCATCTTGCTTTTAGGCCAAGGGAGCCGGCGTTTGTCCACAGACAACTTTCCGGGTCATGTGGTCAGCATGACTAAACCACTACTGGCGCACAGAGGACCATGACGAGTGCCAGAGCACACTGAAACACCGTTTACCTTCCTGCTGCAGTGATACCTATTTATCTACTTGCACTGGTGTGCTTTCAAAATGCTAGGTTGGCAGGAGCTGGGACAGAGCCACAGGAGCTCACCCCCATTGCAGGGATTCAAACTGCTGACCTTCCGATCGGCAAGCCCAAGAGGCTCAGTGGTTTAGACCACAGTGCCACCCGCATCCCTATACATAAGTATATAAACCACATGTCTAAAATGGTACAGGAGAGCAATCCAAAAGCCATCTTCTAAAGACTCTCAATAATTCCTCTGCCTTCTTCATCCCCCTAGCCTGAGAACAGGTAGGCAGAGAGCAATCAGGGGAAGTTCCTAAAGGGATTCTTCTCCTATGAGCCTCCTATGTATTCATTGTCATTGTTTGCCCAGATGCTCTGCATTGAGGGATCCTGATTGTTATGTACTGAGTTGAATAGGATCCAAACTGCAGCAGTCTGATTGGTCCTAGAACAATAGGATCCAAAATGCAGCAGTCTGATTGGCCCTAGAACAATAGGATTCAGGATGCAGCAGTCTGATTGGTCCTAGAACAATGCAGCAGTATGATTGGTCAGCAGGAGCCACCCAATCCAGCTCCAGATAGAAGTGGATCCACAACCTGATTGGCCTACAGGAGAATTCCGGAATTAGCCAATCGCGTGCAGCCCATTGTGTAAATAATGTATATAAAGCAGATACCTTGAGGGGACTTCCATTCATTCCTTCTCACCACTATGAGCTGAATAAAGAGCATGAAATCCACTCTCGACTCTGAGTATATTTCACTGATTGTCTTATCAAATGCGAATGTTTTGTGTAAACTATGTCTGGAACTATGTAAAACTTGCTAAATCCTCAGGAATATCATACCTTGGCCTGCCTGAGCCACATTAATCCCACCTTATGTGTGATGTAATTTCTGACTTTTTGTAGAGGGGATGTCCTCCTCCACGTCAAAATGCAAAGAGATGTTTCTTCTTGGTTCTGGGTCTCTCTTGCCTCCTTGCCAGGAGGGGAGGGAACTCTGTTGCAACAGAAAAATAAATATCTGCCTTCCTTTCACTTCATCCTGCCCTCCATCCATTCATCTCTGACCCATCATGGACTTAGAGGACTCAGTCGTTTGGGGAGCTGGGCAGCAAAAGCCAACCACCCCTATTTTTCTGTATCAGATTTGATCCTGGAATGTCCCACTTTTCCTTAGGACATCCCTATTTTCATCAGAGAAATGTTGGAGGGTATGGAATGGGATGTCTCTATTTTAATTGGAGAAATGTTGGAGGGTATGCAGTCCTCTGCAAAACATACAAAACAGCAAAGAGGAAGGTACCCCACCCCCCCGACAATTAAAAATGATTATAATAATAGACCTATAATAACAGACCAGCTGAGACAAGAAAGCTAAGCTGCTCAAATGCAGCTCCGGAACGACTACTAAGCCCACGAGAGAAATAATGTTGCCCTATATTACAGGGCACATGAATTACCAAGATGAAGCGCTTTGAACACTAATAAAACATGTTATATGAGTGCTACATATTAGCACGTGCATGTTCACAGTGCAGGGCAAAATTTGTACTTTTATCTGCTCTGCAGGGACATTTTCACTGCACACATCGAGCCCCTTTTTCCTTGTTGGGGAGTAGGAGCAGCCGAGATGACAGCTGGCGCCCCCCCCCCAAGCCTCCCCTCCCCAAATGCCCCAGATTGATGCGCTTTAATTGATCCTTGCCACACAGCAGGGACCCTGATGCAAATTGCATTCATCAACAAATTGCAGCAATTAAAAGAGGGGTGGGGGATACAGATGCGAGTGAGTTATGATCAAATGGCAGCCGTTTAGCGATAATTAGACCAGGGGGGTGGGGAGCAAGGGCCGGGAAGGAAACGAGTCTATTAAAATAATACTCTTTCTGCTCCAGTATAATTTGGAGCAGGGCTCAGCCCGGGAAATCTGCCTTGGGTGCCAGCATCAGACCTCGTTCGCTGAACAAGAGAGCGGTTATACGGCTTTATTGTTATATTCATTGTGATATTGTTTATGTATTAGATTTTAATGTTAGTTCCCTTGGGCATTTTGATTTATGATAAGGTATAAGCATAAGGGGGAAACACCCCCCACACACATAAACCAAGTTAAGTAATACTGGACAAGAGGGCCTCTGAGCATGTGTGCCTGCCTGCAGGATCTCACCTCAGAAAGGGCTTAGCTTTTGTTTTCAGCGCCAGTCTGAGCTCTAGTCTGGAACAATGCGAAATAATTATAATGAGAACCAGAGTGACTCTGTGCATGTGCAAAGGGGCTCTTTGCTACCGAGAAACTATAACAGGCCCAAAACATACATCTGGGAGTAGGGCAAGAAGCTTCCAGGTCACAATAATTTACTCTCCAATATATATTTAAGTCCCTGAACTTTTCTTTTTCAGAGACAAGGGGCTCCTCCAGAAATTCTTATTGTGTATTCATGATTATTTGTGCCCATTATTGTGTTGGGCCTGTGGTACGTGCTGCCAATGTTTCAGGCTGCTTTGTGTCCAATCAGTGTGCGCCCCATAGCTTTCCTGATGAAATCCAGTAACTTCTCACAAAGGGGACTGCTGGCTGTCCTGCTTTTGTGGCTCAAGAGTCCAAACAGCAGCAATATGGTCTCATTCACATCATCTGATGTGTGGATGGTCCACAGACAGCTTTCTGGGTCATATGGCCAGCAGGACTAAACCACTTCTGGTGCAAAGGAACACCGTGACGGAAACCAGAGCGCACGGAAATGCCGTTTACCTTCCTGCCGGAGGGATACCTATTTATCTACTTGTACTGGTGTGCTTTCAAACTGCTAGGTTGGCAGGAGCTGGGATAGAGCAACGGGAGCTCACCCTGTCGCACGAATTCGAACCACTAACCTTCTGATAAGCAAGCCCAAGAGGCTCAGTGGTTTAGACCACAGCGCCACCCGCGTCTCTGGCTCACTGTTATAGCATCAAGGACACGTTGCAGAATACAGTCATACCTCGGGTTACAGACACTTCAGGTTGCGTTTTTTTAGGTTACGGACCCGCTGAAACCTGGAAGTACTGGAACAGGTTACCTCTGGGTTTTGGGGGGCGCGCATGCGCAGAAGCGCTAAATTGCGCTTTGCACATGTGCAGAAGTGCCGAATCGCATCCCGCGCGTGCACAGATGCACCGCTGCAGGTTGCGAACATGCATCCCGCATGGATCATGTTCTCAACCTGAGCGTCCACTGTAATACAGCTACAAATAACAAGAAAAACCAAAACACTCTGGAGGATCTCTATGTTCTTATGTCTATAGTTTTGACAGAGAGAGGGTGCTGCAAAGAGGATTGTGTGAACAGGTTGCAAGGCTGGGGTTGCCCCCAGACCCACGACAGCAGCTGTCAAGAGTGGCTTGCTCCACTCCTTCCCCACAAGACCCCTTGTGACCCAGGCAGAGTTGGAAGAACCGCAGAAGGAGCAGAGATCTTTGTTTCTGCCCTGTGAGATTAGCTATTAGATGCGCCACCTCGCCAGACAGACAGCTGGGAAGGCATAAGAGGTGGGGGTGAGAGGTGGGGTTGGGGAGGGGGCAGGGAAACGGCTACTATGGCTGATTCCCGGCTGAAAGCAAGTGACACTTCTAATTCAATCCTCCCAAGGAAGAGCTGAGCGGTGGGCCCTGCACCTGCAGCCTTCATGGGAGAAAACCAGGGTATTTTGTTAGAGACAGAGATAGATAATTTATTACAGTCGGAGACCAGCTTATAAAACACACTTGGGGGTATAATCCCAGAAAGAAAACAAACAGTTAAAACAATGTACAACAATAAATTTAAAATTTATAAATGTGATAAGCATATAGACACTTAAAACTTTAAGTTTTTTTTATAAGCTACCGCATAGATATGACCCACAGTCACCCATGGAAACGAGTTTGGGGATTTTCTTCACGAACTAGTTTGAGTCGGGGGATGGTCTGCACCTACAGACCTACAACCCAATCATGTCTCATTAATTAATCTGAATTATGTCAATACATATCATAAAATCCAAATATTTTGCCAAATTTTTGTTGGGGGTACCCATGCTTCGAGCTCAGAAGGGTCCAATCCTCTCATATTTCTCCTGCTTTGATGTTCACAAGTCCCATCTTCCAATCTTCTTGTTGTTATAATTTTTCTTCTTAATAACCGCTGAGTTGTTTCCACAAGCGAGTTGAAGCAAACATTATTATAGTCCTGTGTGGATTTTCACACTGATCCAAAAGTCCTATTCAAGTGGCAGACGCCATTTCAGCAGTTCCGATGAAGATCTGTACACAGAATCTGGCGACCATCCGGGTCCTCTTATGATCTTTGCCTAACAGGAAAAGGTCAATTTTTTGCTTTTCCGGGAGGTCAGCGAGCCTCACCAGTAGGGGATCCATGGTCTTGCTACGTGCCTCTTCATAAAAGGGACATCTAAAGAACAAGTGCTCTGGGCTTCCTATATCCCTCAATGAACAGGTGCAGAGTCTCTGAGCATATGGGACTTTTTAAAAGGCTCTTTCCAGGACCGGCGAGGGCAGAGCCAAGCTTCTGGCGAGTGTAAAGGCCCTTCTAGCATTTTTGGATACGAGAAAGAAGAGATATGCTGCCGGTGCGGCCATATATCTCTTGATTTCTCCAATTTTATAGTCGGGGCACCTTGAGAAGTCCTGTTGTCTCTTGGTGTCTATGATTCTTTGCCTGACCGTAGCTTTTGCCTGGCCAAACCCCAGACTTAGAAGGGCTTGAGGGGCAAAACTCAGTTTCTGAAGGGTGTTCAGAACTGGAACTGGTCGCAGAGGAGCAGTGGGGCTATTTCTCAGGGGAGCAGATTCAATGTCAGCCATTTGTAAATTGATGTTAGGCAGATATAAGCCTCCACTTTCATCATCCCCTTCTAGTCTAACCCATGCGTTTGAAACGCATCTGGGGACTTGTAGGGGAGTTATGTATAGTAAGAAACACTACCAAAGCAAGGATATATAAATCACAGTAAAATAAAACTGTGCAGTGTAAACAGTGCAAAGCTAAGTGTGCGCATTTATGCAGGGGGTACTTTGTTTGGTGCTATTAAATTAATGGGCTTTAATCGGAACTTCCCTGCCAGTATATAACAGGTGCTGATATATCTGGTGTTACAGGCACAGCTGCAGCAATGCTAAACGTGAACTCTTCAATGTTAGTGGTCCTATAGTCCAATGTGGTAAGTCAGAGCTGATGCATTAAGGCAGGGGTCAGCAACCTTTTTCAGCCGTGGGCCGGTCCACCGTCCCTCAGACCTTGTGGGGGGCCCGGACTATATATTGGGGGGGAAATGAACGAATTCCTATGCCCCACACATAACCCAGAGATGCATTTTAAATAAAAGGACACATTCTACTCATGTAAAAACACACTGATTTTCGGACTGTCCATGGGCCGGATTGAGAAGGCGGTTGGGCTGAATCCGGCCCACAGGTCTTAGGTTGCCTACCCCTGCGTTAAGGCAACCTTGTCTTGCTCATTCTTGTGAAAGGGGCTCTAGCCTACTGCTGCCGAATCCTCCCATAACAGGACTGTGGCTGGAATAAGGTGTTCCTCTGTTGTTGTTTTTTACTCTACATCAAGAAAAAGGCGTATTTTATTACTGGAATAAATTATGCAAATATGTCCCTCTTTGCTGATTTTGCATAATTTATCCTTCTTCTGCTAGCTCAGGGCTGTGAGGAGGCTTAAGGAAATACGCTCAACAATGAAATCCAACTCCCACTGGAAGGGGGATTTCCCTTTGGCGTCTGGCCCAGCCTGGCCTGGCCTGTGAGGAGTTTCACACCCATCGCCCAGGCAGGAAGCATTTGCAAATGAAAGCTGGCTTTTCCCCAGGATGTGACACCTTGCTCCTGATAACAAACGTTGCCCCTGCGAGGAGGTGCATCAAACACACAGTCCCTTCCCGAAAGGCGGCTTCATGCATTTTGCCCAGACTTTTGCAACCTTGCCACGGACGACCATATTTTCAGAGTTTCCAGCGCCACTCACAAGAGCTGGAAAGTCCTCGTGCCACGGAGTGTTTTTCAAAGAGCAACCTGCCAAGTCTGCGTTCCGTGCCAAACAGCTGCTGCTTGTTTGCTCCAAGCAAGACATTCAATTTGCCTTGTCAGGCTTTCTTGTCTGCGTCTGATTGGCACCAGGCAGAGCAAGGGCTTGTTTCACAACAACAGGTTGGCACCCCGGGAAGTTGTCTTGAACCAGCCGGGGCAGGCCGCAGTCTCTGAGGAGGCAAGATGTGTGACGCACATTTCCCGTTGCACTCTGGGTCCACTCGGCTTCGGTGCCACAATGTCAATTTGAGAGGTTTAGAGAGCGCTCCTGCTGCGTTAGGGGAGGAAATTTGTGGGGCAAATGAACTACCATGTTAAAAGGGGGGGCAGTTGTGTGTCTTGTGCAGTGGTACCTCGGGTTACATACGCTTCAGGTTACATACGCTTCAGGTTACAGACTCCGCTAACCTAGAAATAGTACCTCGGGTTAAGTACTTTGCTTCAGGTTAAGTACAGAAATCGTGCTCCGGCAGCTGGAGGCCCCATTAGTTAAAGTGGTACTTCAGGTTAAGAACAGTTTCAGGTTAAGAACAGACCTCCAGAACGAATTAAGTTCTTAAACCGAGGTACCACTGTGCATTGGTACCTTGGGTTACAGATGCTTCAGGTTACAGATGCTTCAAGTTACAGAGTCCGCTAACCCAGAAATAGTACAGTGGTACCTCGGGTTAAGAACTTATTTCATTCTGGAGGTCCGTTCTTAACCTGAGACTGTTCTTAACCTGAGGTACCACTTTGGCTTATGGGGCCTCCTGCTGCTGCTGCACCGCCACCGCGCGATTTCTGTTCTCATCCTGAAGCAAAGTTCTTAACCCAAGGTACTATTTCTGCAATCTTTTTCGGCTGTGGGCCGGTCCACCATCCCTCAGACCATGTGGTGGGCCAGACTATATTTTGTGGGGGGAAATGAACAAATTCCTATGCCCCACACATAACCCAGAGATGCATTTTAAATAAAAGGACACATTCTACTCATGTAAAAACACATTGATTCCCGGACCGTCCATGGGCCAGATTTAGAAGGCGATTGGGCTGGATTCGGCCCCCAGGCCTTAGGTTGCCTACCCATGAGCGAAGGTCATCTGAAAGAAAACTCCAAACAGCCTGATCAAGCTGCTATTCTTGGGTTTCTTTCAGGGAAGACAGTTAAGCCCGTTTCCAATCTGTGCATCCCCAGAAATTCCCCTTTATCTTCTCTCAAATTATCCAGTCGCCGGCTGCAATGTTATAATGATCAAAGGAGTGGCAGCATGAAGGCTTGCAAACTTTCTTCCTTCATTTTCCGCTCTGGGGGAAACCCACGGCAGCCGGAGTGAAAACAAAAGCTTTCCTGGAAATGAACCCTGAACAGGAAGACTGGCGTTACGACAACCCCAAAAACTCCTCCAGGGAGAGGGGAACCCAGTTCTCCTTTTTAAGAGGCTATTAATTATGGGAAGCCCTGCTTCAGAGAGGAAGGAACAGGTTTCTATTGTGCCGCAGAACAGATAAGGCTCTTGGCATTGCAATAACATTGCTGGAACGAGTGTGTGCACATGTGTGCGTGTGTTTTCGGTTTTGAAACCTGGGCTCATTGCGTGTTCAGACCCAGAAACCTCCCCCCTAAATAAATTCACACATGACTCAAATTTTGGTTTGGTTTTTGGCAGAATTTAGGCCACAACTTTATTGATTACAGAATGTGACTTTATAGGCTCTGGTTCGACTAGCTTCCTGCCATGCAGGTAGCGCTGACCCAGGGTTCTAGCAGAGGACAGCCAAGGGTGGACACCTAGATAAGCGGAAAGCCGGGCACGGGCTAACTCTGCCGCCCAAATGTCCCCCTGAACTCAGGCACGGGCACAAGCCCCTCTCAGGGGTTGACCAAACCATCGAGTCCTTGGATTCCTTTAATGGAATACCCTTCACATAATAATAATTATAATTAATAATAATAATTTATTATTATTATTATTTACATCCCGCCCTCCCCAGCCGAAGCCGGGCTCAGAGCGGCTAACAACAGTAAAAGTAATACAGCATTCTAAAATCAATTCATTCTAAAATCAATTCAAAATCAAAGTAATGGCAACCATTGGGCTAGAGGTCTGTGAGGATTACCAAAGGAGGGGGTCAGACTGTGCCCTGGCCAAAGGCCTGGTGGAACAGCTCTGTCTTGCAGGCCCTGTGGAAAGATGTCAAGTCCTGCAGGGCCCTAGTCTCTTGTGACAGAGCGTTCCACCAGATCGGGGCCACGGCTGAAAAAGCCCTGGCTCTGTTGCCAAGAATGTTGTTTTTGTTTCAATCATTGCAAATTATGGATAAAATGGACTGTTTCAAGAAGTGGCAGAGAGATATTTCTAGATTTGTCTGGCAGGGCAAGAAGCCCAGAATAAAATTTAAAATATTAACTGATGCAAAAGAAAGAGGTGGATTTGCCCTGCCAGACCTTAAACTTTACTATGAATCAGCTGCATTTTGCTGGCTGAAAGAATGGCTGCTTCTTGAGAACACAGACATTTTGGATTTAGAAGGTTTCAATAATGTATTTGGGTGGCATGCATATTTGTGGTATGATAAGGTTAAAGGTATGATAAGGTTTAAAGCATTTAAAAACCATATTGTCAGGAAAGCATTATTCAATGTTTGGATAAGATATAAAGACTTATTTGAAAATAAAACCCCAAGGTGGTTATCACCAATGGAAGCGAAGGCTCAAAAAAAGCTCAGTATGGAGGCCAAATGGCCGAAATATTGGGAGACTTTGCAACAAGAAGGAGATAAATTGAAATTGCAGAGCTTTGAGAAACTAAAAGATAAAGTGCGAGATTGGCTTCATTATTATCAAATAAGGGAGGCTTACAATTTGGATAAGAAAATTGGCTTCCAGGTGGAAAAATCAAAATTGGAAACAGAACTGTTAGATTCCAAAACTAAGACTTTGTCAAAGATGTATAACCTGCTGTTGAAATGGAACACTCAGGATGAAACGGTAAAATCTGCTATGATAAAATGGGCACAAGATGTCGGACATAACATTATGCTGGCTGACTGGGTACAGTTATGGACCACAGATATGAAATTTACGGCATGTAATGCCTTAAGAGAGAATATTATGAAAATGATATACAGGTGGTACATGACACCAGTCAAGCTGGCAAAAATCTATCATTTGCCCGATAACAAATGTTGGAAATGTAAAGAAACTGAAGGCACATTCTTTCACCTTTGGTGGACGTGCCCAAGGATTAAGACCTTCTGGGAGATGATCTATAATGAAATGAAAAAGGTATTTAAATATACCTTTCTGAAGAAACCAGAGGCCTTTCTCCTGGGCATGGTTGGCCAATTGGTGCCAAAGAAGGATAGAACTTTCTTTATGTATGCTACAACAGCAGCAAGAATACTTATTGCAAAGTGTTGGAAGACACAAGATCTACCCACCCTGGAAGAATGGCAGATGAAGGTGATGGACTATATGGAACTGGCGGAAATGACTGGCAGAATCCGAGACCAGGGAGAAGAGTCGGTGGAAGAAGATTGGAAGAAATTTAAAGACTATTTACAGAAATACTGCAAAATTAATGAATGTTAGATTGATGTCGGAATGAAGTTAAGTGGTTTTAGCAGCAATGTTATAAAGGAGTATGTAAAGATGGATTGTTAACAGGTGAGAATGTAAAGGTATAATATATTAAGATAAAGGATCAAGATAAAAACAAAGAGGGAAAGGATTTGCTGAACTAACTAACTGAATTGGAATACAAAAAAGGGAGGTGTGAGGAGGTCCGGGAAACAAGTAAATGAAAGACAAGACATGGAAAGACTGATTTGTTTTTACTTGTTTTATTTTTCTGTATTTTGTATTCTTTGTTTTTTGTTTTTTCTTCTTCTTTCTTTTTCTTATCTTTGTAATCTTTTTTTGAAACTTTAATAAATATCATTTAAAAAAAAAGAAAAGAAAAGAAAAGAAAAAGCCCTGGCTCTGGTTGAGGCCAGCCTAACTTCCCTGTGGCCCGGGACCTCCAAGATGTTTTTGTTTGAAGACCGTAAGGTCCTCCGTGGGACATACCAGGAGAGGCAGTCCCGTAGATATGAGGGTCCTAAGCCATATAGGGCTTTAAAGGTTAAAACCAGCACCTTAAACCTGATCCTGTACTCCACCGGGAGCCAGTGCAGCTGGTATAGCACTGGGTGAATGTGATCCCGCATAGGGATGGCAAGATGGCTCCCCCATCCCTACCACCTGAACCAGAGCCTATCCGCAACCTTACAAGTTGTGATGATTTGCTACGTGGCAGGCGAAACCCAAATGGCAACAACCAATCAGCCAAGTGGGGAAAATTCCTGCCATGCCCCTGTCCCAAAGACACACGATGGCATAGCAAGGTCAAGCGCAAAGCCCTAAAAATAGGGAGGGGTGGGTGGGTGTTCCAAATGCACGCGCCGAAAGAAGAAGCTCTGGGTCACGTGCATGGGCTTAAATAGGTCCCTCGAACTGTTAGAACTGCGTCCCATTGGCCAAATTGCACCCAGCTTCGAGGGACCTACCAATCGGGTGTTGTGGCTGACCAATAGAACCCACCCACAACACAGGGTGTCGGTTATCCAGGTCTCACTGCAATATGTGCCCTATTTAAGGGAGGACCCGATTTGCAGCATGCATCCCCTGAACCCTAGCACCTTCCCCCCCCCCCCACCCACAGACTGCTTTAAATATTTCCCAGCCCAGAGCACTCGAGGCAAGTGAGGAGCAGAATAAACTTCCTCCCACTGAGTCAGAGTATTGGCTCACCCTGCTCAGTTTCATAGAGCATCTACTTTGTGTGCAAAACTCTCCAACTTCCACCCCCCGCTAAAATTTTGAGGAGCTGATTCCAGTCAGGTGGAAAATTCTGAGCTAGGTCAACTGTTGGTCTGATTTAGCATAAGGCAGTTTCCTATGTTCTCCTAAAATCTGGAACCAATCTAGATTGCAAGCAGCATGTTGGGGGGAAAGCGGGAAGAATTCTGGTTTGAGAAAAACTACATTTTTGCGCTACAAATGAGTAACTGTGTACACTGCTACTAAGCACGTGTGTTTTTACAAATAGCAGCTGGCGGGGGGGGGAAGCAGACCAGGACTGGGACCATGGTGTATTTGTAGGGTTTTTTTATTTAAAAAAAATTCCTTCTCTTCTGTGGTCCTGATGAAAGTGTGTGTGTGTGTGTATGTATATATCACACACATAAAAAACACTAGAATGCCTATATTACGCAAATCCAATTGAAAAACACACATAAATGTAATAGGCTGTATGATAACAACTGCAAAGTTATTTACTAGAAACTACTTCTCAAAAATTAGATACAGCTTCTTATAGTGTCAAAATCAACATCATGACATAATATTTTAAAATGTAGCTTATTCAGTTGACCACCAAGTCCAGTATGTACAAAATACAAATCCTATTTTGTCAGTGCCGGAATACGTTCATTTCTAAATTCTTCATCTTCTCTTGTATTTTTCTGTCTGACTTATTCCTTAGAATAATTTATATCACACACATAGCTGCTGTTTCTCTGAGACGAAAGCTTCCGTTGTGCCAAGCAGTCGGTGTCTCTATTCAGACCGCTACTAATTCTGCCTTCATTTCACCCCAGAGCAGGAGCTTGGTTGGTCTGCTCTTGTGGCTTGATGTTGCCGCGTGGAAAGGAGGAGGTGAAGCTTTTTGCAGCAAGGAGCTTGACATCATCGCCTGTGCATCAGGCTTCTGTCAAAGGCACTGGCTGGCAGAGCGGCCTATTGAGAAGTTGGCAAGCCTAACAAGCACACCCTGAGTCAGGGCTTAGCCACACTTAACCATTTCCCTGCTCTTTCCAGACACAGGTTTCAGGCTTTAAAGCTCTGTGTTCCAGCACTCTTTATCTTTTGCCCTGGAGCTTTCCCTACAAAACCCCTCTCTTTGAAAGCTGAAGTGCAACAAATGGCAATTCAGGGTTTTTTTTGTAGATTGACATTTGCTCCGGTTCAGCTTTAAATACAGTGGTACCTCAGGTTAAGAACTTAATTTGTTCTGGTGGTCCGTTGTTAACCTGAAACTGTTCTTAACCTGAGGTACCACTTTAGCTAATGGGGCCTCCTGCCGCCGCCGCACGATTTCTGTTCTCATCCTGAAGCAAAGTTCTTAACCCGAGGTACTATTTCTGGGTTAGTGGAGTCTGTAACCTGAAGCTTCTGTAACCTGAGGTACCACTGTACAATGGTACCTTGGGTTACATACGCTTCAGGTTACATACGCTTCAGGTTACAGACTCCGCTAACCCAGAAATAGTACCTCGGGTTAAGAACTTTGCTTCAGGATGAGAACAGAAATCGTGCTCCGGTGGCGCGGCGGAAGCAGGAGGCCCCATTAGCTAAAGTGGTGCCTCAGGTTAAGAACAGTTTCAGGTTAAGAACGGACCTCCAGAACGAATTAAGTACTTAACCCGAGGTACCACTGTAGTGGGTTTTGTAGGGAAAGCTCTGGAGCAGAAAAAAGGGGCGCAGGACTGCCTGGAAAGCACAGAAGAAAGGTAAGTGTGGATAAGCCCCTACCTGTGGGATCTGCCAGAAATTCACTGACTTGGGAGCATCAAGGCACCTAGAGAGTGTTTCGCTTCTAAAAAGAGTGTTGCATCAACTGAAACCATCATCTGGGAGTCTTTCCCTCCGGCCTGGAAGGCTTTCATAATAACCTGGACTTGCTTGGGCTGCTGGTGGTTCACAGCAGGGATATTTTTTCCAGCTGGAACTTTCTGGCACCTCTCAGGTGGGTGCCATTGCCATTATGAGAACAAGGGAGGCGTTTGTGGTGAGTCCCGGCACTTCTTTTCCTAGAAAAATAGTACCGGTTCAGAGAATGCCACTCTCACAAATATGGCTTTCTGTACCTCACACACCCCAGGACAGATCCTTGTTGTTATGTACTGAATAGAATAGGATCCAAACTGCAGCAGTCTGATTGGTCCTAGAACAATAGGATCCAAAAGGCAGCAGTCTGATTGGTCCTAGAACAATAGGATTCAGAATGCAGCAGTCTGATTGGTCCTAGAACAATGCAGCAGTATGATTGGTTGGCAGGAACCACCCAATCATGCTCCAGATAGAAGTGAATCCACAACCTGATTGGCTTACAGTAGAATTCCGGAATTAGCCAATCATGTGCAGCCCATTGTGTAAATAATGTATATAAAGCAGATACTTTGAGGGGACATTCATTCATTCCTCCTCACCACTATGAGCTGAATAAAGAGCATGAAATCACTTTGCGACTCTGAGTATATTTCACTTGTCAACACCGATGGCGAGTTTAATGGCTGAGCCATTAATGGCACAGCAAGAGCCTGCCTTTCTGGAGCTTCATGGGTGTGGATTTTCCTCTGCACAACTTGGAGACATCCGATGGTGACACAAACCACACACGCGAAACTGCTACCGGCCTAACCGCCCACTAATAACCACTTGCTGCTGCATTCCTGCCTCATCGTTGCTCACCTTTCCTCCATCTCCGGACAAATGGGTGTGTGTCAGTCTCACTCCTGAAGGCACCCTTACCTGAGCATCTTTGCAACTTGCAGTTTTCATTGTTGTGAGGGGGGGAAAACTGCTCCTTTTCCCTTATGGGGTACCCAAGAGCCCATATAGAGTCCTTTTGTAGGTTCTCTATCGGTGGGAGAAAATAACAGAGACCAACCAGAGAATATTGAGAAGCAAAGCAGCTAGTAAGCCTGATCTTTATTAAAGCTGTTGCAACAGGGTGCTCCCCTCACACACAGGAAGGGGGGGACCCAGGACAAAGGTGTACAAGCCCTTATACAGTGGTACCTTGGGTTACAGATGCTTCAGGTTACAGACCCTTCAGGTTACAGACTCCGCTAACCCAGAAATAGTACCTCGGGTTAAGAACTTTGCTTCAGGATGAGAACAGAAATCGCATGGCGGCAGCGGGAGGCCCCATTAGCTAAAGTGGTGCTTCAGGTTAAGAACAGTTTCAGGTTAAGAATGGACCTCCGGAACAAATTAAGTTCTTAACCCGAGGTACCACTGTATAGACTTTGAAATTGCCCACCCTGTAGCTCAAGACCACCCCCCCAGATACATCATACATACATCAGGGAAGGGGCGGACTACAACAGAAATCTGTGCGTTGTTTTTTCTCCCATCTTCTAGGTTACCTAATTGGATTACCTGGGCATCTTGGTGACTCTTTCGTTATGATAACTACTCAACTCCTGAATCCAGGTCACAGGCTCACACCCTATTCATATCTTAAATGTCCCCTTAAGAGAGGATTTGTGAGCAAAGAGACAATGGGGAGGCTCCTCATTTCCTTCGACCTTGCAGAGAAATATTTGAGGTCAATTTGGAAGGGAGAAGATGGTTTCGGGACTTTTCTGTCGGTTTCAGACATGTGGTTTACATATTTGTATGTGTTTGCTTCGTACATTTATGAACATTTGCTGAGGCTCCAATACTTTGGCCACCTCATGAGAAGAGAAGGTTTTCTGGAAAAGACCTGGATGTTGGGAAAGATGGAGGGCACAAGGAGAAGGGGACGACAGAGGACAAGATGGTTGGACAGTGTTCTTGAAGCAACTAACATGAGTTTCACCAAAATGCGGGAGGCAGTAGAAGACAGGAGTGCCTGGCGTGCTCTGGTCCATGGGGTCACGAAGAGTCAGACATGACTAAACGACAAAACAACAACAACATAATACACACACACACACACACACACACACACACACACATGACCTTAAAATTCTTATAACATAATTCAAGACGCCTCCACCACAGGGCTCTAACTTGGGGATGGAGGACCCTACTTAGTTATTTAAAGGGTGGGGCCTACATGCCTTGATATTGTGATCTTGGGGTCTCCGTATTCAACCTTTGGCCTGTGTTAGGTTAACAGAAAACAAGGCACATATTTATAGCTTTGCATTTCAGTTTGTTTCTCCTTGCATTTACCGTATTTTTTGCTCTATAAGACTCACTTTTTCCCTCCTAAAAAGTAAGGCGAAATGTGTGTGCGTCTTATGGAGAGCATGCAGGCTGCACAGCTATCCCAGAAGCCAGAACAGCAAGAGAGATCACTGCTTTCGCTGCGCAGCGATCCCTCTTGTTGTTCTGGCTTCTGAGATTCAGAATATTTTTTTTCTTGTTTTCCGCCTCCAAAAACTAGGTGCGTCTTATGGTCTGGTGCGTCTTATAGAGCGAAAAATACGGTAATTAAGATTACACCTGCCCGCCCCATGTACGAATAGACTAGTTACTGTATTGTCTTGCCTTTATTCTTGAAGATATACCCCTGCTTTGAGGCGTTTACAGACTGTCTTCCCTTGTATATCATTTACTACAAAGGCATGCCTTAATTATGCATCCTCCACGTACCTGTATTTTAAATTAATATTTTCTTTATTCTGCTTATTAATTCAGTGCAATTCTGTTACAATAGATTTTGGAAACTCGATGACTAAGGGATTTGGCAGCGGAACATCAGGTTACTGGAACGGCATCCAAGCACTGAACCACTTGTATGTCGCAAGTGCACCCTTTATTACCGTGTTTGCAGTTGTTCAAGATAAAATCTGTTTTGGAAAGAGAAGAAATGAGCACTGAACCACTGACATATTACAAGCGAGCTCTTTATTTACTGTGTTCGCTATTGTTTCAAATAAAACTGATTTGGGAAAGAAACTCTTTTGCCATTTTTATGGACGTTAATTATTGTTTATTTGCGGATAGTTGCCTTGGTGAAATTATCTTGCGTCGGTTGCGGTAGTCATTGTATCACCACCCTGTTTTATCACCCCATTATTCCAGCAGGCTCCAGAACACCTCTGAATTTTGGCTGTACATTTAGATCACCCTGTTTCCTGGATCCTTAATGACGGCCTCGGAGTAGCCACCGTTTGCAGTAATGTTTTGGGTGTCCCATAATATCTGTGAGGGTCCACCTTCTTAGAAGAAGGCCTTAGAGTTCCACAGTTACTCCAACTTCATACAGAGCCAAGAGGGTCTCTTTGAATGTTGTAGTTAAGTCAGTTTTCTATATTCAGATCCAAAACATGAGCTTTATCCACAATTGCCCTATGCTCAGTCCTGGAACTGCATTCGGGGAACATGGTGTTACAGCTAAGTAATTTTAGACCCTGGCCATACCGGTCTTGCAGAGTCCAATTGTATTATGTCAGTTGTGAAGCACACCATTAACATTTGACTTCTCTCAAATCCCATCCTTTAACAACAGCTTCTGCATTCCTGGTATGTTAGAACAACGAACAAGCAAGCAAGCAAGCAAGCAAGCAAAACAAAAAACCAGTTCGGCAACCATGATTAAACAAAAAGGAAATACGCTGAGAGCACGTGCAATTTCACATTTTAAACTCACTTGAATTCTTGCGTCACCATGACTACAGGAATAAAATGGGGTGTGCTTCCCCGACACTAAACACATTTATGCAGGAATAAGCACATTATTCTTTGTAGAAAATAATAATGTATTTTTAAAGAGAAAATAAGACAAAACAAGCATCTATAACCATTTATTAGCCTGGCTGCTCATCCGCTGACGTAACTTTTTTAAAAAAGAAAATGTAGGCATAAGAACAAAACGATGTTGCGGTGATGGACATTAGCCCTGATGATATTTGGCTTGTGCTGGGGTGATGCTTGGATATCTTGCTGCTGCCTTCATCACCTGCTACTTTCTAGGTCAGGGCTCAGCAAGGTTTACCTCGCCTGGGCCGGTTCACTCCAGCGGAGATCCCTCAGCGCGTGGGGACTCACCGAGAGGGTGGCTCAGTTTGGGCTGGTTAAATGACCCCCGTGGGCTGCTTGTGGCCCCTGGGCCTTAGGT
Source organism: Podarcis filfolensis (assembly GCF_964270895.1). Taxonomy (NCBI): domain Eukaryota; kingdom Metazoa; phylum Chordata; class Lepidosauria; order Squamata; family Lacertidae; genus Podarcis; species Podarcis filfolensis. The sequence goes on from NC_139615.1 coordinate 43,673,356, forward strand.
TGCCGGCTCCTGTTCTAGGTAGTCCGGGAGGGTCTGGGCTTGGGCTCCGAGGTTTTGCTGGACAGCAGATGCAGAATGTTCTCTGGCAGCTGATGGTCCCTTCCGCTGCAAGATTTGGAATAACATCTCAGCTGTTTCTAATGCTCGGACCAGGACTGGCTACAGCTCTGGTGGCTTCCTAAATTATGTTGGTAAGGCATGGCAGAGGTCTGCTGTGCAGCTGGACTTCTGGAAAAAAAAGGGATCATGTTATGTACTGAAGTTCTCACCCTGGTATCCCCAGCAGAGGGATACTGTAGATAGTTTTCACTCAGGTCCACATATGCAAATAAGGGATTGAAAGTGACGTTCAGTGATTGGATAGTTGCAGAAAGTTGTTACTGTTGCGTTGTACTGGAGCTCTATATAAGCAGGCTGGCTGAACCCTTCAGTTCAGTTCTGTTCTGGCCTGTGAATAAACAAGAGCTGTTTGAAGAATCGCTGTGCCGTCTGATATGTTCACCCACAACTTAACAGATCAGGCTTCGCATTTGGCGGAGGAGAACAAACCTTCTTCCCTGCCCCCATCACCCTTTGCAAGTTTGCAACGCAGACGTTTCCTGTGCAAGCCCTTCCAGGCTCACACTGGGTGGAAGATCTTAACTGCACGCACCCAAAGATGGCCTTAGATATGTGCTCGACATGCTTCGGCTGCAGCACCCGCTGCTCCTGTCAAGGAATTATGCAAGTTTCAACCACACGCACGCCCAGAGAGAAGATGCAAGTCTGATATAAGGAAAGCTGAAGTCTGCCTGCCAATTGCCACCCTCTGAACAGGATGCCCTGCTCTGTTCTCTAATCCAAGATTGTATGTGTGGGCTGGTTGCAATTACCTAGTGAGGTGATCTGGTGCACTCTCTGTTTTTCCTCCTTCCTGCGAGTGGCATTGACATTGCGAGCGGCATTGATAAACCCCCAAGCTAGTCACCGAACAAAACAGTAGGGTGCCGCAGGGTGCCCCTACTAGCATTCTCAGTTTTCCCAATCAAGGCTTCTTACTTTTTCAGCTAGTTTCAGAGCGTCCCTCGCAGTGGTGATGCGGTCATTTGAGACGATGTTGCACTGTTTCTCACTCTATTCCAGGGGTCAGCAAGGTTTACCTCGCCTGGGCTGGTTTACTCCAGTGAAGATCCTTCTGTGGGCCGGATCGGGCGCTTTCTGGCATCTGCGCAGATGTGATTTCCGGCGCCGCAGAAGCAAGTCCCCGTGCCGCCCTGTGCCAGTTTAGCGCAGCGTGGGGGGGGGGGGCTCGCTGAGCAGGCGACTCGGTTCGGCGGTGGCTCGTGGGCTGGTTAAATGACCCCCCTGGGCTGCTTGTGGCCCATGGGCCTGAGGTTGCTTACCCCTCTCTATGCCAAACTTAAAAATGGAAAGCGTAATGCTGGTGGTCAACAAAAGAGGTTTAAAGACTGTCTCAAGGCAAAAAATTGTTTAAAATGTAGTGTAAAGGTAAAGGGACCCCTGACCATTAGGTCCAGTCGGGGTTGCGGCGCTCATCTCCCTTTATTGGCCGAGGGAGCCGGCGTACAGCTTCCGGGTCATGTGGCCAGCATGACTAAGCCGCTTCTGGTGAACCAGAGCAGCGCACGGAAACACTGTTTACCTCCCCGCCGGAGCGGTACCTTTCGAACTGCTAGATTGGCAGGAGCAGGGACTGAGCAACAGGAGCTCGCCCCGTCGCGGGGATTCGAACCGCCGACCTTCTGATCAGCAAGTCCTAGGCTCTGTGGTCTAACCCACAGCACCACCCGCATCCCTACAATGTAGTATAAACACTGACAACTGGGAAACACTTGCCTGCGAACGCTCCAGCGGGAGAACAGCCTTTGCCAAAGGTGTCATGGGCTTTGAAGACGCTTGTACTCAGGACACAAGGGAGAAATGTGCTGAGAGGAAGACACACTTGGCAAACCTTCACCGTGATCAACTCCCGCCCGGAAACCTATGTCCCTGCTGCAGAAGGAGGTGTGGATCCAAAATTGGCCTCCCCAGTCACTTACGGACTCACTGTTAAAACCGTGTTTATGGAACACAATTTTACTCGGCTACGAGTGATCGCCAAAGAAGAAAGAAGTTACCTATCTGCCATGGCTTATTCTACAATGCCGTTTCCCTCTGCCAAGATTCTTCTTGAACAACCATCCCTTGCACTAGCTCTGTCCTTTTATTACCATATTTTCCCATGTATTAGACAAGGTTTTTCACTTAAAAATTGTGTCAAAAAACTGGGGTCGTCCAATAGACAGATAACGGCATGCGGGGGGGGGGGGAGAAGCAGTGTGCCCGCCCACCAGTTGGTGGTGGCGCAAATTCCCCCGATGCTGCTGTGCGTGGAAAATGATCTAGGGAGTGTTTCCCGCGCACAGCTGCGTGGGGGGAGAAACTCAACAACTTTGGGCTATCTCCCCTCATTTTCTTAAAATTGAGTCTCCCAAAATATGGGGGGTCTTATGCATGGGGGCGTCTTATAGACGGAAAAATACAGTATACTTTTTCGTATAGTCTTAGGCACTCAAGTGCGTGTACAGTGGTACCTCGGGTTACATACGCTTCAGGTTACATACGCTTCAGGTTACAGACTCCGCTAACCCAGAAATAGTACCTCGGGTTAAGAACTTTGCTTCAGGATGAGAACAGAAATTGTGCTCCGGCATCATGGCAGCAGCAGGAGGCCCCATTAGCTCAAGTGGTGCTTCAGGTTAAGAACAGTTTCAGGTTAAGAACGGACCTCTGGAACGAATTAAGTACTTAACCCGAGGTACCACTGTATATGCAAAGTCTATTTTTTGTGGCGTATATTAATTTGCTCATGTGTCTATAGGTAGCTAGGTGCATTGGTGTCCTGGTCAGTCAGCAGACGTATGACATGGGCTGTTTAGAAGAAGAGAAGAGTTTGGATTTGATATCCCTCTTTATCACTACCCGAAGGAGTCTCAAAGCGGCCCACATTCTCTTTTCCCTTCTTCCCCCACAACAAACACTCTGTGAGGTGAGTGGGGCTGAGAGACTTCAGAGAAGTGGGACTGGCCCAAGGTCACCCAGCAGCTGCATGTGGAGGAGCGGGGAATCGAACCCAGTTCACCAGATTACGAGACTACCGCTCTTAACCACTACACCACACTGGCTCTCTATTTAGGGGGAATCGGGGTCTTCAGGGTTGGAGCATGCAAATTGCACAGTGCGTGACCCAGAAACGGGGAGTACAAACCAGCCCGTATTATTTCCCCCACCTACACATTTGTCTCTGAAAATGGCAGGCAGCCATCACTTCAGTTGCAGATTCTTGCATAAGGCCCTCAGCCCAAATCTCATCTGTCGTGGCTCAACGATCGGGTCAAAAATAATTATCCCTGTGTTGTAACACTGGACTTAACAGTTTGGTTCAGACTGGATGAGAGAGAGAAGGAAATCGATCTTTGTGTGCGAGCAGATGGGAAAGAAAATCCTTGAATGCCCCAGAATTCCCCTGCCCCTCTCTTGATGTGAGCGGGTTGAAATTTTCTAGTCACAGCTAACAAAGCCAGCAAATTCAGATGAAAGTGTCTAATGCTATCTCTGGCAAATAAATTTATCTCTTCTGCCCAGGGGGAATTCCCCCCCCCCCCAATATCAACATTTGCAATTTGTATAGTACTGGCAACAGTTTTAATCAAACATGCTTTGAGTATGCTATTTTAAAATCGTGGCAGGGGTAGATGGCAATAAATCTGTATTTGTAGCATGGATGTGCTTAAACTTTTAGGTTCACAAATGTGATTATGGGATGGAGCAATTCATCTCTGAGGAGAGTTTCATAGAATCATAGAATTGTAGCGTTGGAAGGGAGCCGCGAAAAGGTGACCAAGAGACAACGTGATAGGGGAAAAACTCATTTGCCCTCTTTAACAGCACTAGAATTTGTGGATAGCCAAAGAAACCGAACATCAGAAGATAGGGTAAAAAAAAATATGGATATACCGTGCTATATTAGAAGCAAAAAAACTTGTTTTGATGAATTGGAAGAGCCGCAAAAAGATTCCATTGAGCACATGGATTGATAATATGGACAGATTACCTACATATGAACGCATTGCATGTCGACGTAAATTAAGAATGGATAAATATGAAGAAATCTGGAATGAATATTTAAGCGATAAGGCGGATAGTGGTGGGAAGTGGGGGGAAGAGAGAGAGGTGGGAAAATATTGTTAAAAAGGTGCAGTCATAAGTATATGTGTATTTAAATCTGAATTGTCAAATTGTGTTATTATTGTTATTATGTTTTTTGTTGTAGTGTCTTTTGCAGTTGTTGTTTGTATCAAAAAAATGATTAAATAAATTTATAATAATAATAATAATAATAATAATAATAATAATAATAATAATAATAGATAGGGCAGGCACAAAAATAGTGCTTCTCTGCACAATGCATAGTCAAACTTTGGAATTAGCTCTCAGAAGAGGCTGTGATTGAAGGACCACACATATCTGCTATTGGGTCCCTGAAGCACAGATTCACACAAAGCGGCAAAACGTCCTTGCAGGTTATTAACGGGATTTTTATTTGAAGTGCATATGCAAAACAAAGGTACAGAGCAATAAGTTTGCAATCTGCACCCCCTAGTCAGGGTGTGCCCCCTTTATATAGATTTGCAGAATAGAATACCACCTGATCTTTTGTAAACCGAAAGTTATAGCAACTTCCTATGTCCTTACATGGGCTTGCCCCCCCCCCTTTCCTTCCTGCACCAGCCTCTCCACACCACGAACCTCAACACGTGTTCAAATGTAAAACATGTGATTTATACTAGTGGCAATAAAACGGGGCTTTGTCTTCCTGCATTACCCTCCTCGCCCCCTTGTCTTCAGTCTCCCCCTGTCTGGGGCCAGAATGAAACATCCATCTAGCCTTGCTCTTATCTCTCACCCGCCTAGGCCTAGACATTCCTGAGTTAGGCCTATTTTCACTGTAACATCTAAGCAACAGAAAAAACCCTGTCCTTCTGGCTGGTGTAGAAAAACCTCCCCTTTGGGGATAAATAGAACAATATTGTAATATGCCCCTTCACCCCTTCATGATGACCAACTTGGATAGCTTTAAAAGATGTGCCTCCATAGCTGATTGGTGGCACTCTGATTCCGAATACCAGTTGCTGGAAATTGCAGCAGGAGACTGCTCTCACACTCAGTTCCTGCTGGAGAGGTTTCCCACTAGCATCTAGCTGGCCACTGTGAAAGCAGGATGCTGAACTATGTGGGTGACTGGCCTGATTCTTACGTTTTGTTTTAAATACTTACTTATTCAAACGGCTCTTGAAGAAGAGCGCGGCTCACGAGAGCATTTGCCTTTCTGAAGCTCGGTGCGTTTGACTTCCTTGCATCTGAGGCCTAAAATGTTATCAAAACTTACACATAGCTCTTCCCACTCGCGGGAGATAAGGGGGCGAACTTGTGTCTGCCTGGTACCATTTCGGATCGGGGCTCACGTGATTTCCTCTCCTCCCACATAGAAGACTATCAGATCAGGGAGAAGAGTGCCGACAATGCCTTCTCGCATTTTCTGCGTGTTACGGCTGGCATGTTGGTGGGTTTTAACTTTTATTTTGTACTGTAGAGCGTGGGGTCGTTTGAGCCTCCGTCAGCATTCTGGAGGGCTACAACTGAAGTACAGTGGTACCTCGGGTTAAAGACGCTTCAGGTTACAGACGCTTCAGGTTACAGACTCCGCTAACCCAGAAATAGTACCTCGGGTTAAGAACTTTGCTTCAGGATGAGAACAGAAATCGTGTGGCGGCAGCGGGAGGCCCCATTACCTAAAGTGGTACCACAGGTTAAGAACAGTTTCAGGTTAAGAACGGACCTCTGGAACGAATTAAGTTCTTAACCCGAGGTTACAACTGTATATGTTTTAAGAATCCTCTGTAGTTTTTTACTTTGTCATGTCCTAAGTAACTGTGCCATCGAAAAATGTTATCCCATCCCTCTATATCTAACATTCCCATATTTTTTTAACATCATCCAATCTATAATCCAGATCAAGCTTGACGCTTCTTAGTATAATTTGAGATCCGGAACTGTGAAGTCTCCTCTATCCTCGATCTCTGTTAATAATGTAAATTTTATTCACGGTACCACTGTACAGATTTCCAATTTCCTACATAGTTGGGGGGAAACTAAGCCTTTAACCAAAGCTTCTTTCAGGAGAAGCTCCTCCTTTGCTAACACAGCAATAGTCTGGCTAAAGCTGCCTTCATTATAAAAACTGAAAGGGGCCCCAGGAAAGCAAAGATGTGGGTGGGTGAGACACCTGTTTCGAGAACATCCCAGCCCAGGAACTTAATTAAGAAGAAACTACTTTGTGGAGCAAGCCCCCTCTCCTTACAGCTGGAGTCAAGATTGCTGCCTTGCCGAGATGCAGACAGACACCCAGGGGCTGAGCCAGGACTCAGCCACCTGTTTTTCTGCCGTTGGCCTGGAATATGTGAAATAAGTGACCGAGAGAACACAACCAGAGCATGTGCAGAATGCTGTTCTTACTGGCAAGTAGCACTGCAGCGGGCAGAGGAGCTGCTCAGAGATCGGAAGCTGCCATTTCTTCGCAGTACAGTGGTACCTCAGGTTAAGAACTTAATTTATTCTGGAGGTCCGTTCTTAACCCGAAACTGTTCTTAACCTGATGTACCACTTTAGCTAATGGGGCCTCCCGCTGCTGCCGCACAATTTCTGTTCTCATCCTAAAGCAAAGTTCTTAACCCGAGGTACCATTTCTGGGTTAGCGGAGTCTGTAACCTGAAGCGTCTGTAACCTGAGGTACCACTGTACTAGTAGTTTCAAAATCTGGAGCTGACCAGATGAGCCAGGGAGCATGGATTCTGAAATAAACATTGGCACCTTCACACGTGGCCAGTCCCCAAACCTGCTTTCAAAGACAGGGTTTTTATTGTTTGGCTGTGTAAAACAAGTGAGGGCAGCACCTCTGAGTGGAACAGATTGCCTGCGAGGGACTGAGCCTCTGAGAAAGATAATGAGTCAGCACCACTAATCCTGGGAGTGGCGCAGGAGCAGGAGAGGTCGACAGATTTGGAAAGCCCTTATATAACAGCTCCAAAGGCGATTTAAACCCGTTGCCCTCAAATCTCTTACATAAAAGAAGGCATTAGTGTCCAAACACACTCCGAGCAAGGACAGCCTGGCCGCTTATCCTCCAGATTCAGAGTTCAGCTGGCCTGAAGTAATGCAAGGCCGCTGCTACGTGGTCACACAGACCCCTGATCAGCTTGGGAGCTGATGGCATCAGTCTGAAGGGCTTTCTGGTTTAAATCCAGTTTAAACATCAAGCACTATATAGAGTCCTTGAAGTTGCTCATTAACAGCACCTGGCGAACAGGTAGACAGATCGCCCATCTGGTCACATCCCACTTTGGTACAATGCACCGTTTCCATTTAAATTATCAGAATTAATTCTAAGTACAGTGGTACTTCAGGTTACATATGCTTCAGGTTACATACGCTTACAGACTCCGCTAACCCAGAAATAGTACCTCGGGTTAAGAACTTTGCTTCAGGATGAGATCAGAAATCACGCGGCCGCAGTGCACCAGCAGCAGGAGGCCCCATTAGCTAAAGTGGTGCTTCAGGTTAAGAACAGTTTCAGGTTAAGAACGGACCTCCGGAATGAATTAAGTACTTAACCCGAGGTACCACTGTACAGTACACCTATATATCAGCGTAGGGAAATTTTACGCAATCTTGTTCCTTTTCTCAGGATGCATTTTCTTCTCTTTTAGTGATATGTACGTGGCCACACTATGCTCTTAGGGTGTGAAACCAGCGTTGGAAATTCACTAGGCGCATTTTGCACCTGGCTATCGGCCCCTTGTGACCAAGTAACGATGTCCGGGTGCCAGGATTTCGTCGCCTGACGCCTCCACCATCTGGAGGTGCAGGCCTGGGGATCCTTGGACCTCGACTGTTTTCGCACACTTAATCCCAAATCCTTTCTAGCCGTTATATTTTATCTGCCTACCAGCCTTTCTCAACCTGCGGGTCCCCAGATCATGTTGAACTACAACTCCCATCACCCCTAGCTAGCAAGGCCAGAGCTCGGGGATGATGGGAGTTGTAGTCCAACAACATCTGGGGACCCACAGGTTGAGAACCGCTCATTTCAGGAACCAAAAAGTTGTATTGAAAAATACGGCTTTCAAGCTGCCTGGCCCCAAAATGGCAACCAGACATTCCATTTTGGTGCCTGTAACTCTGGTTTAAGGAACCACTTGATGCCTGGCTTATATACCCGAGTTTCTAACACACTGTGAAGCTTTACATTTCCTCGCAAGCGCCTGCTAACTAAACCACAAGGAACATGTGCTGTGGAGGAATATTACCAGTGCCAAGAATCAGACACCAGACCAGGCATTAGAGAGACTTCACTGGGCCCAGCCCAAGAATATCAGAAGCCAGGGCATGAAAACAGACAGAGGTCTATTTGGCGCACAACAGTGACTGTTCTTTCCTAATCTCAACCTCTCCCTTTCGTTCTTTATTAGTTGCTTCATAACACACGTTTCTCTGAGGGACAAAACACATTTGCATCAGGTGGGAGAACGACTTGAAAGTAAGAGGATGCGATTTCTAGGCAAAGCATGAACTCTGGTACCTCTCGTACCGGCTGCTCTCACAATAATTGCTTTGAGCTATGTTTAAATTGCCAACCTAAAACCAGTTCCCAGCCGGTTTGGCTGCTGTGGCTTTTGTCCAGGAAGGTAACAGATGAATTCTCATTTAGTAGGCCAAGGAGTCAGCCGTACCCAAGGGCTTGATCCGAGAAAGGACTTCAGCCACAGGATGTGTTTTGAGTGCCAGAATTTAGTTCTTGAATGTGAAAACACCCAAGAAGGCAGAAGACCAGCAGAGTGACTTTCTCCTCAACTCTGAGTAATCTGAGCTGCTTCTCCTTCCTCTGCCCGGGGCGGATCCAAGGGCAAACCACACATTACATGGCAGTCCTGCAATTTGCTATCCTTTTTAATTTTTTTACTTTTAAGTTTCAAATGCTTTCTTTTGGTGGGGTGGGGTGGGGGAGAGATATATTTGACTGGAGTGGCGCTGTGGGTGCTCGATTGTCCTTCCTGCTGCTAGTGTTTACCCAGTCCAAATTCCTTCCCAACAACTGCTTGCCCCAGTAGGGAAGTTGTGGCACAGGCCTCCCCCATCACAGGGAAAACAGCCGCCTTGATTTTGCGCCAGAAAACATTACAGGTATCCCCAAAACGCACGAACCCCATCATTTTACTTTGGAAGGTCAAGCGGTGTTGATTAAAAGTTCTGTGCATCAGTCGGTAGAGCATGAGACGCTTAATCTCAGAGACATGGGTTTGAGTCCTACAGCGGGCAAAAAGATTCTTGCCTCGCAGGGGGTTGGACTAGATGACCCTTGTAGTCCCTTCCAACAATTCTGTGGTTCTGATTCTATGAAAAGCTCCATTCCAGCACTCTGAACATTCATGGATCCGACACATTTCCTCAGCAGCTCTGTGCAACTGATGTGTTCAAATGTAGGCATTAAATGCGGATGAATTAAGCGTCTTCTCTTGACAATGTCCACAGCTTATTCCCACCCCCCAAAAAACCCAGCCCAAAATTGGAAGTACTTCCAGCTAAAGAGAAAATAGCCATTGGGGGGGGGGGGATTTGTAGGAGAGGATTGGCAAGCATGAGCCCTTTTCACCGATGGATACCAGGACAAAAATAACCGTCTGCCCCTGTGTTCTCATGTCCACAAACGTGGACTTCCTTGCCAAATTCCAGCCAGAACATTAGGATTAGCAGACTCTAGAAACATTGCCCCATTGCATGTCTAGAAACATTGCCCCATTGCATGTCGAAGTAAGCCCTCACTTAATTCCTCCTCATCCACCAACAAAGGAGCAATCTCTTCCCCAATGGGAACATGCAGGGGCCGACATGTAAAATAAGAACTGAAGAAATCTTCACCGTACAAACATGAGCTTGGGGTGCCAGACCGTCCGGAAATCTGGTGTTTTCGCTGAGCATGTTTGCCAGGCTAATAACAGTTGTCCTCTTTTCCAGCAGAGTGTCTGAGCCAGCGCCAAGTTCCCCCCCGCCTCCACCCCACCCCAGAGACACAACAGCTGATACCCAAACATGTTACGGGTTTGATTTTGTTAACGGAGGTTAGACCCACAAGGGGCAAGAACTGCTGGATGCTCTGGTCTGCCTAAATGCTCTAATCTGTGCCCCTAAGCCTAGATATGTGGGGTCTGGGTTAAGAGGAGCAGATGGCAAGAAAAGCACAATACATGCGCATGTCTGGAGCAAAACGCTGCTTTAGAAGCAAAGGAAAATGCAAAAAGGAAAACCAGCGAATGGTTTTCTTTTCTATCATCACCGGACACCTTATTGCACCGACAAGTGTATTGATAAATGTTCAGCTGCAATGTTTGCAACCATTACCTCTGGCTATCTTCAAATGAAGATTTGCATGCTCAGAGACGTCCTTAGTTGAGAAAGCTCCAAACCCTCCATGGAGCTGGAAATTGCTTCTGATCTAAACAAAGCCTGAGCGAACAATGTTGATCTGGGCCTTTATAAGGCTCATGGAAAACTGGGGCGGGGGACACCGTCGGCGCAAAAGCAGATGGAATTTTACAGCGACGCAAAGCCCCTCGCATCAAACGCACCCCTCCCCTCCTCCTCTCCAACGCAGGCAGTCTCTAGCACCAGAAGAGGAAACTGGGAGCACGGCAACCAGTCCTTCATCTCCAAAATGAATAGTACTTAGCCCAGAGCCTCCCTAGAATGAGTGTCCCCATTCCCAGATGCTGAGGAGCTAGCTATGCGTACCTAATGATGATAATCACTAGGACATGTAAAGGAACTCACGAGTCCTCGTCTTTCAGCATAAGCCTGTCTTCACTACCGAGCAGCCACAACTGATGGGGATGTGTCCAGAGATTTGTGGATAGAAAACTAAAGGCCCTGAAAAGCCCTGAGCTCCAGCCTCTTTTCTGCAGAGGTTACAGGGAACCAGGCAGAGGGCCTTCTCGGTGGTGGCGCCCGCCCTGTGGAACGCCCTCCCACCAGATGTCAAAGAGAAAAACAACTACCAGACTTTTAGAAGACATCTGAAGGCAGCCCTGTTTAGGGAAGCTTTTAATGTTTAGTAGGTTATTGTATTTTAATATTCTGTTGGAAGCCGACCAGAGTGGCTGGGGAAACCCAGCCAGATGGGCAGGGTATAAATAATAAATTATTATTATTATTATTATTATTATTATTATTAAGCATTACCTTCCGTTCCAGGAAGGCATGATGTTTACAAATAATCTTTATAAACATCATGCAAGCAGCATTCGAAACTCCCATTGTTCTGGGTGCATTTTGCGACAGGGAATTTCATAAGTGTGAGCAGTTGCTGAGCCTAAGATTTCAGATTGAAACTGCAGTGTGGAAGGAAAGGAGGACTTTTTCTGCCTCCCCACATCCAGCTATTCTCTGAAGACTATAGAAGAGACCCTCTTAAGAATATTAGGGTGGCGGTCAGGGGAAGGACTAGACCATGCGAAAAATGAACATAATATTTTAGCTGCAGTTCATTCATTTCCAGCTTGTATTCTTGTTGTAAGACATTCCGTTGCTGCGCCCATAACCTAGGTTCAAGGTGCCCTTTAGCTCCTCGCTTTCCCACCTCAGTTTCTAACACTGCATGCAAGCAGCTCTGCGTTCTTCCCTTGTTTATCATCTGGTCCATCTCCTTAGCATGCCAAAACCCTCCCTCACCCTTGTGCACAAATGATGACATAAATGCCTCATCCCCAACTCTGAAAAGAATGTTGTTTTTTTTAATAATTTAAGGTTTGTTTTCTACAAAAAACAACAACAGAAAAACGGGGTGGGGAGCCCAGAAAACATTACGCTTTCTTTTTGAAAAGATATAAACAAATAATGTGGTTTGCGCATGACGGACCTCCAACTCTGGAAAATTCCCCCTTTCTCCCCAAACTAGTAGCCTCCTGGGGAATCCAGGGCAGGGCAGGTTGCCAAGGTGCTTTCTTACTGCCCATGGCAGGCATTATCCCTATTATTTATCGTATTTTTTCCTCTATAAGACTCACTTTTTCCCTCCTTAAAAGTAAGGGAAAATGTGTGTGCGTCTTATGGAGCGAATGCAGGCTGCGCAGCTATCCCAGAAGCCAGAACAGCAAAAGGGATCGCTGCTTTCACTGCGCAACGATCCCTCTTGCTGTTCTGGCTTCTGAGATTCAGAATATTTTTTTTCTTGTTTTCTTCCTCCAAAAACTAGGTGCGTCTTGTGGTCTGGTGCGTCTTACAGAGCGAAAAATACGGTATTCAATTTGTATACTACCCACCGCCCGAAGATCACAAGGCGGTTCACAACATAAAAATACAAAAACGAGGGCACAAATGCTCCACAATTCATCAGTCCAAAAAGCAGAGTCACCAAAGAGGAAATTGTCTGATTTGCAACCTTGCATTGCTCCGAAACAATGTCCCTGGGTGGCAAAAAACTGGTCCGGGTGCAAAATATCTGAATCCCCCAGAGATAATCTCACACCCCAGTTTCTCAGCGCTTCTTCTTGCTGGTGCGAAGGGCTTTTTTGCGCTTGAGAATCATTTCGTAGAGTTTTTCCAAGCCTTGCTGAAGGCCCTGTCCGCTGACAGCGCTGCAGCCCTGGATGTGATTCGAGGTGGAGGCGCAGAGTTCGGGCAGACCCAGGAACTTCTCCACCTCGGCTACTGAGAGGGCCTGGACCACATCCTGTTTGTTGGCCAACACCAACATGGGGACGCCCTGGTTTTCCGAGGAGCGGACGATCTTGTGCAACTCCACGCGGGCCTCCTCCAGCCGCTCGGCCTCCGAAGAGTCCACCACAAACACAACGCCATCCGTGCGGCGCATGTAGGATTTCCAGAGGGGGCGCAGCTTCTCCTGGCCGCCCACATCCCACACCTGGAAAGTGATGGCGCGCGAACCGCCCAGCGGCACCCGGATCTTCTCCATGTTGAAGCCCTTCGTGGGTGCGCTCTTGACAAACTCCTGGAACTTCAAGCGGTACAGAAGTGACGTTTTGCCGGCTGCATCCAGCCCAACCACCACCACGTGCAAGGCCTGCAAGTGGGGCATGAATGGGGGCACTGGGGCCAGCTGGTTCCCCATAGTCCTCCGGAGCACAGCCAAACTTTGAAGCGTTGCCGGATGATTTTTCCGCTCACAGCAGTTGTGGAACTGTGGCAACAAGACACAGAGATACAGTTAATGCAAAATGCAAACCCATGCGCACATACTTTGCGTCACTATGGGCAATGCTTGAAGATGAAGCATTTCGGGGGTGGAATTGTTAAAGACATGCTGATCAAATAAACAGGAGAAATTGGAACATTTACTGTTTTTTGTGTGAACTACCTGTAACGCTTTTGAGTCGACTCTTCAGATGCCAAAGTAATCCCTCAGCTAAACATCTCAAATTCCTCGATTCAAGCAACACTTTCACAAACCCTAAAGAAACCTCCTTCGCAGAAAAGCTGAATTCACACAGAGGGCAATCGATCCGGAGAAACTGGTTTTCAGAGAAGCTGAATCGTGCCTATTTGCAGATCCACATTAGCTGGTAACTTTCCTTTCCCTTAGTTTATTTTAAAACATTTACTTGCTACTTTTTCTATATTCGTTTCAAAAATAGTTAACACACTAAAAAAAAACACTGTAAAATAATACATCAACAACAACAACACCACAGCCTGTAACAGCAAGGAACAGCACAATGACAACATCTCTATAAAGGACAAGAGAAAGACACTAAGTTTAAAAGACTAAAAAGTTTTTTGTTGTAGTTTTAAGTAAGAAGTGAGGAAGCTGTAGAGAGGTGTTTTTTGTGTGTGTTTTGAAAACACTGGTGCCACTACAGAGAAGTCTCCGGTGCTCATGTAGCCTCAAAATAAGAAGGAATCTGAAGCAGTGATTTATTATTATTATTAAAAGATTTTAAATGCCGGGGGGGGGGAAGCTATCCTCCCCCCTCAAAGACTTACAGTCTTCCCCCTCAAAACCTTTGGATTACTGGCCAAGGATAGAAGCAGTATTACTTTAAATAGGCACCATGACTGGTGGCAGACAGAGCCTAAAGAGGTCCTTTGGCCAGGATCTGTGCTCCAAAACTCTCCGAACATGGGACTCTATCTCAGGAAGAAGCAGCCTCCCAAAACACAACCCTCTCGAATGCCGCAATATCAACTGAATGTTTACTGAAAGGTATGCACAAAAAAGTGCCGGGCTGAACGCAGTTTCTAAACATGAGATTCAGTCGCGCTCAAGTCAAGTTTGGCTGGAGGTTACATGGGGAAAAGATAATTGCATATATTCTGAGGACTCTTTCATGTTGTCCCTTCTAGACTGGCCTATACCTTGTAAACAGATTTTGGCGCTTGATATGGATGCCCTTGAAGAATATATTTATTATTCCTCCAAGTGTGCAGACCACCCTTTCCGCCAACACAATATCAAGAGTTGCTTCCAACAGCACATAAGAAATGCAATAAGCAAAACAAAAATAAAAAAGTATCCAAACCATCCAATTAATAAAACAGTAACAGAGCGACAACATGAGGCGGATGGGCCAGAACAGGCAAGCTATTAAGTCACCTTATTTCAACTATCCTGTTTAAAAGGGGGGGGGGGGCGAGCAAGGGCAGACGGTGTCGAGTCTGTAGAAAGAGAAGCGGAGAAAAGCCACCCTCCGATTCGGAAAGCCTTTTTTCCCAAGCAAGCGGACGCGCCCGCCCAAATCCTCCAGTCCCGGGAGATTTAAAAAATGCACTCTGTACATGCTCAGAGACACCCTCTCCTACCGAGTTCCGCGACTGCGGCGAAAGCGGGCCGAATTGAGAACCGGGGAGGCCTAGAAGGGATCGCAGAGATTCGCGGGAGAGGGAAATGCACTCTGTACATGCTCAGGGACACCCTCTCCTACCGAGCTCCGCGTCTGCGGCGAAAGCGGGCCGAATTGAGAACCGGGGAGGCCTAGAAGGGATCGCAGATTCCAGAGATCGGGAGAGAGATTACCTTCCATGGGGATTCCGCCGCCGCAGCAACAGCAGCAGCAGCACCTTCGCCGAAAAGCCGTCCGCAGCCCGGGCTCTCCACGCGCCCAGCTCGCCCGCAGATGCCTCTCGCCTCCCGGGGAGAGGAAAGGCGAGGCCAGCCGGGCGGCGTCAGCGCTCCCGAAGCCAACCAGCGCCCGAGATAGGGCTACGGGGAAGGCTTCCTGGAACGGGCCAATCGGGAGCGCGCGCTCGACAGCGCCGCCTCCGCCTCCGCCTCGGAACTGCAAGCGCTTTCTTCTCCAAAGGCGCGCGGTGCGCTCGCTCCCTGGGCACGGAGTTTTGAGCGCGCCAGCTGCGATCCAGGACTTTTCTTTTTTGCAAAAAGGCAGCCGGGCTTGCAGCAATCTGTAGGCATTTTTTTAAAAAAAATTATTATTATTATTTGTTATAGATTAGATTTGCATGCTTCCCTGGTGGCTCACAACACAGAGCGCAAAATGCGTCGTGGATAAAACAAGAACGAGCTCGGTCCGTGGACGCGAGACGCTTAATCTCGGCGTCGAGGGCAAAAAGATCCCCGTGTTGCAGAGGGCTGGACCAGGCCAGATGAGCCTCCCTTCCAGCTCTACGGTTCTGTGCAAAACAAACCACAAACACATTGAAAAGGACATGGGATGTCAACCAGCCAAAGGACACGTTGAGTCCTTGTCGGGCGAGGGAAAGGCTGGATATAAATAAATACACATTTATTGCATGTAGAAAGCAAGGGAGAAGGGACCGTCTCCTTTACAAGCTAGCTTTCTCCGCGCGGGGACATGCAAAGGCAAAATTCTAATTTCCCCCCGGAGCCTGGTTTTCAGTCCTGCAGCTTTGAGATCCAAGAAGTAACAACCACGAGCACGTGGTGTTCTCTCTTCCCCTATTTTTTTGCTTTTTTACGGCGAACGTTCGCGCACAGGATAATTGCAACCAGCAATTTTGCACCGACTTTGGCATTTTGCTTGCAAACTTCCCAGATTCTCCGGGCTTTCGTTTGCTGCTTTTCTGGGTCATCGCTTGCCTGCTCGCTCGCTCGCTCTTTCGGGGCGAGGTCTTGCAAAGAAGCTTTCCCCTGCCTGGGTGCAGCGCCTGGCACGCACCCCGGGGTGCTAAATCACTCGCGCGCTCCCAGGACGCGCCTCCGCCAGGCAAGGACTGGGAGAAGCAGCGCCTGGTTTCTGCCGCCCCCTGGCGGCCAGGTGCGGCAGGTGGGGCGGCGGCGGCGTCTTCCCAGTTGCCCGGGCATCGCGGCATTGTGTGACCCGACGGGCCTCGGCGACGGTGCCACCGCGGCTGCCCGCGGCTGCAGGCGGCCCGGCGGGCAGCACAATGGCGGGCGCCTACCACTGGGAAGCGCGGCGTAGGCAGATGCAGCTGGAGCGCAGATGCTGGCAGATGCAGGTACCTGGGCAAGGGAGACGAGGGGAAACCTCAGGTCCAGGAGAGTCGTTTAAAGGGGGGGACCAGTGGCGTAGCGTGGGGGGTGCAGGGGGGGCCGGCCGCACCGGGCGCAACATCTGGGGTTTGGGCAAATCCACGGGTTAGGGGGCACAAAGCCACGGGTTAGGGGGCGCAAATCCACGGGTTAGGGGGCGCAAATTACTTGCCTTGCCCCGGGTACTGACAACCCACGCTACGCCACTGGGGGACACACAAAAAGTTCCCCACCAAAGGGTGGGAAAATGTGGGGCACAGGAGAGAATATGATGGGAGTCACTGGGCGCTGCATTATCTGGTTGGTTGGTGTTGTTCATCTAGTTGCAGGCATGCCAACTTGAATACAGTGGTTACATACGCTTCAGGTTACAGACGCTTCAGATTACAGACTCCACTAACCCAGAAATAGTACCTCACGTTAAGAACTTTGCTTCAGGATGAGAACAGAATTCGTGCTCCGGTGGCGCGGCAGCAGCCGGAGGCCCCATTAGCTAAAGTGGTGCCTCAGGTTAAGAACAGTTCCAGGTTAAGAACGGACCTCCAGAATGAATTAAGTACGTAACCAGAGGTACCACTGTACAGTGGTACCTCGGGTTCAGAACCTGAACCCGAGGTACCTGTTCTTAACCAGAAACTGTTCTTAACCTGACGTACCACTTTAGCTAATGGGGCCTCCCGCTGCCACCGCACAATTTCTGTTCTCATCCTGAAGCAAAGTTCTTAACCCGAGGTACTATTTTTGGGTTAGCGGAGTCTGTAACCTGAAGCGTCTGTAACCTGAGGTACCACTGTCATTTTTTTTGGGGGGGGGTGGCGACCAGGTATTGTAATAATAATAATAATAATAATAATAATAATAATAATTTATTTATTTATACCCGGGCTTCCCCAGCCACTCTGGGTGGCTTCCAACAAAATATTAAAATACAGTAATGCACCAAACATTAAAAGCTTCCCTAAACAGGGCTGCCTTCAGATGTCTTCTAAAAGTCTGGTAGTTGTTGTTTTCTTTGACATCTGGTGGGAGGGCGTTCCACAGGCGGGGGCCACCACCAAGAAGGCCCTCTGCCTGGTTCCCTGTAACTTGGCTTCTCACAGTGAGGGAACCACCAGAAGGCCCTCGGCGCTGGACCTCAGTGTCCGGGTAGAATGATGGGGGTGGAAACGCTCCTTCAGATGCTCCTTCAGGTAAGCCCAGCCCCACATAATCGATCACAAGAGATGGCACATGCACACCATTTGAATGGCAACTTGGGAAAGCGGCCCCCCTCAAATATTTTAGGAATGTGACGAAGGGACCTTGGCCCCCAGAAGTTGGATTCTGTGTCTAGTCTTCTCTGACCACCAGCAGCTGCCCAAGATCTTCAAGGCTTTCAGCCTCCACAGCCACTTGGTCCTTTCAGTACCTCAAGTACAGCCTCACATATGAACCAGCCCAGACCCTGCAATCACCACCTGAGGCACTTCTTATGTGCCTCCCGCACGAGAGGTCCGGAGGGTGGCAGCATGAGAGCAGGGCCTTTTCTGTGGTGGCTCCCCACTTGTGGGCTGTTCTCCCCAGGAAGGTTTGCATTACATTACATATCTTTAGGCTCCAGGCAAAAGCATTCCTCTTCTCCCAGGCCTTCGGCCAATTTAACGATCTGTGGCCTTTTAAACTGGGGTGGGTATTGTTTTGTTTGTTATTATGTTATGTATTTTTGAGTTTTTATATTGTAAACTGCCCTGTGATCTTGGATGAAGGGCAGTGGATAAATTTAATAAATAACAAAAACAACTAGAGAGGCCAAGGGATTGGCTAGAGGACCTTGTGTCAGGAATTCAGCCTACACTCGAGTAGGACTCTGGCAGAGACACATGCCCAAATGGCATGTCCCCTCCCTCCTGCTCGATCGTTCGAAAGCTTCAAATAATAATAATAATAATAATAATAATATATTATTTATAATTTATACCCCGCCCATCTGGCTGGGCCTCCCCAGCCACTCTGGGCAGCTTCCATAGAAACCAAAAATACAGTAAAATATCACACGTTAAAAACTTCCCTGAACAGGGCTGCCTTAAGATGTCTTCTGAATGTCAGGTAGTTGTTTATCGCTTTGACATCTGCTGGAAGGGCGTTCCACAGGGCGGGCGCCACTACCGAGAAGGCCCTCTGCCTGGTTCCCTGTAGCTTTGCTTCTCGCAATGAGGGAACCGCCAGAAGGCCCTCGGCGCTGGACCTCAGCGTCCGGGCAGAACGATGTGGGTGGAGATGCTCCTTCAGGTATACTGGACCGAGGCTGTTTAGGGCTTTAAAGGTCAGCACCAACACTTTGAATTGTGCTCGGAAACATACTGGGAGCCAATGTAGGTCTTTCAAGACCGGTGTTATATGGTCTCGGCAGCCGCCCCCAGTCACCAGTCTAGCTGCCGCATTCTGGATTAGTTGTAGTTTCTGAGTCACCTTCAAAGGTAGCCTCACGTAGAGTGCATTGCAGTAGTCCAAGCGGGAGATAACCAGAGCATGCACCACTCTGGCGAGACAGTTCGCGGGCAGATAGGGTCTCAGCCTACGTACCAGATGGAGCTGGTAAACAGCTGCCCTGGACACAGATTTGACCTGTGCCTCCATGGACAGCTGTGAGTCCAAAATGACTCCCAGGCTGCGCACCTGGTCCTTCAGGGGCACAGTTACCCCATTCAGGACCAGGGAATCCTCCACACCTGCCCGCCTCCTGTCCCCCAAAAACAGTACTTCTGTCTTGTCAGGATTCAACCTCAATCTGTTAGCCGCCATCCATCCTCCAACCGCCTCCAGACACTCACACAGGACCTTCACCGCCTTCACTGGTTCTGATTTAAAAGAGAGGTAGAGCTGGGTATCATCCGCATACTGATGAACACCCAGCCCAAACCTCCTGATGATCTCTCCCAGCTTTCTTCAGCCCAAACATCACAGTGACTGATGCCAACTGATAGCGGCACACTTAGGGATCTGCAGAGTTTGCGCAACTTGCTCATGACAGACCTCAGCAACTCAGCATTTTGGCTAATCTACTTTATTTACATATAAACACACACGGAGCACTGCAACATGGCTCCCTCTCTCTCTAGCATCAGACAGCAAAGAGAAAAAGAACAAAGGACAATAGTCCCACTTCATGGAACACAGTAACACAAACATCCTGTCTCCGTCACTTCCCACTTTGTGGAGTCAAAACATATACCGTCATGTGAAAGACAAAAATCCCATGACTGCAATCACG
Organism: Podarcis filfolensis; assembly: GCF_964270895.1. Taxonomy (NCBI): domain Eukaryota; kingdom Metazoa; phylum Chordata; class Lepidosauria; order Squamata; family Lacertidae; genus Podarcis; species Podarcis filfolensis. The sequence continues at coordinate 43,693,182 of NC_139615.1, forward strand.
GAGCAGGAATACTAACACCTTGTACATGCATGTGAGGGAAAAGCGGGGAGGCCCATAGCTTGTCTGCAGAGGTTTTTCAGGTCCAATTCTTGAACAGTCTTCAGATCGGGCTGCGAATGACTCTCGTCTGAAACCCAGAAGGGCTGCTGCCAGTCAGTATAGCCTTGGAGCGTGCAAGTGGAGCATAGCAGAAGATGGGAATTGAGGAATAAGGAACTAAATTTGTGGGGTGCAGAAGTCAGAGGGGAAGGGAAGGAGTTCGGAAGGATTGGCAAGGGAAATTATGTCCATATATCAGTAATCGCTGCATAAATGGTGAAGCCACATTCCTGTCAGAACTAAGTCAATATAAAACGTGGAAGCAGATGAGCTACCCTTGGCAGCAGAACAGAAAGCAAGCCTTGTATAGGGAAGCTTTTTAATGTCTAATGTTTTATTATGTTTTTATATATGTTGGAAGCCGCCCAGAGTGGCTGGGGCAACCCAATCAAATGGGCAGGGTACAAATTAATAATAATAATAATAATAATAATAATAAGAAGAAGAAGAAGAAGAAGAAGAAGAAGAAGACAGTTACCCAGGCTGCAAAGGGAGAAATCCAAAGGGATGTTGTAGAAGGGGAAGGAACAGGAAAATGCACATCTGGTCCAGGATGGGCAGGTATTAACCAGGGAAAAGTAACATGGCAGTTTTCACTTTGCGTGTCTGTGGCTGCATGCAGGCGAGAGGCACCTATGGAGGACAGCAGCACGACCATGTTTTGAGGGATATCCAAGCAAAATGCTCAATTCCGCCGCCCTCCAACACCGTGTCTCAGAATCCAGTCTCCCAAGGTAAGGGGAAGGGTGGGAAGCTGTTACAAGAGAAGGGGATGTTCAGAGATGCCTTGTCCATGAACATCACCTACCTAGCCCCTGGACCCAGCCTCTGGAAAGGAATATCTAAGGTATCTCAAACCCTCGGTGAGTTAGGGACTTCCCCTGCATGCAAAGGCAGGCTCTGGCGAATTGAGTGGACAAGACCAGTCGTGGACCCAAGAAGGTGGTTTTTGTACCTGCTGCGGAGGGAAGTGAGGGGCAGGTGAGGCTGACCAACCTGGGAAGGCAGCCTGTCTAAGAGAAGGAAATCTCTCTTTTTTAAAAAAAAATAAAATCCCAATTTTTATAAACATACAACAAACATCAATTCAAAATCCAAAAACTGAGATTACTCTGAATCTCCTGACTTCCCCCTAACCCTTCCATGGGTCCTAATGAAAATAATTACAACTGTGTGTCAATATTTATCCAAATATTTTTTCCTTCTGAATTGTCCATAGTTTCTCTTACTTTACAAATGTGATTGAAATCCTGCCAGTGTTTTAACCTGCTTGCAGTGGTCTCGTATATAAATTATAAACTTTTTCCATTCTTTTTCTTAAAGTTCTTGTCTTTTTGATTTCTGAGCTTCCCAGTTAATTTTGCCATTTTGGCATAGTCTATCATCATGCTGGCCACATGACCCGGAAGTTGTACGCTGGCTCCCTCAGCCAGTAAAGCAAGATGAGCGCCATAACCCCAGAGTCGTCCATGACTGGACCTAACGGTCAGGGGTCCCTTTACCTTTTTATAACAGAAGTAGGAATGTGATTCTTATATTAAAAGGTCCGAAACTCACTTTGCCATGTGGCCTACTGCAGCACACTTCGAATGTGTTTGGGGTGTGTAAATTAGCGCCTTAATTTGGGTACTCTTCTGCCACGGGAAAGAATTAGTCAGTGCCTTCCATCTGATAACCATTCTTCAAAGAATACAGTTCATTCTGCCCGGAATTAACCCCTTATGCCTTTCCTTACTTTGAAACTAACCTGGCTTCCACACAGAGAAGATGAGCTGTTAACAGATCCTCAGCCCCCATTGCAACTGAGCTTGAGCTTTGAAATATTGATGCACTGAAGGCATTGGAAAATCAGGTGTAGGCTAACCTAGCCATGTACCCTCCCTTGAAAGACAGAGGTCAAATTACAAGGGCTTGTCGCGCTAGAAAACAGGCATTCAGTGGGACTTGCGCAAGCAAGTGTGCCCAAGATTGCAGCATGGGCGGTCTCCACAGGTCCGGCTACGATTTCAACATGATTCAGGGGATGAGGGCGCTCAATCAGGTTCCACTAGAAGCACTGCTTGTGGTTTAGGGATGGCAGCTTCTTCTGCAAATTCATATGTTGCCAAGCGAAACCAACAAAATATCTCGTAAACGAAACAAACTCTTCCTGCAAACATCCGACCTGTCAGAGCTAAAGCGAGATGCCAAAATGGGGTGGGACAGTGGCTCCCAAACTCATTTCCCCACAGAACTTGCTGTACATCTTGGAAGACCAATTACAGATTTTTCTGCCTGTTGTAGCAATTGTAATGCACAATGCCAAATGCTGTATGGTTTTTAATTGTATTGCCAGTGCTGTTTTTCCCAGGGGGGAAAACAAAGTGTGACACTTTAACAACTTCATGGTGAGTATCGGCACCTATTTTTCTAGAAAAAAAGCACTGGGTATTGTTATTGCTTATTTTTATTCATTATGTACTGCTTTTAGCTGTATTACAACTTGAATTTTATGAAATTCAATTTGTAAAAAATTCATAAAATTCAAGTTGTAATACAATACAGTACAATACCAGAAGCAGTAAAAATACAAATAAAATTCAGTACCGCTATTTACCACCTTCCATCTTTAGCCACAAATCCAGACATGCCGTGGACCGTCTGAACGAAGCTTGTGGACCATGGGCATGATACGTTGGTTTGAGAGTAGACTGAGATTAAAAGTGTGCGAGTTGTACCAAACTCATCAGGTGCAGGTACCTTGTGCGAGACGTCCTTAAATCAAGAGTAGAGAGCTTGTGGGCCTCCTGGTGTTGAACTACAGTTCCCGTTAATCCTGACCATTGGTCCTTCTGGGTTCCTTCATGGGAAGTGGAGTCCAAAATCATGAGATCTGCAGGCTCCCCATCACTGCTTTAAATCTCAGAAGGTATTGCAAGACACCTTGCCATTTATAGGTTTCAGGTGCCCAAAGCGCTTCCTGCAGACATTCATAAGATCATAGAACTGTAGAACTGGAAGGGAACCCAAGAGTCATCTATAACAACAACAACAATTTATTATTTATACCCCGCCCATCTGGCTGGGTTTCCCCAGCCACTCTGGGCGGCTTCCAACAAAACATTAAAATACAATAGTCCTTCAGATATTAAAAGCTTCCCTAAACAGGGCTGCCTTCAGATGTCTCCTAAAAGTCTCCTAGTTGTTTTTTCCTTTGATATCTGGTGGGAGGGCATTCCACAGGGTGGGTGCCACTACCGAGAAGGCCCTCTGCCTGGTTGCCTGTAACTTGGCTTCTCGCAGGGAGGGAACTGCCAGAAGGCCCTCTACGCTGGACCTCAGTGTCTGGGCTGAACAATGGGATTGGAGATGCTTCTTCAGGTATCTAGTTAAACTCCCTGCAGTGTTTGGATCCTGCCCACAGCCATCCTTGGGTGGGCTTGAACCACCAACATTTTGTTTAGTAGCCAGATGCACAGACCCATTGCATGGTTCTTTACAACAGCCCTGGGAGGTAGATGTCATCACCTTATGGAATACAGGGAAGCTGATCTGAGTATGCAGTTGCTAGGTCTGTCTTCCTAAGAGAGGCTCAAATTTGGCTGTGATCCAGAATGCCTTCCTTCCACCCTAACCAGCTTGTGGTTGCTCGGTCCTGAGAGATTGGGAGTCTGTGCCATCATAACATGCCTCAGAGCTTGGGCCTTGGCTCCTTTTAAGTTCCTCCAAATGTATACATCTTGGTTTTCCCCTCCTAATTTCTCGCAGGGGTCCAGGCTGACTCTTGCCTGTGCAGAACGGACCACGTGCCGAATCACAGTGGCAAGCTGTTGAAAAGATACTCGGTGAGTCAAAAAGGGAAAAGCGGGGAGTTAGGAATCAGTGGGGACGCGGGTGGCGCTGTGGGTTAAACCACAGAGCCTAGGACTTGCTGATCAGGTCAGCGGTTCGAATCCCCACGACGGGGTGAGCTCCCGTTGCTCAGTCCCTGCTCCTGCCAACCTAGCAGTTCGAAAGCACGTCAGAGTGCAAGTAGATAAATAGGTACCACTCCGGCGGGAAGGTAAACGGCGTTTCTGTGCGCTGCTCTGGTTCGCCAGAAGCGGCTTAGTCATGCTGGCCACATGACCCGGAAGCTGTACGCCGGCTCCCTCGGCCAGTAAAGCGAGATGAGCGCTGCAACCCCAGAGTCGGTCACGACTGGACCTAATGGTCAGGGGTAGCTTTACCTTTTATGAATCAATGACCTCTTGGCTGCAACCTTTGGGCAGGGCAGCCTGTTTTGAGTGCAGCCGGCAGTGAACCTCTCTCTTACTCACATTGTTCTGCTCACTGAGCTTTGTGGTCTTCTCTATGCCTCGAATGGCCATTCTCGTTCTGCTCATTCCCGTCATCGCTCCCCCTTCAGATATCTCCTTCCTAATGGTTTTAACACCGGCATATTAGCAATGAATTCCTCAACTACATAGATTTAAATAAAACATGCACCGGCATTCTACGTAGAATCACTGAGCTGGAAGGGTGCCTGAAGATCATAGGCGATCCAATCTGCAACCTTGGCATTATCGGCACCAATTGAGTTATGTCTGGGTAGAACCGGACAATGAAGTCCTCAAATGTTTTGCCAGAACCAGCCTGTTGGAATGGAGGAGGAAACGTTGTGAAATGTGTGGCTTTGTTGTTGTTGGATTACATCTGATACTGATGGCCTCTCTTTTCTCTTTTAGACTACAGAGTACATACAGCAGTGGTAACAGCTGAGCAGCTGGCAGCAGCAGGGAGAAAAGCTTCCTCTGCAACTTGGACCTGGAAGGAAAAATGGTGTCCATTGTATGTGCTGTAAAAGCACTTTTCCGGGGCAAAACACGGAGTTTAGTGGTTGCACCCATGGGTTCTCCCACCCTCCCTAACCATAAAATGAAAGCTTTCCAGAGTCACATACTGAAACCACACTCCTTTATGCAGAACTGAGCATAACTAAAGTTATTGCAGAGGGTTGGACTAGATGACCCAGGGATCTCTTCTACATTTCTGTTATAATATGGCAGACATAGGCAAACTCCGGCCCTCCAGATGTTTGGGACTACAATTCCCATCATCCCTAGCTAACAGGGCCAGTGGTCACGGGAATGATGATGGGAATTGTAGTCCCAAACATCTGGAGGGCTGGAGTTTGCCTATGCCTGTTCTACCAGTGAAAAAAAGACAGTCACGGAACCGAGAAATAACACAGAACAAAAGAAATTACCGTGAAAATCCCTGAAACGAGAAGTAATTGACTATAGAATAACAAAAATAAAAAATAAACTAGAATTAAACAAAAACTTAACGAGATGCCGACTACAAACTCGTTTCACTGAACTAATCAGTTTCCTCAGAAGGAAATAAAGAAGTTATAAGATTTTAAGTGATATCAAACAAGCGCAAGAGCAGGGCTGGAAATACTTCCTTGAGTTTACAAAAAAGGTATGAAACCTCAATGACAAGTTTTAAACATAGCCCTATTTAAGAGAACTGAGCAGTAGTGATAAGAAATTGAAGTTTTAAAGTATTCAAACAAACTCAAAAAACAGGGCAGAAACTCAAAAAAGTTTTAAACATAACCCTATTTAAGAGAACCAAGCAGTAGCAATAAGTAGTTGAGGTTTGAAGTTTCAAACAAACTCAAAAACTGGGCAGAGACTCAGACAAGTTTTAAACATAGCCGTACTAAGAAATTGAGGTTTTAAGTTTCAAACAGACTCAAAAACGGGGCTGAAGCGCTCCTGACTGCTGATGTTAAAGAATCATCACCAGTCAGGGCTAGGTTTAAAACTTTAAATAGGGTTTTGTTTAAAACTTCTTTGTAAACTCGAGGAAGTCAATTCAAAATCCTTTATTAGGCATAGCACACCACACATTATCAAACAAACATCATATACAGACTGTATAAAATACGGGCTCAGCGAACACAATTTATCCCAGTCCTATTCTTAACTCCAAAAAAAATTTTTTTTTGTAATTTTTTTTGTAAATTTTGTATTTTGTTTGAAACTTGTCATTGAGGCTTTCATACCTTTCTTTAACATCAGCAGCAAGGAGCGCCTTAGCCCTATTTTTGAGTGGTTTTTTATTTTTGTTATTCTATAGTCGATTACTTCCCGTTTCAGGGATTTTCACGGTAATTTCTTTTGTTCTATGCCTGTTCTATGGCTTTCTCAAAAACGTTTGTTCCTCTTGAAACTTTGAGCCGCTGCACAACCTTAAATTGGGGTGGTGCTGGGTTGATCACATTATTCCTAAACCTGCACAGACCACTGCAGCAAGTTGTGGCCAGACAGTTACCCAACACTATCTGAAAGGAAACTAGATTTAAATAGGGGGAAATATCACCGGCAGAAGAAGAGCCAACTGTTCTCCTTCCTTGGGAGGTTTGAAGAAAGGATTAGAGAGGGATCTGGTGGAGACGATTTGGTAGAATGTGGGTGTCGCTGCTTAGGGCAGGAGTTTAGGTCACTTGCATCCACACTAGAGTCCTGCTGTGGTATTGCTTGTTTGTGATCAGCTGGAAGTGAATTTGAAATGCAGGTTCTGCACATTCCTTAAGGTAATGCTAGTAACCCAGTGATACTCATTCCCCATGACAAGGGTTCTTCTGTATTTACTTACAACTAGTTCCCATTTATGAAAGGTTGTCTGCAACATTAATGAAGAGTTTCCTGTTGGCCAGCCCTCCCGTTTTAGTTGCTTCTGGTTGATTGAAGCTGGGGGATTGACAATGGATAGTCCCTCAATTCCCCCAATGTCACTTTTAGTGGCTGGGGGAAACTTTGATGATTGAGTTCCTCATTTTAATCTTAAAAAGAAGTAGTAAAATAGCCTTATTTTGGTGTTAGAAGAATTACCCCACTTTCAGCCACAGGAACAGAAATGGACATTGAGGGCATTACGACACTATTCTTCACTAATCTTGCAGCCTTGATCAACCAGAAGCAATAAAACACGTAAAAGTAAAAGGTAAAGGGACCCCTGACCGTTAGGTCCAGTCGTGACCGAATCTGGGGTTGTGGTGCTCATCTCACTTTACTGGCCAAGGGAGCCGGCGTACAGCTTCCGGGTCATGTGGCCAGCATGACTAAGCCGCTTCTGGCAAACCAGAGCAGCACACGGAAACGCCGTTTACCTTCCCGCCGGAGCGGTACCTATTTATCTACTTGCACTTTGACGTACTTTCGAATTGCTAGGTTGGCAGGAGCAGGGACCGAGCAACAGGAGCTCACCCCCTTGTGGGGATTCGAACCGCCAACCTTCTGATCGGCAAGTCCTAGGCTCTGTGGTTTAACCCACAGCGCCACCCACGTCCCTTTAATAAAACACGTGGGACCTGCAAAAAGGAAACTTTCAATTAAAAGCTTAAGAGCCCCCAAAAGCTTCCTCAGATTTTTGCCACTCCACGTAGGGCAGTGCTGCAGTTGCACATTTTATTGCAAAAGTAAATAGAATCTGTTGCGAATCATGGCTGAAAAAACATACAAACACAGGGTTGCAGAGATTTGCACCTCTGGACTCTCTGTAACATGTAATATAGCAAAAGCCATTTCACAGAAAAGGGCTGGTGTGGAAGGAAGCTTACTTAGGGCACGTACACGTGGCAGTTTAAAGTGGACTCAGGGCATCCCATGTATGCAAACTTCCACACCATCCATATATCATCCTCATTCAAGTAGCTAACCTGTACTTTCCCCTCCAACTAATTTGGATTTCTCCAATCTGGATAGTTTGGTAAAAGAAAACCAGCATAAAATGACTTGCTACTTGAGTGGGGATGCACCAAAGCAACAAGTGTGGGGACTTGCCACACTAAGTGCACTCTTAGGACAAAATGCCCACTTCTGTTTTGCTCATCAGCTGAGCACAGCCCTGGCCATTTCCCCATCAGCTCACAGTAAAGGCTCCAGGGTGTCTACCTCCATCCGTTGCTGCTGAAGGCATGTTTGCAGTATTTATTGTTTTCAAAATGCTCATTCAAAAAACCATGATGTATTAAAATAAAAATTGCCTTTGCAGGCACAGGAGGCAGGTAAGGAAAAGTGGGCGGCGGGGGGACGGGACGGACAGGCTTGCACAAATCACTTTCTCTGTCCTGCCTTAGTGTGTTGTGCTTGTGTGTTAAATGCACAGTTTTATGCTCTTCTCTGAGCTGACTCACAGCGCTCTGTATTGGGAGGGTTTGCAGATCGGGGGCACCAGTACTTCCACCTGCCTGGCCGTTATTAGGCCTCATAAGGTGGTGGGCTGCTGGTTCTCTACCTCAAAAAACACTTTTCAAGGGATGGGAGAGCTGCTATCATGCACAAATCTGGTGGAACAAAAAAACAACTTGTATTTCAAATAACATTAAAATTAAAATCTGGCTCGTTTGCTACGAAACATTGGCTAGGGTGGAAGTTTGTTGTCATGCAATAACAGGCAAAACATTTTCTTTTTTAATTAAAAAAGGTGTGGGGGGACAGGTAAACAAATACCTGCACGCACAACTACAATGGATCTCAGATTTCCAGAACTTACGGGAGTCAGTAAAGTTCCAATTGAAGGGAGGAGACAACACCACACAGCACAGATGCATCCAGTCAAGCTCTGCCCAATGTGGATGGGAAACACAGATTTAAATTTGTGGGCAAAAGTGCGCACAAAAAATGCACACTGAAAAATAAGATCTATGCAAATCACATGCACATTAATGCCCTGGTGCAGGCATAGGCAAACTCGGCCCTCCAGATGTTTTGGGATTACAACTCCCATCATCCCTAGCTAACAGGACTAGTGGTCAGAGATGATGTGAGTTGTAGTCCCAAAACATCTGGAGGGCCAAGTTTGCCTATGCCTGCCCTGGTGTGTACACAGCCTTAAGAGTATTAGACATCTTTCTTCCTCATCTACAAAGTTCTCTTGTGCAATAATTTCAACTCGCCACCAGGCAGCACTGCACACACGCAGCAAAAAAAAAAATCTCCCATCACTATGTGTAAGCAAATAACAACAGCACACCGCCTCCAAAACAATGCACAAGACTATTTATTCTGGAGTACTTTTCTTGAGAATTGTGCAATCTGACAGAGAGAAATGGAGGTCAGCATGATTTTATTATCTCCCCGACTCTGCCCAGAAGAGAGAGGGGTGCATTTAGGAAGACAGGATTTGAACATGGAATAATAGATTTGTGACTTCCAAAACCTTTGTGTACTCTTCCTCCGCCTCCACCACACATTGCAAAGGGCTGATCCAATGGTCAGGAGGAGGCCAGTGGGATGAGAGATGAGTAAACATACAGCCTCATTTAGAAGCAGTGTTTGCCTGTGCAAGTAAAGAGTGCAAAGTCCATAGTTCTCTGCTGCTTAGCGAGGGAAGATTGTTTTGAACAACGACAACCTCAAAGGTAAACTCCAGCCTTCCCATAAAGCACACACTTGGCACTTCTTCAGGCCAGAAAACATTTGTAGAAGATCAATCCAATCTGGCCAGTCGGCATTGGACGCACGCAGCCCAAAGCTATGCAAATTCCAGTGCAAAATCCCAAAGCTCCAGCATGCTTTTCTTGGATTCTATCTTCCACAATCAGACGCATTTCTGCTGGTCTCTCAAGACACATGTTGTCAAACAGCATCACCCAAATCTTATATCCTGATGAGGCTGCCCCTCGTCTTAGCAGCAGAACTAGCAACACTGAATGAAACACCTTTCCCTTCCTGACCCCACAGTTTACAGGAGGGATGAAAACGTTGCTGCTGCTGCGATTTCATTGCAGAGGGCGGAAGATGTGGCAAACAGTTTCTCCTCCGGGAGTTCACAGCAGCTATGGGGAACAGGAGGAGCCGGACATCCCAGGAAGCATGACATTACCTCTGCAGTCCACATACTGGTAGTTTTCAAAGGCCAACTGCTCCGAGTGAGCAAGGTATGAGCAAGTCACAGTACCCCTGGAGAGGGAGAGAAAGACCAGCTCAAAATGTTTGCAAATTGACAGCCGTTATGACTTCCCCAAGTCTAGTTCCCAACGTGACACAACCCACCAAAGACGGACAAAGCCCTGCCCTCCTCTTCACCACCTCCATGTTTCCAACCACAGCTTAATTCAAGTCTAGAGTTCAGGCCCAGGACTGTACAGGATACAGAAATGATTCCAGCCTTTGCCCTTTGGGCTTATAATCTACATTAGATAAGCAGGGAAGAGATGGGAGTCAGATGAAAGAGACCGACAACGACCAGTAAGGACGCAGAAGGGGGAAAGCCAGCCAGCAGTCAACACGAGCAAGCAAGGGGGTGGATAGGTTTGTTCTGAGAAGAGAAGAGTCAGGGATGGGGCTGGCCTTCAAGCTCAACAGGGTCCTCAAACAGTGCTGGATCAAGGGGCAGATTAACTGGGAGGAGCTGCAATTTTATTTCACTTTGGACTGAAAGGCACAGTATAAATACTTTAAAATGAACAAAACGGGGGCCCGATGGCCAAGGGGCTGGAGTGCAGCAAACGGGGTTGTGTTTGTGTCCATTCCACCTTAAAGGGTCAGGCATGATTATTGTGTATCACATGCCTGTTTACTTCCAGTTCTGGCTGGGAACTTCCGTTTTGTATATAGCTTTTGTTCTAGCTGTTTTCCTGGACACGGAAGCAAGCAGTCATGTTTTTCCTTTGTTCTGATCTACGTTGAATAAAGCTATAAATATGCTCTCCTGTCTGCATCTTTCGTTGTGGAGACTCTGCTGAAAGGGTGTGCACGAGTCTTGGAATGTCTCTGAGGCTCGTGTCGTTAATTGACTGATGCTGTTCCACGGGAGACCGGTGATCGTCCGGAGACGACTGGGGGGCCTGCCTGATGCCTCCGTCTCCCTGGCAGTATCCCAACAACAGGTTATGGGCCCAGATTCACGGAGAGTAAGACTGCTGAAGACTGCGAGAGGTATGTGGAAAAGCGAGGCTGTGCATGGTGGGATTGAAAAGAGGGGGAGAAGAACGAATCAGGGTGCCAAGGAGGAGAATGTTAAAAGATTGAAAGCTGGTAGAGCTAGTGCAAGGACTTCTGGGGAAGGGTGACATGATCTTGGGACCGAGAGGGAGAAAGTGGAGCTTAAAAGATGTCATGAATTGACTGGTGGCAGGAAGAAAATGCCCAGCCAGGTGAAGGGGACTGTCATGGGGAAATCTATGCTATTGGCTGGAGGAAAGAACTGAGGATGGAGCAGGAGGCAGGGCAGGAGAGGGAGAGCAGAAACTCGTCAGATTACTGTCAAGGAAATGACGCTTACTGTATGTGCAGGAGAACATTGTGAACTTTTATTTTGGACCACGTGCAAATGTTGCTGAAAGAGAAGGGAAGATAATTAGTTTCCGGCTGCTTATGTGAACGCTTTGCATGCAGAACTTAATGGGGATGGGGTTTTCTGTCTCTTGTCACAAACAGGCCCACAGCTCTGGGGCGGAGCCCCTGTTCTGCATGCTGAATTTCACAGGTCCAGTCCTCAGCAAACAGGTGGTTGGAAAGAAATACTGACACCCCAAAGCTAAATCCACGTGGTATTGATTAGAAATGTGGCAAGAACAATGCAGGAGGCAGCAGTTAAACGTTGCTGGTCTCTGCAGCCACAGCAGACGCCGTGACTCTCCAGTGGTTAGACTTCACCCCTGGAGGCACACTCCATTGTGTCTTGAGACGGGCAGATGCCAACCAACAGTCCTCAGCATCCCCAGTTTAAAAATATATTAGGAAGTAGGAGCTGCTGCCAGTCAGGGCTGGACTGGATGTATTCGCTATAAAGGTAACACAAGTGTGATTGAAGTTCCCCTCGCAATGGTCTGTCGCCAGGTTGACATTAAAAGTCAGTCCCTCAGTTACTGCATAAAGACCACAACTCAAGTTCTGAAGCTGGGATATTTGTTTAATTGAGGAGGACACTCAGCAACACAGACAAGCGATAGATGCATTGTTCTTTGCTGTTCTAATTTTCTGCCTTAGCTCCCCCCTCTCCCATCTGCACTACACAGTTAAAGCAGTGATTCAACAATCAATTTCTCTCTCCAAGGAGCTCTGGGTCTGTGAGGGGAACTGGGGGTCTCTTCGCAACTCTCAACGGCACCTTTAACAAACTAGTTCCCAGGATTCTCTGGGAGAAGCCGTGACTCTTTGAAATAGTATGATATGGCTTTAAATGCATAATGCAGGCGGGATCTTAAGTGTGTCTGTTGTAGCTTCTCTAACAACTATCCTAAGCTCTCTTATTATAGATATACCGTATTTTTCGCTCTATAGGACGCACTTTTTCCCCTCCAAAAATTAAGGGGAAATGTGTGTGCGTCCTATGGAGCGAACGCAGGCTCCTTGGCTTCAGCGACAGCAATGCGAAGCCTCTAAAGCGCAGAGGGAGCGCTCTGGAGGCTACACGTTGCTTTCGCTGAAGCCAGGAGAGCAAGAGGGGTCGGTGCGCACCGACCCCTCTCGCTCTCCAGGCTTCAGGGATAGTCGCCTGAAGCCTCTGGAGCGCACCGGGAACTCGCGCTGCGCTCCGGAGGCTTCGGGTTCCTTTTGCTGAAGCCGGGAGAGCAAGACTCTCCTGGCTTCAGCAGAGAGGGAGAGCTGCGCAACGCCCCTTCAGCCAAGCGAGAGGAGAAATGGAAGGGGCTCCGTTTCTCCTGCCGCTTCGCTGAAGGAGCGCTGAGCAAAGAGGGGGAGAAATTTTTTTTTTCTTGTTCTCCTCCTCTAAAACAAGGTGCGTCCTATGGTCGGGTGCGTCCTATAGAGCGAAAAATACGGTAGATATAGATACCTAAGCATCTACTTAGTCTCACTGTGCCTCTTCCTTCACTGTAACCCACTAAACAGATACTAAGCCATCTGTCTGGATCTTGGGCAGTACTGACAGGCTTCAACTGGCTTAATTTGAAAGTCCATTTTAGCTGTGCTACATTACTGTAATGGGGACACTATGCATTATATAACTCAATAAAAAAATGCTGATATTTCCTTCTAAAATTGAAACATTTAAGAAATTGTAAGTTATTCACACTTAAAAAGCAGTCAATTTGTTCAATGATTTTTTTTAACAAAGGTATCTCCTTGATCCAAAACACCCACCCACCTCACTCACACACGAAAACAAAGATGACCACAGCCAACCACAAACAAACAATCACACCCTAGGCCAACCCCAACCTCTCTCACCACCAAAGGAACACAAGTGAACAACACAAGCACGCTGACACCAAACTCTACATACATTAAGCAGAATAGAAACACCGCTACCCGACCCCACCCCCATCCATCTCCCCTCCCTCCACCCCCCTTTCTTTTTTTCTTTCTTTTTTCTTCTCTCCCTAATGCCTCATCAAATGAAACAGATTTGTAAAAATGTTACATGGAAGAAAAAAATACGAGGCATTACACTTACACTGTAAAACAAGAAAACCCTTAATAAAATATATATATATATATAAAAAGGTATCTCCTTAGGTCTGAAATATATAAGTTTGCCAGCCACAATTGGTTAAAGTCATTATTTTAAAAATTCCATCAATTGACAGTATAACTTGAATTGAGATCCCCCCCCAAGTGAAGGGATAGATTTCACAGACATACTTACTAAGTGTTATTATCCATGATTTTACTCGAGACACTGTAATGCATCTACAAATAAATTAGAAAGAGCGAGTTAATTTGGGCTGCTTGTCTACTGCTTCTCCGTTACACACACGTTAGCATGGTCCTCACCTGAGCCCCATGTAAAGGTCTGATGTCCAGCTGTGTCGTCACAGTGTTTTTCCCAATCACCAGTGCCTTGTGCAAGACTTCGAGAGCAAGCTGAGACACATGCACAGTGTAAAAGTTGTTGTTTGTCACATTCAGCATATTCTAGAGAGAGAAAGACAGGTAGGCAGTATGAGTTATGTGGGATGAGTTGATAAATTTGACATCTTGGTACATGTGTGTCCATCTGTTCCGCAACTGAATATTTATCCCATAATTAGCACCCTGCTGCTGCCCTATCCAAATATATGATGCCATAGAAAAAGTGGAATGCCCAGTCTGTACATTAGATAAACACACAGGGGCAGAGAAGGAGAATACAGCAGGAATTGAGGCCTGGAGCAAAGGGAAGTCTGGATGAAATATGACTAAGGCATGGAGGAGGGCTTTCACAATGGATCCAGAAAGTATTTTGGACACATTGAAAAGGAAGATGCTAAAGATCAGGTGATCCATCTGATTCGGTCTCACCTGTTCCATGAGACCAGGGGTTAGCAAACTTTTTCAGCAGGGGGCTGGTCCACTGTCCCTCAGACCTTGTGGGGGGCCGGACTATATTCTGAAGAGGAAAAGAAAAGAACGAATTCCTATGCCCCACAAATAACCCAGAGGTGCATTTTAAATAAAAGGGCATATTCTACTCATGTAAAACATGCTGATTCCCGGACCGTCCACAGGCCAGATTTAGAAGGCGATTGGGCCGGATCCAGCCCCTGGACCTTAGTTTGCCTACCCATGCGTGAGAACAACATGAACCAGCTCTGCGCAGTACAAAGTTCTGTACAGAACATGGAACTGGCCTTGATATTTGGACTAGATTAAGCCCGGTAGAAGATTCCTGTTAGGTACTACTTGAGACCCTATCCCTGATCCTAAGGAATGACTGGCAGGAGGGAAAGTCAATGACAAGACTAGATCAGAAACAGTTTCAGGTGTAATAAACTTCACTCTTTTTGTATAAACCAATCTGGTGCCCTCTGGCTGTCTTGTACTCATCCAGCACAGATTGATACAAGCAAAAATGGAAATGCCTTTGCCCATAGGACGCTGCTTGCTTCTGCCCACGTCTGTATGGTGTGCCATGTGCTGAGTATAAGGACTAGACCATGGGTAGGCAAACTAAGGCCCGGGGGCCAGATCCAGCCCAATTGCCTTCTAAATCCGGCCCGCGGACGGTCCGGGAATCGGTGTGTTTTTACATGAGTAGAATGTGTCCTTTTATTTAAAATGCATCTCTGGGTAATTTGTGGGGCATAGGAATTTGTTCGTTTTTCTTCTTCAAAATATAGTCCAGCCCCCCCCCCCAAGGTCTGAGGGACAGTGGACCGGCCCCCTGCTGAAAAAGTTTGCTGACCCCTGGTCTAGACAAAAAGGCAGTTTTAATTTTTCTTAATCTCATTTACAACAGGCTCCTTTAGTCACCTGCTCCTTTGTTCCATAGATAAAGCCTTAAATTTGGGGCAAAGTTGAGTCCCACAACCTGCTTTGAACGTCACTTCTCAGCCTTGGAACATGTGCGGTGATAAAGGATGCCTCTTTTCATAGACATAATGGATTTTTCCTCTGCGCACAGCACATTTACAACCAAGTTGCAGAGATCTCTGATCTAGAAGCCCCTCTAACTCAAGAAGATGCATCTTCCAGGCAGCTCTGAGCCCAGGAATTGTATTAAAACAACAACCACCACCCCACAACAACCCACACATTTCATTAATCACAATCTCAATTTAGGAAGAAAAAAGAGAGATTTCATGACATCAATGCAATCCAACCCCC
This sequence comes from Podarcis filfolensis, assembly GCF_964270895.1. Taxonomy (NCBI): domain Eukaryota; kingdom Metazoa; phylum Chordata; class Lepidosauria; order Squamata; family Lacertidae; genus Podarcis; species Podarcis filfolensis. The sequence continues at coordinate 43,708,808 of NC_139615.1, forward strand.
AGGGACTCACAGTCATATTAAGGGTGATGCTGTAAGTAGAATTGTCAAAGGATATAGATGAGAAATTCAGTCCGGCAGGGACCACCGCAATGGAGCGTGGAAACAGGAAATACATCATGAGGCCTGTCATCAGCAGGCAGATGGCCACTGTGAGACATACGTACAGCTTCCTGCAAAAACAGGAGGAAGGCAGATTAGCAGTAGTAGAACCGCCACAAAAGAATCAGATTGCTGGCAGCAAAGTTAGGAAAGAGACGGCGGGAAGAAGGGCAGGGAGCACCATCAACAAAGACACAGTGAACTTACGTTCGCCTGGGCTTGAGCCGCTGGTCTCCGTATGGAATGAGGGCCACCAGCTGCTGTTCTTGCTCTGGAATGGGAATAGAGGAGGAAGGGAGAGAGAGAGAGAAAAAAAAGAGAGAGAATAAGCAAAGGTCTGGAAAACACCCCTCAATGCAGGGGAGCACAGATCTGGTCCAATGAAGAGAACAGTATGTACATCTCGATGCAGAACATTGCATGTAATTTGGGCCATTTCCTTCTTAAGCAAGATGTAGCAGAACTTGTGAAGACATTCGTGTGTCTGTTTTAAAAAAAACCAGCTGTTTTAAGCAGTGGCGTAGCGTGGGTTGTCAGCACCCGGGGCAAGGCAAGTAATTTGCGCCCCCTAACCCGTGGATTTGCGCCCCCTAACCCGTGGATTTGCACCCCCTAACCCTAACCCCCAGATGTTGTGCCCGGTGCGGCCGGCCCCCCTGCACCCCCCACGCTACGCCACTGGTTTTAAGTATGTCTGGATCAGCTGGTTGTACAGGCTGGTGCCTTCAAGAGCTGCTTGTCGGCTTCTGGGAAAGATCTGGCCGGTCACTCTGGGAAACAGGATCCAGCGGGGCTCTTCCTGCATTAGCTTTGGAAGAACCTGGGCAACAGAAGGTCTGGAGCTGAAACTTACCTCGGGGGATCCTCCCGGTGCCCTGGCACGTAGGGCAGGTGACGGAGCCACGGCTGGCAGCGCCAACACAAGGAGCGCAGGACGCCTCTGCAGCATTGCCTCCGTTGATGGTGCCATAGTAGGGTGCTTCATCCTCATCACCCGAACTTTTCTCCCGTAGCGAGTCGCGTTCTCCTTTTTCTTCTTCGGCCTCTTCCTTGCCGCAGAGTTTCCTCAGCCACGAGAGGACTCGGTCCATTGTTCAGGGATGCCGTCTGACAAAGAGACTTTAATAAATGAAGATCTGAGGGACTTGTGCAGGGGTCCATTGTCCCTCAGACCTTGCGGGGGGTTGGACTACATTTTTTGGGGGGGGGGAATGAACGAACTCCTGTGCCCCACAAATAACCCAGAGATGCATTTTAAATCAAAGCACATACTCTACTCATGTAAAAACATCAAGGTGGGTGAGAAGCAGGACTGATAGGGGGTGTGGCCTGGGGAGAATCTCAAGGGCCAGAGAGGAAGGCTTAGAGGGCCACATTTGGCCAATGGACCTGAGGCTCCCCACCCCTAGGGCATAACTCATACCACATTTGCCTCTGGTCAGATACAGCATCCAACAGTCATTAGTCCAAACCCCTGCAATGCAGGAATCTTTTGCCCAACGTGGAGCGTTCCTGTTCAGGGTGCTAGCCAGCCAGCCAGCCAGCCAGCCAACCCTTCCTTCAGGAAACCATAAACTGTAAGAAGTTCAAGCAGGGCTTCCCCAGTCTTCTGCTTTTCTTCTTCAACTGACATTTAACGTTTCATTGCGACTGAGTATGCTCAGTCTTCACATTAGGCTTTTTAAAAACTTTTTTTTTGTAGTTCTGCAAACACTGAGGTTCCCCCTAAAACATGTTAATTCATCCCTCTTGTTTCTCAATTTCTGTCAGCGCTTGCCACCTGAGTTTGCAGCGAGAGGCACTTATTATTTATTGCTATTGTTATTTATGAAATTTGTATACCGCCCTTCATTCATAGATCTCAGAGAATAAAAAACACAAGGTTAAAACACAACATATGTAATAAAAGCACTAACAAAACAAGCCAATAACCAATAGTTGTTTTCAGCAGCAAATTCTGGAGATATGGCTTAAAGACAGCTGGCTTCATGGGCATAGCCAGGATTTTTAAGGGCGCGGGACAGGACTTTGTTGGGGGGCAGAACTGATATGATTGATATTTGTATTGTTTTACTTGATAAGGAGGGGCAGCTGCCCCCTCCCTGCTGCCCCATTGGCTAAACCCTTGGCTGGTTTCTTTCAGCAACTGTGTGAAGGGATAATCAACCTAACTTATTGGAAGGAGCTTGAGGCGGGCACAGTTCTTACCTGGGAGATGGGGAGCCAGAAGCAAGGAAAAATCACTCCCAGAAGTCCCTACTTAGGACAAGTATCAGAGGTAAATACTAGCAGACTCCCAGAACAGGCCCCAGCCAGTGTCAGATGTTTAACATTTCCTCTAAGGAAGTCCTTTCAATGCCACGAATCATATCTAGGGGAGGCAAAGTAGGAATAACTGGGGGAGGAGGAGAAAAGAAAATCAAGTTGCAGGGGGAGAGAAAGGGGAGATATACGGTAAATTTGAGAAATCATTTATCACCAGGTTTCAAACACTGCTGTTGAATTCCCACCTCCCCTCAGAAGAGGAATCGTGGTAGTAAATAGTATGGGAAACAGCCTTACTAGAAAAATTAACCAATAAACTGAAACTGACACGGGGACAAATAGAAGACGACACCTTCACCCCGGTATGGCTCTCCTTTATCACATACACAGCCCAACAAGACAATGACAAAAATCCACCAACAGCATACAAATCAGTATGGCTAACCTGATCCAAAACACCCACCCACCCCACTCAAACATGAAAACAAAGACCACCACAGCCAACCACAAATGAACAACCACACCCTAGGCCAACCCCAACCTCTCTCACCACCAAAGGAACACAAGCGAACAGCAGAGAACCTGCACAAGCAACGCTGACACCAAACCCTACATATAGTAAGTAAAATAGAAACATTGCCACCCGACCCCACCCACACCCATCTGTCCCCTCCACCTCTTTCTCCCTTTTCTTCCTAATGTCTCAACAAATGAAACTGATTTGTAAAAATGTTACATGGGAAAAAAATACAAGAGAGAGACATTGCACACACTTTTGTAAATCAAGAAAATCTTTAATAAAAAGAAGAAGAAGAAGAGGAGGAGGAGGAATCGTGGATTTCTGCTGGGTAGGGTCACATGTGTACTCAAAGAAATAGAGATGAGTTCAACAGGGTAAAAATGGAGAGAGAACATTTTTCCAGCAAGTCCTCCTGCTAACTCAAATTTACCAACAAAATAAATGTATATTCTACCAATTCAAATATTTTACAAACATTCCCAATTGTGGAGGCTACCAGACACACAGTGTTAGAAACTACAAAGTGTTGACTTTTGACTTAGTGAACTATAACTTTTGACTTTAACATTAATTAGCAGTGTTTATCTTTCATAGCTTTTACAAATTCAGATATTAAACTGTTAATCTGATTTTGACCTGGGCTGATTGAGGCATTTGCTTTGAATCAGGTTCAGTGATAACAAGGCTTAGACAAGATAGTTCTGCTCCATAACCTAGCCGACCTGTGGTTTCCTCAGCCTTCTATAAAGAACGAAAAGGAAAAACTGCAGACTCAATATGAGCCACGGCTCACAAAACGTCACAATTCAGAAAAGTATCTCTCAACCTATGCAAAGCTTTCCCCCAGTTCCAAACTTGTGCCTATCTATTCTATTTTAAAACAGTGTGGATTCTCAATACCTCTGCCTAGCTGAGAGCAGGATTTAGCAGCCAGAACAAGTACTGCATATCTGGGATTAGAAAAGGAGAAATTCTAGATAAACAGACTCTTTTTATAAACTGACTACAGGAGAGATTCAGCTCTTTTAAAAGGGGCAGGCTTCGTTCACAAACAAAGGAGACTTATCCCCTTCTTTGTGTTTTAATGGGCTGAGCTGTTCCTTCTATTCAAAAACTCAAGATCACCTAGAAAGGTAACCCAGAAATACAGGTTGCACATACCTCACAGGATGAGCACTGAAAAAGCACCATGAAGGCTTGGGAGTATTGCTGCCAACTCTTCAGTCAACCTCTGTCACTGCGCCTTTAACAAGCAGATTAACAAAACATTAGCAGGTGGTAACACTTCATCCTCAAATTGAGAAGAGTTTTAACTACTGATTTCACTACAATTTAGATTAGCTGCTGTAAATAAAGCCCAGGAGCATCCCAGGCTGATGAAATGGCAACCCTACTTGGAAAGATCAGGGACACAGGTGGCGCTGTGGGTTAAACCACTGAGTCTAGGACTTGCCGATCAGAAGGTCGGCGGTTCGAATCCCTGTGACGGGGTGAGCTCCCGTTGCTCGGTCCCAGCTCCTGTCAACCTAGCAGTTCGAAAGCACGTCAAAGTGCAAGTAGATAAATAGGAACCGCTCCGGCGGGAACGTAAACGGCATTTCCGTGTGCTGTTCTGGTTCGCCAGGAGCGGCTTTGTCATGCTGGCCACATGACCGGGAAGCTGTCTGCGGACAAACGCCGGCTCCCTCGGCCCATAGAGCGAGATGAGCGCTGCAACCCCAGAGTCGGTCACGACTGGACCTAATGGTCAGGGGTCCCTTTACCTTTACTTGGAAAGATATATATATACCAGGCATGTCCAACTGGTTGATCGCGGGACCCATATTAGGAGGTGTGGCACGTTGACGCTTATTTCCTCCCCGGCAAGGAGGGCAAAGAGATGGGCTCATTTGTCTACTGGCTGCTGTAGCGCTGTGTGCTATTGTCAGTGGTGGACAACTCTGGTCAACCCTCCCCCCCCCAAAATGCCAATGGGTAGATCACTGCCTTTCCTATATACTGGGAGTAGATTGCAGTATCTTGGGAGTTGGACGTGCCTGATATAGACCAAAAAGGAGGATGGGAGCTAAACGTGGACAGAAAAGCAAAGAGTGAAGAAGTTTGAAGCTTGTTTGGAAAGATTAAGGAGTTTTGGCTGGCACAAGTAGCTTTAGATGGGGCTGAGATTACCTTCCTGCCTGTAGTAGTATAAAACCATAGAAATGTACAGTGGTACCTCAGGTTAAGAACTTAATTCGTTCTGGAGATCCGTTCTTAACCTGAAACTGTTCTTAACCTGAGATACCACTTTAGCTAATAGGGCCTCCTGCTGCTGCCGCGCCGCAGGAGCACAATTTCTGTTCTCATCCTGAAGCAAAGTTCTCAACCCGAGGTACTATTTTTGGGTTAGCAGAGTCTGTAACCTGAAGCATCTGTAACCCGAAGTACCACTGTAGTTGGAAGGGACTCTAAGGGTCATCTAGTCCAACCCCTGTAATGAAGGAATCTCAACTGGCTGAAGTCCCACTCAGGAGACCAACACCCAAATAAAGGAGGCTGGCTTACTACATTTTGAAATATTGCACAGCACCCTGTAAAAGAGAAGGCCTAGGGCTCCATAACACTAATAATAATAATAATAATAATAATAATAATAATAATAATAATATCCCACCCATCTGACTGGGTTGCCCCAGCCACTCTGTGGGGCTTCCAACATATAAAAAAACATAACAAAACATAACACATTAAAAGGCTTCCCTATGCAGGGCTGCCTTCAGATGTCTTCTAAAAGTTATATAGTTGACATCTGATGGGAGGGAGTTCCACGGGGCGGGCACCACTACCAAGAAGGCCCTCTGCCTGGTTCCCTGTAACCTCACGTCTTGCAATGAGGGAACCACCAGAAGGCCCTCAGATCTGGACCTCAATTGAACGATGGGGGTGGAGACGCTCCTTCGGGTATACTGGGCCGAGGTTGTTTAGGGCTTTAAAGGTCAGTACCAACACTCTGAATTGTGCTCGGAAACGTAAAAAGGTAAAGGTAAAGGACCCCTGACAGTTAAGACCAGTCACAGAAAACTCTGGGATTGCGGTGCTCATCTTGCTTTACAGGCCGAGTAGCCGGCGTTTGTCCGCAGACAGTTTTTCTGGGTCATGTGGCCAGCATGACTAAGCCACTTCTGGCGCAACGGAACACCAAAACCAGAGCAGCACACGGAAACACTGTTTACCTTCCCGCTGGAGCAGTACCTATTTATCTACTTGCATTTTTTTGTGTGCTTTCGAACTGCTAGGTTAACAGGAGCTGGGACCGAGCAACAAGAGCTCATCCCATCACGGGGACCTTCTGATCGGCAAGCGTGAGAGGCTGAGTGGTTTAGACCACAGTGCCACCTGCGTCCCTCTCGGAAACGTCTTTCAAGACTGGTGTTATGTAGTCTTGGCGGCCGCTCCTAGTCACCAGTCTAGCTGCCGCATTCTGCATTACTTGTAGTTTCCGGGTCACCTTTAAAGGTAGCCCCACGTAGAGCGCCTTGCAGTAGTCCATGCGGGAGATAAGCAGAGCATGCACCACTCTGGCGAGACAGTGCGCGGGCAGGTAGGGTCTCAGCCTGCGTACCAGATGAAGCTGGTTGACAGCTGCCCTGGACATAGAATTGACCTGCGCCTCCATGGACAGCTTTGAGCACAAAATGACTCCCAGGCTCATAGCTGTCAACCTTTTCTTTTTTTGCGGGAAATTCCCTTATTCCAGCACCGTTTCCCGCTGCTATACCGGATTGTTAGATATCCTGTAGACTGTCCCCAGGACAGGTGAGGCTGCTGATCCCTTATTTTTGAGGCTGCTGATCCCTTATTTTCAAATCTGAAAGTTGACAGCTATGCCCAGGCTGCGCACCTGGTCCTTCTGGGGCACAGTTGCCCCATTCATGACCATGTAGTCCCTTAACCCCAGAAACAATCCTTCTTTCTTGTCGGGATTCAACCTCAATCTGTGACCTGCCATCCATCCTCCAACCGCATCCAGACAAGCACCTTAACCGCTCCCTGTTTGGTTTCCCAGTTTGCTCAACCAGGCCATGTTTTTGCCAGTGAATAACTTTGCAAAATGGCTATTGTTCCTCCTCCTCCTCCTCGCAAAATGCCACCTTGGGGCCAAGGAAGGCGAGGCTGACATGCGCTTCCCCGGCGAGCCCGACTGTGCTGCAGGGAAGGGGGCTCTTGGGTGCCTGTTTGGGGGTTGGGGATCGGGATCCTTTCCCCAGACCCGCCAGGCAGGCGGTTTCAAGGGTTTAAATTTGACGATCCGGTTGTTGAGGCGCAGAGAAAACGAGAGCCAGAAAGAGGAAATGGCAGGACAGTCGCAGCAAAGAAGAAGAGGAGAAAGCGGCAGCAGGGGAAGGAAGCGAGGGGGCGAGGGGCCGGTGGTCGCACGCGGCCCCTCAGAGGAGACCCAAGGGGGACACCTGCTCACCGCGCCCCGCCTGAGGAGAGCGGCCAGGCTGCTGCAGCGTCCGGCGGACTCCGGAACGAAACGAAAGCGAAAACCGGCGGCGCCTCGCCCTCCTCCGGCCACCAAGAGGGCGACAGCCGAGCGGCTCCGCCCCCGGCGGGCATTTCCCGCCCGAGAAGGGGGCGATGGCGGCGGTCCGCTCTCGGCTTTCCCCTCAGCGACTGATTTTAGCCGGTGCTTAATTTCAAATAGATTGGGGGCGGGGGGGGGGAGCCGAGCTCGGACCCTGCCAGGCTTTCGCCCCGAAAAAAAGCATGGCTAGTTCGGCCACGCCGCTGGCATTTACTCGCGAGTAAGCGTGGGGAGTGGGGCCATCGCGGCGCCCTTTACTCGAAAGTAAAGCCTCCCTCAAAAGGTCCCGCAAAAAGGCGTCATAGCGTTATATTCTCCCCTGGTCCATTAATGGCGACGGCCGCAGCTTCGTGGGTGAATCGCCCCACGGCTTCGAATAAGTCGCCTTCGGGGTTCGAAGATGCGTGTTGTTGCCCTTCCCACGTCATGGTTGGCCCTATCCTGCGTGAAGGTTGGCGCGTTTCGAAAATGCCTGTACTGTACTCGGTTTTTAAACCGTCTTTTGTTTTAAGCCATTTGAGATTCGCTTCTCAACTTGTAACTGAGGTAATGGCCTGAAGTGTTACAGGTTTTTCACTCGCTTTCTCCCCACCCCCTTTGCTACTATTTTTTTCTTTTTTGCGCTCAATTCAGAACACAAACCCCTTTCCTCACTCCATTTATGTTCCTTCCAAAGTCCTCTTTTTCACCTGGAGGGCAGCCATGACAACTGGGCAAAGCCGTCCTTCCAGTCGCTCTCACTGCTCTGAGAGGAAATTGAGCAATCCAGACTTTTCCGTGGAATTTCCTCATTATGTCTGCACCTCCTCAGCCACAAACCAAGGTCCCCATTGTTCTCCCTATGGTGAAAAAAGCACAACCTGTTTCCTATGACCATGCCACTGAAGCACAGTTTTACAATATCTAGATTTAAGGCGATGAAACACCAGCAGCCCAACTTTCCACCAGAGATCCCTTCCGCCACAGAACACAGTGACATTGGTCGCTTATTGAGAAATCCTACTTTGTTGAATTGGGGTTACGCCCAGGAAAGTGTGCCAAGGACAGTAGCTCTATTTGTTTATTATTATTCTTCTTCTATGCATGCCTTGCAAAAAGAGCTATTTTTTTTATTATAGAAATGCAATCAAGGAGTCCAAAAATTGGAAAGGTTTGCCACGAAGAACATGGTTTCCTTCACCACATCCATAACATTCATGCGGTACTTTTACCTTTTCATACCATAAATAAGTGTGCCAACCAAAAATATTATCATGGCCTAAGTCTAGAATATATGAATTCTCCAATATCATCCATTCTTTCAGACAACAAAGACAAGATGCTTCATAATATAATCTCATATCTGGCAGGGAGAAACCTCTCTCTTTAGTATCTATCAATGTTTTATATTTTATTCTCGGTTTTTCCCCCCTTGCCAAATATATTTAGAAATATCTTATTGCCATGCTTTGAAACACCTTGCCAATCACCGGAATTGTTTGAAAGAAAAATAACATTCTAAATAATACATTCATTTTTATGGTCGACAAGACTCGACACTGCCTAATAGTGAAAGATTCATTCTGTCCAAATTTCTTTTAATAACTTCCCAGCTTTTTAAATACTTATCTTTATACAGATTTATATTATTTGCTGTTACCCATACTTAGCCTTCCTTTCAATCTTTAATCCAGACACATCTGGATTCATTTTTACTCTCATCATTCATATTCTTAACCAAGAGTTTGGTTTTATCTTTATTAATCTTAAGACCTGTTATCTCACCAAAATTTTTTATCCCTTGTAATACTTTCGTGATTGACTCTATTGGTTCTTCTTCTGATATCACCACATCATCTGCAAATGCTTTTAATTTATATTGTCTCTGTCCCACTCATCTACCTTTAATATCTTGATTACATCTTGTTCTTTGTGCCAATACTTCTAAAACCACTATAAACAATATTCATTTAGACACAAGCTAGGTGGGAGAAATTGCAGAGCATCCTATGGCAGAGAAGTCCCCAAACCTGTCCGCTCCTGATCTTGGGAAGCAAATTCATCTCACCAGACACGAATGCTTATGAGAATTGCTTGTTCTGACAACTGCACAAGTCCAGGCTATTGAGGGCTTTCAAAGGTCAAAACAGCACCCAATTATGTTTTGTAATTTTATTACAAGTAAATAATAATGACCAAAAAAAGGTACCCCACCCGGCTCCTGAAAATAATAATGCAAGAGTTAATAACATTTTGCCAAAGATTACTATGTGTGCCTGGCAGTTGTAAACTAGGCTTACCAATAAACATGTACCAAATCTCAATAAAATAATTGCTTTTGTTGTCCCTTTGAAGCCTGCGTTTGTTTGGCAAGTTTCTCCATCGGAGCAATGGACCAAATTTATCGTTTCTATTGGTAAACTGCCCAAGCTCTTCCAGTTGTGTGCATCTGGTTCCCTCGCTGCCACCGACAGAAATATAAGAAGCTCTTTATGTGGTTAAGTCTCTGTTCTCCCCATCAAAAAGCCAGGTAATTATTAAACACTTGTGCTATAAAAACTGTCACCTGGTTTGCTTAGGACAGTCAGGCATGGCCAAACGTGGCCCTCCAGATGTTTTGGGACTACAACTCCCATCATCCCTAGCTAACAGGACCAGTGGTCAGGGATGATGGGAACTGTAGTCCCAAACTATCTGGAGGGCCAAGTTTGGCTATGCCTAAGTCAACCCTTGAGGATATTTGAAGCAGTTTGCTTAGTTTGCTGACTGTTGTGCTTTCCCCACTTCTTTTCAACAGTGGATTATGCATCTAGAAAACAATCTGCTTAGTTTTTGTGTGTTTTTTTTAAAAAAGAGAAGTTTCAGAAGCTTTCTTAAAAAACCAAGGGATGCATTACTTGAAAAGTATTCCCACTGCTGTTTCCCGAGACACATGTACACGTACAGGGCTCCCACATACCTCTGGCTCTGGGTTCAGGAGTGCTGGGCTTGAGCAAAACAACAGAGTGCCATGCATTAAGGCAGCACTTAAATTATCTTAGCACCTCTGGTGGCAAGGGGAGAGGCAACCTTTTATACAAAGCTTGTTCAGTGTAATGTTGTTTTCTTGTAAGCAAATCCTCAGGCCTACTCCATGTGTCTTCCCCCCAAGAAAAATAGGTGCCAGAACTATGAAGTTGTTATGGGAAAACCAGCCAGATGAGCGGGGTATAAATAATAAAATTAATTTTATTATTATCATTATGATTATTACTATTACCACTACTACAGTAAGTTGCCGGGCGACTCAGGACAGCCCTGAACAAATGCCAGTTTGAGAACAGCTGCATTCAGCGCCCCGGGAGGTGCTAAAAACCAAGGCAAGCTGTCCCTTTAACTGGTTTAGGGGTAGCCTCTGGTTCTGGTGCAGGTCAAATGTCCCCCCGCCTCTCTCCTCTTAGGTTCAAACGGATAGCTAGGGCAGTTTGGAAGGACCCTTGCACAAATGCATGCTTGGGCAATGACGGAGGCCTGGCTGGAAAACTTTAAAGCCCGTCACTGCTACATGGGAGACGGACTGAAGAAAAGGAAATACAAATACATGTAGCTTGACCAAGTGCAGCTGGGAGCTAGGTGAAGTCGTAGATAAAAAAAATGTAGACTCGCCCATGCTGGCCAGCTTCCATTTTGATTTGAAATGTTTGTTTTTTGGGGCTTCTTAGGAGAATCGGGTGGGGGGAGTGCCAGACCTCAATGGCACCCACCGGAGAGGTGCCAGAAATGTGCCCCAGCTGAAAAAAGCACTAGACCTACTGCCATTGAATCTAAACAAGTGTGCCTCACTAGAGAAGCCCTGCCACCCCAATTTTACTTGAAATGTTTCATTTCAGTGGAAGTTACTTTTCTCGAAATAAGGTTAAGAATTGTTTCCCTCATAAACCCCATCCAGTAAGGAACGTTTGGTGAGCTGGTTTTATTCTCATAAACACAAGGCTGCTTATTTAATGTATACTTTATTTTAACATTTGTCACACCCCAAAGACTGTTCAAAGTGTTTATTCTAAGCAATATACAAAGATCTTAATATTTGCACTTTTTAAAATTATCATCCATGCACCCCTCTCATAAAATATATGAAGCCAACGAAAGAAAAGTTCAGCTTTTATGAAACCTAAAAAGAAAGATCTCTCTACCAGGGTTAACAAGAGGTTTGCCAATAGGATTGGTAGCAATAGAACTAATTCAAGTCAAACAATATGATCTACCTAGGAATACCTAGATTCTCACCCATCAACCCAAAGCAAAGTAAGTCCTAATCTGGAGATCTCTGATCAGAGATATGTAGCTTCCCATGCACAAGTTAAATGAGGGTGGGGAAAGGCAGTGCACTGCAGAAGTAGGTGTTTCGTTTCGTTTTCCCTCTTCTAAAGCAAAAAGGAGTCTGAATCGCTTCCATCATTTCTGAATTTTCCCTCCCAATCATATTAGCCCAAAGTCACATGAAAAAAACAGACCTGTGTTTACCCCACCGCACAAGAAAACAGGTATGGGTTCAGCCACATCTCCGAGGGTAGGTGTGTCTTTTTTAAACGATAGTAGCCATTCTTTTTATATTGTTTGAAAAGTCAAAGGTGCACCTGAGAGCTAAATAATCCAGTTGGAATGGGCACACATCCTGTTTATTCAGTGGGGTTTGGGCAGAACTTCCTTCTGTCTCTTTTCCCTGATGGGATGGGGGAAACTTCCTCCCTTAATGCCATCTCTGATCCAGCAATTCCTCGTGTTCTTTTATGCTCAAAATTATGCAAATGCATATTTAAGGGCTTTATTAACATGTTTAAATTGAATCAACATTTGTTTAAAAATGTGCATCCCCCCCCAAAAAAAATTGGTCCATTGGCTGGGCAGGGTGGGTCAGAAATCTTGGATGTGAGAGTCTATTCATCTAAACAAGAGGAATGGGTCTACAAAAATAGTTTTGTGTCGTTTCCCCCACCAAGCATGTCTTGACCATGTGTCAATCAAATACTTAAGTTATGATAGCTATTAATAATACCGCTAAAGATTTACACAAGAGGAGCAACTGCTCTTTGTTTTGGTATTTTTATGGCGAACCACCCACCCAGTCTTGCTACCGACTTTGCTCCTTTCATAGTCCATTTCACTCCCAGTAACTAACAGCAAACAGCAGCATTTAGGTTTTGATGGGATTGGCCAAGAACGCCAACAGCTAGACTATGACGAATGCATTTTAAGGTAGCGTCTGCAAAACACAACATGAAAATGCTGGTGGAATTATTGCTCCAACAAAATGCAGGATGATTCCAAAACTAGAGGACAACCAGCTTCATGAGAGGACAGAATCGGGAATAGCTGGTCTTTAGTTTAGCTCCACCGCTGCCACCACCAGATGGGTAGGAACAATACAGGAAGTCCCCTCAAGTCTCTGGTTCTTGCTTGCTTGCCGCTCATGAACAAAAGCCCTAAAATTCTTAGGAACACAGCTCACTTGTATTTCGTGTGTACATTCACCTCTTTTTACTACAACAAAATCTGGTATTATGCCAGTTTGGGGAAGGAACAACCCTTAGTGTTTTAAAGAAATCCTAGCGCCCGAGTCATTGGATACTGGTGGTAGTGGTGGTGATGAACCATGATGCAATGGGAAACAGAAGCCAAGCCATCTCTGCTGTGCTGGAACAGAAGGGAGCTGGAAGCTGCTGGTGCCATTTACTGCTCAGGTTTTAATGAGCACGGTGAGGGAAAAGGTTCAATACTGGTTTTCGTACCAATCGCTGTGACTCAGTTGCAGCAACTCAGTGACAACTTGGGAAATATCACAGTTGTGTTTCCGTAGCAGCCTGAGGTTAAGGTGCCTGTCGCAGAAGCCCATCTCGCTCAGGTTGGCTAGGAAGGGGTTCATTTGCTCCTCGGTGGCCACAGGAAGAGCCTTGAAGGATGGAAGGAGGAGAACGATCAAAACCAGGAAACGTGCATGCTAACATCTAAAGTTCTCTGCCAATGCTTTTCCCAATCTGTACCCATGAAATAAATCCCCACCTCCCACAGGAGAGGATGTTATCTTGGCAATCATTAATTAGATTCATATCCCACCTTTCCTTCAGGAAACCCCTTTCCCCCCATTATATTATCTTCACATTGGACAAAATATATGGGTTACTCTTCCCACTCATTCCACAGTCAGCAGCATTTCAATAACAGAAGGCTTTCACATCACCCTGGTGGGTGAAGCTACCACCTCCATTTTGATCCTGCCTATTTCTGCAGCACTATGAGGGATGCGGGTGGCGCTGTGGTCTAAACCACTGAGCCTCTTGGGCTTGCCGATCAGAAGGTTGGCAGTTCGAATCCCCACAACGGGTGAGTTTCTGTTGCTCGGTCCCAGCTCCTGCCAACCTAGCAGTTCGAAAGCATGCCAAAAAGTGCAAATAGATAAATAGGTACCACTCCGGTAGGAAGGTAAATGGCATTTCTGTGCGCTGCTCTGGTTTCGGTGTTCCATTGTGCCAGAAGTGGCTTAGTCATGCTGGCCACATGACCCTGAAAAACTGTCTGTGGACAAACGCCGGCTCCCTCGGCCTGTAAAGCGAGACAAGTGCTGCAACCCCAGAGACATCTGCGACTGGACTTAACTGTCAGGGGTCCTTTACCTTTGCGATTTAAGGGATTTCTGGAATCCTTGCTGCCAACTGCAGATGCAACAGGACCTTTTCCTACCCTCCCCATCTCCTCTCCTCTCTGACTGCATAGAGCAGGTTGGAAGGTAGCTCCACCTTTGCTCACACAGCCAAGTTCCTTTCCCAATCACTATCTATTAATTTTTAACAGGATGGAGCACTGTGTTTGCTTGCTTTTCCCACTGCCCAGCTGTCATCAAAGAGAAGAGAGAGCAGCAGTCAACCAGAATGCAATGGGAGCAAGAAAGGTTTTCCGCTCTGGTTCTGGAGCATGGTGAGACACAGGAGGCTAGTGGCAACCAGTCCAAAGAACAAAGCAGCTCATGGCTGCAGTCTGACAGAAGAAGGCAGGTGACTGTCCCAACGAAATGACACAGCACCAACTTTCTAGAGCCAAGGGCCATCTGTGTGATACTGCATGGCTTCTCCAGATGGGCAAGGCCCATGTGAGCATTCAAGGGAGCGCAAGATCCCAACCCTCCTCCTTGCTTTTCCTGATAGCCCACGGCTTCCAAGGAATCCACAACTACAAGGTTGAGCTTTCAACATTCTGGAGATCAGAGCATCAAACCCAGAGTCTTTTGAGCCATCCAGTGCTGATTTGAGACATCAGCAATTGACCTCTTCGCCTACCTGCCCAAAAACAAACTTCCCTATTTTCTGTCCGGGTTTCCATCAGAGGAAGTCTAATCTGACTACAGGGACATACTCCTTCTTGTCATCCCAAGTAACATATAAACGTGAAATATTTATCTGGTGGCCAGCTCCTGGACATACCAATCCCTGGTGCCACATGTTCTCAAGTTCATTTTGCAGCCACAAAAGCTAGAAGCCTGTTTTCACGTGAACATAACACCAAATTTGTACTTGCAGTGCAACCATGGAGAGACAAAATAAGCAGACTCCAATCCCTTTCTTGCCCATTCCAGGAGGAGCATTATCAACCTAAGGAGCCGCCTACCTGCTCCACGGTGGGCGGTCCAGCAAACAGCGCCTTGTAAGCAGAGGCAGCCACTGACAAGGCCCCTTTCACGAGGTCACCAGCGAGGCTGTTCCCATGGGTGTGCCTGCAGAGTTAAGTTGCAATTAAAGGGCATAAATAACAAAAGTAAAAGAACTGAGCAGGGTGTCTTAACAGGGCACATGCTAGGGTTTGGCTTAACGGTAAGGAAAATGGGATGCACTGCTTGGGCCAAACCTTTCAGGAAAAGAGAATGCTAAAAGGGAGGATTTCTGTCTTCTGTGCCTGAGCCAAAATAAATAAATAAAAATTCTGTACCAAGAAAACCACGATCCTGTCACTTGACCAACAATTGACAATGTGTTATACCAAATAAGCCTACTGGCCCATCTAAAGGTAAAGGTAAAGCTACCCCTGACCATTAGGTCCAGTCGCAAACGACTCTGGGGTTGCGGTGCTCATCTTGCTTTATTGTCCGAGGGAGCCAGCGTACAGCTTCCGGGTCATGTGGCCAGCATGACTAAGTCGCTTTTGGCAAACCAGAGCAGCGCATGGAAACACTGTTTACCTTCCCGCCAGGAAGGTAAACTATTTATCTACTTGCATTTTGACGTGCTTTCAAATTGCTAGGTGGGCAGGTGGTTCATCTAGATCGATATAATCTACAGTCATACCTCATGTTGCGTCCACTTCAGGTTACGTGTTTTTGTGTTGCGTCCCGCGGCAACCCAGAAGTACCGGAACAGGTTATTTCTGGGTTTCACCGCTCGTGCAGAAGCGCTAAATCACGCTGCGCACATGCGCAGACACAGCTCTTCAGCTGGCGTCAGTTCCGTGTTACGGACGGGCCTCTGGAACGGATCCCGTCCGTAACACGAGGTTCCATTGTACTTAGAATGGCAGCAGATCTCCAACCCTGATACTCGAGCCTCTTTTACACGGAAATTCCACAGAATGAATACAATATAGAAACCTTGCTGAAGGTTTTATGTCTGGATGGAACAAGTGCCCAGGAACCCTTTGCATGCCAGATTCAAAGTTCTAGAGAAAAGGGGTTGGGTATTAAATGAAAAGTAGTAATCGTCCTCTCTGAGATTTCACAAGGCATTTCCCATTCATTTTCATGCCCATCCTAGCAGCCATATTAGCTAGAAGCTTGCCCCTTATTAAAAAAACAAAAACTATTGTGTTCAAGTTGCTGAATTCCGACTATGGGCCAAATTTTTATTTGTTAAATTTCAATCCTGCCTTTCTACCAAAATGGTGCTCAGGGGAGACTAACAATAATACAAATACAACAAAACAGCAATAAGATGCAAGGAAAGAAACAAGGCAGGTAAAACCAAAAAAGATAGTCAGATAATACCAATCTATTTGCTACTGGTACAAGTCCACTTATGAACAACAGACATCTCTCATAAAAATGTCACTGCCAGCCTACGTACTTGCACAGTGCAGTTTGCAACTCAATGAGCACACCTTGACAAGCATAAATTAAGTTTACACAGCTGTCAGTGGGCATTTTGGGTAGGAGTGGGAGGCGATCTCAAAGCATACAGAAACAGACACTTATTTTTCAGTGAGAAATAGGACAAATAGGACAGATACCACTTGCCAACCAGATCGCAACAAAATCCCAGCCTGACCCAGCTTTTGTTACCTGGAGAACTCTGGACATGTTGGTGTGCTATGTACATTCCCTGCAGGCGGAGGTTCAGGAATATCTGCTCCTTGGACCACTAGAAGAGAAATATTTGGGAGCTTGAGAGCAGGAACTGGCAGGAAAGAACCAAATTGCGACTATCAGAGAGATTTAATGGGGAACAGCATTACCCTTCATTGAATCTATTTAATGAAAGCAGCACCTTTCATTGATTTGCCACCACCCACCTTGAGGCTCTGGAAGAGGGTGGGCTGTAAAACTAATGATTTGAGTCAGGAGCAGTTGCTAACCGATTATCAGCCTGTAAATCATAGCACAGTACCTTCTCTGGTTTGGTCTGGAACCCACCAAGAGGCGTCCTCTCCACTGGGAACACTTGTTTCTTGGGAGCTGTTGCTTTGGGGTGGGGCCAGAGATCTATTGTTAAAAAATGGAAGAAAAGCAGGCATGTGGGAAGGTGTAGTAGCCAGAAACTGTAGAAAAAGCACACCCACCAAGCCTGAGCTACGCTACACATTCAAGCCATTTCCCTAGTAACACACCCTACTTATGGCATACACCCTACGTATATGCCATCAAATGCCAACAGTGTCCTTCAGCTCTCTATATTGGACAAACAGGCCAAACCTTACGCCAAAGAATAAACGGACATAAATCGGACATCAAGAATCACAAGACAGAGAAACCAGTAGGAGAACACTTCAATCTCCCAGGACATTCTATACAAGATCTCAAAGTAGCTGTATTACTACAAAGGAATTTCAGAAATAGACTGGAAAGAGAAGCTGCTGAATTGCAACTCATTACCAAACTTAAAACCATGGAGAGACCTGGTCTGAACAAAGACATTGGATTCTTATCTCATTATACATGACAAAGCCATTTTTCACCTTCTCACCCCTTGCTTTTTCCTGTAAGACCTACTGCAGTCGTTAAGAGTCGTCAACAGGCTCATCACAGCTATCTGCCAATAACCCATTCCCACCACCCTTCTGAGTAATACCCCTCCCCACCTTCTCACTATATAGAAGGATCTGGCAACTTCTGTTTCAGTGTATCTGAAGAAGTGTGCATGCACACGAAAGCTCATACCAAGAACTAACTTAGTTGGTCTTTAAGGTGCTACTGGAAGGAAAAAAAATTTTTTTGTTTTGACTATGGCAGACCAACACAGCTACCTATCTGTAACACCCTACTTAGTTTCGCCTGCGTTTGGATTTTTGCACTTTGGTTGGCTGGCACACTAGGCCCAAACTCAGCAGCCGACCCCTTTTATATCTCCTTCTGAAGGTTGCTTATGACTACACAGATAAAGAAGTCTTAGCACACTTTGGCTCCGGGTCCACTTGGTACCTTGCAGGCTGTGGTTCCAGGATCTGAGGGGTCAGAGGCACCTCGTCCAGCGTCTGCGAGGTGGTTAGCATGTCGTTGATACTGTGAGCTGAGGGTTGGTTCTCTCCCGCAGGACTTGCCGAGGCCTCGGCCACTTTTTCCAAGCTGGGCTGAGAGAGTGCAGAACTGTACATAGACTCGCCTAGAGGGCGGCTGGTGTCAAAACACTCAGGGAGGATGATGATGTAATCCTCAGAGGAGGTAGAGGATGCTTGGCTACAGACTTCATCCTTGGCATCATCCTCGGCCTCTCCATCACTCGATTCCGCCCCGTCTTGCAGCAGGAGTTCCTCTAGGAGAAGCAGCGGAACAATTTGATTACAAAGACTACTGCAGCCCCTTTCTATTGATCCAAGCCCCTGCAATGCAGGAATCTTTTCCTCAATGTAATTTGTTTTGTCCTGTTGGGCACCATAAAACTAAGATATTCTCCACAAAAGCCTTTTCGTGCGGCTGAAAAACAATAAAAAGTACAGTCCTGTCGCCTATAGCTCACTTCCATAGATCAGCCTAAGCAATGCACAGCTGCAAACAGAAGCTGGGAGAAATAAAATAATAATAATAATAATAATTTATTTATATGCTACCCTCCCCAGCTGAAGCTGGGCTCAGAGCGGCTAACAACAGTAAAATAATACAGCATTCTAAAATCAATTCATTATAAAATCAGTTCAAATCAAATTAATGGCAATCATTGGGCTAGAGTTCTGTGAGGATTACCAAAGGAGGGTCAGGCTGTGCCCTGGCCAAAGGCCTGGTGGAACAGCTCTGTCTTGCAGGCCCTGCGGAAAGATGTCAAGTCCCGCAGGGCCCTAGTCTCTTGTGACGGAGCGTTCCACCAGATCGGAGCCACAGCCGAAAAAGCCCTGGCTCTGGTTGAGGCCAGCCTAACCTCCCTGTGGCCCGGGACCTCCAAGATGTTTTTGTTTGAAGACTGTAAGGTCCTCCATGGGACATACCAAGAGAGGCGGTCCCATAGGTACGAGGGTCCTAGGCCGTATAGGGCTTTAAAGGTTAAAACCAGCACCTTAAACCTGATTCAGGTTTAATGGAAGAGCTCTTAATCTTGGCTCCTAAGAAAGGTTTCACCACCCCCACTATCATGCTCTTCTTTGAACTTATTCCAATTTGAATTTATGCTTCCTGAGCATGGGGATCTATTAAAAGCTTTTTCCACCCATGGGGCAGAGAGACTGATACTCTCAGTCCTGGTCTCTCTTTCAAAGAAGCAATCTCTAGCCACTTCTCCTTACCAAATTCAGGTTCTTGGGCCACCTCTATGCCTTGATTCTTGGACTCTGGTTCCTGTAGTGTTGGAGAAGGAACATTTTCTATCCTAACAGGGTCCTTGTTTGGGCTGCAGTGGGCATTGTCCTGTAGTGCTTGTAGAGAACCTAAATCAACAAAAACACAGGAGCCAATCAAAATGCAAGATCAGCTTAAGCTTTTTCTGTAAATGTAATGCGCTCAGCAGGATGACAAATTAAACACTCACTCTGCAACGATTCCTTCCTCTGTGGGGGCCTGTGGTCAGGCGCAGCATCCAAGGTGAGAGAACGAATTACTGTTTCACAAACAAACTGGGTCCCACTCATGTCTTCCTCTCCTTCCTCAGAGTTAGCCGGATTCTCAGCCTTTCCTTTCCCTGCCTGGGCATCTGTAGGATGCAATGTTCTCATTAGCACTCACAAGTTTTAGAACTCAAGCAGCCCTAGAAGCTGGGGGCTTGATCTTCATCCTCAGTAACCAACCCAAATTATTATACAGAGACTTCAAACAATGGGACAGGCTGAAGGAGGAGCCCAATACAGTTCAGATCACCAGATAATTGGGAAGGTCCATATTTCAAAATAACAAATGACTGCAACTAAGCAAGGGCACAGTTTATTACTGGGTGCAGATTTCAGCATTCTAAGAATCTCAGCTTTAATTTTTGAAAAATACATATGCTCTTAGGACTTATGGAAGTGCTGAAATAGGCTTCAAATTGCTTGAGCCTGGTGAAATCTCAGAGACACAAGACAGGCTAAGTAAGACCTTCTAGTCTGGCAGTGGATGAAGCGTAGCTTATTGTCCCTTCCTGTAACTAGAAGAAATGTAACACAACATTTCAGGCTTCAAATTTACATGTGCTCCCTCTGCTCTCCTCCTGTATCTGGTCCCAGCCAGCCTTCTCCAGCAAGGAACTGTCATGGGGCAGCAGTGACATGCACCAAGTCATGTCTGGAAGAGCAAGATGCCACCTGAAGGAACGGGAACCTGCTCCTGAGATTCCCAAAACCTTTTTTGTGGACTGCCTCAAATGCTGTGCACGTGCAGGAACTCAAACCTGCCTGGAACTGTTCCAAATAGGCAGAAAGTGCTAAAGATTTCCTTTAATTACTTAGTGGCAAAAGAAATGCACCGCACATGCTCAGTATGGCAACACAGCTCAGGTTTAAGCTAGAAGGGGTTACAAATTCATTGCCTTTGGGCGCCCATGATTCGACTGGCCGGCAGTCTAGGACAAAACTATAAAAACCCTAAATGGTATCTGCTCAGGCAAAGCAATCAGGGAGTCCAAGGAAAGCAAATGATGGCCCACAGGCAAGCCAAAATCGGGGTAGTCCTCAGCACAGCTTCAAAGCAGCACAGACGACCTCAGATGCAGCTGCGGCAATACAAAAGGGAATTGCCAAAAGAACCTGCCCTGGTCTGCAGAGGAGTTAGTGCCAGTTCCAGGTTCGTGGAAGCTTGGGACCTATTGGCGAAAAGCTCTGAGTGGACCAGCCTTGTCTGCCTCTTCTCTACCACTGAAAGGGGCAGGTAACAAGCAAGAACCGCAAGGAGGAGGAGCAGAAGCAGGAGTCTCTGGGGACTGACAGAGGGGTTCCTACTGAAGCACGGGTCCCGACAGGTGCCCAACGATGGCAGCTCCTCCTACTGGCCCTGGATGGCGTGCTAGACCTGCATCTCTAGGGCAGATGGGGCAAGGATGTGCCCATTACAACTACCACCCACAGGATTCCTGGGGTGGGGGTGATGCTTACCTCCAGGAGTGTTGTGTGGAACCTGCTCCAGTTCCTGCACTATGTTAATGTCCAGCAGTTCAAAGGAGAGCAGATCCTAGGAGGGAGGAAGGAAACAAAAGCATTCAAGTTAGGGGATAAAAAGAGAGCGACAGTCCATCTCCGTCCCTCTCTGCCACGCCTGGTCAGCTAGACACCAAGTTTTATTAAGTTTAAGAGAAAACAGGCTTGCCTCTCTGCAGAATCTTTGGTGTTGAAGGGCAGAACAAATGTGGAATTATAGATTTTCTGTGAATTCTCCCTGCCTCCAAGCTTGGCTCACACCTGACATTTTACCTGAGCTGTAAGCAGGTCAACTGACGGGATGTAGAACTCTCTAGCGCTGAGGATGCTCTTCAGCTTTGGTGGAGCAGCTCGGCCAGCCACACCTCCCGTTGTGGCACCATCAGCAGTTTGCAGAGTTTGCCCCTTGAACTTTGAGGGTCTTTCCTACAAGAAGAAAGAGAAACAGTGAAAGGACCACGGAGGGGACTCTTAAGGCGAACAGCCTCATCCTAACTTAGGGCAACTCCATCTTTTTACTGCGCCATCAACATACATGACAGTTTCTTGGGCACTAGAGTTCCATTTTGTTGCTTATGCTTCCTGGGGAAAAGGGTGTAGAGGGAAAAAAATAGAAAATGCTTAATTATGGGCTGTGCCAAGAGACCAAAGGAATCACAGGGACTAACGACCTTCCTCTCAATTCTCTATAGCTGACCACACAGAATGCTTGCAGGATCTTGTAAAATCCTGCTGGTGGAATAAATACCATATAGAAAGCAAGATACAGTGTGTTTGTTCTTTTCCCACAGAAAAAGATGCATCTTTCACATCTGTTCAATTACATACATGCTCCACTTAGGAACACGGGAAGCTGTCTAACTACCGCAGTGCTGCCTACACAGGCAGGGATTAGGGTTTGCAATAGAAATCATTCCCAGCCCCACCTGGGGGCAACAGGAACAAAACCTTGTGGGGCCAGTGGACACCACTGTTAGCTACTCTTTGCTCAAAGAGAGAGTTTTTTAATTCGATGAAGAAGGGAGACCAAGAAAAAGCAACACAGACATGTATACGTATGAACACAGTTACTAAATGGCTGTCACAAGCCTTATCTCTGCTGCTTGGGAGGCCCAACTTGCCACTGGCTAAACTGCTAGGAAATCACTGACTTGACTCAGACTTTCTAATCTTATTTTCCATATACAGTGGTACCTCGGGTTAAGAACTTAATTTGTTCCAGAGGTCCGTTCTTAACCTGAAATGGTTCTTAACCTGAGGCGTGCTTTCGCTACTGTGGCCTCCTGCTGATTTCTGTTCTTATCCTAGGGCAAAGTTCTTAACCTGGAGCAACCACTTCCTGGTTAGCAGAGTTTGTAACCCGAAGCATCAGTAACCTGAAGCGTCTGTAACCCGAGGTACCACTGTATTCAA
This sequence comes from Podarcis filfolensis, assembly GCF_964270895.1. Lineage (NCBI taxonomy): Eukaryota > Metazoa > Chordata > Lepidosauria > Squamata > Lacertidae > Podarcis > Podarcis filfolensis. The sequence continues at coordinate 43,731,415 of NC_139615.1, forward strand.
TAAATATTTTCCACTCTTCTTTAAATATATGAAGCATGGAAGGAGAAGGGAAGTCATTGGATATTTTAAAGTTTGTAAAAGTTTAATTTGAAATTAGAGAGGGGGGGAAATAGGGGTGCCTGGAGGCATGGTGGCTGAAGGAAGGTGGTTACATGAAAGTTTATGATATACACAGCGGCATCTACATTATATTGCACCACATACTATTATTAGTGCAAATACAAATGACCCTTTCAGCAGTGATTTGTTGGCAATAATTCAAAAAGTCTTAAGAGGAAAGTGAGCTAATTTAGCCGAGGAACTTGAATACACCTTGTTGCTGGAGGAAGGAGAGGGGAAATATATATGCAGAAAGCAGAGAAGCAGAGGCCTGAGGAGAAAGATCTAAGGGAAGGTGGTAAGCAGAAAGCAGAGCTGGGGGGAAAACAACAACTTACACAGGCTCAGGGATATAAAATAAGGGCCTCACCTCTTTCTTACAATGGGAACTGCCCTTCTGGAAGAAACTGGACACCAGTTTGCTACTTTCTGGGCAGTCTGTGTTGCAGGAGGGGTCTACCACAATGCTGCACCAGATCCGGGGCCCAAACTGCTCCCCTCTGTGCGATAACCGCCAATGAGACGTGTAGGTTCCTTCCATTGGAGGAGCTACAAACTCCACAGAGACAACCCCCTCTTGCCCAGGCAGCAGGGAGGGCACAAGGACATCCTTCTTGTCCGAGGACACCAGAGTTAAGTTCCCCCACATGAATTTCAGCTGAAGATGGAGACAGAGAAAAAAACAAAAGGCCATTAACTTCTTCTTCGTCCCAACCAAGCATGTGAAGGGAGCCTCATTCACCGCAAGTATCTTTCGGCAACAAAAAAGCTTTTTTTTTTTTTAACTTAGCTTCCCCCCAAGTCTGTTCTAAGGAATTAACTAGACAGCTTTGGAGACAAAAATCCTACAGGCTAGCAAACAAAGGTGGCAGAGGGACTAAGGCTGTTCCCGTATTGTTTTGGGTTAACTTGATAAATGATAAATATCTTTTAAATTAATGGTGTCCCAACCTAGGGCAGGTTAAGTTTGGAACGGGTTCAGAAGCAATGTGTGCGCTGTGGGGCACAGTTAGAGCAATTTTATCTGACAGACACATGGTCTCCTACTGCGCCTTCCACACAAAAAAGCAAAAAATCTGCTTGTCAATGCTTCACTGTGTTTCTTAAATCAATCCTGTGGCTTTGGATTTGCTCAGCAGCAAAAATGAACAACTACGGCAAGGATGGGAAAACTGTAGCTGTTAGGCTAGAATTCCCTCCAGCCCCAGCCATCATGGCCAATTGTCAGGGATGATAGGAGATGTAGTCCAGCAACATCGGGAGGAGGTGATGGACTAAGATTCCCCAGCCCTGAACACAAAGGAACTTTGGGCTTTGCACCTTTAGGAGTCTGGCCAATGCCCCATGTCGGTTGTTGGCTGGCTGAGAATCTAAACCAAGTCCTCACCCAAATAATTTACAGGCGGTGATAGGCAAAGGATGGCAACAAGGCTCTGTACTGAAGCCTGTGAAATAATAAGAAAGCAGTACAGTGGACCCTCAGGTTACGCTACCTTTGGGTTACGTAACTTTCGGGTTGCGAAGGCGGCAAACCCGGAAGCATATACTTCCAGGTTTCACTGCGTGCACATGCGCAGAAGCACTCTATGCGCTGCGTGCATGCGCAGAAGCGGCACCTCATGTTGCTGACTTTTCGGGGTACGTACAGACCCCCAGAATGAATTAAGTTCGTATCCGGAGGGTCCACTGTATGTTGTGCTTCTGCAGGGTGTCTTTCTGTTGCTGCTGAGTAACCAAAAACAGCACCTACATATCTGGGCTGAAGAAAGTGTAGGGACTAGGGCATCGCTTGAAGGGAGATCTCAGCTCCAGCACATACCTTAAGCACTGGAACGCACCTTAGTGTCAGAGCTCCACTCCATGTTGCCAGTGTTCCTCATGCGCCAATGTTTGATGAAGGTCGTCCTTGGATGCAGGCGAGTTCCATCAGGAAGATTCTCATCCACAAAGGCAGCGCTCAGCGTTGGGACAATGACTGGGCAGCCCTGGAGGGGACTGCAAAGAGAGGGGAAAGTCAGTACAGTTGCTGATCTCAAGCTGAGAGAAGGAAAGTTCACTCCCTCCGCTTATGGGAGGCAGATCTACAGTAAAGTTTAAAGGATCTGCATTTAACAGAAGTTCTAAGCTGCAATCTACCGCCGACTCTCCCAAGCAGAGTGTTCTTGAGAGGTAGGTCTAAGAAGGGACTGGGGATCTTGAACAGAGGATCCTCAGCAGCCCAACTTATAAATCCCGGGGGCGCTAGCCAATGCATCCGCTCTGCAAGTGCAAGCAACTTGTGCTAGTGGAATGTACCGTATTTTTCGCTCCATAAGACACACCCTTTTCCTCCTAAAAAGTAAGGGGAAATGTCTGTGCATCTTATGGAGCGAATGCACTGGGCGGCAGAGGGATACCTGGGCTACTGCTGCAGTCGCGAGCTGAGGGATGCCTCCGCAGCCGGAGCCATGGCTCCCGTCCCTCGCTCGCTGTGAAGCCAGCAGAGCAAGAGCCGCTGCGCAGCTATCGTTCTTGCTCTGCTGGCTTCAGTGAGAGCAATAGCTGCACAGCTTGCTCTGCTGGCTTCACAGCGAAGCGGGAGGAGGGATGGATGGGAGCAAGTAAAGCGAGACCCGCTTACATGGCTTCTGTCCCGCTTTGCACTGCTCTCACTTTGCTTGCCCATCCCTCCTCCCGCCTCGCTGTAAAGCAAGCAAAGCACCTGTTCCAGTGTCTCCTCCTCCTCTTGCTCGCCGCGCTTTACAGTGAAGCGGGAGGAGGGATGGGCAAGCAAAATGAGAGGTGCGCAAAGCGGGACAGAAGCCATGTAAGCGGCTCTCACTTTGCTTGCTTTAAAGCAAGAAAAGCGAGAGCCGCTTACATGCTCTGCGCAGAATATTTTTTTTCTTGCTTTCCGCCTCTAAAAACCTATGGAGCGAAAAATACAGTAACTTTCCCCTCCTCTCTGCTGTAGCCCCATGAGTGCCTTGAAGATCAGCTCCACAAGACTGGGGCGGGGGGTTAGGAGAAGGAGAGGAAACAAGAAACACCACTGTGCTAGCAGACCTCTGCTGGCTCTGCTTTGCATATAACCCCAGGGTTCTGGGAGTCAAATAAGTTACAAGTGCTGGAAATGTTGCAGAGATTCACAATAGCCCATAGCTTGGCTAGGGCGCAGCACCCCCTAGAAGTGCTCCAAACATGCAGATAAAATTGCATCCCCCATGCGGCCCAGTCCTCAGATTGCTTACAGAAGTGTGTTGGGCTGCAGGCTCTCCGATTTGGCAGCGGTCAAGCCAGCATTTTCCAGAGCGTGGACAGAGTTCCACAGATGGATCTTCCGGTGCAGCTTCAGCTGCTTCTTGAGTTCCCGCACCTCAGCTTTGTGTTGCTTCTTCTCTGCTCGCAAGCGCTGCTTCTCCGCCTTCAGAAAGCGCTTGTCCATCTGTTTCTGAAGCCTGTGCAGGTCGAAAGCGGAGACTGGTTTGCTTACAGGAGGATCTGCACACCTAAAGCCAGACCCAGGCTGTTGGGGGGGGGCAGGTGGTGGCTGTCGAGGCCATTTCCTTCAGCTGGGCTGAGCGTCACATCCAAAGGTCCCTCGGGTGCCAGTGGGGCATCTCATTGCAAATGGGGACATGAAAATTCTACGCAAAAGGCAAGGAACCTGTGGCCCTTGAGATGTTTGCAGGACTTCAACTCCCATCAGCCCCAGCCAGCAAGGCCAGTGGTTAGGGACAATGAGATTTGGGAGTCCAATAATCTCTGGAGGGCTACAGGTTTACCATGCCTGCTCTACACAGTAGGCTCCTGGGTGCCTACTGGACAGAGGAAGAGAAAGAACTGCTGGGCCTCTCCAAACACTCTGTTATAATATCAGCTCCATCAGGCTCCTACCCTCAACTTAGCAGCCATTTCATCAGGAAATGCTGGAAGACAAGCAATGTTTGGTTCCCTCTCTCAGTTAAAAATCTTTCCATTCCAGCTGATTGTTCTGCATCCTCCTGCCTCCCTATTCCTTTTGTGCTGGGCAGTTTGGATTCACATTGCATTCCTTGCATACTGTACACAGGTAGGCAAAAGAAGCTTGAAGACAGAAAGCCACAGAACACAGGATGCCAGGTGGAAACTGAAATTTACATTGAACTTAGAACCAAATCCTTTTCTGCAAGTCTCTGGGTATCACTCTAATGGTTTTCTTAATTGTGTGCTTATCCACTACCAGCACACACCCCAAATATGTAGGAAGATCCAAGGTGACTCACAGTTTTCAGAGCATGGGCTACTTACCTGGCTTGTTCCAGAGTGGCAAAGCGAGGAGCGAACTGCCCAAGATTATACGTCTCTGAGATACACAATACTGGCTTCCTCAGCTTCAAAAGTACATGGTTAGGGTCGTGGGCATATGTCCCCGTTTCACATGATTCACAGATGCTATAGGATGGGCACACACTGTCAAGAGAGGAAAGGCTATGAGATACCCAACAGCTTTTTCATCTTTTACCAACTGAACTGGTTAAATCAATTTGTGTTAAGATGTGATTACAAATGTGAGAAAAGCCTGAAATAAAACAAAAGAAATTTCAATTCTGTTAGCATGCAGACTAAAAGATTTCACTTCTCATAAAATGTTACCTTGCTTGTGAGCTATTCCACCATCCTTCCCGTCCCCAATTGGCTGAGCTTTTGCATTGCCATGACATGTTCACAAACATTCTAACAGCTTAGTGTGAAGGTGCCAGCAACAGGATTCTGAAAACACTGCAGCTTTTGAAAGGGAACTGAAATATAGGTTTGGATGGGAGGCTGGCGGCTGGGAAACTGAGTGGGTAAAGGACCCAGAAAGTTGAAGAGAAACTGACCCCTGAAGGATAACCAGTTTTACTACCAGACGATGGTGGTAGAGGTAAACAGCAAAGCTCTTGACTTTTAGTAGCCCTGCAGCTGAGCTCTGTTGTCGTCTACATCTCCCTTTCACGGTTGCCAAAATGAAGAAGCATCAGGAAGAGACAGACATCAGTAAGAAAATTCCTCAACTTGCTGATGTAGCTTGATTTGCCTTTCTTAATGCAGATTTTTTTAAAAGTATAAAAAAACCAAGAAAGGCAAACAGGTGAAGACAACAAATTTTTAAAAAGGGCAGAAGTGCCAATGAAAAAGGGGATTTAAAGGTCACTGGATTCCCCTCCCAATCCATAGAACATGCTTCCAATATTTATCTTGGATAATTTGGTCATAAGGACTAGAACTCTGACTTTTTACATAACTACACACACACACCCTTCCTTGCTTGCCCCTTGGAGTCTCTGGATGCCAATTTCGGACATTCTGGACACAAAGAACCAACACAGCTGTACAATTTGCATTTTCACCCTTCTGCCCATGTCCTACCTGCACTGGTAGCGAATACCCACGATAGAGGCCTGACAGTTACTGCAGGAGAGAAGCCAGTCAAAGGGGTTTCCTTGCACAGAGGGGCTTGCAGGGGTGTGGGGCGTGGCGCTGCTCAAGGAGCTGGGGAGCTGGCCAGAAAGGAGGAGCTTCTCACTCAGCTTCTGTTCAAGCATTTCAACGGTCTCTTGAACCACTTGCTCCCGGAACTGGAAAGGGGAAAAGGTGCGCCATAAGCAAAGTCTCCTAGATTTTCTCTAAAAGGTACTTCTGCTCCACTCCCCTGTCCCAGAACTGGTCCATGCAGAGATATGCTAGGACTGGGAAGCAATACGTAGGTTGATGACAACAAAATAGTATTGGCCACAAACACATACATTGTTATGGAATCCAGGACAATCACCATATTTATATGCTTTTGAATACCACATGCACTAAGTTTAGGAGTTGGATCTGCCAGCATTCCCCACAAAACTCCTCCACCCATTACAACACTTAAGATCAACTAAGCGCCCTGTTAACAATATGAGCCAAGCATTGGATATTTATCCAGACTGCAATTTGATGTAGTGTGGTGTCAAATTTCAACGTGCGGGCCAAGCTCCATTATGTTAAGGAAGCACAAGTGTATGTTTGCGTGTGGAAATCTGTGGTTCTCATGGTCTGCTTGAGAAACCCTCCAATGACCCCTTCCCCAAAGTCTAAAAAGACAAATAGAAATCTAAGAGGGGAGAGGCACTCACCCTTTCCAAATAGCTGGTGAACCACTCAGGAGGGGCCTCACTGGGATGCTGCTCACTCTGAGGAGACAAAAGGGGGGGGGGAATGCAGCCACATAACTTAACACACAACTTCCTTGTACACAGTTCATAATTAACTTGAGACTGAGCAAACAGCGACATGCATTCTTTGAAGCAGGACAGAGTGTTTTTCCTCCAAAAGAAAGATGAACACCAACTTCCCGCTAGGAACAGGAGTTTCGTTCTTCTGGCAAAGCAGAATGTAAGCGGCACCTTTCTACTTGTGGAGAGCAGTTCCTGAGCATTTGTCTCGTGTGTTCAGTTGCCTTAGCTGTGGAAAAGCCAGAGACAAGCAAGCATCTCCCACTACTTCTCAACAGCACAGCTTTGAGTTTAGAGAAAGCAGAATATCTGCTTGCCACTGCTGGCGAGGGTGCAATGTGGAGCTGTGTTATAACTATCTGTTGGAAGCGCATGACATGTTGATATGCTTCTAGCGCATCAGGTAAACAGGATGGCTCCAGCGGCCCAAGGGACACACATCTTTTGTTCCTACCTGTCTCCTCTCCTTCTCTCTTCCAGTATCTCTGTCCTGAGCCAAGGTCCGAGCAAGCATGGAATAGTGAGCAAGGGGCTTCCTCCCATCTCTGGGGCTCTGGGTTTTCTCAGCCTTCTTGGGGGCTTGCTGTGCAGGCATGCCCAGAGGAGCGCTTATTTGATAAACATTCATCTGTAGCCGATTGCCTTGTTTCGCTGCAATCTAAAGAAAGAGCTTGCAATAAATATACTTTTACATGCACTCACACTCCCCCATGAATCCTGTGCAGGGCTTTCTTAAAGAGGCAAAGCCAAAAATGAAAATCACATGCGAACCTTGAATCAGCCAATCTTATTGTTCAGGGGAAACACAGCTGTTTGGAGTTAGAATAAAACGCAAAAGCACACAACCTCAGAAACAGAGCAAATAAGAAGTTCTGAATCTGAGGCTGAGGAATGCTGCCTTGGTTTGTTTCCAAAGGTAGCTGGTAAAGTCAACATGTAGAAATGAACCCTAGGAACAGTGTCAGGAAATGAAAAATATCCATCAAAAGCAGGGGCCAGGATCAAACTAAGGTTAATCTCTAGAAGAGAAAGGCAAAATTCAGACAGCGCGCCCACAAGACAGCAAGTCTCTTTATGGGGCAAATTGACAAGCCAACAATTCTGCCTTGATGCACATTGCCTTGGCCAATTCACTTTTCTCGGCTTTAATTCTGCCAGCCTGTAAAATGGAAACAGTAAAAAGGATCTCTCACACAGGGTGGCCTGGAGGGTAAAACACCCACCCACAAAAAATTAGCTTCAATGTACTCTGCAAATCCAAGTGCTATAGGTAAGAGAGAGGCCTTGAACCTTGAAGCACGACAGGCAACCCGCATAAGAATGTCGGGAAAGGTGATGTGATCAGTTATATGAGAAAAAGAGGAGCTTAGCGGATGTGTCCTGAGCCAACTGGGAGTGGAGTTACAGCAGTCCAGCTAAGAGGAGATCAGTGCACAGACAAGTGATCACGAAAGTGTAGTGTGGATTCGCAAGAACTTTACAGCACCCTGGAATGCATCAGTGTGTGTTAAGTGTAGCCGCTTTTACCTACACTGAAGTACAAGTAACATCGTGACTCAAGCACCATCTTCTCAAGCATGCTTAATATTACAGGAACAGTCCTGCGAGGCTTAACATGACAGACACAGAGCAAATGTTTGATCTACAAAATTGGGGAGGGGGTGTTATATGCAACCTTCAGTGCAAGGACTTTTGGCTGTCCCTGCCTCCTCCTCCTCGGCTAAATTGTTGGTGCAAACAGAAATCCTTGTGCCAAAAAAATGAGTGCACTAGACGTCACGCTGGGTCCCACCCCCTGCAGATTTCATGCAAGGTAGGCCTATTAGCATTACACTAAGCTTTGGCTAGAAAAATATGTAAATTCTTTTTGACAGCTGCAAGAGTGTGTCACAAGCAGACATACCAGTGAAGGAGGCCTTCAAACTTTGCCCCGCCTCCATTCTGCTTCAGATATGAAATTTATGTGGGAGAAATGCTCCTACAACCGAGAGATAACAACATCACTCCCAATGAGTTTAAGGCACAGGGTGTTAAGAGAACCACTAGTAAAACCTGACAACCCTGAGAAATGTGGAAGGAAGAGATTTCCACAGATTCTTCCCACACCAAAGAACGCCCAGGATTTTGTAGCTGTACTGTTTCAAAAATAGCCATAAATGCTGATCACATCCGTTACCTTAAGAGCTTCTTCGTATTCCTCTGTAAAGAGAGAGAAAGCCACAGTGAGTTCTGTTGTATTCAGACTTGCAATAAAAGTCACCTTTGCACATCTTATAAATCAACATCTACATTAATCCTATGCTACGTGAATGTATTGTATGCTACTCACTAGGTTTCCTTCTGGCCGCTGGGTTAAACCCCGTTTCCCCCCAACTCAAGGCCCATTCAAGGATGTGAAAGGGAAATTCCTACATTCATTCTGCAATGCATGAACTTAGGGACTTATTTAATGCTGACTGCTATCAATGAAACCACAACCCATGTCCTGAGTTTCAAATCTTATATGTAAAAAAGTTTCCAACTTGAAAAGAAAATAACCATTGCAGTGTCCTGGATTGTGTGAGTACAACACATTTCAGCTTTCCTCCAGTTTGGGAAGTATTCGGGTTGTATAGCCTCTGAGTCAGTGAGGCCCAAATATATATTATTCATGCCACCGACGCATGCCAAACGTCGCATGAGACTTCAGGGGTTCCAGGAGCTTAACCAGGGTCCATGTTTCCTTTTGGGAATAAGACACAGTGCAGTCTGTGGTGTCTTTATGATACATGGTTTGTTTACGCATACATACAAGCTGGAGTCTACAATGGAGGAAGTTCGCAGCAGCAGCAGCAGCAAAACATGCCAGGTTATTCCATAGCAGCAGCAACAACAATATACCATTCGATGCTTTGAACTGCAGCCAGTAGAATTAGACGTTTCAATTAACACGTTGATTGGCTAGGATTACTGTCCTAATATACAACTTCATAAATCTGCCTAATTTAATTAGCATTTATGCTAATTAACTGGTGCTTATAAGCGAGTACGTCACACCTCCCACGATTCCTAATACATACTTGGGTCTGGCCATTTCCGGTCTCCAGCTCTAATTCAATTCTAATGTTTATTAAAAGCCAAGCATTTGGCACTCTCAGACCTTAAACAGTGTAAATACTTGAGCCTAACTGACTCACAAAGGCATAAATTTTTTTATAGGATGCTAAGAGACTAAACAAAAAACAAAAAAACTGACACTTGCCTATTGCCTGCAAGTCCTGCTCTCATTTGCTATTGGCTGTGCTGCTGTGATGTCATTGAACAGAAAGGAATCAACTGTTTTGTATGAGTGGAGTGGAGTAAGAGATGCAAAGTCAGCAAGGAAGGGTGTAGGAAAGACAGGCAGTGAAAAAAAAAGGCTGTGTGGAGAGCCCAAAGTGGTAGAGCAGGAACTGGATGACATTTTAATTTGAGCGAGCCAGTTAAATCTTTGGTTGCTAGTCTTAAGTATAATTACATAAAGGGAACCAGGAACACTGCAGTGAGAAAGGCTACTTCCTATGTGTACAGGAGAACTGCTAGGAAACCCTGTAACTTCACTAAATGCAGACTTCTTTATGTGGTGAAAGTGAGGCATGTTCTCCTGTGCATAAAAAGTGCAATACTATTTGTACCCAAATTTCCCCCTACAGGACATAAAAATGCAGGCTTTATTCAGAGAAATGCAGCTGATAATCCTCATCAGATGTTACAAGCAAGCAACAGAAACTCACCTGCAGTATTGACAGACACCTGTGAAAAGAAATCAAGCACAAATGAAGGCTTATTCCCTGTTGCTGGTCACATTCACCACCCTAAAATCAAAAGGGGATTTCTCATCCAGGATTTCAGAGCAGTTGCCTGGCTTCTGTCTCCACTCACATTGTTTCTAGCCACTCTCCTTCATATCATTAGCTTGCTTCCCTTCTCCTTACCACCCCACAAAGTAGGTTCATACTTTAAGGCACTGTCCAGCCCAGTAACTCCACCCAGGCTATGATTCAGGAGATTAGACCCAGGGCAACAGATACACACCAGACAGACTTTATTCAAGTTTTATACACTGCAAATCTCCCACTAACACAACACATAAAAGCTTTTCATAATCCACAACGCTCTTCTTGGGCAGGAATGTTACAGACTTCACTTCTGAAGTTCTCTACACAATGACAATGACACCAATTAGCCTAATAACTTGCAATAGGAGATCCAGCCTCTCCTCAGCCCAGCAAGATTTCCTCATTTTGGAATCTTAGCATGTCGGTTCTCAGCAATGGAGAAATGTGGAGAGGCAGGTACCAGAATGCACTGAACACAGAAAGACTGACTTCCGGTAAAAATGAAGAACTCATCTCCCTTCTCTTGGGATAAGCAAGACCAGGCCTATTGGCATTAGAGGGTGGTGTTCAGTTTGTGACGTGCAACTGATCCAATGTGGACAGAAAACGTCATACAGTGGAAAAGAGCCAGTACACCTTATGCAACAGGAACATCACAGCAGATGTTTTAAGACTACAACTCTCATCATCCCCAACCACTGGACATTATGGTCTAGGGCTGATGGGCGCTGTGGGTCAACTGCATCTGGAGAGCTACATGTTCCCCATTCCTGTTGTAGGCAAATTTTGTTTCAGGATAATTATTCTCAACTCCTTTGAATCCCCATTCTGTTAAAACAGGCTTCACGACTGAGAAAACCCAAAGACTAAATATTACCCAATACAGAACAAGCGTTCACTGATGAGAAAGGAAGCTATTTTGTAAGAGATGCAAGTTTCTTTATAGGGAATTGACGGTGTCAGACTCCGTAAACCTTCCTCCCCAAACTTTCACATTTAAAACAGACCCTACACAGGAACTGTGGAGATAATGTACCTCGTCTTGATCCTCATCTAGGTACTTGATCTGGATATCATTCAGTTCAAATGAGACTTTCACCTGCAAGAGAATGGAAGTGCAGTGAACTAGGCTGCTATGCCTGGGGTCAGCAAACTTTTTCAGACCTTGTGGGGCGGGGAGTGAACAAATTCCTATGCACACTGGGAAGAATGGGGCTGGGGAAAGGCAGCCATAATAAAATAAAATAGTGTGCATTAAAGCGGGGTGGGGAAGGCTCCTCAACAAACAAGCTCACACACCACCAAGCTGCTCATCCTTCAGCCATCCCCCAAAACACACACACAGACCCACAATCACCCCATAGAGAAAAGAGCAGCAAGTTCAATATGCAGAGAACGGCCGATGGCGGCTCTAAAAAAGCAGCACCGGGGGGGGGGGGCGGGACTGGAAGAAGAGGTGAGGGGGCAAGTAGTCCTCCTCCCCACCCTCCTTCTCGGTTTGCCGCCTGCCTTATTTGCCGAAGGGCTGGCACCGGTGGTGCGAAACAGGCTTACTCCCTGCCTAGACAAAGAGCCGCCACCGCTTTTCGTGAAGCGGGTGGGCAGAGCGAACTTGTCTGCTCTGCTCTCTGGCCCACAGCGGCACCAGGGCGGCAGTGGCGGGAGGAAGATTATTATTATTACAACTATTTCCCCAATGGCCTGACTTGGAGGGAGAATAAGAGGAGAAACGTTGGTGGGAAAGCAGAGAGAAAGAGAGGCAAGAGGGTTTTTGTCCTTCCACCATCTACCTCCACGTGCGCGCTCAGCTTCTGGGGGCATAAAACAATACAAACACTAATAATACTACGACTAATAATAATATTAACGGGGTAAGCAAGCAAGCAAAGGTGTGTGAAGGAGGCATGTCACTGGAGCCGCCCGCTGTGGTGCAGGGCTGCATGGCGGCGGCAGCGCCAGCCAGCTTGGCTGCCCGGTGACGGGAGAAAGAGGCTGAGCTGACCACTGGAGAGTTTGCTTAGCAGCCCATCCTCCCTGCCCCCAGTGCCCAGGATTTCATCAGATGCTGCTCACATGTTTTTAAGCCTATCCTTGCAGCCTTTAGGGCTAGAAGCAAGGCAATAGAAATAATAGCAGATTCTCAAGAGTGCTTAATTCTGCACCCAGTATGAAATTCCAGAGAATCTGAGGACTAAGTAATATTCCAAAAATATTTGCCAGACCCTCCAGAGAAAATGTACCTTGCACCAATCATGTAATGCTCCACTCACTGCAAGCCAGTAGTGTACAAGCAAGGTAAACACCTGCGTACAAAGGGCAAAGCAAGCTCACGATAAAATCCAGCCAAACTATCCCTCAGCCAAGAGGCAGAGTAAGTGGGCATTTCTTTTACTTTGTGGCAGACAGCAACACTGGATTTACATTCAGCCAGGCTTCTCTTTCAGCAGAACTGCAGAGATCTGTGCACTTCCTGCCACTTTCAGTACTAGTTGCTCATCTACAGTGGTACTTTGGTTTATGAACTTAATCCGTTCCGGAAATCCGTTCTTAAACCAAAGCTTTCTTAAACCAAGGGGTGCTTTCCCATAGCAGCGGGGGACTCAATTTACAAATGGAACACACTCAACAGGAAGCGGAACATGTTCTGCTTCCGAGGCAAAGTTCACAAAACAAAACACCTACTTCCGGGTTTGCAGCGTTCTTAACCCAAGTTGTTCATAAACTAAGCTGTTCTTAAACCAAGGTACCACTGTATTTCAAGCAGATCTGAGTAATGAGCTCTGCTTCCTAGCAGGTTCTCCCTTCAAATAAAAGTCCATCTTGTTGGATTGTAGCTCAATCCCCATCTAGCTCCTGATGTAGTTCCTACCAAGTTCCTGTGTGCCAGGCCTCGTTTGTTTGCTCCCATGGAGCCGACACAACACAAATGGCATTCAGAAAGTTAAATGGAAACTCAATTTACATTTATGGCTATCATCACCAGGGACTCACCATCTTTGGCAAACCTTGGTAAGCAAGCCGAAAGTGGTGGTTGCCCCAATTAGGGAAATGGGGCATTTCCCTAATTAGGAAGAAGGGTCTGGGGTTTATCATGCTTGCCAGAAGGCAGTGGCAAGCTTATCATGGCTAGGGGTGGGTGATATCTGGTTTTCAATATCACTATATATCACCAGCTAAACATTGTGATATACCAATATATTACAATGTCTAAAATAAGGATGGAGCCGTGTAGAAGCACTGGCTAGCTTCACAGTTTTTCCCACTTAATTTTGCATAGCAGACACACACAACATGATTTGCAATATATTGCCAGGTCAAAAATATGAACCCAATATAATGAAATGGATTTCAAACCGGTTTTGGATGCTACATCAATATAATCATCCAACCCTAATCATGGCAAGCAAAAATGTGGAAGTCTGATAATCACGAGTTAACTTTCATTATATATACTAATTTTGAAAATTCATCTACTTTCCCCCCTGTGTTGTTCAGTGTATTTCAACCATCAAAGATCCAACTCACCATGGCTTCCACATCAGCCCATGTGGTATTAGATGAATCTGACACAAGGAAGCTCTGTGTGTCACCTTGGAAGGTCACACTGAGATTTACCTGTGGATCCATGCCGCAGGACTATGGAAAGAAAATGAAAGCAATTAAAACCTAAACTGCTTGGATGCTTTGAAGTGAATGCAACCACCTCCAGAAAAAGAGGTGTCGGGGCTCTGGTTTACTTGATAATGTTTTTCTTACTGCTCCTGAAGCCCTCCCTGCCCCCCCCCCCGGCCAGCCAGCCAAGCACCATGATTCCCCAGTGCTTAGGCAATAACACTTGTACCTGCTCATAGCTTCTCTTTTAATATTACAACAGTGAACTTTGACTGGGCTGATTTACTTGTAAATAACTTTTGAAAAGCTGTATGTAGTGTAAAATAATTAAGTAACACACTTATTCTGTCTCAAGTGAGGCTATCAAGAGAAAAAGTTGGTTTTACACCAAGCTATTTGGTTTTAAACAGCCCAATATTTAGGTATTGCCACTCACTCAATTTATTTTCTTTTTTTACAGACACCGCCCAGATTCATTCTAATCTCTCAACAGCTGTTTGCATGATTTAGTGCTTCCAGTCATCTGACTCTAAATTTCCTAACGTCATAAACAAACTAGACCATATACAGTAGTTTACTAAACACCACCCACTAACATTTCTTACTCCTGTAATCATGTCCACCCAGTACCTAATCTTATTTAAAAATAAACAAATCCAACTACACTTTTAAGAAATTCAGATTAATGACAACTGAAAAACAGGGATTTCAACAACAAGAGCCGTGTCTTGCTAATGCAAATAATGAACATTTTGTAAAATACTAATGTGTTATGCCAACTGTTTCCAAGATCAGAAATGCCTTTTACTCCAGCCATCAACCCACTATTTAAACACTTTCTAACACCAGATTTCATTGGGGTTTATGTACATCTACCTCTGTTGACGTTCTTGCTATTGTTTTTCTCTTCATATCTTCTGTTTTGACAATGGCATTGATCTCCTCTTTGCCCTCCCCTCAACCCTGTTGAGCACAGACTGTACTACTTAGCTCATACACAACCCAATTACAGGTTATATGACCCACAGACTGAAGCCCAAACCTGTTAAACAAATGACACAGCTGAGATAAAAGGGGTGGGGAGAAGACCTGCAATAGCTGAAATACAGATACAACAATGCAGGTACAGATAATGTTTTAACTGGAGCACTACAAAGATTCCTGGGGGGGGGGAACCATCTTGGGAGTAAATCCCTGGGCACAGGAAATTGCATTCTTACAGGGTGCATACCGGAAACTCGGCTATCTGACCTAGTTGCCTGTGTTGGCGAGAGATTGCCCTGAAGCGAAAACCACACCAACAAGCCTGAGTTTAAAGGCCGCAACTGCCACACACTATACTTGCCTGATGGGAGAAAAATCCAAGACCATAACTGAGACAAGCAGTGCTTGGGGGCACTGGGATCAAGCAGCATTAGCCACGTATTAGGAAATGGGAGATATATTTTTTGGGCGTGTGTGTGTGTGTGTGTGTGTGTGTGTATATATATATATATATATATATATATATATATATATATACACACCCACACCCACATATATATGTATATGAATATATCTATATATATAAAGATATACATATTCATTCATATATATATATATATATATATATATATATATACACGCACACATATACATACATTACACACACACACACACACACACATATATCTATATCTATATCTATATATATATAGCCTACCACCACTAAACATCCCTTTGGGCTTCCATGGTGTTTCTGGGCTGCATTTGAAATAGGTTGGCAGGCAGCAGGCGAGGCGAAGCTAGGCTACTCACCCAGCTGTGAAATTTTATTAATAATAATAATAATAATAATAATATCTAAATTCGTATACTGCCCTTCATCCGGAGATCTCGGGGTGGTTCACAGAATAAAAACACGATATCGAAACGCAAAATAAAAGCAACTCCCCCCCCCAACAACATATTTAAAAGGGTGCAGAAATGAAGGCAGGGAAGCAACTTGGGCTCCCCCCACCCCACCGTCGCCTCAGAGAGACCATTTTTTTGGCACGAGAGAGAAACTAACTCCATAATAACCACAAAGACAATAGTGTGGTGGTTGTTGTTGTTTACAGAAAGGGGGGAGAAGGATAGACTGCTCTCCCCTCCGCAGTCCCCAGCCCACCGAAGCGCCCCTGCCTGCTCCGAGTCGCGCCGCCGCCTCACGACAGAGCGGCCCTTACCGTCGCGCCGCCGGGTCCCCTGGGAGCTGCGCCCGCCCGCAGCTGTCTCGGCAGCGAACGCTCCGGCGGCCCCTTCCCTTCGCACCTCCTCGCGCCCGCCCCGCGCTGTGACGTGGGGAAAAACATGGCGGCTCCACCCGAGGCTGGGGCCCTCGCAACAGCGGCTGCCGGGAGGTGATTGGACCCCGCCGAGCGCCGCTCACGCCGCTCTCTTCATTCCATTGGGCGGCCCCGGGTAGGCGGGGTCAGTGGGCAGGGGAAGGGCCTGGGAACCACAACAGCGGCGGCGGCGGCGGCAGAAGGGGGCGTGACGCATTCGATCGCCCCGAGAAGGCATTTCCGGGTTTGCGAGGGAAGATGCCATTTTTCTTTTCCCCCCCTCGCGCCTTCAAGTACGTTTCCGGGGGGGGGGGGGTGACGTAAAAGCGGCCTGGAGCCCTTAGGGAAGAAGGCGGGGCTAATAGCAATAACAACAACGATAAATATTATCAATTATTTAATTATTATTTGTATTAATTGTAATATAACAATATAATATTTATTATTGTTGTTATTAGTAATTTTATAATAATAATAATAATTTATTATTTATACCCCATTATTTATACCATACAATAACCTATTAAACATTAAAAGCTTCCCTAAACAGGGCTGCCTTGAGATGTCTTCTAAATGTCAGGTATTGTTTATTTCCTTGACGTCTGATGGGAGGGCGTTCCACAGGGAGGGCGCCACCACCTAGAAGGCCCTCTGTCTGGTTCCCTGCAACCTCACTTCTCGCAATGAGGGAACCGCCAGAAGGCCCTCAGAGCTGGACCTTAGTGTCCAGGCAGAACAATGGGGGTGGAGACGCACCTTCAGAAAGAAACTGACTTCCCACTGTTGTAAATAAAAATATGCCCTTTTCCCTTATGGGGTATCCAAGAGCCCATATAGAGTCCTTACATAGGTTCCCTATTGGTAGGAGAAAATAACAGAGGCCAACCAGAGAATATTTGAGAAGCAAAGCAGCTAGTAAGCTTGATCTTTATTGATCTGTTGCAACAGGGTACTCCCCTCACACGCAGGAGAGGAAGAGGACCCCTCAAAAATGCTGTGCAAGGGCTTATAAAGACTTTTGAAATTCCCATCCTCTAGATCAAGACCACCCCCAGAAACATTATGCATTCATCACAGAAGGGGTGTAACCTAAGACCACCCCTCAGATAAGGCGGTCTAAAACAGAACATTTGCATGTTGTTTTCTCCTGTCGCTTTGTTTATTTCCTGTCTGGCAGGTTACTTGATTGGATTTCTTGGGGAGCCTGGGCAGTCTTTTGTAATGATAAGGCTCACACCCTTATTCAAACACAGATTAAGACAGGATTTGTGAAGGAAGAGACAATGGGGAGGCTTTTCCATTTTGACCATGCAGAGAAACATTTACTCAGTTTAGGAATCAAAATGGTTCCAGGTTGGCTTTCCTGTGCTGATCTATGTACGTGTGGTTATGAACGTTGCCATATATCTAAGACCATAAAATTCCTATCACACCACCACCCCTTCCACAGTGTTTTCACTGGAGTTTCCTTTCCTTTTCGTAGTTCAGCTAAGGCAGGCTACACAGGCAGAAACAATAAAGAACGGGCAGACAATACCAACAAGTGGGTTATATTCCTGCATTACAGCGGGTTGGACTAGATGACCCACAGGATCCCTTCCAACGCGACGCTTCTATAAGGGAGGCGTCTATTTCCCGTCCCAACAATGAGGGATGGGCATCATGGGAGTTGTAGTCTCGCCCAAAGAGCCGGAAGTGACAGCTTGTTCCTCTCATCCTCTTAAAACTTAACACCCCGAAGGTGGACGAAGAATTAATAGGGGTGAACCCATAGATATGCCTTTGTAAAGGCAAGATTCAACACCTTCCCATCGAACGTGCTGAGAAATAGATTCTCCAATGGACAGATATCGCTCTTATGTGATTGTAATTGTGGGGCACCGGAATCGTTGCATCACATAATTCTTGACTGTGCTTTTCACTCATCGGCCAGGAGCAAGTTTCTTGCTCAATATCTAAAGGGAATTGCCGATGATACGAATGAAGCCAAACTGAGATATCTATTAAATGATGATGACCCCCTAAGATCACTCATGGCCGCCAGATTCTTGATCAGCGTCCTATCCCTAAAGAAGAGAAACGGACTCCTGTGCGGCTCAGATAATCCCCTTAAACTATGATCTATGTTTTAGGTTGTAATTAGGTGATATCACCATTGATGTCTTCTACTAATTTATGAGCAGATGTTTATGTTACAAATTTATTGTAATGTATGATGTTGGTCTTTTGTTTTTGTTTTGCTTTGGTTTTTGTCTGTTGTTTGTAAGTTTTGGCGGTTTTAAATTTGGAGGTTTATGTACATTATGTTGGTATGGGAAACTGTCGTGTGATGGGCCAATGGCCGTAATAAAGATCAATACAATAATAGGGGTGAACCAGAAATAATTTTTCTGCTTTTTTTGGCGGGGGGGGGGGGAGGAAATCTTATCCCAGTGCTCCCTCTCGGCCTCCATTCAAATCGTAAACATTAATAATAATAAGTAAAAATAAATATGCCTGTTGTCTTTGTCCATGGAGTTTTCTTGGCAAGGATACGGCTGAGAGAGCGGCTGCCAGTCAGTGTAGACCATGGGTAGGCAAACCAAGGTCTGGGGGGCCGGATCCAGCCCAATCGCCTTCTAAATCTGGCCCACGGACGGTCAATCAGTGTGTTTTTACATGAGTAGAATGTGTCCTTTTATTTAAAACGCATCTCTGGGTTATTTGTGGGGCATAGGAATTTGTTCATTTCCCCCCCAAAAATGTAATCCGGCCCCCCACAAGGTCTGAGGGACGGTGGACCGGCCCCCTGCTGAAAAAGTTTGCTGACCCCTGGTGTAGACAGTACTGAGCCGATAAAGTAGCTTAGCCTCCCTTAATCGTTGCTCAGAAATTGAGGTTAAACACAGCGCGATTCCCTCCGATGTCATTCCCCGCGCGGCCAATTGGGGAGAGAGAGAGAGTGGGTGGGTGGGGGGGGGAAGAGTGGCGTTCTGGTTCACGTGATCGCGACGGATGCGGAAGCGAGGCGATGATTGGTTGGCGAACCGGTTGCCTAGGGAACGGTTCTGAAAGAAGGCGCGAAAAAGGGCCAGAGAGACGGTTAGAAGACTAGAGAGAGAGAGCGCGCGCGCGCGCGCGTGACGACTGACTGAGGGGACATATGCGTGAGGGAAGAGAGCGAAACGGGGTTTGGCGTTTGTCTTGAGGTATCTTTAAATGGGGTTTTTTGGGGGGGGCGGTGGATAGAGAAGGCTAACAGCGTCCGGGTAGCCGGCGGGGGAAATTCCTTTCGGGGCGCAGTTAGTCAACGTGGCTTGAAAAAGAGGGTTATCTAACCGGACGAGAGACGGAGAAAGCTTGTGAAATGGGAAGGGCGAGTTGCGGGTGTTGTGTGTGTGTCTTGAAGACTCGGGATTTCGCCCAGTTTTTAAAAGAAGGTCGTGTTTTCCTAAATTAAAACCAGGGACTCGCTTCATGAGGCAATGTCGGTCAAACGGCGGCTATTTTATTTATTTTTTATTTTTTATTTTTTTTAAAAGATATTTATTGAAATTTTACAAAAACATAAATTTACAAAATGAAAAAGGTCATATAAAAAGAAAAAGATTCAAAAAAACATAGAAAAATACATGAAAAAGAAAAAAGAATAAAAATACAAAATACAAAAGACAAATAGCTAAAAAAGAATTAAAAACAAATCCATTTTTTGTAACTTTGAACTCATTAGCTTATTTCCTTGGCCTCCTCACACCTCCCCTTTTTGTATTCCCATTTAAATAATCAAATCAGCAAATCCTTACCCTCTTTCGTTTATCTTAACTCTGTATCTTAACATATTATAACTCTATATTTTCATCCATTATCAATTCATTTTTGCATATTCTTGTTAACTTTGTTGCTAATGCCACTTATTTTCAATCCAACATCATTTTAGCATTCATTAATTTTACAGTATTTCTGAAGATAGTCTTTAAGTTTCTTCCAATCTTCTTCCACCAACTCTTCTCCCAGGTCTCAGATTCTGCCAGTCATTTCCGCCAATTCCATATAATCCGTCACCTTCATCTGCCACTCTTCCAGGGTGGGTAGCTCTTGTGTCTTCCAATACTTTGCAGTAAGTATTCTTGCTGCTGTTGTTGCATACCTATTTTATTTATTTTAAAACCTTTTTTGGGTGGGTTGTTACTGGGTTGTTGTTTTTTATTTTGATTATTTTGTTCTGTGAATCGCCCTGAGACCTTCGGGTATAGGGCGGTATATAAACTGAATAAATAAATAATAGATTTACATTTATAACTTTTGTTAGCCGCTTTATCTCGCCCGGGGCAACAAAACAAACCAACATTAAAGCCCAGGGGTTGGGGGGGGGGGAAGAAGTGTATTAACCATAGAATTGTAGAGTTTGGGAAGGGACCCCCGAGGGTAATCTAGTGCAACCCCTTGCAGTGCATTAAAAACATCCCACCCACTCCTAAAAGGCCACGGAGAGTTAAAGGTTAAAAAGGAAAATCTTTGCCTGGTGCCTAAAGCTAAATGAAGGCGACTGACAAGCAATAGATTCCCGAATCAGTGGGTGTTCACTTCTCTTCTTTTTATGGTGGGTAGCCAAGTTTTGCTCTCTTCAGTTTTCTCCAATAGGTGAGACAGGGTGGGGTCTGGGGTGCATAGTTTCTTCCGGCCAGCATTCATGCCTTTGCCACCAGCCTGCAACTCGTTAGGTGTATTTGTGGCCTTCGTCAGGCTTTCCTGCTGCTTCCTTAGCCCTTCCTTAAAATCATGGTTGGCAAACTAAGGCCTGGGGGCCGGATCCGGCCCAGTCACCTTCTAAATCCGGTCCGCTGATGGTCCGGGAATCAGTGTGTTTTTACATGAGTAGAATGTGTCCTTTGATTTAAAATGAATCTCTGGGTTATTTGTGGGGCACAGGAATTCGTTCATTTTTTCCCTTCAAAATATAGTCTGGCCCCCCACAAGGTCTGAGGGACGGTGGACCGGCCCCCTGCTGAAAAAGTTTGCTGACCCCTGCTTAAAATGATGCCATTGCCCCACCCCTTCATCCATTTATAAGAGAAAGGGGTGGGAGTTATAAGGAAAAAGAAAAGAGTAGCCTGTAGTGCAGCACACTTCTATTGAAGATGAATATGTCAATGCTACATGTTTTTTACTATATAGAAACAAATTTACGTATACGTTTATTATCATTCATTTAATAATATTAAAAGTTATTAGTAATATTCAGGGTTTGTTGATAGCAACTATAATCCTTCTGTGAGAAAAAGTGTCCAGTGATCCTGCTGATCCTCGTTTGTTCACCATATATCTACTTAGCAAGTAATTATGCTGTGAGTGAAACATGCATCTGATAGAGTTGTAAAGTTGCAGTTGTCTGTCTACTTAGCTGAGAGTAACTTTAAAAAAGTAGTCCCTGGGTTGAACTGAAATGTTACTGGATTTGCAGAATAAAAGTCAATCTCACTGGTTCATCTGCACACTTACTGTGGGTGTAAAAGTCCTCTGAACTCAATAGGTCTTATTTCCAAGTCAGTTTGGGCTACTCATTTAATAGAACCTTAGGTTTGAAACTGTAGTTTAGGCCTAGAATGCTAGACTATTTTAACATGAAGCCTTTTAATTTTTGAAGGTGTAGAAGACATTATGGATTCCTCCATTCCAAGCATTGCGGAGGTTCGTGGCATATTGCTGGCTATGCAGAAGAACTTGGAATGCCCAATATGGTATGGAAAAAAAATTAGTGTCCCCTTGGTTTCTGATTCAAAATACAATATCTAAAGACTATCATTAGAGCTACTGTTCTTTGAACGTGGATATCACAGGGAACTATGGTTAGTTTAACATCTAAAGCAGAAGCTTTCGATCTTGTGAAAGAGGACTGGGAAAATGAGAGAATGTGAACTTCATGATTTCCTGTTAGGTTTCAACTGAGCCTGTATCTTTCAGATTCTTTTATCTCAATTACTCTTTATTGGTTTTATATATGACATCCAAAAAACACAGTAAGCCTTCTGCCAGTTGCAAATGAATAAGAAGCAGGGACGGAACATCTCCATTGCCCAATCAAGCTTTTTATCTGAAAGTTTATAGTATGTGTGAAGTGCTTTTTCATAGAATACTCCTGCCAGCTTGCTGTACTTGTGCCACATTGTTCAAAATTGACCTTATATGAATGTGTTCCTCCTTTGGCTTATTTCAGTCTCTGACCTCCTGTATCTCCTTATGGCACATTTGCACTATTGATTTGAACCAGCTGAATTGTCATAGGAGTCCTCTGAGGATTGCTGTAAATATCACTGAAGATGCTAGGAATTTTTTTATTGGAGATCTCTAATTGCTTTAAAGAATTACTAGGATTCCTTGCATGGGAATTGCAGCAGTTAAATAAGCTTGAAAATCATTTAGGATTCTAGTATAGATGTGTCATAGCAGGCTTTGGTCACGTAGAATATAAAGCTATGGTTAAATACTATATGCATTCATAGTGATGTGCATAGCTAAGAGTTGGGTTTGCTATTTTTGCATTGTAGAATGGTGTCTGGGTCTGGTGATTTCCCCTCCCCCCCCCCCACTGCTTTGAGTTTGAGTGGGTCAGCTTGCATGATGCTTGAGTCCCTTGCAATTGCTAGGGGCCTGGACCCAGCAAGGCTTAAAATCTAATGGGGGATTTGATTGTTAAGTAGCCAGACCAGCTTTTTGGTGAGTGAATGGGCCTAAGCATGGTTGTTTGTGTAACAAAGGAAGTGGCTTTGTATCAGAGGACAAATGAGTGAGCCCTCTCCTTTACCTGGCTGGTGATGAGAGGGACAATTGCCAGAGTGGTGTATTATAGAACTGGGCTAGAAGCATACAGCAGCTAGAGTGTCATGCATGATTTCTACTTGAGTCCAAGGTTGTGTCAGGGAGAAGCAATAGCTCTTGGAGTGTTAATGCTGTGAGCCCCTCAATCTTGGGCTCAGGTCACACATGTGTGTAAATAAACCATATATCACAAAGACACTACAGACTCCACCATCCCTCATTCCAAGGAAACTAAATCCTGGGTGTGCACCTCGAAACCCTGGCATCTCACACTGCTGGGAGATTGGGGTGACATGCAACACTATGCTGGTGCTAAATACTTGTCATGGCAGCAAACACTTGGGGGCACCAAAATCAAGGACATAAGTGTTACACTAGAAAATGCAGTCTTAGCATCAGACCACTCTAATATGCTTCATGCTTGTTTTATTATGTGTATTGTATTCTCATGGGATCTTTGAATGAAGATCGTTTTGTTCCAGAATGTTTTATAAAACCAAGCAGATACTTGTCATCCTGACAAGACAGAAGTACTGTTTTGGGGGGACGGGGGAGAGCGGGTGTGGAGGATTCCCTGGTCCTGAATAGGGCAACTATGTCCCTGAAGGACCAGGGGCGCAGCCTGGGAGTCTTTTTGGACTCACAGCTGTCCATGGAGGCACAGGCCAATTCTGTGTCCAGGGCAGCTGTCTACCAGCTCTATCTGTTATGCAAGCTGAGACCCTACCTGCCCGTGGACTGTCTTGCCAGAGTGCTGCATGCTCTAGTTATCTCCCGTTTGGACTACTGCAATGCACTCTACGTGGGGCTACATTTGAAGGTGAGCCGGAAAATGCAGCTAATACAGAATGCGGCAGCTAGACTGGTGACTGGGAGCGGCCACAGAGACCATATAACACTGGTCCTGAAAGACCTACATTGGCTCCCAGTACGTTTCTGAGCACAATTCAAAGTGTTGGTGTTGACCTTTATTTTTTTTTTTTAAATACATATTTATTAAGATTTTACAAAACAAAGAATTTCATCATTTCAAAATGCATCATTTCCATACATAAAGCTCAAGAAAAACAAAAATATATGACAGATAAAAAAAAAAAAAGGAAAATAGAAAAACAGAAAAAGGAAAAACACTCTTTCTTAAATTTATAAAGTTCCATACCCCTCTGTCTTGACCTCCTCACATCCCCCTTTTTTGTGTTCCACTTTACTCCAATCAAATTCAGCAAATTCAAAACCTTGTTTCAGCCGTACTTAATGTTATATTCTAATTATTATGTCCCCATTTTCCATTTTTTTTTTAATCCGTACCTCATCTTATAAAATATGACATAATATTGTTCTGTTCAAAACCCCTTATCCTTTTTTTCTTAGATTCTTCTTTTCACACACCTTTGACCAAAGTCACACAAACCCTGTTACTTTTACTTCCCACATCCTATTGACACTCAAAGATTTTACAGTATTTTTGTAGATAGTCCTTAAACTTTTTCCAATCCTGTTCCATCGATTCTTCTCCCTGGTCACGGATTCTGCCAGTCATTTCAGCCATCTCCATGTAGTCTATCACTTGCGTCTGCCATTCCTCCACGGTGGGTAGATCCTGTGTCTTCCAATATTTAGCTAAAAGTATTCTTGCTGCTGTTGTTGCATACATAAAGAGTGTTCTATCTTTCTTTGGCACCCATTGGCCAACTATGCCCAAGAGAAAGGCCTCTGGTTTCTTGGGGAAGGTACTTTTAAATACTTTCTTAAGTTCATTATATATCATTTCCCAGTAAGCCTTAACTCTTGGGCAAGTCCACCAGAGGTGAAAGAATGTTCCCTCAGCTTCTTTACATTTCCAACATTTATTGTCAGGCAGGTGATAAATTTTAGCAAGCTTGACTGGGGTCATGTACCACCTGTAAATCATTTTCATAATGTTCTCCTTTAAGGCAATACATGCCGTAAATTTCATACCGGTGGTCCACAACTGTTCCCAATCAGCAAACATAATATTATGACCTAGATCCTGCGCCCATTTGATCATTGCTGATTTGACCGTTTCATCCTGCGTATTCCATTTCAACAGCAAGTTATACATCTTTGACAAAATCTTAGTTTTTGGTTCTAACAATTCTGTTTCCAATTTCGATTTATCCACCTGGAAGCCAATTTTTCTATCCAAGTTATAGGCCTCTCTTATTTGGTAATAATGAAGCCAATCTCGCACTTTGTCTTTTAATTTTTCAAAACTCTGCAGTTTCAGTCTGTCACCTTCTTGTTCCAAAATTTCCCAATATTTTGGCCATTTAGCCTCCATATTGAGCTTTTTCTGAGCCTTAGCTTCCATAGGTGACAACCACCTTGGGGTTTTACTTTCCAGCAAGTCTTTATATCTTATCCAGACATTAAACAAAGATTTCCTGACAATATGGTTTTTGAATGCCTTATGAGCTTTAACCTTGTCGTACCAAAGATATGCATGCCACCCAAAAACATTATTAAAACCTTCCAAATCCAAAACGTCTGTATTCTCAAGAAGCAGCCAGTCTTTCAGCCAGCAGAATGCCGCTGATTCATAGTACAATTTAAGATCTGGCAGGGCAAATCCACCTCTTTCCTTTGCATCAGTTAAAATTTTAAACTTAATTCTAGGTTTCTTGCCCTGCCAGACAAATCTAGAGATGTCTCTCTGCCACTTCTTGAAACAATCCATCTTGTCCAAAATTTGCAAGGATTGAAATAAAAATAGCATTTTAGGCAATACATTCATTTTTATAGCTGCAATTCGACCCAACAAGGAAAGCTTCAAGTTAGACCAGATTTCTAAATCTTTTTTAACTTCTGCCCAACATTTCTCATAGTTCTCTTTAAATAAATTCAAATTTTTCGCCGTCATATTAATCCCTAGGTATTTCACTTTCTTAACCACCATTAAACCTGTTTCATTCTGAAACCTATCCTTTTCCATTGGAGTTAAATTCTTCTCTAATACTTTAGTTTTTACCCTGTTTAATCTAAATCCCGCCACATGACCAAATTCTTTAATCAATTCCAAAGCTCTTTTCATACTGGATTCCGGCTCTTGTAAAGTTAGAACCAAATAATCTGCAAAGGCTTTCAATTTATATTGTTTGGCTCCGACCTGAATACCTTTTACAAATCGGTCCCCCCTTATCATGTTTAGCAGCACCTCCAGGACCGAGATAAATAATAATGGAGAGATAGGGCAGCCCTGACGTGTTCCTTTTTCTATCCTAAAATCTTCAGTCACCACATTGTTTACAATCAATTTCGCTTTTTGTTCTGAATATATTGCTCCTATACCATTTTCGAACCCCTGACCCACTCCCATCCCTTTCAAATTTTTCTTCATAAAACTCCAAGAGATGTTATCAAAGGCTTTCTCCGCATCAATAAAAACTAAAACAGCTTTCGTGTTGATATTCCTTTGCAACAGCTCCAGAATGTCAATTATGTTCCTTGTGTTGTCAGACAAGTGTCTGCCTGGGAGAAAGCCTGCCTGGTCCTTATGTATTACTTCCATTAATACTTTTTTAAGTCTGCTAGCTAAAATGTCTGCAAAAATTTTGTAATCCACATTCAAAAGGGAGATGGGACGGTAGTTCTTTAGTTGTGTCTTTTCAGCTTCTGTCTTGGGTATCAATGTGATGTATGCTTCTTTCCACGATTCAGGCGCCTTTTTCCCTTCCAAAATCTCATTGCACACCTCCTTTAATGGTTGAATTAAAAGATCTTTCAAAGTTCTGTAGTATTTGGAGGTTAGTCCGTCCGGTCCTGGAGATTTGCCCAGTTGCATATTCTGAATGGCACCTTCAATTTCTTGTTCTGTGATTTGCTGGTTCAATATTAATTTATTTTATTTATTTATTTTTTTTTTTTATTTCAAAGTGTTGGTGTTGACCTTTAAAGCCCTAAACAGCCTCGGCCCAGTGTACCTGAAGGAGCATCTCCACCCCCATTATTCAGCCTGGATACTGAGGTCCAGCTCTGAGGGCCTTCTGGCAGTTTCCTCCCTGAGAGAAGTGAGGCTACAGGGAACCAGGCAGAGGGCCTTCTCGGTAGTGGCGACCACCCTGTGGAATGCCCTCCCATCAGATGTCAAGGAAATAAACAACTACCTGACCTTTAGAAGACATCTGAAGGCAGCCCTGTATAGGGAGGTTTTTAATGTTTGATGTTTTATTGTGCTTTTAATTCTGTTGGGAGCCACCCAGAGTGGCTGGGGAAACCCAGCCAGATGGGTGGGGTATAAATAATAAATTATTATTATTACTGTATATTATTTTGATGATTTTGAGAATCACCGCAGCTTGTCAAAGATGTTCAATTAAGCTCAGTTCAGATGTTGTGGAGAAACCATAGACTGAGCATCAGACTGAGGTGTGGTAAACACGGTCACTTCCTGATTTGCAATAACCACAGTTTTCCATGATCTTCAAATCAAGCAGACTGTGGTCACTGATAACCAGAGTTATCTCCAAGTCAGATTTCAAAAACTGGTTTGAAGTGAATGTGTCAAATTCTGGTTATTGCAGTTACATCACAGTAAATGCTAGATAACACAAAACATGAAATGGAAGTGGGAATTGGTGTATGCAAGGGGAGGATGGGGCACATGACTTTATAGCACATTCCTGATGGCCAAATTATGATTGGGCTGTTATGTCACAATTGAGCCATACCCTTGATTTTTATATCAAAGCAAGAAGACATTCTGTTATCCTTTATCAGACATCTGCAAAAAGAGATAATTCAATACAGTACCAAAAATACAGCAGTAGTACCAAATTGGGAATTTGTAAGTATGACCTGGAAGTGTGTGGGATGTGTGTGTTAAGCATTTTGATGAAAGAGCAGATGGTTCCTGAAATGGATATTTATTACTAAAGCTGGGTTATTTCAAAGGAGGGAAAAATCATCATGGACAGTGTTTCCAATATCTTTCTTAAGAGCCTGAAGTAATAGTTAATTCCGAACCAACTGTGGTGGGGGTTGTCCACAGATGTATTACACTTACTAGCTCTCTTAAAAGAATAACCTTATGCCACATTAAATATTAACAGATAGATATGAGCTTTTGTGGACTTCAGGCCACTTCATCAGGTCTTTAGTTAGCAGAAATATATATAGTGGTACCTTGTGTTACAGACGCTTCAGGTTACAAGCGCTTCAGGTTACAGACTCTGCTAACCCAGAAATAGTACCTCGGATTAAGAACTTTGTTTCAGGATGAGAACAGAAATCACGTGGCGGCGGCAGTGGGAGGCCCCATTAGCTAAAGTGATGTCCCAGGTTAAGAACAGTTTCAGGTTAAGAACGGACCTCAAGCATGAATTAAGTTCTTAACCCAAGGTACCAGTGTACATAAATGGTTATAGGAGGTGGGGGCAGGCAAACAGTGGGCCCAAAAGGTCATGAAATGCAAAAAAAATACAGCCTGTGCAATAATAATAATAATAATGTATTATTTGTACCCCGCCCATCTGGCCGGGTTTCCCCAGCCACTCTGGGCGGCTTCCAACAAAGATTTAAAATACATTAAAATGTCACACATTAAAAACTTCTCTAAATAGGGCTGCCTTCAGATGTCTTCTAAATGTCAGGTAGTTGTTTATTTCCTTGACATCTATTCAAAGCTCAAACATATTGTCAGGGAATCAGGAGCAGGAGCACTGGGGAGAGAGGATTGGGAGAGCGAAGGGGAAGAATCCGAGGGCAGCGTAGGGGAGTATGACAGTGGCCCGAGAGATTCCATGAGCTTCTCCAGCGAATCAGAAGATTCCCAGAAGGGGGCGCCGATGGTCAGGGCAAGGGGGGTCCCGGGGGGACGCACCAGAAACAAGGAGCCAGAGGGGAACCCCAAAGCAGCAGTGGAGGATCGGGACCAGTTTCCCCACCAGAGCGTAGTGGGGGGGAAGAGTCACATGTGTCAGGGGCAGTGTCTCCTCCAGAGAGGGAGTCAGGGCTGACCACGCCTCCAACGGAGGGGAGGTCAGTTGCAGCTAGCCCCCCCGAAAGGGGGAAGCAGTGACAGCAGCAGTGGAACGGTCAGGAGGAAAGCTGCTGGCTGGGCGCGCGCGCCAAGTTCAAATGTGCAGGCGCGCGGAACAGCAGGAGACCCGGATGGGGAACCAGCTCCTAAAGCCCGCCGGAGGGAGGGAGAAGGCTCAGGGGAATCAGCGGGAGAAGAGGCTAGAAAGGGCGGAACCCCGGCGGGCAGGCGGACCCAGAGGAGGAAGGAGCAGCGGAGAAGGTGGAGCAAGGCTAGAATCTTAAATTGGTGTCAAGGGGGAGGAGACTCAGACGGAGCATCAGCGGTCTGACACTTTAGACGTGGGGCTGTGCGCTGCGGCTCTGGAAGTGAAACTGAACTTCAATAAAGACTTTTATACTTAACAACGAAGCAGCGTTGGTCCTTTGTGAGCTGGGACCTAGGGTAGCTCTGACACATATATACAAGATAAACAGAGTGACTTCAATAGCAATATGTGGCATAAAACTCAATCTAAATTTGCTATACTGATTTCCTCATGTAGCGGGAGAGAGAACCTTAACTTCAGTTGTGTTCTAAATGGATAGAATCAAACTTGCTGACAGACGTTCAGAAGTTTCATGCTGGCTTTTTTTGTTTGTTAAAGAACTGACTTTCAAGACAGTATCAGAGTGGCCTAGGAGAGGGGTTCCTAATTGGTGGTCTGCAGACCCTAAGGGGTCCACATAACCCACACAGGTAGTGCTAGAAACTTAAAGAACAAATCTCAGAGTGATTTACAACACATTAAAACATCAAATAAAACAATCTAGACTAAAGCAAATTCAAGCTTCAAGGAAAATATACCAGATGCTTCTCTAAGTGACATTTTGCTTTCTCCAGTCACCAACGTGGCATCCAGGAATGTACAGTATTGTTGGCAGGTAATGGCATGTTTCATGATCGTTTTGTGTTGTTTAGTTTTTGAATTTATGAGCTTCTGCCAGTAGACTGCTGCCTGAGTAAATATGGGGACAGAATTGGCATCTAGATTTGTTGCAGGGCCTAATCCCAGGGTTGTATCAGATGATAGTTCTACTCAGAGTACAGCCATTGAAGTTAGTTGGTCTTAGTTGGATACAATCCCATGGTTTATTCGATTTTTTGCAACAAAATGGCTGTCAACAAATTCAGCTCAGTTTCTTCTTGACGAGATTTAGGGTCATATAATAATGAGTATCCTGTAATTTTATTGATTGCAATGTGAATTATATTCCAAAATGACTATTTCTGGTCATTCCCAAAAGATCTACATAAAATCTGATTTTGAGCCTTTGCATTTCCAGCAATTATTGTGAGTTGTTACTTACATTTTGAATTGTGTGTACATATATGTATTTATGTAGTGCTGGGCAACATTGATATTGGATATTAAAAGCAATTTCTTTAGAATCCACTGATATTAGTTTAGGTGGCATTTTAGTTCATAGCCATCTCTATTAATCTCTTTCTGGTTCCTGGCCTATATCTCTCCCTCATTTCCTTATAAATGTGCCAGATTTATCTTTGAAACCTGCTATTATTCTATAAAATTTGCCTATTGGCCCTTTTATTATTTGAGGACATAAAGAGAATTGCATTTGTTTTCTAGTTTTGATTCTTT
The DNA here is from genome assembly GCF_964270895.1 of Podarcis filfolensis. Classification (NCBI taxonomy): domain Eukaryota; kingdom Metazoa; phylum Chordata; class Lepidosauria; order Squamata; family Lacertidae; genus Podarcis; species Podarcis filfolensis. The sequence continues at coordinate 43,761,936 of NC_139615.1, forward strand.
ATATATATATTTTTACTAGCCTGGAGGTAATGAAGGAGCCAGTCTCAACAAACTGTGCCCACATCTTCTGCAGGTAAGCCCATTTTTCAGATTTTGTATGTAGAAGTTTCAAGAAATAGTTGTATGGAAATTACGAGAACCATGTTGCTTACATGGTACAAATGTATTTGGCAACATACTTTCCTCCTAGAAAGGTTAAGTCATTAAACATGCTTATCTAAAAGTTGAGTCAAGCCAGATTCCTTTCACTCCGTGTGGTACTTTGATCTCTTCCAATAATATAATAATCACTCCTCCTCTCCCCACCCTATACAAACCACTTCTTCTCCAAAAATCATTTTGGAACAATCTTATTGATTTGTAAGCTTGTTATATCTTAATCTCAGCTACCATACTGGAAAAATTCTTATTGTTATTTCTGATTCATACTACCTATAATTCACTGTGAGTCCTTGTTATGTTTATGTTGTGCCTGTAAATTACTGCACAAACTTTGAATAGTAATAATTTTGTAAAAAGGATGAAGGGAAGGACTTGAGATAAGCAAAAGCTAAGAAATTATGTAAAGGAGGCAACATTTTACTACACTGGTAAGCATGGAGTGCTGGTATATTGATTCTTTTCCTTCCTTGGGGTCCAGTTGAGGCAGAGTATGGAGGATCACATGCCTCTGAAACTTGTGAGTAAGCAGTTTGTTTTGGCTCAAATTGGCAAAAGAAAGCAGTGGTGGTAACTGAGCTTGACAGAGGTGTGTGTACATGGTGGCCAAGCCAACAAGGGCTTAGTAGGGTACCCCGCACTTCAGATAAAGACCAGTATTCACACGTTGACTTCCTTTTTCTTTTCTAGTTTCTGCATGTTTAAGCTCCTTAAACAGAAGAAGGGTGTGGTACGGTGTCCACTTTGCAATGCCAAAGTCACCAAAAGGTAAATTCCTCATGACAAAATTTAATTAGAACAGGATGAAGCAACTATGCAACTAAGCACCTCGTTGCAGACCCAGGATAACAGTTTCAACAATAGGCAGATAACTAGAGCCTTCTGCAATGAGAACACACACCTGTGGAAGAACTTTTAATGCCTGAAGAGAGGCACGGCTATGGTTATCTCCCCAACCCATGGCAATTAAGCTCAAAAATTGCTCCTGTACATTTTTCAAATCTAATTACGGTGGTGCCCCGCAAGACGAATGCCTCGCAAAACGAAAAACGCGTAAGACGAAAGGGTTTTTGCGTCGCTTCGCAAGACGATTTCCCCTATGGGCTTGCTTCGCAAGACGAAAACGTCTTGCGAGTTTGTTCGCTTTTTTCCTAAAGCCGCTTGAAGAGGCGCAGTTGCGACGGACCGTGCTTCGCAAGACAAAAAACATCGCAAGACGAAGAGACTCGCGGAACGAATTAATTTCGTTGCGAGGCACCGCTGTAGTGCCGTTGTGAGTGTATAAATACCTTGGTGAATGAGTCTTGTTAATGTGTGGGGGAGTGTGGATAAACAGGGTGGCCCTCCCTATTTTTGCATTGGCTCCACCCACCAGCTACATGTGTCTCTTGGACTGACAACAGTTCTGCATCTCTACCTAAATTTTGATCAGAGCCCTGTTGTTTTTATTATGGCTTGCTGTTTTCACACCAAAGGACTCTTGGAGTAAACGGGTATGAAACAGCAAGTGCAATACCTACTGTCTCTTGGGTTATTATAAAGTGAGTAATTCTTTAATTAGACAAAAGCCTGCAGCATCTTAGAAATTCAAGCATCTACTGCTTGGAAACCTTTCTTATTACTTATTCCACTTCCCCAATCCTGTCCCCTGAGCGCTGTGTCTCAGGGGACTGTAGATAAAAACATCCATTTCATCTTCTTGACTACACATCTTTGTTGTCTTTATTTTTTTCAGAAGTCTATGGGAAGATGTCCGATTTAAGCAAGTAATCAAAGTGGTGCTGGAAGCCATCTGTGCTTTTGAACATGATACAGGGCTCAAGTGTAGGTATTATGTATCTCCATGAACTTCTTCCGAGATTTGCTAGGCTGGGGGAGGGCAAGCTGGGTCAGTTAGAATTCCGCCCCCCCCCCATGTCTTCTTGTGGTGCAGAACTGCACAACTGATTTTCTGCATCCTTAAATAGATCCCAAGATGATAGTTTTGCCTTATAAAGTTCTAAATGATTTGGTCTGTACCAGTTCATCTTCTGGCATCCTATCTCAACCTCTAAGACAGGTGGGGAAATTGTCTCAACTTGAACTCCCATCAGCCCTGCCAGCAAGGCAAATGGTCAGGGATGATGGGAGTTGTAGTCCCAACAACATTTAGAGGGCCACTCCCTGCTCTAAGGTGTCAAACAGTATCCTTTGAAATGCATCTTCCTTACCTTGGCTTCATAGAACCAGATTGAATACAGGATGCGGCCATTTTTGGTGTGTCCAATTGACACACTATTGCTGACACGTGAGTCCTTGTGGACATGAAAGAAGGCAGAACGGGGGCAGGGCGTGCTTACATGCACTCCACTGACATATACAGGGGCTGGGAATGGAACCCCCATGTGAAATGGTTGCTGCTTGTTGTGGGAGAAGAAGACATTAGTCTACAACCTTGGAGCCCTTCCTCTTGAAGTAGAGCAAAGTTTGAGCCTGGGTGCCTTCCAGAGATGATATAGTACCTTCCTATTTGGACAACTGTATGATAACTAGGAGTGAGGAAGCATTTTGGTTTTGTAGTGTTTTAGAAACAGGAGTCTTTTAAAAATCTATATAAAATTACGGTAAATGAAGCTTGCATTTTGCAAATGTTGTTACATATTGCTTGCCCCCAATGGAAGTGCCCCCCTTCCCCAAATCCAAGTCCAAAGGCAGCAGAATTCCTGAACCATAATGTTCTGTCTTATGTGCAGCTTGGCTTGCTTTGTGCAGCAAAGCTCGCCTCTTATTCATGTCCCAGGTTTTTGAGATGAAGGGTTTGCTTCTTGATTATCTTAATCTTCTCAGTTTCAGATGATCTGTGTTTCCCTAAGAAAGCTTTAGAAGATGCTTCTGTTTCATGGAAAGAAAAACAAGTCATTGATTGCAAAGGCTACAGGGACAGACTGAAGAGAGTGAAGGAAGTGAAAAAGAGAAATGCTAGCTTGGTAACAGTGTTTTCTCTCCTTTTGCCTGCTATCCTAATCATATTTACAGAGCTATCCAACCCCTTGAACCACTATGTTGGAGAAGGTTTGGTGAGATAGAGGTGCCTCTCCATGGCACTGCTGGTGAGGAATGCCCTGATGTGCCCACCCAAATGGTGGGCATGTGGAAACTATGACTGGCAGTAGCCAGTGGAAACCCCCAGAACAGGCATTCTGGGGGCAGACCTGGACTGGCACAATATTTGCTGGATCCTGAGCTGGCTCTGTTGCCATTATGTGATAGCAGCAGACCTGATCCAGTCCTCTTCATTGTGCCAGCCTGATTGCTCATGTAGCAAAGAGGATTTTCCTTCCTTTTTTCCATCATGTGGCTGAGTGCAGCGTACTTGGGGTTATCAGATGGACTCCCATCTGGGTGTTGACCAAATACAGACCCGCTTAGCTTTAGCAAGATGGCTTCAAATTGATTTGCTTAGACTATAAAATTATAAACAGCACTTGAGTTGGACTCCGAGGCTGTGAAAAGTGCTAGTATATAATCACTCCCTTTAGAATAACTATTTATTTTTAAAAAGCATCTGAATGAAAGCTGTTTTTATTGCTTTGGAGTATTGAAGCTATAATGCATTTTAATTGTCATTGAAATTACCGCTGTGAGGGATATTTTTCCATGCTAATGTGTTTCAGGGAAGCTTCAAAGAGTAACTGTTAAAAAGGGACACTGCAGACTAAAGCAGAGGTTTGTTATAACCAAATGGTTTTGGCATTGCAGTAACCTTCAAGAAACTGGGAGATAAAAGTTAACTGGTCACCACGATTAAATTTCCCTTTTTGTTTTCCCACTCTGCCTTTCTCTGGCTCCTGACCTGCCTTAAAGTCAGATCTTGTTGGTGGCTAATCATGAGTGCCATCGTCTTAAAGGTAGGCACATCAGTTAAAGGGGAGGAACCCAATCCACATCGAGGCAGCTGACCTAGGAAATATAAGAAAATTGCAATGGTTTGAGTAGGCTGACTAGCCCATAACAAAATGAAAAGGAACACTGGTGTTGATGGGTAAGGGAAGTAAAATAGGACAAGTCTGGCAAGCCAAGGGAAGAGTACTCAGGTGAACAGCTGGTCAACTAAATATCCAGTAGAGGTAAGCTTGTATGTGAACTTCAGAAAGCTGGTCTAGAATCCTAGTAAGACCTGAGAAATAAGTAGAGGAGCTGTGCAAGGTGGAGCCAAAGGATGGCTGAGGCATACTAATTCTCTTTTGGCCCTTTGGGCACCAGCAACATTTGACAAGGAGGAAGGGAACTTGGCATGATCTGCTATATTCAGATATCTTCCCATCACCATTATTCAGGTTAAAGTGTTCCCCATAATAAGATACCTCCGATAGATTAAATAGCCTTATTGGATTGATGCATCTTATTTCCCTTGTGCTGCCAGGCCTAGACCAATTCTGTATTTGTCTAGCCATCTGCAATCCTTTAGTCAAGGAATATTTCAGAGGTCTCATCTTATCCAACCAGGTTTGGTAATTTAATATAGCTATTGACTTTAGTATAGATTGCAGTGTTTTTCTTTTTGATGAGTGGAAAATGTTTCTCCCAACCCTAAGGAGGCCAACACTGATGTTCTACATTAAAGTTTTCGTTCAAGATCTTATACAAACTTGTATCAGTATAACTTGTGTGTAGAGGGAACCCTCCTCAAGCATTCACTGCCAAAGTTGCAAAGGGGCCTGTGGGAACAGGTGGGGCTCACTTGACTCCTCAGTGATGCCCCATGTGCTGACAGTGCTCCTGCTCAAGTCAGAAGGGGACCTTTTTATGCGTAGAGTAGTAAATGCCTCAAGAGAGCTAGAGTTTCTTCAACATCAGATATTAAGAGTTCTATGGTTAAAATAATTATAATTTTATTATTTATACCTCACCCATCTGGCTGGGTTTCCCCAGCCACTCTGGGCGGCATACAGCATATATAAAAAATTGTAGAACATCAGACTTAAAAAAATTCCCGAAACAGGGCTACCGTAGATGTCTTCTAGAAGTCAGATACAGTGGTGCCTCGCAAGACAAAAATAATCCGTTCCGCGAGTCTCTTCGTCTAGCGGTTTTTTCGTCTTGCGAAGCAACCCTATTAGCGGATTAGCGGTTTAGCAGCTTAGCGGCTATTAAAGGCTTAGTGGCTAAAAGGCTATTAGCGGCTTAGAAAAAGGGGGGGGAGCGAAAAAAATCGCAAGACTCGCAAGACGTTTTCGTCTTGCGAAGCAAGCCCATAGGGAAATTTGTCTTGCGAAGTGCATCGAAAAACGGAAAACCCTTTCGTCTAGCGGGTTTTTCGTCTTGTGAGGCATTCGTCTTGCGGGGCACCACTGTAGTTGTTTATTTCCTTGACATCTGATGGGTGTTCCATAGGGCAGGCACCACTACCGAGAAGGCCCTCTGCCAGGTTCCCTATAACCTCACTTCTCTCAGGGAGGAAACTGCCAGAAGGCCCTTGGAGCTGGACCTCGGTGTCCGGGCAGAACGATGGGGGTGGAGACGCTCCTTCAGGTATACTGGGCTGAGGCTGTTTAGGGCTTTAAAGTTCAATACCAACACTTTGAATTGCGCTCAGAAACGTACTGGGAGCCAATGTAGGCCTTTCAGGACTGGTGTTATATGGACTAACTGTCACATTCTGGATTAGTTGCAGTTTCCAGCTCACCTTCAAAGGTAGCCCCACGTAGAGTGCATTGCAGTAGTCCGAGAGGGAGATAACTAGAGCATGCACCACTCTGGAGAGACTTTGCACAGGCAGGTAGGGTCTCAGTTGGCATAACAGATGGAGCTGGTAGACAGCTGCCCTGGACACAGAATTGGCCTGTGCCTCCATGGAAAGCTGTGAGTCCAAAAAGACTCCCAGGCTGCACACCTGGTCCTTTAGGGGCATGGTTACCCCATTCAGGACCAGGGAGTCCCTCACACCTGCCTGTCCTCCCAAAACAGCACTTCTGTCAGTCAAGATTCAACCTCAATCCATTAGCCTCCAACCGCCTCCAGACGCTCACACAGGACATTCACTGCCTTCACTGGTTCTGATTTAAAAGAGAGGTAGAGCTGGGTATCATCCACATACTGGCGAACATCCAGCACAAACCCCCTGGTGATCTCTCACAGCGGCTTCATATAGATGTTGAAAAGTACAGGGGAGACTCAGTTTTGTGATGAATACAGGGACCTAAAGACTAGACTGCATCTGGATTGCATGTTAATGTCTGTAGGCACCCAACACATCTTCTCTGCTTCCCTTAGGAAGGTGAGACCTCCAACTTGCCATTAGATGGTGGAACAAGGCGCTCCCTGAGAAAGAAAAGCAATTCCAGTAAAGCCGCTGTGTTTGAAATTGGTAAGTGTTTCAATAAATTGGGTCAGTCAGAATAGCAGGAGTTAGAACAATAATACTTACCTGTTGTCGTCTGCTGAAAGTAGCATCTTTGTATCCCTAAACGTGCCTGGCTTTTTTTGTTTTTTTGTTTTACTACTTTTTCTTCCAAGGGACGTGGGTGGCACTGTGGGTTAAAGCACAGAGCCTAGGACTTGCTGATCGGAAGGTCGGCGGTTCGAATCCCCGCAACGGGGTGAGCTCCTGTTGCTCTGTCCCAGCTCCTGCCCACCTAGCAGTTCGAAAGCACGTCAAAGTGCAAGTAGATAAATAGGGACCGCTCTCGGGCAGGAAGGTAAACGGCGTTTCCGTGTGCTGCGCTGGTTCGCTAGAAGCAGCTTAGTCATGCTGGCCACGTGACCTGGAAGTTGTCTGCGGACAAGCGCCGGCTCCCGGCCTCTTGAGCGAGATGAGCGTGCAACCCCAGAGTCGGTCACGTCTGGACCTGATGGTCAGGGGTCCCTTTACCTTTACCTTTACTTTTTCTTCCATAGTGTCCCCTTTTGTGGTAATTACAATAAGGAATGGTGAATCTTGGTGGATCCTAATAGAAGAATTGCTTACTGCTCTAACTTGTCCCAGATCACCTAGTGCAGTGTTTTTCAACCTTTTTTGGGCAAAGGCACACTTGTTTCATGAAAAAAATCACGAGGCACACCACCATTAGAAAACGTTTAATATTTTTTTCTTTAATGGCAAACAAAAACGTTGCGGACCGTTCTCTGCTCAGCGGGGATCGATCCGCTGATCCCCGCTGAGCCGGCGGATGACAGCTCCGTCTCCTCACTGTGTGCGGAGAGGGAGATGTCAGAGCCCCGCTGCTCTCTATGGGGAATCGGATGAGAGCGGACCGCCTGTCCGCTCTCATCCGATCTCATCCGATCTGATCCCCACCCAGGACGGATGGAAAATAGGGTGGACACAGTCCAGCACCCGCCTAGTGGGCGAAAATTTGACTTTTTTTAAAAAAAAAAGTTTCAATTTTTCCCACGGCACACCAGGCAACATCTTGCGGCACACTAGTGTGCCGCGGAACAGTGGTTGAAAAACACTGACCTAGTGGACATAGCTGAACAGGGTTTGAACTTACTGCAAACATACTGTAAACAAGTATGCTCCTGCATGCTGCTTAATTGCTCCCACATTGGTTGCCTTGCCTGGAGCTGGGGAAAACAGTGAGGCTTGGCATAACAGTATGTGTGAACCGGGACTCATGATTTGTTTCTCCCCAACATCTCTTGAGTGGTAAGCCAAGAACAAACCTTGGCTTCCACTTGTGGTTTGTTTGGGGAGAAACTAAAGCATCACCTCTGATGTTCGTTCCTGTTCTAGGCAGGTCTAGTGCAAAGAAGGGTGATGCTTGCTCAGAGCAAGCCATGGTTTATTGCTTATTGTGGCATGCAAGCCAGCTCTCTGCCTTGGTTTCCCAAGACCAAATCCTGCCCAAACTTAACTTTCTGGGCCCTAATCCAGGTACACTGTTCACATTCCAGTGGACTGCCTGCCAGCATATATATATATTTTTAATGTTTCTATGAGCTGTATTGCTGATTCAGTCAACCTGGATTTTACGGAATATTTGAGGGAAAGCATTAGGTTCTGCACAGAGTGGCTATGATCCTGCTAAACCTTAGCCAGCAATGCTAATTGTAGTTTTTGCATCCCCTTTTTGTCAAAATTATAATAGTAAACCTTGTTCATTTAAGGATCAGACTCTTCTGAAGATGCATTTAAGAAGACCGATACAATCAGATGGTGAGTAGAGCCATCAATTTAAATTGTCAGTACCTTTTTGTTTACAGTATTCATTCCCCCCCCCTGCTGCATCTTGGGGGTGGTACACTACCATGCTTTGCAGATGTTCCTTTAATACTAACTAGTGCTAATGGCCCTCTGGATCTGTGAATTGCAGCTGTGCAGTACACGTAAGAGGAAAAAACAACTCTCATGCCTTGTTACTCTGTAGCATCCTATGAAGATAAGTGTTCTGCAATGGCTGTTTCTTGGTCTTCTCTCTGCTGAGTGTTTACATTTTCTGTGTGGAATGTTTACTGTTCCTCCACCTCCTATTCTCTGGGCTCATTATCGATATGTGAATGGAAGGAAAGGTGACAGGGTACAGGGTGGTATTTTTCAGAAAGCTTGGTTCAGCCCAGGGACAACTGGCTATTGACTTCTAGTTTATTTTGAAGACCCAGAACCTGTGAAGTAGATCATTAATACATTTATTGTTCTAATCTGCACTTATATCTAGGGCTCAGAAGATGGCACTAAGTTAATTATAAATGGCAAAAAAATAGATAGCATGTACTTGCTTAATCACAACTACTTGTTCAGTGCAAGATTTTAAACTGTCTTCTGAATCCCCAGTGCAGTGGAGCAGCTCCTGGGGGTGTTTCTGTTTGACCCAGTTTAGACATGTTAAAAAATAGTTTGTTCTTATATCAGTGAACCTTGGCCTCATATAAGGGGAGGAGATTTAAAGCTTCCTTTTCTTGTAGGAACAAAGCATAGTTACTGCTTTGGCTCAACTTAAACAAATGCTGATTTGTTCAAGACAGTTTGTCAACAAGGCAGGGTGTTATTTGTGTGATAACTTGCCTTGCTAACAAATTTTGGTTTGAACAAACCACCGTTTTTCATTCAGAGCAAGCAACAAACAATGGTTTGTACTTAACCAGGAACAGAAGCATTAAGTCTTCTCTTACACACAAAAGAGATGGGAAAGTGTGTCATCCTGCTCCCTGTGCTTATAACAAACTGGTTTGTTGCAAGTGAATTTGGTCCATTTGTCTTTGAGATTTTTTTAATCCTCAACAGGGCTCTTTTGGTCAAACTCTTTTGGTCAAACTCATGATAGAACATAAATAGGATTTTGTGTACTATATGAATGACAACCCCCCCCCATACACACAGTATTCTGGGCCAAGGAAAGCAGACATCTGTTCTCAATATGAATTATGTATCATTTTATATATTTAGTTTTCCATCCAGTTTAGAGCCTTTTGAGGATGAAACTGTGCTGTTTAACCATGCGTCTGGTGAATCAGTCTTAAATATGAAAACTCATGCCATAATAAATTCACTCTATAATTTTAAGTTTCATGGTGCAAAACAAAGACCACTACTGGACACACATCTGGGGTTGCTAACAAAGGAAAAATAGGGCCAGTGCAGACCCTGCTGCCCATCAGTTGTTTGTTCCTTGCTCTGCTCGTTCCAGGAGTTGTGGGAAGGGGAATGCAGTATTCAAAGGGAAAGTACCAAATACATTATATTTCAGGCCACCATCTTTGAACCATAAGTTCTACTCACAATAGTGCAGGAGGGAGAAACCATTTAAAGGCTACCTTAAAAGAGGTCCACACTTGTGACTGTTCTTCCATGAATGTAAAATGATTTTCTTACTACTTCTACGGTTTAGTGCAATTTAAACTTTTGTATGTCTTCCTTGCTTTAATCTGAGGCATAATAGGGTTGGCCTTGTCCAGATCTACAAGTCTGGGAAGCCTAATTTGCATAGCATGCCTTTTTGCTAAGTATGTAAATGCCCTGCTTTTATGTAAAAATGTGTTTTTAAATTGAATTATAAATATTTAAAATTGCAACATGTTTGCATGCAACTCAGTGAAGCACAAGGCTCCTGCAAGCAGTTGAACACTGAATTTGGGCTGGAAGGAGCTCTGAGGAGGCACTGGAACTCGATTGACCTGAGGTGTATCGAGTTGCAACTAACTTTAATTAAATCTCCCTCTGCCTGATTGTCTAAACAGGTAGACCTTTACAGAATTTTTCGTTGGTGCTTTTCATGGAGCTGTTGCTGTAGAGGAAGTTTATCTCTTTGCTTTCCCCCTCAGATGCTGAATAGAAATGTAGTGGCTATCCCATAATACAGAGGTACTCAACATGGTGCCCTCCATATATTTTAGACTGCAACTCCCATCCGCCCAATAAGCATGGTCAGTCATCCTGGATCATGGGAGTTATAGTTCAGAACATTGGAATGCACTGCATACGCTATCTCTGCCATCGTTCCTTGTACTTAACAAGAAATGTAGTGATTGTGGCCTTTTCACAGGGACTCTGTTGTTGCTGTGCTTGGTTCCCATTGAATCTATGGAACCTAAGTACAGTTGACTTACTCTGGATCCAATCCTTGGTTTGGGGGTGGTAGGTTGAGAGAGAGCTACTTGCTCGCCTTCCAGGAGTTTATCTGTTATGCAGTGTTTCTCAAACTTGGGTCCCCAGCTTTTGTTGGACTACAACTCCCATCATCTCTAGCTAGCAGGACCAGTGGTGAGGGGTTGGTGGGAGTTGTAGTCCAACAACAGCTGGGGATCCAAGTTTGAGAAGCACAGCTTTATAGGCTAAAAAAAATCAATATACTATCTCACTGCCACCTGTTATTTGCTTGTGTGGGAATTACTTCTGCATTAGAGAAAGGGTCCAGTGGCAAAATGATGAAAAAAGGGGCACTGAATTCAGAAACTAGTACCTGAAGCACAGGTGCTTAGTTGTAGCCGTCACATGTGTGATGATTATCACATTGGGAGAGGCCAACCAGAGCACCTCCCGTTGCGACAGTCGCCTGCCAGGCGGCACAGCTTTGGGAGATGCCGCGCAGTGACTTCCCGCCAGGCCTCCTCTGCCCCCTCAAAATTATGGGGGCTGAGCCCCCTCGCAGCAGACATTGGGGGGGGGGGGTCTGTAGAAGCCTCAGCCCCATAGAGTTGGCGCACCTGACCTGAAGGAAGATTGGGTGGAGAAGACGGAGGCAAGGAAAAAATGTAGGTGGAACAGGCAGGGAACTGAAAAAGGAGGCAATGGAGCAAGTGGCGATCAGAGAACCTTGTGCACATGGCCAAGGGTTGATTGCCGAAAATAGGCAGGTGACTGGGTGGGAAATTTAGAGTGGCATTGTGAAGACTGAACGTGTCATGCTGATTTGCTCTAACAGGGTCAATTTGTGAAGGATAACAGGACTGCATGTGCTTCTTATGGCTATCTTGTTCCCGTTGAGGATTAGAATTTGACTCTGTTGCTCCCATGGCTTGTGAATAAAGATCAGTCACACAAATCCAGTTCTGCAAAGCACAAGTTATTCTACAGTAGCTTGTCTCATTGTAGCAAGGTCAGACTTTGCAGTTGCAGCTCTAGTCAGCGAGACCTTTGCTACTGTCTCTCCCTGCTGAAGTGTTTTAGTGGATTTTTTACTTTTCTTTTTTGCCACTGTTGTTGGTGCTGTGCATGAATCTTTAACATCTTCTCTTTGACACTCAGTGGGGGTAGTTGCATAGCTATACAAAATTCATAAACATCAGATCAATATATTCCTATGCTAGAAAAAAATCTTTTAATAGTCAGGGATGTCAAAGGATAATGCACACTTTAGCCCAGGTGTGGCTAACCTGTGGCTGACTATTGGTCATGCTGATTGAGGCTGATGGGAGGAGTAGCCCAATAACCTAGGAGACCCATAGCTTATCCACCTCTGCTTTGGTCACAAATAAACTCTCCCCACTCAAGCAGCCAATATATCAAAATATTGTGGCGTATCATAAAAGCAACCAAGTTCACCCTAAAACCAACAAAGCTAAAAGAGAAGCACCAGCCTTTGCCAGGCACATACAATTTACTACAGCACAATAGAGCTCTCATACCTCTCCTCAAAAAATAAAAATAAAAAAATAGCCCACTGACCCCAGTTTAGAAAGAGAGTAAGAAAAAAGGAGATACATTTCTCACTACTTCTCCAAGTAGCATGTTAAAAGGAGCAATGGATTCTGGTGGTAACTGTTAATTTATAGCTTAGCCTGCAGCATTTATGACACACATCTGAATTGAGAGGGTGAAGGAACTACAGCCTGAGCCACTCACTGGGCTTCAGGCAAGTTGTCTTGTGAGTCAGCTGGTCTTCTCAGATGCAACAGGAGAGATATGCCAGAGCTTGGAACTAGTAGAGTTTCTTTTCTGTTCCTGTGCTTAGTTGGCATCCGCCTCAAGACTTCTTTAGATGACCATCATGTAATGGAAGATAGGTCAACTGCATGATGCCTGGTTCATCCAACAGCTGTATTATTGGAAATTTAAAAGGGATGGGCCAAGGAGAGCAACTCTTGCCAGCTCTTAATTGGTTACAGAAGTCCTGGTACCCAGTGGAACAGCTGTAGTTGCTTGGGAGATGCTCCACTCCCATCTCCTGTTGTCATTCCCACCTCCTGCTGTCAATCTTTCCTCACTTCTGGATTTACTGAAACAAATTGGAAGAATGGGGCGGGGGGGGAGTATGGACACAGTATAGAGGCATTGTGATTAAAAATTATTTATGGAATTTTTTGCTTGCCCTTCACAAGGTCCTAGGATGCTGTACATCAATTTAAGACACAACTTTATAGTTTAAAACAAATACAATCAAAAGAAAAGGACAGGTCGTAAACTATATATATCTTGAGTGTCAAAGGCTAGAATAAAGAGATGCGTCTTCAGCATGCAATGGAAGCTACATAATGAAGGTGCCAGATTCATATTTGTGGGGAGGCCATTCAATAACTTGGGAACTCTCACAGAGAAAGTCCTCTTCTGCCTCCTCTGTTGATCTTAACAAGTGTCTGCAGGGAAGGAAGTGGTCTTTCACATATCTGAGGCCTAATTTTAAGACTTTGGATAATAATGTGAGCACTTTGAAGGGTTCATTCTTTCCTGTCCTTATTTCCCTGAACCCCTATACTTTGGTTGTAAACCCTAATGGCAGGAACCTGGTTTTAAGAGGTTGTTTGCAGTTCATCATTTGGTCACCTGGGCATTCTTGTTTCATTCTTCTTCTTCACAGTGTGAGTTTAAGACGTAATTATCCAGCTCGAGCTGATGAAGGGTGTGCCAAGAATGAAAGCCCAAGCCCTTTTCACATGGAGTTTTCTGAGCCGAGTGCTGAAGATGAGACACCATTAAATATCCTAGGTATGAGGATTTTCTCTTGATGGCACCTGAAATAAGAATCCAAATGCATAGGCATCAAGCGGGCTCAGTTTACCACTCTGGGGGGTTTAACTTGTGTCTTGTGAAATTCAGCTAGCATGCTTTTCTTGGGCCTGATTTTTACGACTTGCTGCATTTTCACAGGGAGTCCCAGCGCCTGATCACAACTCACTTCTCAAAGAAATAGCCTCCCTTCTGGGAAGGGTTAGGGTAGCTCAACCAGGAACTCGGTTCCTAAGAGAGTGGTGACAGGGCTTGGACTAGCTTAATTGGTGGTGAGAAAAGGCAGCAGTTAAGAAAGGTAGCTGGTGTAAGAGGCAAGCCAATCCCATTTATAAACTTTTCTATTTTCAGGTGTATGTGGTTATTTGGAAGAACCTGGAAACACAGAAGGAGCCAGCACTGGAAAGTTAGAAATTCCTGAGAAGAATGCTGCTGTGGAAAAGAGTCAGGGTTTGTCTTCTCCAGATCCCTGCTTGGGTAAACATGACAGGAACTCCAATTCCATGCCAGAGGGTGGTTCTTGCTCTTTACTCAATATGGCACAATTGGCTGATGAAGCCACAAAGCCCACTGCAGAAAAACAGGCTGGTCATGATGCAGGAAATGTTAGTACGGGGCTGCCTTCTGGACATAAACATGTCCTGTGTGAAAATGAGGAACAGCTACTGCAGTCACAAACTTCCCCTGAACGTCCTCTGAGTCAAGTCTCTGGGAAGAAACTGATGCGGAGCATCCAGAAAGTCAAAGCATGGCTGTCTAAAAGCAAGGAGGGTCTTTCTCCAAGATCCTTGCAAGATACTCACACACAGGAGGTGCATCAAGATCCAGACTTGTCAGATGGAGACTCTCTGGTCTCCCAGAAGACTGAACAGATTGAATACCAGAAAGTCTTCACAGTGGAATGTGTAGGTGACAGGTCTTTGCCCAAACCAGTTGCCTCTAAAGCTGAGGATAAACTATTTGGGAGAACGTACAAGAGGAAACGCAAATCAACCCCTCTTTGGAATAAGAGGGAAACAGTTGATATCCAAGCAAAGGAGGGCGTTGCTAAGAATACAGAATCCTGTGATGCACCTGTAAAAAGATTATCGCGAAAGAGGAAGGCTACATCAGAATTGCAACCAGATGACTTCATTAGGAGGCAAGATGTGGAAGTAAATAGTAGGAGGCCTGGTGGAGATGAAGATACTGCTTTGGAAGAAGGTGGCCAAGCTCCTGCTCTTGTAGATGATAGCCCTGTGGCAGATCAAAAGGAAGTTGAGCTGCCGACTGAATTTCCTGTCAAGGAAGGGCTGTCTGTTTTGGAAACTGATTTAAATGAACCATCTCAGAGTATATGCCTGAAATCGCCAGAATCAAACCGTAACCATCTAAAGAAGGAAAGTAACACTTTGAGCAAGATACGTAGACAATTAATCAAGCCTGTTGGTGAATTGCAGTTAATGATGGACAGAAGCTCCAGGTCCCCTGAGAAGGCAAAGATACAGACTAATGATCAGTTAAGGGAAGTTGGCACAAGCCAAGTGCAAGTCAGACGGAGCAGAAGGCTTCAGTTCTCGACAGAAGACACCTGGAGGAGAAGTGAGCCGGTAAAGCGAGGAAGGAAACAGTTGGATAAGAGAGAAACAAAGAAGCGTAGGTGGTCTTATGAAGAAAACGTGCCAACACCTTCCATAGCAGAAAATTACCCCAGTATGTTGCAGGGCAGGCTCCAAAAGGGCCTGTCTTTGTCAGATACCAGCCTGATGGACGTGGATGGGGATGCAGGTAAAGCTTGTGCTAACCCTCCAGCTTCTCCTCAGGTAGGTGTTGAACAAACCACAGAGGGCAGCAGTCCTTGTTGCATTGTTCCCAGTGCAAATTCCCAAGACAGCTGCTCACTTCTGCATTTTGCTTCTCCGGAGGTGGAGCAAACCACTTCTGAGGACAAACAGCTCACATTAGCACACCAGACTGAGAAGAAGGTGTTATGTACCCAGAAACTAGAGGGCGCTGAGTTTTGCACAGAGGATATGAAGAGAAGCTGTAAACCCCCTGAAACAAATGATGAAGCTGCAGGAACTTTGGAGCTGAACTCAGAAACCGAGGACAGTGAACTGGATACAAACTTCATGCAGAAGATATTCAATGGCTGCAAACGCCAGTCATTCTTGTTGCATCCAGTAAAGGAATCTGCTGCAGAAATTCAAAAAGAGACACACAGTGGCTTGGGGGAAGATGGCAAGGTTGACTGTTTGAAGAAATCAACTTGCATTGATAAATTTTGTGAGGAGAGAAGAGACGCTGTTGCCTGTAAGGTGAACAGCTCTGTCCAGAGACTGGCATCTTGTGCTACTGGTTTCCCTGATCACGAGAGGAGAACTGAGCATCCCCAGCTTGCCTCACAAACTGCGTTCCCAGATCATCCATCCACACCAGATCAATTAGCCACCAAGAATCCTGACAGTCCCCAGCAAAGTCAAAAGCCAGTAACTAAAAAGAGTATGTCCCCTCAAATTAGGGGAGAAGTTGCAAACTCAAATAACAGCGGCAGCAGTGGAAGCCCAAATGTCTGGAGAAATGTCATCATCCACAGCACCAGTTTAAGCGTCATTAATGAGACACATTCTAGTATAAACAACTCTGAAGATGCAGAATCTGAAAGCACTAAAAACAAAGGGCTGGCATTAAACTCTCAGCCAGAATTCATGCAGCCATGTCCTGTAATTTGTCAGCTACCACATTCTGAATTCAGTGGCGTCCATGGTGAAAAGAATAGCCCCATGGAACAAAAGCAACTGCATAGTGACACAGAAGAAGCAACCAATAATTGCAATACAGGCACTCCTAAGTGCTTGGTTCACAGTAATAATTTGGAACAGTGCGCTGAGGAGGAGTACCATGGCTTTGAGGTGTCCTCGGAGACACCAGAGGGCTTGCTAGGCTCTGTCATCAGAAGCATAGAGGGCTCACCTAACCTTGGGGAAACAGAGAGGAGTGATAGCTTGGCCATGTCTCCTGGCAGAGACGAGCAAACCCCACTTAAGGGAGACCTGGGTAGTGGCAACAGAAGAAGTTCCAGGCTGAGCCAAAAAGGCCTTGTTCGCACACAGCAGAGATGGGCACGGAAGCTGCCATCCTCGGAGGAAGATTCTAGCGAAGATGAAGAGTTGCCATCTTTTCAGGCACTGATATTTGGTAAATCGGCAAGCACACCGCTAGATCCATTGAAAAAGAAAAAGACATTGGGAGGGATGCCAGCGCTGAAGAGCAGCAACAAATGTAATGTAGAAACCAAAGATGAGCATGTCTGTCCAAGTCAGGATTCGGAGTGCTCTATGAAGCTGTTTTCTTCCCAGTCACACACAGCTGAGGATTTCCGCGGCAGGCCTCATGACTCAAGACACTTAACTCCAGCTCCCACTTCTAGAGAAAATCTGGAAAGTCTTGGAGAGAATAAAAAAGCCACTCAGCCCAGGGATGAAGTCTCAAAAGATGCTGGACAACAGAAAGATGAACAGCAAGAACAAGTGGATTCAGAATTCAATTTAGGTATGAATATATGCTTTTTTTATTTATGTATTTTAAATCTCCTACCTTCATATTGAATCCTCTCCCTTTGGCCTCTTATTAGTACTGTTTTATGAGTTAGCTTGTGTCTGCAAGCCATAGGCCCATATATAGAAACAGCTAAGGAGGCGATGGTACCTCTTTTGATATATCCAGTTCAAGGAAGAATCCTGTTTCACTTGGAAGTCTTCATACTGCATTTTAAATGCTAACTGAAATGGAGGTTCTTGTTTTCTCCCCCTGTAAGTGTGTTTACATTACACTATTGCCCCTCTCCTGGGTTTTCTGAATACAGAGAGGAAATGCACATACCAGACATTTTTAATATTCACTACAGCAGTCACCAGTGTGCCTATAGTGCTGAATAAAGTATAAATTGGCCCTTAGACCTTTTACAACAGCTCTGGCCTGCAGGTGATACTCGCCTATTCAGCCTGTACTTATCACCCTGCTCTCCTGTATTACATTGGTTTTTAAAAAAATCTTCCATTGGTGCCAATAGAATATTTTTTAAAAGCTTAATTGTTGCATCGAGGAAGTGGCAAGCAATTTTCAGTGATGGTTGAAGCTGTTGAGGTAAGGGTTAACCTCCATGTACTGTTCATATATATTCAGTGTTCTCAGTGCCTAACATTGAATAACCCCGAGTGCATAAACATTTGTCTCTGGCACCTAGGAATTTGAAATATTTCTCCAGCCCTGTCACTGTATCTTAACTGTGTACTTTGAGCCCAGGTTGTGATTCTGTAGGAAGCTGGGAACTTTCCTAACCTTCCCCGTTCCTTGTTCTTTCAGCCAAAGGTCCCCTCTTCCTTTCTGGGGGTGGTATGTTGGGCACATCTTTGTATCAATAAATAAGAAGCCTTGCCTGGGAATTATCTCCGTATGCTCTCCAATATTTTGTATGAGAAACAGGCTTCTTGTCTTTTGAAGGTGAAGAGACCTTGGACTATGACAGTGAAGCTAGCTGCTTGGGAGATTCATCAGGCCTATCTTCCCAGAGTGAGATTCTCACCACACAGGTATGAAATGGTGCAGTTTCAGGCATGGCTGTGAAGGACTAATGCAGACAAGCTGCAGCAAGGGAGGATAAGATCTTGGGAGGAGAGAAGTCTTGGAAAGCTAGTGGTATACAGGAACCACATGTCATACTGGGAACATGGTTGAACCTTTGTCACTGGAGGCCTTTAAGAGCTGCTTGGACCAGCATGGATTAACGAGCTAGAATCAATCCATGTTATTTATTGTTTGTTTCATAACTCATTCTTCCTCCCAATGGAGCCATAGGTGGCAAGCACATCCACTTTTTTAAAAAAAGCATTCTAAAACAGTTTAAAGCATTTCAAGTTATCATTAGTAACATTATTTCATCCAATGATCTTTGGGTTACCAGGAATAGTATTTTTCAGCCACCAAATACATGGTGGATAGGAATGTTTTCAAAGTTAATAATGTTGGAGGTGGGTGCTCCTCACCAGGGTGGGCGTTCCACAAATGGGGAACCGCTACTGAAAAGGCCCTGTCATAGGTCAGTTTCCAGGAGCGGCACCACCAACAAGGCCTTATCTGCTGATTGTAGGGCCTGAGTTGGTTTATACTGGGAGGGTGCTCTTTGGGTTACTTGGGCCCCAAGCCATTTCGGGCTTCATAAGCTACTACTAACACATTGAATTGGGCCTTGTAGCTCACTTGTAGCCAGTGCTGTGCTTAGCAACCACATTCCGCATTGGCAGCAGCCTCTGGATCATCTTCAAGGGCAGCCCACCTTTCAAAATCCCTAGTGCTGCTGTGGGAGGCACCAGAAAGAACTTCTTTGTGGCGTTTTGCTCAGCAGCAGGTGCTTGGGAACCCTGCTGGCTTCCTTCTCTCATGTGGTGGGCAGAAGAGGGGGATGAATCTCCTTCCTCTCCTTCACTGGGCATGAAGCTTTGTCCCACTCCTACTCCTGCAGAAGGGAAAGAACGAAGCCAGTGATAGTTGCTTCTGCTGGGGGGTGGGGCGTTGCTAGCAAAAAGCCTGCAATAAAGTTCTTTTACAGAAATATTTCGATAAGATTTCTGCTGCCAGCTCCCATGCAACTGCTGCAATTGTAATGTATACTTCTGCATGTATTCAGCAAGCTGACTTATGAACAAAAGAGAAATTTCCCAGTACTGCAAACCTTTCTCCTTCACCTGAGGAGGGTATCCTTGTGTGGCTTACTCCTCCTGCTAACTCTAGTCAAGGTTTTCATTCTCATTAAGTTTACCTGCTCTTCTCAAGTAGAAGGAACTCCTCCTAGTCCTAAAATGTCCTGCTCTGATACAAGTAGTCTTCATTAAAGCTCCATTCCTATTCTGCTTTTTACCTTAAGCTTCTGGAGGTTCTCTTCTCCCCTCACCATGCTTTCTGAATTATAATGGTGCAAAAGGAAGTCAGAACATCATAAAACTGGCTGTGCTCCATGCTGCCCTTCGTGGATCTTTGGGAAGCGGCTAGAATGTGGTTTGAGTCACAAGAAGGGTGCAGCCTCCAGCCACCACAGGTTCATTGGGGAAAGTCCACTGTGGAGGGGAGGTCTTTATTAGAATGAAACAGACATACAAGGGAACTATTTTGGCTGGCATCAAACCAGCTTTGGTGAAGGACATGAAAGGGAGGAGCACAAGAACACTGAGAACAAGGTAGCCAATATGATGCCCTCCAAATGTTGGACTCCCAAATCCTATCAGTTTGCTATGATGGACAATGATCTGGAAGTTGGGAGTCCAGCAATATCTAGAACATGCCAGCCAAGCGTTTCATACCAAGTGGGCCACAAGAGTACTTTGACACGAAACCTAATGGGGGTGGGGGGTGGGGAGAAGAGGCCAAAATTTGACACACACACTCCCCTTGCGTTGCCTTCCAGAAACCGGGTAAGTGAGGTGCTGGGCTTTGGGAAGGGGGTGTGAGGGCTCTGACAGGGTCCTAGAGCCCTCCCACCCCCTTTCCAAAGCTGGGAAAATGCTAACTGGGCTTTGGGAAGGAGGCGGGAGGACTCTAGGACCCTGTCAGAGCCCTCATGCCTCCTTCCCAAAGCCCAGCACCTTGCTTAACTGGCTTTTGGAAGGTGGCACAAGGGCTGTGGGGGAGGGAGGCATCCAGTGTTTCTGAGGGCAAAAAGGGCATCAAGGGCTGCATGTGATCCTCAGGCAAGGCATTGGACTGCCCAGATCTAGAAAGCACCACATGGGCTGCTATAGGACTCCTTCATGGAAGGAGAAAATAATGTTGCTCTTACCATGATATGTTCATTCTCTTTAGCGCAGGCATAGGCAAACTCGGCCCTCCAGATGTTTTAGAACTACAATTCCCATCATCCCTGACCACTGGTCCTGTTAGCTAGGGATGATGGGAGTTGTAGTCCCAAAACATCTGGAGGGCCGAGTTTGCCTGTGCCTGCTTTAGCGGGTATCGGTATCCTACTTACCCAGGTATGGTTGTTTCACTGCTTGTGGTCAGGCTGGGAGAGACTCCCAGGGCTCTCAGTCAGAATAATTTGAGTACTGAGGGTGTCCTTTTCTACCTCTGTTCCCCATCGAACTTCTCAGTGCCCTTGCTTATACCTCTGTATTGTACCACAACGTTGCCTTAGATGGCATGCAAGGGTACTCTCTGTTCATTGAAAAGAGATAACTTATCATGGGCAAATCTGTTCTGTCTCGTTTGCAGCAAAAAAATGCCATGCAAAACAGCTTAAAGAAACTCCAGCGGAAGATGGCTATTCTTGAAGCAGTTCTCAAACAGGGAAGCCAGAGTGCTGTCCATGAAGGATCACAGCTTCCTGGTGAGGAAGGTGATCTCACTGGAGGACAGACAAAATCAGCAAGGGGTGAGCAGTGTAGTCCCTTCCATTTTTTCTCAGGAAGATTGCCTGGGTATTAAGAATGCTTTCCTACTTCTTTTCAAACACCTTGAAATAGACCTGTGTCTTATTTTCTATTTTCACATATTGCATTATGGTTTTCATTGTAAAAGTCATAAGCTGCTGACACAAAGAGATGCTAAACCTAAGTTAATTACTCTTGCCAGCAGCTGACTTTGCTAACAAGCTACTTTGAATAGGAGATAACATTGAACTACCATTCTCCACCATTGCTACACACATACTCTGTTGTTAGGCCCTGCTGAGGGATAGCTAGAATGAGGGTAAAGGGAGCGAGCTTCTCTCAGGAAGGCTAGGAAGCTGCACAAGAGGAGCACGTGGATGACTCAGGTTGCAGCTCACAGGGCACTCACCCGCACACTGCAGATTCATGAGAGCTGCCTCTCCTGTCAATCCTTCATTGCATCAAGTGTCCACCTGAATACTTACAATGTTTTGAAAGTTCTGACTGGACCACACTTTGAACCTATAGGAGCTTCCTGACTTAAAGTTCTCACTTTAAAGACTGGGTTGTAGTCAACGTAGCATTAAGCAGGTTGTTCCATTAGCACAAGGATTTCCGAGTGCACAACAAAACAATCTCTGCTCCTCCTCCCCTCCCCTGCGCTCCCTCCCCTGAATTTGTTCTGGGAATGCAGAGCAGATTTGGGGCAGCATAGGGGAGGAGAGGGAACTAAGCACATTGTTCTAGCAATGTGCAACTATTTGGCTTAGTGCCACTCTTATGACGGATACCTCCGCATGCAGTACTGGAATTGGGAGTTCTTCTAGCAGAAGGTGAATTGTGCATCTTCCACCAAGGTAAAGCAGTCCTCCATATAGATCCAGCTTTTAGTTAAAAAATCAACTCTGTTTTCACAAGATTCAGGAACCCATCCTGCCTTCTTTCGTCCTATTCTCATCCAACCATGCCCCTTGAACTGGGCCAGTTTGCACTGGTCACTGCCAGACCTTCTAGTTTTATATTGTCAGAACTGCATCAACACAGATTCCTCTTTGTCTCCCTTCAATAAATTGGGCCTTGAGAGCAGGCTGTCCCTGGCTTCCTCAGTCAAATTGCCCTGGGAATGTTAGTCCTAGTTCAGTCTTCCAGCAGCATTCAGATCCCAGAGAGTATCCTGGCTGACTCTTGTCGGGAGTGCTGCCTTGCTACACGGTTGCTT
This sequence comes from Podarcis filfolensis, assembly GCF_964270895.1. NCBI lineage: Eukaryota > Metazoa > Chordata > Lepidosauria > Squamata > Lacertidae > Podarcis > Podarcis filfolensis. The sequence continues at coordinate 43,784,074 of NC_139615.1, forward strand.
TCTGAGAGAGAGCATTGCTGGAGGAGATATGCCTGGTCATTGGTGCATACCTTTGCAGTTCCAAGTTTGCAGCAAGGCCTACAGCTGACTCTACTTTAATGAGATCAGTTCCATTTGTCACATGGTTCTGCTTCCTGCCACCTTTCCTAGGCTCAAACATCCCCTCTTCCCAACTCCCAAAGAGGAGTGGTACAAGCCTGACACGCAACAAACATGAATCTGTGGTAATCTAACAGCTTAACAGCCTATTAGCTTTCCACAACAAGCAGGAAAGTTTCCAAAGCTAACATAGGTACGTGGAGTAAACCCTGTATCTCTAGCCTAAATGTACAGCACATGGCCCCTCAATGGTCAAAGTTCATTCCACAATAGTGATGTGACTTCAGCATTCAGCACAAATGCTCCATTGGAAGAGTTTTAGCAGGGCCACCTGGATCTCGGCCTCTTATTTTGTTAAGCGTTACCAGTTCAACATACTTGCTTCTGCTGATGTGGCTTTTGTAAGAATGGTGTCCCTACAGACCCTTTGCCCTTAGACCCTGAGTAGTGAGGGGAAAGACCAGGATGTTGGTACAACAGTTGAACATTCCAGTTTAGGTATCTTCCTCCACTAATAGAGAACAGAGCGCTGAACTTACCATGGATATTTCTTCTCATCAGTACATGGAAGGATATCCAGTCGTACTCAGGCTCACCTTCAAGTTCCCTTGCTAGTCATAGGGTAGATGAGGGATGATGCATTTGGCTTCCGAGGCATACAGTTCAGCTTGGTTTGAGTCTGGGGATCCTTTTCTCTCCTTTCCTCCTCTTTCTTCCCCCCTTTTTTCTATTGTAGTGTTTTTACAGTTATGGTGGTTGTTAGTGTATTGGCTGTACCATGTCCTGAAACTGGGTTGGGCGTCCTTGTCTCAGCAGAAAGCACATCACCAAGATTTTCTTAGTTCTTCCTTTGGAGTGAGTAAGAGGAGTAATCTCCATTCACAGTTAAGATGAGAAGGAACCTTCTCAGCAAGTCCAGTGTTGTTTGCCCTCTTCTGATCTGTTTATCCTTGCTCTTTAATTCCAGAAACAAATGTTTCTTCAGTCTGTTAAAGCACCACGCTATAGTTTCTGCTGATGATGCAATACGGAGTTAATTTTGCATTTTTACAGAGGAGTTTATGCATCAGTTTGAGCTCTGTTGCCATGGCATTGGTTTTAAAATGCATTCCCATCCCCATATTGTTGTGACAGTGTATCACATTAGCTTGTTTTCTTTAGCTAGATAAAGCCCAGAAGCTACCTTGGCTTTGCAGGGGATGCCCTTCTTTTGGAATTGTGACCTGGTGTACTGATAAAATTTGTAATAGAAATGCTACTCCAAGAAAGTGTACACAATCATTCAGGGCTTTTATTTGCTACTCACTCAAATTGTTCCTCTGGGCAAGGAAGGCCAGTTTAATTGCTGCATCAACAACACAGCCGGGTCCCTCTCTTAGACTAACTTCATAACCTTTTGCTGTTGCAGGGTCCCAGGTGCTTAATCTTTTGACACCCTATGGAGGCAAACAAGGGCTATGGCTAGTAGGCATCATTGCCTTCTGCAAAAGGGTGGGCAAGCGAAACAGAGCAATGTAATCTCCACCAGGCTTCAGGTCAAAGGTTCTCTTGGGAAGCCTGTGGGGGAGCCGGCTATAAAACACCAGCAGTAGAAAGTAAAGAGCTACTTCCAAGAGGAAGAACGAGGCCCATGCCAAATGAGCAAGATGACCCAGAATTTTAAGGCAGCTGAAACGTTTTTAAAAGTTCAGAGTAACTGTCACCTTAATGAGCTGACTGCCAAAGGGTATTGCGATCTGCATTCAGTGCCAGTGATTCTGTAGAGTATGCTCATCTTTGCACGTCTGATCTGTTTGCATTTTTCAATCCCCTATTTGCAAATATGGGACGTGGGTGGCGCTGTGGGTTAAACCACAGAGTCTAGGGCTTGCCGATCAGAAGGTCGGCAGTTCAAATCCTCGCGACGGGGTGAGCTCCCATTGCTCAGTCCCTGCTCCTGCCAACTTAGCAGTTCGAAAGCAGATCAAAGTGCAAGTAGATAAATGGGTACTGCTCTGGCAGGAAGGTAAACGGTGTTTCCGTGCGCTGCTCTGGTTTGCCAGAAGTGGCTTAGTCATGCTGGCCACATGACCTGGAAGCTGTACGCCTGCTCCCTCGGCCAATAAAGCGAGATGAGCGCCGCAAGCCCAGAGTCGGTCACGACTGGACCTAATGGTCAGGGGTCCCTTTACCTTTTTATTTGCAAATATGGCTCCTTCAGACTTGGTTATATGGCTGTAACAATTGGGGGTGGACAGCGGTGATTGCTGAGTTCACTGTCAGTTGACTTCTCAAAAGTCCTTAAGATTTTGCCTCTTTCAGTTCCACCCACACGCATAATAGCCAATGAGGACTCAAATCAGGACAAAGATTCAAAACTTGTCATTGCTTTGCTTTGAAAAGGGCATCACACAACAAGAAGCTAACGTTGGGGTTGTAGTGGATAGCTTGATGAAGATGTCAATCCAGTGTACAGCAGCTGTGGAAAAAGCAAACTCCATGCTAGGAAGCATTGGGAAAGGAATCGGAGATAAAATGCCAACATCGTAATGCTGTTATACAAATTTGTGGTGTGACCGCATTTGGAGTATTGTGCCCAATTCTGGTTGCCTCACATCAAAAAGGATATTACAGAGTTGGAAAGGGTTCAGAAAAGGGCAAGCAAAGTGATCAGGCGAATGGAGTGACCCCCCATAAAGAGAAGTGGCAGTATTTGGGACTTTTTAATTCAGAGAAAAGGCCTGAAAGAGGTGACATCATTGGGGTTTACAAAATTACGTACAGCATGGAGAAAGTGGAAGTTTTTCTGCCTCTGTCATAACACTAGAACTTGTGGGCGTTCAGTGAAGCTGAACATAGGAAGATTCGGGATAGTTAAAATAAAGTACTTCTTCACACAACCATAGTTAAACTATGAAAGTCACTCACACAGAAGGCAGTAAAGGCCACCAATGTGGATGGCTTTAAAAGCAGATTGGACAAATTCGTGGAGGAAATTGGGAGTAGGGTGGGCTTTTCCTAATTCTACAATAAGGGAGAAAGTTGATTAATTAATTCCCCACCTACCCCCAGACATTCAACTAACTCAGGCTTGTAAATGTTAATTTGCCTTCGCACTTAATGGCAAATAAGAATATTTTCCAGCTGACCGGGCATGACTGTATCTGTAAACTGGAGGAGCTGTTCCTTTATCTAATTCATGCTCTTGATATGCAACAAGTGATGATTTTATGTGTGACTAGACATGCTAGTGAAAGTGATGTTTGTGGGCTAGCAGATTTTGTAGATTCATCTGCAAGGCTGTCTAGAGCTGTCTTGAACACAGTTCAAGGTCTGTGCTCCCCACAGCTGTTTGCATAGCTGTCAACTTTTCCCTTTTCTTGCGATGAATCCTATTCGGAATAAGGGAATTTCCCTTAAAAAAGGAAAAAGTTTTCAGCTATGAGTTTGAAGGAGCAATTTATGGGATTTACCTTTCAATCTTTGACACAATTGGTGGTGTTCAACTTTTATTCAGAGTAGACCTTAAGTTAATGGACCTCACTTAATCCTATTCATTAATTTCAGTGGATGTGTGGGTTGTTAGGGGAGGGTAGTAACTCTGGCGAGGAACACATCATACTCCTCCTGGGGCAGTTTGTCCACCTTTGGTCCCCACCCTGCACTCAGCTCTCGCCTGTGGCTCCTAGAAGCTGTCAACAAACAACAGTGGCCACCCTCCAGGAAACTTCTTCGGCTGGCCAACTAAATCAGGTGAGGGTCTCAAATCCTGGGTGAGTTAGGGACTTCCCCTGCATGCAGAGACAGGCTCTGGTGGATTGAGTGGTTGAAACCAATAGTGGGTCCAGTGGTCAGGAAGGCAATTTTTGCACATGCTATAGAGGGGAGTGAGGGCCTGGGAAGATAGCCCATCTAGGAGAAGGAAAACTCTGATCCGAAACCTCTGATGTCCTGTGGGGTATCCTCGGGAGAAGAAAACGCTGAGGAGTAAACCCATAAGACTGATGGCTGGTGCCTTGTACACCTCCTTCAGCAACCCCTGCAGCCAAGCTGTGCCAAATGTATTGCTCTACTTTCCTTTGGACCACATCAGTGAGACTGAGAGGAGGGACGTTGTCTGGGCAGCCCAGGACCTTTATACACACCACCCAGGCTTAGCCAAACTAATGAAGAGGTTTGGCTTCACCCCTGGAGGCATACTCCATTTTCTCTCGAGACAGATGGATGCCAAAAAACCACCACCACCACCACAACAACAAAAACTGAACTGAATACCACCCAGTATCTTTAACATAAATCCCAAAAGTGATTAGCAACTTCTAGAATGGCAGTCACGAGTCTGCTGTGCTTTTCTAGTTTATTTTCATCCCAATCCCCCAGTGATTCTAGGGACAGTCTTTCTGGGTTTAGAAGCCCACTGCATTTAGACATAAACAGAACCTTATCTTAGTGTGAGAATAATATGCTGTTCCTGATGGAACTGGTTTGCAGGAGAATGTTTTTGCAGCAATTTCAAATCCAATCAAAGCCAAATCCTTAGATAGCTATAAATAGCACGTTTGAGTTTTAAGTCGGTGAAATCGATTAATTAGCTTCCTCTGGGCTCGGAAACAGACTGAAGACAACTTAATTAACAGAGCCCTTGTTTGGGCTTTCAGGCCAGTATAAAGTATTTTGGGGCGCCTCATAAAAGCTTCAACCTGATTACATTTATTGATGGCTTGATTACAAATTACAGCGTCTCTCCTGGCTATTAAAAAAAAACCTTTTGCCTCTTTCTAATCACTTTCTGGGGAGAAGAGATATATTAAAGCTCTTTTGAGACACCATAAATAAGAAGCTTTAAAAAAAAGTAGTGAAGAGAATGTTGCCTCAGGCCTGTTCTGCTCTTTCCATGTTTCTTCTGCTGTTTTATCATTAGTTCCACCAAACGCATCACTTGACACCTTGTGTTTTTTTCAGTGTGATTGAATATTCAAAGTATAATTTGAGTATTGAGTCGGTAGCGTATTATATACTGATGCAGGACTGTGAGTGTTTTATAGACCGTTAAAGATGCAGCTACTCTCCAGAGTCAGGAACTAATACGGTTCTACATTTTATGATGAATATTTCAGAATAAATCAGCAAAATACTAAAGCTGCTTTAGAGACTGATGTCACTTCAAGTTACTGGCTGAGAACTGTGTCACTAACATTTTTAATTTTTTTTCCAAACCTGGAAGGTTGAGGCATTGGTCTAGAATCAAGACCAACTCACCTAAAAACAGAGTACCCTATACTAAGTCTATCTCTTATTCACCCTTATACACGTCATAAATAGCTGTGGGAGAGTTTCTCTGTAAAAGTTCCAAAGATCTCAGAAGCCTATTCCTCAGTAACCCAGAGCAAGGTTTTCCTTTAGTATGGCTGCCCCTGTTTCTGTGTAATATCTTTTGTAATATCTTTCCTGTTAAGATCCAGCAGATGCCCACTATCTGCATTTTCTGGAAACATTATTGTTCTGACAGGCTTTCCTGGATAAATGGGTTTTTACCAGGGGTGTCTACTTTGTATGGTTTCACTTTTGTTGTTAATGTATTTGCTGTTTTTGTGTATTTAACTTTCTTCTTTATCCTCAATGTTCATCACCCTGGGAGTGGTTGTCTATAAGGCAATTAAGAAATCAGTGATAATGATAAGTATATAATAGGGTTAAAAACATGTCCATCAGTGACAGACATGTGCAGGCTCCCTTCCACCCACTCAGCCTTCTGCAGAGCTGCCAAGAATGTTCACAAACATTTTAACTCCTCAAGGGTGAAACTATCAGGAATAGAATGTAGAGAAGATATTGCTGTTCCTTAAATTGCATTTAAGAACATTTATTTTCTGAGCTTTTTCTCTAAAACTTCTTAAGTTTCTGTAAGATAATGTTGAGGTCTGCATACTATTTCTGATGACCATATAATAAAGCTTTGCTTGCAGCTCCTCTATAATGCTTGGTATATTTGTGTTTCTTAAAATAAAATGCAGGCATTTATACTCTAAAAATTTCATAAATGCCTAGACAATACAAACTGTCAGCTAATACTGCATGATAATATTTCATATTCTGAAAGCTTTGCAGTAAATTTAGGTATGATAAGAAAGGAAGTGTACTTCTGGCATCCATGGGACCTTGGAAGTATGTTAGACTGATAATGACTGGTCTAAGTGATGGATCTTTAATCCATTCCAAATATGGAAGGAAATGCTTTTCTAATGGGTATATTTTCTTCTTTTTCAGGAAGTAAAGCAGATTTGAGTTCTGAAAGTAAACAAAGCCTCCAAGGTGCCTTTTCTACCCCTGTGAGAAACATGCCAGGGACTCCAGGGTCCTCAACGTCTAAAAAGCAGATTTCCAGCCTTTTGGCCACAGAGACAGCAATGGGGCCTCCTGCTGCCACACATGATGCAGGAAGACAAAGTGCATTGAGGCATAGTGCACAAGGAAGTCCAGTCTTCCCCTTGTCACGAATCATACATTGTAGCACAAGTAAAGGGAATTCAGAGCGTCCATTTCTGACAAGCAAGAAGAATATGTCTCTGGTGGCCTCGGGTCTGAACCAGGGCGAGTTGGTAAGCACTCTTTCAATGGTAAAATCAGTATGATTCATATTATAGAGCAAGGATCAGAGGCTGCAATTCAAATCCTGATCTTTCTCAGTTTCCATCTAAGAAACTACTCAAAACCATGGAATTTATATCTAGGATCTGGTGCTGAGAGACCATGCAGCCTGCTTTGAGAAATACTATTGACAAACTCTCAGTCCATTCTTATTTTTTAGCAGGTCTGTAAAAAAATTGATAGTTAAAGAAGCCATCATCAAAATATTTCTTTGCCAGCTTTGGCAGTACAGAAAAGTTATGTAAAACTTTTAGACTCCAATCTAAAATTGCTGTAGTAAACAGGGCTTTTGGGTTTTCTTTCCTTGTTTTAGAGAGGAGAATTGCCACTACTTCTACTATGAAAGAGTAGCTTAATACTTTTTATTAGGTCCAACAGAAGTGGCCTACCTGGGTAATGAGAGTGGTAAACTTATGGGAGAGTGTCATTTCCAAGAACCAACTACTGAAAGAGACGTTAGTGAGACCTTTATTTTTTAAAGTGCTTAATCTCACTTTATTTGATAATTTCTGGCCAGTCTCTAATGTTCCATTCTTCGGCAGCATTCTTGAGTACACAGCATCTCAACTTCAGCTTTCCCAGATGGTATGGATTATCTAGAGCAATCTTCCTCAGCCTCGGCCCTCCAGATGTTTTTTGAGACTACAATTCCCATCATCCCTGACCACTGGTCCTGCTAGCTAGGGATCATGGGAGTTGTAGTCCCAAAACATCTGGAGGGCTGAGGTTGAGGAAGCCTGATCTAGATGCATATCATTCTGACATTAGTGTTCCATCTTGTCCCCTATGCTATTTAACATTGACATGAAACTGCTGGAGATGTTTTGGAAGTGATGTCACCAATATATGGACGGCACTGAATAGTCTCCCCCTTTCCACTTTGTCCCTCCCCCATTCCACCACATTCCAGGGGGGCTGTTGTAGTTACATACCAGGAATGGGTAAACTGTCTCTCCCCAGGTATTGTTGGACTCCACCCAACAGCCCCTATCCAACATGGTCAAGCGTCAGGGTTGATGGAAGCTGTTGTCTAACCATACCTGAGGGGGTCACACGTTCCCCAATGCTGTTCTAAACTATGGCCTGTAGTCAGTAATAGGACCGCCTCTCCTGGTATGCCCCGCAGAGGACCTTAAGGTCCATGAATAACCATAGTTTAGAGGTCCCGGGCCCTAAGGAAGTCAGACTATCCTCCACCACGGCCAGGGCCTTTTCAGTGATGGCTCTGACCTGGTAGAATGCTCTGTTCCATGAGACTAGGGCCCTAGGATTTAACTTCCTTCCGTCAGGCCTGTAAGAGAGAGCTATTCCAACTGGCCTTTAATTTGAATTCAGCCTGATCTTTTATTTCCCTTCTCTTCACTCGCCCTCCCCTTTTATGAAGATTACCCACTCTGAGACCCCACAGCTAATTCTCCCCTGGCCTCCTCGCTGGCCCAAGTAGGACTAATTCAGCCAGCTAGCCCTGGTGACTATCTAATGCTTATTAGATGGATTTCCTCCAAATTGATTTTTTGAACTTTGGATTTTATTGTTATTCATTTTTTTATACTGTATTTTATTCTGCTTCTACAATTAAGTGTTTTAAATTGGTTGTTAGCCGCCCTGAGCCCAGTTTTCTGAACCGGGAAGGGCGGGTATAAATAAAAAAATATTTATCATTTATTTATATGTGAATATGGTTGAGAGAGATACTAATGGAAGCTTAATCCAAACAACAGAGAGGCGACCCTGATCCATAGGACTTCTGATCTGGGAAGAGCAGCTCAATCTCTCTTGAACTGGGTAGCACTCTCCTTGAAAAGTCAGATTTATACTGTAGTGTGAGGGTACTTCTGGATCTGGCCATGAACCTGGTTGCCCAAGTAGCAGTCATGGCGCAGAGTCTAGGTAATCTTAGTTTTAATTATTGTTTTACTGTGGTTGTTTTAATGTTGTAAGCTACCTTGGACATTGTTATGGGAAAAGGAGGGTGCATGTTCTTTTAAAAGTTCTTAGAGGCTCTATTGAGAAGACAGCAATATCTAATGTGTTGATACAATCAATAATTTCTAACTCCAATATTTGCTTTATTTCTAGCGACTAGTACAGATGTTTGCCAGGAAAAATGAGAGCACTTGGTCTAATAAGATTTCTTATGAAACAACTCATGTAGTAATGAAAACAGGTGAGTTGAGAACCCAGAGGAGAACTTTCCCATCTGCATTGCCACATAAAGTGGATGAATAGGTAGGTATGCCGTCAAGACTGCCAGAGTTCAATTTAATAATTGCATGAAGAGAACCAACAACTGTTAATTATGATTGCTTATTGAAACTCACAAGCTCAGAGATGTGTTTTTTTTCTGATTACCAAATACTGAGCTTCCCAGATACATGTGGCTAGCCACTGTTGAACACAGAATGCTGTATTAGATGCCCCCTGGTCTGAGCTAGCACAGCAGTTTTGAGGAAGTGTTGAATGGGGCTTTGAGAGTTCTGAGTCAAAATCCAAACTTGACCTTTCCTGCTATAGTTTTGTTTCTTGTTCCTTGTAGATAGACAGGACTGCATACTCTTAGCTTTGGTAATTCAGCTTTTAAGGTGGTGGTTATTATTATTAAATGCAAGTTTCTATCCCATGTGGCTTGCAGAGATAAACTGCAAAAGCTGACAAGTTATAGGAAACTCATGGATAGGAAAATAAGCTGAGCCGCTTTCTAGTAGTATAGTTTCTTGTCTTATCCTGTGGCTAACAAAATATATTATGTCTCAAAAACAAACATGCATGCTGTTTTATTTCTTCATTTTTTCAGATTGCCAAGGGTAGCTTTCCTTGGCGCATAATTTGGTTTTGTATCACCACTGAGAAGGTGATAGTAATGGATCAACCAGGTAATTCCTGGAAAACAAAAAGAGAGGGAGACTAATGTCCCTCCTCCGCTTTCCAAAAAGCAGTTTAGATCTTGAAAGGTGCTATAGCCTGCTTGATGCATCCCGTGAATCTGCACAACAACATCCTGGCATATACCTGGCAGAGCTTTCAAAGGGTTGCTTGCCTGTCAGACTACTTGGGCATGATCCAAAGAATTGGGCCCCTGATTCCACGTGCCATCTCCCCTCCCTCTGGTACCCTTTCCCCTGTCACCTAGCAATCTTTTGAAGGTACTACTGAGCATGAGGATCTGCTGTTAAAGGAAAAACCATTTTTAAAAATCGCATTGGACCTACCCCCATGCCCTTGGGGACGCCCAAATAATTTTATTTGAATGCCACTTTTCCTCAAAGGAGATCCTGCTCAAAACAGCGTACAACAAAGAAAACAGCTATGCATTTCAAACAAACACTACAAAAACAGTTTCATGATAACATAGCAAAACAATAGCAAATATAATAACATGCCAAACAACCCACCACATTTCAGTACTATAAATAGAACAAGAGTACTTAAACAACATGCAGCATCCACTAGCAAAATTAACAAGGGAGCTTGTTTTTGGGGGACAGGAGGCAGGCAGGTGTGGAGGATTCCCTGGTCCTGAATGGGGTAACTGTGCCCCTGAAGGACCAGGTGCGCAGCCTGGGAGTCATTTTGGACTCACAGCTGTCCATGGAGGCACAGGTCAAATCTGTGTCCAGGCAGCTGTTTACCAGCTCCATCTGGTACGTAGGCTGAGACCCTATCTGCCTGCGGACTGTCTCGCCAGAGTGGTGCATGGTCTGGTTATCTCCCGCTTGGACTACTGCAATGCACTCTACGTGGGGCTACCTTTGAAGGTGACTCGGAAACTACAACTAATCCAGAATGCGGCAGCTAGACTGGTGACTGGGGGCGGCCGCCGAGACCATATAACACCGGTCTTGAAAGACCTACATTGGCTCCCAGTACGTTTCCGAGCACAATTCAAAGTGTTGGTGCTGACCTTTAAAGCCCTAAACGGCCTCGGTCCAGTATACCTGAAGGAGCGTCTCCACCCCCATCATTCTGCCCGGACGCTGAGGTCCAGCGCCGAGGGCCTTCTGGCGGTTCCCTCATTGCGAGAAGCAAAGCTACAGGGAACCAGGCAGAGGGCCTTCTCGGTAGTGGCGCCCGCCCTGTGGAACGCCCTTCCAGCAGATGTCAAAGCGATAAACAACTACCTGACATTCAGAAGACATCTTAAGGCAGCCCTGTTCAGGGAAGTTTTTAACGTGTGATATTTTACTGTATTTTTGGTTTCTATGGAAGCCGCCCAGAGTGGCTGGGGAGGCCCAGCCAGATGGGCGGGGTATAAATAATAAATTATTACTATTATTATTATTATTATTATATTCACAGTTTCACCTTAGTCCTAGAAACACTTCTCCCACGGTGTTGCTCACAGTCCCTCTCTTGCAGAAGCTTCTTATGAGGTTTCCAAAGGCAGGGCCGGGTCCAAGCACTAATGGAGATCTCTCTGCTTAATCTTCAGATGAGGATCTGGTTTGTGAGCGGACCCTGAAATACTTCCTAGGTATTGCTGGACGGAAGTGGGTGGTGAGCTACCGTTGTAAGTGCAAACATTCATTGAAATATCTCTATTCTCTCCCCTCGCACTCTTGGCAAAGTTCAACGGAATTATCAGGCAGAGGTAACAGGCTCTTGGCTATCAGTCCGCTCAGGACAGGGTTTTCCTCAGCCCGGGTACTGCCACAGGGAATTTAATGTTTAGGATGCAAAATCCAAACTAGATGAAACATTTGGGGGTCTCCCACATTTTTGAGGGTTTTTTAAAGTTCAAAGCGGTCATTGAGAGGCCAAATGGGGGAGCAGCGGCAATCTTTCTCCACACCACAGGAACTGTTTTCCTAATCTAAATTTCTGTCCCCCACCCCAGGCTGCTGTTTGCATGATGTGGCCGAGGGAGGGTGGAAACATACAAGTGCCATAAAGTTTTTCTGGTATCTTTGTGGCCCTCTGAAAATTGTTGGGTTGCCAACTCCTGTCATCCCTGACCATTGGCTGCATCTATGGAGTCCAACAACCTCTGGAGGGGACTGCATGTTTTGAATTTGCCCACATTTTATCTAGCTTGGCCCCAAAACATAAGCTACCTTTTCAGTGTTTAGTCTGTCTGTCTCTTTATGCAAAATAAAGTGTAGGCTCTCTATTTCCCACCCCACTTGCATCATCCAAGTGTGGAGTTTGGCACTGGGCAAAGAATTCACCATCCTGAGAATGTCTGCTTTTAGCAGATGTGGTCAGTAAATATGGACAGTGGTGAAATCAAGGAGAAAATATGCTGGCCACAGTGATCCATGCTTGACTCCAGGCTTGACTCCTGTAATTTGCTCTACATGGGGCTGCCCTTGAAGCTGTCCCAGAAACTCCAGCAGGTGCAGAATGCCGCAGCGAGGCTCCTCACGGGGTCTCTGCCATGGCAGCATATTCACCCAGTGCTTTTCAAACTGCACTGGCTCCTGGTAGATTACAGGGTCAGATTTAAGGTGCTGCTTTTGACCTTTAAAGCCCTTCACAGCCTAGCACCCTCGTACTTACGGGACCGCCTCACCCGGTATGCCCCACGGAGAGCCCCAAGGTCCATAAATAGCAACACCCTAGTGGTCCCAGGGCCTAAGGAAGTTAGATTGGCTTCAACCAGAGCCAGGGCTTTTTCAACTCTGGCTCCAGCCTGGTGGAACGCTCTGTCTCATGAGACCAGGGCCCTGCAGGATTTCTTTCCGCAGGGCCTGTAAGACAGAGTTGTTCCGCCTGGCCTTTGGCTTGGAGCCAATTTGATTCCCTCCCTCTCTTTCTTTTTTCGTTTCCTTTCTCCTCCTGCGATGAGGCTACATTTTAATGTTTCAATATTTTAATGTTGTATTTTAATGTTGTTTTTAAGTTATAATCATTCAACTTGTTTTTATTATTGCTTGTTAGCCGCCCTGAGCCCAGCCTTGGCTGGGGAGGGCCGTGTATAAATAAAAATTATTATTATTATTGTTGTTATTATTATTATTTGTGAAGTTAGGGATTCAGTGCACTTCTCCAAAAGAATGAACTATGGGAAACAAGCAAAGAGATGTAAATTTGATTTAGTTTTGCCTAATTCATACAGGTCATTGAATTCTCACCCCCCCCACCCTTTGAATTTCTTTAAAGCATCAACCCACCTAGAGTTGCTCTTGGCAGGAGCAGCCCTTGTTCTCTGGAAATAAGCCATAAACTGTTTCAGTTAGTTCAGCATTTGTATTCGTGAAGGAAATGGATTTGAAATCTCAAAGGAGTGGGGAGGATAAGGTTTCCAGCAGTGTACAGTAATACTGCCAGCAGGCAGTTTTATTTAAACATGGGCTTGCTCTTTTGCACCACATTGATGCAGTATTTTTTAAAAATTTTATTTTGTATCTTGAGGTAAGAACTAAAGATTGTGTGGCAGGTGCTAAAAAGAGCTATTTACTGTATCGTTATAGTTAATAGTATGCTTCTGCCTGATCTGTCCTAGGGGTTGTACAGTCACTGAAGGAAAGAAGAGTTCTTAATGAGGTATGTCTGGTGTCTGCTCTTTTGCTGTTTTTTATATGTGAGCATTTTGCAGAGTACTTAGAATGGGGGAGCAGGAGGAAGGGCCACTACCGAAGGTGGCCTTTTGCCTTCTGTTCACCATATTGTTTGCTCTATAAGACACTCCAGACCATAAGACGCACCTATGTTTTGGAGGAGGAAAACAAGAAAAAAAAAATTCTGAATCCCAGAAGCCAGAACAGCAAGAGGGATCTGGCTGCTGGGGTAGACTCTTGCTGTTCTGGCTTCTGGGATAGCCGCGCGAAGCCTCTTCAGGGCAGCGGGATGAAGGCTCCCCCTGCCCGGAAGTGACTGCCCACGGTTAAGCCAGAAGCCAGGACAGCAAGACGGAAGCCTCAACGCAAAGCGAGCGAAGAGCGAAGAGGCAGGAGCGCTCCCGCTGCTCTCAAGAGGCTTTGCATGGCTATCCCTGAAGCCAGGAGAGCAAGAGGGAGCTGCGCAGCCTGCATTCGCTCCATAAGACGCACACACATTTCCCCTTACTTTTTAGGAGGCGGAAAGTGCGTCTTATAGAGCGAAAAATACAGTATTTAAATGCTAATACGTATAAATAATTTGTTGGATGCTTTAGCTGAGATTCCTGCACTGCAGGGGGTTGGACTAGATGTCCCTTGGGTCCCTTCCAACTACGATTCTATGGTTCTCTGTTGGAAAAGGCATTTCCAACATTATACCTCCAGCATCTGTGTGAATTACACAATGCCTTCCCCCAACACACGCAGTGGTTACGTTCCAGGGATTGCGCCTGAAGCCAAAATCATGTATAGTGAAAACCCATTGGGTTGAATGGCAAGTAGGGTTCCAAATTCATTTCCCCCCAGAACCCTGCCTTCTTTCCACCCCTTTTTATTTTTTTGCCGCGCGCGCAAAGCTGAATGCGTACAAGTTACATCGGCTTACTGTACTTGAAACACCAGTTTTTGGTGAATCATTCTCTAATTTGAATCTAAGGAAGCATTGTGTCTAGATTCTAAAGCAATTTACAATTGTTTAGACCCGTGGTTCCCACACACTCCACAGTGAGGCAATTTGCTTTTTAAGGGAGCAAATTCAAGAATGAGTTATTAACAGTTAATGGCCTTTTAAGCTTCCTCCACGTGAGTAGGAATTCACTTTTTGAATAATAAGAATTATATGTCACAGAGGTGGGGCATCAGGATTTTAGAGATGCTTAGGTGGGGCATGGCCAAAAACGGTTGGGAACCATTTATAACATGTTCTGAATTTGTTCCATTCCTCTCTAAGCTCTTGAACTTCTACTTTACAAGATTCCAATGAACATTGTAAACAGTTCAGAGTTTAGCTTTCTGTGAAGATCCAGTTATTCATTCCAGTTGTGTCTCCTTTTTAAAGGAACATTTATTTGATTTTCAGTGTGCAATGAGAGCTGTTGTCTCTATAGCCCCCACCCTCCAAAAAACCCTCTCCTTCTGCCTCGATTTTCACAGAGAGGGTTCCACCTTCTATAGTGCAAGCATTCCTTTCCTGCTTCAGAACTGGCCAAACCAACCAGAGTTTCATTGTCATTTCATTTCATGTGTGTCGTTTTCCAGGAGGACTTTGAAGTTAGAGGAGACATGATCAATGGGAGAAACCATCAAGGACCCAAAAGAGCAAGGGAATCTCCCGTTGGAAAGGTGTGCATCCATTAACCATTATCACTTATACAAGGGAATATGTATCAGGCCTGTACAATTCACAGAAATGTCTTGAGACTATGCCCCTCTCCAGCACCTCCTAAGGTCGTCCCCTCCCCCCAGCAGAGCTTTTAGTGTGGTGGCACCCAATATCCTCCCTAGGATAGTGCCAACAATTTGTTCTTTCAATTTGTACCTCTTTCAATACTTTTTAAAATTCAGCAAGGTTTTTCAGGACAGCGTTGTTGGATCTTGTCTATGCTAGATTTACATGTGGATTTAACATATTGATTTAACTTGCTTTGTTTTTATTAATTTTTCTACACCGCAACAATATTTTTGAATGGTGGGTGGTGTATAATGATGTAAATAAGGGAGAGAAATATGAAGAATCTATGGCTGTAAGGTAAGTGCAAACAGGTAGATTATACCCTCCTGAGTAACCCTTACAGAAATGCTCAATGCTGCTTGCCTATGAGTGTGTGATTGACACTTTGTAATGCCTGAAAATGAAATACCATTTATAAGCATGTATGCTCTTATCTTTTTAAGAAACAGCTACCGTATATTCAGAACCCTCTGACTACTTCTGACTATTAAAAACTAATAAGGAAGAGGCTGGCAGAATATCAAAAGTCATGTTGCCCTGTTGCTATAGAGAGAAAGTTAATTTCTAGTTCTTCAAGGAGCGAAGGAGAGTTATAATTAGGAGCTGATGCAAATTGTGTTTACGATCCTGCTGCAAAGCTTTGATTCTGCTTGGCTGAATTGTTTATTTTGCCTCTCACCCTCGGCCTGAGTGGCCTGCCATTTCGGCCTGTATGTTTTGTTGTTGTTATTCTCCATTGTCTTGTCACCATAAAGACTGATTGGGATGGAAAGAAAAATGCTGCACTTTTAGATGGAGACAGAGTTTAGTTAAGCGCTCATCTTTTATCTAAATGCCTGGTGTTGTTTTTAACTCGGATAATATTAGCTGTACATACTCAGGTCTGAGCAGATCCCTATAACATAGTTCATACCCATATTGAGCTCCTTAGTTTGGGAGTTCATTTCACACCCCTTCTGAAACTTCTGCTTTCCTTTCCAGCTTTTCCAAGGCTTAGAAATATGCTGCTATGGGCCATTCACTGACATGCTCCCAGGTGAGGAGATTGCGATAAGGGAGAGAGGTTGATAAGAGCTTGAAAACAATCCAGACAATAGAAGCCACTGAGAATCCTTACTGGGGATGGAGAAGAATTGTGTTTGGTTTACATTTAAGCAAATGGGCCTAATCTGTACCTCTCAGACTAAAATACAGATTGGATAATTAATTATCTTTCAGGTGTCACACATTTCTGACTGTTGTGATAGTTCTTGTCTCAACGAAAGTACCAAAAGGCATTTTAAAAAGTATCTCAGGATAAAGTAATTTTAGAAATATATGCACTGAGATGAATTCCACATTTAAATATTTATCTTGTGATAAAATAGATATTTTAGTGCATACAAATTCTGGCATGGATTTAAAAAAACAACAACTGAAGATTAATCCAGAAATGGAATGGAACAAACATGAGTAAACACCTGTAAAATTGATATGGCTCAGAAATAGATTGATCTGTTAATCCCTCTTCTTGAGTTCCTTTTCATTGTTCAAAGACAAGGAATCTTGTAAAGTGAAGCAGGATTACTATTATCTTTGATCATGCTCAGTCACCGATGAAATTATCCAATATTGTCGAAAAAGGGACCGGACCACAGCACTCTGAGATTTCCTTGCTTGATCAGTCATTGTTTTGGAACGCTGGACAAATGTATGCTCTGCTCATATTTTGCCCCAGGAAAAAAATGATTTTGTGTCCCGAATAAGTTTTACAAATTAATCTGCATCTCTTTTCTTATTCTGTATAACTTATTCTGCTTCTGGTTTTATCAGGCGGGGGGTGGGGGGCAGACTGGATCTGACCAGTGGCCAGATCTTGATGTTCCCCAGCCCCAGCAGGTGACTTTGACAGGTGGCCACCTGCCATCACCATGACATCATGAAAGTATCTTCCTTTGGAGAGCAACATGAATTCAAGCAAAGCTGCTTGTGTGGTTTGAAATCAAACGGGGGGTGAGGGTGGCACAAAGGTAGCTTTTCCTTATGAGACTTGCTGCAAGCAGCATCACTGTAAGCCCTGCTTTAAGCAGGAATTAGCTGCATTACCTGACTGGGAACTCTGTAATGCAGCTGATCCGAAAGGAGCTTGCCATCACCACCAGCCGGCTAACGAGTGCTTGCAACAAACCTTGCTTGAGAGTGCACTTTAAGGTTCCTGGTTCTTCCTTTGCAGCGAATTGGGGCAAAGCTGCCTCACAAGCCAGATTAAGACAGCTGCTGGGCCTGATTTGGCCTGCGGAGGTTCCCCACCACTGTCATACCACTGCTCACACCTTTCCAGATTCATTTAAGCAGTCACGTCTTTGGGATACAACTCCTGAATCTCCAAAGTTTGATAAAAATAAAATGTCTGTGAGGAGCTATTTGGGGCTTGGAGTGTGTGTATGTCTGATGTTGGTTGGGGTAACCTGTTCTACCATTGTGTATTGATGTTGTGTCTCTCTTTCCCTCTGGGTGGAAATTGCTTAGAACAATTGGAGTGGATGGTAGAGCTGTCCGGTGCCTCTATTGTGAAAGAACCTCGCTTATTCTCACATTCCACAGTAAGTGTGGATTTAATATTGTGGGTACAGAGAAATGGGCCAATCTGAGTGTGTGTGAGAAACAAGACAGACAGAGGGAGAGCATTTCCATTTGCCCCCTTTAATTCCTTTGAAGTACTGATGAATTTGGCTTGCCTTGTTTTTTATTCAACTTTATCGACCCATGGCCTGTGTTGGTCACGGGTGTATGTATGGGGTTCTAATTTCATACAGAGTCAGACCAGCATCTAGCTCAGTACTGTGCAGAGTATGTGAGAGAGAGGGTTGGGCAGCCGCACCAACTGTGGTAATGCCATACTTTGGCCACACCTGTGCAGCCCCTAAAATCCTGGTCACAAGGAAATTTAACCCCTGACCTGAAGAAAGCTCCCCGCCTTTGCACCAAATATCAGTCAGATGGCAGTTTGTTTCCTAGCGCTGCTGCCAGGAATGTTTTAATCTGAAACGTTGTGTATATCAGGCATGTGTAGTTCAGTGGCAGAATGTGACCTGTTGATTTTTGCTTTTCACAAGTCACACACACCTGACACTATATAGGACCGTGACATCTCACTTGCTGTCTGAGCAAAGAGCTATGGACAATTTGATGCTGAGAGGACATGCATTCATGGACATGTGTTGGGAGAGTGCAGTTTTCAGTGTGCCCTTAGACCGCCCCTGTGCCACCCTTAGCTTCAAGCCTGGTTTCTCTGGCACTGTCTTAAGCCCCTAACATATTTGCTTAATTTTTGTGCAGTTGGGAAGGTAGGGGGAAGGTTTCTCCTCAACTCCCTGTCGAGTTGCAATGCTGCAACAAAGTGGAGAACAACCTGTCCCAACAGTATCTCTGGCTCCAGACAGGCAGGCAAATTTGATCCAGTATATGCCTCCTCCTCCTCATTCTTCTCTTTTATCTTGCAACCCCTAGAACTCTACTGCTGTGGTGGTCGTTCAGCCCGAAGCTTGGAGCGAAGACACTGCCTGCCAAGGTGAGATTATCGTGCTGCCCATGTCTCCCAAGATAAACATAGGTTACAAAGTGTCCGATTGTGTACTGGTTTGGAATAATAAATACCAGCCATGGCAGAATAAATGTCTAGAGGAAGCAGAATTAGCTGTGCAAGGCTCTGGATCAGGAGTTCACATTTGTTAGCTTGACTTTACTAGCCGGTAATAAATAATGCCTAACACCAACTTCCATAGCCCTGTAGCACACACAGAGGGGTTTGGGGAAGAGGTGCTGGCTTCTCTCATTTGCACTAGTATATGCGGAAGGGATGCGGGTGGCACTGTGGGTTAAGCCACAGAGTCTAGGGCTTGTCAATCAGAAGGTCGGCGGTTCGAATCCCTGCGACGGGGTGAGCTCCCGTTCCTCGGTCCCTGCTCCTACCAACCTAGCAGTTCGAAAGCATGTCAAAGTGCAAGTAGATAAATAGGTACCACTCTGGTGGGAAGGTAAACGGCATTTCCGTGCTCTGCTCTGGTTCGCCAGAAGCGGCTTAGTCATGCTGGCCACATGACCCAGAAGCTGTACGCCGTCTCCCTCGGCCAATAAAGCGAGATGAGCGCCGCAACCCCAGAGTCGGCCACGACTGGACCTAATGGTCAGGGGTCCCTTTACCTTTACCATGGGGAAGGTAAGAAACTGAAGCAGTGCTCCCTCTTGCCAATGCTCAGAAGAGATGCCTGTGTTTTACTTTCTCCAGACTGGGATCTCAAGTGACAGCTCCAGGCAGCGAAAGGGTCTGTGTACTGCAGGCATCCTGTTCCCTAGAGAGCTAGAGTCATTTGGTGCCAGTAGGCTGGCAAGCCTATTTGTGGATACTTCCTGGTGCAGCTGTAAAGTCTCACATTGATGTTTTGTAGTGGTGAGAGCTGGTTGCGCCCCCTAGCCTCCTTGTTTCCCCTTTGTTTTCTGCTTGTACTTCCTAAAATGGCTTTGGAGGGAGACACAGCAAGGTTACACGAAGGAGAAGAAAACTTCCTCTTTCACTGGCTCACGTATACCTGCCTCTCTTTCCCCAACATGAAGGGCAAGGGATGTGGATTAGTGACTTAGATTAGGTCATGGGCTTGGCCCATCCTTACCCACACATGCACACTATCACTCAAAGTTGCTTGATAGCTAAACAAATAGCTAACAAGTAATGTCAAGGGATGTTGCAGCAACAGTTCAAACCCGCTCACACGATCTGCCCCTTGTCATTTGCAGTTTTTGTGCGTCTGGCATTTTGAAAGGTCATCCATCAAAGATGCTCTGAAAGAAAGTGCATTCCTGAGCCCTCTGGGTAGAGAGAAGGGGAACAAGAGAGTGTGGACATTAAAATTCTCACAATTGATCTTGTATTGCAGGGATCCCACCGCAATGCAGTGCTACTGTAGTCTCACGAGAGTGGATGCTGGACAGTATTGCATGCTATCAACGCCAGGCATTTGACGAATACATCGTGCAACAGGTGTGAAAGGATGGCCTTTTGAACACAGAATCTTCAGGAAAGGATTTCTGTGGAACTTTTGTGAAAGGCAGACACTGTGGTTTCACTTGCGAGATAAATATTTCAGTTGGCATGAAAACACCCCATCGCCCGCCAAAGGCAGAACTTAAAACTGTGATACTTCTATCTTTGCCGTCGTGAGCCAAGCAATAATGTGCTCTTCTGTGCTGTTGCAGATGCATTATTTACTATCCAATTGCTGCCTTGTTTGGGAGACTTTTCTCTTCATGTCTTGGAGATGTAATCGTTTGAAAGAGTTATATGGATCTGAGAGCTTCAATTAACTCAGGAGGATGGCAGTATTTTATCTGCTTGTTTAATGGGGTAGGGTGTTCACATACAAAGATGCACTTATGCTGGAATACTGGCATAGCAACATCTTCTAATAAGAAGCACAGTCACACTGGAGATGGCACACACACAAAAAACACTTCAATGTGCCCCTGCATCATAAGGAAGTATGTCCCAAGTCAAATATTTGTTTTGCTCAAAGGAAATAAATCTAGCATCTCTCTAGCAAGTTAAATGCAAACAGGTTTTGATCATTATATTCCTGGATCCACAGAAGACCCAGCCATTATTTTTGGGTTAGGATATTTGATCAGCCTACTTCTTCCATGTACCATGGGACAAAGCACCCCTTTTTAAAAAACTTTGCTGGCTTACTTCCCACAAGTATGGAAAAGTGCCTTTGAAACAACAGAATATTTACCACTTCCTATTGTCAAGCAAACTGAGATCCATAAATAAAATTTGCTTGTTTACAGTTAAAAGAAGGGTAGAACCCATCATGTTATTTTCTTTCTCAATTCCCGCCCCGCCGAGTTAGCTTTGAAAGAGTTACATTGCATAATGCATTTGGAGCAATCCTTCGATGTTCTGCAATTCTAAAAGCAAGTAAGTCAGGTGCAGGTTTTGCTCACTCACACACTTCTGTGAGAGTCAGTTCCGACACAGAGCTGTAATTTTCCCTTTTGGAATTTGTATTTCACCGATAGCTACAAATATGGCTTAGTAGAAGAACAAAAAATATTCTAAATCTGTAAAACAGCACATTGTACAGAGTGCCATAAACCCATGACAAAACAGTGCAGCAAGAAATAAAAATGGTTCCAGTGGAAGAAAGTAGCAGGACCTTTTTTAATGAAAAGTCACCACTCTATTCCTGCACAGGTTTTATCTGGCATGTAAGATCTGTGTAGAGCAGGTCCCCTTATTGTGAGAAGGATGGGATTCTTAAAGGTAAAGGCACTGCCATGAGATCCAAACATTTGCTTACCCACCCTGTGCAGCAGGAGGTCATCTACAGAAAAGACAATTCCCACTTGCTCAGGTGCCAAGCAAAATGAGAGCCCTGCCTTCCCTCCTCCTCCCTAGAAGGGGACAGGACAGTGATGATGGAAGAAAGACTTGCTAGCTGGGTCCTCACCTTGCTAGCTGACTCTCGTTTCTTTACTTCCACGGATGAGAATGGGCTCGCTCAGAAGCATATTTTACAGTGTGTTGTTTGTTTTAATATTTTAAATATTTCATGGTAGCTTTTTATTGGCATTCTGTTTTTGCTAAGTTTGCCAGCTACCCTGAGGCTCTGGATCCAGCGGTTTTATGTTTTCAAATAATGTGAGCAAAGGAAGCTTGCATTCTGCCAACATGGAAGCATGCTTGGGATTTCTGCTCCCTCCACATCCAAGCCTGAAGAAGCAACACAAGGTTTAAGCCTCCTATAGCAAAAGAGCCTTGGGGCAACCTTACAAAAACACAATGAATCTGCCTGCACTGTACCATTTCAGTATCAATCACTTAGGCCCAAGCATCTTTTTTAAATAGATCTCTATGTGCATAGACACAGGCTACAGAGTAGGGGTGTGGTATTTAATTGATAAGTTTGGTGGATTGGCTAAAATGGTGCACGTTTTAATTAGGCAGATGGTTTTTTAAATGTAATTTTTAATGCGTGTGTTTATATTTTTAAAAAGTCACATGGCAAGCACTTTTTTTCTGAGGTGGCAGAGTCCACCCAAGGCCTGGGAGGTGGAAGGTCCAGCTAGCTGTCTGGGATCAGTGAGGTCATGCCCAGTATGATAACTGAAAGCAGAGAGTGCTCATTGTAGACAGATCACTGTAAAGGGTCATTTTGGACTCACAGCTGTCCATGGATGCGCAGGTTAATTCTGTGTCCAGGGCAGCTGTCTACCAGCTCCACCTGGTACGCAGGCTAAGACCCTACCTGCCCACGAACTGTCTCGCCAGAGTGGTGGATGCTCTAGTTATCTCCCGCTTGGACTACTACAACGTGCTCTACGTGGGGCTACCTTTGAAGGTGACCCGGAAACTGCAATTAATCCAGAATGCGGCAGCTAGACTGGTGACTGGGAGTGGCCGCCGGGACCACATAACACCGGTTCTGAGAGATCTGCATTGGCTCCCAGTATGTTTCCGAGCACAATTCAAAGTGTTGGTGCTGACCTTTAAAGCCCTAAACGGCATCAGCCCAGTATACCTGAAGGAGCGTCTCCACCCCCATCATTCAGCCCGAACACAGATCCAGCGCCAAGGGCCTTCTGGCGGTTCCCTCATTGCGAGAAGTGAGGTTACAGGGAACCAGACAAAGGGCCTTCTCAGTAGTGGTGCCCAACCTGTGGAGCACCCTCCCTTCAGATGTGAAGGAAATAAGCAGCTATCCTATCTTTAAAAGACACCTGAAGGCAGCCCTGTTCAGGGAATTTTTTAATATTTAATGCTGTACTGTTTGTCTGGGGGAGCCACCCAGAGTGGCTGGGGAAACTCAGCCAGATGGGCGGGGTATAAATAATAAATTATTATTATTATTATTATTATTATTATTATTATTATTATTATTGGAACACAAATGGAGCCTTAATTCCAGATGGCTCCACATCAGCTCTGACTAGCCTTCTCATGCTCTAACCTTCATGGATGAGGTCTGGCAGTCCTTAAAGGGAGAGGCCTAGAGCCTGGAGCATATCCCCTTATTGGCTTCTCCTAGTTCCTGCCTTGTGCTTTCCCTGTACAGGTAAGCAGGCATTGTGGAAGCTGTCTTCTCTCAGGGATGGGAAACCTGTGGTCCTGGAGATGCTGTTGGACTATATCGCCTTGACCACTGGCCATGTTGCTTGGGACTGATGGGAGTCAGATACCTGGAGAACTGCAGGTTTCCCATTCCTGTCTTAAAAATATTATGCCTGTTATTGCTTATGTGCACTTCTTGCTTCAGGAGCATTATGTTTACCCATACGCACATAGATACAGCATTACTTGATCAACTAAGATGGCTGCTCTGTGGACACTTTCTTGGGTGTTAGGTGCCATTGAAGACAACAGATTTGTTTAACTAGATGATGGCCTTAACATGCCATATGTAGTGGGGCTTACAGTGATTGGAAAATAGTACACAATTACATTGCAAAAGCTCATTGATTTGTTTTTCTCTGTTTATTGCTTTCCTTCTTTAGCCATTGCACCACCATTGATTTGAACCACAAACCTTTAAGGAGGTTCCTCACCTGTAGCCCTTCAGATATGGGACTCCCGTCAACTCCAGCCAACATAGCCAGCAGTTATTTAAAAGAAATGAAAGTAACCCCCCACACCAAAGCCACAGTCATGTATCCTGCCCCTAGACCAGGTTGGTCCAGAATGTGGCAGCTAGACTGGTGACTGGGGGCGGCCACTGAGACCACATAACACCGGTCTTGAAAGACCTACACTGGTTCCCAGTATGTTTCCGAGTACAATTCAAAGTGTTGGTGCTGACCTTTAAAGCCCTAAATAGCCTTGGTGCCTGGCGTGCTCTGGTCCATTGAGTCACGAAGAGTCGGACACGACTAAACAACAACAGCCTTGGTCCAGTATACCTGGAGGAGCGTCTCCACCCCCATCGTTCTGCCCGGACACTGAGGTCCAGCTCTGAGGGCCTTCTGGCAGTTCCCTCACTGCGAGAAAAAAGGTTACAGGGAACCAGGCAGAGGGCCTTCTCGGTGGTGGCACCCGCCCTGTGGAACACCCTGCCACCAGATGTCAAAGAGAAAAACAACTACCAGACTTTTAGAAGACATCTGAAGGCAGCCCTGTTTAGGGAAGCTTCTAATGTTTAATAGACTATTGTATTTTAATATTCTGTTGGAAGCTGCCCAGAGTGGCTGGGGAAACCCAGCCAGATGGGCGGCGTATAAATAAATTATTATTATTATTAATTATTATTATTTATTAAATGTGTGGCTGAGGGCTGCATTTAATAAATGGCCCTTGGCAACTTTTGACGCCCTCAGGCAGCCTTCCCAAAGCCAGGTAAGCGAGGTGCTGGGCTTTGGGAAGAAGGAGTGAAGGCTCTGACAGAGTCCTAGAGTCCTTCCACCTACTTTCCAAAGCCAGACATCTCTCTTAGGTTCCCCAGCACCCTGGGCATGGAAAGGCAATGTGCAGCCCCCGGGTGCCATGCCAAAGTACTCTTGCAGCCCTTTTGGTATGAAAAGCTGGGCTGCGCTGCCCTAGACTGTTCAGGTTGCAAGTGCAACTGTTCTCCAATGTTTCCCGTGGAAGGAGAAAGAGATGTGAAGTGGCCATTTCGTAAATGTAAAATGGCACTTGCGGTGATGGATTTGTCTGCCATTGGTTCCATTGGAACGAGAAGCAGATGCATCATTGCGTGTTTGACGCCCGCATAATGAAGGCAGATACTGCCTCACAAGAACTCATTAGCAAGCAGCAGAATCCGAAGCCCGATTGCATCAAGATTGTCCCCATCCACTGCCAAGAGCTGCAACAACATTTTTAACTGTCAAGTCAACCTCACCTTCTGACTGACAGCTTGCTTATCTTCAAAGTCCACATTGGCTTCCGTTATCTGCCTTCCAGGAGATTATAGCTATCTGGGAAATGTTACCCAGGTAACATGAGGAAGCTGCCAACATGCCCCCATAGGAGGCACTGTGAAATTATCTCTCTGGAGAGGTGAGCAGGGATGCAACGCCTTTGGAAAAGTAGTTGCAGCCAAGGCTGTGAAGGGGAACAAAAAAAGATCATTGCATGGCACTTCATCATCATCATCAAATAATTTTATTTATACCCCGCCCTCCCCGGCCAGGGCCGGGCTCAGGGCAGCTAACACCAAATACAAAATTACAATAAAACATAATAGAAAAAAACCCACAGTTAATTAAAAGACGGCTTAAAATACAACTTAAAATGCAGCCTCATCTTAGTTTGTTGTTGTTTAGTCGTTTAGTCGTGTCTGACTCTTCGTGACCCCCTGGACCAGAGCACGCCAGGCACTCCTGTCTTCCAGGCACTCCTGTCTTCCACTGCCTCCCGCAGTTTGGTCAGAGTCATGTTTGTAGCTTCGAGAACACTGTCCAACCATCTCGTCCTCTGTCTTTCCCTTCTCCTTGTGCCCTCCATCTTTCCCAACATCAGGGTCTTTTCTAGGGAGTCTTCTCATGAGGTGGCCAAAGTATTGGAGCCTCAGCTTCAGGATCTGTCCTTCCAGTGAGCACTCAGGGCTGATTTCCTTAAGAATGGATAGGTTTGAGTAGATATGATGGTCATCTGAACTGAATTTGCCCATTCCCGTCCATTTTAGTTCACTGATGCCCAGGATGTCAGTATTTATTCTTGCCATCTCATCTTAGTAGTAGCCCATAAATCAACACCATAAAGGGAAGAAACATCAGATATCCACCCGAGCCAGCTATCCATGCTGGTCCTAAATGGGCCAGCAAAAAAGGCAAGGGAAAATTTATATACCAAATCCCATATAAGGGGTCAGAGTGAGTCTAAGCTGAAGGCCAGGAGAAACAGCTCCATCTTGCAGGCCCTGCGGAAAGATGTCAAATCCTGCAGGGCCCTGGTCTCTTGTGACAGAACGTTCCACCAAGTCGGGGCCAGTGCTGAAAAGGCACGGGCCCCAGTTGAGACCAATCCAACCTCCTTGAGGCTCAGGACCTCAAAAGTGTTATTTATGGACCTTAAGGGCCTCCGCGGGGCATACCAGGAGAGGCGGTCCCATAGGTATGAGGGTCCTAGGCCACATAGGGCTTTAAAGGTACTCCACCGGGAGCCAGTGCAGCTGGAAAAGCACTGAATGAATGTGATCCTGCGACAAGGACCCTGTAAGGAGCCTTGCCGCAGCATTCTGCACCCGCTGGAGTTTCTGGGTCAGCTTCAAGGGCAGCCCCTACTTGGAATTTAGGCCTTGGCTTTTCTGTAGGAGAGTCATATTAATATCCATTTTCATATTGAAACAAAATTTAAAAAAATCAATCCAGTAGCACCTTAGAGACCAACTAAGTTTGTTATTGGTATGAGCTTTTGTGTGCATGCACACTTCTTCATATACAGATACAGATATCTGAAGAAGTGTGCATGCACACGAAAACTCATACCAATAACAAACTTAGTTGGTCTCTAAGGTGCTACTGGAAGGATTTTTTTATTTTGTTTCGACTATGGCAGACCAGCACGGCTACCTACCTGTAACTAGAACTATGGGTGCAAAGGCTTTCCAAATCCCCAGGATTCATTGACAAGGGCTAAACCAGTTTGTCTGTTATACAGGCACTGTTATAGCTGCTCTGTCACCCAATAAACTACTGTACCAAAGTCATTGTTTGTTGTACAAAACTCACATATACATGCACAAAACTCACATATTGGTACATTAGTAACAGATATGACCTCCGCTTTTTTAAAGCAGCATTTGAACACGATTTGGCATGGAGTCTACTAGTTTCGAACAGTCACTGTTGATTTTCGGATCCCTGTACCACACTTGAATCAGCGCCTGAATGAGCTTCTCCATAGTCGTACAGTCTACAGCACGGAGGCAACTTTTGCATATAGCCCACAAATTCTCCATGGGATTTACGTCTGGGGAATTCCCTGACCAATCAAGTACCTGTATTTGCTGCTCTGTCATGAATTTCTTCACCACTTTCGATGTGTGACTGGGGGCTAGGTCCTGCTGCAATATCCCAGTATGGTCAGGAAAGCTCTTTTCCAGCTCTGGAATAACTCTCTTTCGTAGAACCTCAATATATTGTGGCGAGCGCATCATTCCTTCTATTGGCTGCAGGCTTCTGACATCGTAATAACTGAAACATCCTCAAAACATCATCTTCTGTGGGTGCTTGACAGACTGATCAATGTGGCATAGAAGACATACTTTGTTTCAATTAATTTGCACAAGGGTGTATTTTCTCCATGGTTTTGCCACTGGTGCCTACTATTGTGAGAGAACCTGTGGTAAACCTTGGCAGAGAGGAAAACAAACCAAAAAAACAACAACTCATGTTTTCAGTGTGAAAGGGTCTTCTTACTGCTTATGCTGGTCACTGTTCCCTGAGACAAGTTTGGGTCTTTAAAAATAGGTTCGGAAGGGAGAACTTGGGACAGTAATTTTCCGCTCCATGCTTGTCTGACTGGAGGATAGCGAAGGGAACATAGGTGCTGGAAATGCAAAGAGGTTGAGGGCACATTCTTTCATATGTGGTGGTCTTGTAAAACAGGGAAAGAGTATTGGGAAATGATACATCATGAATCGGAAAAATGTTCAAAAGTGAACCCCCCCCCCCAAAAAAAAACCCTGAGTCCTTTCTGTTGGGGATAATCCAGACTGAAATTCCCAGGTGTCAAAAAAGGTTATTTATGTATGCCACTACTGTGGCTCGTGTTTTGTTAGCCCAAAAATGGAAAACGAGCGAGGTCCCAACCAAAGAAGAATAGCAGCTTAAGTTGACAGAATACGCGCAGCTTGCGGACTTAACATATAAAATAAGAGGACAAGAAGAACATACTTTTAGAGAAGATTGGAAAACGTTTGTTGAATATATGGGAAATAACTGTGTACAACTGAAAACGCTGGCAGCATTATGATGAATTCAACAGTGTAAATAAGTTTTGAAGGATGTAATAATGGAATACTGAGTGGTATAGTTTTTGTAAAATGTGCAGGGATTTATGATATGCAAAATGAACCATGGAAAGAAAAAGAGAAGTCATTGATAGCTTAAGGATGTGAAAAATGAGTACTTTAAAGTGTAAAACAGAAAATTTAATAGAAATTATATATATATATATATAAAAGAGAAGGGAACATAGGAGCCAACTCCTAGGGGCCGATACTTCAAACATAAAATATTTGAGGGGGCAACCCCCCCAAAAAGTTAATGGGCATTGCCATTCAATTGGTATGTGTGTGCTGTGTCATGTGATTGATTGTGCAGGGTGGGGCTTATCTGCCCCCCCCATATTTTATTCAAGTTGGCACCCCTGGAAGAGAATGTGTGTAGAAACTAGCCTACAGTACACATACAAAATTTGCATTTATTGCCCCACCCACTTTCCTCTCTGGCTCCACCCACCGCTGGCATGCATCCCTTGGAAAGCTGCTCCGAATCTGAGAGCCCAGAGAGGCCGGTGGGGTGTCTCCAATAGAGCCTCTCTGCTTCCCCACCCCCACCCCTCCAGGGAAAGCTTTGATGGCTACAGTTTTAAACCTTAGATTAGGGATTTATGGCAGCTCTAGGGAGGAAGAGAGTTAAATCAAGGAGTCAAAGTGACTGATTCCTGTACCAGGGCTTGCATGCTAATCCACGTTGCAGAAGCACGGGCAGTAGGTAGGGGGGGAAATCCCTTTTCCTTGGGTCAGATAATGGCCAGGATGCTGGGAGTGTTCACGCCTCCAAAAATAACAGAGCCACAAGAAATTGCTTTGCTGCTTTGAGTAACATACGATGCTACATTGCATAGTAAAGTGGTACCTCGGGTTACATACCCTTCAGCTTACATAGGCTGCAGGTTACAGACTCTGCTAACCCAGAAATAGTGCTTCAGGTTAAGAACTTTGCTTCAGGATGAGAACAGAAATCGTGCTCCGGCAGCGCGGCGGCAGCAGGAGGCCCCATTAGCTAAAGTGGTGATTCAGGTTAAGAACAGTTTCAGGTTAAGAACAGACCTCCAGAATGAATTAAGTATGTAACCAGAGGTACCACTGTATGAGCATCTTGCTCAGGGGTCAGCAAACTTTTTCAGCAGGGGGCCGGTCCACTGTCCCTCAGACCTTGCGGGGGGCCGGACTATATTTTGAAGAGAGAAAGAAATGAACGATTTTCACCCACCCGCAAAGAGGCCTGAAGATGCTTTGCTTTACCTGTCCCAGTTGTCGTCCCAACAGCCGCAGTTGGGCTTCTCCAGTCAGCCAGGCGCCGTGACGGGGTAGGAGGCGTCGTTGGCCGGCGAAGACAGAAGCAGCAGCCCCAGTGGAGGACCACGGAGGGAGGGAGGGGAACCGGGGGCGGGGGGCAACAGAGCTTTTACCCACCACCTGCTGCTGCTTCCTGAGAGGCACCACGGAGAAGAAGAAAGAGTATTAAGAAACCAGAGGCCTTTCTTCTTGGAATAATAGGTTTGGAATTGCCCCCAAAAGATTGTTTTTGTATGCCACAACTGCAGCTAGAATTTTGTTAGCTAAGAATTGGAAATCACAAGAAGTCCCAACAGTGGAGGAATGGCAGATGAAGATGATGGACTTTTCAGAGCTAGCTGACCTGACTGGAAGAGTCCGTGACCAGAAGGAGGAGGAGTACCAAGAGGAATGGATGAAATTTAAAGAATATTTTGTTAAATATGCTAAGATAACGTAATTGGAAAAACTTGCAAATACCAGATAGGCTTAGGATTTAATTATGTGATGTTAGAGAATAATATGTTTAAAGTCAAAATGAAAACAAAGTAAGATGTTAAGTGATTAAGTTAATTTTATGAGGAAAATGGTTTCGGAAAACTGTTACAATGATATACACTGAAATTCAGCCAGGGGGATTTGAGGAAGTCACTTAACAATGTTACTAAAATGGGATCAAGAACAGTTAAGATGTTTGTTTGTTTGTTTGTTTGTTTGTTTGTTTGTTTAAAATTTTGGAAAACCAATAAAAAAATTTTTGGGGAAAAAGAGAAGACAGAGCCCCCTGCCAACCCGCAAGTGGTAGTCACAGCCACCACAACAACCTGCCTGAACGCCATGGGAGGAATGAGGCGGGCAGGTGGGCGAGCCGACTCCCGGCGTTGATGGCGCCCGCCGTGGGACAAAATTGCTCTGTCCCTGAGAAGAAAAGTGCCGCCGTGTGAGGGAGAGCAGTGGCGTAGCGTGGGTTGTCACCACCCGGGGCAAGGCAAGTAATTTGCACCCCCTAACCCGTGGATTTGCGCCCCCTAATCCGTGGATTTGCGCCCCCTAACCCTAACCCCCAGATATTGCGCCCGGTGCGGCCGGCCCCCCCTGCACCCCCCACGCTACGCCACTGAGGGAGAGGAAAAGAATGCGTGCTCTGGCGATCCACACGGCGATTCCTGGACTTTCCGCGGGTGGATCTAGAAGGCAATTGGGCCTGATCCGGCCCACAGGCCTTAGTTTGCCAACCCATGATCTTACTGGTGGCAAGTTAGAGGTACTAAATAGCATAGCCTTGGCTACTTGGCTTGGGAGAACACCTAGCTTTATGCTGGGTTGGGGAAAGTTAAGGAATTGCCTTGAAAGGAAACGAGAAGCATGGGTACCTTTAGGGATGGTGGGGTATCTTGATGCAGAGCCTGAGCTAGATGTGAAGCTACAGGGAAGCTACAGGGAACCAGGCAGAGGGCCTTCTCGGTAGTGGCACCCTCCCTCTGGAATGCTCTCCCATCAGATATCAAGGAGATGCATAACTAACTTTTAGGAGACATCTGAAGGCAGTCCTGTATACGGAAGCTTTTTAAGATCTAATGCAGGGGTCAGCAGCCTTTTTCAGCTGTGGGCCGGTCCACTGTCCCTCAGACCATGTTTGTTTGGAGTTTTTTTTTTTTGGGGGGGTGAACAAATTCCTGGTGTGATTGCCTGGGAATCTGATTCAGAGGCTGAACCTGAGGAATCCCAGCCTGCACAGGAGTCCCCGCCTCCAGGGCCGGCTGAGCCGGGGCAGGGGCTTGAACCTCACCTGTGCCGGATCCTCAGGTGCAGGCACCAGCTGAGTCTGCTCTGGTTCCTGAGGTGATGGAGGACCCATTGCCTGCAGGTGCTCCACTCTCAGCCCCGTCAGGGGAAGTTGAGGTTGCCTCTGGGTCCAGTAACCCTGGTCTAATGTTTCGTTACGTTTTTATACATTCTGGAAGCCGCCCAGAGTAGCTGGGGCGACCAAGTCAGATGCTTGGTAGGATTCCTTCTGTCTCTAGATCCAAAAAAATAACAAATGGTTATGTTGTTTGTATGTCTTTCTTGCCAAAGGTCCATCAGAGCCACAACACTGGCCCCCCTCACCTTAAAAAACCAGTGCCAAGGAACCATTTCTGACGCATTTGAAGCAATGATAACAAAGTCAGCTTCTGACTATGCACTTGGGCGGTGCAGACACCCCCCCCCCCAAAAAAAAATCATGAGATCTATAGTTTACCCCCTCACAGAGCTACAGTTCGCAGCACCCTTAACAAACTACAATTCCCAATATTCTTTGGGTGGAAAATGTGATTTACATGTGTGATGTGTGTGCAGTCAGTGTCATCTCCCAGCTGCTTTTCCGCTTGGGAACGCTGTTTTCAAATATTTGAGCTGAAGGGCGGAGATTTCAGCCCTAGGCAATATGCCTGGCAAGCACATTCGAGTCCCAGCACGTTTCTTCTTAGACATGAAGCCCTGGGAAGCAGGGACTGCCTCTAGTGAGTGTATGAATTGTCTCACAAACCAGGACCACGTTCTAGGGAAAGCAGAATTCCCAGATGGAGCCCTCGCTGCTCATTCTTCTGGGAAGGATGTATTATTCATTATTTTTATTTTATTTTATTAACTGAATTTATGTAGCCACCCCACAGCATAAGCTCTGTGGGCGGCTCACAAAACAAACGCATCAATTAAAATGCAATATAAAACAGTAAACGGATTAAAAGCTGAAAGCACAGGATTGTGTTTGCTTACCCAGGAATGCCCGGAAACCTCAGTAAAAGTCTGACCGTAAATGTTACGGTCAGGTAGCTGGGGGAAAAGTGGTTGTGCAATTCAGCTGGTAAATTAAATGGCCTCTGGGTTCTTCCAATTCATTTTTCTAGCATTACAGTTTTGAATGTAAAGATCTGTTAATTTGCAAAGCTTTAGTGGAGGAGGAATGGAGCTCCAGGACTTTCTCTCTCTCTTTTTTTTAAGAGCAGGGGGTAATTGACAGAACCTCCCTGCTCTGGTAAGTAAATGAAGTGATGTTAATGAGGCTTTCAAATTTGTTTGTGACAGATTAGAACAGAGGAAGGTGGAGAATGTGGAACATCGTCTGAGCAAAGTCTCTTTTCCTTTCCTTTGATGGGGCTTCTAATTCTTGATGTGTGTGAATAGTAACACTTCTTTGCAAGATGGTTAGCATTTCCAATTAAAAGTTAAAGGATGCATTTCAGGCTGCCGTAGATTCATTTGTTAAAAGTTCTCCGCGTTTCACAAGTTGAACCCTTTTAGTCGGAAGTCAGCAGAACGGGATTCAATGGTGCTTGCTCCTAGGAAACCATTTAGCGGGTTGCAATCAGGCTGATCCTAATAAATTGGGTATTATGCTGTATATTGCTGCTGTGGGTGTTTGTCGACTCTCCTTGGGGGCATGGCTGTGGGTGTTGTTCTTGATAGCTACTGTCAGGCTACTAGCCACAATGGATATTGCTGCATGTGTTGTGGTCTAAACCACTGAGGCTCCTGGGCCTACCAGTCGGAAGGTTGGTGTTATGTACTGAAGTTCTCACCCTGGGCCAGCAGGGGGATACTGTAGATAGTTATGCAAATGAAGGATCGAAAGTGATGTTCAGTGATTGGATAGTTTGTATGCAAATGAAGGATCGAAAGTCATAGAATCATAGAATCATAGAATCATAGAATCATAGAGTTGGAAGAGACCACAAGGGCCATCGAGTCCAACCCCCTGCCAAGCAGGAAACACCATCAGAGCACTCCTGACATATGGTTGTCAAGCCTCTGCTTAAAGACCTCCAAAGAAGGAGACTCCACCACACTCCTTGGCAGCAAATTCCACTGTCGAACAGCTCTTACTGTCAGGAAGTTCTTCCTAATGTTTAGGTGGAATCTTCTTTCTTGTAGTTTGGATCCATTGCTCCGTGTCCGCTTCTCTGGAGCAGCAGAAAACAACCTTTCTCCCTCCTCTATGTGACATCCTTTTATATATTTGAACATGGCTATCATATCACCCCTTAACCTCCTCTTCTCCAGGCTAAACATGCCCAGCTCCCTTAGCCGTTCCTCATAAGGCATCGTTTCCAGGCCTTTGACCATTTTGGTTGCCCTCCTCTGGACACGTTCCAGTTTGTCAATGTCCTTCTTGAACTGTGGTGCCCAGAACTGGACACAGTACTCCAGGTGAGGTCTGACCAGAGCAGAATACAGTGGCACTATTACTTCCCTTGATCTAGATGCTATACTCCTATTGATGCAGCCCAGAATTGCATTGGCTTTTTTAGCTGCCGCGTCACACTGTTGGCTCATGTCAAGTTTGTGGTCAACCAAGACTCCTAGATCCTTTTCACATGTAGTGCTCTCAAGCCAGGTGTCACCCATCTTGTATTTGTGCCTCTCATTTTTTTTGCCCAAGTGCAATACTTTACATTTCTCCCTGTTAAAATTCATCCTGTTTGTTTTGGCCCAGTTCTCTAATCTGTCAAGGTCGTTTTGAAGTGTGATCCTGTCCTCTGGGGTGTTAGCCACCCCTCCCAGTTTGGTGTCATCTGCAAATTTGATCAGGATGCCCTTGAGTCCATCATCCAAGTCGTTGATAAAGATGTTGAATAAGACCGGGCCCAAGACAGAACCCTGTGGCACCCCACTAGTCACTCTTCTCCAGGATGAAGAGGAACCATTGATGAGCACCCTTTGGGTTCGGTCAGTCAGCCAGCTACAAATCCACTGAGTGGTAGCATAGTCAAGACCGCATTTTACCAGCTTCTTTACAAGAATATCATTGGGCACCTTGTCAAATGCCTTGCTGAAATCAAGGTAGGCTACATCCACTGCGTTCCCTTCATCTACCAGGCTGGTAATTCTGTCAAAAAACGAGATCAGGTTAGTCTGACATGACTTATTTTTCAGAAATCCATGCTGACTATTGGTGATCACAGCATTCCTTTCTAGGTGCTCACAGACTGTTTGCTTAATGATCTGCTCCAGAATCTTCCCTGGTATTGATGTCAGACTGACTGGGCGGTAATTATTTGGGTCCTCTCTTTTCCCCTTTTTGAAAATAGGGACAACATTTGCCCTCCTCCAGTCTGCCGGGACTTCGCCTGTTCTCCAGGAATTCTCAAAGATGACTGCCAGTGGTTCTGAAATCACATCTGCCAGTTCTTTTAATACTCTTGGATGCAGTTCATCTGGCCCTGGAGACTTGAATACATCTAGACTAGCCAAGTATTCTTGTACTATCTCCTTAGTTATTCTGGGCTGTGTTTCCTCTGCTGAATCATTTGCTCCAAATTCTTCAGGTCGGGCATTGTTTTCTTTATCGGAGAAGACTGAGGCAAAGAAGGCATTGAGGAGTTCAGCCCTTTCTGTGTCCCCTGTTTGCATTTCACCATCTTCTCCTCTGAGTGACCCCACTGTTTCTTTGTTCTTCCTTTTGCTACGAACATACCCATAAAAGCCTTTTTTGTTGCTTTTAACCTCTCTAGCAAGCCTGAGTTCATTCTGTGCTTTAGCTTTTCTGACTTTGTGTCTACACGTGCTGGCTATTTGTTTGAATTCCTCTTTGGTGGTTTCCCCCCTTTTCCATTTTTTGTACACATCCTTTTTTAATCTTAACTCAGTTAAAAGTTCTTTAGATAGCCACCCTGGCTTCTTTAGGCACCTTCCGTGTTTCCGTCTCATTGGTATTGCCTGAAGTTGTGCTTTTACTATCTCCCTCTTAACAAACTCCCAGCCATCATGAACTCCCTTTCCTTTTAGTATTACTGTCCATGGGATCTCACCAAGCACTTCCCTAAGTTTTATGAAGTCGGCTTTCTTAAAGTCGAGAAATTGAGTCCTAGTATGCTTGGCTGCTCCTTTCCGCTGTATAGTAAACTTCAGAAGAGCATGATCACTCGCGCCTAATGATCCTTCCACTTCTACCCCACTAACCAGGTCATCAACATTGGTTAGGACCAGATCTAAAATGGCTGTTCCTCTTGTTGCTTCTCCCACTTTCTGGACAATGAAGTTGTCTGCAAGGCCAGTGAGGAATCTGTTTGACCTTATGCTCTTGGCTGAGTTTGACATCCAACAAATATCCGGGTAATTGAAGTCCCCCATTACTACTATCTCCCTTCCTTTTGCATGCTTGGCCATCTGTTCCAGGAAGGCATCATCTATGTCCTCCGTTTGGCTTGGGGATCTATAGTAAACTCCCACAATGAGGTCACTGTTATTCTTCTCTCCCTTAATTTTGACCCAAATGCTCTCACTTTGGCTTTGAGGTTCTAAATCTTGGATCTCTTCACAGGTATACACATCCCTGACATATAACGCCACTCCTCCTCCTTTCTTGTCTGGTCTGTTTCTCTGAAATAGATTGTATCCCTCCATTATTACATTCCAATCGTGGGACTTATCCCACCAGGTTTCAGTGATTCCTATTATGTCATATTTAGTTTGCTGTACCAAGAGCTCAAGCTCATCTTGTTTATTTCCCATACTTTGCGCATTAGTGTACAGACATTGAAGTCCATTAATCATTCCCCCGTGTCTCTTATTTAAGGATTTTTTCCTCCCACCACTAGGTCTGCGTGCTGTTTGCTCCATTCGGTCTATGACATTTGGATGATCATCTTCATCAATTGATAGACTCCTACCTACAGGAGCACTGTCTCCCTCCCCCACATTAGTCAGTTTAAAGCCCTCCTGATGAGGTTTCTGAGATTTTTTGCAAAAACATTCCTCCCAACCGTTGTGAGGTGCAGCCCATCGCTTGCCAGAAGTCCATCCTCAAGAAACTGCATTCCGTGATCTAAGAATCCAAAGAATCCAAAGTGATGTTCAGTGATTGGCTAGTTACAGAAAATGGTTACTGTTGCATTCTAGTGGAGCTCTATATAACCAGGCTGACTGAGCTCCTCAGTTCAGTTCTGTTCCAGCTTACAAATAAAGAGCTGCTTTGGAAGAATCGCTGTGCCGTCTGATATGTTTGCCCACAACTTAACAGTTGGCAGTTCAAATCCCCGCAACGGGGTGAGCTCCCGTCTCTCCATCCCAGCTCCTGCCAACCTAGCAGTTCAAAAGCACGCCATTGCAAGTAGATAAATAGGTACCGCTATGGCGGGAAGGTAAAAGCCTTTTCCGTGCG
Organism: Podarcis filfolensis; assembly: GCF_964270895.1. NCBI lineage: Eukaryota > Metazoa > Chordata > Lepidosauria > Squamata > Lacertidae > Podarcis > Podarcis filfolensis. The sequence goes on from NC_139615.1 coordinate 43,820,467, forward strand.
CTCTGGTTTCCATCACGGTGTCCCGTTGTGCCAAAGCGGTTTAGTCCTGCTGGCCACATGACCCAAAAAGCTGTCTGTGGACAAACGCCGGCTCCCTCGGCCTGAAAGCGACATGAGCACCGCAACCCCATAGTCGCCTTTGACTGGACTTAACCACGCAGGGGTCCTTTACCTTTACCACCTCAGTCCCTGAGTGGGGCAAGATTCCAGGGGTTCCAGCTGTGAGATGGGCACCTCAGGCAGTAGACATTGAGGGGCACAGAGCAGTAATTTCTGCCCCCTAAGCTAATCTCAGGTGCTGTGGAGGATACTGCCTCATCATCCGTGTTGAAATAAGATTTAACTACTAGTCTGGATAAGGATATTGAGTTTATGCAGCTCCTTACATACATGGTTCCCCATACGTTCAAGCTATACACAATAAGGAACTAGGAAGGTTAAAAACACACATACACAACTACAAATAAACTAAGGTTAAAAAAAGGTAAAGGACCCCTGAACAGTTAAGTCCAGTCAAAGGTGACTATGGGATTCCAGCACTCATCTCGCTTTCAGGCCGAGGAAGCCGGCATTTGTCCACAGACAGCTTTCCAGGTCATGTGGCCAGCATGACTAAACTGCTTCTGGAGCAACGGGACACCATGATGGAAGCCACAGCGCACAGAAACGCCGTTTACCTTCCCACCACAGCAGTACCTATTTATCTACTTGCAATGGCGTGCCTTCAAACTGCTAAGCTGTCAGGAGCTGGGACAGAGCAATGGGAGCTCACCCTGTCGCGGGGATTTGAACTGCTAACCTTCTGATCAGCAAGCCCAAGAGGCTCAGTGGTTTAGGTCACAGCGCCACCCACATCTAGGAACTAGGAATAAAGGGCGAGTAACCAACTCCTGGGGACGCAGGTGGCACTGTGAGTAAAACCACAGAGCCTAGGGCTTGCAGATCAGAAGGTCGGCAGTTCAAATCCCCGTGACAGGGTGAGCTCCCGTTGCTCGGTCCCTGCTCCAGCCAACCTAGCAGTATGAAAGCACGTCAAAGTGCAAGTAGATAGATAGGTACCGCTCTGGCGGGAAGGTAAACGGCGTTTCCGTGCGCTGCTCTGGTTCGCCAGAAGCGGCTTAGTCATGCTGGCCACATGACCCGGAAGCTGTACGCCGGCTCCCTCGGCCAGTAAAGCGAGATGAGCGCCACAACCCCAGAGTCAGCCACGACTGGACCTAATGGTCAGGGGTCCCTTTACCTTTACCTTTACTCCTGCCTTATCCTCAAAAGTAATTTGCCAGGAGTGGCAGAAGGGTGTAAAAATAGCTCTACAAAACAGCTTCTAGATTTCCTCTCCACCCCTAACACATGGATAGGTAAGCTGCATTCTGTCACATTGGGGCTGGCTTTGGCGGCCCACCCAGCCTCTGGGCACTCAGCGCCAGCCAGAGTGTGTGCGCCAGACTAGCAGCAAGTAATGAAACAGTCCCATCTCTCCGTGAGTGACAGCCACCTGGGCATCATGCCCCGGCAGCATGTGCCACGAGTAGGGGTTGCGTGGGCAGAAGTGCTCAAGGGGGTACAGATGTACCAGGCTTCCAGCCAGCAGAGGTGGGGCAGAAAGCTTCGAGAATTAGGGAGGGAGGGTGTGTCTGCCCTTCAGCAACTCTCCTTGATTACCCCCCTTTTTTTGCCAACCTGTCAACATGTTTTGTTGGACCAACTTAGATTTATCTAAGGGTGGAAGCTTTTGAGATTTAAAGAACTTTTTAATGTGCAGAGTTCTGTGAAACCTGATGGCATACTCCTTAAGCTGGTCTGTTAACAAGACTCCTTTGCATTCCTTGCCACTTGGGTCCAGTATAGCAAAAGGTAAAGGACCCGGACAGTTAAGTTCAGTCAAAGGCGACTATGAGGTTGTGGCTCTCATCTCGCTTTCAGGCCGAGGGAGCCGGTGTTTGTCCACAGACAGTTTTCCAGGTCATGTGGCTAGCATGACTAAATAATAATAATAATAATAATAATAATAATAAGAAGAAGAAGAAGAAGAAGAAGAAGAAGAAGAAGAAGAAGAAGAAGAATTTATTATTTATACCCCGCCCATCTGGCTGGGCCTCCCCAGCCACTCTGGGCGGCTTCCATAGAAACCAAAAATACAGTAAAATATCACACGTTAAAAACTTCTCTGAACAGGGCTGCCTTCAGATGTCTTCTGAATGTCAGGTAGTTGTTTATCGCTTTGACATCTGCTGGAAGGGCGTTCCACAGGGCGGGCGCCACTACCGAGAAGGCCCTCTGCCTGGTTCCCTGTAGCTTTGCTTCTCGCAATGAGGGAACCGCCAGAAGGCCCTCGGAGCTGGACCTCAGCGTCCGGGCAGAATGATGGGGGTGGAGACGCTCCTTCAGGTATACTGGACTGAGGCCGTTTAGGGCTTTAAAGGTCAACACCAGCACTTTGAATTGTGCTCGGAAACGTACTGGGAGCCAATGTAGGTCTTTCAAGACCGGTGTTATGTGGTCTCGGCGGCCGCTCCCAGTCACCAGTCTAGCTGCCGCATTCTGGATTAGTTGTAGCTTCCGAGTCACCTTCAAAGGTAGCCCCACGTAGAGCGCATTGCAGTAGTCCAAGCGGGAGATAACCAGAGCATGCACCACTCTGGCGAGACAGTCCGCAGGCAGATAGGGTCTCAGCCTACGTACCAGATGGAGCTGGTAAACAGCTGCCCTGGACACAGATTTGACCTGTGCCTCCATGGACAGCTGTGAGTCCAAAATGACTCCCAGGCTGCGCACCTGGTCCTTCAGGGGCACAGTTACCCCATTCAGGACCAGGGAATCCTCCACACCTGCCCGCCTCCTGTCCCCCAAAAACAGTACTTCTGTCTTGTCAGTATTCAACCTCAATCTGTTAGCCGCCATCCATCCTCCAACCGCTTCCAGACACTCACACAGGACCTTCACCGCCCTCACTGGTTCTGATTTAAAAGAGAGGTAAACCACTTTTGGTGCAACAGGACACTGTGACAGAAGCCAGAGCACATGGAAATGCCGTTTACCTTCCTGCCACAGCAGTACCTATTTATCTACTTGCACTGGCTCTAGGTTGCTAGGTTGTCAGGAGCTGGGACAGAGCAACGGGAGCTCACCACGTCACAGGGATTTGAACTGCTGACCTTCCAATCGGCAAACTCAAGATGCTCAGTGGTTTAGACCACAGCGCCACCCTCGTCCCCAATAACAACCATACCTATTAATAAGTTAGTGCATGTTGTTGAACTACAACTCCCATCAGCCCTAGCAAGCACAGCCAATAGCAACTGCTACACCACCCATTGGAGATCTTTTGGGCAGAACTGTCAAGTTCCACTCAGAATTTTCCCAAACTTCTGCATATGACTCTGAGTATGGTAAAGTTCTGGGACACGGGTGGCACTGTGGTCTAAACCACAGGGCCTAGGACAGCGGTTCAAATCCCTGCGACGGGGTGAGCTCCCGTTGCTCGGTCCCTGCTCCTGCCCACCTAGCAGTTCGAAAGCACGTCAAAGTGCAAGTAGATAAATAGGTACCGCTCTGGTGGGAAGGTAAACGGCGTTTCCGTGCGCTGCTCTGGTTCGCCAGAAGTGGCTTAGTCATGCTGGCCACATGACCTGGAAGCTGTACGCCAGCTCCCTTGGCCAATAAAGCAAGATGAGCGCCGCAACCCCAGAGTCGGTCACGACTGGACCTAATGGTCAGGGGTCCCTTTAACTTTACCTTTATGGTAAGGTTCTAGAAAGGCTGTTCTGAACTCCACAACTCATCTGGGCTTTGCTAAGTACACATGGAGCTGTCTGTGAATGTTGTGACCCATCCATGCAAGTACTGTGAAATTGTATATATACATTGGAGGAGAATTAAGTACAGTGGTACCTCGGGTTACATACGCTTCAGGTTACATACGCTTCAGGTTACAGACTCCGCTAACCAAGTGCTTCAGGTTAAGAACTTTGCTTCAGGATGAGAACAGAAATTGTGCTCCAGCGGCGCAGCAGCAGCAGCAGCAGGAGGCCCCATTAGCTAAAGTGGTGCTTCAGGTTAAGAAGAGTTTCAGGTTAAGAACAGACCTCCGGAACGAATTAAGTACTTAACCTGAGGTACCACTGTAGTAGCATTATTTTTTCTTCTTAGGAACAGAGGTGCACGTCTCTGCCGCCCTAGGTCCTCACCTGACCCTTGGCTGAGTTGGCCAATGTTTTTTGACTCTCCACTCCTGAGAGCCAGCATGTGCCAGAAGCATGCAATCTCTGACAGACGGTTGCTGTGCCACGGACCTAGCACATTTCTCCTGCTAGGGTGAGTCTGCCCATTGAAACCACCTCTGTTTTGGGCCCTCTGGCATTTGGCAGAGCAGCCCATCACAGTGCTGTGTTAAGCAAGCTAGGGAGCAGCTGGCCCGGGGGGGGGGCGGGGTTAGTAAGCAACTGGTGTATAAGCCCAGTGGCATGTTAAAAAGAGATGCTTCCTAGCAACTCGGCTGCTCGTTGCTTTTTCATGGAAGAACTTCCTTGCACAACAGGAAGAAATCAACAACCGTAGCCTGTCCCACCGCGATCTCTCAATGCCTGGGAGCAAGGGGGAGGAGGGATGTTCAGCTGCTGACACCTGTCTGTGCTACTGCTGTTCAAAGCACAGTGCTGCAGCCCTTAAAAATAAGGGCAAGTGACCATTAGAGCTACTTACCTTAAGTACCCATTAGGTCCAGTCGTGACCGACTCTGGGTTTGCGGCGCTCATCTCGCTTTATTGGCCAAGGGAGCCAGCGTACAGCTTCCGGGTCATGTGACCAGCATGACTAAGCCACCTCTGGCGAACCAGAGCAGCGCACGGAAACACTGTTTACCTTGCCGCTGGAGCGGTACCTATTTATCTACTTGCACTGGTGTGCTTTCGAACTGCTAGGTTGGCAGGAGCAGGGACCAAACAATGGCAGCTCACCCTGTTGTGGGGATTCGAACCACTGACCTGATCGGCAGGTCCTAGGCTCTGTGGTTTAACCCACAGCGCCACCCATGTCCCACTTACCCTTATTGGAGTCCAGTATCAAGGGTGGGTAGGCACCCCAGCCCACATGTTCAGTGTGTCAGATATGATGGGAATTGAGATGTAGTCTAACAACATCCGGACAGTGCCATGTTAGCTATCCCTGATATAAATCAACAGTACCTGGAGTTGTACAGCTTTTCCATCCCTGCTCTAGCCCAATTGAAGTTGGCTCTCCAGGGCCTCGTGTTTTGAAGGGTCTGCCCCGCTTCTCCTTCTAGCCAGAGATGCTAAGGACTGACACCTTCTGCATCATAGCTGCCAATGTTTTCCTTTTTTAAAGGGGAATTCCCTTATTCTGAATAGGATGCCTCGCAAGAAAAGGGAAAAGTTGACAGCTATGTTCTGCATGTAAGTTGTGTCCTGTAAGTCGTAAGCTATGCCCTGCTTGGGCAGTGTGCTCGAGTGGGCTGTGGCCTGTCAACTCCAGTCACTCTTGAATAAGACTGATTATCTGGACCCATTGCAAGAGAGGTCCAGACGATGGTTTGGCACCAAGACCATTTGGGCCAGCTAGATGGATTATCCGTGAGATAAGAGAAGAACATGGAGAGTGTGGCCCTGTTCATTCTCCTGAGCTTCTATACAGTTTTGGATGCTATCAACCTAAGTAGCTAGATGGGTTGAGTCGCTGTTTTCACCCATATGGTGAAACTATGGTTCAGTATAGTATGGAAAGTTTCATAGTATAGAAACTCACGGCTATACTACGGTGGTTCGCAGGGCTCTGTTTTGTCACCCATGCTATTCAACATATGCATGAAACTGCAGAGGGAGGCTATTCAAGGAGATAAGATGATGTGTAATCAATATGCTGATGGCATCTAGTTCAACTCCTTTTCTTCACATTTAGGTGGAGTGTTGAATGCTTATCTGTGATCAGGGCAGGAGATGATTGGATGAGGGCCCTGAGACTGAAGCTCAGTTCAGACAAGGCAGTTGACGAGTGGTCCATCCACGTTCACTGTCGGGGGCAGCGGCATCCTCATAGATGTGGGTGCCCAACTGGCTTCTGTGGCATTAAGTATTGTTACGAGTTAGCAAGTACCAGACTCCCCTTTGTTATGAGTTTCTGGGTGCTAGACACTGAACCCCTTGATTCAGTTAAAATTTAAGCTAGGCCAGTTTCCATAGGAGGAAATTGCCTGGGTGGTGGGCCATTAGGAGAACAAAAGGTAGGCGATGGGCCATTAGGAAAACCAAAGAGAGGGGGCTCTGTGCTAGACAAGGGGCCCCTCCCTCAACCCAGAGTTACTTAGAAGACAAAGGCGGAGTTTGAAGGAGAGTTTTAGACCAGGAGTGATGTGAAATGGGAAGAAAAATGGTGGTAGGCTGTTAAAGGCTGCAATCTCGAGAGAGGGTCAGAGCACGATGGTTGATTTCTGTTTGAATCCAAGGCTGCAGCTATGGGAGAAGCAAAACCTGCTTGGGATGTTGATGCTGTGAACCCCTCCATCACAGGTTCAGGTTATATATTTGTGTAAATAAACCATGTATCATAAAGACACCAATAGTCTCCATTGTGCCTTGTTTTCAAAAGGAAACAAGAACCCTTTGCAATCTCGCGCTGCTCAGAGATCGGGGTGACATGCAACAGTACATTTCACCAGGTGAGGCTGGTGCATTAAATCCCATCCCTCCTGGACAGGTAGTCTGGTAACACCTTGATTCGATGACATGGGTCTGCCTTTGAAGACTGCTTGCAAGATTCCGTTTAAAATACAGTGACGACACAAAAGCTAACATCAGGCCAGGGAACCAGGGGCGGATGGAAGGCTGCACCCACTGCCTCCCAGGAAGACCATTACACCCAGTAGGAGACCACAGCCAGATATGCTTTCCCCTTCCCCTCCTTGCCAGAAAGTACACTCTGTTCCAGATGCCTGTTCTTCCAGGACTGCAGAACCAAGATGAAGAAGGGACACTCCAGCCCTATCTATCGGTTAGTGAGTGCTTGTTCAAGCAAGAAGGTGATCGGCCCAGCCTGAACTGGATAGCCATCCTTGTAGCTCTCCACTTTGTCCTGGTTGCTCTCCTCTGCCTCTTCCCCACTCCTTGTGTCTCTCTTGTCTTTTTGGTTTGCAAGGACGTGTCTCTGCCTCCCTCAATTGATGTGTGATGCTCTGGGAGCCAATCATGGTCTGGAAAGCAGGATGAAAACACAGCAAGCAAGCAAATATATAAATCCATAGGCTCCCTGAATTGGGGAATTGTTTGGAGTTTATTTTTTATTTCTATTTCTCAAGAGTTCCAGCCTACCCATGCGTCCTCGCTGGTGCTCTGCACGGCATTTTGCACCCAAAGCCATTCCCAGCCTGCGCTTCTGAGGATCTGAAAAGAATGCCTTCTTCATATGCGAAGGCATATTTTGCAGAAGGCATATTTTGTAGGGGATCCTCCTGCCAGTACACAGCAGGAGGCCATGCTGAGGATCAAACACAGGACTAGGCAGGGAACCCAGGAAGGCTCGAGCCTCAGGAAGTCTTGGTCTGTTAAATAAGCACAGAGGCAATTGTCATAATGGTAAAGAGGTTAGATGGAACATCTTGGAGCAGGCTGCACTCAGAAATGGCTAAGCAGAGTATTCTGCAACGTGCGATGGTGATAGAAGCAATACATTGCGTGGAAATAGCTCAGTGTGTCTTAAGCAGCTGTTGCTGCTGTTGCTGCAGCCGCCGTGCTGTTCCTGCTCTCTCAGCCACAGCTGCTAATGAACTCCGTGCACTAAATAAATGCTCTCGTGCGCACCCTCCCTGGGAAATGTTGGGCTTGCAGCAGCGAAGGTTAGGAAAACGGTGCAATGCAGGCGGCCGTCAGATGCAGGGCCTGGTTAGCTGCACTTGTTCCACATTACGTCACCCTTTATACGGCAGCAAAAGCCGGCTGAGTGTCTGGGTGGCAAGGCTGTGTGAGGATTTGGGGCCCAACAACGGCAGGATAGATGGGGTGGGTTGCATGAATTGTGTTTCACCCGTCTCATTATGCCAGCCAAACAAATCTGTCACTCGCTTTTACCTCTTGTTCTGTTCTTGTCTCTCTCTCTGTGTGTGAGAGAGTTCATCTCTCGGCAGCTTCATCATCAATCAATGGCTTTTATTCATGGCAAGACCACAGAAGTGCTGCAATGGGGGACAGCTGCACCTGTTGAACTTTGTGCTGTCGTGCAGCTGCTGAGCAGCAAGGAGCCTTGCGCCAAGCGGGTAGTAAGGGTAAAGGTAGAGGGACCCTTGACCGTTAGGTCCAGTCTCGGATGACTCTGAGGTTGCAGCGCTCATCTTGCTTTACTGGCTGAGGGAGCCGGTGTACAGCTTCTGGGTCATGTGGCCAGCATGACTAAGCCGCTTCTGGCAAACCAGAGCAGCGCACAGTAATGCTGTTTACCTTCCCGCTCGAGTGGTACCTATTTATCTACTTGCACTTCATGCTTTCGAACTGCTAGGCTGGCAGGAGCAGGGACCAAGCAACGAGAGCTCACCCCATCACGGGGATTTGAACTGCCGACCTTCTGATTGGCAAGCCCTAGGCTCTGTGGTTTAACCCACAGTGCCACCGTGTCCCTGTAAGGGGTAGTAAGCTACAGTAAATGGCCGGCACTTTCAGTACAAGTCTTGTCAACTGGCCAGACAACTTGTCATAGGTCATCACAAACTAGAAAGAGATGATCTTTAATTTCAGCTCTTGTGCTTGGAATGGAAGTCTTATTGATGGCTAAGTGTTGTGGAATTAGCTACAATTCAAGTAGATCTTTTTATATAGTTTGTTAAGGTGACCGTATTAAGCTTGGAAGCAAAGAGGTGTGGGGCGGTGGAGTTCAATATACAACTTTAAAAGTTTAAAAACTATTATGAGAAATACATACTTGATCATAGCAGATTTTTTAATCTGATTTTTTAGAGAAACACAGTGTTTGCAGAGTTTGGGGGATTTGTTGTCAAAATTTTGTAATTACCAAAGTATTTGCAATTTGTAATTTTTTTGGAGATGCAGGGCCTGAGTGATCCAAAACTCACAGGACATTAAACTTTTCCTCCCCCCCCCCCTTTGCTTCCTGCTACCCCTTTCCATTTGCCAGGTTACCCTCACCTTTTTTTTATACTAAACACATTAAGCTGCCTTGTCCTCAGTCAGACTTGGTCCATCTTTTTCAGCCTTGCCTACTGCGCCTGGAAGCCGATCTCCATTGTCTCCTGCAACATGACACCACTTTCTGTCAGAGGTGGGGAACTGGTGGTCCTCCAGATGTTGCTGAAACACAACTCCCATCATTATGCTTTTCTAAAAAAAGAACCCCTGCCCTCCCTGCTCTGCATAACCTTGCTTGCTTAGCTGAGAAACACCTGCAGCGAGGGAAGGCCGGTACCTTGGAATGGCTATAAAGGGCATTTGCAGTGCTTTGCAGGACTGGGCCTATTGAACCAAACCAAAACAAATAAATCCAACTAACAATGCAGCAGATGTGCAACCTGGGGTCACCAGGAGGAGGGCATTAGCACAGACCCTCCAAGTGTTCCTTTTTTTTCCAGGGACAGACCTGGATTTACAGAAGCCGTCCCAGGTTCTGATTTGATCCCGGAATATCCTGCTTTTTCTTGGGACGCAGGTGGTGCCTGTTCCTTAGGATGTCCCTATTTTTATCACAGAAATGTTGGAGGGTATGGGGTTGTGCGACACACACACACACACACCCCGAGCCGAGGAGATAAGTAACTATACAACCTTTAGAAGGCATCTGAAGGCAGCCCTGTATAGGGAAGTTTTTTTTTTTGTATAATGTTTTGTTAAGTTTTTATATACAGTGGTACCTCTGGTTACAAACTTAATTTGTTCCAGAGGTCCGTTCTTAACCTGAAACCGTTCTTAACCTGAGGTACCACTTTAGCTAAAGGGGCCTCCCACTGCCGCCGTGCCACCACCAGCATGCAATTTCTGTTCTCATCCTGAGGTAAAGTTCTTAACCTGAGGTACTACTTTTGCGTTATCAGAGTCTGTAACCTGAAGTGTTTGTAAACCTGAGGTGTTTGTAACCCGAGGTACCACTGTATGTTGTAAGCCACCCAGAGTTGCTGGGGTAACCCAGGGCAGGGTATAAATAATACTATTATTATTATTATTATCATTGAAAAGGGATACCCTATTTTCATCGGATAAATGTTGGAGGGTATGGTGGCAGAGGCAGAACAGAAGTTGTTTCACACTTCAGGGTGCAAGCCTGCAGTCATGGATCGGGTCCCCCACCCCACTCCCAGGTGGGAGACAGGAGAAAGGTGGCTGTTGCATGCCAGCTTGGTAGAATCCTTTTCTTCTTCTTTTTCCTCCAGGCTCTGGTTAATGAGTATTTTCTCTGTGGAGCGGTTGGCAGCAGAGGGAAAGCTCTCTGGTTTCTGCTCCAGGGTCAGAGCATGTTGGTGGAACCTGTAACACCCCATTAAAAACACACACACACAACAACAACAGCCAGGTAATAATAATAATAATAATAATAATAATAATAATAATAATAATAATTTATTATTTATACCCCGCCCATCTGGCTGGGCCTCCCCAGCCACTCTGGGCGGCTTCCATAGAAACCAAAAATACAGTAAAATATCACACATTAAAAACTTCCCTGAACAGGGCTGCCTTAAGATGTCTTCTGAATGTCAGGTAGTTGTGTATCGCTTTGACATCTGCTGGAAGGGCGTTCCACAGGGCGGGCGCCACTACTGAGAAGGCCCTCTGCCTGGTTCCCTGTAGCTTTGCTTCTCGCAATGAGGGAACCGCCAGAAGGCCCTCGGCGCTGGACCTCAGTGTCCGGGCAGAATGATGGGGGTGGAGATGCTCCCTCAGGTATACTGGACCGAGGCCGTTTAGGGCTTTAAAGGTCAGCACCAACACTTTGAATTGTGCTTGGAAACGTACTGGTGAGAGATAAAGGTGGCTAGACCTCTCAATTGCCCCAGAACACCTGAAGCAACGAAAAGAATGATAGTTTATATATTGACCAGTGGTGGCCAAACTTGGCCTTCCAGCTGTTTTGGGACTACAACTCCCATCATCCCTAGCTAACAGGACCAGTGGTCAGGGATGATGGGAATTGTAGTCCCAAAACAGCTGGCAGGCCAAGTTTGGCCACCACTGATATATACAGTGTGCCTCTGCATCTGAAGGTTTTCGCCTGTGCCTGTTTACCACTGGCGCCAACTCCAGGTGGCCCTGGGTGCCTGGGCATCCACAAATGTTTTACTGTAAGTTTGGGTGTTTAGTATCCATATTTCCGTTGGTTTAACATGGGTGAGCTCACCAAAAGGCAGGGCTCTTGCTATTAGGACTTGGTTTTTACTCGGCTCTTGGCTGGATACTGCTAACCTCAGTAGCCTCTCCAAACAAGCAGTTTACACTTTTCTTCCGGAGGTATCCTTGAAAAGAGTCAGTGGCAGAAATGAACCCCATACTGGCTATGGAGACTTTGGAAGTGGGGAAGATCCATTTCAGTCCTTTATTCTACCAGCACGCGTTTGCATGTGGAGCGGCAATACTTTTAAGCATCATCTGCAAACTTTCTGCCGCCATCTTAAGACGGAAGAAGTCTACAAATAATATTCCTCCCTGTTTTTGTGTCCGTCTGCGCCTCAGAAACTTGCAAACCTGCATTCTGAGTGCAAACTGGACCCTCGTTTTGCTTCTTAATCTGTTTTAGTAACAGTAAGTAATGAGGGCGCCATTGTTTTGTCCAAAATCACCGTGATTAAGGTATTGAGGATTTACTAAATTGCGAGTGGGGGACGGCAACTTCTTGCAAAATTGCACCAGGCTTGCTCAGGGAGGTGCATTTACTGTTGCCTCCATGCGACGGATTAACTGCCTGGGCAAATTCCAGAGGCAGTTTATAAAACATACAGATGGCATCCACAGCTGCTACTTTCCATTCTTACTCCATCCCTGCTCCTGTTTTCAGATATGCTGGCAAGAGCTCGCCTCTGCTTTCCTCCCCCCTTTCTTAAAAAGACACCACCTGACCCTTAACTTCGAAGTCCTTTCGTCCTGCTATGGTATTATGTAGGTGTTGCAGTACATCAAGAAAGAAAACGCATTGCAGGCTTTTTTGGGGAGGGCGGCCTCTCTTTAATCCCCTCCCCCACTGCTCACGGGACCTAAATTAGGTGCCCCATTTGAGCTGTTGGCCAAATGTTCTCTTAAAACCTTTCAGTCTTAAAATGATAGGTTTTGGTTGCAGTTGCTGCTATCCAAAGCACACAAGCACTGCTTTTGACACCAGGTGGCACTTTGGACCAATCTGGCTTTTATCCCCAAAGGGAGCTCAGTCTTTCATAGGCCATCATTCCAGAGCATCCATTGGAAAAAGGCTGGCGCAAGCTTGACAAACATGTGGGGCTCTCTGCTTTTATTTAGATAAAACTGCTTCAGTCTGGAACACACAGGCCGTGTTTGTTTCCTTTCACGGCACAAAGCATTTGGGTGGGGAGGGAGGGGAAATGGTGTCTGTAGCTCCTATTTCATGCTGGCTGGGACAACGCGTGGTTTGAGCATCTTAAGAAAAATGCTTTGCTTTGGACATCACTGGACACTCTCTCTTGGTTATGTCTGCCAGGAGTGGATGCACACTCATAGAATACATTTATGGAGTATGCAAGGTGTTATGTACTGAAGTTCTCACCCTGGGCCACCAGGGGGATACTGTAGATAGTTTTCACTCAGGTCCACATATGCAAATAAGGAATTGAAAGTGACGTTCAGGGATTGGATAGTTACAGAAAGTTGTTACTGTTGCGTTGGAGTGGAGCTCTATATAAGCAGGCTGGCTGAACCCTTCAGTTCAGTTCTGGCCTGTGAATAAACAAGAACTGCTTGAAGAATCGCTGTGTTGTCTGATATGTTCACCCACAACTTAACACAAGGTAAAAAGGTAAAGGACCCCTGGACGGTTAAGTCCAGTCAAAGGCAACTATGGGATTCTGGCACTCATCTCACTTTCAGGCTGAGGGAGCTGGCATTTGTCCACAGACAGTTTTCCAGATCATGTGGCCAGCAGGACTAAACCGCTTCTGGCGCAACGGGACACCGTGATGGAAGCCACAGTGCACAGAAACGCCGTTTACCTTCCCTCCGCAGCCATACCTATTTATCTACTTGCACTGGCATGCTCTTAAACTGCTAGGTTAGCAGGAGCAGGGACAGAACAACGGGAGCTCACCTTGTCGTGCGGATTTGAACCACTGACTTTCTGATCGGCAAGCCCAAGAGGCTCAGTGGTTAGACCCTTATGGAGTATCCACATGTCCCTGTCTACATACATCTGCTAAACCAGCAGGTAGCTACCATGGTTGTCCTTCAGATATTGATGGACTCCCAAATCCCATCACCTCTACCCAGTATGGCCAATGGTTAGCAATGATGGGAAACGGGAGTCCAGCCAAGATCCTGTGTTAAATAATATACAGTTGGCATGTTTGTCTGCAGCCACAGCCTTTGATGGAAGGCTCTGCCGACAGTGAATCATGTCTGTTGAGAGGTTTGGTTGGGAATGGTACTCCTCTGCTACATCCCCAAAGGTTATGGAATGTCCTGCAGGAGCCCAGGAGAAAGGGGACTTTCTGACCATAAATTCTCATTTCCTGTGGCTCCCAGAAGGTAGTCGTTCTGCCCACCACTATGCCCTCTAGCAAACCATTATTAACTTCTCCCTAGGTCCTAATACTCAAGTGGGATGGAGAGCAAGGCCGAGCAGTGTCTGGTCTTCAACATTGTGATATATCACTAGCTAAACATCGTGATATACCAATATATATATATCACAATGTCTGAAACGTGGAGGTGAACAGGGTAATGTCCTGGCAACTGCTACTCCTTAGAAGTCTTTCATTTTGGGTTCTTTGGTTCCCAGAAGAAAATGGCAGCCACAGCTTGTGACAGCCACAAGTTTCTGCTTTGGTCGAACTCTTCCGAAGAGCTGGCTGTTAATGCTGTGAATCACCAGCGTAAGAAATTTTTGCAAAGGGAGAAGCAAATTTTGTTGGGCATGGTCCAATCTCCACCAATACCGACACTCCAAGTATCCCTATTTTCCAGGCGCAGTCCCAGATGTACAGAGGCCATCCCACTTTCAGATTTGATCCCGGAATGCCTCACTTTTCCTATTTTATTGGAGAAAAGGTGGAGGGTATGGAGTTATGTGACTCCCAAGCTAAGGAGATAAATAACTAGACAACCTTTAGAAGACATCTGAAAGCAGCCCTGTATAGGGAAGTTTAAAAAAAAATGTTTAATGTTTTATTATGTTTTTATATATATTTGAAGATGCCCAGAGTGGCTGGGGCAACCCAGTCAGATGGGCAGGGTATAAATAATAAAATTATAATTATTGAATAGGTAAAGGTAAAGGGACCCCTGACCATTAGGTCCAGTCGTGGCCGACTCTGGGGTTGCGGCACTCATCTCGCTTTATTGGCCGAGGGAGCCGGCGTACAGCTTCCGGGTCATGTGGCCAGCATGACTAAGCCGCTTCTGGCGAACCACAGCAGCGCACGGAAATGCCGTTTACCTTCCTGCCGGAGTGGTGGCTATTTATCTACTTGCACTTTGACATGTTTTCGAACTGCTAGTTTGGCAGGAGCAGGGACCGAACAACAGGAGCTCACCCCATCTGATCAGCAAGTCCTAGGCTCTGTGGTTTAACCCACAGCGCCACCCGCCACCCAATTATTGAATAGGATGTCCCTATTTTCATTGGAGAGATGTTGTAAGGTGTGCCAATAGGCAGCGAATGAGGACAGCCTTCTTTCTGATGCTTTAACCCCAACCTGCAAAAAGCCTGTTCAGCTTTCCCTGCAGCTGCAAAGGTAGAAAGTCCACTTGGGAATTATGTCAACAGCTTGTTTTTGTCTAGATAAGCAATAAGCCACGTGAATAAGAAAACTGCTGGAGATATCAGCATTTTTAAGAAGAGGATCCCTACTCTCGACTTGTAGCACACAGCTTCCGGCTTTTGTGGACGAGCCTATGTGGGTGTTAAGTCCTGTAAAGAAGAGCCTTTTGGTCTCTCTTCCAGTTCCATAAACCTGATCCCCAAACACTTCTCTGTTGGGGATTATAGAGCAGGGTTGAAGGAAGCTACCTGGTCCCCAGCCAACTCCTTCTGCACCTCGGGGCAATGCCTAGCAACGACAGGCAGATAAAACTCGTGAGCGGAGCGTTATGTATCGTTCAAGTAGCAACAAACCCCGAGAAAGCAAAAGCTCATAAACAAGATCTGTCTGCTCTCCAACTCTGGAAGCAGGGCTCCTGCCTGGACCTTGCAGTGTTGCTTAGAGAGAAGGAAACTGAACCTGAACATAGCTGTCAACTGTCCCTTATTTGGCGGGAAAGTCCCTTATCCCAGCGCCGTGTCCCGCTGCTGTCCCTTATTGATGATGTCCCTTAGATTTCCCGGGTTTCAAAGGAAGCAGCTCCTCTCCCTCCCTCTCTGCCGGCCAGGGAGGAGGGAGGCTCCAACTGGGTTGCTTGGCTGCGTTGCTCACCCAATAAGGAGTCTAAGAACGACTGGGGGGTGGAGCTTGCATGCCTTGTGCCGATCAAATCGGCCGCGTTGCCTGGGGACTCGCCTTTGCTCAGCGCTTCCCAGCGGAGAGGTGACGGTGGTTTTCCTTGCTGCATCCCCTTTGCCGGGTTGCTGTGCTGTGGGAACCACCGCTTGAGGCTTCGTTTGGCTGCTGGCTGGGCTTTCTGCCTTTGGCTGGGAGGGGCTCAGAAGTTGAACATACCTGTACTCGGAAAAATCCCTTATTTTGGCTGCTGATCCCTTATTTTCGAGGCTGCTGGTCCCTTATTTTCAAATCTGTAAGTTGACAGCTATGAACCTGAGTGGGTTTCCCTGCACTGCCAAGTAGCTACAACCACACACTTGAGGGTTGCCACAAAGGCAGCAGCCATAGCGTCATGGCAGGTAGACTTCAAGCCCACCACTACTTAGAATCATAGAATTGTAGAGTTGGAAGAGACCCCGAGGGTCATCCAGTCCAACCCCCTGCAATTCAGGAATCTCAACTGAAGCATCCGTGACAGATGGCCACCTAACCTCTGCTTAAAAGCCTCCAAGGAAGGAGAGTCCACAACCTCCTGAGGGAGACAGTTCCACTGTCTCACTGCTCTTCCTGTCAGAAAGTTCTTCCTGATGTTTAATCGGAATCTCCTTTCTTGTAACTTGAAGCCCTTGGTTCAAGTCCTCCCCTCCAGAGCAGGAGAAAACAAGCTTGTTCCCTCTCCCATGGAACAGCCCTTGAGATATTTGAAGATGGCTATCATATCTCCTGTGCTGGTCCCGGGGGAAAGGTTACCGAGAGGCGAGGTCAGGGTCCTGGGTCGAGGGTCTGTAGATTGGCCTCCAAGGGTGGAGCGGGGTCCGAAGCGAGGAACTGGGCAAGGACAGGAACTCTGAAGGTGCAGGTCTGGGTGCTGGCCGAAACAGCTCTTCAATGACGTTGCTCCTGCAACCTGGGACCGGGCTGACTGGCCTTTATCTTCTCTGAGGCCAGGGGCGGTCCCGGCCCCCAGGAGACCCGCCTCTCCTGGCCTTAAGGCGAGCACTCCTCCTGGGAGAAACCAGTTCCCTCCGCCTCTCTGCCCTGAGCCTCTGCAGCTCAGGAGAGGCTGGAGGGTTACTGGACCCAGGGGGAGACTCACCTGTAGGCACTGAGTCCTCAACCACCTCCGGAGCCAGAGTGGATTCACCTGGTGCCTGCTCCTGAGGATCCGGCACAGGTGCAGGCGCTTCAGATCCAAGGCCTTGCCCCAGCTCAGCCGGCCCTGGAGGCGGGGACTCCTGTGCAGGCTGGGGTTCCTCCAGTTCAGCCTCTGAATCGGACTCCCAGGCCATCACATCTCCTCTCAGCCTCCTCTTTTCCAGGCTAAGCATACCCAGCTCCTTCAACTGTTCCTCATAAGGCTTGGTTTCCAGGCCCTTGATCATTTTAGACACGTTCCAGGAACATCTTCAGGAATTAAAAACATGCCCACTTCAGAGATGAAGACAAGCTCTTCCTTCCCACCCACCAGTCTCCATTGACTCTCGCTGGCTTTACAAACCAGGTGGAAGTGAGGTAAACATAGAAGCAGAGTCCAGGGTAGACTATTCTGAGGAAGGTGGCCCCAGATTTTGGCCCTCCAGGTGTTGCTGAATTAAAGCCACAACAAGCCAATGGCCAGGGATTATGGGAGTTGTAGTCCAGGAACATTTGGAGAGTCATAGGCTACCTATAATGTTCAAACACATTTCGGGATAATCCCTGAGGTAGATTACCATCAAAGATGGCTGAATCTCCTTTCAATGACTACAAATGCCTTCCCAGCTTTGACAAACTTGGCACTGAGAAGTTGGGGGGGGGGTTTGTTTTTTGTTTGCAAAAAGGAGCCTTTGAATTTCAACCCATGGCCAGGGCCCCACAGCTAGTTAATCTGGGCATTTACGAAGCTTTTATTCAAGCAGCTTACTGAGAGGATGCTATTTAATGATTAATAAAGACCTCGAAAATTTGCTTTAGTGAGGTTCATTTATGGTCAGAACTATTATGCTAAAAATAGGATTAATAAATTATGAAGGCTCCCATTCCTGACAGGGAAAATCACTGCAGCAATGTATTACTCTTAACTTCCAAGGTGCCCATCACTTAATAGTTCATTATCAGCCATGGGCAAGGAGAAGAAAGGCAGCCATTATTATTTTATTCAGGACAGATACCTTCCAGAACCCCTAGCGCACAATCATAGGTACATTTGCCCATGCTCAGAGGCACTCCGGCTTCTTAAAGGACCCTTGTGCCAAGGCCTTGCATTACAAAACACAGCTGAACACACCGGACAAAGGAATGGCATCCAGTAATCTAGTGACAAAAAAACAACAACAACAGCCCCAAATATTTGGCAAACGTCTCCTTCAGCATCCATGCTTCCCAGCGCTGACCGAATATGGAGCAGCAAAAGGAGCTATTGAGGAGGGAGAGGAGGAAAAACACAACTCTGTGAGGAAGAATTGTTCTCTTAATAAGGTTTTCATCTCATCAGGGGAGGCAATTTATGTATTAGAAGCCTAATAATAATCATACGCTGACGGCAAAATACCCAAGCTCCAAGGAATTATTTGGCTTAGCGGGCAGGTCATGCTAAGCGACTGACCGACTTGCGTCCCTCACGCAAAACAAAACTTGCTAACTGCCAAATTAGCCCGAACATTTTGCATTTGGGGATGCGGGAGTGAGCGGGGGGTCGGGGAGGAGGAAGATAAACGAAATTAAACACCTCAGCCCGAAAATTTATTATTATTTTTTTTCTATCAAATTCAAAATCTTTCGGCGATCGTTGTGGTTTCCTTCCTTCAGTAGATTCTAGCAAAATATATGGGGATAAAAGGTTCCATATCTTCCATCCGGATACCCTCCCCTCTCTTGCGCATACACATGCATGCACTTTTTACCAATGAAGGCCTGGATGTGTGGGGTTTGGGCCTCATGGACGACCGTGGCCTGAGATAACCCCATGTCGAAATCCCAGACCAAGCAGAGGCTGGAAGGGAGATCCTGGAACACCAGCTGCTGCCCAGCCAGGACAATGGAGCCGCTGTCCTCAAACCCAGCACGGTTAACAATTGTGCCTTTTTTATTTCATTTTGGCAGAGAGGATGAACAGGCAGCCTCGGCTAATCCTGCCTGTGAATAGATCCCTCGGTGCCAGCGCAACTGCGGCACTCAGCCCGCTAACTCGAAAGGGAGAAGGGTTGGCTACCAAGCGTAGAAAGCAGCCACTGAAATCTCAAGAGTCCTGAAGTCATGATGTGTGTGTGTGGACAAGGCACTGGCTGCTCAGAGGAGAGGTAGAAAATGGAGACCCCCCTTCTTCGTCATATGCAGAGATACACCCGAGGCCTAGCTCAAACCAAGACCTATAAGCAGGGTTCGCAAGTTTGTGGCCTGCATTCTGCCAGGTGCCCAAACACACCTGGAGGGTCATAGGTTAGCCACCCCCTGATCTCAGTGGGTGCTGCCATGGTAGATCACAGACCCTCTAAATGCCCCCATTTTCCAGGGATTTACAGAAGCTGTTCTGGTTTCTGATTTGATCCCAGAATGTCCCACTTTTCTTTAGAACATCCTCGTTTTCGCCGGAGAAATGTTGGAGGGTATGGAGTTATGCGACCCCAAAGCCAAGGAGATAAGTAACTAGGCAAACTTTAGAAGACATCTGAAGGCAGCCCTGTATAGAGAAGTTTTTTTAAAAAATGTTCAGTGTTTCCCCTAATTTCATCAGAGAAATGTTGGAGGGTATGAGATCAGCCTACAAGACATTTGCTCAACTCGGGGGGCTCTGTCCCCAAAATCCCTTTGCTCCCCCTAGTTAGAAGCACATGACCGCTCCAGATTTTGTTTTATTTTTCCTTAGTCCTAGAACACCTGACCATATGCAGAGGTGGTTTCCCACACAACCAAATCACACTTTGCAGGCAGGTTTGGACCCCAGAGCCACCACATCCCCTTAGAGTTTTGCATGCATTTGATCCAGAGAAAAGTCCTTCGATGGCACCAGAGGGTGGAAAAAGTTAATGGTGGCGGTGAAAATTAAATTGGTTTGTGTTTTAGGAAGAACGAGCTTTACACCCATCAAGAACCTAAAACGGTACCCAACCCCAATGCTGGATTCCCAGATATATTAGGGAGCATGGACTTATTATTTTGATTTGCAAGAAGAAGTTGCTTGACACACACAGCCACCTCTGTTCCCTTCTCTGGTCCAGGGCCAAAAGTCAGCAGCTTTCTCCCTCTCCTCCTCCTCCAATCATTGCAGATTTGTTCATTGGCAACAATCCGTGGCTCGACCTCACTCTCTGCCAGGGCCCTTAATGAATGCTAATGCGACAATACTTCCTGGCCTCTTGACACGCACGTACGCTGCGCTCCTGTCTATCAAGCCCATTTCTCCAAATCCTCTCAAGAGGGAATTTGCATGGCGGCATTTCCATACCTCCCGATAAACGTGCCTGGATTCCCGCTGCCCCAAAGCAGCATCGTCCAGATACAACGTGGGAAGGAGAGACTTCAGACACAAATGCGCTTTGAGGGAAAACGAAAGAATGACTTCTCTTTGGCGCAAACCAAAACCATGCAGCGCTGCGGAACTGGAAGCCAACAGCAGCAATAAATTGCCAAAACAATGTCCTGGTTAATTTACTACCCGTGGCACAGAAGTGGAGCTGTCCTTCCTTCTCCTCCCCTCCTTTTTCCCCAGGGAAAAGATATGAGGAAAAAACTCCCACCCAAACTCTGCTTTGGCATCAACCTCAATGCAGTGGTCAAAAGCATTTCAAGCAACAAGAGAGTGGTGAAGGCACGGCAGCAGGGGGGGAAATGGCCTCCTTCTGTGACGCTGGAGTGGCTCTGAGAGGTTCAGTTGTCCCTCTCCCATCTCTTGAATCATACGAAGCAAATGAGAGAGGCACGGATGTCCTGCAATTGAAGGCACTAGAGGGTGTGACTGAGAGGATGCTGTGAGGAAAGATGGCTCCTGACGACACAGATCCTGACCTCTCCAACTTTCCTGCCAGCCACCTACCTGGCCGTGCCTCACCTGTTCAGTAGTGAAGCTACCCCATGGTCCAAGGCCTTAAATGCACTTCTGTTTACCATTCCCCTACAAAGCGTTTCAGCCCCCCCCCAGCCTCTGCTACCATCTTTCTCCCGCCTTTCCCAAACCGATGCGCACCCTACCCACACCCGCCGCCATTTTGTCTTCTCAAATGACCACCTTTTTTTCTGCCAACCCATCCGCAGCTCTTTATTCTGCGACCGGACCTGTGCGGGAGCGCTAGCCCCGCACTTCGCCTTGCGCATACAATTCACAAACACGCACGCACACACATGTACACATGCTAAAGGCATGGCTTGACTGCCCCACGCCATGGCTGTACAAAGAGGCCAGTGGCCCGGGCAACCTACACATCGTACGCTAGCTCCAAAATAATTGCTCTGAAGAGAATAAGAAGATTTCTGCCCACCCCCCCACCCCCGATATCTGTGCCTCACGCAGAGATGCGCTCCTTTTCCTCGGAGGTCATCCGCTACCTGAGCATTTTCTGTGTCCTGTGCAATACTAGCCCCACATCCAGACGTTGTCAATATATGCATAGCATTTCGCGGCTTCAGGCAGAAACGTTTTTCCGGGGGAAGGCTGCCTGTTTTCCCTCGGGCCTACATCCCGGGGAACGGCGCAGAGACCTCCCCCTGACCAAATACTGTACAAAGAGATATGAACAAGACAGGCAGTGCTCTGCTTCAGCCCCTGGGGGCTCTCCTCCGTCTCCTCTCACATCACCGAGCAGCTCTTGGCCCGGTCTTTGCGGATCTCGGGGTCAGTCAACAAGTCCGTCCGAGCGGGCAACTGCGCCGCCCGCTTCAGCCCTCGCTTTGAGTTGCTGCGCTTGAGGTGTTTGTGGATGCGGTTGACGGACGCCAGGGTGGTCACGTGGAAAACGTCCCGCACGCTGTTCTCCGAAACCTTGGAAGAGCATTCCACATACGCCACGGCGCCCAGCTGCCTGGCCAAAATGCTGCCCTGTGCAGGGGGGGGGAGCGGGGGAGGGGGAGAAAAGCGCCAAAACATTACGCCAGAATTTGGCCTCTGTATATATTCTTCTGCTTTTTCCCTCTCTCTCTCACCTTGGTTTCATAAGCCTCCCCCTTGATTTTGCCAAGACCTGCTCCCTTCCGTCCTCTAAAAAAACAACACACAGTAGAGTTTGGATTTGATATCCCGCTTTATCACTACCCGAAGGAGTCTCAAAGCGGCTAACATTCTCCTTTCCCTTCCTTCCCCACAACAAACACTCTGTGAGGTGAGTGGGGCTGAGAGACTTCAGAGAAGTGTGACTAGCCCAAGGTCACCCAGCAGCTACATGTGGAAGAGCGGGGACACGAACCCGGTTCCCCAGATTACGAGTCTACCGCTCATAACCACTACACTACACTGGCTCTAATCCATACTCCTAGCACTAATACGGAGGCCCCCCACCACCAGATGCTCTCAGCTCACCACCTTCCCTAGATGCTGCTAACTCCATGTGTTTCTTTAACATCACAGCTAGCAGTTAATTTTAGTTTTTTTCCCTAGAAGGTAGAAAGAGAGCAAAGTGCTTCTTTTAAAATATATATATATATAACACAACGAGCAAGGGAGGAAGGGCTGGTGTGTAAAACTAGGGAGGTGTGAGAAAAAGGCTGGGGTTTGTGAGTGCCGGAGTGCAAAGCAATGTTAAGCACTCGCTTTGCTGGGTTGGCACGAAAGGCGTGTGCAGAGACTAATGCTCTCAGCTGCCATTCGGCTCCCCTCTGCCCCCTGCCCCCCCAGGGGGAATGCGCAAAAGGAGCATCGCAGAGTGCGCTGCCTCTGGCACTTTGTCCCTTCCTGCCCGGTACTTCAGATGCACTTGCCTCTGAACATACGGAGTTGGGGTTTTATTCACCTTAGTTTCTGTCTTGCTCATTTCATTGGCCACAGGGTGGCTTGCAGTACAGATAGGATAGAGAGGAATTCTTTAAAAACGTGACCATATATGGGTTGGGAAAGCACCCCCCCCCATTTTGCAGATTAATTAGCAGCCCTGAGAACATGGGCTGGCTCGTTAGCTCACATCACCTGCAATTACCTGCCCTGCGGTCCTTTTTTTTTTGCTGCCTTCCACTCATTTCCTGCCAGAAAACACTTCTGGGGGTAGGGAGCTCACACACACACACACACACACACACACACACACACACACACGTGCATAAACCAGAGAAGATAAACGTAGGTAACATGCACTGGGTGCTTGTAGTGAACTGGGGCAATACATGTGTTTGGCTCCTGCACATGTCAGGTGCAAGAATCTATGCATCCTTCAGACTTCTGAACCCTAAGTTTTTAATGTGATCCATGCGACGGTCACCTCCAGGCTTGACTACTGTAATTCGCTCTATGCAGGGCTGCCCTTGAAGCTGTCCCAGAAACTCCAGCGGGTGCAGAATGCTGCAGCGAGGCTCCTCACGGGGTCTCTGCCATGGGAGCATATTCACCCAGTGCTTTTCCAGCTGCACTGGCTCCCGGTGGAGTACAGGGTCAGATTTAAGGTGCTAGTTTTGACCTTTAAAGCCCTTCACGGCCTAGGACCCTCGTACCTACGGGACCGCCTCTCCTGGTCTGCCCCACGGAGGACCTTAAGGTCCATATATAGCAACACCCTAGAGGTCCCGGGCCCTAAGGAAGTTAGATTAGCATCAACCAGAGCCAGGGCCTTTTCAACTCTGGCTCCGGCCTGGTGGAACGCTCTGTCTCATGAGACCAGGGCCCTGCGGGATCTGATTTCTTTCTGCAGGGCCTGTAAGACAGAGTTCTTCCGCCTGGCCTTTGGTTTAGAATCAGTTTGATTCCCTCTCCCTCTTTCTTTTTCTTTTCTCCTCCTGTGAAGAGGCTGCATCCTAATGTTTTAATGTTATATCTTAATCTTTTAAATTGTATTTCAATCAACTTGTTTTTATTATTGGTTGTTAGCCGCCCTGAGCCCAGTCTTGGCTGGGGAGGGCGGGGTATAAATAAAAAATTATCATCATCATCATCATCTCAAGGCCACTGATCAGTTTTTAAAGGCAGAGGTGCTACAGGGGGTGGGCAGGCTCAAGCCTGCCTCATATCCACATCTTCTGGCACCAAGGACTTCCTATCTCACTTACTTGAAATGCACCTTTCGCCTGCTCAGAGCCAGTCTCTGTTTTTATTAGCATATCTTGAAATCGAGGCCTAACACTGAGTTACGCATGGTGAGCCCAGGCTATAAGTCAAACAACAATGATGACAACAACAACATACCTGCTCATGTGTGACGGGGATAAGGCGCTGTTTGGAAAGTTCCCGTAAAGTGTTCAGGTCGGTGCGCATGTCCAGTTTGCAGCCCACCAGAACCACCTTGGCGCTGGGGCAGAACTCCTGTGTCTCCCCCTGCCACTGCGGGGGAACAAAATCGGGAAATAAAGAACAGTGGGGTTAGAAAAACTGGCTCAATCACCTGCTGTCAGGGCTGGAGTCAGACGCACGTCAGCATGAGAGACGCAAGGCTCCGTTGTCAATGAAGTTAACTCTCAATTCAAGGAAACGGCATACAATTCAGTAACATTTCTCAGCAGGTCTTGCCCCCTATGGAGCAGTTGCCAGGACTGAAGGCCCCTGCCCTCCACCCCGTCTAAGGCTCCTCCTCTCACAGATGTTTCCCAAGCAGTCTCAAACTGCGTCTGTGCACCTCTGGCCTCCATTCTGCTCTCATTATCCTGCACGTTCTTGGAGACCAGCAGGGAGGGGAGCTTGTCACAGCTGAAGAGGGAGACTCCCTGGATTCTTCAGCAGCCTCTTGAACCCCCCTCCTCTGCTTCATCCTCTGAGTCTGAACTGCTCCCTGTCACCGGCTCTCCCTGCTCACTAAACCCTGTTTCCCCTTCAGCATCCAATTCTCCCTCTGACCTCCCCTCAGTGTCCCACCACCAATCCCCGGGCTCTGATCCTTCCTCCTCTGGGGTTTCTCTTGGGGCTCCCACCACTCCTCTTCGGTCCAGCCAGTCCCTGACACCTCTCACCTCCATTATGCTTCTTTTGCCATTTCCCATTTGCCATTTTTTAAAAGCGCTCTCCGGCGCAACACTTGTTGCTATTTAGACGAGCGGCAAAATACAACCGGTAATGTTTTTTCATGCGATGCCACATTCCATAAATCAGCAACAATACTGAAAAGCAGCGTTCCAGGAAAGGAAAGGGCGTTGCTTGCCGATATTCAGCACATAAAAATGATACACTACCCCTCTGCAAAATTTAGATTACAAGCTGAAGATTTCTGTTTTAAAGCTTTCGGGTTCTGACATGTTCTCTTTCAACAGTTTTTGCACAATGCCTGGCTGCTTGGGCATCTAAATAATATATTGGTAGAGTCTGGCTTGTTTTGCTCAGTGATGATGGCTCTGCTCTCTGCATATACTCCAAGGCTTCCTTTTCTTTTCGCTGCTGTGCCCATTCCATGACTTCATTGTCGCACCACCCCAGGAACAGAAATTGGTATTGGCCAACGTACTTCAGTATTCCAAGAATCTCTGCTTCAAACATCAGCTATAAAAGCAAGTTTCTAGCCCGTGAGGCTGAAAACACTTCAAAGTGTGGGAAAGTCTCCAGTGTTATGGGGCTGGGCTGAGAAGGGTTCCGTCAGTGATGGGGACTGCTACACAGCCTTGAATAAATCTTTGGAGGGGGTTTTTTTCCTACCAGCAAATAATGGGAAAATTCAGGATTATTTGCATTGTTCATACAGATTTCTGGCACAGAATTTGGGTCACCTTGGTGGCTCCACCCAGCCTCAGCTCAGTAGAAATCAAGTCTCTACAAAGTTGTTTATTCAAAGAGCGTCAAATGGCTTCCCTTCCCCTCTGGCCTTACAAGCTGTGTGGAGCCAAAGCTCAGTGGGAAATCAAAAGCCGGTTCCTATTTTGCAGCCAACTCCAGTTTTGCACCCAACGGGCAGCAATTACGAGGGCTCCCCCCCCCTCCCCGATGCATTCACATTTCAGCCTGGGGGCACAACACTCCGCTTTCAAAACCTCCCATATTTATATCAGTATCAAAAAGCTACACCCCCGATTTCTGCTTCGCAGCACCTGAGGTGCAATTTCTGCCACACAAGCCTGTGCAGTGTTCACTGGAGGGAAGCAGAAAGCTGTTCGGAAAAGAAGTCCTATGGGACACCCATTTGTTCTAAGCTTCAAAAAACCCTCAACGTGTTCCCCTCAAAGCCTCTGGGAGGGTTGCTGCAGAGACAGACCGAAGGTGAGCAGTGAAGGGTATAGATAAGGGAACAGGAACAATTTGCCAGAACGTGCAGAGATAGCCCATTTCAAAACCCTCTTAGTTTTTCCCCCCACCCAGAAGTCCAGAACTCAAAGTCACTGAGCATGCAGTTGGGACTAGGTGGGTTCCAAGTCCTGAGGCATCGACTTCTGGGAACTTTTAACTAAAATAATATAAAGTTAAAGCCTCACCCACAGTGTCACGTAACAGAAACAGCTCTTGGCTCCAGCTGTTCTGATTTAAAGAACGAAGAAGCTAAATATGCAATGTTGCCAGGCACATTTGGGGCTCTCGGTTATGCTGGCCATAATCCACAGCTGGCACAGAATATTCCGCAAATAGATGTGAGAAGAACAGCATGCAAGAACAGCATCGCTGTTCCATTTGCAGTCTCCTGTTTTCACACGTGGACAGTGCTCCCTGGATAGCAGCGTTTGCCGGCAAGTTGTCAGAGATATTCTAGGCATGAGGGCTAGAGTCTTTCCCCTGGAGTCCCATCCCCAAATTCCCAGAACGCAAGCTCTAGAAGGGAAACTATGTCAGAACCAAAGCTTTGAGCCTGTTCTTTTTCTTCTTCTTTGGCGATCACTTGTAGCCAAGTAAGATTGTCTTCCATAAACACGGTTTTAACAACAAGTCCGTAAGTGACTGTGGAGGCCAATTCTGGACCCACACGTCCTTCCACAGTGGGGACATTGGTTTCTGGGCAGGAGTTGATCACGGTGTGGATTTGCCAAGCATGTCTTCCTCTTAGCAAGTTTCTCCCTTGCATCCTGAGTTTGAGTGTCTTCAAAGCCAGCTTAGAGCACAACTGTGATTCTGGAGTCCCGCTGTATCTTCTAAGATGTCAGCTCTCCCCAAACTGAAAGATCATCCCCTGCCCCATCCCAAACTCCCCAGTATATTCTAGCTGGCTCACCTTTTTAAGGACGCTGTCCAAGGTCTCTGGGCGGCTAATGTCAAAGCAGATAAGAACAGCATCCGAGTCAGGATAGGCAAGGGGGCGCACGTTGTCATAGTATGTTGAGCCTGTGTGAGAAACACACATAACATTAGCTTGTTTGTATTGAGATTATATATGGCATTTGGCCTTTTAACTCAGAAGGCTTATTCCCTAACAGCTGAAACAGAATTCCACACAGAGCCGACACATTTTTTGAAATTAAAATCCGGAAATTTCAAATTTGCAGGACTGAATGATAAATGGTTTCCAGTAGATGGTAAGTGACCTATGCACAACTCCACACACCCTGGTTTATATTATGGTTGATTTAAAGCTCCTCAACTCATAATTAAGAAACTGTTTAAAAGAGCATCTATCAGATTTGGGAAACATGTGCATTTAAGTACTTTTGCATGCGGTTTGGTCAAGCATTCCCCCTCCCAGTTCATTTCAACTTTCCTGGGGTGCGTGCAAACCTGAATGCCCTCCTAATTTAGATTAATTTAATTAATTTGTATACCACCTTTCAATTGTTGATTTCAGGGAGGTTCCCAACATAAAAAACTACAAGATACAAAACACAATCTATCCAGTTTGGAGGCCCAGAAGGTTCTCAACCTGCAAAATGAGGCAACACCTTTTTTTTAAAAAAAGACAGAACTACACACAGTTTCTAAAAACCCCGGTTTGCAGAAGTAACGCGAGTGCAGAAGGCTTAACCCCTTTCCCCGTCAAAGTGTTTTCCAATGGTTGCTTTCCCTCCAGCCAGAATTGCTTTAAGTTTCAGAGCCCAGCAGAGGAGAAATCCAGGAGACCAGGAATAAAAAAGGATTGTTGACCCAGCGCTTAAGAAAAGATTGTGGGTCTAGCAACTGGCGTTTGACCACCAAAGCAGACCAAGGGTAATAAGGTAAGAATCGCCACGCAACAAAATTATCCCTCTCCCTGTCTGAGAGTCTGCAAAGCCCTGATAGACAGTTGGCTTTCCTGAATATCTATTTCCAAGTCCAAATTCCGTCATCGTTAGCCATTGGGTGTCCATGGACAAATTATAGCTTCCCAGTTCCCATCTGTAAAATGGAAACAACAGCTGGTCTTAGAGGGCTGTGAGCAGTGTTCAAAATTAGCCAGATGCCAGGCACATTTTACACCTGGCTATCGGCAACTAACAACCAAGTCAAGATGCCTGGGCTCCAGGATGGTGCCTGACATCTGAGGATCATTGGATCGGGACTGTTTTCACACACAAATACCCCACCCTGTAGAATTCTATCAGTTATATTTTATCTGCTCGATCACAATGATTTCTGGAACCAAAACGTTTTTTCTGTGCAGCCTGAGCAGGAGCAGTCAATAACATTATAGTAAACTGTAGCAGCTTGTCTTCCCTTAACCCACCCCACTGCCCTGCACACAGTTCTGAAGAATATTCCTACGTTATGAATGGTCCAGGTCACCATTAAGAAAAAGAGCTAGGAATAGCCTTATATATATGTGGACTGTCCCTCGATCAAGTGACTTTTCCTCCTTAAGCTCTCAAAGTTCTTAAGCTAGATCAAGGTTGTCATTTGAACCAGCCAGGTGTTTAACTGAGAATCAACCACAGTCGGCCCATCATTTGAAAAATAAGACTTGCCCCAAACGGCAACTAGACATTCCGTTTTGGCGAATGTAACCTGGGTTTAAGGAGCCATTTGGCACCTAGCTTCTATATCAAACATTGGCTGTGGTGGCAATTATAAACAGATGCTGTATATTGCTTTGTACTTTCGAAGTGCCATGCAGGAAATTTCATGTGGCCGTGGACTGGAAGCCAGGGAACTAACATGTTTAGAATAGGTAGCCTGAAGTAAATTCCCCCACCTTGCTTTCATCACGTAGAAGTGGTGCCAGGATACCAACGCAGCAGAGACCATAAATTAAAGGTAAAGGGACCCCTGACTGTTAAGTCCAGTTACAGACGACTCTGGGGTTGCGGCACTCATCTCGCTTTACTGGCCGAGCTTTCCAGGTCATGTGGCCAGCATGACTAAGCCGCTTCTGTTTTTATATATATATATATATATATATATATATATATATATATATATATATAATATTTATTGAGGTTTTACAAAAACATAGGTTTACAAAATACAAAGAAAACATATGGAAAGAAAAAGATAAAAAAAGAAAACATACAAAAATACATAAAAAATAAAAAATACAAAATACAAAAAATGAGTAGATAAAAAAAGAATTAAAAACAAATCCGTTTTTTATAACTTTAAACTCATTAGCTTGTTTCCTTGACCTCCTCACACCTCCCCTTTTTATATTCCCATTTAAATAATCAAATCAGCAAATCCTTACCCTCTTTCGTTTATCTTAACTCTGTAACTTAACATATTATAACTCTATATTTTCATCCATTGTCAATTCATTTTTGCATATTCTTATTAACTTTGCTAATACCACTTATTTTCAATCCAACATCATTTTAACATTCATTAATTTTACAGTGTTTCTGCAGATAGTCTTTAAATTTCTTCCAATCTTCTTCCACCAACTCTTCTCCCAGGTCTCGGATTCTGCCAGTCATTTCCGCCAATTCCATATAGTCCATCACCTTCATCTGCCACTCTTCAAGGGTGGGTAACTCTTGTGTCTTCCAATACTTTGCAATAAGTGTTCTTGCTGCTGTTGTTGCACACATGAAGAAAGTTCTATCCTTCTTTGGCACCAATTGGCCGACTATGCCCAGGAGAAAGGCCTCTGGTTTCTTCAGGAAGGTATATTTAAATACCTTTTTCATTTCATTATAGATCATCTCCCAGAAAGCCTTAATCTTTGGGCACGTCCACCAAAGGTGAAAGAATGTACCTTCATTTTCTTTGCATTTCCAACATTTGTTATCAGGCAAATGATATATTTTTGCAAGCTTGACTGGTGTCATGTACCACCTGTATATCATTTTCATAATATTCTCTCTTAAGGCATTACATGCCGTAAATTTCATACCGGTGGTCCACAATTGTTCCCAGTCATCAAACATAATGTTATGACCAATATCTTGTGCCCATTTAATCATAGCAGATTTAACCGTTTCATCCTGCGTATTCCGTTTTAACAGCAAGTTATACATTCTTGAAAGTATTTTAGTTTTGGGATCTAACAGTTCTGTTTCCAATTTTGATTTTTCCACCTGGAAGCCAATTTTTTTATCCAAATTATAGGCCTCTCTTGTTTGATAATAATGAAGCCAGTCTCGCACTTTATCTTTTAATTTCTCAAAACTCTGCAATTTCAATTTGTCTCCTTCTTGTTCCAATATTTCCCAATATTTCGGCCATTTGGCCTCCATATTGAGCTTTTTCTGTGCCTTCGCTTCATGACTAAGCCACTTCTGGCAGACCAGAGCAGCACATGGAAACACTGTTGACCTTCCTGCTGGAGCAGTACCTATTTATCTACTTGCACTGGCGTGCTTTCGAACTGCTAGGTTGGCAGGAGCAGGGACTGAGCAACAGGAGCTCACCCCGTCGCGGGGATTCGAACCTTCTGATCAGCAAGCCCTAGGCCAGGGGTCAGCAAACTTTTTCAGCCATGGGCCGGTCCACCGTCCCTCAGACCATGTGGTGGGCCAGACTATTTTTTTTGGGGGGGGAATGAACGAATTCCTATGCCCCACAAATAACCCAGAGATGCATTTTAAATAAAAGCACACATTCTACTCATGTAAAAACACGCTGATTCCTGGACCGTCCGCGGGCCGAATTGAGATGGCGATTGGGCCGCATCTGGCCCCCAGGCCTTCGGCTGCCTACCCCTGCCCTAGGCTCTGTGGTTTAGACCACAGCGCCACCCGCATCCCAGGCCATAAATTAGCAGGCTGCAATTATATATTCTGCCGAAGCCGAATCCACAACAGCACATGCCCCTCCAAAATGCAAATGGGAGCAAATGCTTTGATTTGAGGCACAAATTGCCAATGCCTCACTAGACAGCAATGGTCTGTGGCACGACATTTCCGGAGGTTTCGGTTCAGCTGCGTGAGAAGAGAGAAGAGTTCAGCTTCTTGGGAGGGAAGAAGGAACAGGTGCTTGCTTATAATGGACGAAGGGATGGAGGGACAAACCAACGGGCGATACCTCACCGCCCAGACTGGACCCGTTCTGAACCTCCCCTTATCTTAGCAAGAAATGTCCTCTTCTGGATTAGTCCTTAGGGATGGGAGCACTTGCTACTTCACAGCTGAGGAACTGCCCCTCCTGGATAACAGCTACTACTACCAGCAAGAAATGACCAGTCCTTCATTTCCAAGGCTGGGGATGAGCTAGCTGGATGTGATCTCTGACCTGCAATCTCAATTATATCTCGAATGACTGCGCTGACTCGGTGGCGAGGGAGAGGTATGCTCCAAGCACTGAGATGCACTCTATTACTATTTCCAGTGCTGGAGCACCAAGCCCTTCTTCCCACACCAGAACAAAGTGTGCAGGGTGAAGCAAGGTGTCATGAGCTGTGTGTGGCTGCCGACAAGAAACCAGCAGCTACGTGCCTCGCTCTCATCTCCCCTTCAGTGTTGTGGACCGGCTGGATGCAAGTGAATGGTGGGAGGCTCTCCCGGGAAGAAGGCTCAGAGCCTGGGAAGCTGAAGAGGTAACAGGGTTTAGTGAGCAGGAAGAGGTTGTGACAGAGAGCAGTCCAAAATCAGAGGCAGAAGCAGAAGAGGAGGGAGGCCAAGAGGCAGAGCTGAGTCAGGCTGGTGAAGAAGCCAGGGTGTCTCCCCCTTCTGCTGTGACAAGCTCCCCTTCGCCCTGGTCTCCCAGGACCAGGAGAGGTGTGAAGTGAGAGGAGCAGAGACAGGTGTGCTGGCGGAGTCTCATATTGCTTGGGAAGGACCCAGGAGAGCAGGAGTCTTAGACAGCTATGGGAAGGCAGGGACCTTCCGTCTCCACAACTGCCTCATGGGGGAAAGACCTACCAAGAGGAGTTGTTGTGCACTCCTGAGCTGGCCTTGTTTCTGCTAATAAAGAGTTAGCGCCACTTACTCCGTGTGATTTATTGCTGGCTCGCTCCTGACATTCTCTAACACAGGGGTAGTCAACCTCTTTATACCTACTGCCCACTAATGCATTTTTCTTGATGGTAAAATTTCCTTACCGCCCACCAGTAGAACCCCCTACCGCCCACCTGGAATCCTGAAACGCCCACTAGCGGGTGGTAGGGACCAGGTTGACTACCCCTGCTCTAACGTCTAGTACAACATCCATGACCACCTGGGTTTTTGCAGATCCCCATCTCAGCCGGCGACCACTGAGAGGGGTGAGGTGGGGTTAATGTGGAACGGTGTGGCGCTAAGGAATGGGACACAGCTGTACTTCATGCCACAGGCAGGGAAAGGGGAGACGTCAAAAGGCAGCGGCTGTTTTTGGGAGCAGCTGCGAGTGCATCTCGTAATGTCTAGTTCTGCCCTCACCCAGTTACAAAAGCCAGGCAGAGCTGCCTGCAAAGTCCCAACTCATCCAAGTTGCTACTCTCTTGCCAGGCCAAGGACTGCAATGAACAGCTGCACTCTGCACCCAGAACGGAGCCAATCCATCATCTGCTCTGGCAGATAGTGACATTCGTTGCACAGGGACGGTGGCCCGCTCCGGTTCAGAAGCAGCGATGCCCACTTTTGCTCTTGGCATCTTGTAGCTCTACGCTGTGCCAGGACCTGATCACGGCAGCCAAAGTGCCAGAATATCAGAGAGAGAGTTTGACTGCGGGGCCACTGCGCACGCTGAGCCAAATCGACAAAATCCAAGCATTGCAAAGGTGGGTGGGACGCAAGAGCTCATCTCTCCCGATTCCCCTGTTGCATGATAGGACTAGCCCCGGACATATCTACCCAGAGCTCAACGTGCCACTATCAGGAGGGCTGGGTGCTCTGCACACGAGCTCCCGAAGGCACAGCCCCATTCGCTGTAGCTGCTTTTAAAAGATGGCGCTGTGGGTTAAACCACAGAGCCTAGGGCTTGCCGATCAGAAGGTCGGTGGTTCAAATCCCTGTGACGGGGTGAGCTCCCGTTGTTCGGTCCCTGCTCCTGCCAACCTAGCAGTTCGAAAGCACATCAAAGTGCAAGTAAATAAATAGGTACCGCTCCGGCGGGAAGGTAAACGGCGTTTCCATGCGCTGCTCTGGTTCGCCAGAAGCGGCTTAGTCATGCTGGCCACATGACCCGGAAGCTGTACGCCGGCTCCCTTGGCCAATAAAGCGAGATGAGCGCCGCAACCCCAGAGTCGGTCATGACTGGACCTAATGGTCAGGGGTCCCTTTACCCTTACCTAATGTTCAAATCCAAGTCCGGGAAGAGCCCAAGGCTGGGGATGGGGAAACAGGAGCAAGGGAAAGATTCTGCTGCGTCTTCCAAGCAAACAGGGCAACGCTGCAGAGAAGAGATCTAGACGCACAGTGCCAGTCTGACACAATGAGGGAGCCCTAATTGCTTTTGCAATGAGTCACCTCTGAAGCACAGCACACAATGACAGGAGCATTAACAACAAGCAATATTCTTCACACAGCACCATATGTCTCCCTCGTCTTAAGGAGACCAACAAGTGGTATCAGACCCACAAGCAAGTAAAAAACTCAGATATATAATCTAATCACCAAATGGCCTAGGTAATAATAATAATAATAATAATAATAATAATAATAATAATAATAATTTATTATTTACACCCCGCCCATCTGGCTGAGTTTCCCCAGCCACTCTGGGCGGCTCCCAATCAAATGTTAAAAACAGTACAGCATTAAATATTAAAAACTTCCCTAAACAGGGCCGCCTTCAGATGTCTTTTAAAGATTGGATAGCTGCTTATTTCCTTCACTTCTGAAGGGAGGGTGTTCCACAGGGTGGGCGCCACTACCGAGAAGGCCCTCTGCCTGGTTCCCTGTAACCTCACTTTTCGCAATGAGGGAACCGCCAGAAGGCCCTTGGTGCTGGATCTCAGTGTCCGGGCTGAACGATGGGGGTGGAGATGCTCCTTCAGGTATACAGGACCGAGGCTGTTTAGGGCTTTAAAGGTCAGCACCAACACTTTGAATTGTGCTCGGAAACGTACTGGGAGCCAATGCAGATCTCTCAGGACCAGTGTTATGTGGTCCCGGCGGCCAGTCCCAGTCACCAGTCTAGCTGCCAAATTCTGGATTAGTTGTAGTTTCCAGCTCACCTTCAAAGGTAGTCCCACGTAGAGTGCATTGCAGTAGTTCATGCGGGAGATAACTAGAGCATGCACCACTCTGGCGAGACAGTCCGCGGGCAGGTAGGGTCTCAGGCTGCGTAGCAGATGGAGCTGATAAATAGCTGCCCTGGACACAGAATTGACCTGCGCCTCCATGGACAGCTGTGAGTCCAAAATGACTCCCAGGCTGCGCACCTGGTCCTTCAGTGGCACATTTGCCACATTCAGGACCAGGGAGTCCCCCCCACCCCCATGGAATATCTTGGCACTTTTTTGGGATGAGGATGGTTCATTTCATTTATATACCGCTTTATATTCCAAGGAACAAATCTCAAGGTTTACAACACATTAAAACATCAAATAAAACAATCCAGGAGAACCCCCCAAAATTCAAGCTTCAAGGGAAACATTTCAGATCCTTCTCTTAAGTGACATTTTGCTTCCCCCAGTCTGGCATGCAGAGATCTCCGCCCCGTCGCAATTGGAACCGCACCGGCGGCAAAACGTGCCTGGCGCCTGGCTAATTTCTAACACTGACGGGTGGAACTGCAGCTTCTCCTGGCGAAAGTTGAACTGGAAAGCTGCGGGAAATGTTGGCATGGAAGCTCAAACAACAGAGCTGTGAAAAGGCTGTGGTTCTCTGGTTCCAAAAGGCTTCCCAAAGGCCCCAATCCCTCTGGAAGGGAGCAGCATCTTCGTATGTTCTCCCTACGTACATCGGACGTCTTGTTTTTCCTGGTGCAAGGAAAACATAGTGCTTTCCCTTAAGGCTGGTCCAGAAGCTGCAACTGATAAGGAATGCTGCAGCAAGGTTGCTTACAGCAGGCTTGGGGTTGGGTTTCCTTTATAACATGCAACACCATTGCTGAAAGAACCGCACGGGCTGCTAATATGCTACCAGAACAAGTTTAAGATCCTGCTTTCAGCAGACAAAGCCCTGAGCAACTTGGGATCTGATTATCTTCAGGATCACCTAACCTTACATACACCTGCCTGGTTGCTGCATACCTTGAAATAGGCACTGCTAGTGGGGTCACAAGCTCCTTGCATCTACAAAGAAAACTCCCCAGGGCTTTTAGTGTTGTGGCACCTGCCCTTTGGAATGTTCTCCCGGTAAATTATCAGGCAGGCGTCAACACCACTGGAATTTAAGCACCTGCTTAAAACAGGTTTGTTCAGCTAGCCTTACTCCAACAGGTGATCCGGTAAAGTTTATTTGATTTGTTGATTTGTTATTCTGTGTGTTGTTATTCTTAAAAAGCAGAGGCATCACCTTGCCGACAAAGGTCCATATAGTCAAAGCTCTGGTTTTCCCAGTAGTGATGTATGGAAGTGAGAGCTGGACCATAAAGAAGGCTGATTGCTGAAAAATTGATGCTTTTGAATTACGGTGCTGGAGGAGACTCTTGAGAGTCCCATGGACTGCAAGAAGATCAAACCAATCCATTCTGAAGGAAATCAGCCCTGAGTGCTCACTGGAAGGACAGATCCTGAAGCTGAGGCTCCAATACTTTGGCCACCTCATGAGAAGAGAAGACTCCCTGGAAAAGACCCTGATGTTGGGAAAGATGGAGGGCACAAGGAGAAGGGGTTGACAGGACGAGATGGTTGGACAGTGTTCTCAAAGCTTCTAACATGAGTTTGACCAAACTGCAGGAGGCAATGGAAGACAGGGGTGCCTGGCGTGCTCTGGTGCAGGGGGGTCACAAAGGGTTGGACACGACTAAACAACAAAACAACAAGTGTGATTTTTCAACTGATGTAAATTTACTGGCGATTTTTACGCTGCTCATGGTCTCGATATCTTTAAAAGCATTTCATGGTATAAAAATATTTATTTTATTCCCCCCCCCCCAAAGTACTTTGCAGGTAAAGAGAAGCTGTTGCAAATCAGAGAAAAGCCAAGCAGCCTGCTTCCTTGCACCGCGCAACTCTATCCATCACAGAATAGTCCAGGAGGAATAAGAGGGCTTGGATGGCGCCCAAAGGTGCATTTTCAAAAGCTGCTCTAATAATGTGAGGAATCGGTTCCTCCAGATGAAAGCCGTATAATCCGTCAAAACCAAGGTGACACCGTGCTGATCAAACCTCAAGCACCTGGGCACCGAATATACGTTGCTGCCTCTGAAGAATTGGATTCTTTTCCTCCGGCCTTTATGTCCATTACCAGCAATCGCTCTCATTTCAACCGCACATTTTAGCTACTGAACAGTTTTCACATTCTGCCTCCACTGCGAGATGGCCAGGCTGCTGCAGAACAACTCGCTCACAGCCGCTCTGCATGAGCTACACAAGTGGCTTGGGATCTGAGCCCAGGCGTCACTTGATGTCCTAGAGGGGAAAGAGGGACTCACGCCTGCTTCAAAACTGTGCTCAGTCTCTGCCTCTGAAGTTCTTTTCCCCCTGTCAGAAAGTCAAATATGTAAGCTAGGGGCCAAATGGCTCCTTAAACCAAGGTTACAGTCGCCAAAATGGAATGTCTAGTTGTCGTTTGGGGGCAAGACAGCTCTAAAGCCTTATTTTTCAAATGATGGACTGACTGTGATTGATTCTCAGTTAAACATCTGGCTGGTTCAAATGACAACCTTGAGCTGGGTTAGGAACTTTGAGAACTTAAGGAAGAAAAGTCACTTGATCCAGGGACAATCCACATATACTGTATTTTTCGCTCCATAAGACGCACCTAGTTTTTGGAGGAGGAAAACAAGAAAAAAAATATTCTGAATCTCAGAAGCCAGAACAGTAAGAGGGATCGCTGCGCAGTGAAAGCAGCGATCCCTCTTGCTCTTCTGGCTTCTGGGATAGCTGCGCAGCCTGCATTGGCTCCATAAGACACACACACATTTCCCCTTACTTTTTAGGAGGGAAAAGTGAGTCTTATAGAGCAAAAAATACGGTATATTGGTCTATTCTGACCTCTTTTTCTGCTCCTGCTGACTGATGACTGCTCCTGCTCAGAAAAAGCATTTTGGTTCCAGAAATCCATTCTGATTGTGCAGATAAAATATAACTGATAGAATTCTATAGGGTGGGGTATTAAGTGTGTGAAAATAGTCCCGATCAATGATCCCCAGATGGTGGAGATGTCAGGCACCATTCTGGAGCCCAGGCATCTTCACTTGGTCGCGAGTGGCTGATAGCCAGGTGCAAAATATGCCTGGCTAATTTTGAACACTACCCTCCATTTCAGATTGGGGGGGGGGGAGAGCCTACTTCATATCAGACTAAGGGAAAGCAATGTACTGAACCCGACATCCCTATAAAAATCCAGTGCAACTGAAGAACCATTGTGCAGTTTCTTCTCCCAGTAGTGATGTATGGAAGTGAGAGCTGGACCATAAAGAAGGCTGATCGCCAAAAAAATGATGCTTTTGGATTATGGTGTTGGAGGAGACTCTTGAGAGTCCCATGGACTGCAAGAAGATCAAACTGATCCATTCTGAAGGAAATCAGCCCTGAGTGCTCACTGGAAGGACAGATCCTGAAGCTGAGGCTCCAAGACTTTGGCCACCTCATGAGAAGAGAAGACTCCCTAGAAAAGACCCTGATGTTGGGAAAGATGGAGGGCACAAGGAGAAGGGGACGACAGAGGACGAGATGGTTGGACAGTGTTCTTGAAGCTACCAGCATGAGTTTGACCAAACTGCGGGAGGCCATGGAAGACAGGAGTGCCTGGCATGCTCTGGTCCATGGGGTCACGAAGAGTCGGACACGACTAAACGACTAAACAACAACACCCAAACACTTTTTTGGTCCACATCCCCTTCCCCAGCCTTGAACACCCCACCACCAAGCAGAAAGGGATGTACCAAGCTTATCCCTCACTCCCAAAAAAACAAAACTGCACGAGAAATAGCAGATCAATTGTCCCCATGCCAGGGCCTGCCAAAGGAAAAGCAGAACCAGCAGGCTTTGGGTCAATAGAATCTAGACTGGTCCCCAGGCTCAAGCCGGAAAAATCCACCACCCCATTATCTAAGAAATGCAGTCAGCCTGGATTTACCAGAAGTGGCCTGGAGTGCGAACACCTCCAAAAGCCAATTAAAATCGCTGTGAAGGTCTGGCCAGTTCACTAAGGAGCAGCAGCTAAAACCTTGCCAGAGAGAGAGCGAGAGCACTGCAGAATGACAGCATCTCTCTTCCAAATCACTCTCTTTTAGCCTGGATTACTCAGTCTGTATACTAATAAGCAACATGTGGTTAGGGCACTAATTTGAGCCCTCCTGCATAGCCCCTGTGATCCAGCTTTAGGTGAAAAGGGGAGAAGAAGCAATTGTGCATGTTTTTCTAAGTGCAGTGTTTCGAAAACAAAAAAGTGACCACGGATGCGCAAACAGCAATGACCAGAGACCAGAACATGACGATGGAAGAGGCTGGTACAGAGACCAACATTCATCACGTGTTCCACCATCCTAGTCCGGCCATAGTTCTCAGGGGTGGAGAAAATCTGGGGCAGAAAGGCAAGCAAAGGGGGAATGATCAGGAACACAGAGTGAGATTTCCGCACACCCCTTGTTTGCAGGCATCACTTACCCAGACTAACCTGATCCAGTCAACAAGATTTCCGCTCAGTCACTTACAGCAGCAACATTCAAACTGGCTTTTAACTGCGGCTGCAAGTGAAGCCACAACACAGTTGCATCCCATAGAACCAAATGGAGCAAACCATGACCCCTACAGCCAGGCAGCGCATGTTTCGGATTTGGGTTTGTCTGCAAAAGCTGCACGTCTGCCAGAGGGCTATGAATCAGCATGCAACCAAGCCAAAAGCTTAGAGAAAGGAGACCCAATAAGTAAATGGCACGATCGCTCCATTGGAGTCTGCCTGGGAGCTTGCAACAAAGTCAGTGCCAGGTGGCTCTTCGTAGCTCACAAGGTTCAGAATGCCTCCAAGGTTCTTCTTTGTGGACGGGGACACCAAGAAGTGAGGAATGTGCAAAAATGGCATCAGGCTGCGCACGCAAATGTCGTGGAAGGGAGCATGCACTAAAATGGAATTTCACGCAAATCCCAAGTGTCTGTGATTTGGGGATATTCTCCTTTTGCTTCTCAACACACAGAGCTCCATTCACCCACCCAGAAAGAAAACAGAATGGACCACTGGTTCAGTCGAGCTCAGTAATGTCTTCTGCAGCTCCCCTGTGCTTTAAGTTAGGGACTCTTACCCAGAGATGCTGCAGGACTGAAACTGGGAACTTTTGCATGCAAAGGAGGCAATCTGCACTTGTGCTAAGGCGTCCCCCCTTTTTAAAATAATAATAAAAAAATTCCACTCATCCCTCTCTCCCGACAGATGCTGTCTTCACAAGAGCTTTTGGAGCTGCTTCATTACAGAGCAGCCACAAAACCCGCAGGAACAGTTCCCTAATGATCTGGAATTGCTCATCATTTCAGCAGAAGCAAAGTCCTCCATGAATGTATTCAGATAGCTTTCCCCCACTGGACCAACTTGCTCCCCTCTGTTTTCACCAAGACCCCTGCCATGCATGGGAAGTATAAAATCAGACCAACAGAAACACCTACTCCTAGGAGAATAAAGCCACGAAACGAACAGCTCATCAACTCCCAACGATTCCTTCCCAATTCCTTCCACAAGGCTGGAATTGGTTTCCAATGATTTCTCTTGGTGCTGGTCAAATGCGCTCTGGGCGACCCAAAATGGCACGCCTGCTCCCTGCAACACACCTTTTCATGTCTGGCCCAATACCTCATTTTATCCTTTTTCTTTTCTTTCTTTTTTGTGCGTGCAAAAGTCACTATCAGTTATACTGTCCCCATAAGGAACGAGGGCTGTGCGCCACAACATAAAAAGTGGGGTACCCCAAATCCACATTAAGGATAGGCTGCCTCTTCAGAGACACCCTAGCAGGGAGATTCTCTCAAACGCTTAAGGCACAGAGTTTTTCACCTTGCCATGGAAATTTCACTTGATCAGGCAATAAGCACCCTAGTAACTAACGTGGGTGGCGCTGTGGGTTAAACCACAGAGTCCAGGGCTTGCTGATCAGAAGGTCGGAGGTTCAAATCTCCACGATAGGGTGAGCTCCAGTTGCTCGGTCCCTGCTCCTGCCAACCTAGCAGCTTCAAAGCACAAAGTGCAAGTAGATCAATAGGTACCGCTCCAGTGGGAAGGTAAATAGCATTTCTGTGTGCTGCTCTGGTTCGCCAGAAGCAGCTTAGTCATGCTGGCCACATGACCCGGAAGCTGTCTGTGGACAAACGCCGGCTCCCTTGGCATATAGAGCGAGATGAGCACACAACCCCAGAGTCGTCCGCGACTGGACCTAATGATCAGGGGTACCTTTACCTCTACCTAGTAATAACAAGTGAAAAAGTACCTAAATTCTGCACCATGACAACACTATTCTACAACCTGAGTAAGTTAATCAAACCAAGTACATTTCTTCCATAATTTAGTCTTCTTCTGCCCCAGCTCCCAAGACCAGTTGAAGCCATTTCCATTGCGTCCCTCCCACCTTGAAGCATTTTCACAAGACGTTGCCCAGATGCCCCCCACCCTGCAGCCATAGGGGCTAGTAATTTAACATACTCAAAAAATGCAAGGCATTGGATTCCTAGGGTGCTGAATGTTCCCTTATAAAGCGAGATTCTTGAGATCTGGCTGTCAGCAAAGGGCAGGAGAGAGAAACCTTTTGCAGAATCAGGCTTGACTGAGCAGCTACTTAGCTCCTACATTGCCAGGTGCCCTCAAAAGGGGAACGAAGAGCCAGAAGGATAAGGAGCATTTAAGCAGCAAGGTCTTCCTAAAGATGACTGTTAAATAATAAACAAGTGCAGAAACAGATCAGGAGCCTCCGACAGCTGCTTAACAGGGCAGAAATTGGAAGGCAAGATTTCCCTAGCGTGGAAGCACAGTGGGGTGGAGTGGGGTGAAACTTCACCTGTTGGGTTTCTGCCTGTCATACAATTGTTCGAGCCCCGACTGGGGGGGGGGAGGAGAGTTGAGAATCCTTCCAGACTCTCCCCCACCCTGCCAAACAGAACGGGAACTGGGGATGTCCATAGAGCCCCGGTACGCTCCACAGAGGAAGCATTGTGGCAGAGTCGATCGCTTTCCCACAAACTACCATTCACTTGGTTGTGCTCCAGCAGCCATTTCAGGATTCCCCATGTGATGTCATGGCAACGCCACATGCAAATTTCAAATTGCTGGGGGTGGGGAGCGAAGACTTCCATTTATCTTCTGAGCAGGCAACCAAGAGCAGCCCCCGCTGAGACGCGGACAAACTCTGCAACCGCCAACGACATTCTGGAGCCCAGTTTGCCCTCCGCCATGGCACCAGCATCCTCGCAGAAACGGGCCCCGAGAAGGGGGAAAAAACCCTGCTGCAAAAGGCCGCATTGTCTTCCCGTCCTTGTCATGTTTTTATTGCACGCCTCGAGGTGCTTGACGAAAGAGTGTCTCCTTCTTGTGCCAACCAGCAAGGAACGTCGCCGACCGTGCAAAGCCACAGCAGATTTGACACCCCAGTTTCCACTCATCGGAGGAGGGAGAGAAATGAAAAAGCAATGCAAGCAAACAAGAAGTCAATGAATCCTTGGGACATGTATGCGAACACCTGGTTCCTTCCATTAGTCTGCAAATGGTAGGAATGGAAGGTCCAGAATTCGAAATATGGCCCACTCTCCAAGCAAGGTGCAGCCACCTTTACGTTTCTTTGCAGCCCCTGGTGTGTTAGCAACATACCATCCAGCGCCTCTTCTCCATCATAATAAGACAGCAAATGTAGTCTGGTGCCATTTCTAAGCCCCAAATTTAACCACCCCTGTTTTGAATCTGAGGCTGTGAATTCGTGATCATCACAGAATTGGAAGGCGCCCCAAGGTTCATCTTGTCGAACCCCCTGCAATGCCTATTTTGAGAACAGAAGAGGTATAAGTAGGTTGTTAGTTCTTTAGCAGGAACTCGGGGAACCTTGTTCAGGGGAGCCCCAAAATCCACCTAGATCTGTAATCAATAAAATTGTGGCCATCTCTCATCCAGATCATCGTCTGCTCGAGTTTATTAATCACATCTTACATTTAAACCACAGAGCCTAGGGCTTGCCGATCAGAAGGTCGGCGGTTCGAATCCCCGCAATGGGGTAAGCTCCCGTTGCCCAGTCCCTGCTCCTGCCAGCCTAGCAGTTCAAAAGCACGTCAAAGTGCAAGTAGATAAATAGGTACCACTCCGGCGGGAACGTAAATGGCGTTTCCGTTCACTGCTCTGGTTCGCCAGAAGCGGCTTAGTCATGCTGGCCACATGACTCGGAAGCTGTACACCGGCTCCCTCAGCCAGTAAAGCGAGATGAGCGCCGCAACCCCAGAGTCGGCCATGACTGGACCTAATGGTCAGGGGTCCCTTTACCTTTTTACATTTAACCACTGCCGATGTGTGGCACTATGACTGGGCCCACAATAAACCATCAGACTTCGTGGTGAGTTCCCCTGCCGCACACTGGAGAATGGCGAGAGAGAAAAGCAACTTTTCCCTCAGAAAAAAAGCAATTGGGTATATGATTCTCTGTTAACACCACTCCTGTTTTGAAGTGATGCGGTACTCCTGACACCCCACTCTCCAGTCCTTAGCTGTGAAGTGAGGAGTGAGCAACAACACAGAGGGGTACCCTCCTTCTCTCCCGCCCCCCACCGCCCTTCCCAACTCTCCAGCTGCCTATTTGTCTCCTTAATCTCATCAACATTCCTCCACATTCTTTATGTCCCCCCTTCCGCAAAGCGGGGGATCTTTATCAGGGGCCGCAGGTTCCCACACTCCTCTCTGAGCTAAAGGCTCGCTGGATGGATGGTGGGAGGGCTGGCTGCACAGGAGAATTCCACAGCCAAAGTCTTTTCTCCATGTTTGGAATTTTTCAAAAAAAGGATAAAAGATGCCTTTCTAAATAAAGATGCACTAGGCAGCGCTCAGTTTCCTTGAGAAAGGTGCTGGGGTTCAAGCCTGCCTGGGAACCAGGATTCTGACCTGCCATCACCCAATCCCACATGAGATGTTTGGTAAGGGAAAAGCACAGTCTTCTTGCTACTTCCCATATTCCAACACCAAAGTGTCACCTCCAACGCACAAACACACCAGAGTCCAGGGCGAAGGAAAGCCCGGCTCAAACTAAACAAGCCCAAATGAAAGCTTGATCCAAATGAAAGCTTCCAAAACTGAAATATAGTGGTACCTCAGGTTATGTACTTAATTTGTTCCGGAGGTCCTCCCGCTGCTGCTGCGCCGCCAGAGCATGATTTCTGTTCTCATCCTGAAGCAGTTCTTAACCCGAGGTACTATTTCTGGGTTAGTGGAGTCTGTAATCTGAAGTGTCTGGGTTAGCGGAGTCTGTAACCTGAAGCGTATGTAACCCGAGGTACCACTGTACAGTGGTACCTCAGGTTACAGAGGTTACACAGTGGCAGCGGGAGGCCCCATTAGCTAAAGTGGTACCTCAGGTTAAGAACAGTTTCAGGTTAAGAATGGACATCCGGTAAAATGTGAAGTTTTTTATGGTTAAAGTAAGTGTGTGTAGGGGGGAAGATGGTTAGAAATTATGATATATGTAAACTGCTAAAGATGAAGTAAAATGAAAATCAGATAGGTGGGAGTTGGGGAAGCCCACTTAACAATGTTTAGAAAAATAAGGATATGACAAGAATTTGTTTGTATTGTTTGTCTTTTCTGTTTGTGTATTTTATTTGTGTTATAAAATGAGTAAAAAAATTTTGGGGAAAAAAGAAAGAATGGACCTCTGGAACGAATTAAGTTCTTAACCCGAGGTACCACTGTATACACCCGCTGACTGCTGTGTGTTCTTGGGCAAAGGCAAAGCTTTAGCATCCTCAGTCAGGCATGTTTTGAGCGCCAGGACTCAGCTCCACAGAGAGCCAGGGTGGCATCCTGGATTACAGATTGCACTATGGCCAGAGAGACCCAGGTTCAAGCCACTGCTCTCACCTTGCGCCGGTCACACTTTCTGTGCACAACCAACCTCACAAGTAGGTAAACTCAGTGCGCAAGCCTGAGCACCACTGAGGAAGCGCTGGAGAAAAAATTGTAATAAAATAATGAATGAACTGAACCCACCATAGCTCACTCAGTAGAAACCCTTAATCACAGTGTCATGGGTTCAAGTCCCACGCTGGGCAAAAGATTACTACATTTCAGGGGGTTGGACTAGATGACCCTCAGGGTCCCTTCCAACTCTGATTCTAAGTACAGTGGTGCCCCGCAAGACGAACGTCTCGCAAGATGAAAAACCCGCTAGACGAAAGGGTTTTCCGTTTTTCGATGCGCTTCGCAAGACGAATTTCCCTATGGGCTTCCTTCGCAAGACGAAAGCCCATAGGGAAATCTCCAGGACAGCAGGGAAGCGCAGCGCGTCTTCCTCACTGTCCTCGGACCTCCTCCGAAGGCTGGCGGTGGGGCGGAGAGACCTCCTCCCGCCGCCAGCCTTCGGAAGGCTGTCCTGAAGACTTGCGGTGGGAGGAGGGTTTTCCTTCCCACCGCCAACATTCAGAATGCTGTTCTGAATGTTGGCGGTGGGGAGGAAAAACCCTCCTCCCACCGCAAGGCCCGGGAACAGAGGAGAAGCGCTGCGCGCCTTCCCCTCTGTTCCCGTACCTGTCCTGAAGGCTTGCGGTGGGGAGAAAAGCCCTTCTCCGCACCGCCAGCCTGGCAAGCGGTCTCCATAGGAACGCATTAATTGATTTTCAATGCAA
Source organism: Podarcis filfolensis (assembly GCF_964270895.1). Classification (NCBI taxonomy): domain Eukaryota; kingdom Metazoa; phylum Chordata; class Lepidosauria; order Squamata; family Lacertidae; genus Podarcis; species Podarcis filfolensis. The sequence goes on from NC_139615.1 coordinate 43,865,290, forward strand.
TCCTATGGGAAACCGTGCTTCGCAAGACGAAAAACTCGCAAGAAGAAAAAACTTGCGGAACGAATTAATTTCGTCTTGCGAGGCACCACTGTAATGATTGAGCACATCAGACCATGTGCCAAGTGTTTTTTTGCTCACTGCTAAGTAGCCCAGGAAGCCTTTTATGGCTCACTCAGCTCATGCAAGCTTTCATTTCATTTCACCCACAACTCTCCAAAAGGCATTAGGTTTCTTTCTCCAGACAATTTTATTTCATTACCCCACTGGGCCAGCAACTGATTTCTGAAAAGTTATGAAGTGTTACCTAAGGGTAACATTCATCCAGTGCTTTACCAACTGCACTGACTCCCGGTGGAGTATAGGGTCAGGTTTAAGGTGCTGGTTTTGACCTTTAAAGCCCTATGTGGCCTAGGACCCTCGTACCTACAGGACCGCCTCTCCTGGTATGCCCCACGGAGGACCTTAAGGTCCACAAATGACAACATTTCGGAGGTCCCAGGTCGCAAGGTGGTTAGATTGGTCTCAACTAGGGCCAGGGCCTTTTCAGTACTGGCCCCGACGTGGTGGAACGCTCTGTCTCAAGAGACTAGAGCCCTGCGGGACTTGACATCTTTCCGCAGGGCCTGCAAGACAGAGCTGTTCCTCCTGGCCTTTGGTTTGGATTCAGTCTGACCCTTATGTTTCCCTCCCCTTATGGTCTTGATTTATCGGCTATTTTAAAATGAGGCTGCATATTAAACTGCATTTTAACCTGTATTTTAAATGTGTGTGTTTTTCTCTTTCCCCCCTATTATGTTATTACTGTGATTTTATTGGTGTTAGCCGCCCTGAGCCCAGCTTTGGCTGGGGAGGGTGAGGTATAAATAAAATTTATTATTATTATTATTATTATTATTATTATTAATATTAATTGCCCTTGGGAGCTAGCTGTTGGTCTCTGGTAGTTGGAGGTTGGCACTCTGCACATCCTCAGAGACGTTCTCCTCTATGATCTTCAAATGTTATCTTCAAATTCTAAAGATCGGAGATGGAGCAAACTTGTTTTTTTCTTGCTCTGGAGGGCCGGAACCGAACCAATGGAATCAGGTTACAAGAAAAATGAGATTTCAACTAAACACCAGGAAGAACTTTCTGGCAGGAAGAGCTATTCGACAGTGGAACGGATTCCCTCAGGAGGTTGTGGATTCTCCTTCCTTGGAGGTTTTAAAGCAGAGGTTGGGTGGTCATCTGTCATGGATACTTTAGCTCAGATTCCTCCATTGCAGGGGATTGGACTAGATAACTCTCAGGGTATTTCACATATTCACAGCGTCAGATTCAAAACAGGGGCGCACTTAGAAATTCGCTATCTCCTTGTGACGCTTCCCTCACCAGTCCTGTCCCTGTGAAAGTCGTTTTCAGGATCACTGCATCGCCCAAGACGAATGGCACCTTCCCCCCCTTTCCCTCTGCTCTCCACACACCAAGATTTGCATCCATCCATCAGCACAGACCTTATCCAAGCAATTTCAGCAGCCGCGCACATTCTCTGGGGAAAGAGGAAGAGAAAAATCGATAAGCCGTTTCCCTCGCTTCGGGTTCTTCACCAATCTCTGAAGAGCACCAAGGAAAACAGAGACCAGCGAGTGCTTTATCTCTCGCCGAGCCGGCAGCTCGCACAATGCTTTTTTTAAAAAAGAAAGAAAAGAAAATAGAAATTTGGGGTCAAATCTGCTGGGGTCCAAGGGAATGGGTGTTCGTTGACTCTGCAAAACAGAGCGCAGAAGCAGCAGCCCAGGAAAAGAGGCAAAGGTTAGCTCTACTTTTCCTCCAGCACTTTCCACAAGCCAGGGAAAGAAACCAGAACCATGGAAGTAGAATTATCAATTCATGCCCGAGGAAGTGGTTTTTTTTTATAACTTGAAAGCTTGCATAATCGTATACCAAGCTATGTTGTTCCGGTAAAAAGCATCTTTTGCCCGCTTTGTATTTCCAGTGCTTTGGGGCAAATGACAATAAAACACACACACAGAGGGCCAGACTAGACAAGCTAAAGGTGTGAGCGTTTAATATGCCCAGTTCCCACCCCCACCCCCTTCTAAATTTAAGCTGCTGAGAAAATAAGAGGATATCGATAGGTACATTGGTGTGCAATGGAGTCAGACAAGGGTTCAGCTTCCTTCGGAAACTTCCCTCTAGAGACAAGTGGCAGCTAAGAGGGGCAGAATGGAAAAACCCCTCCCCATACCCCACATTTCCCAACTCCCCCCCCCCCTGTGGCTGTTATTTTTTTGGGGGGGGGGAACACTGGAGACAGTGAAGTGCAACCACACAGCTGCCTTCAAGATCTCATCCAGTTTGGTCCTCTGTCATCCTCCACATCCCCCCGGAAACTCAACCACAATGTTCCTTTCGCTTAAACCCTTAGCTCCCCAAAACAATCCCCGACCAAACCCACAGTGAAGCAGCTACAACAACTCCACTCGTGAAGTTTGTGATCTCTTTCAGCTTCTGCCTTCTGGAAGAAGGTAAAGGGACCCCTGACCATTAGGTCCAGTCGCAGAAGACTCTGGGGTTGCGGCGCTCATCTCGCTTTATTGGCCGAGGGAGCCGGCGTACAGCTTCCGGGTCATGTGGCCAGCATGACTAAGCCGCTTCTGGCGAACCAGAGCAGCGCACGGAAACGCCATTTACTTTCCCGCCGGAGCGGTACCTATTTATCTATTTGCACTTTGACGTGCTTTTGAACTGCTAGGTTGGCAGGAGCAGGGACCGAGCAACGGGAGCTCACCCCGTCGCGGGGATTCGAACCGCCGACCTTCTGATCGGCAAGTCCTAGGCTCTGTGGTTTAACCCACAGTGCCTACCGCGTCCCTTCTGGAAGAAGGTACAGGGTTATAAAGACTAGGACTAGGACTAGCTGCCTGAGAAACAGTTTCTATCCAAATGCGATTTTGGTTTTAAACGCAGTGTAAGGTAGTCTCTATGGGAGTATATTGTATTTAATTATGGGGTATCAGAGTTTTTAGGGGGTCAACTAGGCTGGGATAGTTGGGATAGCAGGCTTGTTGGTTTTTGAATGTCTGATGTAGATTTTTTCAATTTCGTTGTTCTGTATGGGACAATGACAATAAAGATTATCGTATCGTATTATCGTTTTGTAAGTGGGGTGGGTGGTGAACCTGGGGTCCTGATCATTATGTTTGGGGCTGATGGGAGGGGGAGTCCGACCTGGTCTGGAGGGCCTCAGGTTTCCCACTCCTGCTATAAAGCATCGCATAGTGAGATGGAGGCAAATAAACAGCAACTGAACTGAAACACACTTTCCCATCTTTCCCATGAAATCCAGCTATGGAACAGAAACACTCATCACACGGAAAACCTGTAGCAACTCAACTCTTTAAGTGGGTCTCTTATAGTGGAACTGGGTTTTGGTTAAAAACCAACATCACAACAAATAAAATAGGCTTTTACATTCTAGACCAGGGTTTCCCAAACTTGAGTCTCCTGCTGTTTTTGGACTACAACTCCCATCTTCTCTAGCCTACAGGACAAGTGGTCAGGGATGATGGGAACTGTAGTTGGAGACCCAAGTTTGGGGAAAACCTGTTCTAGACATACAGTGGTACCTCTGGTTACGAACTTAATTCGTTCCGGAGGTCCGTTCTCAACCTGAAACCGCCCGTAACATGAGGCGCGCTTTCGCTAATGGCGCCTCCCGCTGCTGCCGGCGCTCAACTTCCACTCGCATCCCAGGGCAAAGGTCGAAACCCGGAGCATCTACTTCCGGATTAGCGGAGCTAGTAACCCGCAGCGTTCGCAAGGGGGGCGGTACGTAACACGAGGTACCACTGTACAGTAGTACCTCGGGTTAAGTACTTAATTCGTTCAGGAGGTCCGTTCTTAACCTGAAACTGTTCTTAACCTGAAGCGCCACTTTAGCTAATGGGGCCTCCCGCTGCTGCCGCTGCACGATTTCTGTTCTCATCCTGAAGCAAAGTTCTTAACCTGGTACTATTTCTGGGTTAGCAGAGTCTATAACCTGAAGTGTCTGTAACCCGAGGTACCACTGTATAGGAAAATGCCCACACTCCCAATCTCTACCCCATTTGCAGCTGATGGATTGGTTTTGGCTACTTTTTGGGGGGGGATGCTCACCACAATGGCCTCCTTCCACCCCCTTTCTCTTTTGGATTTTAAAACGGCTGCCTGCTGTGATATCCGAAGCGGTGCCTTTCACTGCTTAAACGGAGGCTGCTGCCAGAGGCGGCGGCGGCAGCTGGAGGAGAGCCTCGTTCCTGGAGGGACGCATTTGTCAGCGCGCTTGCGAGGAGAAGAAATAAATGGCAGGGGACATCGCAAGTGACTTGCACAAAATGAAGCTCTGGGCCAGACATGATGCCAAGGCATCTGGGAGAAGCCTGCATGATTCAGGACAGCCCAAAGCCTGTTTGGAGGGGGGAGAGACACCAATCCTTTATTCGTTTATAGGCATACTGTCAGCACATGAGCAGCATAGCTGGCAGGAACCTGGGCAAAACCAAAGCACTGGTCTGGACGTGACGCTGGGTAACCTTGTGGGAAGCAGTACAGTCATACCTCGGGTTAAATATGCTTCAGGTTGAGCGTTTTCGGGTTGCGCTCTGCGTCGACCCAGAAGTAACAGAACACGTTAGTTCTGGGTTTCGCAGCTCGCACATGCGCAGACGCTAAAAATGATGTCACGCGCATGTGCAGAAGCGGCGAATCGCAACCCGCGCATGCGCAGTTGCAGATTGTGTTCTACTCAGGATGCGAACGGGGTTCCGGAATGGATCCCATTCCTATCCAGATGTACCATTGTATTCTGGAGGGAGGGATGTCTAATTTTGGGTGGGCCAAGACTTTATTTCAGGGTGCAAACATTCCCTTATTCCTCAGTGTGGCCTAGGGGCATGATGCATTTGAGAAACATGCTTCAATGCAGTCCTTTAGGATGCGCACACACACACACACACACACACACACACACACATGCGTTAGGGTTGGTCCATATATCAATATATCACCCAAAACCGGTTTGAAGTTCATATCGTGATATCAGTTTCGTAATTTTTGACCTGGCAATATATCGCGAATCATGCTATATACAATATGTGCGCTATGCAAAAATCACAATATGGGGGAAACCGTGAAGCAAGCCAGAGCTTCTCTCGATTCCTGCAGCCCCTGTTAACTCTGCAGCGAATCACAAGAGCAGGCACCGGCAAAAATCACGATGCGGGGAAAACTGTGAAGCCAGCCGATGCCTGTCTACATAGCTCCCTCCTTATTTCAGACACTGTGATATAGCAGTACATTGCATTTTTTAGCTGGTGATATATTACGATGCTGAAAACCAGATATCGCCCAGCCCTAGTGTGTGCGTATCAAAGGGTTCTGATTCCCAGTCATGGAGGGTGCATGATATGGGGTGGTCTTCAGCTTATTTTGAGGTACAGGGGTATGCGAACATCAGTCCCTTATTCAGGCTGGTGTGCTGAACCAGGAACCAGGAACCAACCTTCGCCTCACATACAGCAGCTCACGAGACCCAAGCTAGACCGAAAGAGGTGCAAGAGTGGTTGCACTGGTACAAAACAACCCACTTAAGACTCTGAAACCATTTGTAGTCCCAGCAGCGCTGTCATTCCCACCCCCCGCCTCCCCCAAGGGACTACTGTTCACCAGAGTCTCTAGAGAAGGATGGCTGTAAAGGAGGAAGAGAACAAACGGAACAGAACAACAGTACAGATGGCATTCCTCCTTTGCGAGGAAGGAAAAACCACGGGTACCTATTCAAAGCTACTCATCAGTTCTTTATATGGTCAGGGATTTTGGGGGTGGGGGAGAAAACCTCTGCAAGCCACTTCCCAGAAGAGCAAGGCCTTTGGAGAAATTACACGCCACCAGGAGTTGGGGTGATTTAAATTAGAAAGTGACCAATGCAATTACGGACAGGTGGATCGGTCTAGTTTGCACGAGTTCATGCTGGATGCCTGTTCCATCCTGTTTCCACTTTAATGTTCACATTTTAAAATCGGTGCCAAGAAAACCCCACCGTATTTAAATTCATCTTTTATCTCAAAGCACACATTTCTAAATGCATTTTATCCTAAGATACACTTCTCGGCTGAAAAAAGGGGCGAATAAAGGAATAAAATTCAGAGAAGCGCAGAAGTGGGAGAATAATTATGTTCCGATCAGTGGATTTTAGCCTGGGAGACACGAATTAGGTGGGGTTGCTTAAAAGTGCAGACCAAACAAAATCCGCCCTCATCCCTATCTGTAATGCAGTGAGATAACACACACACAAACAAACACATAAAGGATGTCAAATTATATATTGCCAGGGAAGGAAGAAGGCAATCAAAGTTTCCTTATGGAAATAGTGCGAGTTGTGGTGTTGTTGTTTATAAAGGCTGGGAGAGGGCTTTTGTGGAGACCCAAGCCCAGAAGGGCTTCACTTGAGGTAGGCTATTCCCGGTCCTCAGCTTTTTCTCTGGAACAAGATTTTCAGAAGGAACGAATAGGGAGGCTTGAGGTGAGCCATGAAACTTGACTGCAGTTGCCAGGACTCAACACGGAAATAACCTAAGCATTAACAAAAGAGAAAGCCTCTAGGCAGCAGCAATTGACCCCTGCGTTATTGGGGATTATGGATTCGCTGCAACTTCCAAACAGACCGGAGCTTCTCGCTTCGAAATAAAAACACACCACATCTCCCAAAGGAAGCATTTGGGAATGAAGGGTTGAAAAACTAACACCAAGAGGTGCAGGATTTGAATGGTTACACTTGTTTCCTCCTCGTTATTAGCTTTAAAATAGTTTCAGGATAAAAGCAGCGATGCAACCGAGTATCCTGCTTTTTAAAAAAAGCTAACAAGAGGCAGTGGCAGAGAATTAGAACAGGGGTCAGCAAACTTTTTCAGCAGGGGGCCGGTCCACTGTCCCTCAGACCTTGTGGGGGGCGCACTATATTTTTTGGGGGGGAATGAACGAATTCCTATGCCCCACAAATAACTCAGAGATGCATTTTAAATAAAAGGACACATTCTACTCATGTAAAAACACGCTGATTCCCAGACTGTCCATGGGCCAGATTTAGAAGGCTAGATTGGGCCGGATCCGGGCCCCGGGCCTTAGTTTGCTCACCCATGAATTAGAACATCCACTGCTGTTCCTATCAGGAAGGCTTAACGTTCCTTTACATTCTCGCCACCCTCCCTCCAGACTTGCAGCACTTGCAATGCAATAAATTAAGCAGCTGTAACTCCTATTCTCCCTTGCAGACAGTTTCTGTGCTCAGAAATGTTCCTAATCAATTACTTTGGGCATGTGAGCACCACCACCCAAGTGCTCAAATCTCGGAGGGTTTCTGCTCCAAGCCAGCCAAGAGCACGCACATCCTTCCGAGAGCATTCAAAGCTGCTTTGCGGGACCAGACTGAAAACCCACCCGTTCTGAGGCAGGAACAAGAGGCTTCATTTATCCCACCAGTAGCATAACCCCTTCCTTGCTGCATGGCAAAGCGCATATGAAACAGGACGGCTAATTTCAAAAGTCCTTTGGGATGTGGCAAACACAGGTGTCATACCGCACAACATTTCTCTGATGAAAATAGGGGCGTCCTATTCCATGATTGGAACGCAGGTGGCTCTGCGGTCTAAACCACAGAGCCTAGGGCTTGCCGATCAGAAGGTCAGCAGTTCGAATCCCCGCAACGGGGTGAGCTCCCGTTGCTCGGTCCCTGCTCCTGCCAGTGCAAGTAGATAAATAGGCAGGAAAGTAAACGGCGTTTCCGTGCGCTGCTCTGGTTTCACCAGAAGCGGCTCAGTCATGCTGGCCACATGACCCGGAAGCTGTACACCGGCTCCCTCGGCCAGTAAAGCGAGATGAGCGCCGCAACCCCAGAGTCGGTCATGACTGGACCTAACGGTCAGGGGTCCCTTTACCTTTACCATTCTAGGATCTAATCAGAAACCAAGATGGCTTCTGTAAATCCGGGACTGTCCCTGGAAAATAGGGATACTTGGAAGGTCTGGGGTGTCAGTCAGCATTCAGAGGCAAAAATCCCACTACAGAAGTAAGGTAAAGGACCCCTGGGCAGTTAAGTCCAGTCAAAGGTGACTCTGGGGTTGCAGCGCTCATCTTACTTTCAGGCTGAGGGAGCTGGCGTTTGTCCACAGACGGCATTCCAGGTCATGTGGCCAGCATGACTAAACCACTTCTGGCAATGGGGACGCAGTGAAAGATGCCAGAGTGCACGGAAACGCTGTTTGCCTTCCCGCCGCAGTGGCACCTATTTATCTACTTGCGCTGGTGTGCTTTTGAACTGCTAGGTTGGCAGGAGCTGGGACAGAGCAACGGGAGCTCACTCTGCTGCGGGGATTCAAACTGCTGACCTCCTGATCAGCAAGTCCAAGAGGCTCAGTGTTTTGGACCATAGTGCCACCCCTCCTGTGACATTAAGAAGCCCTTTCTATCCTGGCTTATATCTGAGGGATGGGGAACCTGGGGCCAGCCACATGTTGCTAGGAGCAACATCCCAGCCTACCGGCTAGGAAGTGGAAATCTATCGATGTCCGATGTGCCACAGGTAGCCCACACCTTTCCAAACCGATGGTGGACACCATTCCTAAAAGCCTCTCATCTCCAAGTGCAGTTTTCGGTCATTAGCACACACGGCTTAATAAGACACCGATAGACCAACCCTCCGCCAATTTGCCATGAGCTTAGCTGATCCATTACGAAGCATTTCTGCGACTCTCCTCACTTGGCCAGACTGCAGAGTCTGTGGCTGCAGCTCGCTCGCCTGTTAGCCACGGAACGTTTGCCAGCTCCAAACAATGCTCGCGTCTCTGCGCCGTTAGCTTTGTGATCGTTTTGTGCACCGCACTCCGGCCTCCCACAGCAGGAGGATTGTTTGCTCGCTTCCTCCTCCCACAGCCCAAGGAAGAGACGCTCTTTTCTCTACCCAGACAGAAGAGCCTTTCTGCAGCCTCCCGAGGAGCCACCGGCAATTTCGCCACAGCTGCACTGCACACAGGAGAGCCCTTTACGCAACTCGACAAAAGCAGGCGGGAGGTGCCGTGCCAAGCGAAGGCTCTGGCCGTGCCAATCGCGAGGCTGCGAAGTTAATAAATGCAAAAGCTGGAGCCGAGGCAGAGGAAAGAAGAAGCCCCGGTAGTTTGGATGATCCTTCTCTCAAAACAAAACAAAAAATGGGGACATTTATCCTACACATCATGGCCAAAGCATTGCATCTTCTTCTGCTGCTCCTCTGTAGCATCAAGGCTGAAGCACAACATCGCCCCTTCTCTCGCATATGGAAAACCACAAAGAAATGGGGGTTTTTTGGGGGGAGGGAAGGGGTTACAAATAAAAGGCAAAAGGCATAAAAGGCAGCCAGGCTGAGCCAGACAAGCCCCAGAATTGCTTCCAGGATCCAGCTGCTTCTAAAATGCCGGCAAGAACTCAACGTTCCCTCTTTGCAGGCAAAGAAAGTACGAAAACGAGCCCTTCTCCCCTTACATTCCTTCCAGGGGCGAGGTCTGCCCTCGGATCCGGAGCTTTCCGTGCCTCATTCATTCTCGGCCTCACCCTGAATCTCAGAATTCATTCTGTACCTTCTCACAGGTACTCCTAGGCAGGTGCTACCAGGAAACAGGACACCAAAAATAAAGAGGCCACAGAGTGGATAGGAAGGCAGTACTTTAATTACTGCAGGTGGGGTCGGGGGTGTGTGTGGAAGAGGCAGGGAGGGGTCCTTAAATGAAATTGGAAAGCTCCAGCATCATGATTTCCACCCCCACCCAGTTTTAGCCAGATCATGTTATCCCCCTATAACCTTTTCAAAAAAGTAGGTAAAGCAGGCCAGCCCCACAGCATCCAGAGAGGCTTATGAGCGGTGTTATAGTGGGGGGGGGGGTTATATAAGGGATATCCGAGATGGGATTTGAAGCAGGTCTCAGCAACAGAACCTCCTTGTAATGCTGATGCCCAGCTCTGGGAGAAGCAAACTCTGAGCATGTACAAAGAGTCTTTCTCTCACCACCAGTTCATCACAACTGCTCCCCCGCCACAAAGGGCTTGATGTGTAACTAGGTTTTACTAGAGCTCAGCACCAAGATGCAAGTACCAGTGCTTAGCCAAAAAATATGAAAGAGAGATTTTCCCCTTACTGCATTTGAGATTAAGGGAAAGGGTTTTCCAGAGAACAGCAAAAGGCTTGAGCCTTGGGGTAAAATTATAATAATCCCAAGAACGGATGCAAGGAGAATGCTGGAAAACACTGCGCAAGTGTTGACGGCAATTTCTGGAGCCAAGAGAAAAAGGGAACCTGATAATCCTTTGTGGAATTCAGTGGGGGAAAAATTTAAAGCCTGACGGTGGTTTAACTCAGAGTGTTTCCCAATCTTGGGTCTCCAGCTGTTTTTGGACTACAACTCCCATCATCCCTAGCTAGCAAGCAGGATGGGAGTTGTAGTCCAAAAGCAGCAGGAGACCTAAGTTTGGGAAACACTGGTTTAACTAATGCTCCAAGTTAAAACTATAAGGAAGGAAAGTATCCATCTGAACACATGCGAAGCACAAAACTTCCAAACCAGGCAGGTGTAGCCAGGAAAGAAAGCTCTTCCAAGCAAGGTTAGGAATGGTCAAGGAAAACAAGGAAACAAACAAATACCGTATTTTTTGCTCCATAAAACTCACTTTTTCCCTCCTAAAAAGTAAGGGGAAATGTGTGTGCGTCTTATGGAGCGAATGCAGGCTGCGCAGCTATCCCAGAAACCAGAACAGCAAGAGGGATTGCTGCTTTCACTGCGCAGCGATCCCTCTTGCTGTTCTGGCTTCTGAGATTCAGAATATTTTTTTTCTTGTTTTCCTCCTCCAAAAACTAGGTGCGTCTTGTGGTCTGGTGCGTCTTATAGAGCGAAAAATACGGTAAACTGTCCCTTGTATGGAAGTGGTGCTAAAACTCCTGGAATGATTCAGAGGGCACATTCATTTAGGTAAACAGGACTATGTCGCAAAAACCCTCAACTGGGACGGGCAAAATTCACCCCAGTTATCAGTTCCAGAGCGCTCCCTGCCCCCACCCAAGTTTCTGTTCCTCACTCACCTGATGTGTCCCACATGTTGAGTTCAATGCGCTGCTTTTCGATCTCAAAACTGGCCGTGTAGTTCTCAAACACCGTGGGGACATAGTTCTGCAAGGGGGGGGCAGCAGAGACAACAGAACGCATGAAACCACAGAATTGGGGGCCATGCTGCCGACTGGGAGAAACACCCCCCCTACTGCAAGCACCCCCAACCCAGATCTCACACACCTCGGCCCCTGACACACACGCGGCCGGACCCCACAACCCCAAGAGCAACACTCCGTTTCTGAAAGCAAACATTTACGGTGCACGCCTCTGCCTCTGGAAGACCTTTCGTCCTAATTTGTGGTTCATGTGGGATCCTGGCCATGTTCCAGTAAAAGCAAAAGAGAGGTTCTCCCTGGTTGCTTAGAGGAAGTTCTGTCTCAGGACTCAGCCAAGGCACTGAGAAGAAGCTCTAGGTCTTTTATTGAGTTCTGCAACCCTCAGTCCCAACAGAGGCCGATTTTATGCAAGGACAAAATTGGGTGCCCCCCGCAAAGAAGAATATTTCTTATTTTCACAATAATTCCTTTTGGTAGAGTAGCTTTCTTACGTAGCTTCTTAGTAGCTACCCGTATTATCAGTGGCGTAGCGTGGGTTGTCAGCACCCGGGGCAAGGCAAGTAATTTGCGCCCCCTAACCCGTGGATTTTAGCACTCGAGTCTCTTCCACTAGATTAGTGGAAGAGTGCGAGCACGCCCCCCCAGATGTTGCGCCCGGTGCGGCCGGCCCCCCCTGCACCCCCCACGCTACGCCACTGCGTATTATTATTATTATTATTATTATTATGGCCCTCAGCTAGAGGGAACCAGATGCACTGCCCTAAATCCAGCTGCCCCACAAAGACAGGCTGGCAGGCAGGTTGTTCCGGGTTTCTGACATTCCGCCTGACGTTCCAGCGGTTCCTCAGTTCCATAGTTTCCCTACAGAACCCTAAATCTCCCTCCCAGCTTGCCCTGAACTAGACTCCTCACTTGAACCTCCTCCATCTCCTTCACCCCTCTCAAAATTGCCCCCCACCCAGACACCCAAACTCTCTAACCTAACCTGCTAAGTCAGTCTAACCGAAAAAGAGGATTTTTGTGGCACCTTGGAAGATGAAGGAATCCATTATGGCAGAAGCGGAGAAGCGCCTTGAAGCGCCCCCCTGTGCAGAGAGTCCCTTCCAGGTCCCTTCAGCCCCCCCAAAAAACCCTATTTTACACCACACATGACACACACAACCCCTTGCATTTTGACCCTCCAGAGTGTTTCAGTTCTGGCTGCTCCCATCTCGCCCCTGGCTCTCCCAACAGGTGACACGAGCCGTATCCCTTCCTAAGACCCCCCAAATCCCGCAGTCTCCGGCCACATCCGAGGGAACACCCTACCTAGTGGGCACCGTCTAAAAACACGGGCTCTCCGCCCTCTCGGGACGATGCTGCCGTCGGGGATCCAAGACCTGGGACCTCCCGCAAGCGCAAAGCGGGCGCTAACCCCCTTCGACGTCCTGAGACCGGCCGGCCGCCCCCTCGGAGGTACCGGAGACCCCGCTGGCCAACCTGCTCGCCTTGCCTGGACGCCGCTCTCCGGCTGCATCTCCCGAACCCCCCACCCACAATACCCACCCACCGCGACCGTCGGGGGTCCCTTCCGTCCCCTCCGGCATCCCCGCCCCGTCGGATGTGGCTCCCTCTGCGGGAGGCTGTGCGTCGTCCCCCCCCCCCGTACCTCGGGGTAGGTGTCCTTGGCGAAGACGTGGAGCAGCGCCGTCTTGCCGCACTGGCTGTCGCCCACCACCACGATCTTGCAGCGGGCCAGCTGGCTCTCCATGGCGCCTTCCCAGCCCGGCAGGCAAGACGGCGCGGGCCGCCGCTCAGTCCCCGCGCCGGGAAAAGAGCAGGAGCAACATCGCCGCCGCCGCCGCCCGCCTCTCCGCGCTGGCAGACAGGCTCCTGCCGCGGCTCCCCGGCTCCCGATGCCGCACCCCCTGCTCCGCCCTCCCGAGCCCCCGGCTCGCCGCCGGCCCCCTCGCGGCGCTCCTACCCTCCCGTCGCCAGCAGGCGGCGCCCCGGAGCAGGAGTCTCTCCCCCCCCCCCCCCCAGGACCAGACCAGCCTCGCCGGCGCGTCCGGAGGGTCCCTTTTGCTGATGCGCAACCGGGGGAGCGGGTTTAGCTCTCTCCCGCCCAGTGGCGTAGCGTGGGTTGTCAGCACCCGGGGCAAGGCAAGTAATTTGCGCCCCCTAACCCGTGGATTTGCGCCCCCTAACCCGTGGATTTGCCCTAACCCCAGATGTTGCGCCCGGTGCGGCCCGCCCCCCTGCACCCCCCACGCTACGCCACTGCTCCCGCCCCCCCCCCAGGATGCCAACTTGGAATAAAATATTGGGGGTGGCGGACCCCAAGCAATTGATCACAAAACGCACTGTTTGAATGGCAAGGTCCATCAATGGGGGACCCCAAGCAATTGATCACAAAACGCACTGTTTGAATGGCAAGGTCCATCAATGGGGGACCCCAAGCAATTGATCACAAAACGCACTGTTTTGAATGGCAATCTCCATCAATGGGGGCGGCGGACCCTCAAATATTTTGGGGTGGGTGGGCGCTGATGAGTTGCTCCTATCTCTCCGCCCCCCCCAACTCCATCCGCCTCGATGCATCTCGGATAACGAGGCTTCTTCGACAGCCCCTTTTAGGAATTATCCCGCAGAGGCTTCCGTCCATGGTGCAGAACTGCGACGCCCCCCCCAAAAAATCGCCATGTCCCCCTCTTTTTAAAAGGCCCCCTGCTTGATCATGGAAAGAAGAAGGGGGAAAACTTGCAGGGTCCTTTCCTTTCCGCCTTTTTGCCCCCAGTATCTCCCTGTTCGGGGCCACCACGTGGGGAAAAGAAAAAATGCAATTGCTTGGACGGGCAAACGCAGATCAGTTTCTTGCTCTCCAGCATTTGTGGGGATTTATTGCTAAATCCCACTTTAAAAAAAATAAATCCTGTTGTTTTACCGCCCCCCCTCCAATAAGTGTTCTCTCTCTCAACGTGCTTCCTTTCCCCCCCTGAAATGAGAAATTAAGATGCAAAGTAGATTTTTTTTTTTCCTTTTCCCTAGCACCGAATTTGGGTGGAGTGTTTAAAGAAAAAAAGGAAGGGGGAGATGCCACTCCCAAGACAGAGATGCCGTAGTGATGCAGAGAGAGAGAGAGAGAGAAATTCTCAAAACATTTGCAGAAATAAAAGAGCAGCACACGCGCTTGGCTCCCGGTCGGCGGCGTCATCGTTTGTTTCCTTCTTTGGCCACCGGGGGGCGCCGTTCTTCCCTCAAGCGTTGAGCGAAGAAGGAGGGGGAGGAAACGGTTCTAATTAACGCAACTAATCATGAGAGCTGGGCGAGCCTAAAAATATTTAATTATCCTATATATTGTGCTCGCTCGGCAGGCCCACGCCCCCCGCAGAAAATGTTACCCTTCTTTTCTGACTGGGATTAATTTAGAGCATTATCTGAAAATTCACAACCCCTTTTGCTGAGAAAAACAAGACATTACCTAGACAGCATCTTAAAAAGCAGAGACACCACCTTGCCAACAAAGGTCCGTATAGTTAAAGCTATGGTTTTCCCAGTAGTGATGTATGGAAGTGAGAGCTGGACCATAAAGAAGGCTGATTGCCGAAGAATTGATGCTTTTGAATTATGGTGCTGGGGGAGACTCTTGAGAGTCCCATGGACTGCAAGAAGATCAAACCTCTCCATTCTGAAGGAAATCAGCCCTGAGTGCTCACTGGAAGGACAGATCCTGAAGCTGAGGCTCCAGTACTTTGGCCACCTCATGAGAAGAGAAGACTCCCTGGAAAAGACCCTGATGTTGGGAAAGATAGAGGGCACAAGGAGAAGGGGACGACAGAGGACGAGATGGCTGGACAGTGTTCTTGAAGCTACAAACATGAGTTTGACCAAACTGCGGGAGGCAGTGGAAGACAGGAGAGCCTGGTGTGCTCTGGTCCATGGAGTCACGAAGAGTTGGACACGACTAAATGACTAAACAACAACAATAGGTATAGGAAACATGATGGTGCAGAAGCTCTCCAATCGCTCTGCTTCAAATGGTAATGGTAGACTGCTGAGGACATCTGTATCTCAAAGGAGGCTGCCCGCTGTGTCTCTGCATGAGTCGCTGCTCTGGTTGTGCCTCTTCCTCTCCGGCCAGGAGGAGGTGGGTAGTTTTATTGCATCGCTCATGACACTGGGCATGGTCAAAGAACGCAGTGCAGAATCGCCAGCCCTCAGAAGAAACTGCGCGGTGCCTCTCTGAACGAGTAACTGTTCTAGCATCGGTTGGGCAGGGGAGTCTGCCTCGGCTGTCAGAATGGTGGGGAAAGCAGGAGGAGAGATCTTTAAAAATGGCTACTGGTATCTTGGTAGTACTCAGGTTCCTGGGGTGGGGTAGGGTGCTAGTGGAGGGGGTAGTCCCTTGATGGGGGGACACATCCTGCTCCTTCTGGGGTGCTAATAATAATAATAATAATAATAATAATAATAATAAAATTTATTATTTATACCCCGCCCATCTGGCTGGGACGCGGGTGGCGCTGTGGGTTAAACCACAGAGCCTAGGGCTTGCCGATCAGAAGGTCAGTGGCTCGAATCTCTGCGACGGGGTGAGCTCCCTCTGCTCGGTCCCTGCTCCTGCCAACCTAGCATTTCGAAAGCACCTCAAAGTGCAAGTAGATAAATAGGTACCACTCCGGCGGGAAGGTAAACGGTGTTTCCGTGCGCTGCTCTGGTTCACCAGAAGCGGCTTAGTCATGCTGGCCACATGACCCGGAAGCTGTATGCCGGCTCCCTCGGCCAATAAAGCGAGATGAGCGCCGCAACCCCAGAGTTGGCCACGACTGGACCTAATGGTCAGGGGTCCCTTTACATCTGGCTGGGCTTCCCCAGCCACTCCAACAAAATATTAAAATCCCATAATACATAAAACATGAAAAGCTTCCCTAAACAGGGCTGCCTTCAGATGTCTTCTAAAAGTCTGGTTGTTGTTCTCTTTGACATCTGGTGGGAGGGCGTTCCACAGGGCGGGTGCCACTACCGAGAAGGCCCTCTGCCTGGTTCCCTGTAACTTGGCTTCTCGCAGTGAGGGAACCACCAGAAGGCCCTTGGCGCTGGACCTCAGTGTCCGGGCAGAACGATGGGGATGGAGACGCTCCTTCAGATATACTTTGTCCACCTTTGGTCCCTGCCCTGTACTCAGGTCTCACCTGCGGCTCCTGCAAGCTGGCAACATGTGACAGCAGCCACACCCTGGGAACAGCTTTGACTTCTCAACTTAACCTGCCCCATAGAAGTCAAAAGGGGGCCATGTTCCGGCAGAGTGAAGCCTAGATGTCTGCCAGAACTGGCCTCCTTTCAGTGCTTTGTAATGGTGATCATTAAGGAAGTGCAGCGTTTGCTGCTAATCAACCTCTTTAAAAGCACTCTAAGTGCAGCCGGATGCATTATGGTCGCAAACAACTGCTTAAAAAAACAACCTAGTGCCAAAGAGCTATTCCTACTGGGATACGTAGAGAAGGAAGGGGGGATGGTAGGGGTGTTCCTGACCCCATGCGGAGAGTTTTGTTTTTCCAACACTTTTAAATTCCCAGCATGCCTCGCTGCTACGCACCGGTTGGACGCAGAGGAACGGTGGAAGGAACCAGCTGGGGGACCCCCAGAGAAAGAAGGCTCAGATCCTGCGGAGTTGTGGTCCGAGGGAGAAGCGGTGTCAGAAGCGGAAGGGCGTAACAGGGCTGAGTGAGCTGGGAGAATCCGTGGCAGAGAGCGGTTGAGAATCAGAGGCAGAAGCGGAAGGAGGAGAGGAGGGAGGCCGAGAGGCATACAGAAGTCAGGCTGGTGAAGAATCATGGGGGTCTTCGTCTCTTACTGCGACAAGCTCCCATCTCCCCTGGTCTCCCGGACCAGAAGAGGCATAAAACGGGCAGAGGAGACGTTGGCTCCATGCAGGCACAGTCTCCGATTGGCTGGGATAAACCCTGGAGAGGAAGGAACCTCGGCAGCTGCGGGGAGGCAGGGACCTGTTAGGTGGTCGTCCTACACTCGAGTAGGACCCTGGCAGAGACACATGCACGGCTGGCATGTTCTCTCCCTCCCAGTCGATCGTTCGGGAGCTTTAAGAGCTTTCTTCAGCCCGAACGTCACAGCGACCGATGCCAACAGACACCGGCACACTTAGGGATCCACAGAGTCTTCGCAGTTTGCGTGACAGACCTCAGCATTTTGGCTAATCTACTTTATTTACATATAAACACACACGGAGCACTGCAACATGGCTCCCTCTGTCTCTAGCATCAGAAAGCAAAGAGAAAGAACAAAGGACAATAGTCCCACTTCACAGAACACAGTAACACAAACATCCTGTTTCCATCACTTCCCACTCTGTGGAGTCAAAACATACACCGTTGTGTGATACACAAAAATCCCACGACTGCAATCATGGAGCAGGAATTCAGCCTCCGCAACACCTTCTTGGGGGCAAGACCTGCCATAGATGAGTTGCTGTGCTCATTTGGTCTGCCACACCTGTGCAGATCCTGTTTTTGCTAATAAAGGGTTAACTCCAACTTGCTTGGTGTGATTTACCGCTGGTTTGCTCCTATCTCTCGCCCTCTGTTGTTTTCACCCTTCCAACAGCCTTGTGCTGGGATGCTGCTGTTTATTGCCATTTCGCAGCCTGGAAAACAGGTCAGGGTCCCTGTTATGTTCTGAGTTGAATAGGATCCAAACTGCAGCAGTCTGATTGGTCCTAGAACAATAGGATCCAAAAGGCAGCAGTCTGATTGGTCCTAGAACAATAGGATTCAGAATGCAGCAGTCTGGTTGGTCCTAGAACAATGCAGCAGTATGATTGGTTGGCAGGAACCACCCAATCATGCTCCAGATAGAAGTGAATCCACAACCTGATTGGCTTACAGTAGAATTCCGGAATTAGCCAATCATGTGCAGCCCATTGTGTAAATAATGTATATAAAGCAGATACCTTGAGGAGACTTTCATTCATTCCTCCTCACCACTATGAGCTGAATAAAGAGCATGAAATCACTTTGCGACTCTGAGTATATTTCAGTCCCTATATTCCAGGGAGAGTCCCAGATTTACAGAAGCCATCCCGCTTTCTGGTTTGATCCCAGAATGTCCTGCTTTTCCTTAGGACATCACTGTTTCCATCAGAGAAATCTTGGAGGGTGTGCAGTTATGCGACCCAAGGAGATAAATAATTATGCAACCTTTAGAAGACATCTGAAGGCAGCCCTGTACAGGGAAGTTATTAAATGTTTGATGTTTTGTTATGTTTTTATATAGGTTGGAAGCTGCCCAGGGTGGCTGTAGCAACCCAGTCAGATGGGCGGGGTATAAATTATTATTACAGTGGTACCTTGGGTTACATACGCTTCAGGTTACAGACTCCGCTAACCCAGAAATAGTACCTCAGGTTAAGTACTTTGCTTCAGGATGAGAACAGAAATCGTGCGGCGGCAGTGGGAGGCCCCATTAGCTAAAGTGGTATCTCAGGTTAAGAACAGTTTCAGGTTAAGAACGGACCTCTAGAACGAATTAAGTTCTTAACCCGAGGTACCACTGTATTGTTATTATGGAATAGGACGTCGCTTTTCATCTGAGAAATGTCGGAGAGTATGCATATCCAACCAAAGATCACAGGGTGGTTTACAATATGAAAACACAAAATACATGTCATAATAACAAACCGAAACCCGCCCAACTTGGTATAACAGGCCACAGATATATTTTATTATAATTTATTAAATTTATTAAATTATGGGCCTTTGCCTCTGGGTGGTAGCAATTATAAGCAAATGTGTTTTTGAGTATTTTCTGAAGATTCTTCCCCACAGCCCTTCACCTCTGCAGCTAGGAAGGCAGACTAAAAAGGTAAAGGGACCCCTGACCATTAGGTCCAGTCGCGGATGACTCTGGAGTTACACGCTCATCTCACTCTATAGGCTGAGGGAGCCAGCGTTTGTCCGCAAACAGTTTTTCCGGGTCATGTGGCTGGCATGACTAAGCCACTTCTGGCGAACCAGAGCAGCACATGGAAACATTGTTTACCTTCCCGCCGGAGTGGTACCTATTTATCTACTTGCACTTTGACGTGCTTTCGAACAGCTAGGTGAGCAGGAGCTAGGACTCACCCCGTCGCAGGGATTCGAACCGCCGACCTTCTGATCGGCAAGTCCTAGGCTCTGTGGTTTAGACCACAGCTCCACCCGCGTCCCAGGAAGGCAGACTACCTGCTCTGAAAAAGGCACAGCCAATTTACAAGATGAGAGGGGCTGGGTTCATAGCTCAGATGCAATGGCAAGCCTTGGGAACTCGAGCGATGAGGCTAATGCATTTCTACTCCTCGTGGTTAGAGGTCCTCACAACCTGGGCAGAACTGCAGGCAGGATCAATACACCTGTGTCAGCCTTAGACACGTTTCCACTTAAAGCCAGATCTCAGTTTCTCTCTCTCCTCTGGAACGTGCCGCTCCGTGTCAAGTGGGATGCATCGTGTCAGCCTTGCCACTCAAATGTCCTTAAAATGTCAATCCGCGACACCTCGCCATTTCAATTAGCCGAGTTATTTATTTATTTGGAACGGAGCTCCCAGCTAATATCCAACAGCCTGAGTCATGGAGCCAAAGACAAGAGAACTCCAAAGATTTACTGTAATGGGAAATTTTAATTTGTCAAGAATGGGACAAAATATAAGAGGGGGGGAGAGAGAGAGAGAGAGAGAGAGAGAGAGAGAGAGAGAGAGAGACGCAGTGGAGATTAAAACGTTGTTGGCAGTGTCAATGAGACATTTATTAATGGATGAGCAGTTGGGTCTAGTTTCTTATTTCTCCAAGCAGGTTCATCTTTCATGAATAAATGTTAGCGTTTTCCCAACTGGAAGCAGAGACATCTCCTGGCATTGGTCCCCATGCAAACAGCCCCTGCAAAATTTATTACCAGTGCAAAGTGAGATAAGGATGTGCAGATTTGCTCGCTGAAACTACAGCTGTGCCCCAGATAGAAAATCCAAATTGCAGGTTATAGCACATACACATGAGGACAGACAATTGACACCATCCACAGAAATATTCTAGATGTATTTGTAGCTTTGGCTAGAGTGCCGCTAATCATGCGTAAAGCGTATGTGTCTAAATGTGGGCACGTTGCATAACTCAGTCATTAGAACACGCAGTTCTTAATCTCAGGTTCATGGGTTAGAACCCCATGTTGGGCAAAAGATGTCTGCATTTCAGGGGCATAGCTGTCAATTGTCCCTTATTTGGCGGGAAAGTCCCTTATCCCAGCGCCGTGTCCCGCTGCTGTCCCTTATTGATGATGTCCCTTAAATTTCCCGGGTTTCAAAGGAAGCAACTCCTCTCCCTCCCTCCCTCCCTGCCGGCCAGGGAGGAGGGAGGCTCCAACTGGGTTGCTTGGCTGCGTTGCTCACCCAATAAGGAGTCTAAGAACGACTGGGGGGGTGGAGCTTGCATGCCTTGTGCGGATCAAATCGGCCGCGTTGCCTGGGGACTCGCCTTTGCTCAGCGCTTCCCAGCAGAGAGGTGACGGTGGTTTTCCTTGCTGCATCCCCTTTGCTGGGTTGCTGCGCTGTGGGAACCACCGCCTGAGGCTTCGTTTGGCTGCTGGCTGGGCTTTCTGCCTTTGCCTCGGAGGGGCTCAGAAGTTGAACATACCTGTGCTTGGAAAATCCCTTATTTTGGCTGCTGATCCCTTATTTTCGAGGCTGCTGGTCCCTTATTTTCAAATATGTAAGTTGACAGCTATGTTCAGGGGGTTGGACAAGATGACCCTCGCAGTCAAGGCCTCGTAGGACACCTCTACTGCCATCACCTCCTGTCAGTGCCACAAGTCCCCGCAGGCCCCTGCCACAAGGACTCACAGACCACCACCGCTTCTGCTGCCAAATCCTGTCACCACTGCTAAGCCTCACAGGCCAATGCCATGACTGCTGCCTCTTCCCATCACCACCACAAGGCCTCACAGGCTGCTGCCATTACTGCCACCACTTTCCGTCACCACCATGAGGTCTCGCAGCTGCCACCGCTACTGCCGCCACCTCCCATCACTGCTGTGAGTCCTTGCAGTCAACCGCCGCTACTGCCATCATTCTCTATCACCACTGAAAGGCCTCGCAGGCCACCACTGTTTTGTCATCGCGGCAAGGCCTTGCAGGCTGCCGCCATACTTATGGCACCTCCTGTCACCGCCATGAAGCCTTGCAGGGTGCTATTACTGCCGTTACTGTTATGTACTGAAGTTCTCACCCTGGGCCAGCAGGGGGATACTGTAGATAGTTTTCACTCAGGTCCACATATGCAAATAAGGAATTGAAAGTGATGTTCAGTGATTGGGTAGCTACAGAAAGTTGTTACTGTTGCGTTGTAGTGGAGCTCTATATAAGCAGGCGGGCTGAACCTTCAGTTCAGTTCTGTTCTGGCCTGTGAATAAACAAGAGCTGTTTGAAGAATTGCTGTGTCATCTGATATGTTCACCCACAACTTAACAGTTACTCCCTGTCACGGCTGTGAGGCCTCGCAGCCCACCGCCACTGCTGTCACTCTGTCACCGCCTTGCAGGCTGCTGCCATTACTGCCGCCACTTTTTTGTCGCTGCCGTGAGGCCTCACAAGCCGCCACCGCTACTGCTGCACCTCCCGTTGCTGCTGCAAAGCCATGCACTCTGCCGCTGCTGCCGTTACTCACTGCCGCGGGACCTTGCAGGCTGCTGCCATTACTGCCGCCCCCTCTCGTTGCAGCCACAAGGCCTCGCAGGCCACCATCGCTACTGCTGCCACCTCCCATCACTGCTGTGAGTGACAGGTCGCTGCTGATACTGCCATCACTCTCTATCACCGCCACAAGGCCTTGCAGGCTGCCACCGCTACTGTCGCCAGCTCCTGTTGCCACTGTGAGACTTTGCAAGCTACCACTGATTTTTCTGCCGCCATGACGCCTAGCTGCTGCTGCCCCCTCCCGTCACCGCCACAAAGACTCACAGGCTACCGCTGTTTGAGCCACCACCGCAAGTCCTTGCAGGTTGTCGCGGTTGTTGCCCCTACTGCCGACACACACAGTGGTACCTCTCGTTGTAAATGGGATCCGTTCCAGAGGCCCGTTCGCAACATGAATAGGACGCAACCCGCAGCTGCACGTCTGCGCACACGCAGGTTGCAATTCGCCGTTTCTGCGCATGCGCGTGACGTCATTTTGCGCGTCTGCGCATGTACAAGTGGCGAAACCCGGAAGTAACCCTTTCTGGTACTTCCAGGTCGCTGCGGGACGCAACCTGAAAAATGTATCATGAAGCAAACGTAACATGAGGTATTGTGGTCATGGCAAGCTGTTTCTGCCACTGTTGCTTCTGCCTCCATCATTCCTGATGGCAGCCTGGCAGTCCCAGATTATTTGTATTCACAATGACTCATCATCGTACTTTGGATTCCCCTGAATACTACTGTTAGGTAGCCAAGCCCAAAACCCAAAGTCCTGTTGGGATGCATTTTGGCTTGCCTGCTGATGAAACTGAGTGTGTGATGTTTGATAATGTTGTCATGTAACCAGTTTAGACCCCTAAGTATACTATTAGTCATCAGGACATTGTCCTGTTCGTCTCTGTATACAGTAGTTCCGTCTGAAATATTGTGGAAGATTGCAATGTTCTGCTGGTGACAACATTGCAGTGTTTAGCAGGTGATATTGTGAGGTTAGCTGCTGGTAACATTGCAGCGCTTAGCTGGCTAGCTTTTACACACAGGGCCGGATTTAGGTTTGATGAGGCCCTAAGCTACTGAAGGGGACATGAGTGGCACTGTGGGTTAAACCACAGAGCCTAGGACTTGCCGATCAGAAGGTCGGCGCGAGGGGGTGAGCTCCCGTTGCTCGGTCCCTGCTCCTGCCAACCTAGCAGTTCGAAAGCACCTCAAAGTGCAAGTAGATAAATAGGTACCGCTCCAGCGGGAAGGTAAACGGCGTTTCCGTGCGCTGCTCTGGTTCGCCAGAAGCGGCTTAGTCATGCTGGCCACATGACCTGGAAGCTGTACGCCGGCTCCCTCGGCCAATAAAGCGAGATGAGGCACTGCAACCCCAGAATCGGTCATGACTGGACCTAATGGTCAGGGGTCCCCTAAGCTACTGAAGGTAATGGGGCCCTTTATATGTCCAGCTGTCCTTTGTTAACAAGAAATTGTCGCTGTTTTTTGTGTTTAATATATGCCATATGGTAATTTATGGACCTAATAGGCATCTAAAGCCACTTGCACATAACAAAGTATGTATTTTATCAATGTAATTGTTGAACTTATCTTATATTTTTATAGTTTTTTTCCTTTAAATTTTTTTTGGGGGGGCCCCAAGAGAGTGGGGTCCTAAGCTATAGCTTGTTTATCTTATACGTAAATCTGGGCACTGCTTACCCACATTGTGATTCACAATATATTGCCAGCTCAAATACAGTGGATACATATGCTTCAGGTTACATACGCTTCAGGTTACAGACTCTGGTAACCCAGAAATAGTGCTTCAGGTTAAGAACTTTGCTTCAGAATGAGAACAGAAATTGTGCTCTGGTGGTGTGGCAGCAGCGGGAGGCGCCATTAGCTAAAGTGGTGCTTCAGGTTAAGAACAGTTTCAGGTTAAGAACAGACCTCCAGAACGAATTAAGTTCTGAACCCGAGGTACCACCGTATTATGAAACTATTATCACAATGTGAACTTCAATCCGGTTTTGGATGATATATGAATATATCGGCCAGCCCTAGCGTGAGCTAGCTGAAATTGAGTAGGTTAAGTAGTTCTCTGTGTTCAGCAGCAAAGAAATCCAGTGGGCTGCTTCAGGCGGCACGCAAGGCCCCAACAGCCAGTCCTTTTTATTTGCAGTATTTGTTTTGCAGGCTAGCAATGTTTGGTCACTTCCTTGTTGAGGCTGAATTTAATAACCACTTTCCTCCAGTCATTTCGCAAAGTTCCCTCTTTCACCAGAAGAGGGCAGGCCATCCCAGAAGCAGGGAGAAAACAGTTACCAGCTGCAGCCACAAGAGGGCGAAGCTGCGGTTTTCTCCAGATCCGAGTTTGAGCAAAGAGCTGCTTCTTCGGTCATGCAAATTACATAGTGTGTTGTTTTTAATTACCGGTTGGAGAATAACTGCAATTCATAACATAGTGCCATAGATAGATATTGAGATATAAGATTGCACAATTGAGAAAATAAAAGAAAAAAACCTTTAATGCAAAAAAGGAGAACATTTCAAAATATTTCGTTCTAGTTCTGCTTGTTTTTCAACTCCTTACCTTAATTTACAGTGTATCTTGTGGAATTAATTAATATTTATTTCCCAGAACATTGTTGTATATTCCCCCCTTTATTAGTAGTTTAAAAAAACAAACAAACCCCAACCCCCCCCCACCCTATTTCCTCTCTTCCTGCTTCAAATTTCTTATTAAGCCTTAAGTTCAAATTTATTAAATTCCTCTGAAAAAAAGCTTCTTGGGGTTTTTCCTACAGTCATGCATTGGGGGGGGGGGAGAAATTAAGGGATGCTCCACTCACTGAAGGGCAGTCTGGCTTAAAGAGAAAGCACCCTCCGAAATGAGGGCAGGTGGGCCTTGAATCGACCCTCAAGACGTAGCACCTGGACAGCAGATAGTTAGGCACACAGGTAACCATTTAAATCTGCAATAGAATCAAAGAACCATAGAATTGTAGAGTTGGAGGTGAAATAAAAAAAATTAAGGTCTTATATATATAATAAAGGTAAAGGTAAAGGGACCCCTGACCATTAGGTCCAGTCATGGCCGACTCTGGGGTTGCGGCGCTCATCTCACTTTATTGGCCGAGGGAGCTGGCGTACAGCTTCCGGGTCATGTGGCCAGCATGACTAAGCCGCTTCTGGCGAACCAGAGCAGCGCACAGAAACGCCGTTTACCTTCCCGCTGGAGTGCTATCTATTTATCTACTTGTACTTTGACATGCTTTCGAACTGCTAGGTTGGCAGGAGCAGGGACCGAGCAACAGGAGCTCACATCATCGTGGGGATTCGAACCGCCAACCTTCTGATCGGCAGGTCCTGGGCTCTGTGGTTTAACCCACAGCGCCACCCGTGTCCTATATATATAATAAATGTTCATAAATGTACCAATCAAACCACGTACATAAATATATAAACCACATGTCTGAAGCAGCACAGGAAAACAGCCCTGGAACCATTTTGATTCCCAAACTGACCAAATGATTTATCTGCAAGGTCAAGGAAAATGGAAAAGCCTCCCCATTGTCTTTTCCTTCACAAATCCTGTCTTAAGGGTATGTCTGTGTATGAATAGGGTGAGCCTGTGACCTGGCTCAGGAACTAAGTATTTATCATTACAAAAGACTGGCCAGGCTCCCCAGGGTATCCAATCAAGTAAGCATTAACAGGTAACCTGCCAGACCGGAGGTAAACAATGCACTCAGATTTCTGTTGTAGACCTCCCTTTCTGTGATGTAGGTATGATGTTTCAGGGGGTCGTCTTGGACTGCAGGGCGGGCAATTTAAAATGTCTATATAAGGGCGGACACACCTTGGTTCTGGGTCCTCCTCCTCGTCCTGCGTGTGAGGGGAGCACCCTGTTGCAACAGTTCAATAAAGATCAGACTTATTAGCTGCTTTGCTTCTCAATATTCTCTGGTTGGCCTCTGTTCTTTTCTCCAACCGATGGAGAACCTGCAAAGGACTCTATAAGGGCTCTTGTGTCCCCCATAAGGGAATAAGGGCAGATTTACGTTTATTATAGAGGGGACCCTGGGGGTCATCCAGTCCAACCCCCTGTAATGCAGGAATTCAGCTAAAGCATCCATGACAGATGGCCGTCTAACCTCTGCTTAAAAACCTCCAAGGAAGGAGAGTCCATCACCTCTTGTGGGAGTCTGTTCCACCGTCTAACTGCTCTTACTGCCAGAAAGTTCTTCCTGATGTTTAGTCGGAATCTCCTTTCTTGGAGCTTCAAGTCCTTGGTTCGAGTCCTGCCCTCCAGGGGAGGAGAAAACAAGCTTGCACCCTCTTCCATTTGATAGCCCTTTAGATATTTCATATCTCCTCTCAGTCTCCTTTTTTCCAGGCTAAGCATACCCAGCTCCTTCAACCATTCTTCATACGGCTTGGTTGTTGTTTAAATTTGTTAATGGTTATTATTGTTGTTGTTCATTAAATTTGTATTCTGCCCTATGCAAGGTCTCAGGGTGGTTCACAACGTCAAAATAATTATATGGCCTAGGACCCTCGTACCTACAGGACCGCCTCTCCTGGTATGTCCCACGGAGGCAGTGGCGTAGCGTGGGTTGTCAGAACCCAGGGCAAGGCAAGTAATTTGCACCCCTAACCCGTGGATTTGCGCCCCCTAACCCTAACCCCCAGATGTTGCGCCCGGTGCGGCCGGCCCCCCTGCACCCCCCATGCTACGCCACTGCACGGAGGACCTTACGGTCTTCAAATAAAAACATATTGGAGGTCCCGGGCCACAGGGAGGTTAGGCTGGCCTCAACCAGAGCCAGGGCCTTTTTGGCTGTGGCCCCGATCTGGTGGAACGCTGTCACAAGAGGCTAGGGCCCTGCGGGACTTGACATCTTTCCGAAGGGCCTGCAAGACAGAGCTGTTCCACCAGGCCTTTGGTCAGGGCACAGTCTGACCCCCTCCTTTGGTAATCCTCATAGAACTCTAGCCCAATGGTTGCCATTAATTTGATTCAGAATGAACTCATTTTAGAATGTATTTCAATTAATTGATTGTGATTTTATGTAAACTGTGTTATTTTTATTGTTGTTTGCCGCTCTGAGGCCCGGCTTCGGTTGGGGAGGGTGGGATATAAATAAAATATTATTATTATTATTACAAGTGAAACTCAGAAAATTAGAATATTGTGGAAAAGTTCATTTATTTCAGTAATTCAACTTAAAAGGTGAAACTAATATATGAGATAGACTCATGACATGCAAAGCAAGATATGTTAAGCCTTTATTTGTTATAATTGTGATGATCATGGCGTACAGCTGATGAAAACCCCAAATTAACAATCTCAGAAAATTAGAATGTTAAATGAAATCAGTGAAACAAGGATTGCAAATAGAGTAATACTGGACCTCTGAGAAGTAGAAGCATGCACATGTACTCAGTGCTTGGTTTGGGCCCCTTTTGCATCAATTGCTGCCTCAGTGCGGTGTGGCATGGATGCTATCAGCCTGTGGCACTGCTGAGGTGTTATGGAAGACCAGGAAGCTTCAATAGCAGCCTTCAGCTCTTCTGCATTGCTTGGTCTCATGTCTCTCATCTTTCTCTTGGCAATGCCCCATAAATTCTCTATGGGGTTCAGGTCAGGCGAGTTTGCTTGCCAATCAAGCACAGTAATCCCATGGGCATTGAACCAGGTTTTGGTACTTTGGGCAGTGTGGGCAGGTGCCAAAGTCCTGCTGGACAATGAAGTCAGCGTCCCCATAAAGCTCGTCTGCGGAAGGAAGCATGAAGTGCTCCAAAATCTCCTGGTAGACGGCTGTGTTGACCCTGGACTTAATGAAGCTCAGTGGACCAACACCAGCTGATGACATGGCTCCCCAAATCAACACAGACTGTGGAAACTTCACACTGGACTTCAAGCATCTGGCATTGTGTGCCTCCCCATTCTTCCTCCAGACTCTGGTCCTTGGTTTCCAAATGAGATGCAAAAGCTACTTTCATCAGAAAAGAGATTTGGGGAGCCAACTTTTTTCAAGCAAACCATGTCCTTTTCCCCCTCCACGATGCATTGCCTATTCCCCCCCCCCGTCCCCCATCCCAC
The DNA here is from genome assembly GCF_964270895.1 of Podarcis filfolensis. NCBI lineage: Eukaryota > Metazoa > Chordata > Lepidosauria > Squamata > Lacertidae > Podarcis > Podarcis filfolensis. The sequence continues at coordinate 43,893,276 of NC_139615.1, forward strand.
ATCCCCAGTGATGCATAAGCAATGGCGCAACTAACATGGAAATGTTCCACCTTGACAGCACACCTGCTGCTCTGCTGTATGGTCCAGGCGCCCTGCCGGGATGCCTAGCTGGCGACACATGTCTTTTCCCCTGTCAGAATTCACTCTGTTCCTGATGCTGTTGGATCAAAGCGTCCACTTTGCCTCAGGTGTTTCTTTGTCGCTGGATGCTGCTAGGTAGGGGTCCCTCTCCCACCCCCTCATTCAGTCTGACCTCAGCTGCCCCCAGGATGAGACCGTGGCTATGGACACACTGGCCTTTTAAAGCACGTTCAAGCACTTTCTTTCCCTTCAAAGAATTCTGGCCCATATCTCTAATATAAACCCAGAGATATGGGCCAGATAGGGGTTTCTGTTAGGAATAAGGTTGGCTTGTATTTCTTAAAAAGATGAGTTTATGAGACACGGTTTCTTTTTCTTTTCTATTTTCTCTTTCTCCTTTTTATCTGTGTCTTTTTTATTTCTTCTAATTTTATTTTTCACTCTTCGGTACATGTTAGTCTTGTCGTAGGTTAAGTCAATGTAACTTGTTTTTTCTCCCCATTGTACAGTTATTTTCTTTTTTTGTATGTACGTAATATGTATATTGGGACGCGGGTGGCGCTGTGGGTTAAACCACAGAGCCTCTTGGACTTGCCGATCAGAAGGTTGGCGGTTTGAATCCCCGCGACGGGGTGAGCTCCCGTTGCTCGGTCCCTGCTCTTGCCAACCTAGCAGTTCGAAAGCACGTCAAAGTGCAAGTAGATAAATAGGTAAACGGCAGGAAGGTAAACGGCGTTTCTGTGCGCTGCTCTGGTTCGCCAGAAGCGGCTTAGTCATGCTGGCCACATGACCCGGAAGCTGTACGCCGGCTCCCTCGGCCAATAAAGCGAGATGAGCACCACAACCCCAGAGTTGGCCACGACTGGACCTAATGGTCAGGGGTCCCTTTACCTTTACGTTTAATATGTATATTGCAAAAAAAGGGGGGGGAGAGAAAAAAAGAAAGAAAAAAAGAATTCTGGCCCTTGTAGTTTAAGGATTGCTGGAAATTCTTAACTCTTTGAGTGCCCAGAATACCTCAAGGCAAAGGAAACACCTTTAAGCTTTATTGTCAACACAACTGTAGGCTCTGTACACACCATAAAGCACCTTTAAAGCATGTTTCCCAAGCACCATAGAATCCTGGGAACTGTAGTATGTTAACTGGTTATTATACTTCGGTGAGAGGTAAACTATAGTTTCCAGGAATCTTGGTGGGTACTTCAAATGTTTATCAAATGGGCTTTCTTTCAATGTTTAGTGTGGATTTGCAGTGATGAGCGAGTTCATTTGAAAGCACCCCTAAAAGAGCAATTTAACATGAATTTTACTATCTAATGAGACCATTGATCCATAAAATGAAAGCAATAAACAATGAAAGTTACATAATCAATCAATCAGTAGCTGAACTGGGTTCCACACAGTCACAAAAACAAAACAAAAAGAGCTGCAAAAATAAAAAAACAAAAAATAAATAGCAAAAACAGACAGACCTCAGCATAAAACTTGAAACAGAAGTGTGGCACTCAAATCGGAAGCGTAACATTCAAAATGGAGAGCTGTTCCTGCGAGATCTTTTCCCTCTCAGTGGGGACTCAGCTACACAGCTGCAAATATAACATTTTAAGGGCGCTATAAAATGTGACACTAGATGGCGATGGTGAGCTTATGGCAAATTCAATATATTTTTCTTTTTTATATATATTAATTTTTATTCGTTTTCCAAACTTTAACAAATCGATCCAAATTATTTAAATTTAATACGATTTTTTAAAAAGGATAATTAGGTTTCCCGCTTCTGTTTCAAAAATATGTCCATTGCTTCTTGATGTCGCCACTTCATTCTTCTTTAATCACCTTCTCATCCTTCTATTAATTTTAGTCCATTTTCATAGCTGGCCTTTCTTGTTTCCTTGCAATCAGCACCCTTGTTGTTTCCCAACAAATATCCATTTCAAGTGTGCAACCCTTCCATGACTCTGTTCCCAGACCTGGTTTTGTAGACATAATTTATTGCCATCGTCCTTTGTCCATTCACATTCCACTCCTTTAACAAATTCAATATATTTTCCAAAACATTTTTAAAAAAAACATTTTCTCAGTGTTTTTTATATGTGTGTATATTCTAGATGCGTCTCACTCTCGCTCTCTGCAGGCTTAATATTCTTTTTTTAAAAAAATATTGTTTGTAGAAAAAGTTACACTTACTTTGGATGGGATACTTAATTCGGATTTAAAATTGCACAGTAGTTGATCTGCATTAAATCACAGCCCTTCATTTTGATGAAACCAACCCACGTTTATTTTAAAAGACAACAACAATAGCAAAAAGTTTAGTCCATTCGCACATTGACCTATAATTCAGAACCAAGTCTGACCTCCTAAGTACAGACTTAAATGCCAGGCAATCTCTATACTTAAAGGCTCCTGAGCTTTGCAATACGGATCAGTTTGCTAGTCGTATACACGACGCCGATTTTCCTAATAGGTTCACCCCTATAGAACCACAAGTTGCTAGAGGAGTCTGTCTCTGAGCGGCTGTTTACATATGCAATCAGACAATTTCACGGTGTATAAAAATCATCTGCAAGCACTGACTTTCTGGATTTCCTCAGCTGATTAGTCACTTCCTCAGCCAACTCTGCGGCCCAATGCTGCTGTTATACACCAGTCTTGTAACCCAAGTGTTGCCTTTTCTTTTTAGGATTAACACAGAACTCAATATTTTGGTGAGAAAACATTGCACCAGCTAGACTGGTGACTGGGGGCGGCCGCCGAGACCATATAACACCAGTCCTGAAAGACCTCCATTGGCTCCTAGTACGTTTCCGAGCACAATTCAAAGTGTTGGTGCTGACCTTTAAAGCCCTAAACAGCCTCGGTCCAGTATACCTGAAGGAGCATCTCCACCCCCATCATTTTGCCCGGACGCTGAGGTCCAGCGCCGAGGGCCTTCTGGCAGTTTCCTCCCTGAGAGAAGTGAGGCTACAGGGAACCAGGCAGAGGGCCTTCTCGGTAGTGGCGCCCGCCCTGTGGAATGCCCTCCCATCAGATGTCAAGGAAATAAACAACTACCTGACATTTAGAAGACGCCTGAAGGCAGCCCTGTTAAGGGAAGTTTTTTATGTGTGACATTTTAATGCATTTTTAATCTTTGTTGGAAGCCGCCCAGAGTGGCTGGGGAAACCCAGCCAAATGGGCAGGATATAATAATAATAATAATAATAATAATAATAATAATAATAGTGGTACCTATTTATCTACTTGCACTTTGACGTGCTTTCGAACAGCTAGGTTGGCAGGAGCTGGAACAGAGCAACGGGAGCTCACCCCGTCGTGGGGATTCGAACCGCTGACCTTCTGATTGGCAAGCCCTAGGCTCTGTGGTTTAACCCACAGCGCCACCCGCGTCCCACGACTTCCCTATAGGATGTCCCTATTACCATCAGAGAAATGTTGGAGGATATGGAGTTCCCTGGAACTGCTGTGAGAATGGCAGGTGGATGTTTCTGTGACCAAAGAACAGCAGCAAAGCGAGACACTTGCGGACCACCGCCCCCCCTCGCCTCCCCTTAACTGCCAAAGAGCAATAACAAGCATCCTTCCTCACGTTGGGTTGGAAAAAAGGGCTTTTGGGTTAGATGCCGCTGTTTGCAAGCAGTCTTGAGCCCTGGTACCTTTTCTTGCAGAAGTTCCACTTCTCGGTTTACTTACAGTGCAGTCCTGACCCATGTCTACTCAGAGAAGTAAGCCCTGTTGAATTCAGTGGGGCTTACCCCTAGGTAAGCCGGGTTAGGCTTGCAGCCTTGTTCTCCAGACAGAATACCACCACTCCCTTCCTGCTCCAAAACTCCTTGCGACCGCACATTCTTGGCTTTAAGGCTGAACCGGATAGGTCAGCAGATTGGTTCTTTTCCAGAGCAACCCCACCCTTTGGATGTGTGTTCCCCTTCTTCCACAGTCATGCGGATCCCCAGGCCTCTAAGCTCATGAGGAAACGCCTCTGAAACAGCAACAGCAGCAAAGCTGAGGCCCTCCTCTGGCAAGCAGCCAAAATCTTGGAATCTGTTCCAGCAGCCTCGGAGTTCCAGCAAGACACTTTGCTTCCATCGCTCCTCCAGATAAGACGCAGAACCGGAACTCGCCCTGTGCAGGAGAAATGAAGAGGCAATGCTGTCGTTTTCCATGGCAGGGAGAAAAAGAAGAGGGATCTTAAATGTGCCATTGATTATGCAGGCAACCAGGGTGGATTTGATTTAAATCAAATCGATTTAAATCACTAGTCAGTAAGACTTGATTTAAATCTTTTTTTCACAGAAAGACTCATTCTTGCTGGCATAATCTTAATACAGTGGTACCTCGGGTTACATACGCTTCAGGTTACAGACGCTTCAGGTTACAGACTCTGCTAACCCAGATATAGTGCTTCAGGTTAAGAACTTTGCTTCAGGATGAGAACAGAAATTGTGTTCCGGCGGTGCGGCAGCAGCAGGAGGCCCCATTAGCTAAAGTGGTGCTTCAGGTTAAGAACAGTTTCAGGTTAATAATGGACCTCCGGAATGAATTAAGTACTTAACCCGAGGTACCACTGTATTTACAACCAGATGAAGGTTTCAATTTTCCGAATAATAAATTTTGAGAGTAGTTTTTACAGTTATATAAAAAATTACTGATTTGGTTATAATATTAGAAATACAAAGACAGGTAATTTTGAAATTATTGTTTAGATTTGGACAACTTTTCTGCTGTACTTTATTGGAAGGAGAAAAATAATAATTTCCTTAAAAACAATTTAAACAATGTATTTAACTAAAACAGTAACATTATAGCATATGTATCCATGTTTGTTAACTGATGTAGTTAAACAATTTTTTTAAAAAAACCTTAGACTTAGCACACATGAAAAACTTAACACAAATCCTTATTTCCTGATGAATAGCCTTTGAACTACAGTGGTACCGCGTGTTCCATACGCTTCAGGTTACATACGTTTCAGGTTACATACGTTTCAGGTTACAGACTCCGCTAACCCAGAAATAGTACATCGGGTTAAGAACTTTGCTTCAGGATGAGAACAGAAATCGGGCTCCGGCAGCGCGGCAGCAGCGGGAGGCCCCATTAGCTAAAGTGGTGCTTCAGATTAAGAACAGTTTCGGGTTAAGAACGGACCTCCGGAACGAATTAAGTACTTAACCCGAGGTACCACTGTATAATGTAACTTAAATAGAAAACTATCTTTAGAAAGATTTTTCTTCCAAAAGCATTTTATCAAAAAAATCTGATTTTTATTATTATTTTCAAAAATCATTGATTTTTATCCACTCTGCAGGCAACCTATCAACATGTTAAGGAGCTAGTTCTGCAAGTCTCCCGACCAGAACAGTAGAAGGTCTTCCTTTCCTGGGTGCACAAAGTTTGGGCTTGCAATTCTGCTTGGAGGGAGTTTGCTTAAACCTCACTGAAGGGCCCTGACATTTAGCATCCCGAGTGCAGCCTGGTTGGGTTGTATACACATTACTACTTCCTCGGGCTCCAGTGCGTTCCCACTGCTGGTGTTTGATGCTGAGGACACTGGGTGTCCCCCCCCCAATAATATTTATTAAGTTTCATACAAATACAACACATACTATAAAATCAATGAAACAAGAATAAAAGAAAAAGAAAAAAGAAATAAAACAAATATAGCAAATGATAACCAAAAATACAACCACAAACACATAAACAATAAAGGTTAATTAATTAAACATCCAACTTCTTAAACATATTACTTGACTTCCTCTAATCTCTTCCATCTGAATTTCCTTGTAACTGAATGTAGCAGTTTTCCAATATCATTATTCAAAAATACAATATTCCAATTATAATCAAATTTCTTAACTTTTCTTAACATCTATGTCTCATTTATTTATTTAATCCTAATTTAATCCTGGGCCTATTTAGTACCTTCAAGTAACTACTAATCTTTAATATTACAATATTTCTTCAAATATTCTTTAAATTTCTTCCAGTCTTCTTGATATTCCTCTTCTTTCTGGTCGCGGATTCTCCCAGTGAGATCAGCCAGCTCCATAAAGTCCATCATCTTCATCTGCCATTCTTCCACAGTTGGTAGTTCTTGTGTTTTCCACTTTTTGGCTATTAAAATTTGTGCAGCGGATTCGTGCACTGGGTGTTAGCTGCAATTCATAGAGACGCTGTAGCTTCTTGAGCAACACTCCAGTTCAATGTGTTTTCCCAGGGCTGTGGGTTCGAATCTCAAGTTGGGCAAAAGATTCCTGCCTTGCAAGGCGTTGGACTAGAAGATGACCTTTGCAGCTCCTTCCAATTCTATGCTTCTGTGATTCCCTTAAGCCATCGGTAGGCAACCTAAGGCCCGGGGCCTGGATCTGGCCCAATCGCCTTCTAAATTCGGCCCACGGACAGTCCGGGAATCAGCGTGTTTTTATATGAGTAGAATGTGTCCCTTTATTTAAAATGCATCTCTGGGTTATTTGTGGGGCCTGCCTGGTGTTTTTACACGGGTAGAATGTGTGCTTTTATTTAAAATGCATCTCTGGGTTATTTGTGGGGCATAGGAATTCGTTCATTTTTTCCCTTCAAAATATAGTCTGGTCCCCCACAAGGTCTGAGGGACAGTGGACATCTGAAAAAGTTTGCTGACCCCTGTCTTGAGCCATCTTCCATCAGATTAGGGAAGGGATGCCACGGTGAAGTTGAGGTTGGCACACTGGAGGCAGCTCTTTTTTTTTTATTCATTTTACAATACAAAAATATAAAAACACATAACACAATTTTTCACAGATACATTTTTTGGACTTCCCTCAGCTCTTCTGCAAATCCTCCGTTTTAATCCTTCTTCCGCATTTCTTAATCTAATATTGCCTTTTATTAAAAACCTCCTCCCTCTTATTCACTTTTTTACAATATTTCTAATATTTTCACAGAGCCTCTTGCAAACCTACAAACGTTAATTATTCATCACAAATACTTTTCAAATAGTCTACAAATTTACTCCAGTCTTCAGTGAATCTGTGGCCTCATAGGCCTCGGATCCTTCCTGTTAATTTATCAAGTTCTGCGTATTCCATTAACTTCATTCTCCATTCTTCCATCAACGGTAATTCTTCTTGTTTCCATTTTTGGGCTAGAAGTATTCTTGCCACTGTTACTGCGTATAAAAAAAGCTTATAATCTTTTCTGTTTATTTCATTTACTACTATTCCTAACAAAAATGCCTCTGGTTTCTTAACAAATGTATATTTCAACATTTTTTTCAATTCATTATATATCATTTCCCAGAAGCCTTTCACCTTCTTACATTCCCACCACATATGATAAAAAGTCCCTTCCTTTTCTTTACATTTCCAACATTTATTACACATTTTGTACATTCTTGCTAACTTCACTGGTGTTATATACCATCTATATACCATTTTCATAACATTTTCTTTTAACGCAGAACAGGCCGTAAATTTTAACCTTTCGTTCCATAGTTTTATCCATTCACATAACTTTATATTATATCCAAAATCTCTAGCCCAATGGATCATAACCGATTTAATTTCTTCATCTTTGGTATACCATTCCAGCAGCAACATGAGTAGAATGCGTCCTTTTATTTAAAATGCATCTCTGGGTTATTTGTGGGGCATAGGAATTCGTTCATTTTTCCCCCTTCAAAATATAGTCCGGCCCCCCCACAAGGTCTGAGGGACAGTGGACAGCTGAGAAAGTTTGCTGGCCCGTATCTTGAGCCATCTTCCATCGGTTTAGGGAAGGGATGCCACATCGAAGGTGAGGTTGGCACACTGGAGGCAGTTCTTGCTAGTGTGCACGTAAAAAACCCCCAACACACACTCCTGAAGCATAGCCATGGGCTGGGAATGACCTCGCTGCCTTTGAGGCCGCTAAATGTGTACGTAACCTTGGTCCTCTTCCCACAGCACACAAATGATTCTGCAAAACGCCACCCGTTAGCCACGAAATAAAGTGAAATTCCAAAACGTAGGAACAGCTGGCTTTTTAAAATTTTATTTATACGCCATTATTTATACGCCTTTATTTATTTGCCATTTCTGGATATTCCGTAAGTTTTTGTATACGTTCTTCCTTTGCTGCGACTTCTGCTTCTTTCCATTTTGGGGCGAGTAACATTCTTGCCGCTGTAGTCGCATACAGGAATAAGTTTCTATACAATTTAGGTAGTTCTGTCCCTAGAATACCCAAGAGAAAGGCTTCTGGGTTTTTTTAAACAAACGTGTTTTTTTTAATAGATTTTTATTGATTTTCCAACATAGAACACAATACAACTAACAACTAACAACACATAAACAAACAAACATATAAACACGTATAATTTCTTGACCTCTTTTTCTTAAACCTTGTTTCAACGACTTCCCCATACCTCCCTTTTCTGCATCCCTGTTTTAAACTTTTCCAGCAACCCCTAATTTCAATACTTATAATTCAGTTTCTAATCTTTTTCCTCTTACCCAATTATTTATCACTGCAATTCTGTTTTACATTACCCATGACATTTTAGCACTCATAAATTTTACAACAGTTCTTAAGATAAACTTAATTTTACAACAGTTCTTAAGATAAACTTTTTAAACAAACGTTATTGTAAACATCCTTTTCATTGCATTGCATATCATTTCCCAGTAAGCCTTAACCTTACTACAAGCTCCATCAAAGGAACACCTGGCTTTTGCATGGCTGAATTGTAGCCTACTGTATGAATAGTCACCTCCATTGCCCCGCCCACTTTTGCATTTGCCCCTCCCACTTTGCCTTTGCCCCGCCCCCACCCTCGGCATGAGGTTCCCGGAAAATTGCCAAGGAAGAAATGTGGCCCTTGACACACAAACACACCCCGCTGAAATTAAGAGGTCAAAATGATGAACTTTTTGTTGGAGAATGGAGGCTTTTCCAGGACTATTTTAAAATACGGAGATGGGAAGAAGAAATAGTACGGAGCAGAGAAGAGTGGCAGATCAAGCTGATGGAATTTGCAGAAATGGCAAGACTGACGGGAAAGATCAGAAATCAGGAAGACCAAGTATTTTTAAGACCAGGGCAGCTGTTTACTAGCTCCATCTGGTACGCAGGCTGAGACCCTACCTGCCCGCGGACTGTCTTGCCAGAGTGGTGCATGCTCTGGTTATCTCCCGCTTGGACTACTGCAATGTGCTCTATGTGGGGCTACCTTTTAAGGTGACCCAGAAACTACAACTAATCCAGAATGAGGCAGCTAGACTGATGACTGGGAGTGGCTGCCGAGACCATATAAGCCCGGTCCTGAAAGACCTGCATAGGCTCCCAGTAGGTTTCCAAGCACAGTTCAAAGTGTTGGTGCCGACCTTTAAAGCCCTAACCGGCCTCGGTCCAGTATATCTGAAGGAGCGTTTCCACCCCCATCGTTCTGCCTGGACACTGAGGTCCAGCTCCGAGGGCCTTCTGGCGGTTCCCTCACTGCGAGAAGCCAAGTTACAGGGAACCAGGCAGAGGGCCTTCTCGGTAGTGGCACCCACCCTGTGGAACGCCCTCCCACCAGATGTGAAAGAGATAAACAACTACCAGACTTTTAGAAGACACCTGAAGGCAGTCCTGTTTAGGGAAGCTTTTAATGTTTGATGTATTACGGTATTTTAATATTTTGTTGGAAGCTGCCCAGAGTGGCTGGGGAAGCCCAGCCAGATGGGCGGGGTATAAATAAATTATTATTATTATTATTATTATTATTATTATTATTATTATTATTATTACTACTATAAGACTGGAATAACTTTCTAACACATCTAAGAGATCACTGTAAACAGCTGAAACCATTGGCAGGAGTACAATGACACTTGTAACATGGATTTCGGATACTATGATTATATAACAGATAGATTACAGTAAAAGGTGCAGGAATAAAATTTAGAATTGGGATCCATGGAGGGTAGGAAGGAGGTCTCAAAGTTCGAAAGAACCCTTTTCTTAATATGTGAAAATATTATGTTTATGGTGTATAACTTTTACGTAAAGCCAATAAAAAAAGTAATTTATTTTTTTTAAAAAAATACTACAGTTGAATGAAATCGAGGGCAGGATTTGAGATAAAAGCAACATTAGAAAAACGATAATTGTAACAGAGAAGCTTTGTGTAATAAGATAAAATACATTATGCAGTTTGAGCAAAACTACTGCGGAAGTGGGGGTGGGAAGTCAACTTATGAAACAATGTTATTATTTGATAGGAAGATTATGATGAAAATGTTTGAATTTTTAAAATAAAAAAATATATTCCCCAAAAAGGGTACCCCGCTGCTGATTAAGCGTTTTGGAGAATCTGAAAGCTTGTACAGTGTTTTGTGACATTCTGGTTGGCCTAACACAAGTATTGTTCAGATTTTGGATTTTTTTCTTTTTCCTTATGCGCCAACGATGCCTCCTTACGTATGTTTTGTGTAGCTCATTCTTTTTCTCAAGTCGGTTCAAAGATCTGGAAGGGGAGGAGGCATCAAAATGCAGCATTTCATAAGACGCGATAGGAAAGATACAGAATAGATATGGGTTGTGGCCAAGGTTGTGGTGGGCTCTGTTTGCAAAGGGAGTGTGTAGGCAGCCTGAATACAGGGAAAAAAGGAGGAACTGCAGTTTAGGATTCGCAAGGCTTGCAGAATCTGTTTGCAGCCAGCGAAGCTGACTTGAGAAGCTGAAACTGATGAGAAGGAGGCGGCCCATTCAGAGATCAGGTTTCGCCGTGTTGGAAAGATGACTTAAAAGTCAGGCATTTCCTCTGCTCAATGGGCTTGTTGCCAAGTCGAGAGTCAGTTCCTGACCCCAACTTTGCCCCTTGCAAACAGCAACGTAAAATGGCAGAGCGGTAGTTTTGCGACAGTGAAAACAACAGCCTTTGGGAAACAAGCTGATCTGACTTTTATTGCCAGCATGAACTGCTGCAGCCAGGAAACTACTTGTGTGATAGGAATTTTGAGGTCTTAGATATATGGTAATGTTCCTAAGTGTACCAACCAAGCACGTACATAGATCAGCACAGGAAGGCCAACCTGGAACCATTTTGATTCCTAAACTGACCAAATGTTTTCTCTGCAAGGTCAAAGTGGGAAACTTCCCCATTGTCTCTTTCCTCACAAATCCTGCCTTAAGGGCACATTTAAGATATGAATAGGGTGTGAGCCTGTGACATGGCCCAGGAACTAAGTATTTATCACTACAAAAGAATGGCCAGGCTCCCCAGGGAATCCAAACAAGTAACCTGCCAGACAGGAGAAAAACAATATTCAAATTTCTGTTTTAGACCGCCTTTTTTGTGATGTAGGTATGATGTATCTGAGGGGTGGTCTTAGGTTACATCTCTTCTGTGATGTATGTATGATGTTTCTGGGGGTGGTCTTGATCTACAGGGTGGGAATTTCAAAAGTCTTTATAAGGTCTTGCGCGCCATTTTTCTGGGTTCCTCCTCCTCTCCTGCGGGTGAGGGGAGCACCCTGTTGCAACAGATCAATAAAGATCAAGCTTACTAGCTGCTTTGCTTCTCAATATTCTCTGGTTGGCCTCTGTTATTCTCTCCTACCAATAGGGAACCTATGTAAGGACTCTATATGGGCTCTTGGATACCCCATAAGGGAAAAGGGCAATTTTTGTTTACAACACTTGTCAGATGCACAAGGTGTTATTGGAGCGGGCGTATCAGTACAGAGAATAACAGACCACAAAATCATAGAATTGTAGAGTTGGAAGTGTTGTAAACAATAAAAATCTGCCCTTTTTCCCTTGGGATATCCAAGAGCCTGTATAGAGTCCTTACGTGGGTTCCCTATTGGTAGGAGAAAATAACAGAGGCCAACAAGAGAATATTGAGAAGCAAAGCAGCTAGTAAGCCTGATCTTTATGGATCTGTTGCAACAGGGTGCTCCCCTCACACACAGGAAAGGAGGAGGACCTCAAACAATGGCGTTCAAGGCCTTATATAGACATTTTTAATTCCCTGCCCTGGAGCTCCAGACCACCCCTCCATACATCATACATACATCACAGAAAAGGCGGTCTACAACAGAAATCTGAGTGCGTTGTTTATCTCCTGTCTGGCAGGTTACCTGTTAATGGTCACTTGATTGGATACCATAGGGAGCCTGGCCAGTCTTTTATAATGACAAATACTTAGCTTCTGAGCCAGGTCACAGGCTCACCCTATTCATACACAGACATACCCTTAAGACAGGATTTGTGAAGGAGAAGACAATGGGGAGGCTTTTCCATTTTCCTTCAACCTTGCAGAGAAATATTTGAGGACAATTTGGGAGGGGTTTCAGGACCTTTTCTGTGGGGTTTCAGACATATGGTTTACATATGCAGTTATGAGCTTTTATCATATATGTGTGTGTGTGTGTATGACCTTAACTTTTATTTCACAGGAATCTCAACTAAAAGCATCCCTGACAGATGGCCATCCAACTTCTGCTTAAAAACCTCCCAGGAAGGAGAGTCTATCACCTCTCATTCCACTGTCAAAACAGCTCTTCCTGTCAGAAATTCCTTCCGGATGTGTAGTCAGAATCTCTTTTCTTGCTTCTGGTGCAATGGAACACCATTACGGATGCCAGAGTGCATGGAAACGCCATTTACCTTCCCGCCACAGTGGTACCTATTTATCTACTTGCACTGGTATGCTTTTGAACTGCTAGGTTGGCAGGAGCAGGGACCGAGCAACGGGAGCTCACCTTGTCGTGGGGATTTGAACCGCCAACCTTCCGATCAGCAAGCCCAAGAGGCTCAGTGCTTTAGACCACAGCGCCACCCACATCCCTGTGACTCAAAAGCACTGCAATAAGACACCATGGCAGTTTCATCTGCAGTGTACAATACTCTCCCATTTTACCTGTGGCATCTCCATCTTTGAGTAGTCAAATCAGTAGTCATCTTTGAGAGAGCCAGTGTGGTGTAGTGGTTAAGAGCGGTAGTCTCGTAATCTGGTGAACCGGGTTTGATTCCCTGCTCCTCCACATGCAGCTGCTGGGTGACCTTGGGCCAGTCACACTTCTTTGAAGTCTCTCAGCCCCACTCACCTCACAAGAGTGTTTGTTGTGGGCGAGGAAGGGAAAGGAGAATGTTAGCCGCTTTGAGACTCCTGAAGGGGAGTGAAAGGCGGGATATCAAATCCAAACTCTTCTAGTGTCAAAGATGTGGAGCACAACTTAAAGGCCATGGTTCTCAGCCTCTGTAACTTTAAATCACCGCATGTGGCAAAAAAATCCTGGGAACTATAGTTTGTTAAGGGCGCTGGGAACTGTAGCGCTGTGGGGGGACCAAACTACAGCCCCCAGGATTGTGTGCCTGATGGGGAGGTTGTTTTAAATGTATGATGTGTATGCAGCCCATATGCTTTCTGAGCTGTTGTTGTTTTTTGCATGTGGGTTTCTTGCCCATGTTAAACCACCTTGGGAAAACTTCTCAATTGGACTTTTGCCGGGTGCAAAATCAGTCTGGGAGCACAGGAAATAAGCTGCCCTGGATATTGGGTTCTCCTCCCCTGCAACCACTCACTTTGCTGTCTGTGAACCTTAGAAAATGAAGGTGCTGCTTACTAATAATGAACGAGAGAAAGAGAGAGAGGTTTGTTTTGTTTCTAGTGACCCTGGACAGCATCCAACTGCGGTCATAAGGTCTAGTCACATGACGGTTCCCCTGGGAAACAGAATATGCTTTGGGGGGGGGGCGTGTTCAGAGGCATCAGGTGGCCAGCCAGGGACGACAGCCCTGCAAACATCAAACTCTTGAGGGCCCGGCCTGATCCAGCTCCTAATTCCCTGCGGATTGTGCCCTTGTGTTTTGCAAGCCTGCTTTGATCACCGCAGATGTCTCCATCTGCAGCCTGGGGGAGGTATTTAGTAAATGAACCCACAAACTCTGCAAAGCTCCACATGGCTGCAGCACACGAGGTTTGCAAACAAATCTCTCTGTGAGTGTGCGACGTCCCTCTGTTTCAGCAGAGATGCCTGAGAAAAAGCCAGCTTGGCGCGTTGAGGAGCGATGGCGGAAAGGTGCCGTCTCCTCGCGCTCCTGCAACTCACAGGATTTGAAAAGCAGTTTCATAATATAGCAGGATAGCGTTTAACCTGAGACAGGAGGACGGACAGCTTGTGCCAGGGGGTAGATTAACCAGGAAGCCGATAATGGAAGACCTGGAGTGGACTAGGGAGAATCTTACCCTGAATCTGTTTCATTTATTCCATGAATGCCCAGCCTTTATTTCCCTTACTGACAGCGCTCAAGCACCAAGCGCAGAGGTGAGGAAACCCTTGACTTAGGCCCTGAAACCCAGAGAGAGGCAAAACTGAGTGATGAGCCCATTACCATGAAGGGAACACGGAGGCCGAACTGTAGCTCAGGCTTCGGAATGTTCACTCTAGTTTATTTTCACCGCATTTATATGGGGTGCGCAGATCTTGTAAGATTTCGGCGAGGTTTCTACTCATCGGAATTAGCATTTGAACAAGCCAAGCGGCATTCTCAACAGTGAGCTGCTTCGCCTTTCTTAGAACAGAGGGAGATTTCCAAGATAAAAATTGTTGGAAATGTAAGGAGGGGAATTTCCTCCATATGTGGTGGACGCGTACTAGGGTGAAAACTTATTGGGACATAATTTACAATGAATTAAAAAAGATCTTTAAATATAATTTCTGTAAAAAACCAGAGTTATTTTTGCTAGGTCTAATTGGAGATGATTTTTTTTTTTAAAAAAAGATGTGAATCTTTTTATGTATGCCACAACGGCCGCAAGGATACTTCTGGCTCAGAAATGGAAATCACAGGAGATTCCAAAATTGGAAGAATGGCGGAAAGATGGTGGAATACGTTGAGTTAGCAAAGCTGACGGGGAAGATCCGGAATCAGCGCGACGAACTGTTACAAAAGGACTGGAGCAAATTTGTATTATATATGAAAGAATATTGTAAACATCTGAAAACGTTTCTAGCTTTGAGTCGAAATGTTTTGTAATGACAATATAAGGAACTGATTTACATTTAACAAGGGGAAATATAAAAATAAGAGAGAAGGTAAAAAAGTGGTTATAGAAATGCTAAGATTAAAGTAAATATATATGGAAGTCAGGAAGAGGGGCGGGAGGAAGTCGATGCTCTGGTAAGAGCGAGGTTTGAGTTTATTGATGTATGTACGGATATTGTGATTACAAGAATTGAAAATGTAATAAAAATTATTTTTAAAAAATGATAAAAAAGAGCAGAGGGAGATTTCAGGCTGAGAGGTGAAGAGGTGTGTAACTAACTGCTTGTGTGCTGCAGTTCCTGCTGGCTTTTCCTGTGCCAACTGAGTGGGGCATCCAGCTGGCAGGTCGAAGGAGAGTGACACAAGCACTCCTTGGGACACTGGGAGTCTCCAGAGTCGATCCACAGAAGATCCCACAGATAGGGAACAGTTCCTGAAACAGTTCCATCTTGCGTGTGATTTACATGCCTCTGTGTTGCACTGTTTACAAGGCCGGCCCTACTATGAGACATCAGGGCAACAGAACTGCACACAGTTCCAAACGTGGTCCCACCAGAGCTTTATACAAGGATCCCACGGCCCTGGCCATGGAATCGTGGAATTGTAGAGATGGAAGGGACCCCGAGGGTCATCTAGTCCAGCCCCCTGCAAATGCAGGAATCTAAACTAAAGCATCCCTGACAGATGACCATCTACAGTAAAGGTACAGGGACCCCTGACCGTTAGGTCCAGTCGTGGCCGACTCTGGGGTTGCGGCGCTCATCTCGCTTTATTGGCCGAGGGAGCCGGCGTACAGCTTCCGGGTCATGTGGCCAGCATGACTAAGCCGCTTCTGGCGAACCAGAGCAGCGCACGGAAACGCCGTTTACCTTCCCACCAGAGTGGTACCTATTTATCTACTTGCACTTTGAAGTGCTTTCGAACTGCTAGGTTGGCAGGAGCAGGGACCGAGCAATGGGAGCTCACCCCGTCGCAGGGATTCGAACCACTGACCTTCTGATCGGCAAGCCCTAGGCTCAGTGGTTTAGACCACAGTGCCACCCTGTCTCCTGACCACCCACAACCTCCACTTAAAACCTCCCAGGAATGAGTCCACCACCTCCCGTTCCAATGTTATTACTGTCCAAAGTTTCATTTCCTAATAATCATGGCAAGGAATTTGCCCTTTTCACAACAGCTGCACATTATGTCAGCATCTCAACTGAGCTCAAGATCTCTGTCCTGATTAGTCACTGCCAGTTCAGACTCATCATGATATATAGAAAGTTTTTTTTAAAATGCAGCCAAGATGGCTCTTCAACTGCTTTGGGCTCCAGCTATCATCGCCTCTGATGGTTGGCCAGGCTGACGGTATCTGGGATATCTGCCACAGGTCTTCATCTCTGGTTTATAATTCTTTGCAATGGACCACATTTGCCATTTTCTTGCCTGCTCTTTGTTTGGAGAGATCCTTTCGGAGCTCTTTGCAATCTACCGTATTTTTCGCTCTATAGGACACACCGGACCATAGGAGGGGGAGAACAGGGGGGGGGGAATTCTCCCCCTCTCTGCTCAGCGCCCCTTCAGCGAAGCGGCAGGAGAAACGGAGCCCCTTCCATTTCTCCTCCTGCTTCGCTGAAGGGGCTCTGCGCAGAGAGGGAAAACTATGCAGCGCCTCTCCAGCGAAGTGAAGCCTGGAGAGCAAGAGGGATCGGTGCACACCGACCCCTCTCGCTCTCCAGGCTTCAGGCGGCTATCCGCAAGCCTTCGGAGCGCAGCGGGAACTCCTGGTGCGCTCCGAAGGCTTGCAGATAGCTGCCTGAAGCCCCTGGAGCGCAGTGGGAGTTCCCTGCGCTCCGGGGGCTTCAGGCAGCTTCAGCGAAAGCAAGGCGAAGCCTCCGGAACGCGGGGGGAAGCCAAGGAGCCTGCATTCGCTCCATAGGACGCACACACATTTCCCCTTCATATTTTTTTTAAAAGATATTTATTAGGGTTTTACAAAAAACAGAGATTTACAGAATAAAAAAAACAAAAAAAAGAAAAATACAAAAGATACAAAGATACAAAATACAAAAAACAAATCCATTTTTTGATATTTTTAAGCTCATTTGCTTGTTTCCTTGACCTCCTCACACCTCCCCTTTTTGCATTCCCATTTACATAATCAATTCAGCAAATCCTTACCCTCTTTCATTTATCTTAACTCTATATCATAACATATTATAACTCTATATTTTCATCCATTTATCAATTCATTTTTGCATATTCTTATTAACTTTTGTTGCTGAATACCACTTATTGCCAATCCAAACATAATTTTAGCTTTCATTAATTTTATAATATTTCTGAAGATAGTCTTTAAATTTCTTCCAGTCTTCCTCCACCTTCTCTTCTCCCAAGTCTCGGATTCTGCCAGTCATTTCCGCCAACTCCATATAATCCATCATCTTCATCTGCCACTCTTCCAGGGTGGGTAGATCTTGTGTCTTCCAATACTTTGCAATAAGTATTCTTGCTGCTGTTGTTGCATACATAAAGAAAGTTCTGTCCTTCTTTAGCACCAATTGGCCGACTATGCCCAGAAGGAAGGCCTCTGGTTTCTTCAGGAAGGTATATTTAAATACCTTTTTCATTTCATTATAGATCATTTCCCAGAAAGCCTTAATTCTTGGGCATGTCCACCAAAGGTGAAAGAATGTACCTTCATTTTCTTTACATTTCCAACATTCATTTTTGGAGGGGAAAAAGTGCGTCCTATAGAGCGAAAAATATGGTACTTGGGTTTTCACCACAAATAATTTAGGCCCCATCTGCGCTATGCATTTTAAGCAGTATCAACACCACTGTTAAAAAGTCACGGCTTCTTCGCAATGAATTCTGGGAACTATAGTTTAGGAAGGGTGCTGAGAGTTCCTGGGAAGGTCCCTATTCCCGCCACAGAGCTACAGTGCCCAGAGTTCCCTGGGAAAAGGGACTGACTGTTAAACCACTCCAAGACCTGTCGCTCTGTGTGTGGAATTGGGAGGTCTCCTAACAATGATCAGCACCCTTAATGGACTACAATTCCCAGGGTTCTTTGAGGGACGCCGCAACTGTTTAAAGTGGTATACTGTTTTAAGGTATAGCGCAGGTGGAGCTCAATTTAGCGCAAACCTAGGACACCTCAGTGCTAACCCATAAATCAGGATAATTTATGAATCCTTTTTAAATCACCAGACTATTTAAACTACTGAACATTCGGCCACATACAACCATTAGAAGACACCTGAAGGCAGCCCTGTACAGGGAAGTTTTTAATGTTTTATTATGTTTTTGTAAGCTGCCCTGAGTGGCAACCCAGTCAGATGAGCTAGGTTATGATGAGGCTGAATGGGAGGGATGGAATGAGTTTATTTTTTTGGGGGGGTGACAGAATAGTGGTCCACTCCCTGGTGAGTCATGGGATTCAAACTGGACTCACTGATCAATTTTTTGCTCCAGTCCAAGTACAAAAAGCAAGTTGAGCAGCACAACTTTAGAAGAGAGAGATTCAAATCAGTAGAATTAGGTGTGATCAGAAGAAGGCCAATCTATGCAAGGAAGACAAATTATGACCAGCGCAATGGATTGAGAGAAACGTGACTATAGTTTACAAGTTGATAAGGGGATTTAGAAAAATAGAAATAGCATAATAGGGTGCTAAGCATAGAAGGGTGCTAAGGCAGACGCGAAACGGAAGAGCATTTAGGATTAAGACCATTTGAACTCAGGGACGCTTACTCGCAAGGAGACCAGGCGGTTGCATGGTAATTCTACGCATATGCTCACATCGGAGCAAGGCCCTTTCAGCGCAGCAAGGCTTACTTCTAGGTAAACGCGCATCAGCACGCGCTTACTTGGGAGTAAACGCCATGGGAGGAGAAGCTGGCTGCATTTTGCGTCAGAAAGGCACACCCAGCCTCCTCCTTCCAGTCTCCGCCTCGCTTCCTGGCAGCCAAGCCGAGTGGGCGTCCTGGATTGACGGAAGGAGGGAGGGAGGCACGCAGTCCCGGGCTCCGCGCTCCGGGTTTTCCTTCCCTCCGCCGCTCCGCGCCCGCTTCCAGCTCCGGCTCTTGCGCCCCGCCTCCCCTCTCCAGCTGTTTTACGCATCTGGCCAGCCGCGCCCTCCTCGCCTTCTCTCTCTCGCCCTCGCAGCAGCAGCAGCAGCATCTGCGCGCCCGACGGCTCTCTGCCAGCTCCGAAGCTGCCATGTCCGGGGAAGAGGCGGCCGGGGGCGACGCGGGCGCCCCGCAAAGCGCCACCGCGGCGCCACCGGAGCAGCAGCAAGAAGCCACTCCGGCCGCGCAGCCCGCCGAGGAGGGCAAGGCTGCGGGGGCCCCGTCGGAGGCGGCTGCTGCCGCTGCTCCCGGGCGCCAGTACCGGGCGCTGGTGCTGAGCGGCTTCGGCGGCTACGAGAAAGTGAAGGTGCAGACGCGGCAGCTGCCCGCCGCCGAGCCCAGCCCGGCCGCGGGCCAAGTCAGCGTGGAGGTGCGGGCCTGCGGGCTCAACTTCGCGGATCTGCTGGCCCGACAGGGGGTGTACGACCGGCTGCCGCCGCTGCCCTTCAGCCCGGGCATGGAGGCGGCCGGCACCGTCTTGGCCGTGGGCGAGGGCGTCTCCAGCCCCAAGGTGGGTGTCGAGGGGGCGGACGCGTCTCCGGTTCGACGGCGGCTGGGCGCGGACTCGGCTTCCTTTCCCCCGCAGTGCAGGGGACGGTGGGCGTGGCGGGGCAGGGGGAGCGGAGGAGGAGCAGCAGCCCCCCCCCGGAGGGCATCTGGATGCGTGGGCGGGGGGGGGGGGTACGTGGGCGCGCAGCCCCCCTCACCCGTGGGGAACCCGAAGGTTCGAGGGTGGCGCTGGAGAAGGTGCCTAACCTTAGGGAGCTAACGGGAGGGGCTGGGAGGAGAAAGGAACGTGGCGAGGCGAAGGATCCTGCCCTGCAAGGGGTGGGGGGGGGGTCGGGAGATGGGCGCGATCCCCTCCCGCCCCACGGGTTCTACCTGTCTGGAAAGTGGGCATGGAGCTGAGACAATGGAAGGGTGGGGTTGGGGGTGCGTGGGAGGGGGCGCCCCCTCTCCACCTTCAGCTGAAGTGGGCGCCCCAGGGAGAAGGGACTCAGGAGCCCCCCACCCCCACGAGAGGGTGCGATCCGGGACCCACCCAGAAGGGGGAAGATTGGGGAGGTGTGGGCAGGAAGACTGCCTAGGGCAGGGAGTGTCTACGTCTTGGCTGGCTTGGGGAGACGACTGAAATGCTTTGGGTTTTTTGGGGGGGGGCAGGATCACGCCTCCCTCCCGCTTATGCAAGAGGCACGGGGCTTTGTTCCTGATCTCATGCTTTGCCTCGGGCTTGTGGGGTGGGGTCATTCCTTCGCATCTGCCCTAGATGTCCAGAAATGCAATGTGGAAATGGCGTGGCCCCACCTTCTCCCCACAGCCTTGGGATTTGGGGGTGGCGCAGCAGCCACAGAGGGTGGTCCCAGCCAGTGGTGTAGCGTGGGTTGTCAGCACCCGGGGCAAGGCAAGTAATTTGCGCCCCCTAACCCGTGGATTTGCGCCCCCTAACCCGTGGATTTGCGCCCCCTAACCCATGGATTTGCCCTAACCCCAGATGTTGCGCCCGGTGCGGCCCGTCCCCCCTGCACCCCCCACGCTACGCCACTGGTCCCAGCTGCTATGCTGCACTCTGCACATGCCTGGAGCACAGCATACGCTCGGTAGGTTGGGAAGGAGGCTGGAGTTTGTCATGTTCTTCGGAGGGGGGCAACCGCACCCTGGTGACTGGGGTTATGGACCCACACACCCCACTGTGTGTTGTGCAGGGAGCTGCATGTCAGTGGGAAGAGATGCAGAGTTTCTTTTGGTGGCTGCCCCTCCCTTCTCCAGGGTCTCCACAGAGGGTTATTCCGAGAGATTAAGTATTTATTTTCTAAATAACAGCCGCCACCGCCCTGCATCTGAGGGGTTAATTTATCCCCTCCACTCTGTCACCTCAGCTCTTCCCACAACCATTATTTTGGCAGTAAGCTTTATAATATCGATAAGGCTCATTCGAGAAATACAGCAATACAGTGGTACCTCGGGTTACATACGCTTCAGGTTACAGACTCCGCTAACCAATAAATAGTACCTCGGGTTAAGACCTTTGCTTCAGGATGAGAACAGAAATCGTATGCAACACCATCAGGAGGCCCCATTAGCGGTGCTTCAGGTTAAGAACAGTTTCAGGTTAAGAACAGACCTCCGGAACGAATTAAGTACGTAACCAGAGGTACGACTGTACCTGTTCCTGCTTCTTTTCTGTGTGTTCGTATGGCACACGGTTATAAGGTGCGGTGTGTATTTTAAGTGTACCGGTTATTTCAACCAGTTCATTAATCGTGTGACTTAAAAGCGGGCTTGAGGCTGTGAGTGCAACAGAGAAAATAAAGCAAATCTTAACTCACATGGGTTTGCGGGGGGCATGTAGGAGGGCAGAGGCTTTATCCGCAACTTCTGCTATACCTCAAAGGCGTTCCCGGAGACTTGAGGGAGAATTCAGGCGAACCCTGTTAACGCTTTAAAAGAACCCTGGAGCTATGAAAAGGGGCCCTATGCACATTTTAAAATTAATTTTTGGTCCTATCCTGCTTCCGTGCCACACACACACACACACACACCCCGACCTCAAGGTGGCGTAAGTGGTTCTCTCCCCCCCCCCAATCCCATTCAATCCTCACCACAACCTTGGGATGTCCCAGGATTACCCAATGAGTTTTGTGGGTCTGTGGGGATTTGAACCCAGGTCTCCCAGGTCCTAGTCCAACACGCTAACCACTGCGCCACACAGGCATACATCCTGATGGACCTATGTGGAGCTCTGCACCCAAGGGAGAATTATAAGTGGCCCAGGGTCTCCCATTCCATGGAGGAGCCTGTTCTCCACCTTGTTGAGCATCCGTTGTTGTGGGGCGTGGCCTCTGGTTGTCATTTCACTCTCCCTCCCCCTTGTCATGGCTGTTGATATGAACATCCCTTTGGTGTGCAGTGAGCAGTGGCATACCTGCAAATTCCATTAGCTTCTGTAGCCAGACTCTCCGTGGGCGTGATCATAAAAACATAGCAATTTCAAATATTTTCTGGTATCGATTGCTTTCAAGCTAGAGGCAAAGCACGTTGAAGCTTCCTTCAAGGTTTATTTTTGCAAGGATCAGGCAGGCCCCGCTTTCCTTTGCACGCCGTTGCTTGAGAAGAGTAGGACTCCTTTGCAAATTCAGAGAGATTGCTGGATTGCCATGGATTTCTTCAATAAACCTGATGCGCAACCGTTTTCATCATTGCCACTTGATAAGCGGTAATTAAGACTCGGGTGTCTTCAGTCTGGTTCTTCAAATTACCTAATCTCGCGATGAAAAGCCATGCTGGTTTCTGCTTCCTGTCTTGAAAAGCACAGGGTTTGGTCCCTGGGTTTTCACTACAAAAAGCCAGTTCCGAACTTGTTTTACTAGCTGCTTTCCAACAGAACCCCAGAAACAAGATCTGTATTCTGTTGTTCTTTGAAGAGGCTAAGAAGAGGTCAGATGGGAAGGGCCATAGCGCAGAAGGTTCTCCAGTCAATCTCTGCCATCTCCAGGTCAGGCCAGGAGACAGCTCTGCCTGAAGAGCGCTGGAGAGCTCTTGCCAGTCACTTTAGCGGCAACACCGAGCGACGGACTCTGCAGACATCCTTTTTATGCTGCGTTCATAATGATTTGCCCTCGTGATGGTTATACACGATCCCACTCTCGATACTGTCCTGCGAAGGATTTGCGGTAGACGTACTGCTTCATCTCCAGTCTTTTCATTTCCTGAAATGTGGTATCTTTTCATGCCGCAAGTGTGCTGTGTGCGTCCCACAGTCCCGCAGTCATTGTGCTGTAGTACAAAGCAGTAATGCAATAACACATTGTCGGACAAATAATAAAGTGAGAATAATGAAGTGGATGTGCAGACAGTCCAGTATAACTCCGCCACTGTTGCATTAATGATATGATGCGGAATACACCTGCAAAACAAAAGCAACAACCTAGAATATGGGCCAAGGGTCTAACTTCGGCATGAGGTATCTTCCTACGTAAGATGACCAATTCAACACCACAATTTTAGAGGCAGTGGTGAATTCAGCATGGGATATGAGATTTCCATCATTCTGGTTCAGCAAGACCTGCATATATATATAGATTTGTAAAGTATAATTCCTATAGCATTGGATATATGCCTCGAAAACCTCCAGTTTTGCAACCAGAGATTTCCGGAGTCAATTCCATGCAAGCCTTCGTAAATTTGGCCCTAAGTTCTGGTTTTATTCCTGTTGAAGAACTATGGCATACTCTGGCCTGGAATTTGAATAGAACTATGGCATACCCACAAGGGACGCGGGTGGCGCTGTGGGTGAAACCACAGAGCCTAGGACTTGCCGATCAGAAGGTTGGCAGTTTGAATCCCCACGATGGGGTGAGCTCCCATTGCTCGGTCCCTGCTCCTGCCAGCCTAGCAGTTCAAAAGCACGTCAAAGTGCTAGTAGATAAATAGGTACCACTCCAGCGGGAAGGTAACCGGTGTTTCCGTGCGCTGCTCTGGTTTGCCAGAAGTGGCTTAGTCATGCTGGCCACATGACCCGGAAGCTGTACGCCGGCTCCCTCGGCCAATAAAGCGAGATGAGCACCGCAACCCCAGAGTCGGCCACGACTGGACCTAATGGTCAGGGGTCCCTTTACCCTTTACCTTTATGGCATACTCTGGCCTGGAATTTGAATAGTTGCAATAATATATAGAAGTCCTAGCCCATGGATTTCTAGGCAGGCTTTGTCCTTACTGAAAGGCCCCATAGGTTCAAAATAAATTGGACCAGAACATTGAAACACCAGTTGGACCAGTTAAGGCGGCCAACCTACTTGAAAGTCACCCTGGCAACCAAGTTCATTGGCTGGGCGCCTATCTTGCAAGCAGAGAGTTGCCTGGTTACTTCAAACTGATTATGGGTAATTCAGCCACCAACCTGCTTCCTTTTTGGCCCTCTGCGAGCCACCGCCCCTCAAGTTCCTTTGTTTGGTCAACTGTGTCTTTAGAGGCAGCCCTAGAAAGCATCTTTGGAGGAGACCAGGTGATCTAGCTACCTGGTGACAGTTCCACGGGCCGCATCTTTGGACTAGAAGAAGTGGCCAATGCGCTTGGGGGTGGTGGTGGAGAGAATGTCCTGCAGTCTTATTGTGCTGTACCTCCTTCCCGGCCTGATCCATCTGGCTTCTCTTCTGACCAGTGATGGTTCATAGAGTGGCTTATGGGATTGTTGAGTTAATGGGGAAGGACTGTACCCCACGGGCAGATTGGAAGGTCCCTGGGACAACCCCCAGGATACCCAGGTGGGTACTGGAGTGAATGGGTGTTAGGGGAAGGGTAATCGTACACCTTGGAGTAGATTGTCCACCTTTGGTCCCCGTTATGTACTGAAGTTCTCACCCTGGGCCAGCAGGGGGATACAGTAGATAGTTTCCACTCAGGTCCACATATGCAAATAAGGGATTGAAAGTGACGTTCAGTGATTGGATAGTTACAGAAAGTGGTTGCTGTTGCGTTGTAGTGGAGCTCTATATAAGCAGGCTGGCTGAACCCTTCAGTTCAGTTCTGTTCTGGCCCGTGAATAAACAAGAGCTGTTTGAAGAATCGCTGTGTCGTCTGATATCTTCACCCACAACTTAACAGTCCCCATCCTGCACTTGGCTTCCAACTGTGGCTCCTAGAAGCTGTCAGCATGTGACAGTGGCCACACCCTGGGAATGGCTTCAAAGGTTTCAAGCCCTGGGTGACTTAGGGACTTCCCCTGCATGCGAAGACAGGCTCCGGAGGATTGAAAGGTCAAGACCAACTGTGGGTCCAGTGGTCAAGAAGGAGGTTTCTGCACCTGCCGTAGAGGGAAGGGAGGGGCAGCTGGAGCTCATCAACCTGTGAAGGTAGCCCATCTTTGAGAAGGAAAACCGATACAGTGGTACCTTGGTTTATGAACTTAATCTGTTCCGGAAGTCTGTTCTTAAACCAAGGCGTGCTTTCCCATAGCAGCGGGGGACTCAATTTACAAATGGAACACACTCAACAGGAAGCAGAACATGCTTTTCTTCCAAGGCAAAGTTCACAAACCAAAACACCTACTTCCGGGTTTGCAGCGTTCTTAATCCAAGTTGTTCATAAACTAAGCTGTTCTTAAATCAAGGTACCACTGTATATTGCTGGGTCAAAAATCTCTGGTGCCGTTCAGTTCAAGCCGTGCTCTCTGTGCATTGTGTCACTCGTGGAAGAGGGAGCAAATTAGGGGTTAAGTTTTTCTCAAGTACCCGAGGCTTCCAAAAGGGCTTTGAGTCTATCGGTTTTGCTTGGGGGGGGGGGTTCCCCAACTGCCCCCTGCCCTGTGTCCAATTTCTGATGGGAGTTACGGTTGTTGCCAGGTACTCAGGCGGCAATGCACAGTTTGTCAGTCTATTGCACTCGTCTGCTCCTGTAATGGGATGCAGATTTGATGTTCCAGCTGCCTAATAAGGCTTTGTGGGGGTGTTGTGGTTTTGTGTGTGCGTGTGCCAGAGATGGGCTGTTATGGGCGTTGGGGAATCTTGCCGCCACCATTCCCACAAGAGACAACAGCTGGCTTTTTTGCTACCTAAATGGGCCTCCTGCTGGGAAAACGCAGACAGGCAGCAGCTCCTAGACAACGTCCCCTGGTGTTCTCTAATTATTTCTGCCTCTTTACCTGTGAGTTGGGTGTGAGGGGAATAGAGCATCTCCATTATCCTTAAGGAGGAGTGGAAGATTCAGTGGGGGGGGGTTGGGCACAGCTGTCTCTGCCCTGCCTGTTCCTTGCAAGACTTCTAAACCTTCAACTGCAAGTCTTTAAAAAAAGAGAAAAAAAGAAATAATTTTCAGCGTTAGTAGAATTAAAATATATACAGTGGTACCTTGGGTTAAGTACTTAATTCATTCCGGAGGTCCGTACTTAACCTGAAACTGTTCTTAACCTGAAGCACCACTTTAGCTAATGGGGCCTCCTGCTGCTGCTGCGCCGTCGGAGCACCATTTCTGTTCTCATCCTGAAGCAAAGTTCTTAACCTGAAGCACTATTTCTGGGTTAGTGGAGTCTGTAACCTGAAGTGTATGTAAACCGAGGTACCACTGTAATACAAACATTGCGGTACCAGCCCTTTCCTTACAAGTACAGTGGTACCTCAAGTTAAGTACTTAATTCGTTCTGGAGGTCCGTTCTTAACCTGAAACTGTTCTTAACCTGAAGCACCACTTTAGCTAATGGGGCCTCCTGCTGCTGCCAGCCACCGGAGCACGATTTCTGTTCTCATCCTGAAGCAAGTTCTTAACCCGGGGTACTATTTCTGGGTTAGTGGAGTCTGTAACTTGAAGTGTATGTAACCTGAAGTGTATGTAACCTGAGGTACCACTGTAATACAAACATTGCGGCACCAGCCCTTTTTCTTACAAGTAAGCAGCTGTAACAGAGAAGGAAATGCCAAAGGGCTGATTCCACTAGCTGCTGATTCTGTAGGTTCACCCTATCTGTATTCAAATACAGTCATAAAACAGGAAGAATAAAATTGCGAGATAATGAAATAATCCTCCTAGGCCTTTACTGATCTCTGAGCCAGCTCATGTAGCCTCAAACCCTTACAAAGCAGAAAACAAATAAGGCCCTGTAAGCAGTCATAGTTCACCATTCCAGGGCTTGCGTGGCCTCGCCTGATTCAGACGTTCCAGAGAAATAGTCCTGTGCTGGTAAAATTTTGCCCCGAAATCTCTTAAGAGGTTGCTTCCGATGGGGAGGCACCGAATATCATCACTCAGTGCTGTTCTCTGAAATGGATCCTGGAAGATAGGACTGGAAGATAGGACTGGAACCAGTGCCTTCAATACCCAACTCATAGAACTGGTTCATGGGAGGCCATCGTCAATGGTATCAAAAGCCACTGAGAGATCAGGTAAAAACCACAGGGTCACACTCCCCTTGACTCCCCTCTCAGGTGACCAAAGTCAGATTCAGTCCCATATCCTTGCCTGAACCCCAGTTGGAATAAGTCAAGATAATAGGCTTCATCCAAGCGTATGTGCAACTGTTGCTGTGTAGGCCCTGGCATTTTGCTTTTGGTGCATTCCCTCAGGAGACGGGGCATGTTCATCTGTCGCTTTCAGAATGGTCGAGAGTAAGTGCGGACCGCCAGGTTGGATTACCTGGATTGCGTAATCAAGGAAAAATCGACAGTTTCCTTTCCCCTTGAGTTAGAGGCATCGCCGTGTTTTTATGTGTGCTCTTTCTTTACATTGCCTGTAGTTTCAGCTTCTGTTTCAAACTACAGGTAGGTAGCCATGTTGGTCTGCCGTAGTCAAAACAAAACAAAACAAAACAATTTTTTTTTAAACCTTCCAGTAGTACCTTAGGGACCAACTAAGTTAGGTATTGGTATGAGCTTTCATGTGCATGCACACTTATTCAGATACACTGAAATAGAACCTTAAAGACCAACTAAGTTAGTTCTTGGTATGAGCTTTCGTGTGCATGCACACTTCTTCAGATACATGTGTGCATGCACACGAAAGCTCATACCAAGAACTAACTTAGTTGGTCTTTAAGGTGCTACTGGAAGGAAAAAATTTTTTTTGTTTTGACTATGGCAGACCAACACGGCTACCTATCTGTAACTGAAATAGAAGTCACCAGACCCTTATATATAGTGAGAGGGTGGGGAGGGGTATTTACTCAGAAGGGTGGTGGGAACGGGTGATTGGTTGATAGGTGTGGTAAACGTGTTGACGACTCTTAACGACTGCAATTGGTCTTACAGGAAAAAGCAAGGGGTGAGAGGGCTAAAAATAGCTTTATCATGTATAATGAGATAAGAATCCAATGTCTTTATTCAGACCAGGTCTCTCCATGGTTCTAAGTTTGGGAATAGGTTGCAATTCAGCAACTTCCCTTTCCAGTCTATTTCTGAAATTCTTTTGTAATATGACATCTACTTTGAGATCTTGTGATGTCAGGAATCACAAGACAGAGAAACCAGTAGAATACTTCAGTCTCCTAGGGCATTCTATACAAGATTAATAAAAAGAAAGAAAGAAAAAGAAATGGTATGGGCGCTAAAATAAGGTTACCAAATTTGTTTCAATGAATCCGGGGACACACTTCAAATTCAATGGATTTTGTATGGGGACCGATTTGTAGATCCGGGGACTGTCCCTGGGAAATGGGGATGTCTGGTAAAACCAATGGCAAAAACTCCCACAAAACCCCCTCACAAGGGACGAAAGCTTAAAAACACATGGATACAAATAAAGTCCGGATCTTGCAAATCCTGCCCCACTCAATGAGGCCAGGCTGATGAGATGGTTCTTGGACAATAGCCCTGTAACTGATACCTGTCAACTTGGGGATGGCTCTGTTTGTGGTCATGAAGTGCGTTCAGTCTGTGTTGATTTTGGCACTGCTCTGTGGATGAGGAATGTAACATCCATCACAATGACTTGTTGTCCTTTGGGATTGTCATCATGCACCCACCTTATGCTGCTCCTCCCCTGAATATCTTGTTTATTCGAGCAGCGATCTTCCTTCCTGGCTGCAGCAAGAGAAGTCCCTTTATAGCATGTGGCAGCTGCTAGCCATCTTTCCCGCCCCCACCCCAAAACCCGCCTGCTTCCCTTGGCTATTTTAAATTAATTACTAATACACAAGGCAATAGCTGGACCTGAGGAAGAGCAGGGAATTAGGTCAATGCATTCCAGCTAATGCCAGAAGAAGTGCATGCTACGTATTACATTTTAATAATAATAATAAATTTATTATTTATACCCCACCCATCTGGCTGAGTTCCCCCAGCCACTCTGGGCTGCTCCCAATTGAGTGTTAAAAACAATACAGCATTAAATAAAATAAGCATAAATTAAATTAAAATAAGCATAAAGCCATGAGGTAATACTTGATATCCTCCTTTGGGGCGGCCATTTTTGTTTTTCTGCATTTTATTAGAGAGACAGCTTTGGCAGACGCCGTCCTCGAATTCTCCCAGAAAGAGCTTTAACTCAGAAACGCCGTCGTGCTTTCTTATGTGAAGCGCATCTTCCTGATTTCTGACTTTGGTTATTGGAAAACTGTAGAGATGAGGTCATTGTCACCAAGACAAACTTGGCTGAGTGGGTCTAGGGCCTGGCTGAGGCAGGCGTTCCTTCTAACGTAAAAGGAGAGGGTGCCCTGGAGGCCTTTGCAGCGGTCTTTTTGATTTGCGCTGAGATGCTCTTGCTAGGTTGGAAGCTGGCCGAAGTGGTCTGTCACTGAACCATGACTGGTCTCATGGCTCCATTGGAGGCACGTTCAGGCATCCTGCTTGCATGTAGAATCTCAGGGGTGTCCAAACTTTTTTCAGAGAGGGCCAGATTCGATGACTTGAAGGGCCGACCAAAGTTTTTGAGCTTTTTTTAGGATTGAAGTTGTTAAGGTGGATTTTTAGGACTTTACCCCAGGGAATAAACTGCCACAGGGGCTGGATTCAACTGACCGGCGGGCCGGATTAGGCCCCCGAAATGGATTTTGGACATGCCTGATGTATATCCTACAATAAGCTCAGTCCCTGCCTCACTATTCCCTTTGAGTAGTTGGAGAGTGAAGTCTAAAGTGGGCAATCTCTTCTCCCCATGCGTATTTCTGGCATGAGACAGAACCCTGCAAAACCAGGAGAAGCCATAGTTTAGTGGCAGAGGATTTGCAGAAGGTTCAAGATAGAGCAGCTGGGATGTCCTCTGCGTGAAACCC
This sequence comes from Podarcis filfolensis, assembly GCF_964270895.1. Classification (NCBI taxonomy): domain Eukaryota; kingdom Metazoa; phylum Chordata; class Lepidosauria; order Squamata; family Lacertidae; genus Podarcis; species Podarcis filfolensis. Next base: position 43,923,159 of record NC_139615.1, read on the forward strand.
TGGAGAGCCGTCAGTGTTTCCCAATCTTGGGTCTCCAGTTGTTGTTGGACTACAACTCCCATCATCCCTTGCTAGCCATGGTCAATGATTGTGGGAACTGTTGTCTGAAAACAACTGGAGACCCAGGATTGGGAAACACTGGACTAGACTTGATGGACTGGTGGTCTGATTCTGCTTGTGGCAGCTTCCTGCGTCCCTTAATTGGGATCCTAAATTGTGTGGAGAAGGGAAACCTTTTGCTTTTACCCTCCAAGTTCTGGAGGACTTCAGAGATAGTGATGTGGAGGGAGTGAATTATTCCTTTTTTATTATTATTAAATTAGCATTCTGTCCTTCATCCCTAGATCTCCAGGTGGTTCACAAAACGTAACAATACATCCAGGATTTGCTGGTGACCTTTGAGGCTTTTCCAAATTGTTCTCTTCTTACTATAGTTGCCTCTTTGAAGCTCCGTAAGCACTTGTTTGATGCTGAATATGAAATCCTGTTAACTGTTTGTCTTGGACCAGTATGTAAAAAAACAGTTCATTAGGGTTTTCCCCCCCTCCCCTACAAAGTTTATCCTCTTTCATGCTGGTAACTTGGAGGCAAAGTGGAACGTGTGTCTAGAGGTAGTTTTCAAAGGCGGCTTGTATTTTTAATAAGTAAATGGGGGCTGGGGAGGAAACCACACACAGTTATGGAAGTAGCCGCTGCAGCCTTCTGTGCGCAGTGATGCTCTGTGTGTGGCTGCTTCGGAAGTCACACTGTTCCTGCAAACAGGCTGCTTGTGAGCGGACCATTGCAGAGGCCAACGAGCTGCCGAAATGTCTGCATCAGCTTTGTTGCAGCAGTTGAAAGCATGTGTTGTTTGCTGATGCTTCGTTGCCTATCAAAATCTGCAAGACAGCTTTCCAGAACTGGCTGGGGCTGATGCGAGCTGTAGTTCTGGACTGTGCTGCTATAGGAAGGGAAGTTCATTATACAATAGTACCTCCGCTTACGTAACCCTCTGGTTACGTAAACTTTGGGTTACGTAGGCGGCAAACCTGGAAGTATTTTACTGGGTTTTGCCGCATGCGCAGAAGCTGTCCTCTGGTTGCGAAAACCTTGGGATCCGGCCAGACCTCCGGAACGGATCCTGTCCGCAACTGGAAGTACCTCTGTACACCTTTAGGCGTCGGGCAAAATGTTCCTATATAACCAGGCCTTTAGTTGAGTTACATGCAATGCCCTTTTAAAATGTGTTGCCAGGAGCGCACATGTTATTGGGTTGTTTTTTGGTTTATTATGTATTTTGTGTTTTTATATTGTGATTTTATGTTGTAAACTGCCAGAAAGCTGCGGGTATAGGGCGGTATACATTTTTTTATAATAATAATAATAGTAGTAGTTATTTGAAGCCTAAACAAGCAGACGCGCTTTGTGCATTTTCTCCCAACACGGAAGTTGAATTTGGCCTCCCTTGGCCTTCGCATTCTTTAACTAGAAACATAACCAAGCAAACCCACCCAGAGTTGGCGTTGCAAACGCACTGTCTCTTTCTTGAACGCATTAATAACCCTGGGGTGCCTTTCATCTTTCCTCCCTGAATGCGCAATGTGTGCTGCTTCACATATTTCAAAAGGAGCGTGCAGACTGTGTCCCATCTGGCAGTAGTTTTACGAGGATTTTAATTATTGATTGTAAGGTGCTTGCGCGTGAGAAGCGACCATGTGTAAGAACACCCTGGCACTTTCCTTAAAAAAAGAAGAAAAGCAGTTTTGGGGGAGGGGGGATGTAGAACGGAAATGCAGCATGGGGTGTGTGCGTATGGACGACGACGACAACAACAACAACAACTTATTATTTATACCCCACCCATCTGGCTGGGTTTCCCCAGCCACTCTGGGCTGCTTCCAACAAAAGTTTTAAAATACATTAAAACATCAGTCATTAAAAACTTGCCTTCAGATGTCTTCTAAACGTCAGATAGTTGTTTATTTCCTTGACATCTGAGGGTGTTCCACAGGGTGGGTGCCACTACCAAGAAGGCCCTCTGCCTGGTTCCCTGTAACTTCGCTTCTCTCAGTGAGGGAACCGCCAGAAAGCCCTTGGAGCTGGACCTCAGTGTCAAGGCAGAATTATGGGGGTGGAGATGCTCCTTCAGGTTTACCTTCAGGTATGCATGCAGACTTAACCCTGTCCTCACTGCTGTGACCGTCCCTCAAAGGAGCCAATTTCCTCGGTTTCCAGGTTTGTGTCTTTGCAAGGGCAAGGATTAATACACACAGCACACGTGTTGCTTCTCTGTTGGGAAGGACCGTAAGCTCTGTGACGGAGCTTCAAATCCGGGCATTGCCACGTGGGGTTGGGAAGATCTGTCAGAAACTCTGGAAAGCTGCTGCTAACATAGGCATAGCCAGGTGCGGGGAGGGAAGGGAGCTCCCCCCCCCCAATAAATACAAATCAGTAAAAATACATAGAGGTTCTGCCCCCCCCCAAAAAAAAATCCTGGCTATGCCCATGGCTGCCAATGTTATTACTTTTTTAAAAAATAAGTTTTATTAGGATTTATAGAGAAAAATACTAAGCTTAATATCAAATATCTTCCCCCTTTTTTATCCAAATTAAGACTTTGATCTAAATACATTAAAAACATAAAGGAAAAAGGGGGTGGGGGCGAAAGGAGTAGCAAAAGAAAGAGGAAAAAAGAGGTTAAATGAGAATGATAGAAAAACAAAATTCAGAAAGTAAAGAAGTTCCGATTCTTTGTCTGTCTGCTATATATAAACAACATTCATTCTGCCCACTCCAATATAACACGCAGCAAAGCCATTTTCTATAATCACTAGTCCTAAAATCCAAATATTATTTCTTTTTCACACAAAAAGTCCACGAGAGGTTTCCAGTCTTTTGCAAATGTTAATGACTTTTCTCTGATCAAACGTCGATCTCGTCGTTTCACCTAAGTCCGTTAGTTTTAACAGCCATTCTTCCATTGTTGGTAACAATGGGTTCTTTCCATCTTTGTGCATATAAGAGTATCACAATCATATATTGTAACCAAGTTCCAGTGTCCTTTTCTAACTGTATATCTGTAAGTCCCAGCAGGAAGAGTTCTGGCTTCAGTTTTTTTAAAAAAACCAGTCTTCAAAATTCTCTGTATCAATGTACATATTTGTACCCAATATTGTAACTTAAACATGTGGTAGGGAGAAGAGGCCGTCATGCAACTCAGATTTGCCGTAACTTGATCTGGCAGAATCCTGGGTCATCCCAATTCAGGTTGAAACAAAATAAAAATAATCCTTCCAGTAGCACCTCAAGAGACCAACTCACCGTATTTTTCGCTCTATAAGACGCACCAGACCACAAGATGCACCTAGTTTCTGGAGGAGGAAAACAAGAAAAAAATATTCTGAATCTCAGAAACCAGAACAGTAAGAGGGATCGCTGCGCAGTGAAAGCAGCAATCCCTCTTGCTGTTCTGGCTTCTGGGATAGCTGCGCAGCCTGCATTCGCTCCATAAGACGCACACACATTTTCCCCTACTTTTTAGGAGGGAAAAAGTGAATCTTACAGAGCAAAAAATACTGTAGTTTGTTATTGGTATGAGCTTTCATGTGCATACACACTTCTTCAGATACTGCATGCACACGAAAGCTCATACCAATAACTAACTTAGTTGGTCTCTAAGGTGCTACTGGAAGGAATTTTTTTTATTTTGTTTTGACTACGGCAGACCAACACGACTACATACCTGTAACCCAATTCAGGTTGTTATCCAGGATTTGGCTGGATCTGTTGCACAGCCCTCCTGACTTGTTGTTAGGAAGCTTCCTGTGTTTTCCCCCTCCACAGCTGCTATTCTTTACTTTTAAAAAAGGAGGGGGGAGACACCACTTGCATGTGGCTCCTCTAATCCGTATTTCTGCCTTGAATTTAAGAATGTTAACAAGTGTTTTATGGAGGAACGGGTGTCTCTTTCGGATTACTCAAAGAAGTATTGCAGTATGGTGAGCTCGCGAGCTGGGTTTGAGCTATGAGCAACGGAAGTAATTAGACTATAATGTCGTGATTGTGATTTAACAGATGGGAGAAACTACAACTCCGTGGAAAATGGGGGCGGGGGGAGTCGACAAAAATGAGAGAAGAGACAGAATTGTGTTTTGCTCATGTTTAAAATGCTGAAACTTAATAAAATATAATTGAAAAGAAAGGGGAAGCAGTAGCGTGTTCGATGCGTATATAGGATTTGTTTGTTTACCACAGGCTTCCTCAACCTCAGCCCTCCAGATGTTTTGAGACTACAATTCCCATCATCCCTGACCACTGGTCCTGCTAGCTAGGGATCATGGGAGTTGTAGGCCAAAAACATCTGGAGGGCCGAGGTTGAGGAAGCCTGGTTTACCACATGTGCAGTCAGTGTACACAGTAAGGGGCCTAGTTCAGTTGTGTGCATATTTTATAGCTCTTGCATCCCATTTTTCCCATCCCTGTTTCCCAATATCTGCTTCTCATGGACATTATACGGCTTTGGGAACAGGGCAAAACCAGTATATTCAGCCTCGGCAGCCAAACATTGGGTTGGTAACTTTCAACGAACACGTGCTATTCAGCTGCAAGGCTTGTTACAACCAGCCGTCTTCCAGAGTAGATAAAAACATTTGTCCTTGTGTAATATCACGCAGGAACTCATCCAGTGTTTGGGAAAAGCTTGACGGCAGTTGCATTAGGCAACAGCCAGCTTCTCCACCCACCTGCGCACGGGGGCCTTGTATTTTTGCACTAAGGTCCTGGAATTAGGAATCTGAACGAACCATGCTAATTTTGTTAGCAGTATGTGAATGTGCTAAGGGGAGGGGGCTGGCTATTAGCTCTGCTCCGACAGCGAAAGGTGAAGTTTTCTGTATTCTGAACCAGCCGCCACATTTCAGCAGGAGGCAACTAAATTGCACACCGGGATTAGATAACGCACATTTGCATTTTTAGCATTTGCATGCATCTTGTCTTCAGCAACTGTGGGAACACCTGGGAAGGCAGAAGGCAGCCACAAAGAGTTTCATTACTAAAAGCCTCTGAGGAATAGGTCTCTTGTACCCAAGAGTAATATAGAATCACTGGAATTTTAGTGGCAAGAAATTGGAAAAATACTGAAACACCTAATATAGCAGACTGGCAAACATTAATGGTAGAATACTTGCAGCTAGCAAAAGGTGACAGGAAGAGTTAAGGGCCAAACAAAACAAATGGAGAATATTTAAAAAATAGTTGAAGAACCATGGTATAAAGGGTAATCTCCTGGCAGACTTAGACTGATCCTTGTAGTATGTAAAGGTAATCAACAATTTACATAGAAATACGATAAAAAATAGAAGAAATAAGTAACTGTGTGGTAAAAGTGTATTTAACAGATAACGTACAATGAGAATGTTTGGAAGTCTTTTTAAAACCTCAACTACTTTTTCTTCTTCTTCTTTATTTTTATTTTTTTATTTTATTTATTTTTTCATAAATTGTAGTGTCATGTGTATTGTGAGATATACAAAGTATCTTTGCTTCAGTTGTTATAATTTTCTTTTTTGTTACAAACAAAAACAGAGAGTGTTGTATAAATGTATATTTTTGAAAAAAATAAAGTAAAAAGTACTATAGAATCATGGAAGGGTCTACTAGTCCAACTCCCTTTGGTGCAGGAATGTTTTGCCCAATGTACTCGGTGTGACATCAGTGATGGCAACGCGACTTGCCATTGCTTTACTTTTAGTCACCATTCACAAGAGGGCAACACAGTTGTATCTACTCAGAAGTTCTACGAGACTTGCTCCTTACTAAACCAACATTAAGAGAGGCCTGTGACATCTTTAACAGGCACCCCCAAACTCTGCCCTCCAGCTGTTTTGGGACTACAGTTCCCATCATCCCTGACCACCAGCCCTGTTAGCTAGGGGTGATGGGGATTGTAGTCTCAAACCAGCTGGAGGACCGAGTTTGGGGATGCCTGGGTGAACACATTGATTGTGGCATAAGCTTTCCAGCAGGGCCGCCCCATCCATGAGGCGAGTTGAGGCGATTGCCTCAGGCAGCAGCATGCACCGGGGCAGCCGATCTTTGTGGGGCTACTTTTGAAGGTGACCCAGAAACTAATTCAGAATGCAGGAGCCAAACTGGGGACTGGGAGCGACCGCCAACACCACATAACACTGGTCTTGAAAGACCTACATTCGCTCCCAGTACATTTCCGAGCACAATGCAAAGTGTTGGTGCTGACCTTTAAAGCCCTAAACGGCCTCGGCCCAGTATACCTGAAGGAGCATCTCCACCCCCATCGTTCTGCCCAGACACTGAGGTCCAGCGCCGAGGGCCTTCTGGCAGTTCCCTCACTGTGAGAAGTGAGGTTACAGGGAACCACACAGACGGCCTTCTCAGTAGTGGCACCTACCCTGTGGAACACCCTCCCACTAGATGTCAAAGGGAAAAACAACTACCAGACTTTTGGAAGGCATTTGAAGGCAGCCCTGTTTAGGGAAGCTTTTAATGTTTGAAGCACTATTGTATTTTAATATTTTGTTGGAAGCCGCCCAGAGGGGAAACCCAGCCAGATGGGTGGGGTATAAAATTATTATTATTATTATTATTATTATTATTATTATTATTATTATTATTATTTATTTTCTCATTTGTTCCTGGTGTAGATCTTCCCTCCCTGTTTCTTCCCGGGGGCGGGGGGTGCCATCTTGATATCCACCTCAGGTTCCCAAATGTCTTGGGCTGGTTCTGCTTTCAAGGACCTCAGTCCACTTCTTCAGGTGCATGAAATGTCCCCCTCAGTTCCAGGCGTGTAATGTGGGCATGTGCTGCCGGTGATGGAAACGAGCGCAGAGGGAATGAAACGCAGGAGAGCACAGACTGCTTATTCCTGGTGTGTTCGGATTGGATTTCTTTTTTGTTTATATAAAGATTAATTTATTTGGTTTTTTCAAATTAAAATTTCACAGAGATATATCAAGCATAAATCATAGAAACAAGATTCCAAGGAATCTCCTGGACTTGGTGGGTCCTATTATTAATCATTTCCTCCTGCATCTTTTATGATGATCCAAATCTTTTACATCTCCATTGTATCCAGAGTTCAGCCTTGAACTACAAGTGATATCCTAATCCTTCTAACGAGTTTAACTGTTTGCAATGCTCTTTAAGATAACTCATAAATTCCCCCCATTCCTTATTCAAATGTTGGTCTTCCTGATTTCTGACTCTTCCGGTCATTTTAGCCATTTCGGCATAGTCCATCAACTTCTATCTGCTATTCTTCTCTGGTAGGAACTTTATCTTCTGTCCATCTCTGGTCCAGTAACACCTGTGCATTCGTGGTCGCATAAGGATTGGATTTCTTACTTGGTCAGAATCGTTTGCCCCTCTCTATGGCCCTTCGAGATTTGAGCGGCTCGTCTGTCCAAATGGGCATTGCAAGTTGCGTGTGTGTCTGGGGAACTTGCCTTCCGGTATATACCCGTGGTTGCGATGCAGTTTGAACCTGGCTGTCCCGAGATTGAACTGTCTCACTGCGCTGGGTTTGTTTTGTCCTGTGTTGCTGTGGAAACCACAGCTGTGGAAACTCTCTTCCTTCTGCTACTTTGGGCCAAAAGGCTTCATCTGTTTGGCTTTCCACACGCATGCAAAGTATTTATGACTGCTGCAGAGGGAGGTTCACGCCGAAGGTGAAGGATGCTGGGCCACAGTTAGGCTCCTTTCCTGAGAGCAGAGCCAAATAAACACAGGATTTCCCCCTCTGCAAAGGAAATGGTTCTGTTTTCTTTCAGCAGGAGAGATACGGGGCCGGGGGAAATCTGGAAATGGCGCCAGAGAGTTGCATTGTTTCCATGGGCCCTCCGGGAGCCCAGTCGCCATAAAAGATAGCCTGGGCACAAGAAGCAATCTTATTAGTCAATTTAATGTAAACATTGCCGTGCTAGATCAAGCTTCTGAAAATTTAGGGTTTTTTTTTTTTTTTTTTGCTGGAGGGAATAAATACAGTGGTACCTCGGGTTACAGGCGCTTCACGTTACAGACTCCGCTAACCCAGAAATAGTACCTCGGGCTAAGAACTTTGCTTCAGGATGAGAACAGAAATTGTGCGGTGGCAGTGGAAGGCCCCATTAGCTAAAGTGGTACCTCAGGTTAAGAACAGACCTCTGGAACATTTTAAGTTCTTAACCCAAGGTACCACTGGATACCAAGCCTGTATCATTTCTGGTGGAGCTGGTAACAGAACCATAGTTAGACCCAGCCCTGAGAAACTTGTGTCCCATAATCTCCAGTCTTCTGCACCTACTTCACAGACCCCACCTCCATTGCATGTTTCTAAAATATAAATAAAATCTCGGCAACACCAGCACATCAACCCTGGACTACGCTTTATGGGTGTCAAACACTCTTCCCTCCCCAACCCCCAGCAAAAGGAGTGTAGCCATGTCAGTAACTTGACAGGAGAACTAATGCCAGTGTACTGGAAGAAGCAAAGATCACCAGTGTCGAAGCAATGATTCTTCAACATCAGCTTTGTTGGACTGGTCATGTTGTTCAGATGCCTGATGATCGTCTTCCAAAGCAACTACTCTATTCCGAACTTAAAAATGGAAAGCGTAATGCTGGCGGTCAACACAAGAGGTTTAAAGACTCTCTCAAGGCAAATCTAAAAAAAAAAATGCAGTATAAACACCGACAACTGGGAAACACTGGCCTGCGAGCGCCCCAGTGGGAGAACAGCCTTTACCAAAGGTGTCCTGGGCTTTGGAGACACTCGAACTCAGGACGAAAGGGAGAAATATGCTAAGAGGAAGGCACACTTGGCAAACCCTCACCGTGATCAACTCCCACCCGGAAACCTATGTCCCCACTGTGGAAGGGCATGTAGATCCAGAATTGGCCTCCACAGTCACTTATGGACTCACTGTTAAGACTGTATTAATGGAAGACAATCTTATTCAGCTATGATTGATTGCCGAAGACGACGACGATGACGAAAGTGTCTCTCACTGCTCCAGTGATGGATTTTCTCTGCATTGGCATAAGCAGAGTAATTTTTAAATGTGTGCAAACTCACAAGTGTGGGACTGGAATATGACCCGAGTGCGGGTCCCCTGTCTGGACTTGAAAACAGATGGTAGCAATGGGCGCATTGCTCCCCAATTAAAAGGATGCTAAAAATGGCTGTGGTTGAGCGGTTGTGGGTTCGACGCAGCCTGCTCTGCTCTTCCTGCATTACAGGGAGTTGGGCTGCATGACCCTTCCAGCTCCATGAGTCTATAATTCTGTATATCTGAGCTGTTTTCTGTGGGGCAGCCTCCACCAGGGAAGTCAGCATAGAAAAAAGCTTTAAAAATGAACCAAGAATTCCTGCCTTTTGAGCCTGGACAAGGGATGTTTCACTGTAGCTTTCTCTTTGTCCTACTGGCTAGATCTGTTTTCCCAGAGAGCCAGTGTGGTGTAGTGGTTAAGAGCGGTAGTCTTCGTAATCTGGTGAACCGGGTTCGATTCCCCGCTCCTCCACATGCAGCTGCTGGGTGACCTTGGGCCAGTCACACTTCTTTGAAGTCTCTCAGCCCCACTCACCTCACAGAGTGTTTGTTGTGGGGGAGGAAGGGAAAGGAGATTGTTAGCCGCTTTGAGACTCCTGAAGGGGAGTGAAAGGCGGGATATCAAATCCAAACTCTTCTTCTTCAGATGCTGAAATCATTTCTGTGACTTCATTCCTTGACTAAAGGTGGGAGCAAGCTAGTTTCTTGCAGTGGGAGTTTGCTTCCTATCTTGATTTCTGCAAAAATGCTAGAAAGTTACTTAAAACCAAACAAGCCTAGGAATCTGCGGCTTTCCCTGGAGAGGCAACTGGTCTTTAGATGCCCAGGGGGTCTTTATAGGGTCTTTGGGAGCCCTAGTGTATGTGGTAGAGAACCTACAGTTAAAATGGGCTTTGCATGGTGACCTCCCCATCACACTGTGAAAACTGAGAGGGTTCTTGAGAGCTCAACCCAGTCCTCTTCTCCAGCCGCACATTGCTGAAGAAGGGAAAGAATCTGTTTCTTCCCTCTCCTGGCCTCCTACCCACAAGGGAAGTTCATGTGCTGTTTCTGGGCCTTGGCTTTGAAGTGTTTGTAGGAATCTTGGGTTTCAGATCGAGAAATACAAGAATACCTGAAATTAACATAACGGTCGACCGTGCTCAACCTCGGGTGTTGGTCTGCAGACGATGCGCTTGGCTCTCTGGACTTATTTTCCACTTTTCAATCTAGCCCTCTAATCCAGAAAATATCACCCAGAGCTCTGTGGTGTTGCATTGCAAATAACGGTTATGCATTACGAAGAATTTTCCCTTCCCTTCAGAATGATGCAGCTGCATGTATTTCTGAAGCATGCGAGGAAACGTAATGTTGCAGGTAGGGACAGTCCTTGCGTATTGAGTAGCTTCCGGCCGAGCCCCTTTGGCTGTGACAAAAGTGGGTATGGGTGTGGGTGTGGGTGTGGGTGTGTTCAAGCATTTATTGCCAAACCCACACATATGCAAGCTGTTTTGGCTCAGTGTGTTGCCATGTGCCTTTGTGCTTGGGCCCATGTTTATCTCTCACCCGCTCCCTCCACAACCCAAAAGGTCAAGATCCTTTTTAACAAGTTGTAGAACTTATACTGAACATGAGCAGCTGTTTCTGCTCTCACTTGTAAGGCGAGACCCATTTGTACTATACATTTAAAGCAGTTTCATATTGCTTCAAACAGCCAAGGCCTACCCCCCCCCAAATCCTGGGAACTGTAGTTTGTTAAGGGTGCCTTGTAAAGGTAAAGGGACCCCTGACCATTAGGTTCAGTCATGACTGACTCTGGGGTTGTGGTGCTCATCTCGCTTTATTGGCCGAGGGAGCCGGCTTACAGCTTCCGGGTCATGTGGCCAGCATGACTAAGCCGCTTCTGGTGACCCAGAGCAGCACACGGAAACACCGTTTACCTTCCCGCCGGAGTGGTACCTGTTTATCTACTTGCACTTTGGCGTGCTTTCGAACTGGTAGCTGGGCAGGAGCAGGGACCGAGCAACGGGAGCTCACCCTGTTGCGGGGATTCGAACCGCCGACCTTCTGATTGGCAAGTCCTAGGCTCTGTGGTTTAACCCACAGTGCCACCCGCGTCCCCTACCCACGTAGTTTGTTAAGGGTAGTTTGTTAACAAACTACCCGCATAGTTTGTTAAGGGTGCCATGAGTTTACCCTAATTCTCAGAATTCTCTGGGAAGAGGGATTGACTGTGAAACTACTCTGGCAATCGTAGCTTGTGGTGGGGCAAATAGGAGTCTCCTGACAACTCTCAACGCTGAGATACACATAATTCTCCATGGTTTTCTCCTATTACCCTCAAACTCAGGCAAATGGGAATTGCAATAGATTCCCTTCTTCTGTTGGAAGACTCACAGATCTTCTCTCTCATCAAGCAGAGACTGTTAGATCATGAAATCCAAAAGCTCTACCCCTCCCAGCCTTTTGTATGTTCATCTGCTTACTAAGGATCGCAGCCTCACCATAGAGTCACACCTAATTACTTTTACAATTTAGAAACTCAGTTGCAACACAAGAGCTTTTATGCTAGCTTGTCTAAATGCATTCCCCTCATCTTTATTGTTTGGAAGGTTTCAAAAAAGTCCGCTTCCAGAGCATATTCTGTTCCTGTAATAAGAAAACACCAGATACAGTCAAACCTTGGTTGTCAAACATAATCCGTTCCAGAAGACTGTTCAACGTCCGAAATGTTCGACAACCAAGATGCAGCTTCTGATTGGTTGCAGGAGCTTCCTGCACTCAAGCGGAAGCCACATCGGACGTTGACTTCTGAAAAACGTTCAAAAACCGGAGCATTTATTTCTGGGTTTTTGGCGTTCAGGAGCCAAAACGTATGATAACAAAGGTGTTCGGGAACCAAGGTTAGACTGTACAATATATCACATAATTTTGGATCACCCTCTTCTCGACACCCATCTCAGAGATCTCCAAGTGACTCCCTTAAATATCAAAATAATGATTTGCAGAGGGTCTGTAATCCGATATTTGTTGAGGGATAATACTCCTGAAACTACCAAGATTGTTTCGGGGTACTTAGCCGAGATCTTTAAAGCTAAATGTAAAGTTCCCTGGCTTATTCAGTAGTGGTTATCTAGTCTTTTGTATTTGGATGGCTTTGTATGATTTTACTGTTTTAACTTATGCCAATAAAGGCTGGTTGCAAGTTACAACTCTCAACACCCTTGGGTGGTGCAGAGTTAAAAAGGGCAATGGCTACTTCCCCAAAAGTCAACACCTCGAGGCAGTAAACAAGGAGGTGTGGGGTCCTTTCCGCCCACCAACTGCCATGCAAGCCAGACTTCCTCCCTCCAGGCTTGAGTTTGTGGTCAATTCTTTGCAAGCCTGCTAAGGGCAGCCAATGAGAACGGGCTGGAAAAAAGCTCTTCCTGGATTGTGTATTTTTCATCTGTGACTGCCCAGATGGGTGGAGGGGTCTTCAGAGGGAGTGGGGAGGACTGTGCTCCCTTCTTTGCTTTCAAACCTTTTTTCAGGTCAGTGTAAGGTTACCATAGGGACGCGGGTGGCGCTGTGGGTTAAACCACAGAGCCTAGGACTTGCCGATCAGAAGGTTGGCGGTTCGAATCCCCGCGACGGGGTGAGCTCCCATTGCTCGGTCCCTGCGCCTGCCAACCCAGCATTTCGAAAGCACATCAAAGTGCAAGTAGATAAATAGGTATCACTCCGGCGGGAAGGTAAACGGCGTTTCCGTGCGCTGCTCTGGTTCGCCAGAAGCGGCTTAGTCATGCTGGCCACATGACCCGGAAGCTGTACGCCGGCTCCCTCGGCCAATAAAGCGAGATGAGCGCCGCAACCCCAGAGTCGGTCACAACTGGACCTAATGGTCAGGGGTCCCCTTTACCTTTACCTTTAAGGTTACCATATTTTTTTCAATGAATCCGGGGACACTTTTCAACGTCAATGGATTTTGTACAGGGACTGATTTGTAAATCCGGGGACTGTCCCGGGAAACGGGGACATCTGGTAATCTTAGGTCAGCGGTGGGGCTCAGGTTCTGTCTGGCCTTTGAGACTTTCTTAGCTACACCACTCTCTGCAAATGTGTTTGCCTGGCTGGCCAGGCTTTGTGCCCTTGTGTTGTGATGATGCCTCTTGCTTACCTGGGTGAAGCAGAGAGAGAGGTGTGGGGTGTGTGCTGGAAACCTCTGACTTCTACCATCCAAAGGGAAGTCACACCCATTCTTCCGCCCCGTTTTTTCCTTGGCCCTGCCCACCATCAGCACACACCTCTGGGAGATTGCCAGGGAGGCCCTCTGGACTGTAAAAGGTTATCCACCACAGCCGGCATGGCCAATAAAAGGTAAAGGTAAAGGGACCCCTGACCATTAGGTCCAGTCGTGGCCGACTCTGGGGTTGTGGCGCTCATCTCGCTTTATTGGCCGAGGGAGCCGGCGTACAGCTTCCGGGTCATGTGGCCAGCATGACTAAGCCGCTTCTGGCGAACCAGAGCAGCACACAGAAACGCCATTTACCTTCCCTCCGGAGCAGTACCTATTTATCTACTTGCACTTTGACGTGCTTTCGAACTGCTAGGTTGGCAGGAGCAGGGACTGAAGAACGGGAACTCACCCCGTCGTGGGGATTCGAACTGCTGACCTTCTGATCGGCAAGCCCTAGGCTCTGTGGTTTAACCCACAGTGCCACCCGCGTCCCAGCATGGCCAATAGTCAGGGTTAATGTGCGGCCCATCAACACCCAGAGAGATGAAGATTCCCCATCCCATGACTAGCCTGTGATGGTCTTCCGTTTGGGCTTGAGTCCACCAGCCCTGATTGTCCTCTTCTCTCTCCTGTACCAGGTAGGTGAGAAGGTGATGGTGATGGCCAGGTCGGGGCTCTGGCAGGAAATTGTGACCGTGCAAGCCAACCAGACATTCCCCATGCCGGAAGGGATGAGTTTCGAGGAAGCAGCTGCCTTTTTGGTCAACTACATCACCGCCTATATGGTCCTCTTTGACTTCGGCAACCTGCGACCCAACCAGAGCGTCCTGGTCCACATGGCAGCAGGTAACCAAGGATTTCCCCCTCTGCAGTAGGAAGCTATAGATCAATGAAAGAGGAACTTTCAGAGTGGTCCTTGACTTCCTGCTTGTCTTCCTGTACTACGAATGTATTTATTACATTTGTATCCTCCCTTCTCCCCAAGATAGTGTGCAAAGTTCTCTTCATACCACTCACCTTTCCCCCTTTTGTCACAAGGCCTCTTGGTCAAAGCTGGGGTCATGGTTTGTTTCTCCCTAACAAGCCGGGATCACGACCCAGGCTTAGCTGCTGTAGACTTGTGAAATCCTGGCTTGTTACGGAGAAAGAAACCACAATTCCAGGTTCAGACATCGCACTGATCTGACTTCTTGACCTGGTAGCACCATAGAAGGAGTGAAAACAGGCTATGCACACCAGCCTTCTGCTCATGTATCTTGTTGACCTGTGAGCGCAGCCGTTGCGCAATAGAACGGGACCTCCTAGTCACTGCCAAAGTGTTTAATTGCTGTGGTTCTCAAAGTAGCTTAATTCGATAGCATAGATCAGAGGCCGCCAATCTTTGGGGGCCTGTGGGAATGCTTGCAAACTGGAGAAATGGTTGTGAGCACCACAACTGCAACCCACAACTTATTCTATTGGCTAAAATATGCTTCTTTTGATCCAAATTTCAGGGGTGGGGGCCCTGTGAGGACCCGGTTCCTGACATACATATTCCCTTGAGGCTTTTTTGATTTGATGTTACCGGAGAGAACATCTCTGATGGATCTTAACTTAGGCAGGTTTAGGCTCGGGAAGCGATGAACGCTGATGCACTTCTGTGAAACCAACTTTTCCTTGGCTCTTCATAAGCCAATCCGCATCGTCTTCTGTATGGGCCAGCAGAGCAGCTACTGTCTACTGAATTTGGCAGCGAGTGGAGAGGATATTTCCCGCGTTGGGATGGGGTTGAACGAGGACCTGGGGCCCCTTGGCTGCCAGTGGCACCACAATGCGCGGCTTCACTTGCCTCTGTTTCCTCCGTCCAGGCGGTGTGGGGACTGCAGCCGTCCAGCTCTGCAAAACTGTGGAGAACGTCACCGTTTTTGGTACAGCTTCTGCCTCCAAACATGAAATGCTCAAGGAGAATGGGGTCACCCACCCGATTGACTACCGGACAGCTGATTATGTGGCAGAAGTCCGGAAAATCTCCCCCAAAGGTCAGTAACAGAGCAGAGGCAGAGAGCTCTGGAACCAGGGTGCAGCAGGCAAAAGCTTTCCTCCATATAACTAGACCTTTGCCCCTTAACTATCTGTGGCCTTTTAGAAGTGTATGGGTTGTTCTTTAAAAAATTCTCTTCCTCCTGGTTTTAACGTACCTATGTGGGGTTTATTGTCTGCCTGCCTGCCTGTTGGATTGGTTGAACGTTGCTTTGGGGTTACCCTGGGCAAGATAAAGCAACCAACATATTAAATAAATAATAATAATAAAATAACAATCATTATCATTATCTCCATCTCTGGGTTTTTGCTTGCGACGTGGTTTTCAGCCGAATTGTGATAACCTGTTGCAAAACCCCACAACGTTTTTTTTATAATTATTCTGATTTGTAAAGCTGTTAATCGTAGTAATTTAAATTAAGCAATTAATTCTGCTGATAAAAACAAGAGGCCTGGAGAGAAAAGCACTCTTTCCTTTCATTAGGCTAGAGTGCTGTTTAAATTTGGCCAAGGGAACACATCACATTATAGCCTTTTTAATATTAAAAAAGATCAGGGCTTTCCCTTCTGCAGTTTTTGGAATGTTCCCCTAAGGGAAATGTGTTTACAACTGTCCAGAAACCGATATTTCAGACGTGGAACTGGACATTTGTTCCTGAATACTGGAAGGTCCTTATAAATCTTTTGTAACGGCAACTTTCTCTCTTTGTCTTGTTAGGTGTAGATGTCGTCTTAGACCCTCTGGGGGGTTCAGATACCACAAAAGGCTTTAATCTCCTTAAGCCAATGGGGAAACTAGTCACCTACGGTGAGTAAAGAAAACTTGTTGGGTAACTGAATTAAGGCTGCATCCAGCCCTGGAATCTTTTGAATCCCAAAGCGCAAAATTTGAATCTTCGAATAAGAAAATGCAGTGGCGTAGCGTGGGTTGTCAGCACCCGGGGCAAGGCAAGTAATTTGTGCCCCCTAACCCGTGGATTTGCGCCCCCTAACCCATGGATTTGCCCTAACCCCAGATGTTGCGCCCGGTGCGGCCGGCCCCCCCTGCACCCCCCACGCTACGCCACTGAGAAAATGCCTCTGCGCATGTGCAGAATGCTGCGCTT
This sequence comes from Podarcis filfolensis, assembly GCF_964270895.1. Lineage (NCBI taxonomy): Eukaryota > Metazoa > Chordata > Lepidosauria > Squamata > Lacertidae > Podarcis > Podarcis filfolensis. Next base: position 43,939,523 of record NC_139615.1, read on the forward strand.
TAGATGTGGAGCTCAGCTCTGCACTGGAACCAGTTTGCAATGCCCAAGCCTCAGCCTCTGGAGCCTGAGAAATGGAAATGTACAAGGACTGGCTTCCTGGGGTCAGACCAAAAGCTCCCATCTTTCTATCTCCAAAAGATCCTTTGAAGCACATCCCCCTTTATCTGAGTCAACTGAGCACCCTGCAGCTGTAACAGATGCTTTGTGGCATGTGGGAGTCAAACGCCAAAGCTGCTGAATGCTTCTCTCCCCCTGCTTCCGGCAGTGAGCACACTGTAATTCTGTGCTCGCAGACAAAGCCTTTACACAGTCGAACTGGCAACGGAGATCAGAATCTTGCAACCCCGGGGTGGCCATCTAGAAGTTTCAGAGTTGAAACTTGCAGGCCTTTGGAGACGCCAACATGGTGTTCCAAAAAAGGTCACTGTCATTTCCAGTTCTGCAGTGTAAAGACCCTACTTACCAGGCTGCCGTTTATGGTTATGAATTCATTACAAAACCTAAATTTGTTTCAGCCTGATTTTGAACCTGGTTTTGACATAGATGGCCTACATTGGGAGAAGGAGGGTGGAGAATAATAATAATAATAATAATAATAATAATAATAATAATAATAATAATATGCTGCCCATCTGACTGGGCTGCTCCCAACAGAATATTAAAAACACAATACGACTTTGCGGAACAGGGCTGCCTTCAGATGTTTTCTAAAAGCCAAATACAGTTGTACCTTGGTTGTCGAACGCCCTTGTACTTGGACATTTTGGCTCCCGAACGCCGCAAACCCGGAAGTGATTGTTCCGGTTTGCGGACACTCTTTTTGGAACCCGATCAGCCAATCAGAAGCCGTGATTTGGTTTTTGAACGTTTTGGAAGTCGAAAAGACTTCTGGAATGGATTCCGTTCGACCTCCAGTTTACGACTGCAGTCATTTATTTCCTTGACATCTGACAGGAGGGCATTCCACAGGGAGGGTGCCACTACCGAGAAGGCCCTCTGCCCGGTTCCCAGTAACTTCACTTCTCGCAGTGAGGGAAATGCTACAAGGCCCTCACAGCTGGTACTGCCAAGTCTCTCAGTGGCTATGGGCATCATTGCCCGTGTTATCCTTCTGTGGTTCAGGGCCACCGAGTTCCAGTAGCTCTATCTTCCTGGATGGCCACTTCCAGGAAATGTTACTAGAAGCCTCCTGTTACCCTTCCTCCTGGCATTTGTGCCTTGTGGTTTATTCCTTGTGCTGCCTTTCAGTCACATGAAACCACCAAGTGAGATCACCTGGGGTTCTGGAGTGTCGGCAGGTACTGATGACTTACGGCCCCCTTCAAAACTCCAGCTCACCTCGCTCCATCTCTCCTTGACATCTAATTCTGGCGAGGCACAGGAAGCCTTGAATTGGCTATCAGTAACGAACTAGATAAGGGCGATAAACTGAAGCTCAGTTGCAAAAGAGGGGAGGTACTGGTATAGCTCAGGGCCCCATCGTTCTGGAGGGGGGAAGTGTAGGTCCTTGGCCTTTGAAGGCCTGTGGGGCTGGGGACCTGGGTGCTGCAGAAATCGTCTGCCTCCACTTTGGGCAGAGTAGCTAAATTGCACCTAGGAAGCCAAATCATGTGCAATACTGACGCTTTTCTTGAAATTAAGGCCATGTCCAAGCACTTGTTAAAATATTCCAAGGCCTTTACTAGCAGGCCATATACCGTATTTTTTGCTCTATAAGACTCACTTTTTCCCTCCTAAAAAGTAAGGGGAAATGTGTGTGCGTCTTATGGAGCGAATGCAGGCTGCGCAGCTATCCCAGAAGCCAGAAGAGCAAGAGGGATTACTGCTTTCGCTGCGCAGCAATCCCTCTTGTTGTTCTGGCTTCTGAGATTCAGAATATTTTTTTTCTTGTTTTCCTCCTCCAAAAACTAGGTGCGCCTTATGGTCTGGTGCGTCTTATAGAGCGAAAAATACGGTAGCTAAGGAAGAATACATGCAAAGGATTTACATTCACATGCTCTTCCAAGCACGGGTTTAGTTTTTCCTAGTTGAAGATTTCAGCCTCTGCCTAAGAGAATGATCCAGTGTGAGACAGCGGCTTTGAGCACATGCAGAACCCTTTGTCAGTTGCCCCTAAGTAACTCTTGTGTAATAGCACACAACAAAATTAACTCTCGAGACACCAGCAAATTAAGCAGAAATTCACTCAGAACAATTACAGTGGTAATTACTAAACGATGACCAACGAAGATAACTGCAAGCCACAATGCATAAAATACCACAATACATGCAGAATCATGTAAAAGGAACAAATTGAGAAACAAAGACGCACAATTTATAAAATTGTGTGTTGTTTTTAAAAAAATCCTCCCTTCCCAGCTGCTTTTCCTGTACTTAAAGTCATGGCCTGGGAGAGGCTAATTGCTCAGCTAGACTTGACTGAGGTTGCCTATGTAGGAGAATAGAGTTAACCTTCTAAGACATCCTGGCCGCTGTATGCTACTACAGTGGTACCTCGGGTTACAGACGCTTCAGGTTACAGACCCAGAAATAGTACCTCGGGTTAAGAACTTTGCTTCAGGATGAGAACAGAAATCGTGCTCCAGTGGCGCGGCGGCAGCAGGAGGCCCCATTAGCTAAAGTGGTGCTTCAGGTTAAGAACAGTTTCAGCTTAAGAACGGACCTCCAGAACAAATTAAGTTCTTAACCCGAGGTACCACTGTACTGCGGCCCATGTTTTGTTAGCCCAAAAATGTAAAACGAGCGAAGTCCCAACTAAAGAAGAATGGCAACTGAAGCTGACGGAATATGTGCAGCTTTCAGACTTAACACACAGAATAAGAGAACAAGAAGAACATACGTTTAGAGAAGATTGGAAAATGTTTATTGAATATATGGGGGGGAAATTGTGTACACTTGAAAATGTTGGCGGCATTAAGATAAATTCAACAGTGTAAATAAATTTTGATGGATATAATAATGGAATACTGAATGGAATAGTTTATGTAAAATATGCAGGGATTTAAGATTTGCAAAATGAACCATGGAAAGAGAAGAAGGGAAGTCATTATTTTAAGGCTGTTTAAATGAGTATTCTAAATTGTAAAACAGAAAAGTTAATACAAATTTACATATATATAAAACAAGACACCCTGGCTGCTGTGCAGCAGCACCCAGGCAGTTGCTAAACGATACGTCTTTCCGCTTGGCAGGTGTAGCCAACTTGGTAACAGGGCAGAGGAAGAACCTGATGGCCATGGCTAAGACCTGGTGGAACCAGTTCAGCATCAATGCCTTGCAGCTCCTGCATCTCAACAAGGCCGTCTGCGGCTACCACCTGGGCTACCTAGATGAGGAAGTGGAGCTCTTGACCAGTGTGGTGAACAAGCTGATTGCCCTCTACAACCAAGGCAAAATCAAGCCCAAGGTGGACTCCGTTTGGCCCTTTGATCAGGTGAGTGTGGGCGGCAGTGCAACGGGCCCTTTGCGTGCTTAATGCGATCGGTTTCTAGGTGTGATTCCAGGGCTTTGGCCGTTCACTGGAGACCCTCCATTTAGGAGCAGGAAATCAAAGGAAGGCCTATAGGACTTGGGGGGGGGGGAATCTGGCTTGTACACGTGCAAAGAGAGCCAAAGGCAGAAAGCCCAGCCAGCAGCCAAACGAAGCCTCAAGCGGTGGTTCCCACAACACAGCAACCCGGCAAAGGGGATGCAGCAAGGAAAACCACCGTCACCTCTCCGCTGGGAAGCGCTGAGCAAAGGCGAGTCCCCAGGCAATGTGGCCGATTTGATCGGCACAAAGCATGCAAGCTTCACCCCCCAGTCATTCTTAGACTCCTTATTGGGTGAGCAACGCAGCCAAGCAACCCAGTTGGAGCCTCCCTCCTCCCTGGCCGGCAGGGAGGGAGGGAGAGGAGCTGCTTCCTTTGAAACCTGGGAAATTTAAGGGACATCATCAATAAGGGACAGCAGCGGGAGATGGCGCTGGGATAAGGGAGTTTCCCGCCAAATACGGGACACTTGACAGCTATGCACAGGTGGTGGCCTGCGAGGCTTCACGGCGGTGACGGGAGATGGTGGCAGTAGCGGTGGCAGCCTGCAAGGCCTCGCGGCAGTGGCACAGACAGTGGCAGCCTGTGAGGCCTTGCGGCGGTGATACTGCGAGTGGCGGCAGTGGCGGCAGCGAACTGCGAGGCCTCGCGGTGGCGATGGGAAGTGGCAGCAGTAACGGCACTGGTCAGAGAGGCCCTGCAGTGGCAACAGGATTTGGCAGCAGAAGCGGCAGCGGCCTGCAAGCCCTCCCGGCGGTAGTGGGAGGCGGTGGCAGAAGCTGTGGCAGCCTGCCTCAGCGAGGCCTCAGCTTCTGCCGCTGTTCACCCACAACTTAACAGCCACTGCAAGGCCTCACAGGCCGCCACTACTGCCACTGCCGTGCCAAGGCCTTGCAGGCTGCCCCTGCCACCCACTGCCATGGCAGTGCATCGCAGGCCGCTGATTATTGTGTCCCTGCTGCCAGGCTGCCACCGCTTCTGCCTCCTAGCAGGCCTGCTGGCAGCCTGGCAGTCCCAGATGATTTGTATTCATTATGACTCATCACTGTACTTTGGATTCCCCTGAATACCACCAATTGGTAGCCAAGTCCAAAACCCAAAGTCCTGTTGGGATGCATTTTGCCTTGCCTGGTGATGAAACAGAGTGTGTCTCGATTGAGAATGTTGTCATTTAACCATTTTGGACCCCTAAGTACTAGTAGTCGTCAGGACATTGTCCTGTTCGCCTCTATATACCGTATTTTTCGCCCTATAGGACGCACGTTTCCCCCTCCAAAAATGAAGGGGAAATGTGTGTGCGTCCTATGGGGCGAATGCAGGCTTTCGCTGAATGCAGGCTTTCTCCAGGCTTTCGCTGAATGCAGGCTTTCTCCAGGCTTCGCGGACCTCTCCGCAAGCAGCGGGAGCGCTCCCGCTGCTTGCAGAGAGTTGCCAGCATGCCGAAGCCTGCGGGTGCTGAGATCAGCGCGTCCAGGCTTCGCGGACCTCTCCGCAAGCAGCGGGAGCCAGCGCTGGGCTCCCACGGCTTGCAGAGAGCTGCCTGTTTGGGGGCTGGGGTCAGGGGAAGCTCGGGCCTCCCCCGCCCCAGCCCCGCGCCTGGGGGTCAAATAATTTCCCCCCCTTTATTTCACCCCAAAAAACTAGGTGCGCCTTATGGGACGGTGCGTCCTATAGGGCGAAAAATACGGTGGTTCCTTCCTTATTTCAGATATCGTCAAATATCGATATATTGCGATGTCCTGCTGGTGATACGTTGCGATACCATAGCTGCCAACCTTCCCTTTTTTTGCGGGAAATTCCCTTATTCCAGCGTCGTTTCCCGCTCCTATCCCAGATTGTTAGATATCCCGTAGACTGTCCCCGGGGCAGGTGAGGCTGCTGATCCCTTATTTTCGAGGCTGCTGATCCCTTATTTTCAAATCTGAAGTTGACATCTATGTGCGATACTGATAACCAGTTATTGCTCAGCCCTACTGTGGTGAGCAGGGTGATTTCGAACAAAGCCTTTCACTGCATGACTTTGTGTTTAGTCATGAGGCGGGGTGCTGTGGGGAGCGAGTGAAGAAATAAGTTGAGTCATTAGATCACATGTGTATTTGCTGCTCATTGAGAGAGAGAAGGAACAAGGGACAAACCCAACCCCAGCAAATCTAGTGCTGGGCTTTAGTGAGTAAGTTCATTGTGTGGTTTTTATTTTCACAAAAGGTTCAATCCTTGCAGGACTGCAAGAGAACCCCTAGTTCAGATATAGGCAGCACTGAGCAGGATAGACCCAACAGTCTGATTCTCTGTGACAACTACTCTTCCCAGTCTTGGCGTTTGCCTCTTGCAGGGCTGAGCCTTTTAAAAGAGCCTCCCAGGCACTGAATCCTTGTTTAGAGATCTCCTGGCCTTGTTGCCTTACGTGTTCCAAGACCTGACACTGAAAACTGGCTTGGGAAATGAACGGGACACAGTGATGGAAACCAGAGCGCACGGAAATGCCGTTTACCTTCCCACCACAGCGGAACCTATTTATCTACTCACACTGTTGTGCTTTCGAACTGTTTTGGAGATTTGGCCCGGTTGCTTATGATTCCTGCTTGGGAATCTCTTATTGGGGGTGGGGGGAAGAAGGGAGGCAGGCGAACCAGAAAGGGGGCAAGGATGGGGGCGGTTTTCTCCTGAGATTACCTCCTTCTGTTGCCTCCTGGCTATGCATTCTAATGCACACAGTAACAAGTGGATTCCAGCCACTTTTAATTAAGCTGAAAACGTGTGGGGTGGAAAGGGGAAAAAACAAAACCCTCCTTTGCTGCATCTGAGCTGTAAAAAGCTCCTGTTCCTTGAAATTGGTTTCCAAAAAGGGTTAAGGAATTATGGAATCAAAAGAGTCTAGACAGTGGTGTCCAAACTTTTTTCAAAGAGGGCCAGATTTGATCATCATAAAACTTTTTATTGGCATCACATACAAACATCCGAAACAAGATTTGATGAAATGAAGGGCCTTGAGGGCTGACCAAAGTTGTTAACCTTGTTGAGCTTTTTTTGGGATTGAAGTTGTTGAGGTTTTTTTAGGATTTTACCCCAGGAAATAAACTGCCACAGGGGCCAGATTAAACTGACCGGTGGGCCACATTAGGCCCCCAAAACGGACTTTGGACATGCCTGGTCTAGGAGAGATTTGATTGCTGCTGAATGCAACATTCCTTTCTGCTGTTAGGGTGGTTCATTAGCAGTTGGTAAGGGCCGTGGGTGGCGCCATGTTCTAAACCACTGAGCAACTTGGACTTGCCGACGGGAAGGTTGGTGGTTCAAATCCCCACAATGGGGTGAGCTCCCATTGCTCTGTCCCAGCTCCTGCCAACCTAGCAGTTCGAAAGCACGCCAGTGCGAGTAGATAAATAGGTACCACTGCGGTGGGAAGGTAAACGGCATTTCCGTGCACTCTGGTTTCCGTCACGGTGTCCCGTTGCGCCAGAAGCGGTTTAGTCATGCTGGCCACATGACCCGGAAAGCTGTCTGTGGACAAACGCTGGCTCCTTCGGCCTGAAAGCGAGATGAGCGCCACAACCCCATAGTCGCCTTTGACTGGACTTAACCATCCAGGAGTCCTTTACCTTTTTATTAGCAGTAATTCTGCAATGGTAAAAAGGAAACGCTCACACATTGAATTGCAAACTGGCTGAGTTTGTTGGTAGTGGATGCTGCAAAAGCTACAGCTATCTGAATAGCATTCAAGGACTGCACAAATTCATGAAGCGTTCATCAATCCAAAGCTGAAAATCTTCTGTTTCTCAGAGGTTGGGGAGGGCCAGTCTCCCTTTGGGTGTTGTATCTGGCTGACCAACATTGCAGATGGATTTTTGACCCTGTTCCAAGGGGACCAGTTCCGAGAGATCCCACAGTTGTCTTTGCCGCCTAAGAGGATTGATGTGTGTGTATTGGGGGCGGGGGGAAGACTAGTGCCAGCTGAAAGACCCTTAAGGAAGAAAGTGAAGCCCCTCATCCTTTTCCCCCCGCAGGTGGTAGATGCCATGAAGCAGATGCAAGAGAAGAAGAACGTTGGGAAAGTTGTGCTGACTCCCGAAGCACCACCGAAGGACGAAAGCAAAGCAGCAGAGAACTAAAGTGAAAGGCGTGGGTGGATTGTCTGACCTCAGGTCCTCATGTTGTTGTATTTTGGGTTGTGTTATTTTTTTTATTTTTTTTAAACCTGTCCCCCTCCCCATGTCTGACCCTTTGATGGAAGTAGGAATGGGCATATAGATCTCTCACTGCTGTTCATGGAATAAGTGGTGTAAGGACCGAAAAGACACATGTATTGTCGTCGGTTGGTGGCCTCTGGAGGCGATGCAAGCTTCTGGGTTTCACAGAACGCTTTGCACCATCTCTAAAGCATTGGCCGGCCTCCTTTCAAAAGTAAATAAATAGAAAGTAATCACAGAGAGGAATTGCATTGATCCTGCATCTCTGCTCCTGTAGCATTAACTCTCCATTAAAGGAATAACAAGGCCCAATGTGAACTTGCAGGTGCCTGAGTCAAGTACACACCCACTGAAATTTCCTCTTGATTTCTGGGTCCTTCTTTTCCCTTTATTTGTAACCTACCCACAACTCCACAAAATCCATGCCAAATTCACCTCCTGAGCCCTCTTCTCTTCCCACCCAGTGCCTCCCCGGCCTCTGGTGACTAATAACTTTAGAGCACGTAAAACTCACATTATTATTACAGCAGCCATCGAAAGTCTCCATGGAAACAGAGCTTCAAACCTGCCGCTTCCGATGGGCAAATTTAATAAGCAGGACGCGTATCCAACTTTTTCAGCTCTGCTGTGACACGAAGAATGGAGGAGAGGCAGAGAATTGTGCCTCTGCGTTATCTTGATGCAGACATGCCCTTGATCCTGTCACCTCCTCCAGTACGCAAATGTCCATTTGCTACGCTGGCAACCTTAGCATATCTAAACCATTTTTTAAATTAAAAAAACCCTGCCTGGCAATTGCAATGGTTATGTGAAGGAGGCAACAGAAAGCACCTAGGTTTCTTTTGAGAGACACCTTGGGGTTTTTTTTCCACTTTAATCGGGTTGTGTAGACACATACACAACGGTGCCAAGCAGCTGACTAGTCTGCAAGCAGCTGACTTGTCGGCAATCTCAAAAACCGTGCTATCGCTTGCAGAATCAGCTGTCCTGGTCATGTAAATGGCACATGACTTGGTGGTTGGATGTTTGAATGGGGAAAACAATCTATACGCAATCTGGCTGGAGGGAGGGACACTGAAACCCTTCCCTGCTGCAACTCTTGGTCGTCGTTTTTCTTTGAGAGCAAGAGCACCTTCAGGTGCGTGGCACAGGCCGGTTGCCTTCCAGAACACAGCTAGCAGAATTACACGCTGGCTAAATGTTCCCTTTACGTTTGCATTTCCTGTCAGGCTGTGGGAGAACAGGCAGCGAAATTTAGCAGTTGCCTGCAACGAGCAGAGAGTTTCTGCTTCCGGTCCTGTCACTTTTGGTTAGTGGTCTGTGTGGAAAATGAGTCGCTGTGCTGCCTTAAGCTGTGTTGTGCCACTTCTGCGGGCTCTAATCTCTTCTTCGAGCCTTCTTTCCCCCCTCTCTTCCATTTCAGCAAACCTCTCGACCTTTTTAAGTCTTCGGGCCACAAAGCATCACTCTGTAGCTCGACACATGGAGTAGATACGGCCCTTAAAAATTGTGCCAGTTTTGAGTTTCCCCTCCAAGCACTGCTGTACCTGCCTTGGGGTCAGCTCTGGCCCACCTTCCAGGAAGCTGCCCTAGGTCCAAACAAAGGGATCCAACTCACTTCCCCAGTCCCCTTCCTTGATGTTCATACCTGGCGAAGGCAGCAAACCTCCGAGGGTAGCATTCTGCCTCTGCCTGGCGTAAAGAAACGATAAAGAGCACAGGGAATCGCAGCAGTAAAACCTGGGCATTTTTCCCTGGTTCCCTTTCCCCGGCCCCGTAGTGAGAGTGGAAGGCAACTGTGGGCTGTGTTTTGGCTCACGGCAAACCCACGGTGCCCCCATCATTCATTTCAGGACTATAGTCTCGCAGGCCCTTAGGTGCCAGGAATTGCCTGCAGGAATGTTTCCACCTTACCTTATGGTAAGAAGGGATAGAGAACCTGAGAAACCTTAAGAGCTCCCATCAGTCACAGCCAGTACGGCCAGTTGCCGGTGATAATGGTAGTCTCAGCAACATCCATAGGGATGAGAGTTCTTTACCCCTGCCCTTTAGGCCCTGTTGCGGGAGGCACGGAGACTTCACACCTTACAATAATAATAATTTATTATTTATACCCCACCCATCTGGCTGAGTTTCCCCAGCCACTCTGGGCGGCTCCCAGTCGAGTGTTAAAAACAATACAGCATTAAATATTAAAAACTTCCCTAAACAGGGCTGCCTTCAGATATCTTTTAAAAATAAGATAGCTGCTTATTTCCTTGACATCTGATGGGAGGGCGTTCCACAGGGCGGGTGCCACTACCGAGAAGGCCCTCTGCCTGCTTCCCTGCAACCTCACTTCTCGCAGCAAGGGAACCGCCAGAAGGCCCTCGGTGCTGGATCTCAGTGTCTGGGCTGAACGATGGGGGTGGAGATGCTCCTTCAGGTATACAGGACCGAGGCCGTTTAGGGCTTTGAAGGTCAGCACCAACACTTTGAATCTCACACCTTCAGCGTGTGAGAGTGCCCAAAAAGAGCCTTTCCCAGTCCATCCAGGCATTTGGCTGCTGAAGCAGTTGCTGATGCCGACGTTTTTCAAGACTTTCCCTTTAGCTACCCACACACGCAACAAACAGGTCCAGCAATTTCTGCAAGTGAGCTAGGCAAGGAGGTTTCTTACACCATCAGCACAGAAGGTAACTTGATCTTAACAACCGAAAGTCAGGAGGATTATTCTAACCAAAAGTTGCAAAGAGCCGATTCTGGGAACTATTTTCTTTTTCCTTGCTGTGCCTCTTTTATTTTTGCCCCAGTTTGTATTGTCATTCCCTCCAAGTAAAGTGCTGGAATATTATTTTTCTTAGGGGGTATGTGTCCCATCTTTTCAAGCAACTTGGATTTAAGGCCATTTAGCATGGGTCGAGCATCCTTCGTCCTACCATGCCACACATAGTGAAGGGTATTGCAAATGTCAGATTAATTCTTACAGGGCCCTAGGGTTGGGTGCGGCCAAAAGTGGAGCACATGATCTGCAGGCAGGTGGTCGCAAGTTCAGTCCTTGCTGGCTGTTGTTGAAAGATGTCGGGAAAGACTGATGGCACAAAAGACTCCCAGCTGTGAAATCCTGGCCACTGGCGCTCCATATTCTGACTTGGCACAAGCCAGCTTAACGTATGTTCATAAGGCAAGGTCAGCTGGCTAGCCACCGTCTCACAGATCAGTCAAATGCAACCCAGGCCAAGATGGGCTGTTAGTGGAGAGCGGCTATACTGAAGAACAAACATTGCCTGCCGACTTGCTGAGGCTGCGAACCTCCCAACATAGTCCTTTCTTCTCCTCTAAATCCAGGTCACTTGTGTGTTCACCCAGTAGTAAGCCCCTCTGAGTTCAGTGGGACTTACTCCAAGGTAAGTTTGCATAGGATTGCAACATTTGCCGGCGGGACTCCCAACTCTGCCGTGTGCTAAGTGAAAAAAAGATAACACATGGAGCTTCCATCTCCCACAGAGAGAGGGGAAATGGTGCAAAAATTCACTATTCCGTGTTTTAAAAAAAAATATATAGCCTCCTTTCTGTCTTGCCTTCCTCCTTGCTGCTGCCTGGTGCCTTATTCCGGATGGCATTCCAAAACTCTTGTAACCTCATCCTGTTTAATACTGCAAGGGACCAACCTTGCCTTGGTAAGAACTTCTATGCTGCATTGTTACTCCACCCCACCCTGTCGCCAGTGCCTTGTTCAGACATTGAGTAAGGTCTATCTAACCCCAGAAGCCTTTGCCAAAATCTGAGTTGTTTAGAAGATTTCTCCTCCCTCTCGCCGGGAACTTGTGTGAACACACAAATATTTATGGCTTGTATTTTACACAAGCAGCGACGAGGCTGGCACATTTTAGTGTGCCTCTGCCCAAGCGCATGAACCCGTGGTGCTCTCTGAGAATTTGAGCGGAGCTCTCCCGAGATCCCAAATGCTGGGAGCCATTGGACATTTTCAGAGATGTGCTGAGAAGGTCTTTCTGCTGTGCAATCTTACACACACCTCAAAAGTAAGACCTATTATGCTCAATTAGACTTTCTCCCAGGTAAAATACATGTAGGGTTGCAGCCTTAAATCTTCCAGAGCACCACTTCTGAATATTAATGTGCTCTAGGAAGCTACAAGGAGCATGAATTTTGCTCAGTAGCTTTTTTAAAAAAAGGTTATCCCACTGCTCTTGGGAAGAGAGAGGTGAAAAGGCATTTGTCCCATGTGCAAAAACACTTAGAAAAACCAGAAAACATTAACCCGTAGCAACAGCAAGTGATGATCCTATTCCCTTCCTGTTTGTGTGTTTTTTTGCAGCTCCCCCCACACCTGACAGTTCTGAAACACTCCTCCTGAACAGTAAAATATCTCCCCCTTTGTGCTAGACATTTAACACAGACTTGTCTTAGTGCTCAGTACCTAAAAGTTTTTTTAAACAAAATAAATACAGGAGACATCCAATCTTAAAGCACTATAACTTTGCTCTATGTTGCCTTGCTGATTAACACTGTAATCTTGAATTTTATAGTAACGCCCCCTTATTTTGTGACTTAATTGTGTGAGAGTATGAGTGTTGAGTGTGTGCTTAAGACAACTGTTTTTTGTTTGTTTTTTAACGGGCCACAGGGATTAAATAAAGGCCCTTGGCCCTCTAAAAAAAAATATATATAATTTGTTTAAAACTGCATGTACGTAACTTCAAGGACCAAAGTGGGGGTGGGGGGAAAGATAAGCTGTCACCTGAGTTTTCTTGACTCCAAAGGGCAAAACTCGTCACAATAAGAACACTCTTGTTTTCTGTATGGATTTTTGTTGCACTGTTTCAAGATAAGATGAAATGGCATTTTGAGCTAAAGCGAGGCAGGTGAAGGCTGCTGTTTAGGATATGGTGGGCTATAATGGAGGGCCAAAGTCTGAACAATTCAACTGCAAATGTGCCTTCTCACCCCCTCTCCCCTCCAGCTCAATGGACTTTAAGCACAACACCACACCCAAGCTATTACTGAAGGCAATGAGACTATCTCAGTTTCACTGCCTTCCTAAGCTACTGGCCCCCATGTGAGCTACAGTTCGACGCTACTGGCCCCCATGTGAGCTACAGTTCGACGCATTTTGGACAGCGCCCGTTCCCACCATGTAAGGAACCATTCACACAACATAGATGCGAGAGGCAAAGTTGCCTCAGAGTGATTTAAAAATAAAATAAAACCCTCATGTGCCAAAGCTAGCACCTGCGTTGGTGCCTGAGGCAAAACTCAACTGAGCACGGATTTTATCCAAAAAATCCTCACGATGGCGGGCCTCCTTGCAAAATATCAAAATCACAGTTGCCTAATCCACATTTTTACAACGTTCCTATTCATGGTGTCGTCTGTAACTCTTCTGGTGGCGGAGGGAGTTGGGGGTGGGTTAAAAGCACTCGGTTTTTCAACTCTGCGATAAAGAACATTGATCCTCAGGCAGATTGGCAGGACACACCAGACTTGGCGTAAACGTCCTTCAGAATTTGAAGAGTTGCATCTGTGCCGCTCTTCCCCCAAAAATGTTCTACAAGTTGTGGATTGGGTTGAGCTTGGCTTGTGAAAACGGTAACAAGGAACATTGCATGAGAGATGGTGGAAGGGAAAACGAGAGTCGAGGTGGTCGAGGGAGGGGAGGAAGATGCAAGGAAGGCCCTGCCTGTGTCAATACATTTTATTTGCATGTTTGTGTTTTTGTGTGGTGTCGTCTTGAGTGACAAGTGAGGAGCCTCCAGGCGTTACGGTCATCGGCAGGTATGCCTGATGCAGCTCAAATCACCTGTGGAGCCACCACTAATGTTGCCAGATACTCTTAAGGCCTGGGGCGCCTCTGCTGAGCGAAGGGCAGTTAGCAGCCAGGGCACATGGCCGCAGTCCCTATCACTGCAGGCTGTGGCACAATGTCCCATTCGTTCCTCTTTTGATGGTTCGTGATGAGCAGCTTGTGTGTTTTCTTATGGTTCAAGGCGCTTCTTCAAAAGTCTCGTATGGTGTTTCGAAAGAAGCTCGCTCTTTTCTGCTTGCGCACGTGTGTGTGTGTGTGTGTGTGTGTGTGCGTCGACCACGCAAATGTGCCAATGCTGTTTACACAGATTTCAGACATGAAATGCTAGTCTGCCTAATGTTACCATATGCCTTATGTGTTTTTTGGGTGTTCATTAAAAGCATAACGAAAAAGAAAGATAAGCGTTGTCCTGTGATCCTCTGCTCTTTCATTCATTCAAAAGCAGTTCGGTGTTTGCTGGCTCTGAGCTTTGCAGCCAAGGATGAGAATCCTTTGTTATTTGTGTTTTCTGGGAAGTTTCAGAACATTTCCAGATCCACAGCTGGCAGAGAGAGGTGCAAGAGTATGTGCACCGATATTCACATGGCTGTAACTTCCCACATCTGCCAACCGGGGAAAAAATAATAATATAATGGTACTTTACATGTGAAGAAAGACTTGGCACATTTTGGGTTCAGAATAAAAGACAATCCAAAGGAAGAGTTATAAAACTGTGGGCAGGCAGGAGAAAAATAAAACTTTTCTTTATTATAACTTCACAATTTCTAGGTGCTGTGTCCTTGCATTCAGAATATCAGGCTTCCTCAAATTCGGCCCTCCAGATGTTTTTGGCCTACAACTCCCATGATCCCTAGCTAGCAGGACCCAGTGGTCAGGGATGATGGGAACTGTAGTCTCAAAACATCTGGAGGGCCAAGGTTGAGGAAGCCTGGAATAGATTATGGAGTTCAACTTTCATCTTGCAACTTTCTAAGGCAGAAAACTTCGTTCATACGGACCACAACATGTCTGTGTTACATATATTGGTTTTTAGTTGTAATCTTATTGCTTTTATTCTTCGCATATTGTATTACAATTTGAATTCTATGGAATGCAATTGTAATGCGATAACACATAAAACCGGAAATGCAATCAAATTCATACAGCACCCAGCACAGTGTGTTATGATTGCTTTAACAGGCAGACCAGTTGTGGAAAAACATTTGAGAAGTGCTGTTCTAAGGTGTATATTTCGTCTATCGGTGCAACACAGGGTCCATTACAGTTACAGCTGCATTTAAAGATAAGCAAACCTTGCAATGTACAGCAGACTGGGCAACCTGGCCATCATGGAGAAGGAAGCAAGAATGGAGAATTAATACAGCTTTATTTGCAAGTTTCTTAAAACACTCAAGCTACAAGGCACAAGTGGAGACACAGGACAAGAGCTTTTATTTACAGTAGAATCGCAACTTGCCAGGTGTGTCAAACTGAATGCGCACCAGTAAGTGGCAGGTCTACTGTATGTGCTTTTTAACCCCTCCCTGCCTGAGGACAATTCTCCCTGCAAGGCTAGGAGCGAGATCACAATGCCGAGATCTGAAGGCCTGGGAGAGCCTCCCCACGTTCCTTTGTCCTCTTCTCCCAGTAATAGTGTAGCTTTAGGCCTGGCACCGAATCAGATGCACAAATAACTTACTGCTTTCAATGCTTGCAAAGGGACCTGAGCAAGGGGGCCTTCATCCCACTTCCCCGACCCCTTCCCTCTTGTATGAGAATTGCTCTTACGTAAACGCCTGCCTGGTAGGCTCTGATGCAGGAAAAGGGAAAAACCAGTGGGGAGTGGGAGCTCTCCTGTCTTCCCCAAGGGGAAGGAGGGATTCTGGCTCTTCCCACCCCCAGCCCGACCTTCCTGCAGATCAGAGAGCCTCTGCAAAGATTGGGAATGGCTGGGTAGCCCGGGAGGCAACCCTGTCACCCACAACCAGTTGCTGCCTTTGTGGATAGGACCAGATCCACCCACCCCAACAGAGCATGTGTTTGCAATTCTGACATTTCCGCATGGCGAGGGAGTCCGTCCAAGTGAGCACTTACATCAGCCTCTAGTCTTTAGAAGCTTGGAGGGCAGGGCCTGGAAACTTGTTGGGACATCTATGCCACTTAAATCCAGTTCTGAACTACTTGCCCTGCTCCTGAACCACGGCTGCTGAGCCCATATATTTCTTACTTCCAAGGAAGAGACTCTGCTTGCGTGTTTTGGGGCAGGAGCTGGGACAGGGAGCTCCCTCAGACTCTGTGGCATAACCTATTATTAATGTGATGGCATCTTATGACTGCAAGTGCAGCAGTCCTCCCATGTGAATCGTACTCCTTCAGAAGGCATGTGAACAGCCCTCATGTCAAAGAGCTTCTCTGTCACTGTCCGGTTCACGGGCAATCGAAGGCCCGGCTGGGGACGTCAGGACCGGGGGCAAGATGGCGGGGTGGGAGCAGGAACAGGAGTCAGGAAGCCAAGAGTCCGAGGGTCAGAAAGCAAGGAGTCACTAAGTCAAGGGTCCGAGGATCAAGAAGCAAGGAGTCACGAAGCCAAACGTAGCAAGGCAGGAAACGTGTTGCTGAGGTAAAGAGCCAAAGGGAAAGGTGACCTTATATCCCTTCCGGCTCTAGCCACCAGGTGCAGTGAGATACCAAGTGGCCTCACCTGTGCGGCCGTGCCTTGCCTCTCCAGAGCAAACTTAAGAAGGCCCCAGTCCTGCGAAGCCCTACTGGTCACAGGGCCCGGCTCCTGCATGCACTCCTGACATTCTCTTACAACAGAAGAACAACGAAACGGCAAGTCCTCGTGTCAAGATCCCTTTGCGTGGAAAGGCCTTCAGGTGCTCTGAATGTAGCAAGAAGCCCAGAAGACCAAAGGCAGAAGTGCTGGGAGACGTTAATGGTGGAAAGATCCTGATTAAGGATTGAGTGTGTCTTGTGGCAAATTCCTCAAGATTTTGGGCTTTGGAAGATCGGGAGCCTGCTGAGCTCCCAAGGTGCTTGGAGGAGGGTTTGCCTTCATTCGATGTTCAGCTCTTTCAGCTTCAGACTCAGTTGCTGGAGGTACTGGCTGTCTGGGTAGCCGTTTCTGCAAGCAAAGAAGCAAACCGGGTGTGCGCTGTGGGATAAAGCCATTCAGTGCAACCCTTTTCCCAGAACTGTGGCATATATATTCCAACGCCCCAACTGGGTTATCCTGTGAAGGATCTCATGGAAGACACTAAACAGGGGATGGAATGGTTTAACCACGGGGGCCCCATGCAAAGTGCAGCCTCCCCACAATTTTCTCAGCTGAAATTCCTAGAAAACGGGGAGAAGACAAGCGAACATTGCCCAGTGTCTCTCTACCATGAAACAAAGGGCTTAGCAGCTAGAGAAAAGTGGCTGAGCTCTGCAAAAAAACAGCAGGGGATCATGGTGCCGCAGTCTAAAGATTTACGATACCTGCCCCACGAGATGGAAAATTTGGAAACAGACAGCACTTAAAAACACTAAGAATTTGTGTGCTTGCTCTGTGCTAAGGAATAAAATGAAATTGTGCAAAAGAGGCCTGATCCCTTTTCCCTGGCCTGTAATGCATTCTGTAAATTAAGGAAATCTGCATAATTCATGCTAGGGGAAGGAAAAGACAGAACCCGAAGCTCCCCATCCCTCAACGGGGAAAAAATTGTTCTACAACCTCCCTGGCTTTGGGGATTTTAGCAGGAACTGCCTATATGCTGCCAAGTATATCTTTGCACCTGCCATAACGTCTAGAAGCCTTTTTCCACTACAAAGGCCGATCTTTGCATTCCTTTCACATCAATATTTGGCTCTCCTGTGCCTCCATCATTAGATGAGAGAGAAGAAGCAGAATGCTTCTTCTGAACAGCAGCTGCTGGAAACACCAGCCAGGGAGAGAGGTTCTTCCACTGGCCATCCTTGGTTTAAGGCTTTCTATGATCATCCTCTCCCCTCAACACCCTTCCTCCTCGGACGCACCCGCCTCTGACTCCTTTCCTGTCCTGGCAATCCCATTCTTCAAATTCCAGAGTTCCTTTGTCGTCCCTTTCCTGTCAACCTCACAAGGTCACCCCTGAGGCCTTATGGGAGGTTGCTGAACATCACTACCCTGGGCACCCATAGAACACCCACCGTATTTTTTGCTACATAAGACACACTTTTTTCTTCCTAAAAAGTAAGGGGAATTGTCTGTGTGTCTTATGGAGCGAATGCGTGGTCCCTGGAGCTGAATTGCCCAGGGGCAAAAAGCAGATCGTGCTTTGTTTTGAAAGAGGGAAGTGGGTGATGAAACAAAGCCACTGATGACAAGCGATCGGGGAGAGAGATAAAGGATGCTAGCAATAAAGGAGGCTGCCTGGGAGGGGGGAGGTAAAGACAGTGAACTTGCAAGGAGAGGAGACAGGAAGACTAAAGCATTGAGGAGAGAAATTAGAAGAAAAGGAGGAGCAAAAAACTGCTCCAGCTAAGGAAAAGACACTAAAGCAAACAAGAGGGAAGGGACTGTTGAAAGGAAGCAGTTGATCAGTAAGCGATTGGGGAGAGAGATAAAGGAGGCTAGCAATAAAGGAGGCTGTCTGGGAAGGGGGAGGTAAAAGCCCATGGATCCTCAGGATTTTTGCACTGGGTCACCCCAAATTCACCATCAGATCACATAGCATGTCCATGGCTACAGCCTGCACCAAAAAAATCACGCACCCACTGTTTCATGGGGCCGCAATGGCGCAAAAACATGGTTACAAAGCACGATTCACATGGATTCTCAAGATTTTTGCATTTGGCTACCCCAAACTCACAGTCAAATCATGTGTCTGTGGTCACAGCATGAACCACAAAAATCATACATCCACTGTTTCGTTCAGAATATTTTTTGTTTTGTTTTCCTCCTCTAAAAACTAGGTGTGTCTTATGGTCAGGCGCATCTTACGGAGCGAAAAATACGGTACCTGGCCTTGCCCCCCTCCATGGAGGTCTTGTGGGGGATGGGTCCCCAAGTCACCCTCTCCTCCAAACCGCAGGTTCTGATATGGAACGTCAGACCACGCTCAAATGCTTTGTGCAGGAGCACCATCAACCGCCGGCCCTCTGTGTTGTCTGGGAGAAAGGCCTCGAAGTGGCCCCCTCGGTACAGATGTCCTGGGAAAGGGTCTCCAGCCTTTGGGAAGAAGAGGGTTTTTTTAAAAAAAAAAATTACTTGAACAGAAAGACGACGTCACCTGCAAGTCTCTTGTCTCTGTCTCTTCTCTATGTGTGTAGTGGAAAGGAACTCCCCAAAAGCTGAGCTTAATCCCAGGGCATTCATATTAAGGGGCTGGAATGCCATTGCTCAGCCTTATCTCTGCAAATATTAGGTTTTCAAAGAAGAGATAATTTTGAACTGGTGCAGGATGGAGCATTTGTAAGAGTAGAAAGAGTACGGAGGGGAGGGTATGACAGACCAGTGTTTCACAACCCTTTTCCGACCGTGGCCCCCTTCCAACCTTGTTTCCTTCCTGTGCCCCTCCCATGGGCGTAGTCTAGAGGGGGCACTTGCCTCCCAAATAAGCAAAAACCAATACAAAACAATACAAAACTGAGCTTCTGTCCCCCCCCCAAAGCCTGCCCCCCTAACAAAAATCCTAAAAGGTGTGAAATGAACACAGGCTCAATAGGCAAGGCGTAATGGGATGCAGGTGGCGCTGTGGGTTAAACCACAGAGCCTAGGGCTTGCCGATCAGAAGGTCGGCGGTTCGAATCCCCACGACGGGGTGAGCTCCCGTTACTTGGTCCCTGCTCCTGCCAAACTAGCAGTTCGAAAGCACACCAAAAAGTGCAAGTAGATAAGTAGGTACTGCTCCAGTAGGAAGGTAAACGGCGTTTCCGTGCACTGCTCTGGTTTGCCCGAAGCGGCTTAGTCATGCTGGCCACATGACCCGGAAGCTGTACACCGGCTTCCTCTGGAGCGCCGCAACCCCAGTGTCGTCCGCGACTGGATCTAATGGTCAGGGGTCCCTTTACCTTTTATGTCTGCCTCCATCCACCCTCTGCAAAATCATCAAAAGCAGAATGCAGGTGCTGAACATTACAACACTCCTTCCTCATAGCTAGCAAAACAAATTTATGTGAAAACAAGCTACCGTTCAATTTATTGATGCTGTGGAATCCTGCTATGCCTGGCTGCAACATCTAAATTGCATCTAGGGCAGCATCTATAAAGTCTTCTGTACAAAAGAAGAATTGCTATTGTTGTTTTGCCACTACCTTGAAGTTGCTGGCAAAGGACCTGGAATTCAGAGCAGAGGATCGGAATGTGGGAGATTCAGCCAGCAATTAGAATTCCTGGCAGGGAATTCTAACTCAAGAAGAAGGTAGCCACATACAGATTATATGAGACACACAGAACAGGGCATCAAAGTATGGCTCTTTGCAGGCTACAGGGCTGGGGAGAAACAAGTTCAAATCTCCACTGGGTGGTCTTGAGCCTAACTGACCTCACAAATGGGAAAGCCTTGAACTTCTTTGAGGGAAGCTGGGATATAAACCTTAACACTTTTTTTTTTTTTTAAAGGCATTCTGGAGCTTGCTGTAATCAAGGACGGACTTGGGTAATCTTTTGTAATATGGCACCCTGTGTGAGGCAAAAATTTGGTGGCCCCAAATGGATCTTCTCACTTATGGATCTTCTCAATTTTGCACCCTCTCAGCTCAGTGCCGCATGCAGAGGAACCGCCCAAAAACTGACATACACACACACACACACACACACACACACACACACACATATAAAAGGTGCAAGATGAACTGAGCAGCTGATGCACAAAACAACCAGTCATTGTACATATTTACAATACGTCATTCTCCAACATCACTTCCTGGACTATGCATACAATCTATTTCAAGCTGAAAGATTACCGATTGGCCCACACCCAGTTGTGAAACCTTGAAAGGACTACATTAATTAGCAACAGAAACCAAGGCTGTTGTTTCTTGGGGACAGTGTATATTGACTGGGAGGTATAAGCGATTTTGCCAACATGCACAGATTCTCTGATGAGTCATAGGGATTATGCATATTATCTAAAGAATATACAAAACCCTGTCCTGATAAAACACATTCCTCAAGGCCAGCTGGAGATTTTTGCACATTGACTGGAGAATGTGCACAATTGTTGGTTGTTATGCACATGTGCTGTTCAACTGACATTATTCCTAACGGCTATTCAATTCACTTTATCTCATATATAATCTGTTAACACAATACAAATGAAAGGTTAAATACTGAGTCTAAAAGCTAAAGGACCCCTGGACGGTTAAGTCCAGTAAAAGGAGATTATGGGGTTGCGGCACCCATCTCGCTTTTCAGGCCAAGGGAGCTGGCATTTGTCCACCGACAGCTTTCCAGGTCATGTGGCCAGCATGACTAAACCACTTCTGGCACAATGGGACACCGTGACAGAAACCAGAGCCGTTTACCTTCCTGCCGCAGCGGTACCTATATATCTACTTGTACTGGTGTGCTTTTGAACTGCTAGGTTGACAGGAACTGGGACCGAGCAACTGGAGCTCATCCTGTCGTGTGGATTCGAACCGCCGACCTTCCAATCAGCAAGCCCAAGAGGCTCTGTGGTTTAGACGACAGCGCCACCAGCTCCCCAATTCAATTCACATTATCCCACATATAATCTGTTAACGCAACACAAACGGAAGGTTAAATACAGAGTCTGCAAGATGTTAAGTAGGTAAGCTGGTGCCAGTTTAGGACGAGACCCCCTGACTTTCCCTCCTGCTGGCGGGACCCATAACCTTTGCAAAATGTAATAGGGAGCATACACTGCAGAGTTCAAATACAGCTTGACAATTATCGAAGATGGGATGGGACGGAACGGAGGGAGCAGGCAGCTAGGAACTTACTTGTTGCACGCCGTCAGGAACGTTGTATGTTATTTTGAGTGTCGGATCTCGGATATACCCAGGGAGGCTCTGCGATATGGTGGAAGCTCCAAAGGTTCCGGGAATGCCAGCGGAGGCGCCGGGGTGAGTTAGCGAAGCACTGCCTCCTGGGATTCGCACCCTGCAAGGCTTGTGGGGGCAAGGGGCATCGGACAGGGTGGGGCGGCTGTTTTGGCACAGCACACACTCTTCAGCCGCCGACTCGCTTCCTAGGCTGGTGGTTCTCAGGCCCAAATCTAAGGCAAGCCCCTCTCCAGCTGGGGGAGAAGCGTGCCGTGGCAGGTCAGGCAAGGAGCTCAGCGGGGTCCTCTCTGTTTCCTGGCTGCTCCCCTCCTTATTGCAGTCTCTCGCTAAATGGAACTTGTCTGGCAAGCCCTGCCTGCTCTCAGCCAACAGTCTCCTGGAGCGGCCCTGCTTGCTGGCACCCGGGGTTTGGTCGAGGGCCTCACTCTGCCATGCTCTGTGGTCACTTGGGAAATTCTGCACCGGCGCAGGCTGGAAACCGCTGCCCTGTCTCTGAGCCTGTGAGGGCGATGTGTCTCCGGCAAGGCTGTCCGGGCCAAGGGAGCTCTCTAGCAGGCTGGCTCTCCTGCTCTCATTCGGCTGCTGAGCGCTCCCTGCAGCCGATGTCTCACCCTGAATTTTCCCATCACGGAAGGGAGTCTGCTCGGATAGGGCAGCCATCCGGCGGGCAGAGAACAAGCGGAACACTTCCAGGACTTGCAACTTCTCCTCGCGGGGGTACATAAGGCCCAGCTTGTACCTGTCCCGGCTGACGACAATGCGGTCGTCGAAATTTTTCAGGTACCTACACAATTCACCCAGGGCCTCATCCTCTGGTCCATCCATGGCCAACTCAGTGTAGGTGAAGCTGTCGTAAATGTAAGTACAAGACTCTCCAAGGGCCTCTGCTTTTTGCATGCCTGAAGGACTCCCGTTATCGCTTTGGACAGCGTGCAAAGAGTGCCTTTGTTTGGTAATCGGAGACTCCATTTCCTGGCTGTACTCCATCTGTGTCAACCCATCCTTTCTGATCTCTTTCTGCAAAGTACGGTGGAGATATTCCTGAGACGCTTGCTTCAAATGGGCTGCATCGACCTGAGCTGTTAGCCTGGGCTCAGGCATGGACTCATTGCTGCTCAGAGACTTCTGCAGCGAGAGGCTGCTGGACCTTCTGAGCTGGGGCCTCGGTTCGGAAACTCTGAAGTCGGCAGCCCCTGTGGTGTCAAACAGGTTCAAAGATCCTAAGGCGCTCGTGACCGCACGGAGGGACGGAGGCTCTGTGAGACCAAGGCTTGCGCAGCCCTTGGAACTCAACACGGTGCCTGCAGGTGAGGACGACGAGTGATCTGCTTTCATCCCTTGCGGTGCTTTCTGGAATTCCAGAGCTTGCCTGATCTGGCTCTTTGGTTCAGTAGCAGCAGACAAAAACGGCAGGGAACGCTCGCTCTCTGGAGCCGGGCGTTCTGTGGCTGGAAACAAGCTGGCAGCTGGCAGCCATGCCGGTAGGCTACCCCGACTTGAAAAGTTGGCAGCCAGCTTGTGCTCGGCTTTGCTGTTGGGCTTTGGCGAGCTCAGCTTCTTTGGCACGGACTCCGCCGGCGACTCTAGCTGAGCAGGCAGAGAGCTAGGACCCTGGAGGTACGCGGCCTGGGGAACGCCGGGTCTCCGGTGATCCTGCGCTGCCCCCCTTGCGGCAATCAGTTCCTGGATGTGCCGCTTGGCTTGGGAAATTTCCGCCAAATTCCCAATGAGGCAGAAATCCTCCTCCTCCTCCTGAATCAGCAGCAGAGGGTAGAGGCTCTCCAGCTCTGCTGGAAAATTGCCGCCGCCGGCGATCCCCAAATCTCGCTTGTTGACCTTCTCTTTCCGCAGGGTGCCCTCCAGTTGCTGAGAAAGCTGGGAGAGAGCCAGGTGAGCCGAAACTAGGGCGCTAACTCCCCCAGCCCCATTGGATGCTGCTCGCAGGTAGAGGGTGGTGATGCCGTCGCTGTGGACGTCCACAACACCCACCTGCTGCTTGTGGAAAATGTTGCCCAATTCCTCACCGCAGAACTTCTGCATGTAGAGGTAGATGTCTGAGTCTATCGCTAAAGAGAAGTCCTCCAGGGGCTCTATGAGGCTCTCTGCCGACTCCTGGACTTGCAATGGGCCTGCTGCAGCCTTTTCCTCCTCGTCCCTCTTCTTCTTCCTCTTCTTCTCTGCCCGAGACTCCTCCTGGTGCGAGACGCCATCTCCCGCAGCCTTCTCGGCAGATCTGCCTCCGTTCGCAAAGGGAACGCCAGCCCTTTGCTTGCTATTGAGGCACCTCAGCAGCTCACAGCTGAAGGCCTGCAACTCCACAAAGCCGCCTTTGACAGTGCAGGTCATCTCCTGAGTGTTGAAGTTGATGTGGATGCCCCCATACCTCTGGCACAGACTATCCAGGATGTCTTTTCCATCGGGGAAGCGGCCATAATCCACCTTCATGCAGACGCGTACAAAGATCTGAGGAGGAAAGCAAGAGCTGCTTAGGTGGCATGTCAAGGATGGAATTATGTGTCATGGAATTCTACTCAATACTGATCCAGAGCAGAAGTCCAACGTATAGTTAGCATAGTGAAAACTTAAAACACGTTGCAGGATTCCCGAAAAAATAGACCAGAGGCAATTATATTTCATCCCGCAGACCGTTACTGCTACTGAAGGCAAATGAGCATAATGGTCACCAATCCAATACACTGTCCATAAGAAAACCAGTTGCAGAAGACTTAACTTAAGAAGAAGAAGAAGAAGAAGAAGATGAAGAAGAAGAAGAAGAAGAAGAAGAGGAGGAGGAAGAGGAGGAGGAGGAGGAGGAGGAGTTTGGACTTGATATCCTGCTTTATCGCTACCGGAAGGAGACTCAAAGCGGCTAACATTCTCCTTTCCCTTCCTCCCCCACAACAAACACTCTGTGAGGTGAGTGGGACTGAGAGACTTCAGAGAAGTGTGACTGGCCCAAGGTCACCCAGCAGCTGCATGTGGAGGAGCGGGGAAGCGAACCCGGTTCACCAGATTACGAGTCCACTGCTCTTAACCACTACACCACACTGGCTCTTATAGTAAGTCTAAACCTTAACACTATAACATACTATGTAAAGAACACCACACCAGAAGGAAAAGGAAAAGTGAAACCCAGGCTCCTTCTGGCCCTACTTTTATAGTCAGCATGACCTTGACAGAAAGAGGTAACAGACCCAGTTTAAGCCAGCTGTACTCAGCTTCTCTGAAGGTATAACCCAAACCTCATGAACCTTCTGCTTGTTCCTTTCATACACAGAAGCTTCCAGAACCCTCTTGCATTAATCAGAATATGAAAGATCTCGACACCTCAGATCAAGAAATGCAAACTGACATTATGTTCCTGGACTGTTAACTTTTAAGTGCCACCTGTTAAAACACCTGTAATAAAATGTTTGGCGGCCCAAATAAATGGGATGATGAGGGCAGTCGCCTTTCTGTTCCATGCCCCCCCCCCCCCACCTGCAGTCCTGTTGCCTCAAGACTCATTTTTCCTGCCCTGATTCCAATTCTGGCAGCACAGCCAGGCTTGGTGGAAGAGGATTTACTGTTGTTTGGAAGGCTTATTTAAAGAAAACCTTTGTCAAAGGTCCGACTTCATGCCAGGTTTACAAAAAGAAATGACAAACTATGTAAACCCAAAACAAAACAAAAAAATTTTTTTTTCTTCCAGTAGCACCTTAAAGACCAACTAAGTTAGTTCTTGGTATGAGCTTTCGTGTGCATGCACACTTCTTCAGATACACCGAAACAGAAGTTGCCAGATCCTTCTATATAGTGGGAAGGTGGGGAGGGGTATTACTCAGAAGGGTGGTGGGAATGGGTGATTGGCAGATAGCTGTGATGAGCCTGTTGACGACTCATAACGACTGCAATAGGTCTTACAGGAAAAAGCAAGGGGTGAGAAGGTGAAAAATGGCTTTGTCATGTATAATGAGATAAGAATCCAATGTCTTTGTTCAGACCAGGTCTCTCCATGGTTTTAAGTTTGGTAATGAGTTGCAATTCAGCAGCTTCTCTTTCCAGTCTATTTCTGAAATTCCTTTGTAGTAAAACAGCTACTTTGAGATCTTGTATAGAATGTCCTGGGAGATTGAAGTGTTCTCCTACTGGTTTCTCTGTCTTGTGATTCTTGATGTCCGATTTATGTCCGGTTATTCTTTGGCGTAAGGTTTGGCCTGTTTGTCCAATATAGAGAGCTGAAGGACACTGTTGGCATTTGATGGCATATACAATGTTAGACGATGTAAACCCAGTTTTCTTCAGCATAGGCTAGAAATCTCTCTCTTCATCAGGGTTTCCAAAACAAGAGGTGGATAGGAAGCCAAGCCACGGGGGATCAAAACACCTGGTTCTTTTAGGAACTCAGCTGCTGGTTGTCCACACCAGCCCAGGAAAGAACAAAAATA
The DNA here is from genome assembly GCF_964270895.1 of Podarcis filfolensis. Taxonomy (NCBI): domain Eukaryota; kingdom Metazoa; phylum Chordata; class Lepidosauria; order Squamata; family Lacertidae; genus Podarcis; species Podarcis filfolensis. The sequence goes on from NC_139615.1 coordinate 43,965,441, forward strand.
AACAAAATGGCCACTTAGGTAAGTCGGGCCTGTAAGACAGAGCTATTCCGCCTGGCTTTCAATTTGAACTTAGCCTGATCTTTTATTCCCCCTTCCTTCCCTCCCTCTCCCCCCTTTTTTTTTTTGGCGAGACTGGTTCTGGGATCCCACAGCTAATTCTCCCCTGGTCTCCTCGCTGGCCCAAAGAGGACTAATTTAGCCAGCTAGCCCTGGTGATCATCTAATGTTTATTGGATGGATTTCCCCCCTAAATTGATTTTGAATTTTGAATTTATTGTTATTCACATTTTATACTGTATTTTATGCTGTTTTTTGTTGCATCAATTAAGTGTTTTAAATTTGTTGTTAGCCGCCCTGAGCCCGGTTTTCTGAACCGGGAAGGGCGGGGTATCAATAAAAATTTATTATTTATTATTTAAACAGGGGCTGCCAACCTTTGGGGGCTGGAATTCTGAGAAAGAGCAGGGGGGCACCAGTCGCTGCTGTGAGGTGTGGCGTAACACAAAAGTGTTTACACGGTTAACCAGAAAACGAGCGAGGACCATAAAATGGTGCAGGAATGCCCATCAATGGGGAAAAGGCACCTTTGTCAACCACTAACTCATTCGCTCACAGAGAGAAGCTCTTTTCATCTTTCCTCTGTTCAGAAGATAAGGGTGTCTGTCCATTCCTGGCATCCAACGAAATGTGGGCATGTTCAACGTAGGAGAAGCCAAGGCAGTGAAAAGAAGCATGGCTCCAAGGCAGCATTGTGGACTCCGAGGTGTTTTAATTTCTCTCTTTTGTTTCCCACTTAGGGGCTTGAGAGTCACCAGGAAAGCAGCGCAGAAGCTGCCAAAAAGGAGAGTTTACAAATAAGGTAGAGGGAAATCAAATCCCTTGCTAGGTTCAGAATTCAGGACCAGCTTTTTGGGGGGGGGGGGGGGAGCAGTTACCCATGCAATCATGGAGCTACCACAAAGAAAATCAGAAGTTAAAATGACTCCCAAGACCATCCCCACAGCAAAAGTGTTCAGGATGTAAAGAAGTCAGGAGCTTGCCCCTCTGCCCACATCAAATGGCCTCACCCAGAAACATCTTGTCCTTAAGGGAATTTATTTTCCTTCACAATGTGCACATTTCAGGCTTAAAACTCAAACCACAAAGTTCACAGGAATGCATTCCAGGCCTGAGAACCCACATTTTCTTATTTGAGGGTAAAATTTACATTGTTTGCGCTTTCAAAAAGGATGGTTAAAACTGGTCACTTTTATTTGGAAGAAAAACAGCTGCAGGCCCTGTTCCTGAACCAGGTTGGGGCACAAAATCGCCCCTTCCCTGCCTGCTATTTGCCTCCAAAAGGTGCCGTTTGCAGGAAAGAGCACCTTCAATGGCACGTCAGATTTGAAAATAAGGGACCAGCAGCCTTGAAAATAAGGGACCAGCAGCCAAAATAAGGGACCTGCAGCCTCACTTGTTCCAGGCACTCCTGTCTTCCTGTCCTCCTGCAGTCTGGTCAAACTCATGCTGGTAGCTTCGAGAACACTGTCCAACCAACTTTGTAACCAGAGGTTCAACTGAATAGAATCTGAATCACATGCACCACAAGGCCTATGCAGCCTCAACTTAAGATGGCTCCCCGGCCTGGCTTTGCACTGCAAAGTTTGCAGCAGCACGTGCAACAAAATGGCGTCCAGCATTCAAAAACCCCCTCAGCTTGCATTAACTAGCCACTCACAAGTCATTCAAGCTCCACCCCCCAGTCGTTCTTAGACTTCTTATTGGGTGAGCAACACAGCCAAGCAACACAGTTGGAGCCTCCCTCCTCCCTGGCCGGCAGGGAGAGGAGCTGCTTCCCTTGAAATTTAAGGGACATCATTTAAGGGACATTTAAGGGACATCTATCAATAAGGGACAGCAGTGGGACATGGCGCTGGAATAAGGGACTGTCCCTTCAAATAAGGGACACTTGACAGCTATGGGGCACGTAGCAGGGCCAAGAAGGGAGGTATCTGGAAGGAAACTGGGTGAAGCCGAATTCCACATCAGGAATGCTTTCCAGATCCAGAGGCCTATGCCTGCTTTTTTCAAATTTAAAAGTGACCAGTTTAAGCATGACTAGGACCCAAACCAATGGCTTCAAGCTACAAGAAAAGAGTCTGGAAATAATAATAATCATCATCATCATCACAATCATAATAATTTATTATTTATACCCCTCCGATCTGGCTGGGTTTCCCCAGCCACTCTGAGTGGCTTCCAACCAAATATTAAAAACAATACAGCATTGGACATAAAAAACTTCCCTAAACAGGGCCGCCTTCAGTTGTCTTTTAAAAGTAAAATAGTTGCTTATTGCCTTGACATCTGCTGGGAGGGCGTGCCACAGGGCGGGCGCCACTACCGAGAAGGCCCTCTGCCTGGTTCCCTGCAACCTCACTTCTCGCAATGAGGGAACCTCCAGAAGGCCCTTGGAGCTGGACCTCAGTCTCCGGCCAGAACGATGGGGGTGGAGACGCTCCTTCAGATATACTGGGCCGAGGCCATTTAGGGCTTTAAAGGTCAGCGCCAATCCTTTGAATTGTGCTCAGAAACGTACTGGGAAGAACTTTCTGACAGTGTGGAAGACACAAGATTTACCCACTCTGGAAGAGTGGCAGATGAAGGTGATGGACTATATGGAATTGGCGGAAATGACTGGCAGAATCCGAGACCTGGGAGAAGAGTTGGTGGAAGAAGACTGGAAGAAATTTAAAGACTATCTTCAAAAACACTGTAAAATTAATGAATGTTAAAATGATGTTGGATTGAAAATAAGTGGTATTAGCCACAAAGTTAATAAGAATATGCAAAAATGGATTGATAATAGATGAAAATATAGAGTTATAATATGTTAAGATATAGAGTTAAGAGAAATGAAAGAGGGTAAGGATTTGTTGATTTGATTATGTAAATGGGAATACAAAAAGGGGAGGTGTGAGGAAGTCAAGGAAACAAGCTAATGAGTTTAAAGATACAAAAAATGGATTTGTTTTTAATCTTTTCTTATTCGTTTTTTGCATTTTTTATTTTTATTTTTATTTTTTCTATTTTATGTATTTTTGTATGTTTTTTTTCCACCTTTCTCTTTTTATATGTTTTCTTGTTACTTTGTTAATCTTTGTTTTTTGTAAAATCTCAATAAATATCTTATATATATAAAAAAAGAACTTTCTGACAGTGAGAGCTGTTTGACAGTGGAACGGTCTCTCTCAGGAGGTTGTGGACTCTCCTTCCTTGGAGGTTTTTAAACAGAAGTTGGGTGGCCATCTGTCATGGATGCTTTAGTTGAGATTCCTGCATTGCAGGAGGGCTGGACTAGATGCCACTCGGGGTCCCTTCCAACTCCACAAGTCTATGATTCTATGATTCAATAGTGCTCATGGCGCACAATCAAAAAACCCCATTGCATAGTGTGTGTGCGTGAGCATGTCCAAAGTGCACTTCCAGCTCTACTGAGTAAATAGTCGCTCCAAAGTCCAGTGACTCCAATCAATCAACACCAAACAATTCTGCTGGCAGAAAATGTGAGCAGGGAACCTTCCCTCTAAACAGCATTTACGGGCTCCATAATCCCAGATGTGTAAAATCAACTTGTAATTACCGTATTTTTCGCCCTATAGGACGCACCGTCCCATAAGGCGCACCTAGTTTTTTTGGGGGGGGGAAATAAAGGGGAAAAAATTTTATTTCCCCCCCAGGCGCGGGGCTGGGGCGGGGGAGGCTCGAGCTTCCCCTGACCCCAGCCCCCAAACAGGCAGCTCTCTGCAAGCCGTGGGAGCCCAGCGCTGGCTCCCGCTGCTTGCTGAGAGGTCCGCGAAGCCTGGGCGCGCTGAGCTCAGCGCGCACAGGCTTCGCATGCTGGCAACTCTCCGCAAGCAGCGGGAGTGCTCCCGCTGCTTGCGGAGAGGTCCGCGAAGCCTGGAGAGCGAGAGGGGTCGGTGCCCACCGACCCCTCTTGCTCTCCAGGCTTCAGCGAAAGCCTGCACTCGCCCCATAGGATGCACACACATTTCCCCTTCATTTTTGGAGGGGAAAAAGTGCGTCCTATAGGGCGAAAAATACGGTACTCAGTAGGCTTAGAAATGCCCTCTGTCTGTGCTTAAATGTATTACAAATGATGGGTCGTCCCCGCCCCACAACACAACCACCCCGTAATGAAGATAATATTCTTTTAAAACTTGTCTTTTGTTGCCACTCTGTGGACAGAGCTGCTCACAGCAACTTTCCCAACTTCTAAATTTCTAAAGATGAATTCAGATGTTCCTTTGTGTCCCTGCTCTTCCTCAGGGGCTGATTACAGGAGGTTAACCTGTGGCAGTTTCATAGATTGGAACCAGGTTTGACTTTTGAGGTGAACTGACTTTTAAGAGGGGGGCGGGGGGAACAACAGCAGTTCAACCTTGCAAGGCTGAGCAGATCTCCATAATCCATACCCAGCTCTTCGCTGGCTCTCTAAGTGTGGCCAGTCTGACTGCTGGAACTTTTAGAAAGCACATTTTGCATATCCCATGCAGACATGAAACTTAACACTGCCAATAAGTGCATTCACTGACCCCCCCAAAGGGGGGGGTTGTTTTCCTGCTTTCTAGCACACACTAACCATAACCCTGCATGCATGCAACCAGCTGGAGAGAAGATCATGGCTCAGTTTCAGCATCAAGTTAGAAAACGCTACAAGTTCTTCCCACTCACCTCCAAAAGATGTTAGCTGTATGAGCTTACGAAGGCTGTTCTGTGTTCATGCAAAACACTGCAAGAACTTCAGCACTGTGTAAGGTTTTTTTAAAAAAACACACAAAAAGTCACCAAACCCCTCTTTGACTGTATTTTAAATTGCATTTTAACTGTATTTTAAATTGGGTCCCCCCCTCTTTTTCCCCTATTATGTTTTTACTGTGATTTTATTGGTGTTAGCCACCCTGAGCCTGGCTCTGGCCGGGGAGGGCAGGGTATAAATAAAAATTATTATTATTATTATTATTATTATTATTATTATTATTATTATTATTAACAACAACAACAATGTTCTTCTTGCAGAGTTATAACCAGTGCTATTTTTCTAGAAAAAGAGGTGCCATAACACACCACGAACACCTCCCTTGTTCTCTCAGAATAACAATGGCGCCCACCTGAGAGGTGCTGGAAAGTTCTGGCTAAAAAAAACCCCTGGTTATGGCCCTTTTCTCTGTTTGAAAGTATTGTGCTGCTCAGCGAAAAGCAGTCTCCACTGACCCTGCCAAACTGTTAATAATGGGTTTGGCAGCTTTCTTTTTAAATAATAATACAGACAATGATAATCCTTACACAGTGCAGATGCTTGTGAAGATTTTGGACAGACAGGACAAACACTGGATGTGAAGACCGGTCAATAATTCAGCAAGCAGAGTCAAGAAAAAGAGGCATTTGCTGCTGCAACAGAAACTGTTCCTTTTCCACCACAGTTACCACCAAGGTTGCCAAAGGGAAGGATACTGGCCCAGTCGACATAATCAACTTTCAGGCCAATGAATGCACAGTTATTACTCATGTGTTGCACACATTCCAGACATTGTCCCTAGAGCAGTGATGGCCAAACTTGGCCCTCCAGCTGTTTTTGGACTACAACTCCCATCATTCATAGCTAACAGGACCAGTGGTCAGGGATGATGGGAATTGTAGTCCCAAAAAAACAGCTGGAGGGCCAAGTTTGGCCATCACTGCCCTAGAAGCTGGGCTTCTGTTACAAGGGTATCCATTTACCCATCAAGGGAGATGCTACACTGAGGTGAGCTTAAGAAAAAGCCAGCTCCCTGCCACCCCAGTTTTAGAAATATCTCAGGTGTATTATTTAAAGATAATGTAATGACTAGTACTCTCTAGAAAGCTGCTGCTGGTGGTCTTTCATTCAGGGAAGAACACCAAAGACTGGAGTTTTTAAGGGAAATCAGCACAATCACAATCCATCCACTTGCATTCAAAAAGACCTTCATTTTGTTCCACCCAAAAAACCCTCCTTTTTAATGTACATGTTCTGAATAAATCACTGGATCACAATGATTTTTAATGATGCTGCCACCTGTTTCAGAGATTGGGCCCTGGCATTCAGAAATTAGGTTCCAGAGCTGAGTCCTTGTGAGCTCCCACAGAAGGGGAGTGGACTGCAGATTTTAAAAAGAGGTAAAGGACCCCTGGACGGTTAAGTCCAGTCAAAGGCGACTATGGGGTTGCGGCGCTCATCTCGCTTTTAGGCTGAGGGAGCCGGCGTTTGTCCGCAGCTTTCCAGGTCATGTGGCCAGCAGGACTAAACTGCTTCTGGCACAACGGGACACCGTGACGGATACCAGAGCACACGGAAATGCCGTTTACCTTCCCACCGGAGCGGTACCTATTTATCTACTTGCACTGGCGTGCTTTCGAACTGCTAGGTTGGCAGGAGCTGGGACCGAACAACAGGAGCTCACCCTGTCGCGGGGATTCGAACCGCCTACCTTCCGATCAGCAAGCCCAAGAGGCTCAGTGGTTTAGTCCACAGCGCCACCCGCTTCTCCCAGCTGCAGATAAACAGTGCCTAAGTGCATGGGATGCAGCTCCTCTTCGCCCCATGGCCATGTACTTTTGCACTCTTGGTAAAACGGAAACACAACTCTTGCCCAAAGACTGCATCCATATGTTACACTTAACAGTGTCCTCCTCGCTGCAAGAGGGAAACCAGGCATTGTGCATCCTACTTCTATGAACTATGCCTTTTTTAGATAACCACTTCAGCACATAGTATTTATGGGAATACAGCATTCAGCTCTGTGGGGCAGAAAAACCCTCGATTCAAGCAAAGTGCTTGGGGCACCCGAATATGTGCCACGAAGCGAAAATCCTGCCTTCCATGCAGAAAAGAGGGGAGGCGGCGGCAGTAGAGATAATATTTCAAAGTGTGGCTGGCACAAAAATGGAAGGAAGAGGAATTACCAACGAAAGAAGAATGGTGGATGAAATTAATGGACTATGCAGAATTAGATAAATTAACAGGAAGGATTCGAAACCTGCAGGACCTGAGGTTCTTAGGAGATTGGAGTAAATATATGAATTATTTGAAAAGCAATTGTAATGAACAGATTACGCTAGTAGGATTGCAAGAAGTTTTGTAATGAGGACTATTTGAAATATTGCACGAAAGACTATGAGGAGAATTATTAGTTAATGGTAATTAAGAGTAATAGAGAAATTAAGAAATGCAGAATAAGTGATAAAGAACGGAAAATCATCAGAGGTTGTTGACGGAAGTCTAAAATATTGTATAAGAAGTTATGTTAAATGATTGTTGGAAATGATATGTTAAAAAACTAATAAAAATGTATAAAAAATATATTTTAAAGTGTGGCGATGAAGACTAAGGAGTCAGAAACTATAAGGTTTAGAATGCAGGAAACCTACTACATAACAGTGTTCACATTAAAAATGGAACGAAAACAAGTGTCTTGCCCTTATGGTGACTGGGCATGTGTTACGCAGAGCATATGTGCGGGGTAAGTGGTGCTCATCGCTATTGCTTTCCATGTCACAAGGCTAGCAAAACATCGTTATGCAAGCTTGTTTAATCTGCGTGATCTGATCAGATTGCAGAACTGGGGTTTCCACAATGAGCCTTTTCTTTTGTGCCAGTCTATGCATCTGCAAGGGATGCGGGTGGCGCTGTGGGTTAAACCACAGAGCCTAGGACTTGCCGATTGGAAGGTCGGCGGTTCGAATTCCTGCGACAGGGTGAGCGCCCGTTGCTCGGTCCCTGCTCCTGCCAACCTAGCAGTTCAAAAGCACGTCAAAGTGCAAGTAGATAAATAGGTAGCGCTCCGGCGGGAAGGTAAACGGCGTTTCCTTGCGCTGCTCTGGTTCGCCAGAAGCGGCTTAGTCATGTTGGCCACATGACCCGGAAGCTGTACACCGGCTCCCTCGGCCAGTAAAGCGAGATGAGCGCCGCAACCCCAGAGTCGGCCACGACTGGACCTAATGGTCAAGGGTCCCTTTACCTTTATGCACCTGCAAAGTCCAGCTCCCTCACCCTGACAACAGCCTTCTCAGCCTCTTTATTACCTCGTTGGGGTTCAATTCAGCGGCGCTCTGTGTCACTTCCAAAGGGTAGGTGGTCCCGTTGACAGTCAATACATGCTTTTTGACCTTCAGTACCTGCTGAGTCACTGAATGAGGAAAAAACCAGCAATCAACAGAAGCTAACAACAACTCACACCCTCACCAACAAACTTGGGAGACAGGGCAAAATCTCATTGCATTTGCTTTCCACACACTTCTGTTCCACCTCTCTCAGTCCTTTGATTCTCACTCAGATTCTCAGTATTGCTTCCTGAAATCCTCAACTCAAAATTCACATTTCAAAATTCTGAAATTAAAGATTCTGTCTATACAACTGAATCTTTTCGGCTTGCGCAGGTTTTTCGTTTCCAGAGCAGAATGGCTCAGTCGGTAAAGCATGAGACACTCAAGAGTCGTGGGTTCAAGCTCCACACTGGGCAAAAGATTCTGAATTCTAGTTGGTTTGGACTAGATGACCCTTGTGGCCCCTTCTATGATTTTAGCTTGTGGGTGGACTATTGGTAAGGAGGAGAAAGTTAGCACAATGCTTTGGCTTGCCCAGAAAGATTTGCATTTCAAGCCCCTCAAATTGACTTGAAAACCAAGTTATCCATTTTCCCTGCAGTCCAACAGCAGTCACTGTCATCTTTCAAACCCCTTTTTTATGTTGTTGAGAAAAGTGAAGCCATGTAAGATTTGGGGTGTGGGTTTCTCAAACCTCCACTAATATTCCAGCAAGAACTTGCAACCTTTAAGGGGGAAACATCTTACAAATTCCGCAATATGGAATTCGGGCGTGGAAATTGACATTGCAAAAATTGGGAGCTGTTCAACTGGTTTGCAGACATAATGTAGAATTTAACCATCTCTATGTGCAAGGGAGGGAGGCAAGGGAAAATGACACATACAGGCCACACTCACACCATATATTCAAAGCACGATGACCCCACTTTAAGCAACCACGGCTTCCTCCCAAAGAATTCTGGGAGATGTAGTTTGTTAAGGGTGCTGTCAGTTCTTATGACTCTTACTTACATATTTTTGTGAAAAATATTGGGTACGTACTTTTCTTTATTTATACACTTTGTTTTGTATGTTCTGTTTTAATATATAACATGTATGCGGGTAGCTCAATTCTGTTATCATTCATTGGTTGCATGCTTTGTATTGTATTTTCAGCTGATGGAAGACTATCATGAAACAGTAGTATCATTCCGGAAACACTGCCCTTGACGTCTTCCGTTTGGGACGTCTTCCGTTGGAACTTTTGAAAAACATTTGAGAAAACCTTACTTTTTAGACGCCTTTTGTTGAACCCTTTGAATAACCATTGTGAGACTGACCTTTGACGCCTATCTTGAACGCATGGCTTGACGTTCTGCGCCACTAGCCTTTTACATTGTATATATGAATTCCAATAGATTTCTACCTTTTGAATATCATTATTCTGTTCCATATGATTTAACAGTTATTAGCCTACGTGTTGTGTCTATATTTCTGTGATTAGTTCTTAGGATAAGCCTTTCCCCCTCACAGAACTACAATTCTCAATAAATCTCTGTAAAGTGGCATTATTGTTAGATCGCTATGGGAATTGTAACTCTGGGAGGGGAATGGGGGTCTCATAACAGCTCCCAGCACCCTTGTTGTTGTTGTTGTTGTTTAGTCGTTTAGTCGTGTCCGACTCTTCGTGACCCCATGGACCAGAGTACGCCAGGCACTCCTGTCTTCCACTGCCTCCCGCAGTTTGGTCAAACTCATGCTGGTAGCTTCGAGAACACTATCCAACCATCTCATCCTCTGTCGTCCCCTTCTCCTTGTGCCCTCCATCTTTCCCAACATCAGGGTCTTTTCCAGGGAGTCTTCTCTTCTCATGAGGTGGCCAAAGTATTGGAGCCTCAGCTTCAGGATCTGTCCTTCCAGTGAGCACTCAGGGCTGATTTCCTCCAGAATTGATAGGTTTGATCTTCTTGCAGTCCATGGGACTCTCAAGAGTCTCCTCCAGCACCAAAATTCAAAAGCATCAATTCTTCGGCGATCAGCCTTCTTGATGGCCCAGCTCTCACTTCCATACATCACTACTGGGAAAACCATAGCTTTAACTATACGGACCTTTGTTGGCAAGGTGATGCCTCTACCTTTTAAGATGCTGTCTAGGTCCAGCACCCTTAGCAAACTATAGTTCCCAGGATTCTGTGGGGGAAGCTATCACCATTTGAAGTGGTGTCATGGTTCTTTCAGTGTATGGTGTGAAGGTGGCCCTGAGTTTCCTAATGGTACCATTGCACTCGTACATTCAATTTTATATATGAACATAAGCTACCCTCCCACCTACCCCACCAGTATACCAAGCAATTTTGCTCCTCGTCTAGTGACCTGTTGCATCCTCAAAGGTAACCATAGCACAGCCTGGGGATTCGGGTGGAAATTCAATGCTGGCAATTTCTCCACCTCCATTGCGTGCTCGCAGAAAATGGATCATCAGCTTGTCGGACACACGCTCCAGCGGTAAGTCCGCAGGGTAGCCTCGGACGCAAACGGTACGGCAGGTAGACATGCTGCCAAACCTGTAGAGGAAACCTAAGCGTCAGCCAATAGTCTAACCATATCTGCAGGAGGCTCAGAAACCATCAGCATTATTCTGGAAATTTTGGGAAATGATATATAATGAATTGAAGAAAATGTTTTAAATGACATTTGTAAAAAACCCAGAAGCATTTTTGTTAGGGATTGTAGGACAAGACCTGCCAAGGAAAATAAAGAACTTATTTATGTATGCTACAACAGCGGCAAGTGTCTTGATAGCACAAGGATGGAAGAATGAGGAAACCCTGACAAAAGAACAGTGGCAAGACAAATTGATGAACTATGCAGGACTGGCTAAACCGACATACAAACTGTGAGGTAAGGACATCTGTGACTTCAAAGAAGAATGGGAACTTTTTACAAACTACTTGAAAAGACAACAAAATGAATTGGACTCCTTGGCAGGTTTTGAATAAACATATACAAATTTATTGATTGTTAACATAGTAGATGGATAATATAAGGATTTATACAATTTTACAGTATGCAGTGGACAATATGAGTTGAGAAATCAGAGAGAGGAGCTGAGGGAAGTCTCGGGGCGAGAGAGGGAGGATTTGATGGGGAGGTGGGCGGAAAGGGGGAAAGTAATAAATATGAGATATTTTGATATTTTGTTATGTTGAAATTGTTAGTGTTTTTTTAAAAAAAATCAGCAGCATTATTCGGTGCTATGTTGGAGAGGATGCCAGGAAACAGGGAATTATATTCACATGTGGTGGGGGTGTAAATATGTACCCTTTGGGGGGGGAAGGGTGTTTAAGAAGATAACAGAAATCGCTGGGTTAAAGCTGACCAAAAGTCCAGAGGTTGCATTATTATCAATTTACAATGGGGTGGAAGGTTCACAGGCTAGGAAGGGCTTGCTCACAAATTTATTGACAGCTGCACTAATTATGATAGCCAGGAAGTAGAAGGGGCAAGCAGAATATAAAATGGAAGAACGATCCAAAGAGGTGTGGGATATAGCTATTAATGATAATTTAAAATGTGCCATTATAGTAAGATGGGGAATAGGCAGGAGAAATGATTTTGAGGCGATATGGAGGGTGTTTGTAGAATCTGTACTGTTAAAACGGGAAGGGGTCAAACCATCGCAAGAGGTGTTGAAATTTTGGGAGGTTGGATAGTTATAATGGGGGTGCACATTTTTATTCTTATTTATTTATGGTTATTACTTGGTCAAAACACAATAAAATAAAATAAAATAAAAATCATCAGCATTTGTGAACAACCAAGTCTTTTCTACATGAAACCCAGGATGCGCTGGGTCCTAGAAACACAGGACACTGCCTTACACAACTCAAACCATTGATCCACCTAGCTCAGCCTTGTCTGACCAGCAACCAGCTCTCCAGGGTTTCAGACAGCGGACATTGCTAGCTATCCCTGGAGATGCTGGGAATGAAATCTTCTGTGTTCAAGGCTGATGCACCAGCACAGAGCTATGGCCCCTCCATTATCTCTGTGGGCGGTGGCAGCTTCAAGACAGATATCTAGAGGAAGACCGTCCTTGGGGTGGAAATAACAATATTCAAGAGATATAAAATCTCCAGAGACATTTCTAGGCAGCTGAGCTGCAAAATTCAACCTCCACAAAAGTTTTGAACAGAGGATGAGGCAGGGAGGTGGGAAATACTTTCCCCCTCAACCTTTTCCTGTTGGAAATGAAGCACAGGATTTGGGGAAAACAGAAGCATTTGCCATCTTTTGTTGGCACACCCAAAAGTTCAATATTTTCTATTATTATTATTATTATTTATTGAATTTATATACTGTTCTTTACCCAGAGGTCTCAGGGCAGTTCACAGAAAAGATCAACATAAAAACCACAATATATATACACTGGCACCTTGGTTCTCAAATGCCTTGGTACTCAAACAACTTGGAACCAAAACACTGCAAACCTGGAAGTAAGTGTTCCGGTTTGCAAACTTTTTTTGGAAGCCGAACGTGCTCCATTTTTAGTGTTACGCTTCTGATTTGAGTGTTACGCTGAGGTGCTTTTGCTATTTATTTTGCATTTTTGTGCCTTTTTTGTTTTTGTGACTGTGTGGAACCCAGTTCAGCTACTGATTGTATGACTGCAGTACATTGTTTACTGCTTTCATTTTGTGGATCAATGGTCTCATTAGATAGCAAAATCCATGTTAAATTGATGTTTTAGGGGTTGTTTTTAAAAGTCTGGAACGGATTTATCCATTTTGCATTACTTTCTATGGGAAAGCGCACCTTGGTTTTGGAACGAACTTCTGGAACAGATTAAGTTTGAGAACCAAGGTACCACTGTAATCAAAATAAAAACAACAACCCAATAACCCTTCAGCCTCAGACGTAAATGCAGAGATAATATCACCTTTGCCTTGCCACCCAGCTGCCAAGATGTGCAGCTGTGAGGCAAATTATCTTCAGATGTTGGTTGTGGTGCGAGAGAATACTTCTCAGCCTTGTTTAATACGTGTTGGGTGGGTGGGTGTCATTTTTAAAAGGAAGGAAATTTAAAATTTTGCCTCACTAGTTTGTAAGGGGCAAATGCCTACTCCCCTCCCCCTGCCCAATTTATCCCCCGGCCAGACGTCCGCCACATTTTGTCGGCTCGCCACGACGGCAAACAAACGGGACTCTGTTAGCTGACCCAGCCAGGCCTGTCTGCAAAGCCGACGGTGGCATGAATAATGCAGCAAGAGAAGGCCTTGCCTCGCATCTTGCGGGCGAGGAGCCATTTTGTCAGCTCCCTCAAAGGCCTTCTTGACCCAGCGCAGGTGCCAAGCCTGACTCTAGACTCTTGCATTATTCACCAGAGAGCCCATTAACATGCAACGGGGGTGTTTGCGCCTGCTATAAATATTCATGGTGCCTCAGGGCTTTCAAATATTCTTTTTTATTATTATTATTTAAGAAACAAAAACCTCATAAAGCCGAAATGGAATACAGTGACAGGGGCAGCGAACCTGAGTCCCCCACCCCCAGAAGGAAGGTCAAGAAAGCAGGGTCATGTTTGTACAGCATTAAGGGATTATAAGCGCAAAAAAAGCCAGTTTTTCCAGAACAATAAGAAGGACCAGGTCACCTTTCATTTTGTTCTTCAAATCCCCTGTCAATTGTTACCTTGACCCTGACAATTCCACAGCACCTCCATGGCGGAGGATGACTGAGCCAGAATTTCAAACAGTTTTTTTTAAATTTTAAATCGGATTTTTTTTATTTAAATCGGATTTTTAAAATAAAATGCTTTTGGAGGAAAAATCTTTCTAAAGATAGTTTTCTATTTATGTTACATTCTACTCCAAAGGCTATTCATCAGGAAATAAGGGTTTGTTTTAAGTTTTCCATGTGTGCTAAAACTCAGTCTAAGTTTTTCTTTTTTAAAAAATAGTTTAACCACATCAGTTAACAAACATGGATACATATGCTATAATGTTATTGTTTTAGTTGAATAAATTGTTTAAATTGTTACTAATGATTATTTTTCTCCTTCCAAGAGAGTACAGCAGAAAAGTTGTCTAAATATAAACAGTTAACTTACTAAACCACACAATAATTTCATGCTTTTCAACATCTACATGCAGCCGCTGGGAGAGATCATCAGGAGGTTTGGGCTGGGTGTTCATCAGTATGCAGATGATACTCAGCTCTACCTCTCTTTCAAATCAGAACTAGTGAAGGCGGTGAAGGTCCTGTGTGAGTGCCTAGAGGCGATTGGAGGATGGATGGCTGCTAACAGATTGAGGTTGAATCCTGACAAGACAGAAATACTGTTTTGGGGGGACAGGAGGCGGGCAGGTGTGGAGGACTCCCTGGTCCTGAATGGGGTAACTGTGCCCCTGAAGGACAAGGTGCGCAGCCTGGGAGTCATTCTGGACTCACAGCGGTCCATGGAGGCGCAGGTCAATTCTGTGTCCAGGGCAGCTGTCTACCAGCTCCATCTGGTACACAGGCTGAGACCCTACCTGCCTGCGGACTGTCTTCCCAGAGTGGTGCATGCTCTAGTTATCTCTCGCTTGGACTACTGCAATGCGCTCTACGTGGCGCTACCTTTGAAGGTGACCCAGAAACTACAACTAATCCAGAATGTGGCAGCTAGACTGGTGACTGGGGGCGGGCACCCAGACCTACATTGGCTCCCAGTAAAAGTCATAGTTGTTTATTTCTTTGACATCTGGTGGGAGGGCGTTCCACAGGGAGGGTGCCACTACCGAGAAGGCCCTATGCCTGGTTCCCTGTAACTTCACTTCACGCAGTGAGGGAATCGCCAGAAGGCCCTTGGAGCTGGACCTCAGTGTCCGGGCAGAATAATGGGGGTGGAGACGCTCCTTCAGGTATACTAGGCCGAGGCTATTTAGGGCTTTAAAGGTGAGCACCAACACTTTGAATTGTGCCCGGAAACATACTCACGGGAAAGCACCATTTCGTTAGTCTGCCTGGCACAAAAAGCAGGGCCTTTCCAGTCGTGGCACCCATCCAAGGAGATGCAACCAGCCTTACATTTATGACCTTCAAGAAGCTGAGGAAAGCCATTTGATTCCAGCAAGCTTAACGTAAACCACAAAACTGTGAGTTGTATCCAAGTAACTTGATCTGTTGGTACAAAGTCTTATACCTGCACAATAGGGTGTAATCTCTCTCACCTCTCCCTATTCCCCACAATCTGCTCTGGGGGCTTGCGTAAATCCCCAGAACAGATCTGGGGGGGACGGAGACGTGGGCATATGAGGAAAGGGGAAGTTCCATTGCGCTTTATCAGAGCTTTTAACCATTTGTGAAAAGGTTGCAGTTTCTTTGAAAAATGTGGTTTTACTGAAAAAGTTGTATACTTGGCTGTTCAGTGTAAACTTTCCAGATAGCTTTTAAAGTCACATGCAAAGCACACAAGTGTTGTTGGTTTTTTAAAACTCACATAAATGAATGTCTACGAAGCCAGATGATAATTCATTAAAGCAGAATTGTTGCTAATTAATTCATTGCTTGTAGTAGCACTTTGGAAGCGCTTGAGCACATACACAGCTGGCTGCAAGCTTTGCAAATAATCCTGTAGTGCAGATGGGGAGACGCTTAAGTGAACTCAAGCCAGAAGCAACGATTCAGACTACTGTACAGTTCTTCCGGATTCTATAGCAAAGCACTGCACCGCCTCCAAGTTGATGGGATGTTTGGGGCAGATGGGAATTGTAGCGCAAAAACTGTGGAGAGCACCAGGTTGGGCAAGGCTGATCTAGAGCAGAGGGGTGGGCAAGCCTTGCATGCGAAGCCTGAGGGATTTCATCCACAAATTTCGGCGTGCAGTAACGCTGGGGATCCGGCTGGCGACTGCAGGCTGGCGGCAAAAGGGATCGGGGATCGGAAGCGCCCGGGTTGCAGAAACTTTCTCTTCGGCCTTGGAAAAGCAGGCTGGGGCGTTGCTAAGGGCGCACAGCTGCTCCGGCAATGCGTCAGCTATGGCTCCGAGCAGACCCCACACCAACATGTGGGGCCCGGTTTTTAAAAGTGCGGAAAGCTTGCAAACCCTTGCATTCCCATCTGCCCCGAGGAAAAGGGGGCTGGCTGAGCGTCTAGTGGCCGGGTGGCGAGGGAGGCGAGACTAAAAGGCAGCCACGGAAGCGGGAGAAAGCGCTTTTGTCGACCCGATGGCGCGCCGGATTCGCAGGAAGCCAGAGGGACGGAGAAAGGGGCGAAAACAGTCCGATCGCCTCTATTCTGGGGGTGCTCTGCAAGAAATCCTGGGTGTGGGGGGGTGTTCAGACGGAGGAGAGGGAGGGGCAGCCGCAGAAGCAGGGGGGAAGATGGGGCGACGGGCGCGCAAAAGCACCTACCTTCGAAGGAGGGTGGCCAGGGCAACATCCACAACGGCAACGAAAGGGAAACGAAAGCGAAAGTCGCGTCCCAGAGACCGCCCACTTTGCGAAAGGAAAGGCCGGAAGGAGAGGAGGGGTGGGCGGGCAAGTTGTGTGGGGGGGGGGTGCAATGTCCCCCCACACGCGCACGATTTGCATGCACACCAAAACGTACTCTGGGTTGCTGGAGCGCACGGAAACGCATCAGCCCATAGGAGCCAAATCCTTCGGTCCCGCTCAAGAAAATATTTGACGTGCCCGACCCCAAAGCTATTCAAATAGTGTGCATGTGCTGTGTCATGTGATTGACTATGCGGGGCGGGACTTACTCTCCCCCCCCCCCCATATTTTATCCAAGTTGCAACAACCTCACCAGTTCCATCATGAGTTCCTGCCTCAACCAGTTCCAACAGTTAAGAGCTGTTGGACAGTGGTTGGATGGCTACCTTTCATGGATGCATTAGTTGAGATTCCTGCATCTCAGGGGGTTGGACTAGATGACCGCTGGGGATCCCACCCAACTCCATGATGGCATCGAAGCACAATAACCCAAGGAGGATCAGTCAATCAATGTAACCTCCGTGCAGAGGTCACTTACCTCCTAGTTAAGTTATTATGTGTGTGTAGGGGTGTGAGGAATTCCAACTTGGGGAATTCCCGGGGCACCTGTTTGGTCCAATCTTGCAAAGATTTTACACCATGAGTAGGCAAACTAAGGCCAGGGGGCCGGATCTGGCCCAATTGCCTTCTAAATCCAGCCCACGGACAGTCCAGGAATCAGTGTGTTTTTACATGAGTAGAATGTGTGCTTTTATTTAAAACGCATCTCTGGGTTATTTGCGGGGCATAGGAATTCGTTCACCCCCCCCCAAAAAATATAGTCTGGCCCCCCACAAGGTCTGAGGGACAGTGGACCGGCTGCCTGCTGGAAAAGGTTTGCTGACGCCTGTTTTACACCCTCAGTGCTAACCGATGCAGCCTGGTTCACAGCCAAAGCTATGGGTGAAGTACCCCTGACAGTTAAGTCCAGTCACAAAAGATTCTGGGGTTGCGGCGCTCATCTCACTTTATTGGCTGAGGGAGCCGGCGTACAGCTTCCAGGTCATGTGGCCAGCATGACTAAGCCGCTTCTGGTGAAACCAGAGCAGCGCACGGAAACGCCATTTACCTTCCCGCCTGAGTGGTACCTATTTATCTACTTGCACTTTGACGTGCTTTTGAACTGCTAGGTGGGCAGGAGCAGGAACCGAGCAACGGGAGCTCACCCCGTCGCGGGGATTCGAACCGCCGACCTTCTGATCGGCAAGTCCTAGGCTCTGTGGTTTAGACCACAGAGCCACCTGCGTCCCACGCCTGAGAAGCTCCTAGCGGTCAAAAACAACATGCCCTGGAAGCCCTTTCAGAAGCATGAGGCTAAAATTTAAGATATTAACGGATTCAAAGGAAAGAGGGGGGTTTGCCCTGCCAGACTTTAAACTTTACTATGAAGCGGCAGCTTTCTGCTGGCTGAAAGAATGGCTACTTCTTGAAAACACAGACATTTTGGATTTGGAAGGTTTTAATAACATTTTTGGGTGGCATGCATATTTGTGGTATGACAAGGTTAAAGCACATAAAAGTTTCAAAAATCATATTGTCAGAAAAGCACTATTAAATGTCTGGATCAGATATAAAGACTTGCTGGAAAATAAAACTCCAAGGTGGCTGTCGCCAATGGAAGCTAAGGCAGTTAAAAAGTTAAATATGGAGTCCAAGTGGCCAAGATACTGGGAAATTTTGGAAAAGGAAGGGGACAAATTGAGATTGCAGAGTTTTGAGAAATTAAAAGGGAAGGTGAGAGACTGGTTCCACTACCATCAAATAAATGAAGCGTTTAAACTGGACAGTAAAATTGGCTTCCAGGTGGAAAAATCAAAATTGGAGATAGAACTGTTAGAACCCAGTACCAAGAATTTGTCCAAAATGTACAATTTGCTGCTGAAATGGAATACACAAGATGAAACGGTTAAATCGGTCATGATTAAATGGGCTCAGGACATTGGTCATAATATTTTGTTTGCTGATTGGGAAAAGTTGTGGACCACCGGGATAAAATTTACGGCATGTAATGCCTTAAGAGAAAATATTATGAAAATGATATATAGGTGGTACATAACCCCAGTCAAGCTTGCAAAGATTTACCATGTGCCTGACAACAAATGTTGGAAATGTAAAGAAACTGAAGGTACATTTTTTCATCTTTGGTGGACTTGCCCGAAGATTAAGGCATTCTGGGAAATGATCTATAATGAACTTAAAAAGGTATTTAAATATACTTTCCCCAAGAAACCAGAGGCCTTTCTCTTGGGTATTGTCGGCCAAGGGGTGTTAAAGACGGATATAACTTTCTTTATGTATGCTACAACAGCAGCTAGAATACTCATTGCGAAGTACTGGAAGACGCGAGAACTACCCACACTGGAAGAATGGCAGATGAAGGTGATAGACTATATGGGCCTGGCAGAAATGACGAGCAGAATCCGAAACCAGGGAAGAGAAGCAGCGCAAGAAGAATGGAAAAAATTTAAGGACTATTTAAAGAAATGTTACAAAGTTAACGAAAGTTAGAATGATGTTGGACTGGAAAGTAAATGGTTACTATTAGCAATGGTTATGATAAGGAGAATAAGGAAGAATAGTCTAAATTTAAATTAAAATAAGGGAAGATTTGCTGAACAATCGATAAGAATTTGGAATACAGAAAGGGGAGGCATGAGGAAGTCGGGGAAGATAGGATATGAAATCAGGATATGAAATGATACATGTTTTTTGTTTTGTTTTTGTTTTTGTATGTTTATGTTTGTTATATTGTGTCTATATGGAAAAATAAAAATATTATAAAAAAAAAAACAGAAGCATGAGGCTAGCTAGCAGTGTTCACGCAGCAGTTGAAATGCACTTTGTTCATGCTCAGAGATCCTGCAGTTTGCGGGTAGCCGTTGTGGGATCACAAATATATTTACATACCGCCTTTCCTCTGATGACCCCAAGGTGGAGCATGTGGTTCTCTCCTGCTCCATTTTATCTTCAAACCAACCCTGGGACCTTCTCTTTTCATGATTCAACATGCTGAAAGGAAGACACTTGACAGCACTCCTGCAGGTGCGGGTGCAAGGACAGCTTAAAAACCCAGCATGCACTTCAACCCCGCTGAACTAATTCTTTGTGAGCTTCCTAGACGAGGGACCCGGAGAGCAGCAACACGAGAGCAGGGCCTTTTCTGTGGTGGCTCCTCGCTTGCAAAATGCTCTCCCCAAGAAGACTCGCCAGGGGCCATCGTCATACTTCTTTAGCTGCCGGGCAAAAACACTTCTCCCAGGCCTTTGGCTAATTAAACAATCTATGGCCTTTTAAACTGTGTGGGGATTGTTTGTTACTATGATATGTGTTTTTGTGTTTTTATATTGTAAAGCATCCTGTTATCCTTGGGTGAAGGGTGGTATAGCGTTATTATTAATTAGGCATGGGAAAAGACTGCTTCAAAACCCCACTCAGCCACAAAACTTACTTGCGTCTCAGCCTGACCTACCTCACAGGGGTGTCGTGAAGATAAAATTGGGTGAGGGGAAAGAAACCATGTAGACCGCCTTGAGATCCTTGAGGAAAAGCAGGACATAAATGAAATAAATTCTGTGGACTGGTTTGTGAGTATCTGCAGATGATGTTTGCAGAAAGACAAACACACACAAGCATTCTTCTTCCCTGCAAACCTTAGGGCCCCCTTCCATTAATAATGTGTGTTTGCTAAGCCACCTTTCAGAATACTTTTAAAGCCTGGAGTGATGCTTCTCAAAATGCGCTTAGTAACGACTGCACAAAATGATCTAATTATTCGCAAACAGCAGGAGGGAAATTCTGCTGGTCTCTTTAATTCTGCTTTTCTGAGAGTCTCCTTCACTCTGGGTGAATTGCAAGCGTTTGAGACAGAATTACTGAACAGGGACAAGGCAGCAGGAAAAACCACAAACCAAATAATGCAGATAAAAGTCAGCACGTCAGAGAAAAGGGGTGTCACTGTGTGCCAGGGACTGCCTCTTTTTTTAATCCAAACAGCAAGAACTCCATCCTCTGATTCTTCTCAATACAGGATTACGCTGGCAAGGATATCCGTTCCATTTTTATACCTGAGAGAGATTTATCTGAGAGTCTCCACATCCTTGCAGCGATTCAGAATTCGGACTATCAAAACTTCCCCCTCCCCCAGATGTTCAGAGCTTTGCATCCTTCTTGGCGGGGTCGTTCCTTGATGGGAGTTGAGCAGCCACTTGCGCTGAAATCAATTTAAGAAAGCTTTCTCTGCCTCTGGAAGGCAGGGTCGCTCTCCGTCTTCCTCCTCCTCCTCCGCTTCAAAGACAGCTACCGCACACTGTCCAATCGGGACGTAAGCGACGACATCCACTTCTCCCCCACCCTTGCTGGGCTTTTGGAAATGAATCTCCAGGGCTTCACGCATCAATTCCTCATCCAGGACGTCTGGAATCCCCGACAGCAGGACAGTCCGAGCGCAGACCGAAGGACGGAACTGGAACGGAGAGAAAGAAAAAAGAGGATTTTGTTGTCGGCGTCCATCTGCCTCGGGACACAAAGAAGGACCGCCTCGGGGGGTGGTTGAACCGCCGCGTTAGCATCACTGAAGGGACCTCTCTGGGGTGCAAGCCTGGGCAGTGTGGACGGAGGTCCTGGGCTGCCCAGATGACTAGACCTCCCCTCTCTCGGCCTCATTGATGGGGTCCAAAGGAAAGCAGAGCAATACGTCTGGCACCAGCTTGGCCGCGGGAGTTGTTGGATGGAGGCGTACAAGACGCCATCCAACTGTCTTAGGGACTCCATTCCTTGGCCTTTTACTTCTCCCAAAGATATCCTGCAAGGCAGTGGAGGTTGAGGATCAGAGCTTTCTCAGAGATGGGCTACCTTCCTAGGTACGTCATGTCAGGAGTTCAGCCTACACTCGAGTAGGACCCTGGCAGAGACACATGCCCGACTGGCATGTTCCCTCCCTCCTGGTCTTACGTTCGGGAGCCTCAAAAGCTTTCTGCTGCCCGAACATCACAGCGACCGATGCCAACCAACACCGGCACTCTTAGGGATCCGCAGAGTTTGCGCATCATGCGCGTGACAGACCTCAGCAACTCAGCATTTATTTACATATAAACACACATGCAGCACTGCAACATGGCTCCCTCTCTCTCTAGTATCAAGACAGCAAAGAGAAAAAGAACAAAGGACAATAGTCCCACTTCATGGAACACAAACATCCTGTTTCCGTCACTTCCCACTCTGTGGAGTCAAAACATACACCGTTGTGTGATAGACAAAAATCCCATGACTGCAATCATGGATTAGGAATTCTAACACGTCATGTGCTGAAACCATCTTTTTAATCATTGGACCCACTATTTTGGGTTAGAAGTGAAATTCAGAATTTTGCTGATGTGGCAGACTGCGCTGGTTAAATCCCTGACAAAATTCCAGACTATTTGTATCGTCCGCTCAATCTGCCGGAGCCTGTCTTTGCACGCAGGGGAAATCCCTAGCGCACAATGAATGATGATGCCAGAGCTGAAGAGTCCTGGTTGCTTTTGCTAAGTGCAAACATTACCACCAGCAGCAGCAACGAAAAACATGAAGATCCAGGAACCCAACATGCATCTGATTTTGGACAGTGGGGCTGTTGCATGATTTGGTTTCCTGAGGTCAGCACTGCTGTTGTGATAGAGCCTTGGGGTAAGTTGGCCAGGACCCCATTGAGCATGAGGAACCCTTAGGGACTGCCCATCCCATTTCGCCGTCTGAGGAGAAACAGGAAGGTGCCACACCTTCCCCCTGAAGCCTCGTTTAACTGAGGTTGTAGATTCTTGGTTCTGGCAGCAGGGAGAAGTGAGAAGCCGCAGCTGCTTCTCCCATGGTGTAGGCACTGCCCCTTGGGATCCTGCAGCCCGAAGCGGCCGCCTCCGTCCACCTCAGGGGAGAGCAGGCCCTGACCCAGCTTACCACATTCTGAAGCAATGCACATAGCCTAATAATTTATGTATACCCTACCCTCCCCGGCCAGAGCCAGGCTCAGGGCAGCTAACACCAACAAAATCACAGGAAAAACATAATAGGGGGGAAAGAGGGGGGGAGAAAGAAAAAACACCCCAATTTAAAATACAGGTTAAAATGCAGCCTCATTTTAAAATAGCTCACCTGCAGCTCTGCGATTTCTCCGCCAACATAGTGTGACAGCTTGACTGTGTGAATCTCCTGTCCGATGGGCACTCGGTGCTGACCTTTTTGGATAAGCCGCTTGGCCACTGGCGAAGGGGGAGAGGCAAAGAAAAGGACAACATTGCGACTTTCCATCTCACTACTTTTAAAAAACGGTGCAGCTCTAACTACCCAAAGCGTAATACAGTTCTTGAACGTAATCCGTTCTGGAAGTCCATTCTTGGTTCTTGAACGTAATCCGTTCTGGAAGTCCATTCGACTTCCGAAACGTTCGAAAACCAAGGCGCGGCTTCCGATTGGCGCAGGCGCCTCAGAAACAATAGCCGACAGCAGCATCGGACGTTTGGCTTCCGAAAAAGGTTCGCAAACCGGAACACTGACATCTGGGTTTGCAGCATTCGGGTTCCGATTTGTTCGTCAACTAAGCCGTTCAAGAACCAAGGTTCTACTGTAGTTGACATTTGGCAGAAGGGACTCTTGTATTCTGTACAGCACCTAGCACAAAGTTTCTTCCGAATGAAGATTATCATGCATTGTGGGGTGGGAGAAAACAAGCCCATTCACAGGGAAATTAAACAATGTGCTCACTTACACCCTGGCTGTAAAATGAGCAGCAGCTCAAACAAAAATATGGCAGTTTTGGTTTAAAATAAATCTTAAGCATTCGTAGATGAGCTGGAGATGGTCCAAGAAAGGGAAATCGGGATGATCACCTCCCTTGCGACAAAAATAATAAACCGATTTTTGAGGTAAGCAAGCCACCTGCCCCTTCCGCCTGCCTCTTCATCTATCTCCTCGTACCTCCATCATCCATAAACGTCAGCACCACGTGGCCAGAGTCCCTCAGCCGCTCCACGCTGAACACCTCGCCTCCCATGTTCTGCCGCTTGCTGAAAAACAACTCCAGCTTCTCAAGCAGCCGGTCCTCAGGCAGAGAGGAGGCCACGATGCCAGACAGCAGGACCCGTCGCGGACTCTTTTCCAGGGAGATCTGTGTGGAATGGGGAAGAGGTCTTAGGAAACCAGAATGGCTGCATCATGGCACAGCTGAGGAAAGAAGTCCATCGGGGGAAGAAGGGAATGTGGGGTTGGGTGCAGGCCACCTCCCTCCACGCAATCCACCTCAAACAGTAGTGTGGTCACGGTCTGGCTGGAGGCAGAAGAGGCAACAGCCGGGGAACCCCCTAGGCCTAGGGAACCCCCAGGGGAAGAAGGCTCAGAGCAGAGCAAGGATGAGTGGTCAGCAGCAGAAGAGGAAGTGGACCGGAGGGAGGAGGCGTCAGCAGCAGGAGAGGTGACAGGGTTTAGTGAGCTAGAAGAAGCTGTGCCAGAGAGCAGTTCTAACTCAGAGGCAGAAGCGGAGGCTGGGCTAAAGACAGGTGGCTGAAGAATCCAGGCCATCTCCCCCTCCTGCTGTGGCCAGTCCCCTCTCTCCCCTGGTCTCCTAGAACTCGCAGAGAAACAAAACAGCCAGAGCAGAGTGTGGTTGTGTACAGACACAGTCTGACACAGCATATAACACCAGGCCTGAAAGACCTACATTGGCTCCCAGTACGTTTCCAAGCACAACTCAAAGGGTTGGCGCTGACCTTTAAAGCCCTAAACAGCCTCGGTCCAGTGTACCTGAAGGAGCGTCTCCACCCCCATCATTCAGCCCGGACACTGAGGTCCAGCTCCGAGGGCCTTCTGGTGGTTCCTTCCCTGCAAGAAGTGAGGTTGCAGGGAACCAGGCAGAGGGCCTTCTCGGTAGTGGCACCCGCCCTGTGGAACGCCCTCCCATCAGATGTCAAGGAAATAAACAACTACCTGATTTTTAGAAGACATCTGAAGGCAGCCCTGTTTAGGGAAGTTTTTAATGTTTGATGGTTTATCGTGTTTTCAATATTCTGTTGGGAGCCGCCCAGAGTGGCTGGAGAAACCCAGCCAGATGGGCGGGATATAAATAATAAAATTTTCTATTATTATTATTATTATTATTGGAAAGACCCTGGAGAGGAGGAGTCTTAGTGGATACCAGGAAGACGGGGATCTTCAGTCCTCCTAACTGCTTCATCGGGGCAAGGCCTCCTAGAAAGAGTTGCTGAGACCACTAGGCCTGAGCTGTGGTCTGCTTTCTGGAATAAATATTTAAAGCTAAATCTAAAGTTGCCTGATTGACTCAGTGGTGGCTATCTAGTCTTTTATATATCATATGTGTTTGGATTATTAATGCATTTGGATGACATTGTATAGTTTGATTGTTTACACTTATGCCAATGAAGGCCAATAAGAACTGCACTGGCCTCGGGTGATTTATTGTTTTTGCTGCTGACCTACGCTTGACTCCGGCCCTGACAGGGTGCTATCGCAGTTGCATGGATTGTAGCCTAACGGCATGTACTGCAGAGGTGCAGAAAATGTGCTGAGTGTGGTGCTATGTGCAGCATTCAACTGCCTGGGAATGTTAGCTTTCATTTTTTAAAATAATACAGTGGTAAAGGTAAAGGTAAAGGTACCCCTGCCCGTACGGGCCAGTCGTGACCAACTCTGGGGTTGCGTGCTCATCTCGCTTAAGAGGCCGGGAGCCAGCGCTGTCTGAAGACACTTCCGGGTCACGTGGCCAGCGTGACGAAGCTGCTCTGGCGAGCCAGCACCAGCGCAGCGCACGGAAACACCGTTTACCTTCTCGCTATAAAGCGGTCCCTATTTATCTACTTGCACTTAGGGGTGCTTTCGAACTGCTAGGTGGGCAGGAGCAGGGACCAAACGACGGGAGCTCACCCCGCCGCGGGGATTCGAACCGCCGACCATACGATCGGCAAGTCCTAGGCACTGAGGTTTTTTGTTTTTTTTTATAAACTTTTTATTGGTTTTTTAACACATAATAATAGACAATACAAAACAATACAAAAACAAACAAACATATAAACACGTATAATTTCTTCACATTTTTTCTTAAACCTTCTTTCATCGACTTCCTCATACCTCCCCTTTCTGCATCCCTGTTTTAAAATTTTCCAGCAAGCCCCAATGTCAACTTATAACACTTTTTTTTTCCTTTGAATCCTTTTTCTCATATCCAATTATTTGTCCCCGCAATTCTGTTTTACCTGACCCAAAACATTTTAACACTCATTAATTTTGCAACAGTTCTTAAGATAAGCTTTAAATTTCTTCCAGTCTTCTTCCACCGTCTCTCTCCCTTGGTCGCGGATTCTGCCAGTCATCTCCGCCAGTCCCATGTAGTCAATCACCTTGGTCTGCCATTCTTCCAGTGTGGGTAGTTCTTGTGTCTTCCAGTACTTTGCTAGAAGTACTCTTGCTGCTGTTGTAGCATACATAAAAAACATCCTATCTTTCCTTGAGACCAATTGGCCCACCATGCCCAGGAGGAAGGCTTCTGGTTTCTTCACAAATGTGCATTTAAGCACCTTCTTCATTTCATTATAAATCATTTCCCAGAAGACCTTAATCCTTGGGCACGTCCACCAAAGGTGGTAAAAGGTACCTTCAGTTTCCTTACATTTCCAACATTTATTATTGGGCGTGTGGTAAATTTTTGCAAGCTTGACTGGAGTCATGTACCACCTATAGATCATTTTCATAATGTTTTCTCTTAAGGCATTACATGCCGTAAACTTTATACCGGTGGTCCATAACTGTTCCCAGTCAGCAAACATAATGTCATGACCAATATCTTGTGCCCATTTAATCATAGCTGATTTAACCGTCTCATCCTGTGTATTCCATTTCAACAGCAAGTTATACATTCTTGACAAATTTTTAGTACTGGGGGCACTGAGGTTTTACCCACAGTGCCACCCGCGTCCCATAATACAGTGGTACCTCGGGTTAAGTACTTAATTCGTTCTGGAGGTCCGTTCTTAACCTGAAACAGTTCTTAACCTGAGGTACCACTTTAGGTAATGGGGCCTCCTGCTGCTGCCGCCGCCGCACCACCACCGCGCGATTTCTGTTCTCATCCTGAGGTAAAATTCCTAACCCAAGGTACTATTTCTGGGTTAGCGGAGTCTGTAACCTGAAGCGTCTGTAACCCGAGGTACCACCGTACTAATAAAACCAAGAACAGGTTTCTAGTTACAGAGTTAAGATTCGATAAAGAATCCGAACTTTCCTGTTCCAGCCCATTTTCTGTTTCAAATGTTCCCAATTACAATTACCCCCAATCACCCCAAAGTTTGGATGCGCCAGATCTGTATTGTGGGTCCAATTTTACAGATGCAGAACCCACCTCCAAGGATGAGGGCAAGAGTAATACCATCGCCTCAGCCTTCACGTGCACATAGCTGAATTCATCCAGTTGAACCTGGTGCTGCTCCATTTCAATGATCCTGGAGGCAACTGACAGGGAGAGATGGAAAAAGAGGTCAATTCAACCCCAACTATCTCCTTCCATCCATATGCTTTCCTGTCTGTCAGTTCGTAAAGGTAAAGGGACCCCTGACCATTAGGTCCAGTCATGGCCGACTCTGGGGTTGTGGCGCTCATCTTGCTTTATTGGCCGAGGGAGCCAGCGTACAGCTTCTGGGTCATGGGGCCAGCATGACTAAGCCACTTCTGGCGAACCAGAGCAGCACACGGAAACGCTGTTTACCTTCCCGCTGGAGTGGTACCTATTTATCTACTTGCACTTTGACGTGCTTTCGAACTGCTAGGTTGGCAGGAGCAGGGACCGAGCAACGGGAGCTCACCCCGTCGCGGGGATTCGAACCGCCAACCTTCTGATCAGTTTAACCCACAGCGCCACCCGCGTCCCCATCTGTCAGTTCAGCAACCCAGAATTAGTTCCCACCCTCCTCTAAGATGGAAACAAGATGCTTTTTTTGTCCGTGTGTGATTGCATTGAGGGGTGTGTGGAGTGTTAGGGGAGAGACAAGGCGCATCATGCTCCTTCTGGGGTAGCTTGGTCCCTACTCTGTACCCCAGGAATGGCTTTGACTAGCTGGTTAAACAAGTCAAGGGTAGTCAGTGGGTCTCAAACCCTCGGTGACTTAGGGACTTCCCCTGTATTCAAAGACAGGCTCTGGCAGATTAAGCAGACAAGACCAATGGTGGGTCCAGAGGTGAAGAAAGCATTATTTGCATGTGTTATAGAGGGAAGTGAGGGGCAGGTGGGGCTCATCAGCCCGGGAAGGTAGCCCATCTGGGAGAAGGAAAACTCGGATCCGAAATCTCCGCTGCATTGCAAGATATCTTCAGGAGAAGAAAAGTCTACCAGCCTTTCTCAACCTGTGGGTCCCCAGATGTTGTTGAACTACAACTCCCATCACCCCTAGCTAGCAAGGCCAGAGCTCAGGGATGATGGGAGTTGTAGTCCAACAACATCTGGGGACCCACAGGTTGAAAACCACTGGGCTAAGGAGTAAACTCTACACAGATCCGGAGAGGAATCCCTAAGGTGGTTGGATGGCTCCTTAAAGGCCTCCTTCTGGCAACTCCTGCAGCCAAGCTGGTGACAAATGTCTTGCTCTGCTTTCCTTCAGATGTAAATGTGATAAACAGCTATACAGTGGTACCTCGGGTTAAGAACATAATTCGTTCCAGAGGTCCGTTCTTAACCTGAAACCGTTCTTAACCTGAGGTACCACTTTAGCTAATGGGGCCTCTCACTGCTGCTGCCGCGTGATTTCTGTTCTCGTCCTGAGGTAAAGTTCTTAACCCGAGGTACTACTTTTGGGTTAGCGGAGTCTGTAACCCGAAATGTTTGTAACCTGAGGTGTTCGTAACCCGAGGTACCACTGTACAACTTTTAGAAGACAGCCGTGCATCGGGAAGTTTTTAACGTTTGATGCTTTATAGTGTTTTACATACAATGGTACCTTGGTTTTCAAACATCTCCATTGATGTACATTTTGGTTTTCGAACGCCGCAACCCCGGAAGTAAATGCTTCGGTTTTCAAACATGCCTCAGAAGTCGAACATGAAACGCGGCTTCCTCTGAGTGTAAGATCCTGAGGCCTAGCTGTCGGCTGTTGAGTTTTCGGTTTTCGAACATTTCAGAACTCGAACGGTCTTCCGGAACGGATTATGTTCGAAAACCAAGGTACCACTGTATTGTGTAAGCTGGCCAGAGTGGCTGGCGAAACCCAGCCAGATGGGTGGGGTATAAGTAATAAAATTCTTATTATTATTCCTTTGGACACCAGCAAGGCTGAGTCTTGTTGTCTGGGGAGGCCAGGGTTTGCATACAAACTGCCCACAAGAGGTCACCTCAGTGCTGTCCGCGCAGCAGTTTGACTTCATGCCTGGAGGCGCACGCCATTGTCTTTGAGACAGACGGATGCCAAATGACAACATTGCTTGAAAGGGTTGGGCAAGATCTATGGAACCTTCATCAATAGAGAGATAAATTAGATTGAGAAACCAGGAATTGTAGTTGGGTGATCTCTTAAGGTGCCTTCCCTATAGAGGAAGAGCAAGTCCCATCACTAGAGATAAAAGTGGTTGGGACTTTATACAGGATTCCTACTGCCAGCAAGGGGCTGGTTGAAATCACCCGCAAAGAGCCTTTGGGTTGCATTCAGCTAACTATTACTCGGAGTAGATCCATTACAATGAATGGGCATAAAGCTAGTCATGGCCGTTAATTGCAGCAACCGATTAATGTGCGTCCGAAAGACGCACCATCGTGCACACGCACATGGCGCCAAACCCAGAAGTGACCCAGAAATATCCCTGGGCCAAAATGCTCCCAATTGGCTGTCTCTGCCTGCTCTCAGGTTCCCCAACTTAGGGCCACCCCTGTGGCATCTTTTCGGGGTCATAATTTCAATCCGAACAGCTGCTCCTACCCTCATGGCTTTCAAAAGTGATGAGAGCCGATCCCCCAGGCACAGGGTATCGAATCTGTGGCCGGGCTGTCAAACGGTTAGGCAATGCCTCCTCCTTTGCTTCTTCCACGTGGCCTTTAAACACCATCACCCGTTCAGGTAAGTTGGTTGGCACCTGGAGAGTTGGCAGGAGAGAGAAGGTTGATATGAGAATGGGTTTTTCTTTCTGCCAGGTTTCGCACTCTACAACAAACTCTATTTTGAGTCAGAATTCCAACTGGATGTATCTCGCATGCGTACTCTTCTTGTTTCGTATTTCACGTTGCCTCTTCTGATTAAAACTTTTAAATTAATAAGTAATTGTAGAACTCAGCTAGCAGATAGTTTAAGGGAAATGCTAAGGAAAGGACAGAGCAGTTCTGTGCATAGGCAGAGATTTTGCCTTGCCACTGAACAAATGCCATCAGTCTGAGTTGGTTTCTAGGGCAGAAAAGAGGAATAATAATAGGAATAATAATAGGAATTTCTTTCTTTCTTTCTTTCTTTCTACATGCATGCATACATACATATGCCGCCCATCTGGCTGGGTTTCCCCAGCCACTCTGGGTGGCTCCCAACAGAATATTAAAAACAAGATAAAACATCAAACATTAAGAACTTCCCTAAACAGGGCTGCTGTCAGATGTCTTCTAAAAGTCAGATAGTTGTTTATTTCCTTGACATCTGATGGGAGGGCATTCCACAGGGCGGGCGCCACTACCGAGAAGGCCCTCTGCCTGGTTCCCTGTAACTTCACTTCTTATAAGGAGGGAACCAGCAGAAGGCCGTCAGAGCTGGACCTCAGTGTCCGGGCAGAACAATGGGGGTGGAGACACTCCTTCAAGTATACTGGGCTGAGGCCATTTAGAGCTTTAAAGGTCAGCACCAACCCTTTGAATTGTGCTTGGAAACGCACTGGGAGCCAATGTAGCTCTTTCAAGACCAGTGTTATATGGTCTCGGCAGCTACTCCCAGTCACCAATCTAGCTGCTAGATTAGTTGTAGTTTGCGGGTCACCTTCAAAGGTAGCCCCACGTAGAGCGCATTGCAGTAGTCCAAGCGGGAGATAACCAGAGCGTGCACCACTCTGGCGAGACAGTCTGCAGGCAGGTAGGGTCTCAGCTTGCATACCAGATGGGATCTCAAGAGGAATTCTGACTGGGATTCAATGGCTCCTTCCGGGAAAGACACAAGCTTGCCTGCATGAGAAAACTAGCCTATTTCTCAGGCCACATGCTTCCCCACACCCAGTACCTTGTGGAGCTCTTCTTGAGCAACCTGAAACCTTTCCAGCTGCTCCAGTTCGTTTTCCAGAGCCAGTTTCTCTTGTAGCAATTGGCGTTCTTCCGTCAGCGCCACCTGAATCTCTCTCTGCAGGGAAAAGATGGTGATCCATTAAACAGGGAACACAAGGGATGTCTGCCAGTGCACACAACCTGTAAACCCAAGATGTGCCCAAGATGTGTTTGGACTCCATCTCCCATCTATGGGATATTTAAAGTGCAGTCAAACCAAGAGTTTCCACATAGGCACATTTTTACGGTCGATTATTGCATTTCAATATTTTACCATAAGCTGCCCAGAGAACATAGTTTTGGGGAGGCATGCAATGATGGCAAACAAATAGGTAAAAAGGTAAAGGACTCCTGGATGGTTACGTCCAGTCAAAGGCGACTATGGGGTTGCGGCGCTCATCTCGCTTTCAGGCTGAGGGAGCCGGCATTTGTCCACAGACAGCTTTCCGGGTCATGTGGCCAGCAGGACTAAACAGCTTCTGGCACAATGGGACACCGTGACAGAAACCAGAGCGCACAGAAACGTTGTTTACCTTCCTGCCGCAGTGGTACCTATTTATCTACTTGCACTGGCATGCTTTCGAACTGCTAGGCTGGCAGGAGCTGGGACAGAGTCACGTGGATTCAAACTGCCAACCTTCTGATCGGCAAGCCCAAGAGGTTCCGTGGTTTAGACCACAGCACCACCTGCGTCCTTGACAAACAAGTAACAACAGCCTTATTGCATAAGTTACACAGTTTGCATAATTTATTATTATGTGCATGTGTTAATCTGGGGGTAGGGTGCCAGAGTCCAATTTTCTGAGAATCTCAGCTCTCTACCTTTCCTTAAAGCATGTGTTTGGCCTACACAGCTGGAAGAAAAGCCTGAACTGTTAAGTTGTGGGTGAACATATCAGACAACACAGCGATTCTTCAAACAGCTCTTGTTTATTCACAGGCCAGGACAGAACTGAACTGAAGGGTTCAGTCAGCCTGCTTATATAGAGCTCCAGTACAATGTTACTGTAACAACTTTCTAAAACTATCCAATCACTGAACGCCACTTTCGATCCCTTATTTGCATAACTATCTACAGTATCCCCCTGCTGGCCCAGGGTGAGAACTTCAGTACATAACACCAGCCACATTAACTGCGCTTTGCAGTCCACGGGCTGCCTGAGTGAAAGGGAACATACATCAGCAACACCTGGGGAAATATCAGAAAGATGAAGGAAAACACGGAGGACGATTTGCTGTGGTCGTATTTCCCCTCCTGACCTTTCACAATGACTTGCAAAATAAAAGGATGCAAAATAAGAAAATGGGTGCTTATGTTTCATCAGAACGACTGCATAACTGAACATCTCTCAGTGCAGGACTGGGGTTACACTGATGAATAATTTGCTTTTCTTTAAAGAAGGGCTGAGGAACCTGTAGCCCTGCAGTTGTTGCTGGAGAGTTCAACAACAAACATGTTTCCCATTCCCTGCTTTAAAAGAAGAATAGACTCAACCCTGGTCTTAAAAGATCTGTACTATGGTTTTCCCAGTAGTGATGTATGGAAGTGAGAGCTGGACCATCAAGAAGGCTGATCGCCAAAGAATTGATGCTTTTGAATTCTGGTGCTGGAGGAGACTCTGGAGAGTTCCATGGACTGCAAGAAGATCAAACCGATCCATTCTGAAGGAAATCAGCCCTGAGTGCTCACTGGAAGGACAGATTGTGAAGCTGAGGCTCCAATACATTGGCCACCTCATGAGAAGAGAAGACTCCCTGGAAAAGACCCTGATGTTGGGAAAGATGGAGGGCACAAGGAGAAGGGGACGACAAAGGACAAGATGGTTGGACAGTGCTTTCAAAGCTACCAGCATGAGTTTGACCAAACTGCAGGAGGCAGTGGAAGACAGGAGTGCCTGGTGTGCTCTGTTCCATGGGTTCACGAAGAGTTGGACACGACTAAACAACAACAACAACAACCTGAAAACCTGCTTTCTGGGACTGAGACTTTTCTTCAAGCTCCTGGAGTCTTTTACGCAGAAGCTCGGTTTCTCTCTTGAGTTTTGATGCCTCTTGTTCGCTCTCTTTTCTGCCAGTCTCCAAGGAAAATCGGTCAGCCTCCAATGCTTTGCACGTATCCTAAAGGTGACAAGTAGACATGTGACAGTCAGAAAGCATAAAACCAGGAAAGGGGAAATCTGAAGAAAATGTGTGTATTTTTTTATCCCGATGAATTTTTCTTAAACTTTCCAGTAGGCAAAATGGGAAATTGAGAATATCCAATCAGGGTGATGCTCTTTAATACTGTATGAGAAAGTTTCTGTCCACATAATATGTTTCCTTTGTTTACTACGAAGTTTGTGTTATCTATTGTTTCTTTCAGCTTTTCAGGTGGCAAACACAAACATTTAAGAAGCATAAGGGGGAGCTCCCTCTCCAATGCCAGGTATATATTTACATTTTTGCTAGCACAAAAGTAACGCACTTCTACTTTGGGGGCCACAGTCCTAGGCATGCTAACCTCGGGGTGATCCCCACTAAACAGAGTGGATTTTGCTTCTGAGTAAACATGCAGAGGGGCGCGGGTGGTGCTGTGGGTTAAATCACAGAGCCTAGGACTTGCCGATCAGAAGGTCGGCGGTTCGAATCCCCGCAACGGGGTGAGCTCCCGTTGCTCGGTCCCTGCTCCTGCCAACCTAGCAGTTTGAAAGCACATCAAAGTTCTAGTAGATAAATAGGTACCACTCCGGCGGGAAGGTAAACGGCGTTTCCGTGCGCTGCTCTGGTTCGCCAGAAGCGGCTTAGTCATGCTGGCCACATGACCCGGAAGCTGTACGCCGGCTCCCTCGGCTAATAAAGTGAGATGAGCACTGCAACCCCAGAGTCGGTCACAACTGGACCGAATGGTCAGGGGTACCTTTACCTTAAACATGCAGAGAATAAATTTAAAACCAGGGTGGATTTGATTTAAATCAAATCAAATCGATTTAAATCACGATTTAAATCACAAGTCAGTAAGACTTGATTTAAATGAATTTTTTTACAGAAGGACTCATTCTTGCATATTTACAACCAGAGGAAGTTTCCATTTTTGGAACAATAAAATTTCAGAGTAGTTGTTTACAGTTATATAAAAAATTACCGATTTGGTTATACTATTAGAAAGACATAGACAGATAATTATAAAATTATTGTGAGGTTTAATAAGTTAACTGTTTATATTCTGACATCTTTTCTGATGTGGTTAAACATTTTCTTTTAAAAAAAGAAAAACTTAGCTTGAGTTTTAGCACACATGAAAAACTTAAAACAAACCCTTATTTCCTGATGAATAGCCTTTGGAGTAGAATGTAACTTAAATAGAAAACTATCTTTAGAAAGATTTGTCATTCCAAAAGCATTTTATTTTAAAATCCGATTTCAATTTTTAAAAATCCGATTTCAATGTTTTAAAAAATCATTGGTTTTTATCCATCCTGTTTAAAATAAAAAGCAATTAAAAATAAAATAAATATAAAGGAAAGAGCTTTGAGGAAAGCCTCCGTACACCAACACATCTCACTTTCGACATGAGAGACAACTGCTGTTTCCA
This sequence comes from Podarcis filfolensis, assembly GCF_964270895.1. Classification (NCBI taxonomy): domain Eukaryota; kingdom Metazoa; phylum Chordata; class Lepidosauria; order Squamata; family Lacertidae; genus Podarcis; species Podarcis filfolensis. The sequence goes on from NC_139615.1 coordinate 43,999,858, forward strand.
AAGAAGAGTACCTGCCATTTCAAGGTTTGTTCTGCTGCCAGTGTCTCCAAAGACTCACTTGCTGAAATTCTTGGACTGGGCAGGTAGATGAAGGAGTCCTGAAGAGCAGAACAAAAGGATGTTCGTTCACAGTCCAGGGCCTCCGGCCTCCACGCAACAGGAGCGCAGAGGCGAGTTCAAAAACTTATGGGACATGGTGGGGACGGGGAGAAGGGGACTAACTTTTTATTATTTTTATTTTTATTAAAGCTTTATTGCAGAACAATTTACACACTACATAAAAAACAACACAAACCAACCAACACCATACCCTCATAACAACTAAACACGAACGAACAACATATCATTTGGCATCACACACACTTTTGACTTCTGATTCACCTCACTGTACTTTTTACACATTATTGGTCTATTCACACTTCCTTATTTTTTTAACTGTTGCATATCAAAAGGAGATTTTTGCTTTTATAATTTCCTCATTATTCAAGATTCAATCCAGACCTGTCAGGAGATTTTCATTATCACAATCCTTTCTTAGATATTCTTTGAATAATGTCCAATCTTTACTCACTTTCTGGTTTGAGTTTCCTCTTAATCTCCCAGTCATTTTCGCAAGTTCTAATTATTCTATCATCTTCGCCTGCCAGTCAATTTTTGTGGGGGTTGAGTCACCTTTCAAATTTTTTTGCTATTAAAATTCTGGCCGCCATGGTTGCTTACATAAGAAAGTTTCTAAAGATTTTTTTGTATTTTGGTAGACATCATGCCTAACAGAAAGGCTTCTGGGGGTTCTTTGAAGGTGAATTTAAATATCTTTTTGAGTTTGTTATTTATTATGTCCCAGAATTCTCGTATCCTCACGCAGTCCCACCACATGTGCAGAAAGGTACCTACCCCCTTTTTGCATCTCCAGCAAACATTTGAGTTCTTTTTATACATCTTGGCCAGTTTGAGAAGGGGACTAACTATTGATCACTTGGTAAATATATCAACTTCTTGAAGTAAATGCACAGAGCTGCCCAAACTGCCGTGTGAGGCGGCGACTTGCATACAGTCATACCTCGGGTTGCGAACGCTGCGGGCTGCGCATTTTGGGGTTGCGGACAGCGCCGAACCCGGAAGTACCAGAACGGGTTACTTCCGGGTTTTGGCACTTGTGCATGCGCAGAAGCACAAAATAACGTCACGCACATGCGGAGAAGCACCGAATCACGTCATGCGCATGCGCAGCGCTTCAGGCTGCGAACGTGCCTCCCGCACGGATCACGTTCACAACCAGAGGTATCACTGTACAGTGGTACCTTGGGTTAAGAACTTAATTCGTACTGGAGGTCCATTCTTAACCTGAAACTGTTCTTAACCTGAAGCACCACTTTAGCTAATGGGGCCTCCTGCTGCTGCCACGCCACCGGAGCACGATTTCTGTTCTCATCCTGAAACAAAGTTCTTAACCTAAGGTAATATTTCTGGGTTGGCGGAGTCTGTAACCTGAAGTGTATGTAACCCGAGGTACCACTGTACTTGAAAGCGGCACTCTTGAATCAAGGTTTCTCATATCACTCTGAAGGAAGACGCAACAAACATGTTTAGCAGAGAGGCATATGGTGTTGATATGGAAAAGGATCTATTCTCTAAAGAGCACACAGCAACAGCGGCTTAACCGTGGAGTAGTAGATTACAGGAATGCATAGAGGCGAGCAAAACAAGCCAAGGGAGTCACAGGATTCCCTCGTGGGATTCATCCAAAGACAAGATCAGTGGACAACAAACTGTGTCACCCCCTATTAGTACTAAAGTAAGGTTAACTGGGGACGCGGGTGGCCCAAACCACTGAACCTAGGCTTGCCGATCAGAAGGTCGGCGGTTCGAATCCCCGTGACGGGGTGAGCTCCCGTTGCTCGGTCCCTGCTCCTGCCAACCTAGCAGTTCGAAAGCACGTCAAAGTGCAAGTAGATAAACAGGTACCGCTCCAGCGGGAAGGTAAACGGCGTTTCTGTGTGCTGCTCTGGTTTTGGTGTTCCATTGCGCCAGAAGCGGCTTAGTCATGCTGGCCACATGACCCGGAAAAACTGTCTGCAGACTCCCTCGGCCAGTAAAGCGAGATGAGTGCCGCAACCCCAGAGTTGTCTGCGACTTAACTGTCAGGGGTCCTTGGAGGCTCTCAGCTGCCAGTCCAAGGGGTTTGGAAGGACTGGATAGCTGCTGCTAGCCCCGGACAGGCAAGTTAAATATGGATGCGACTTTTGCACCATAGCAAGGGAACAAGTGGCACTAATTAACATAACACACAGCCTTGCAAGGAATCCTAGGAAATCAGTGGTCAGTTAAGCAGAGGGTGGGTATTTTCTTCTTCACGCAACATAAAATTAACTCATGTCCATGTGCCACCACCAAAGGTGGAAATGCCACCGGTTTAGGGGGCTTGAGGAAGGGCTGGTGAAGTCTATCCACATGAAAACCCAGTCTTGATTACATTTAGCGTTCATAATTTCAGCAGGATAATTTAAGGGGGTCATTTTGTTGCTGCTGTTCTTAAAACAACTGCGTCAGAAATACTTGATGTTTTACTGCGAATAGCTCAGAGGTTTCCCAGCAGATCCTGGGCTCATTGCACTACATTTAAAATAGCAAGCTGACCCAAACACTAAGGAAAGCTGGTGTAAGTTTTAATCTGTTTTACTATTTTAATTTTTTGATTGTATTTTTTCCTTGATTCCCTTGTTTTTATCTTTTTCAAAACCACTTTGAGATTTATTTATTTTTACAATCAAATGGCCTATATATTTTACGAAATAAATAAAAAAATACCACTTTAAACCTTCATGGCTTCCCCCAAAGAATCCTGGGAACTGTAGTTTGTTAAGGGTGCTGAGAGCTGTTAGTAGACCCCTCTATTACAAAGCTTTGATATCCAGAATTCCCTTGGAAGAGGGATTGATTTTTAAATCATTCTGGGAACTGTAGTTCGGTGAGAGGAATAAGGGGTGCCAAACAACTCCCAGCAGCACCCTTAGCAAACTACAATTCCCAAGATTCTTTGGGGGGGAAGCCAAGATTATTTAAAGTGGTGTGATATTGCTTTAAATATGTACTGCTTAGTCTTCATCCATCCTCTGGGTGCCACACAGAGGCAGATTCTTAGTTGCCTATCTGTTGCCTGCTTACCTCATCTGAATCCATCCTGTTGACACACCTGGAAGAAAACAGAAGGGCTGAGTTTGCAGTGCACTTTAATACAAAACAGAGCTAACCCAAATACCACCCAGGGCGGGGGGTGGGGGGGGGGAGAGAATGTAATTCGGTTTTATTATGCAAATATGCGTCTGCTTTGCATAATTTATTCTGCTTCACATACCCTAGAGCAGCACAAAGAGCTTAGATCCCTAAAACTCCCGTCTTTATCCAGAGATTCCTTGTTTCCCGGCGTTCCTTTTTTTTTTTTTTTAATAAATGTTTATTAGAGTTTTACAGAACATAAAAATCAAACACTACATATACCAACACAAACAAAAAACAAAAAACAAAAAATTCACACATAATACAGAAAAAGAAAAAAGAAAAAAAAATCCACTTTTAACTTTCAAGATTTCGTATTCCTCTTTCCTGACCTCCTCACATCTCCCTTTTTTGTGTTCCTCTTTATTCCGTCAAATTCAGCAAATTCTAACCCTCTTTTAAATTTCATTTATAATTATAGGCTCCCACTTATTAAGTCTCTAGTTTCCCCTCTTTTTTAACTCCTTTTTTTCCTATGTCCTTTAACCATATCCCAAATGCCATGTTACCTTTACATCCCACATCATTTTAACATTCAAACATTTTACAATGTTTCTGTAGATAGTCTTTGAACTTTTTCCAGTCCTCTTCCATCATTTCTTCTCCCATCTTGTTTCCCGGCGTTCCTCGCCTCCGTTTCCTTACACGCTGCCATGCCTCTCTCCCTCGGTCATACGGACTAGAAACTTGACGCCGGAAAAGTCGAGACCCGCCATGGGAGAAGCCAGGATTTTTGTTGTGGGGCAGAACCTCGGTTTGCCATGTATTGATTATTGATTTGGGAGGGCAGCTGCCACTCCCTGCCTCCCCCCTCTTGGCTACTCCCATGAAATCCGCCCTGCTTGCTGCACTCACAGTGCCCGGTCCCGATCCCCAGGCTTCAAATGCAATGGTTGCTGACCCGCCCCTACGGAGGACCTCGCCCTACGGTCCGGCGTCGAGAGGCAGGCGGCGCGCAGAGGGCGCGCACGGACACCTCTATCCAAGCGCAAAGCGGATCGTTTGGGTGCTGCGGTTTGGGGACAGATGCGGATCAGGCCCACAAGACCCCCCCCCCCCAAACTAGCGATCTTACCTTCCGCAGCAGCTGCTGGCCTCCTTGCGTCGTTTCCACTTTCGATTTCCAGCTGTTAAAAGCCGCCTCCCCCAAACCAAGCCCCGCCCTGAAGTCTGCTCCCCAGGCAGGATGGGGCCGCCCTTGTGGCGTTGGAAGAAGGGACCCCGGGTCATCTAGTCCAACCCCCCCCCCCACTCTTTACCATGCACGAATCTCAGCATAGAATTGTGGGGTAAGAAGAGATCTATTTGGTCCCCCGGGTTTGTGTGTTTAATCTGGGATTTCCGAGGAGCAACCATCCAGTTTCCGATATCTCAATGGAGAGATTGCTTTGGAATAACCGATAGCCTTGTCTTTAAATTTTTCCCCTTTCCCCTGCTATATAGCCCGGACGACTGCAGATTGCATGTCTAATATCGGAGTTCAGCATAGATGTGTTTAAATTGCAATGAACATGTGCAAAGTGCCCCCACCACAAAATAAATCAGCACCCACAGCTAAGAAATTATGTATGTACTAGCGGTGTGTGTGTGTGCGCGCGCACATATTATTATTTTCATGGGCTATTGACAAGCTTCCTTCACTCCGGAGTAGAGCCGTACTCTGCTCATGCTCAGAGGTGCACTGCCAGCATTTCAGAGGGGCAGCTTGAGAAGAGAAAAGCACTGGAGAACAGTGTTAGCAACGGATTTGCTCAAGTTCTTCCATTTGTTCTGCACTTCCATGCCAACCATGTCTGGAGGTGGTTGGAGGGTGGATGGCGGCTAACAGATTGAGGTTGAATCCTGACAAGACAGAAGTACTGTTTTGGGGGGACAGGAGGCGAGCGGGTGTGGGGGACTCCCTAGTCCTAAATGGGGTAACTGTGCCCCTGAAGGACCAGGTGCGCAGCCTGGAAGTCATTCTGGACTCATAGCTGTCCATGGAGGCACAGGTCCAGAAACCTCCTTAACCCAATCCCCCAGAGCCTGTCTGCACACGCAAGGGAAATCCCTAACTCACCCAGGGTTTGAGACCCATCAACTACCCTATCCTGGTTTAGTCTGCCAGTTGAAGCAGTTTCTGGGATGTGGCTGCTGTCGCAAGCTGACAGCTTCTAGGAGCCACAGGTGAGAGAGGAGTGCATGGTGGGCACCAAAGATGGACAAACTGCCCCAGGATGAACACGTGTGCCCCACCAGAGGGAGTACCCCATGCCTAACACAGACCATCAAATCTAAAGGAAGCAGATGGGAAAGTTGCAGGGAGGGTAATAGGAGAAAGCACACAAAGACCCCAATACACAAGGAATCCCCCTTTTCTTTTTCCAACATGCCAGCTATAATGCATCTACCGCAGTGAGCTCCCCATCCCACTCTGGGTGGGAAGCCAGAACCCAAACACTTCAAAATCCAAACAGATTTACATGGCTCTCACACTTCCTTACACCTAGATAGGCAGAGACCCTGGCTCAAGGTGGTTGCAAAGGAAAAGCAATGCAAAGTAGACAAAACCTGTTTTGTGGGTTATGTATGGAGATCAACACCTATATTTGTTGTATACTTTGTCCACATTGTGGGACCCTGAAAACTGTTCCTGCAATTAAACCATCACTCTAAGTTAAAAGTTCCTATGTGGGGAGTAATAATACCTTACTATTTCATGCAGTTGCCTTAAAAAGCCTTCTCCTGAGCAGTGACGTCCACATAACTGCTATTGTACTAATGTCCTGCTTCTGGGCTTATCACAAAACTATAGAGTTGTAAGGGTGCCCAGGGATCATCTAGCCCAACCCCTGCGATGCAGGAGTCTCATCTAATGCATCCATGGCCATCCAACCTCTGCTTAAAAACCTCCCAAGAAGGAGGCTTCACACATGCATCTGGTTGGGAATGCTGGACAATAATAATAATAATAATAATAATAATTTATTATTTGTACCCCGCCCATCTGGCTGGGTTTCCCCAGCCACTCTGGGCGGCTTCCATAGAAGCCAAAAATACACTAAAATATCACAGATTAAAAACTTCCCTGAACAGGGCTGCCTTAAGATGTCTTCTGAATGTCAGGTAGTTATTTATCGCTTTGACATCTGATGGGAGGGCGTTCCACAGGGCAGGCGCCACTACCGAGAAGGCCCTCTGCCTGGTTCCCTGTAGCTTTGCTTCTCGCAATGAGGGAACCGCCAGAAGGCCCTCGGCGCTGGACCTCAGCATCCGGGCAGAACGATGGGGGTGGAGACGCTCCTTCAGGTATACTGGGCCGAGGCCGTTTAGGGCTTTAAAGGTCAACACCAGCACTTTGAATTGTGCTCGGAAACGTACTGGGAGCCAATGTAGGTCTTTCAAGACTGGTGTTATGTGGTCTCGGCGGCCGCCCCCAGTCACCAGTCTAGCTGCCGCATTCTGGATTAGTTGTAGTTTCCGAGTCACCTTCAAAGGTAGCCCCACGTAGAGTGCATTGCAGTAGTCCAAGCGGGAGATAACCAGAGCATGCACCACTCTGGCCAGACAGTCCGCGGGCAGGTAGGGTCTCAGCCTGCGTACCAGGTGGAGTTGGTAGACAGCTGCCCTGGACACAGAATTAACCTGCGCCTCCATGGACAGCTGTGAGTCCAAAATGACTCCCAGGCTGCGCACCTGGACAAGATGGGCCAGCAGTCTCATCCTGCGGCTCTTCTTATGATGCCACAAGATTTTCACAGGCCCATAGTGTTTTACTTCTCTTCCCTCCATTCCCCCAATTAATCCACAAGAGAGAGGATGTTTACAATAAATAATGAGGGAAAATGGGCTTTTCAAAAATATTTATTGGTGCAAATGCATGCCACTCAGAATCTGAGCTTCTGGAAAAACCACTTGTTCTTGCCCGTCTTGTATCTGAAAGAGAATGAAGAAAGATCTCCTGTTAGTATCATTATGTGAACAGCAGCCCAGCATCAAACGAGATACAAACTGCCCAGCGTACAAGGATGTCATAACCTAAACCACAAGGCCCCTGCCAGTTGATGTGTGCAATGGACTAGGTGAGGGGGTTTCAAACTTTCTTCCACAAGGGCCCACTTGTGAAGACTAAAAATTACTGAGCCCCTCCAGTCACAAAACAAGAGCATTTTTGCAGGATCAACTGGCATCTCTTTCCACCTCTGGAAATTGCTAAATGCCAGTGTTTTCCTTGTGGCAAGGAGTTCCACAGTTCAGTTTCCCTTCAGCTAAGGCAACTCAGCTCCATTTTAGGCAGCTTTCCATCAACATGAGTATCCAGAGAGGAGGCTCAAAAGGAAGCAGTGGCTGATACCCATTGGGATTGGAAAGGGAAGCTTCACGCTGCCAGAGCCAACTTTTGTGCCCACCCTCCTTCCTGTTGAATTCTGCAATGGGCAACACCGGGACTATGGAGCCTCCTCCATAGTCCTCCAAGCAGATGGGGGGTGCCACCCCCTGCAAAGGAGCCAGGCAGGGGCTAGCTGAGGTTGGTGGGGCAGTGCTTCTGTTGCCCTCATGTACCAGCCTCCACTGTCTCACTTTCTAATGTTGTTAAATACCTCCTCTGGCTCGCTCCTATCAGAGGAGGGAGACCTACCTACCTACCTACCCACCCTCCCTTTGTCTTCTAGACACCTTTGCTCAGCATGCAAGGTGTGGCTGATGCCAGCAAAAAGGCATGGCATGCCTAGGGGCGAGAGCAGACAAGTGAACCTAGAGCAGCTCAGGGCCTGGTGGCAGGTCCCAGACCACTGTCTGAGAAACACTGGGCTAGGTTACAAGGCTTAGGATGTGGGAAACCCAGGGATGAAGGCCCAGAGTCTGCTACTCTTTACAGGTAAAGCACATCTCTCCATGCTCACCTGGATACACATGTAATAAAAAGTATCTGTCCACAACTCACGACATCCCCGAAGTGGGCGCATTTTCCTGAAGACTCACCTCTCCTCAAATTTCACTTTGGCCTCCCGCCGGGCTTTACGTTTCAGCGCAGGGTCCCTAAAGACATCCTTGTTGACAACGGTCTTGTCAAGGGGAATATCAACGGAGTACCTAGGCAAACGACACAATGGGGGTAAGGCGGGTTACAGGTCTGAAGGCAGTTCTGCCCTGTCACCTGGCCTCCCCTAAATGCCCAAAGGCAGGGACCCAGAAACGTCAATGCTGACTGTACTGGAAGGACAGAGGAAAGTCTCCCACTTTCCTTTCCTCCTGCATATCTTTATCAAGCTCCTCCCTCACCTGGTAGGCATCAAGTGGTTGTAATTGTAGACCTTCACAAAGGACTTGATCTTGGAACGCTTGGCAATCTTCTTCTTGCCCATGCTTGCCGTCACTTTGCGTGGGTAGCGATCGATGCCAGCCACCAGAGCGTGGCTGTAGGGGCGGTCAGAGGTGCCGTCATCAATATTCTGTATGAAAGAGGTTCGTTAGAAGGATCAGGCACAGTAGAGCTAGCATGCAACTAACTACCTTCAACAAAGATTCAGGGGCACATTAACAGGCAAAAGCAACTTCATTGCTGTAAGTGGGACCGGCAACCAAATGTTATGATGCCATTTTTGCACTGCCTTCTGTTGTTTTGTGGCTTACGACCTTGCTTTATTAGTTGATAGCAGCCTCTTTTGTACAATTTTGTAAGCCACTGCAAGAGCTCTAGCTGTGTGGCTAAAAAGGCAACGCCAAATATTCTCCACTGTTTTGGACCCAAGGATACAGAGCAGTTTACAGTCATACCTGGGGTTGAATACGCTTTGAGTTGAGCACGTTCGAGTTGCGCTCCGCGGCAACCCAGAAGTAACGGAGCGCGTTACTGCCGGGTTTTGCTGCTTGCGCATGTGCAGACACTCAAAATGACATCACGCGCATGCGCAGAAGCGGCAAAAAGCGATGCGTGCGTGCGTGCGCAGACGTGCCGTCACTAGTTACGTTTACCTCTAGATGCGAACGGGGCTCTGGAACAGATCCCGTTCGTATCTAGAGGTACCACTGTACTACCACATCAGCAACCACAGCGGCCTAGAGAGATTAGACCTTATTCCTCCGTCTGCCAGAAATTTCTACCTTCCTGCTCCTAAAAAGACGTTTTCCTCAAAGTCCAACTTTCTCACCTTAACAATAACAGCTTTGCGTCCGGAGTAACGCCCAGCGAGGACCAGGACAACTTTCCCTGGTTTCATAAACTTGCCCATCTCTGAAAAGGAGGTGAAGAACAATGTAAACAAACACACTCATGGCGTATCCCTGCACATCACTATTTGAAAATCTAACATTCCCCCAAAACTCATACACAGGTACAATATGTATGCACAGAATAGTATATTCCTCATACTATGGGGGCGGCCGCTGAGACCATATAACACCAGTCTTGAAAGACCTACATTGGCTCCCAGTACGTTTCCGAGCACAATTCAAAGTGTTGGTGCTGACCTTTAAAGCCCTAAACGGTCTCGGTCCAGTATACCTGAAGGAGCGTCTCCACCCCCATCATTCTGCCCGGACGCTGAGGTCCAGCGCCGAGGGCCTTCTGGCGGTTCCCTCATTGCGAGAAGCAAAGCTACATGGAACCAGGCAGAGGGCTTTCTCGGTAGTGGCGCCCGCCCTGTGAACGCCCTTCCAGCAGATGTCAAAGCGATAAACAACTACCTGACATTCAGAAGACATCTGAAGGCAGCCCTGTTCAGGGAAGTTTTTAACGTGTGATATTTTACTGTATTTTTGGTTCCTATGGAAGCCGCCCAGAGTGGCTGGGGAGGCCCAGCCAGATGGGCGGGGTATAAATAATAAATTAGTATTATTATAAAGAAGCTGTGCCTGGAGGAAGAACTGTGAGGGGAGAGACTTCGTCCGGCAAGGCCTCCTTCCACATGCCTTGCTCCACCTTCTAGTCTCTGCTTCTCAATCTGTATTGTATTATTCTATGTACTGTGGTTTGCCACTGTTTTATTGATTATAGTTCAGAAGTTATTTAACAGTTGAGTGGATTTCTGTTTAACTTTTATATGTTATTATTATTTTATACTATTTACTGTAACTGTTGAGTGGATTTCTGTTTAACTTTTATGTTATTATTATTTAATACTATTCTAATGATTGTTGAATGTTACTTTTTGATGTAGGTTGCCTATTTTAAAGTTGTTCTATTACCACATTTTTGTACTGCATTGGATTGTTATAAGATGTACATTTTTTGTTTCTTCAGCTTGTAAACTGCCTTGAGTATTGCAAGATAGAAAGACGGTATAAAAATTAAAAAATGAATGAATATGTAGGACTTCCTCTGGGATGGCAGCAGCCAAGGACTTAAAAGGGCTAACCAATCTTTTTCTAACCTACCGAGCTCTCAGCAGTGGTGACAGGGTTTCCTCTCCTATTCCCTATAGTCCTATATACATGTGTATGCATAGGCCCTATGGTCTTGTTAATTATACAGTGGTGCCTCGCAAGACGAAATTAATTCGTTCCGCAAGTTTTTTCTTCTTGCGAGTTTTTCGTCTTGCGAAGCACGGTTTCCCATAGGAATGCATTGAAAATCCATTAATGCGTTCCTATGGAGACCGCTTGCCAGGCTGGCGGTGCGGAGAAGGGCTTTTCTCCCCACCGCAAGCCTTCAGGAGAGGTACGGGAACAGAGGGGAAGGCGCGCAGCGCTTCTCCTCTGTTCCCGGGGCTTGCGGTGGGAGGAGGGTTTTTCCTCCCCACCGCCAACATTCAGAACAGCATTCTGAATGTTGGCGGTGGGAAGGAAAACCCTCCTCCCACCGCAAGTCTTCAGGACAGCCATCCGAAGGCTGGCGCGGGGAGAAGGTCTCTCCGCCCCACCGCCAGCCTTCGGAGGAGGTCCGAGGACAGTGGGGAAGACGCGCTGCGCTTCCCCGCTGTCCTGGAGATTTCCCTATGGGCTTTCGTCTTGCGAAGGAAGCCCATAGGGAAATTTGTCTTGCGAAGCGCATCGAAAAACGGAAAACCCTTTCGTCTAGCGGGTTTTTCGTCTTGCGAGGCGTTCGTCTTGCGGGGCACCACTGTACATGTGTATGCATAGGCCCTATGGTCTTGTTAATTATATTTATATAATACTTTTAGCCCTCCTTTCCCCCAAGGAGCTCAAGCTGGCACACGTGATTCTCCTCCACCCTTACTTTATCCTCACAACCCTGCCAGGTGGATCAAGCTGAAACACAACGACTGGGCCCAAAGCCACCCAGTGAAATTCATGGCTATGGGAGGGGGCTGGATCTGAACCCAGATCTCCAAGGTAGTAAGTCCAACACACCCTTAACCACCACATTACGTGGGTGTCTTAAAATACCCCAATCCCACTCAACGAAATTGGAGCAAGGAGAGAAAGCTACGCAGGACCTTCTGTGTGTGTTTAGATTTAATATTTACCCCTTTAAATGTGTTAATTGGGAGCAGCTTTATTTGGGGGGGGGGTGTTCTTTTTTATTATGGATTTTGTGTTTTTATGTTCTGAACCGCCCTGAGATCTAGGCTGAAGGGCGGTATACAAATTCAATAAATAACATTTAAACGAAATGCACACGGAACAGCAGTAGTATGGGGGATTTATTTGAAAAGAGACCTGCGTTTTATTTCTTTCATAAAACCTTATATGCCGCTTGATTGTATGGGAAAAAATCCCGCCCCGCTATAAGATACAGTATAGCTTTTAAAAAAGGGGTGGCAGAGAGAGAGGGAGAGCAAAGGCCTTCCATCCCCAGAGACCCGCATTAAAGTATATTCTTCCCATCCGAGAAAGACGAGCACCGACAAGGCTGAGCCCTGCGCGACCCCCCGAGCCACCCCAGAGCCCATCCCGGTCGGGAAGAGTCACCCCAGCCCCCCGACCACCTCGCCACTGCGGCTTCCCAACCGGCCCGAGAGGATGGCGACGGATTGCGCCAAAGACCCCGCTTCCCCTCAACTTACTGGAGCTGCGACAGCGATGGCACCCACACCGGAAGAGGAAAGAGAGCTCGCTTCCGCCGGCCTTTCACGCGGCCCCGGCGGCTTGGGCTGCGCATGCGCACTGCTGGAATGTAGAGCTTTGGAAAAAACAGAGCTACGCGAGGTAAAGACAAGCGCACGCCGAGTTCTTAAATTGGGATTTTCCCCCCTCCTTATCTCCCGCACCTTGTTTTTTTTAAAAGATATTTATTGGAGTTTTACAAAGATATAAATTTAAAAGATATAAATTTTTAAAATTTAAAAAAAAGAAATACAATAAAAGAAACATAGAAAAATACATAAAGTAAGAAAAGGAAAATAAAAACAAATCCATTTTTGTAACCCTAACTCGTTATCTTATTTCCTTGGCCTCCTCACACCTCCCCTTTTTGTATTCCCATTTAAATAATCAAGTCAGCAAATCCTTACCCTCTTTCATTTATCTTAACTCTATATCTTAACATATTATAACTCTATATTTTCATCCATTTATCAATTCATTTTTGCATATTCTTATTAACTTTGTTGCTAATGCCACTTATTTTCAGTCCAACATCATTTTAACATTCATTAATTTTACAGTGTTTCTGAAGATAGTCTTTAAATTTCTTCCAGTCTTCTTCCACCAACTCTTCTCCCAGGTCACGGATTCTGCCAGTCATTTCCGCCAATTCCATATAATCCGTCACCTTCATCTGCCACTCTTTATCTCCCGCACCTTGAGAATGAGAGCTGCCAGCAGAAAACAAAGAAGAAATCCGGAGTTTCGGAGATGCTTTATGATTGTGGGGTACCGATAGCACCAACAAACGCATTGCTTCCAATTCTATTATTATTATTATTATTATTATTATTATTATTATTATTATTATTATTTATCATTATTAATAATAAATATTAATTAGATTACATTTATATTCCGCCTTTCATCCGAAGATCACAGGGTGTTTTTTAGCATTTCAAAGCACCCCACAGTTAATGGACGGATCATAAGGCTTCTGCGTGTAGCTGGGACCGAGACGGGGCAGCATCAGTCAAATTGCATTTGATGTAACCAGAGCCAGATTTAGGTTTGATGAGGCCCTAAGCTACTGAAGGTAATGGGGCCCTTTATATGTCCAGCTGTCCTTTGTCAACAACAATTTGTCGCAGTTTTTTGTGTGGAATGCAACCAGTCCATGCAGAATATAGGCACCCTATACAGTGGTACCTCGGGTTACATACGCTTCAGGTTACATATGCTTCAGGTTACAGACTCCGCTAACCCAGAAATAGTACCTCAGGTTAAGAACTTTGCTTCAGGATGAGAACAGAAATCGTGCTCCTGCGGCACAGCAGCAGCAGGAGGCCCCATTAGCTAAAGTGGTGCTTCAGGTTAAGAACAGACCTCCAGAACAAATTAAGTTCTTAACCCGAGTTACCACTATATACAGAAATGAGCAAACCAGTGATATTTTAGGGAGCAGGCTAGCAGGCAGGTCCCATTACTTACATTACAGGAGCCTACACAACACAAAACACGGTTGCTGTATGTAGGTTTTATTTTATTTGTTTTTTATCTTATATTTTGGAAATGTACACCCAGTTTTTTTCCCCTTTAATTTTTTGGGGGGCCCCCAAGAGAGTGGGGCCCTAAGCTATAGCTTGTTTAGCTTATACAGTGATACCTCAGGTTAAGTACTTAATTCGTTCCGGAGGTCTGTTCTTAATTTGTAGTTCATATCTAGATTTAGATAAATATATGATGGGGCTGGCAGCCAAGCTGCAGAGACTACTTTATTATTTTACAAAAGGATTGTTTCAGCCTTATTGGGTGATTGTCTTCCACAATTTCCCCAACAGATGGAAATAAAAACACAAAGGGTCTGTAAACAAGGCTTGCAACAGCTAGTTTCTCCACAAGATGCCAGCAGAAAGACTTCCAGTGAAAGGCTGTGAAAGGCTGCGAAGACTGCCTTTCCTTTTTGTACCACAGTGGAACCTCTGTTGTCGAAATCCGTTTGTTCAACTTCTGAAACATTCAACAATCGAAGGCGCAATTGCCGGTTGGCAAAATCCATTCGACTTCCGAGGCACGTTCGAAAACAGAAGTATTCACTTCCGGCTTGCCGGCATTCAAAACCTGAAACATTGGACTTCTGAAATGTTCGACAGCCGAGGTTCCACTATAATTCCAATTTGTCAACAACGCAGTGATAGAGAAGTGGTTTGTCCTCGAAAAAGATGCAAGTGTATCTAGGGTCCTCTGTGTGATTTTTGTCACGGGAAGACAGACTGCAAGTTACAAATGTCCCAAATGGTCTATCACAGAGGTTTTTCAACCTATTTGAGTCCACGGCTCCCTTGCATTCTTTCTGCTGCTCACCTTGTTGGGCTCAGGAGCCCAGTTATGTCACCCCTTGCCAGCAGAGCTGGGTGGGATCCTCTCACCCTTTTTCAAACACCCTCCCTTGTGGAGTGTTTCCTCAGCCTCCTCTCCTTGGGAAGTCCTCCGGGCAGCTGCTGCCGCCACCCCTGGTCTGTGAGCTGCCCCACGCCTACCCCAAAGAGAGGTGCCTCCTCACACTGTCCCACAGGGGCCTGGGAAGAGGATATCCCCAGCCTTAGTGGCCCAATGGAGACTGGTCAAAGGTGAACATGAAGTGAGCACCACACCCTGGGAGGCAACAGTGGCAGTAGGATGCACTGCGAGGGAGCTGGCGTTTGTCCACAGACAGCTTTCCGGGTCATGGTCAGCATGACTAAACCGCTTCTGGCGCAACGGAACACCGTGATGGAAGCCAGAGCGCACGGAAATGCCATTTACCTTCCTGCTGCAGTGGTACCTATTTATCTATTTGCACTGGCATGCTTTTGAATTGCTAGGCTGGCAGAAGCTGGGACAGAGTCACATGGATTCAAACTGCCGACCTTCCAATCGGCAAGCCCAAGAGGCTCAGTGGTTTAGACCACAGACAGCACCACCCTAGGAGAGATAGTAAACTGAGAGGAACACCACGTATTTCTGCCCGTACAATCAGTCAGTCTCTCCTGAACTCTTCGCACTGCAAAACTGGAAGTGATCCTCACCTCATCAATATATACAGGGCTGCATACATTATTTGTATAATAATAATAATAAGTAATAAAATAATAAAATAAAATTATTATTTTAATAATAATTTTATTATTTATACCCCGCCCATCTGGCTGGGTTACCCCAGCCACTCTGGGCAGCTTACAACATTTCAAGGATTGATGTTTTTATTATGTTTTTAGATAATAAAAACATCAAACATTAAAAACTTCCCTAAACAGGGTTGCCTTCAGATGTCTTCTGAAAGTCAAATAGTTGTTTATTTCCTTGACATCTGATGAGAGGGCGTTCCACAGGGAGGGTGCCACTACGAGAAGGCCCTCTGCCTGGTTCCCTGTAACTTCGCTTCTTGCAGTGAGGGAACCAGCAGAAGACTCTCGGAGGAAGACCTCAGTGTCCGGGCTGAGCAATGGGGTTGGAGACGCTCTTTCAGATATACTGGGCCAAGTATGAAGCTTTCTCATGATAACTATAGGTATGCCCCCAATTAACTATCCTCCACACAGGACTGAAACATTTTTGCTTACTAAATATTTGAGAAGCTAAGATGTGCCATAAGTTAATTTCATTCTGTCCTAAAGAGAAATTTCACAGAGAGCCAAGTTGCTTCTGCACATATTGGAAACACATGCAGTACAAGAAGGAAGACCCCACAACTGTCAAAAAAGGCAGGGAAAATAAAAAACACAGAAAACAAAAATAAGAAAGATGACAGACTGAATTTATTAACAACAGATACAATTCTGCATAAATACATTCTTCCTTTTGCACTGAAATGTAGTCAAAACAAAAACACACAGCATCAAATAGATATACCCGGGAACCAAGGACAGAATTTTCTTAAGTGCATCAACACATAAATCAACAAGTAAAAACAGAAGAGCTCCTACATTAAACGGAGGAGTTTCAGCAGGACAATTTAGCATACACACGTCACAAGCCAACTCACTTGCAAAAAATACACAGACTTCACCTAACACAAAAGAGTGCTGTTTGCCACTGAACCTCCTTTGCACACTCTGAGGATGTTGTCAGATTTGGCTTTGAAGACAGTGCAGTTTGCCATAATCTTCAGATCTCACAAATGCAGGATGTCTACAAGACACCAGGTAAGAGTTACAGATGTTGCAAATCTGTGTCTAGGAACTGTTCACAAACCATGCGCACCCAGCCTTTTTGAAGACTCAGGACAGTGCCCCAAGTCCAAAGGGGTGAGCCACAAGCTGAAGAGTTACTCCAGTTCTCAATATCTCCAGACGCATTTTCCACCACCGTTCTGCTCCACTGAAGAACAACACATGAGGATTCTACCTAGCCCTACTACTGCCACAAATCAGACATGGGAACCTAAAGGTTCAAGGTCATGCAGTTCTAATTCGCAAAAGAACAGCTGAGGGTTGGCCATCCAAAAACAAATTAGAGGTGACTTTGTGTGCCAGTAAAGAACACATAACTGATGGCTTGCTCCTTCAAGGTGGGAGTTGTGGCAACTGCTATTTGAACAGGTAAGCTCAACACCTTTCCTACTAGAGATAAAAATAGGTACACCCACCCACTCTCCAAGGTGCTTGATCCCAGACCAAACCCTCTCTCCGTGATCAAGGCATTGTCTTTCTTCACTTCTCTTCCCCGACTTCCCTTGAAATCACCTCTCATACCACCTGAATACTTAGCAGGGAAAAGTTGTAAAGAGTTCACCTGTCCATCACAATACCTTGCCAGTGAGCCAGTTGTAAATACTGGGTGCATGTTGTGGCCATTTGCTGACAAATAAGCACATGAGGGATCCATTTCCAACACATAATAATCTGACTGGGAGGAAAAGCTCCCTGCAAGTGACTGGTCCCTTGCAGCATGAGGGTCAAATAGCTTAAGGCCATCAAACACAGGGAAGGACCCTGCTCAGATTTGGTAATTCAGCCAGTGCATTTTATATATGATATGATAATATGAAACTATAGGTCTGGAATGGTGTGCCTGGCACATACACCTCCTTGGGAAAGAAAGGAGTCTTCTGTGATGTAGCCAAAATATTGTCTATACTGTTGTGGATTAGCCCTGACTCCATGGGACTCAGGATATAAATAGCTTCCTATTGGCCCTGTAGAAATTCCCTCTGGTAGGAGAGATGCCCTCCTGCCAAGCCTACCGACTGGTTCCACTACAGCCTATCCTTAATAGCTAAGAACTGTGCACACTGACATTTTCTGCACAGCACCAAGGAGGCTACCGCAATAAAGACCCTGGAAATTAACAGGAGCTCCATGTGGTCTGGTGCATGCAATGGAGGCAGCCAGTAGCAACTCAGCAACACAAAACCATCACCGACTAGCAGCATTTTCCCCTCTTGTGAACACACAGAAGTGGCCTGCTGGACTGTGCCAGAAGTGTTTCCTCAAAGTGGCTGAGGATGGACTCCAGACTCCTCAGCCACTCAGAAGGCATCCTTGATGTTCTTCAGCTGCCGCACTGCCAGGTCCACAGGGAGGCTGAATCGAAGGTTACTAAGGCGGCTAAGGAGATTGAGGGCCCCCTCAAAGCCTGTCTGGGCCATGTAACTCCAGGGCTGGTAATGGGCTTGGATCAGGGCCCCTGACTTGCAGATTAGGTTGAGCCAGGAGACCAAGCGCTGTTCGTTGAGGGCCAGGCACACCAGCGCCTTCAGCTCCGAGTCTGCACTACGCTTGAATGGGTCGTGCTCCGACAGCACCGTGTGGATGGCCGACAGCAGGCTCTGCTTCGGGGTGGCGGGCACTCCCATCACCGGGAGGGCAAAAGACTCGGAAAGTTTGCGTGCTGGCGATTCCACAAAGGCACGGCCGTTCTTAGAGTTGTAATACTTCACAAAGAGCTCCCATGGGTGCATGGCCTGAGGAGAGGAGCTCAGTACCGGCAGCAAGCAGGCAATGGGGGCTAGAACCAAGCTCATGCCTGGCGATGGGGTGTAGAGACCGTGGGCCAGCAAGTCCCGCACAGCTATTGTCAACTCCTTACGCACAGCCAGCGTCAGCTCATCCCGCCCGCCCAAGGAGGTATCCTGGAAGCCCGAGCAGCTGATGACATGTTCTGGCTCTGTCAGCTGGTACTTCTGGGCCAGCTGCCTCACATGGGCCACAGCCACCTCTAGCTTCTTCACCAAGGGCGAATAGTCCCTGTCAGACTGGTCCTTCTGCCATAGATGGTGTGGTATTTGTCCAGTTGTACAGCCAAACTGGCTCACCGCGAAGATCTGCAGCACCGCGAGCATTCGGCGCATGAGATGTAATCCCGTCTCTCGCATCCTCTGTGCATCTTCAGGATTCACTACAAAATCAGAGAGAGGAAAGGAAACATTCCTTAGAGGAGCAGACGGACTGGAGTGGTTTCTGCTCTGTTAAAGCAAACACCTGTTGTGGTTTTGACTGGCAGTCACACAAAGCTC
This sequence comes from Podarcis filfolensis, assembly GCF_964270895.1. NCBI lineage: Eukaryota > Metazoa > Chordata > Lepidosauria > Squamata > Lacertidae > Podarcis > Podarcis filfolensis. Next base: position 44,018,597 of record NC_139615.1, read on the forward strand.
ACTCCACCTGCCCATCTCCTGCTATGGGTAGCATGGCTGCAGGTGTGGGCCCTACACTCCATTAAACCCTGCCATGCTGTGTGGGAGGGGGCAGAGTTTGTACTGCAGGTCTGAGTATCCTTGGGTCATCTTATGGGAGACCGGTTTCACTCAGATTATCTGGGACAGGGACAGAGAAGTGGCAACAAAAAGTGAGTGTTGCAATGATGGAGTAAGCCCCACTTTGGCTTCATCTTAGGTTGGTAATTGGTGAGAAGATTAAGAGAATGGCTGGCATTGGTACAGACACCAGGGGATGGTCTATATTAGTGAAGGAACCTATTGCATAGTCAGTATTAGTGAAGGAAGCTACTCTATGGGGCTGGCAGGGAGAAAAGAATTAAAAATTGGCAGAGACCCAATTCGCTACTCAAAGTGTCTTTGCAACACACACAGATCTCTCCATAGTTTTAGAGGTGCCAAGCAATAAATATTTTATGTTGCGGTGCTTCTGTAAGCTTTAATCTGCATTTTATAGTGTTAATAAGGATATAGTTTTTGTAATATAGTGAAATGCTCTGGAATAAATTATGGCATATAACTTAAATAAAACAACAAAACAAAATGAAATTAAAAAGCCATCTGTTGACCATGCGCAGTGTCATACAAGACCCTGAAGGCTCTCCAGGTACCCACCTCGGTGTCTTCCATGAGGCTGCCGGGTGTTCGGTTTGCAGTTGCCACTTCCAGCTTTTCCACCTGAACAGTCACAATGCCCCTTCTCTGCATTACCTGGGCTGCTGACTTCTTCTGTAAAGCCAGGGAAGTATATTTTACTAAGTATTGTAAAACCTAGAACAACCTTGATTCATATCCATGTACAATATGCTCTAAACCCTAAATTTACTATGGTATACGCTCTTACAGATTAGAGTCCACTTCATCAGGGATGTGCAAGTGTTTTTAGAGATGCATGAAGCATTATCTTCACTTAGCAAGTATATACATATGGGATCTAGAGAAAAAGTGCAAGCAATGAAACCAGAGAAAATAAAAGAAATGCAGACTGAGGATTATGTTAAATCTTAAATACACAAAAAATAATTAGTAACTATTCACTATGGATAATGCCACCAAGATCCTAGCACTGAAAAGCTAACTGACACCTCTAGTGGAATAAAACCCATTACTGTGATTGAATATCACAGGTTATATAATTTAATCTTTGAATGGTTGCAATTCAAGCCCAAGGACTTGATGCTGTGGTTTACACTGTTAGGTCCTGTAACATCTCACAGCTAAAATCCCTCCAGTATATCAGGATTGATCTAAAGCCAATTCTTATGTAATAGCCCAGTCTTTGTTTACAAACGGCCCCCTAACCTAACACATTTACTTGCCAGCGACAAGCTGCATAAAAAGACACAAACACAGGGATCGGACCCTGCAACAAACACAGATGTCAATCTTTTCAATCAACACTATTACAGGATCTGTCAACTTGGGATGACGCTTAATGTATTCAGTGAACATGATCTAGGATTGCTTAAGCCGTAATAAATGTATTAAAAGGTGCTGCTAGACTCATTTTTGTGGCACTTAGAGCAACAAGACTATCCCTCTAGAACTTGTTAGTGAATATCCTATTGCTTACTCCTTCCTTTTACTCAAATCCCAATTACAAGACATAAGATGTCTTAACTTGTCAAAGTGAATTAACGCTAATGTGAATTTAGCATCATGGTCTGCCACAAACTACCCCATGCCTCTACTCTCAAGTTATCTGCACACATTTCGAATGTACCTTGGACTCCTGAATACCCAAGGTCAAGTGCCTCCATGTACTGCCCAAATTATGCAAGATATGTGCCTACTAACCTTGAATGAAATTGATAAACATCTCGAGGTCTCGGATCTGGGTTTTCAGCTGCTCTACCAGCTGCTCCTTCACACGTGCCGGATTGACAATTTGTGCCACAGCAGCATCCACCTGCTGACGCAACTCCTCTGGGGACAGTGAGGCAATGTCCTCACTCAAGTTCATGTCCAGCTTCTTGATCAGCTCCTCAATAATCACCTGTAAAACCACACAGGAAGGAAGTTGAGAGGTGTTTCCCCCTCCCTCTCTGAAGATCACTCCAAAGGGCTAAACCCCAGCGGGTTCAGCTAAAAGAGTCCCTCCACAGGGAAGTTAGGCCTCACCCGTTGTCTCTCCACAACCATGGACTGTGGAAGTGCATCATAGCTTCCCTCCTGGTAGGCAAAAGTTTCCAAGTCATCCAGTTGGGCCTTGAGTTGCAGTATGAGTTCCCGCTGCTTCTCCTTCCGTGCCTCTAGCTGTTCCTGCTTCTCGTGCTCACTCTGAAACAAGGAGATAATATCTTACCTTGCACCCCTTTGGAAAAGAGAGCAAGGCCTCAAAGAGAAATGTCATTTTCACCCCACAGACAGCAAGTATCCAGTTGCTGCAGAAAAAACCATGTGGAACAGTTTTGTGTGTTTTTTGTCATGATTTAAGCTGTTTTTATGGACATATATTATTTTACTGTAAGCTACACTGGGACCTTATGAAGGACAGGAAAGAAATCAAATAAATGAACATTACACACAAATTTTGAAACGTTCCTCAGAACCACGTGTCTCAAAACAGCCACATCGTATCCTGCTTATCAGTTTAAAAATACAAGCCTCTCTTGTACAGCAGGCTCTAATCGCTGAAGTAAGGGTGTGCAAAGGTATGCATGACAGATATGGAGGTATTGCTCAGGTGCGCAAACTCACTCAGCTTGTGTATGCTTTGTAACCCAAAGGGATAAAAGGACAGCCACAGTGGTAGGGTTTGAATGGCAGATTAAACTATGGTTAAAAATAAAACTACTGCTTAATATGAGCAAGCAACATACTAGCGCATAATGCAAAAAAACCCAAACCCAAATTTTCTCATCCTCCACACCTGCTGTTACCACACTGGGAAGGAAACAAAGTAAAGGCTTGCTTTGCATTAAGTGCAGCACTCATGGTTTCTCTGAAAACAAACCACAAATGGAAGCCACTCAGATCATTTAAGATACCGTACCTCAAAATACAAGGTAAGTCCGGCTGATATTACTTTGACATTCTGGGGTATGTTTACATCTCACATAGGCTAATTCAACTCATGTGGACCCCAGAAATCTCACTAGCCAAAATGATGTTTACTCCTGGATAAGTGTGCATGGGATAACAATCTACAACCAACCAATTGGGTGTATTCAAATATTGTTTTCATGCAATCAAGGTTGATAGCAACATTTTGAACATGGAGCGGGACATTGGTGCTATTTAACACTGGGCAAAAAACAGTGTGCCCTGGTAATTCACAGGAACACCATCTGATCAAAGCACTTAAAAAGACTGATTACATGCCACAATATAATCCTTATCAATGGCATCCAGGGGTACAAAGGTACTCACTGGGAGCACCCACACATCTGAGACCCCACCATCTTCTCCCTTTCTAATTATCATACATTATTCTAAAAAGATCTGCTCCGTTTAAAAGATTGAGTCGTTTATTAAATGCAAGTATAAAGCCATCCAAAAATTGTGTATTTCAAAATAGCTTCTCTTCAGCAAGGCATTTGACAAGGTGCCCCATGATATTCTTGTAAAGAAGCTGGTAAAATGCGGTCTTGACTATGCTACCACTCAGTGGATTTGTAACTGGCTGACTGACCGAACCCAAAGGGTGCTCATCAATGGTTCCTCTTCATCCTGGAGAAGAGTGACTAGTGGGGTGCCACAGGGTTCTGTCTTGGGCCCGGTCTTATTCAACATCTTTATCAACGACTTGGATGATGGACTCAAGGGCATCCTGATCAAATTTGCAGATGACACCAAACTGGGAGGGGTAGCTAACACCCCAGAGGACAGGATCACACTTCAAAATGACCTTGACAGATTAGAGAACTGGGCCAAAACAAACAAGATGAATTTTAACAGGGAGAAATGTAAAGTATTGCACTTGGGCAAAAAAAATGAGAGGCACAAATACAAGATGGGTGACACCTGGCTTGAGAGCAGTACATGTGAAAAGGATCTAGGAGTCTTGGTTGACCACAAACTTGACATGAGCCAACAGTGTGACGCGGCAGCTAAAAAAGCCAATGCAATTCTGGGCTGCATCAATAGGAGTATAGCATCTAGATCAAGGGAAGTAATAGTGCCACTGTATTCTGCTCTGGTCAGACCTCACCTGGAGTACTGTGTCCAGTTCTGGGCACCACAGTTCAAGAAGGACACTGACAAACTGGAACGTGTCCAGAGGAGGGCAACCAAAATGGTCAAAGGCCTGGAAACGATGCCTTATGAGGAACAGCTAAGGGAGCTGGGCATGTTTAGCCTGGAGAAGAGGAGGTTAAGGGGTGATATGATAGCCATGTTCAAATATATAAAAGGATGTCACATAGCGGAGGGAGAAAGGTTGTTTTCTGCTGTTCCAGAGAAGCGGACACGGAGCAATGGTTCCAAACTACAAGAAAGAAGATTCCACCTAAACATTAGGAAGAACTTCCTGACAGTAAGAGCTGTTCGACAGTGGAATTTGCTGCCAAGGAGTGTGGTGGAGTCTCCTTCTTTGGCGGTCTTTAAGCAGAGGCTTGACAACCATATGTCAGGATTGCTCTGATGGTGTTTCCTGCTTGGCAGGGGGTTGGACTCGATGGCCCTTGTGGTCTCTTCCAACTCTATGATTCTATGATTCTATGATTCTCTGGATTTACTTCATCCCCAGCCCTCTCACCTGGCCTTTGACAGTTTCAAAAGCTAGGAGCATTTTGTGTAGCAGTTTTAAGTAGTCAAATCTGCTTCACATGCATTATTATTATATACTTATTTATACCCCATATTTTTCGCTTACAAGAAGTCTTACAGGGGGAAAAAAAACAATGATCACCAAAAGCACTGGGGTGAAACAATCATTTTTAAAAAAATCAATTAAGCATACGACTGCATACACACCTATTTTTAGGCGTCAAGCGAAAACGTTTCTCATCAACCAGGCGCCTGGCTAATTCACATTCTATTGCCTTTTAAAATGGGGCGGGGGGGGGAAGAGATTATATGTTTGTTTTGCTTCTGTGCATGTGTATTTTGCATTTTGTATTTTTCTGTTGAGAACAGCCCTGTGATCTTTGGATAGGAACCAGCTCTTAGGAGCCGAAGGGCCCGACAAAGTATTTGAGGGGGTTGGGCCCCCTCAAAAAAGCTGATCAGCATTGCCATTCAAATGGTGTGTGTGCGCCATGTCATGTGATCAATTATGCGGGGTGGGGCTTACCTGCACGCCCCCTCCCCCAATATTTTATTCAAGTTGGCACCCCTGCGGATGAAGGGCCACATACAAATTCAGTACATAAATAATGTAATGTAATATGGCTTAGGACCGCAATACCTCAAGGATTGCCTCTTTCCAAATGAACCTACCCGGACCCTGAGATCATCTTCTGAGGCCCTTCTTTGTGTGTCTCCTCCTGGAGAGGTCCAGAGGGCGGCAACATGAGAACAGGGCCTTCTCTGCAGTGGCTCCCCGTTTGTGGAATGCTCTCCACAAAGGGAAGTTCGCCCAGCATGTTCATTATACATCTTTAGGCACCAGGCAAAAATGTTCCTTTTTAACCGGGCCTTTGGTTGATCTGTTTGACATCCTATGCCCTTTTAAAATATGGCTCTTTTGGGGAGGGGGCATGTTGTAACAGTGGTACCTTGGTTCTCAAACTTAATCCATTCTGGAAGTCCGTTCCAAAACCAAGGCGCGCTTTCCCATAGAAAGTAATGCAAAATGGATAAATCCATTCCAGACTTTTAAAACCCTAACCCCTAAAACAGCAATTTAACTAGACCACTGATCCATTAAATGAAAGCAATAAACAATGTACTGCAGTCACACAATCAGTCGATCAGCATAGCTGTCAATGTTTTCCTTTTTTTAAGGGAAATTCCCTTATTCTGAATAGGATTCTTCACAAGAAAAGGGGAAAGTTGACAGCTATGTCAATCAGTAGCTGAACTGGGTTCCACAGTGTCACCAAAAAAAAAAAGAGCCGCAAAAACAGACCGACCTCAGCTTAACACTCAAAACGGAAGTGTGGCACTCCAAACTGAGCACCTCCGACTTCCGATAAAAGTTCGTAACCTGGAACACTTATTTCCGGGTTTGCAGTGTTTGGGTTCCAAGTTGTTTGAGTACCAAGGCGTTTGAGACTCAAGGTACATATATCTATATATATTGTGGTTTTTATGTTGATCTTTTCTATGAAACGCCCCGAGACCTCCGGGTATAGGGCGGTATATAAATTCAATAAATACTACTACTACTACTACTAATAATAATAATAATAATATACAAGACCTATCTGCAAACAAGCGAACGATTGCAATAATAATAATAATAATAATAATAATAATAATAATAATAATAATAGGAACGGTGCTTGAGAACAGGTCTGGCGTTGTCCCCCGCGCCGCGCATTGCGGACGCAGGAGAAGGGGCTTCGGGGTCGCCCGCCTCACGGGTCCGCCTCTCAGCCTCGCCACCGGCACCTGAGCCACGTAGGCGCAAGCGAGAAGGAAGGAAGGAAGGAGGGAAGCGGCTGCTGCTCACCTTGGCGTCGCCGCCGACCCCGTCCGCCGCCGCGAAGCCGAAGCCCGGGCAGCCTCGGAAGGCGAACTCCTCGAGCTCGCGGAGGAGGCGCTGCTGCTGGGCCGGGCCGGCGCGGGCCACCTGCCGGAGCCGGAACTGGACCTGGGCGAAGTGCGAGGCCAGCGCCAAGAGCGCCGAGTGGAGGCGCCGCCGCTCCGCCCTCAGCGACCGCGGAGACCCCGGCTCGGCCTCCGCCGCCGCGTCCTCTTCCCCCTCCGCGGGCTCCTCCTCCCCGGGCTGGGCCTCGGCCACCGCTCCCACCGGCGCCCAGCGCTCGCCGGGCCCCGCCGCCGCCGTCGCCTCCATCCCAGCAGCGAGAGGCCGCCGCCGCCGCCAACGGTCAAAAACGGGGGGTTGACAAAGCCACACCGGAAGCTCCTGTCAGGAGCGACAGCCGGCAAGGGTCGCGCGTCACTTCCTGCACGGAGCCGGTGCGGCGTCACGTATGCTAATTAAGCCCCGCCCCCTCCAGGCAGCCAATAGTTGCAGAGCTATGGAACGTTCTACTCCTGCGGCTCCGCCTCCAGCGTGGAACATTAGGGAGCAGGCGCTTTCTCGAATTGCAGTTGTGCTGGACGCTGGGAACTTTCCTAAATTGGTTGCACATGGGAATCAAATTCTTGTATTGCACGGGGTTGGACTAGATGACCCTCCAGGTCCCTTCCTAGCATTGCTGTCAACTTTTCCCTTTTCTTGCGAGGAATCCTATTCGGAATAAGGGAATTTCCCTTAAAGAAAGCTTTTCTTCCTAGTCTACCCTTCTGCAATGCTGTGATTTACTGCGAGTGAGCTGCTGCAGGCAGCGCGCAGAAGGAATCAGCGCCGGGTTGCATGCAGGAAATCTTTCCTGGGCTCCTGTCACTTGCAATGCCGGCCGTTTAAAGGTGTGAAGTTAACGCTCTTGCCCGCAGCAAGCCGTGAACGAAAATCTCAAGAGACAAACCCGGAAGCTGGGCGATGTGGTGTTATGCATAACCTTTTAAATAAATCCATGGGGTGGGCGTGGAAGGGGAAGGGGCGTGGCTATGCCACTAGAAAATCTAATTTGAGATTTTGACAATGCAGAAAAGAAAAGCATCGAATGGCAGCATTTAATGCGTTTGCTCCAAAGAACCCGACATCCCTCTAACGCGCGGCAGAACAGGGAAGGGGTGGGGTGGGGATATGTGCCCATATTGCAACACACTTGAACAAACCACATGTTACGATCCAAGCGTCCGGTGGGTCGTCTGAACACAACCGTCCGGACCGTAAAGTCCCTTGCTAGACTGTACCACTTCACAATTATCATCCCTTGTCCAAATCCCTAGGACGTCGATCTAGAAGAACAACACATGATAAGATCAATATAGGAGAATCTGAAAAGCAACAGCTAGATCGACGGTAAATTAACAGGCAAGAAATACCGTATAACTTAAAAGAGATGTTGGAGTTAAAGCAGGTTTACTCGGAAGTAAAGTCACGGTGCTCGGCGAGCCTTAACCCCCTGGCGAGTGTGTTTAGGACAAGAGTCTGTATTTAGCTAATTGAGGTCCGATAATGTATTAGATCAATGGTTAGACTTAATGTACTTCCCACAAAGCAAGCAGACTTTTAAAACCCCGCAGGAGGCCTAATATTTTTTGCAAATGTGGTAGTAACGTTCAAAGTGGCTAACCAGCGAAATCGGGATTGTTCCAGAGTTTTATCGGATTACCTTTTGCAAACTTTCCTGGGAATGCGCACCGGGAAAGTTCTGGTTTCCAGTCCCATGGGGGAAGAGGTGAACAGTGATGGACAGCGGCAGCTGGGCAGGGGGAGGCTCGGGGTTTGGCTCCGCCTGGCCGGAGGGGGACTCAAAATAAGGCTGCCCGGCTGGACGCTGCGGGGACTGAGACGCAATCAGGAAGAGAGCCATGACAAGGTGGGTGTCCCTCTACAACTGCTAACGATCATTTGATTCCTGGGATTCCCTGGAAATAGAACAAGAATATCCCTTCCTGGCCAGAGGTCCTCACCGCCCCCCCCCTTAGAAAGAAGCCATGTTCTGTGTCAGGCTCAGAGCTCAACAACTCATCGGTTTTAATGTTGTGTGACTGCATATGAACAGCCACAAATAGCTCTCCTAAAATTGGGATTAGGGGCAGTCTCTCCCTGCCCCCCCCTTTGAAGGATGGTGGCTTCCAGATTGGTCTAGAAATCCAGCAACACTCCCCCCCGCCCCATCTTTTCAGGAAAGAAGCGCAGTCCTTAAAGGTAAAGGGACCCCTGACCATTAGGTCAAGTCACAGACGACTCTGGGGTTGCGGCGCTCATCTCGCTTTACTGGCCAAGGGAGCTGGCGTACAGCTTCCAGGTCATGTGGCCAGCATGACTAAGCAGCTTCTGGCGAACCAGAGCAGCACACAGAAATGCCATTTACCTTCCCGCTGGAGCAGTACCTATTTATCTACTTGCACTTTGATGTGCTTTCAAACTGCTAGGTTGGCAGGAGCAGGGACTGAGCAACGGGAGCTCACCCCGACACGGGGATTTGAACTGCCGACCTTCTGATCAGCAAGTCCTAGGCTCTGTGGTTTAACCCACAGCGCCACCCGCATCCCTAGCACAGTCCTTCTCCTTAAATATGGGGAATCCCTGCTCAACACAGGAAATCTCTCAGAAATAGCTAATGGTAAAGGTAAAGGACCCCTGGATGTCAAAAGCGACTATGGGGTCTCAAAAATACAGCTGATCTTAGAAAGGTTGTCCAATGAAAGAGATGTACAGTGCCCTCATTGGAGCGCAGTCTTTAGGCAAAGCGAGGGTGCCTGTGCTCAGGGCCAGCCCTATCCTTAGGCAAAGGAGGCGACCATCCCAAACAGCAGGTACTGTGGGGCAGTGATGGCTCCGCTGCTGCTCCCAGGCTGTTGCTTATAAGGCTCGGAGCCATTCCTTTACTCTCTCCTGGAAGGTCAGAGGGAGCTACGCAACTCCATTCCTATGCTGGGCCCTCTAAACTAGCCTGCTGGCCTCAAGTTGCAGCAGACGATGCTGTCCTATCCCATATGAAGAGAGTCAACAGGCAGACCTGCCAGATTCTGTACATGGATCAGGGAAGGGTCATAGCTCAGCAGTGGAGCACCAGGTTCATCACCTTCAGGGACTGTCTGAAACCTTCGAGAGCTGATGCCAATCAGTTTAGATGATGCTAAATGGACCAATGGTTGGACTCAGCAGAAGGCAGCTTTCTCCTGTGTCCCTTTCCACAGGCAGCAAAATGTCTTGGGCTAGCGCTGCACAAACACCCAAACACCAAGCAGGGCCACTTTTGTTCCCCCCCCCCAAATGCTTTTTATTGAGATTTAAGAATACCAACACCAACCAACAAAAACATCAAATCTTATTACATATTACATATATCCTACTTTATGCTCCATAGAGCCATTGACTTCCTCCTTCCCTTCCGCAAGTTTTCTTATTCCAATCTATAATTCACAGTTTCATTGGTTAAAAATTACATTATGACATAAGATTTAATTCAATCCAGCCAACATTTTCATATTTCTACAGTTCTCACTTATATAAACCATAAATTTACTCCATTCTTTTTGGTACTTCGTCTCCTCCTGATTGCGAATTCTGTGTGTCAATTTTGCCATTTCAGCGTATTCAACCAGCTTTATCTGCCATTCCCTTACAGTCAGAATCTCCTGAAACTTCCACTTTTGGGCTATCAAAACTCTAGCTGCTGTTGTTGCATACAGGTATAATCTTTGGTCTGTCTTCTTAATATCTTCTCCCACCAAACCTAGCAAAAATTCTTCCGGCTTTTTTGGAAAAGTATATTTAAACATCTTTTAAAACTCATTATAGATCGATTCCCAAAACTCTTTTATTTTGTTACATGACCACCACATGTAGTAAAAATCGCCATCCTTTTCCTTGCATTTCCAACAAGTTTTGCTACTTGTCCTATACATTTTTGCCAGTTTGGTGGGAGTGAGATACCAACAATAGACCATTTTCATAACATTCTCTTTTAAAGCAGAGCATGCAGTGAGTAGCAGGGCCACTTTTTATTGGAAAGCCAGATGGAAAATTCGCCCAGCGTAGGTTGCTTCTACCCAACTATTAAAAGTTTGGGAGCCTGAGAATGTTATTTCATATGTGGTGGACTTGTAAAAGGGTAAAAGAGTATTGGGAAATGGTCCATAATGAACTGAAAAAAAAAATGTTCAAAAGTACTTTCCCAAAAAACCCAGTGTCCTTTCTACTGGGGATAATCCAGACTGAAATTCCCAGGTGTCAAAAAAGGTTATTTATGTATACTACCACTGCAGCCTGTGTATTGTTAGCCCAAAAACGGAAAACGAGCGAGGTCCCAACCAAAGAAGAATGTCAACTTAAGCTGACGGAATATGTACAACTCGCAGACTTAACATCTACAATAAGAGAATGAGAAGAATATACGTTTAAAGAAGATTGGAAAACATTTATTGAATATATGGGAAATAATTGTGTACAGCTGAAAACGCTGGCGGCATTAAGATAAATTCAACAGTGTAAATAAGTTTTGATGGCTGGAATAACGGAATACCGAATGGTATAGTTTCTGTAAAATATTCAGGGATTTATGATATGTAAAATGAACCATGGAAAGAGAAGGAGGGAAGTCATTGATATCTTGAGGATTTAAAATGAGTATTTTAAACTGTAAAACAGAAAACCTTATAAAAATTATATACCAAAAAAAGAAGCTTGGGAGCCTGTCTTCTTTTGCCTCTGGCTACCCAAAATGTCGCTCTGTCTCCGAAACCACGTATGTGAGATTGCACTGCTTTAAAGCGGGTTCACTAATAATCGCAGAGTTATGGTTTACCATGCCAAGGTCCTAAGTGCAGACAAGCAAGCCCTCCACACATAAACCTGCACTGAAGGAGAGGGAAGATGGATGCATGCCGTTCTAATTATGGGTAAGAAGCCACAAACATTTAAAGTGTCAACCCTGTTTAAAATGTGTAGTGCTGCTAATGGGTCCTCACTGTAGGCTGAGATCACTCCTGCCCCCTTCATTCCACTGGCAATGGCACTTGCATCTTCGCCATCCTAATATCTTCTGCATGTTTCCTAAGGCAACCAGCCAAAACTCTGTGGTACGACCGCCCACGATGGATATTCCTGGAGTTCTGTGTGGAGGACAGCACAGACGTGAAAGTAGATCTTGACGATTACAAAGTTGTGTTCAGGTAAGGGGTTACCTTTCTAGCACGGCTGCTCTGTCCTGCTGTTTTGTTACTTTGCCGCTGGTTGTTGTTATTTTAATTTTATATAACTCACCCTGGACCGTTTGGTGAAGAGTGGGGGAACCGAGGAACCTGTGGCCTTCCAGATGCCGTTGGATTTTAATCCCATTCACCCCAACCTGCAAAGCCATTGTTCAGAGATGATGGGAGTTTTGGTCCTGCAACATCTGGAAAGCCACAAGGTTCCCATCCCTGCCTTAAACAATATGAAGATCCAACAGACGGGCCAATTATTTTGAAATCTCTTGGTCAGCTGCTGCGGCGAGGAGCGCATTTTAGGTAAAAGGTGTTTCATAATTTCAAACGTCTAGCTGTGAGCAAATTTTGTGCAATCAATTGCTGCGAAGATCGCAAGCAAGGCCTGGCCTTGGACTTCTTTTTGGGCCAACTGCAGTGCTGATTAATCATGGTTGCAGCTTCATCGCTGATAAAACCACACAGGACGTTATTCAGAAGTTGTTTTTCGTAGCTCCTCAGGAACCCCACCGTAATCTTTTTGTCTTTCCACAGTTGTAAGAACGCAGATGGTGTGGAGTTGTACAACGAGATTACCTTTTATGCCCGGGTTAATTCTAAGGTGAGCAGCAAAACAAGGGCGTGCCATTTTGGAAGGAGTGCGCTACAACTGCCAGGGGCAAAACTGCCCTCAACTTTTACTCCTTGCCACGGAACTCTTCACTAGCAGAATGAACAATAATGCAAAGTTTTGTCTCGTTCAGCTGGTAGATATAGAGCCCTTGGATGGCTGCCATTGGCACTCCTGCCACCAATTAAAAGTGGCTGCTTCTGCACAGAGACTAAATGGTGCACGCTTTTGAAAAATGACCAAGGACTGAGTTGTTCAGGGAGCAGTTTCTGCTGCCACTGCTTTAGCTCTTATCAAGGGCAAGGTCCAAAAAGCTGTGCAGGACCTTCTCCTCACTCCATCTTCCGAATTTTAGAGGCTTCCAGCAAGTGGAGGCAACAGACAGGTTGGCACATGGCTTGTTCCTTACATTTCACAGACCTTGCGTACCTATCAACTTCATTCATTCTGTGCCTGCCTATTTGTAGCGTATTTGCGGTGGCAACAAATTGGGATGCTTCCGCACTGGGCAGTTATTGTGGAATAGCCACACTTTGTATCCCCAAGGGTAATTAATTTTTCAAAAAAAATTATTTAACTTTATTGAATTGCAGTAACAAAAACGAAACAATATCAAAAGAAAAAAAAACAAATCACACAAAAGAAAAAAACAAAAAGAACACACCAAAAAATACATAAAAACATAGACTTCCCTCCACCCATGTTTGACCTCCTTCCCTTAAACTTCTTTTATTCATTGTGTTATTAATATTACATTGTTTTTGTTCCACTTCCATCTGTTTCCTCAGTATTTCTACCCTGTGAACTTTATTCATTGTCCCGGAACAATGTTTTTTTCATGTACTCCTACACACAATCCCATTCTTCAATTAATTTTTTATCTGTTTGTCCAATTATTAATACCATATTTTTTGCTCTATAAGATGCACCAGACCACAAGATGCACCTAGTGTTTGGAGGAGGAAAACAAGAAAAAAAATATTCTGAATCTCAGAAGCCAGAACAGCAAGAGGGATTGCTGCGCAGTGAAAGCAGCAATCCCTCTTGCTGTTCTGGCTTCTGGGATAGCTGCGCAGCCTGCATTCGCTCCATAAGACGCACACACATTTCCCCTTACTTTTTAGGAGGGAAAAAGTGAGTCTTATAGAGCAAAAAATACGGCAATTCTTTATTGGTGTCCATGATTAAGTCAGTGGTGGCAAGGTGGCTGCTGGGAAAATTTGCAGGTTGCAAATGACCACAACCACAGAGGACTGAACATGTTACTGAGTAGCCCCACCCTAGGTTCAGAGTGTTAGTTATTCTGGCTTGGAGGGATCTGGCTTGTATGAAGATAATTGATTAAGGCAATCAGTTCTACTTACCTGCTTATTTTGGTTGCTGGTTGACCTGGAATTGCATGAAAAAATGGAATATGTGTTTCCAAAACCCGTAATCTATTCATTGCTGCAGACCAGTGTACCTGGGCTCAGCCCTCATTGCTTCATAAAATGTACAGAACATTCTCACAAGCTTGGTTCTGGTTCAGATTAGCCTCTTTGGCCGCCTGATATTTCTCTCCCAACATGATCGCTTTCAGGATTCCCAGAACAAGCGGTCAGGCAGGTCCATCACCCTCTTTGCACGCAAGTGGAAGGAAAAAGTGGCTTGGCCACGTCTCACCAAGGAGGACTTTAAGGTAGGGCCCGTGGCTTGTTCTCTTTTCCATGCAAAGCTGAGGTCATAGATCATAAAATTGTAGAGTCTGAGCTCAAGAAGGGAACTCAAGAAGGCTGAGTTGCATTTGCCACTTGCTGAAAAGGGTTTGTGGAAACACCCCACCCCCACCCCCACCCCCACCCCCACCCCGGTTTTTGGTTAATAGGGATTTCCATAACACCCACTCCCAAGCAGTTGTTAGATATTGAGATGCTGGAAAGGGGTCAGAAAAACCAGAATTCTCAGCTGTGGATGCTATCTGGCCCTATTATGCTATCAAAACATTGGAAAAAGAAATAAAGGTAAAGGTAAAAGGCCCCCTGACCATTAGGTCCAGTCGTGGCCGACTCTGGGGTTGTGGTGCTCATCTCGCTTTATTGGCCGAGGGAGCCGGCGTACAGCTTCCCAGTCATGTGGCCAGCATGACTAAGCCACTTCTGGCGAACCAGAGCAGCGCACGGAAACGCCGTTTACCTTCCCGCCAGAGTGGTACCTATTTATCTACTTGTACTTTGATGTGCTTTCGAACTGCTAGGTTGGCAGGAGCAGGAACATGAACGGGAGCTCACCCTGTGGTGGGGATTCGAACCGGCGACCTAACCCACAGTGCCACCCACGTCCCTGGAAAAAGAAATAGCTGGGGATAAAATAGACTCTGGCAGGGGCCAATTCTGTCTTATTGTTGAAAAGGGATAAAATCCAGATGTCAGTTTGGCTCAGTGACCAGCTGTTCCCCCAAAGCTTCTCCTCCAGCCAGGCGAAGAAGCAGAAGCAGGGAGTCTGGGTTAATCTGTGAATCTTCATCTTACCTGCAGCCAGCCTGGCTCTCAGTGGACTTCGATAACTGGCGTGACTGGGAAGGAGACGAGGAAGTGGAAGCAGCCATGGTTGAACACTATGCGGAGGTGAGTCAGTCCAGCTATGGGACCAAAAAGCAGAGTCTTAAGCTCTCTTCAAGTCAGATCAGCAGTGCTGCGTCTTATAGGATTATTATTATTTATTGATTTTATATAACGCCCTATACCCTGAGGAGACAATAGTGGCTGGCTGTGTGTCCTATGATTTTAGGGCTTTCCCACTTTTGTCACGTGCCTTGAAAGCACGAGTCCGAGCAGTTTTGTCCTTGCCTCACTGCTTTCCCCAGGAAAACTTGATCTTTCATGATAAAATTAGATTCATAGAACTGTAGAGTTGGAAGGGATCCAAGGGTCATCTAGTCCAACCCCCTGCAATGCAGGGCAAATGTCAATCCAGGGAAAACCTGGTTTGTCCCATTTAGTGGTAAAGATTGGGTTTCCCCAGGGGGCAAGTGGCAGGGCAGTGGCAAGTCTGGATTCCTTGACCAGCAACAACAGCAGGAACAGCAAGACCCTTTCACTCAGGCAGCCCGTGGACTGCAAAGCGCAGTTAATGTGGCTGGTGTTATGTACTGAAGTTCTCACCCTGGGCCAGCAGGGGGATACTGTAGATAGTTATGCAAATAAGGGATCGAAAGTGACGTTCAGTGATTGGATAGCTTTAGAAAATTGTTACAGTTACGTTGTACTGGAGCTCTATATAAGCAGGCTGACTGAACCCTTCAATTCAGTTCTGTTCTGGCCTGTGAATAAACAAGAGCTGTTTGAAGAATCGATGTGTCGCCTGATATGTTCACCCACAACTTAACAGCTGGCAATTTTATAGCCAATGCGCCTCCTGCCATTACAATTATGCTACAATTACGTAGGCTTTTAGAAGACATCTGAAGGCAGCCCTGTTTAGGGATGCTTTTAATGTTTAACAGACTATTGTATTTTAATATTTTGTTGGAAGCCGCCCAGAGTGGCTGAGGAAACCCAGCCAGATGGGTGGTGTATAAATAATAAAGTATTATTATTATTATTATTATTATTAGGCATCACATATAGCCGTTCCTTCTCAGGGAGTGAAATGTTTCGCAATGCTTATTTGTCCTCACATTAATTGCTAAGAGGCAGGCTGAGGGAGGGGCACAAATGTTGGATAAGTTGCATTAAAAAAATTCCATGGCACAAAATGTTTTCTATCACCTGGCTTATCATGTACATACAGTTTGACGGTCTGCAGACATTATCTGTTACAGAAAGAGGCAAGGAGCTATTAAAGGCATTGAACTATGCTTGTGGGCTTTCCACAGACACCTAGTTGTCCATTGTAAGATGCCGAATTAGATGGACCTTTGGCAAGGCTTTTCTTATGCCCTTAAGCTCCACTTTCAAACCAGCAGAAACCATACCAACCAACTCTTGGTTTCCAAGATTTAATCAGCCATTGGGCAAGTACTTTCAAGCTTTCATTTTGCATCATCAATGGTTAAAACATAATGATGATGATGATAATAATAAATAATAATACATGTTATGTACTGAGTTGAATAGGATCCAAAAAGCAGCAGTCTGATTGGTCCTAGAACAATAGGGTCCAGAATGCAGCAGTCTGATTGGTCCTAGAACAATGTAGCAGTATGATTGGTCCGCAGGAGCCACCCAATCCAGCTCCAGGTGGAGGTGAATCCGCAACCTGATTGGCCTACCGGAGAATCCCAGAATTAGCCAATCACATGCAACCCATTATGTAAATAATGTATATAAAGCAGATATTTTGGGGGAACTTTCATTCCTCACTACTATGAGCTGAATAAAGAGCATGAAATCCACACTCGACTCCAGGTATATTTCAATACAACATGGCAACAGAGAGGTGAATAAGCCCAGAGCACAAAGCCAAGCCATTCCCCATTGCTCAACAGCTCTACTGAAGAGACTCCTCATGAGGCCGGAGGAACATTGCCCAGCTGGAGGCTGCTCTCCGCAAGGCCCTTACCACCTGGCCTAGGGGGCTGGGCCCACACTCACCCAGCCCTACAAAAGAGGCTCCTCCTGAGGCCGGAGGAACATTGCCCGGCTATTGTTTTATTGATTTATTGATTGAATATGCTGTAAACCGCTTTGAGAGTGTTATTAAAAATATAAAGCAGTACAGTGGTACCTCAGGTTACATACGCTTCAGGTTACAGACTCCGCTAACCCAGAAATAGTGCGTCAGGCTAAGAACTTTGCTTCAGGATGAGAACAGAAATTGTGCTCCAGCGGCGCAGCAGCAGTGGGAGGCCCCATTAGCTAAAGTGGTGCTTCAGGTTAAGAACAGTTTCAGGTTAAGAACGGACCTCTGGAACAAATTAAGTACTTAACCCGAGGTACCACTGTATAGAAATTTAAAAATAAATAATAAATAAATAATAAAAATAACAAACTTTTATTTGTATCCCGGCCAAGACCGGGCTCAGGGCAGCTGAGGTGCATCACTGTGGGGGAAGGAGGAGAAGATGCAAATCTTCTTGTTCTCAGAAATCAGTGCTGAAATCTTCATGTTTCCTTTTCTCTCTCCGTCCAGCTCATGCAGAAGGTCACCAAGAAAGGCCCTCCTCCTGCCATGGATGACCTTGATGTAAGTATTTTTTGGGGAACGACAGGCAAGTGAGAGCCATTCGGTTCGGATCTCATCTCTATAACCCCTTTCAGCTCTGTCAGGTCAACACCAGACTGGCTGTCTTTGCCAGCCTGCCACCTCTACAAGCTTGGGAGGGCATATTCTTTGGGCCCCAAAGATACTGATCTTTCCCTGTCTGTCCTGATCTTTCCTAGGATGACATCTGAAAAGTGCAAGACTCAAAGGTAATCATCAAGGCATCCCTCTCTATGTCTGAAGGGGTGGGCAGACAAGCAGCTGGCGGGACCTAAAAAGGGGAGAGGGGGTGTTGCCTAAGGGGAAGCAGACAAGCAAACTAGCCTTGGCAACTTTGAAATAGCTATCACAAAAAAATGTCAGACCGCTCCAGTTTTCTCTGAGCTTCCAGGCCAATCTTAAACTGTCAAGGCAGCGTCTCAGTGGCAGGCCCCACCTGCGCTATAATTTAAATCAGTATCATACAGCTTCCCCCAAAGAATCCTGGGAATTGTAGTTTTGTAACTACAATTACACAGGTGGCGCTGTGGTCTAAACCACTGAGCCTAGGGCTTGCCAATCGGAAGGTTGGCAGTTTGAATCCAAGTGACGGGGTGAGCTCCCGTTGCTCAGTCCCTGCTCCTACCAACCTAGCAGTTCGAAAGCACGTCAAAGTGCAAGTAGATAAATAGGTACCGCTCCGGCGGGAAGGTAAACGGCGTTTCTGTGCGCTGCTCTGGTTTCGCCAGAAGCAGCTTAGTCATGCTGGCCACATGACCCTGAAAAACTGTCTGCGGACAAACGTTGGCTCCCTTGGCCAGTAAAGTGAGATGAGCGCCGCAACCCCAGAGTCGTCTGCAACTGGACTTAACTGTCAGGGGTCCTTTACCTTTTTATCTTTAAAGGGTGTTGGGAGTTGCTAGGAGACCTTGATTCTGTTAAAAGCGGTATGATACTGCTTTAAATGTGTACTAGATTCGAAATCTTAAGCCAGAATCCTAACAAAGAATCCTTTGCTCTGGCGTGGGAATCCCCTTGATGGGGTGAGCTCCCGTTGCTCTGTCCCAGCTCCTGCCAACCTAGCAGTTCGAAAGCACGCCAGTGCAAGTAGATAAATAGGTACCACTGCGGTGGGAAGGTAAACGGTTTTCTGTGCACTCTGGTTTCCGTCACGGTGTTCCGTTGTGCCAGAAGTGGTTTAGTCATGCTGGTCACATGAGCCGGAAAGCTGTGGACAAACGCCGGCTCCCTCAGCCTGAAAGCGAGATGAGCGCCGCAACCCCATAGTCGCCTTTGACTGGACTTAACTGCCCAGGGGTCCTTTACCTTTACCTTACCTTTACCATTTTACAGTCAAAAGAATCTCTACCCAGCTCTGACAGTGTCTGTTCCCAAGCTTTATGGAGCCCTTGACCTAAAAACCTTTGGTGGGCCCTCCACCCTGAGTGGACCTTCTTCTACCTGTCACTGTCCTCACTCCACAGCCCAGAAGGAGAGAACAAGACAAGTATAGCCTCCTGCTCCTTTCTCAAGCTATGCCTTGGGGGAGGGCAAGGGAGCACGCCGACAGGTCAGGGAGGAAGAGGAACACAGCTGCAGGCTGGCAGTGGGCCTGGGCAGGTGCCCAAGAATGTGCCAGCCCTTGACACACTGGCCTTGAGCCCTGAACATCTGGAAGTGGAGGTGGCTCTGAAGAGCTTGCTGTTTGTTGTGATGCGCAATTCCTCATCCCTTCTTTGCCTTCATCCCATTTGTGAGATGTTGTGAATTCTGTGATTATTCTCCCCACCACCACCAGGTACAAAAGCAGTGCTGGGATTGAACAAGAGGTAGGCGAGAGACAATGTTGTGGAGCAACTCTGCACTGATGGACTCTCATTCCCCTGGGATTTTCATTCTTTTCACTTTTGCTCCAAGAGATTGCATGACAGCTGCGAACCGTAGACTGGGACTCTCTCCTCCAAGTCTCTCATTAATAGATGGGCAATACCACACCTCCTTGTTTCTGCTTTTCTCTCCAGCCTCTCTGACCTACAGCTCCCTCCATCCCTTTCTCATGTCCTCAGCTTTTCTCTGTAGAGTTTTTTGTTCCTTAAGGATGTTGTATATAAAGGTTCGAAGCTATTCAAATCTCTGCCAATAAACACTGGTAACAGTTCTGAGCTTTTTGTTGGCCGTCACCCATTGCTGCAGCGGAGAGAATGGTTTTTGTTTAGTCTTGAGTGTTGCCGGGCTGCGAAGGAGAGATCCAACATGCTTGACTAGGTACACCAGCAAAGAAGCTCAAAAGATGCCAATTGCTGCACTGGCACCCTCAGATAGGAAAGGCTACTTTTGATTTGTTCTTCCTCCCTGTAAATCTAGGTTACTGTGGCTGCAGAATTCCTGACTGCAGATAAGGATTAAAAATATGTTAGATGGAATGTGGGGAACCTTTGGCCTGCCAGATGTTGCTGAACTACAACTCCCATCAACCCCAGCAAACATGGCCAGAGGACAGGGGTGATGGGTTTTGGAGTCCAAGGATGCCTGGAGGACCAAAGTCTCCCAACATTTGAGCCTAGATCCTTCCAGCTACAATCTCAGCCACCGGAAACAAGCATAAACCAAGCACTGCTAAACTCACAGTAGGTCTACCAAGCTGACAGTCTGCAGTGAAAGGCCAAGAGAGGGAGGTAAAGAAAGAATTCCCGTCATGCTTTCAAATTTCCAAGGCTAATTTCATGTTGTCAATTTGGTAAATGTGGGCAAAATGGGGTAGGCATACATACAAAAAGCTTGGAACCTACAACACAAGCCTAACCATGTCTATTAAGAAGGAAGTGTAATTTAATTCAGTTAGGGCTTGAATGGGGTTAGGATTGCAAGTTCACTATGGAAGAATTGGGTTTCAGGTCAGATTGTCTGCCCATGCTCTTGCCCCTCCCACCAGGTTACTTCTTATGCACCATACAAAACCTGGAAGCATGCTGCTCCATAAGTACCGAGAAACAAAGCATGATCCACTATGGAAAACAATAATAACATATACTATGCAGTCTAAAAAGGAGGGATCAGGTGCTATTCAGGTAGAATGACACTGACTAGCTCAAAAGTACCTGTTCATTAAATGAAAGGACTGTAATATTTGAAAGTTAATGAGGTATGCAGTTAGCATGACACGCCCAAAGTTTGCAAGAGTTCACTAAACATGGCCTTGGGGAAATGAAGCGGCTAATAACTTAACAAGGTGTGTGTGTATATGCCCACTGACCTGGAGGTAAATCCCATTCAAACTATAATGGGGCTTAATTGTAAGTACAGCGGTACCTCAGGTTAAGAACTTAATTCGTTCCAGAGGTTCGTTCTTAACCTGAAACTGTTCTTAAGCTGAGGTACCACTTTAGCTAATGGGGCCTCCCGCTGCTGCCGCACGATTTCTGCTTTCATCGTGAAGCAAAGTTCTTAACCCGAGGTACTATTTCTGGGTTAGCAGAGTCTGTAACCTGAAGCGTCTGTAACCCAAGGTACCACTGTAGTTCTATGCAGGATTGCACTGGCAATCTGTTTCAAAAGACCATCATGAGCCAAATAGAATGTCAACAATCAGGATGTGCTTCTTGCTTCATATGTTGGTATCTGCTTCAGTAAGAGTCATAACCACCCTGAAGCTGGCAAAAATGGAACACCTCATCTGAGAATGTAAGAGCCAGGCCAATGGCTCATCTAGTTCAGCAACCACAATCAGGTGCCTTTGGGAAACCTGTCTTGAGCTCAACAGCAGTCTCCCCTCACGCAGTTTCCAGCAACTGGTGTTCAGAAGCATGACCATGAAGGCAGAATATAGCTTCCACCATTGGTAGACGCCATGGATGAACTTCTTATCCTCTTTTAAAGTTGCTCAAGTTGGTGGCCATCATTGTCTCCTGCAGAAACAAGTTCCATAGTTTTAACGATGAGAATGCTCAAAGAAGTACCGGTACTTTATATTCTGTCCAGAATTTCATAGGAGGCCCATTGTGTGGTTAACCCAAAGCTTTAGAAAACTGAGGCCACTGTAGCTACCAGCACTAGGGATCCTTCCTGCTAGCTGGTAATATTTATTCCTTGAGGAAACCATGAACCACCCACAGTGCAGAGTCTCCAAGCAACAGTTTAGTCACTGAACTGAATAGCTGATCATCATCTTAAGGTGAGTCTTTTGATTCAAAAGGGGTTTCTAAATGTGATCACGCAGATCAAGAATAAAGAGAGAGAGAGAGAGATCTTTTTTTTTTTTTTTTTTTTTTTTTAAATAATATTTATTGAAGTTTCCAAAGTACAGAAAGAGAAGAAAAGAAATTATGAAGATACATTCAGAACCTTATTTTCAAACATCCACTTTCTGGGACTCCCCCCTTCCCCCACCCCTACCGTATTCCCCTTTCATATTGTTGTTTCCACAAGTTCTGTTTCTGATTTAAAGCACAATTTATATACCCCATTGTTCAAATTTAAATTTATACAAACCTTATGCAACACCCTTGATAAAAAAAAGCAAAAGATCTCTCCCCATAGCCCGCCCCCTTTTCTTTCCACAATGTCCCCCTTTTTTCCCATTAAAGTAAAAGCACACAGAATAAAAGTATAAAAAAAATAAGAAATATATTAGAAAAAAGAAAACCAATTCAGAAAATAGTTGCAAGCCTTTGGATTCTAATTCTCCCTCCCCTTCCCCGGTTTAATTTCCCTTATCCTCCAATCTATGTTTCCAGCCTGGAAGTCTTAAGTCCATCAATCCCATTTTTCCCCCAACTCCTTGCAGAATTATTTCCCATTTTTAGGATTACTTTTTAAAAATTAATTCCTAAATCTTTAAAAATGTCAAATTATAAAATTCCCCCCATTGTTCTTTCAAGGTTATAGTCCAGCTTCCTCTTGTTCCGCTGCTAAAACTTTCTTATTCAGAAGTTTAGTAACTCTACATGGGTTGTTGTTATTCAGGAACAAAAACTTGCGTTCAGTCCCTTCCTTCTTCAGTAAAGTATTCTGTTGTCTCCTTTTAGTCTAAACACCCTGTAGACGAGATTCAGTTTCAGTTTTGCAGCTTTCCCAGGAGATAACCAGTTCTGTGAAATTCCGAAGTGTTGTATTTTTCCCGGCTTACGCCCATCTTTGTAATGTCCCGAAGCTCCTCTAGGGGGGTTGTTGTAACTTTGTTTCCAAAAATCCGATTGTTCTCCGTATTTTCGCCATTTTGTATTCAAGTCTTAACAAATTATATCAAGTTGTAACAAATTTGACCAGCAAGGTCCTTGTAATAAAATCCTCTTTAAAATTCCGACTTTGACAGCTACTTTGACAGCTGTCAAAATCACCGGCTCTTTTCACCAGGCTCACTCCTCAATCGCCCCGGTTCCCAGGGAGGGGGGTGCATTTTCCTTCTCCTTCAATTCTTCCTCCAGCTCAATTCTTGTACTTTCCCATCATGGAATTCTTGATTTTAGCAAAGATACCGTTCTTTTTGGGCCTTGGCTTCCCAATCCTTGTTTTAAAATGTCTACAATAGGGAGGGGGACTGACTTCCTTTTTAGATCCCCCCCCGCTCGTCTCAAATCCAAAAAATTTTTCTTCTTTTAAACCCGATTTCCAATTTACTCACGGGTTGTTGTTAAAAGTCCAAATTCTCAATGGAAGAAGTCAGCGCTCTCCGCCGGATGGCATGCGGCTTCGCTCGGCAGGGGTGGCAGAGGACTCAAAGCACCACGCTTCTCCCCGGCACCCGATCCGTAGCCTTTAAAAAGGCTCCTTCACGAGTCGGGAGGGCGCTAGCGGTGCTAGCCGAGTCTCCAAGTCCACGGCCCCCGTGGCCGTGGTTTCTAAGGGTCCCCGCATCGCCGGTGCGGTAAAACCCAGCCCCTGCCGAGCCGGCTCCCTCCGGAGCTCGGAGGGAGTCCGCCATTCGGCGATGGCGCCAACCCGGAAGTCCGAGAGAGAGAGAGATCTTGCCAGGTGGGCTATGCCTCTACAGATCGGCAGTATGCTGTCCTGGGTTGGGTTTGGAGAAATCAAGTCTATCCTACCCTGCTGCCGTCCCTTTAATTTAAACAATAGCTACACATTAGGAAAATCATGTTTTTCATCATGAACAGAAATATTATTGTTAAGGCATCTTCCATATTACAAAATCTCCAAAATCTGTATCTTGATTAGGCTCACCAAAATATTACAAAATAGTGCACAGAGCTTTTGAGTTCTCTTCATCAGGCTAGAGGTTGAAAATAAAAGCAAGGGGGAGGGACAGAAAAATACGGCAATATTTTGCTAGTGCTAAAGTCAAGGCTTATCAGGAAAAAGGAACATGCAACGCCTAGCAATGAATGTACAAAAACCAGCTGTTAGAAATGCCTTATGTTTCTTCTTCCCAATCAGCTTCTAACTCCCAAGTAAGCCCTGGTGCAACCTGAAACCTGCAGAGCCTTCTTTCAACATCTGCTAACTTCCCCTCCAAACCAGCTTCAGACTCCTGCCAGATGTAGACCTAAATGGCTTTACTATCAGCCAAATACACACACACACACACACACACACACACACACACACACACACACACAAATAGACAAATATATTCTTCCAACTCACTTCCAGTCCCTTGCTTTGTTTACCATTGCAGCCTGATGGCTTCCATGCTTGCACGCTAATTTGGTTGGCCTGATAAAAGTACTGCCCAAATATGGGGTTTTTTTTCCTACGGTCCAACACTGCTGCTTTTAGTTTTCACATTACAAAACGCTTTGCAGCCCTGCTTGCGCCAAATCCCTCCACTCATTCGCAGCAGCAGCAGCTGAACAATTTCAGATCACACTGCTTTGTACAGCAATTACCCCCTTTTTCCCCAGACCTGCTTCCTTCCAAAAGAACAGCAATTTTAGTCACACTGTTAATTGTTGTTGTAGTTGTTGTTGAGTCATTTAGTCGTGTCCGACTCTTCGTGACTCCATGGACCAGAGCACACCAGACACTCTTGTCTTCCACTGCCTCCTGCAGTTTGGTCAAACTCATGCTGGTAGCTTCGAGAACACTGTCCAACCATCTCGTCCTCTGTCGTCCCCTTCTCCTTCTGCCCTCCATCTTTCCCAACATCAGGTCTTTTCCAGGGAGTCTTCTCTTCTCATGAGGTGGCCAAAGTATTGGAGCCTCAGCTTCACGATCTGTCCTTCCAGTGAGCACTCAGGGCTGATTTCCTTCAGAATGGATCAGTTTGATCTTCTTGCAGTCCATGGGACTCTCAAGAGTCTCCTCCAGCACCATAATTCGAAAGCATCAATTCTTCGGTGATCAGCCTTCTTTATGGTCCAGCTCTCACTTCCATACATCACTACTGGGAAAACCATAGCTTGAACTATACGGACTTTTGTTGGCAAGGTGATGTCTCTGCTTTTTAAGATGCTGTCTAGGTGTGTCATTGCTTTTCTCCCAAGAAGTAGGCGTCTTTTAATTTCATGACTGCTGTCACCATCTGCAGTGATCATGGAGCCCAAGAAAGTAAAATCTCTCACTGCCTCCATTTCTTCCCCTTCTGTTTGCCAGGAGGTGATGGGACCAGTGGCCATAATCTTCATTTTTTTGATGTTAAGCTTCAGACCATATTTTGCGCTCTCCTCTTTCACCCTCATTAAAAGGTTCTTTAATTCCGCCACATTGTTATTTAGCATGCACAAATTAGCACCGGCGCTCCCCCTCTCCACGCAAGGAGCAGCGGCAACTGTAATAATCCCCCCCTCCCCAGTCGATCAAAGGTTTGCCCAAGGGATGTTTATGTGTGCGTATTGTGTGGTGATGGTGAGAGAGCAGGACCAGCCCAAGATATTTTGGCACCTGAGGCGAACAACAACAAAATGGCGCCCCCTCCTCCCAGCCAGGGAAATAGGGGCGAATGAAGATCTACATCAGGAACAAGGGGGAAGGGGAATAAAGATCCTACATTGGGATCTGCTGCCTCTGCGGATCCTGTTGCCTGAGGCAATCACATCATCTTCCCTCATGGGTGGGCCGGCTCCGTGAGAAAGGGTTTGAACGTCTTGAATAGCATCAGCTGAGGAAAATCCCTTTTCACAAACATGTAAGGGCCTTCCCTGCTCTGTACCTCCGTATGGAACATTTTAACAACTACCAAACACTCTCCTACATTGGCTTGGAAAATACACATTTTCTGTTATTCTACGGCTGCCAAAAAACCGACAGTTGCCGTTTTGCTAATAGTTTTTATAGATCGTAAAACATTATTGTTTGGACAAGCAGCCTGCCCAAATGCTTAGAAAGCTGAGGTCATTTTATCCCACTTTTGGGGGTTTTAAACTTTTGCATGTTTTGCAGAGTAGGGTTTGTGAACTTTTCTCGGTTTTATATTTTTGTAAACCGCTTTGAGGGTTCTTTTCTTTTTTTAGGAAGCAAATGCGTAGCTGTCAACTTTTCCCTTTTCTTGCGAGGAATCCTATTCGGAATAAGGGAATTTTCCTTTAAAAAAGGGAAACGTTGACAGCTATGAGCAAGTGGTGTCTAAATTTTGAGAAATAAACAAGAATGGCTTTTGCTTGTGACTGCAGGATTTATGCTGTACTTGGTTGTGCTCTTGTTATGTCTATTGTTTATTTTATTGTCCAGTAAGGCAATTCGGGATTCGTTTGACACAGAAATATAAGCCCACTTGAACCAATGTAAGGGGGAGGGGCTTCTTTTTCTGCTGTACCAGCAAAGGCCCCGCCCCGAGGTCCGCTTTCCCTCACGGAAGAGCGCAAACGGCAGGCAGAGGAGACCGAGGCCCCGCCCCTTTCCCTTCGTCAGCTAAGCGCAAGGGAAACTCGGGGCTAGTTCTGTCCTTCGCCGCTCGCCTTAGGCCGGGCGGAAGTGACCCATCACAGCTGCTGTTTCGCTGCGCCTGAAGCCTAAAGGTGCCGACCAACGTGTTCCGGGGTCGCTGGGGTCCGACGCTGCTGGTGGCTCCATGGCGTTCAAGTGCCAGCGGGACAGCTGGGTCCGGCAGGTGTGAAAGGAACCGAGGGGATTTGGGATTTGGGGTGGCGCTCGTTTCCGTTAACTGCATATATACCGTTACAGTTCGTGCCAATGTGCATCATTGCGGATGAGAGCAAATTCGCATCGTTGGTTCCTGTAAGGTTGCCCATGAAGACGTGCAGACATGGGTTGAAAAAATGGTTCCTTACTCCTTTGGCAGCAGAGAAAACCATCAACAAGCTTTTTATGGGAGATCAATCAGTATTTTTATTTTGTGTTTTTTATAATGTATGTTTATGTTGTGAATCGCCCCGAGATCTATACTACTACTGCTAATAATAATAATAAGAGAAAATTTGCTTCATATAAGGGTGCTTTCCTCCAGCCCAAATCGAATTGATTCTCTCTCGCTCCTCTTCTGTAGCCCTATTTACAGGTCCTAGCATTGTTATTTTTTATTCAATCAATCAATCGATCTTTATTACGGTCCAGAGACCCAACAAATTGTTACAAAGCAATGCACAATTCAGACAGCCTACCTCCAGGTTAAACAAGCATTTTGTTCAGACTTAAAGATAGGGATCATTGGTTCTTGCAATCGCCGATAAAAACTTCACCACTGCTAATGTTCTAGTGTTTGTTCGGTCTTCCAATAGGAACCTGACATAGTGAGCCTCTGATTTTCCCGGTAAAGGTACCAGCATATCAGTTCAGCCCTGGCTTGCTCATATTTTGCACAGTGCAGCAAAATATGTTTTATGGAATCGATGTCTTGAGCACACTCAAGCAAAGTCTGTCCTGATAGGGAACTCCTCTCAACCTGCCATCCAACACTGCAGAAGGAAAGACGTTATTTTTTATTATTATATTTATATCCCACCTTTCCTGCAAGGAGCTCCAAAGTGGCATACATACCCTTCCTCTGTTTTCTCTTCAGCAGTGACCCTGTGGGGTAGTTTAGGCTGAGAGGCAGTTACTGTCCCAAGATCACCAAGTGAGGTTCATGGCTGAATGAGAATTTGAACACTTTGCTGGTCCAGTATTATAGCCATGATTCACCTCACTGGCTTTAGTCTCTGATACACAAACAACAGCCATGCCCTGGGGGAGGTTTATTATTATTTATCATTTACTATCTTTATATGACCCCACTTCTTCTCCAAGGAGCTGATGGTGGTGTACATGGTTCTCTCCTTACTCATTTAATTCCCCACAACAGCCTTGTGAGGTAGGTTAGGCGGAGAAGCAGTGACTGATCTGTGAGCTTCGTGTCCAAAAAGGGGATTTGAACCCCAGTCTCCCAGGTCGTAATCCAATGCTCTAACCATTATACCCAGTGCCGGATTTACGTTTAAGCTAAACAAGCTGTAGCTTACGGCCTCCACTCTCTTGTGCCCCCCAAAAAGTTAAAGAAAAAAACTGGATGTACATTTCCAAAATATAAGATAAAAAACATACATACAGCAACCATGTTTTGTTTGTGTAGCCTCCTATGATGTAAGTAATGGAGCCTGCTCCCTAAAATATCACTAGTTTGCTCATTTCTATATGTAGGGTGCCTACATTCTGCTATTTATAATTAGTTTATTTATAAATAGTTTGCATCATATATTTACACATATTATTATTTCATGTTATATTTACACATATTATTATTTCATGTTATAGCAAGTTTCTAGAGACTAGATTATGAGTCTTTGTAAATTGTGTTTCTAAAGGAACTTTAGAATTTGCCCTGAAGGAAACTGTTGCTAGAAATCGTTGGCTTTAGACATGCTGAAGGATCTGGTCAGCATCTTTAGATTCCATCTCTTTAAGTTTAGTTCATACCTTTCATTACCTCTGAACCTAAAGACCTCCAGATCTTTAGTGAAGCTATAGTCACGCATATTCCCCCTTTCTTTTTCTTCCCCAGTTCACCACGCAGGTGGTCTCCTGCTGCCCTGCAAAATTGTCCACAGAAAATGGTGGAAAGAAGGAGACACTTCAGGGATTCCATGTCATCTTGGAAGACACTATTCTTTTCCCAGAGGGTGGAGGGCAGGTACCAACAATGGTGGTTCTTGGTCAGAAAGTGGAACCCTGTTTTGGGGGTTCTAACATATTGTATACATTTTAATATGCTACTAGGGATTTACTGTTGGCCTATTTCTTGAAACTAAGACTTGAATTGTTCCACGGAATTACTAGAAATGTGTGATCTCCTGTTTGCTCTTAAATCCAGATCTTGTCTGTGCTTCTTTTATATGTTTAAGCCTGCAATCCTAAACACACTGGGGAATAAAGGCCAGTTTACTTCCAAATAAAATCTTATTACCAGGGCTTTTATTTCAGTCAAAGTTCAGAGGAGTTGAAATCAGTGGGCTTGGGTAACTGAAGTGCATTGATTGCAATGGGTTTATTCGGTCTATGATCATTACCTTATATCTATAATCTCTATAATAACAATGTATCAATGAGTATCAGGAAAGAGAATATATATGAACATAATGAGTAAAATGTGCGATAGGTTAAATAATGTTTAGAAGCACGAGGGGTTGACGGGAAGTCGTCGAACCTTTGAGAAGAATGTGACACAATGTAATAAGTATGTATTTTTTATTTTTTATTCTTTATAATTTCGTTACATGTTGTTTTCTTATTTTCTTGCTTTTTGTATACAATTTCAATAAAGCAATTTAAAATGCAAAAAAAATCTATAATAACAATCAAAACTTTTACTTGGGCTAATTAATATTGTGAAGATAATTCGGAGAACCTCTGCACAGCAATTGCTTCATTAATCAAATTTGTGGTTTTTTTAAGAGAATGGTATAGCATTTGCTCAGCTTCACAAGCCCACAACCATTGTCATTTTACACATGCTTTCGTCTGCTACAGCAGGAGAATATCCCCCCAAAGCTGGGCTGGTGACTTTAACTTCTTTTTTCCAGCCCGATGACCGGGGCCTCATTAATGACATCCCAGTATTAAGGGTCACCCGACAAGGTCCAGATGCTCTACACTTCGTCCAGACACCCCTTGAGCCAGGGAGCGAGGTGCAGCTGGTGCTGGATTGGGACCGGCGCTTTGACCACATGCAGCAGCATTCAGGTAAGAAACCGATGGAACGAGATACCCACACATTCAGACTCATCATCAAAAAAGACACATTTTTAATATATATATATTTAAATCTCCTAGTGAGAAGGAGAAACTGTCGCTTATAATCGTCTCTTTTAGGGCAGCATCTCATCACAGCTATTGCGGATCTGATGTTTGGATTCAAGACGACATCATGGTGAGCCAGGCACACCTTTGCCTAATTCCTTTTCTCCCTGTTTGAGCATTTGTGTGAGTGAGCGTGAGAGAGAGGCTACAAAACCTCGAGAGAAATCAGGGCATCCAGAGTGGCAAGAATCTGCATAGATCACCATTGTATTTACCGTACTTTTCTGTGTATAAGACTACTTTTTTTTACTTTAAAATTATGTGGAAAACTGTGGGTCATCTTATACACGGGGCAATCTCCCCCCTATTTTCTTAAATTGGAGTCCCTAAAAATAGGGGGCGTCTTATACATGGGGGCGTCTTATAGACAGAAAAATACGGTAGTAATAACTTCATGAACTTCTTGGAAGAAGGACAGATTTGTAAACAACCTTGGACCAGAGTTCCTTTCCTATTTGCTAATACTTAATGTGAGAATTAACTTGGTGAGTTAGGGATTCCCCCTGCATGTGAAGACAGGCTCTGGTGGACTGACAAGGCCAGTAGTGAGTCCAACGGTCAAGAAGGCGGTTTCTGTACATGCGGCACAGGGAAGTGAGGGGCAGGTGGGGCTTGTCAGCCTGGCCATCTAGGAGAAGGAAAGCTGATCCTTAACTTCCACTGCCTTGCGGGATGTCTTGGCGAGAGGAAAGGGCTAAGGAGTAAACCCTGCTCCAATCCAGAGTGAAGTTCCTAAGACAGTTGGAATCATAGAATCATAGAGTTGGAAGAGACCACAAGGGCCATCGAGTCCAACCCCCTGCCAAGCAGGAAACACCATCAGAGCACTCCTGACATATGGTTGTCAAGCCTCTGCTTAAAGACCTCCAAAGAAGGAGACTCCACCACACTCCTTGGCAGCAAATTCCACTGTCGAACAGCTCTTACTGTCAGGAAGTTCTTCCTAATGTTTAGGTGGAATCTTCTTTCTTGTAGTTTGGATCCATTGCTCCGTGTCCGCTTCTCTGGAGCAGCAGAAAACAACCTTTCTCCCTCCATAGAATGCCACCTCCTGGCAACTCCAGCAACCAAACTGGTGCCAAATGTCTTGCTCTGCTTTCGTTTGGACCACATCAGCAATGCCGAGAGCGGGGTCTTGTCGTTTGGGCAGCCAAGGACCTGCCTGCACACTGCCCAGGGTGGTCACTTGGGTGCTGCTAAGGTAGCAGTTTGACTTCACCCCTCAGAGACGCACTCCATTGTCTCTCTCTTTTTTTGTTTTTTGTTTTTTTATTTATAAAATTTTCAAATTTAACAATAAAAGAAAAACATTTCATTTGGGTTATACATCCAATTCTAATCTTTCCACTTTCAGACTTCCTTCAGTCTTCAGTCTTTCTGGAAATTTTCATGTTTTCACAATTATTCACATTTCTTGCATCTGTATTGTTTTTTTTTTTAACCAAATTAATCTTAACAATTATTATAAAACAATATTTCTTTCCATTATTATCACAGAGCTTCTTGAAAACCTACAAATGTTAATTGACCTTCACGTATATTCTTAATATACTCTGTAAATTTATTCCAGTCCTCGGTAAATCTCTGGTCTCACCGGGTCCGAATTTTCCCCGTAAGCTTGTCTAGTTCTGCGTATTCCATCAACTTCATTCTCCATTCTTCTTTCGTCGGGATTTCTTCCTGTTTCCATTTTTGTGCCACCAAAATTCTTGCCGCTGTTACTGCATATAAAAACAACTTCTCATCCTTCTTTTTTATGTCATTTCTTAATATTCCTAGCAGAAAAGTTTCTGGTTTTTAACAAAGGTGTATTTCAACATTTTTTTTCAATTCATTATAAATCATTTCCCAGAAACCTTTCATTTTTTTACATTCCCACCACATGTGGTAGAATGTTCCTTCTTTCTCCTGACATTTCCAACATTTATTACTCACTTTATACATCTTTCCAAGTTTTACTGGTGTAACATACCATCTATGTAACATTTTCATAACATTTTCTTTTATTGTAGTACATGCAGTAAATTTCATTCCTTCTTTCCACAGTCTTATCCAATCATCAAATTGAATATTATAACCAAAGTCTTTGGTCCACTGAATCATTGCAACTTTAACCTCTTCATCCTTAGTACTCTCGAGACAGGCGGATGCCTAAAACAATATCTAGGTTATTAATCGGTAATGAAACTGATACAGACGAATCACCAGTACTCCACACAGCAATAGCAGTAGCCATTGGAATATGAATGGGCACCATGCATGTTTCTGTAGCTTAACATTTCCTGGGTGGAGTTTGTAGGTTGCAAGGAGAGATACCTGAAGGAGCGTCTCCACCCCCATCGTTCAGCCCGGACACTGAGATCCAGCGCCGAGGGCCTTCTGGTGGTTCCCTCATTGCGAGAAGTGAGGTTACAGGGAACCAGATAGAGGGCCTTCTCGGTAGTGGCACGCCCTTTGTGGAACGCCCTCCCTTCAGATGTGAAGGAAATAAGTAGCTATCTTATCTTTAAAAGACATCTGAAGGCAGCCCTGTTTAGGGAAGTTTTTAATATTTAATGCTGTATTGTTTTTAACATTTGATTGGAAGCCGCCCAGAGTGGCTGGGGAAACTCAGCCAGATGGGCGGGGTATAAATAATAAATTATTGTTGTTGTTTAGTCGTTTAGTCGTGTCTGACTCTTTGTGACCCCATGGACCAGAGCACGCCAGGCCCTCCTGTCTTCCACTGCCTCCCGCAGTTTGGTCAAACTCATACTGGTAGCTTTGAGAACGCTGTCCAACCATCTCGTCCTCTGTCGTCCCCTTCTCCTTGTGCCCTCCATCTTTCCCAACATCGGGTCTTTTCCAGGGCGTCTTCTCTTCTCATGAGGTGGCCAAAGTATTGGCGCCTCAGCTTCAGGATCTGTCCTTCCAGTGAGCACTCAGGGCTGTTTTCCTTAAGAATGGATCGGTTTGATCTTCTTGCAGTCCATGGGACTCTCAAGAGTCTCCTCCAGCACCATAATTCAAAAGCATCCATTCTTTGGCGATCAGCCTTCTTTATGGTCCAGCTATGGTCCAATAAATTATTACTATTATATTATTATAAGTTGTTCCTTTCCCCACAGAGCCCTATTGAGAAGTCACTTCCACAATTTCCTACACCAGCAAATCTCCTTCAGACTTAATACAGTCATACCACTTGTTACGTTTGCTTCAGGTTGCGCATTTTCAGGTTGCGTCCCGCGGCAACCCAGAAGTACCGGAAAGAGTTACTTCCGGGTTTCACCACTCGCGCATGCGCAGACGCGCAAAATGATGTCACGTGCGTGCGCAGAAGTAGCGAATTGCAACATGTGCAGACGCGAGTTGCGTTCCTTTCATGTTGCGAACGGGGCTCCGGAACGGATCCTGTTTGCAACCAGAGGTACCACTGTATTGTTAACTTACAAGGAATATGTTGTTGTCACTTTAACCCGGAAGCAAAGGTTAAAATGAAATCATTGTGTAGTCATGAAGATGTGTCATCTGGGAAGCTGTCCCAGAAACTCCAGCGGGTGCAGAATGCAGCAGCGAGGCTCCTCACAGGGTCTCTGCCATGGGAGCATATTCACCCAGTGCTTTTCCAGCTGCATTGGCTCCCGGTGGAGTACAGGGTCAGATTTAAGGTGCTGGTTTTGACCTTTAAAACCCTATACGGCCTAGAACCCTCGTACCTACGGGACCGCCTCTCCTGGTCTGCCCCACGGAGAGCCTCAAGGTCCATAAATAGCAACACCCTAGTGGTCCCGGGCCCTAAGGAAGTCAGATGAGCCTCAACCAGAGCCAGGGCCTTTTCAACACTGGCTCCGGCCTGGTGGAACGCTCTGCCTCATGAGACCAGGGCCCTGCAGGATCTGATTTCTTTCCGCAGGGCCTGTAAGACAGAGTTGTTCCGCCTGGCCTTTGGCTTGGAGCCAATTTGATTCCCTCCCCCCCCTTTCTTTTTTCCTTTCTCCTCCTGTGATGAGGCTGCATTTTAATGTTTCAATATTTTAATTTTGTATTTTAATCTTGTTTTTAAGTTGTATTCATTCAACTTGTTTTTATTATTGCTTGTTAGCCGCCCTGAGCCCAGCCTTGGCTGGGGAGGGCGGGGTATAAATAAAAATTGTTGTTGGTGTTGTTTATTATTATTATTATATCTTGAATAGTGCTTTGTTCCCAGGGAAAAAGCACAGAGGATGGCAGGCTTAGCCTAGTTTCTGTGCAGTAACCCTTCCTCAGAGGATGATGCTGGAGGGCTGGGGGCAGAGGGAGCTCTCCTGTGCACCCAGAGCTATCTCCCGTGTGACTTGGGAAACATGCTGTTTGCCTCTCTCCCACCCTCGGCAGGGAGCTAGGTCGCCAGCGAAGCACTATAGAGCTGGACACCCCCTCGATGACAGCAGATCAGGTGGCAGCCCTTGAGCAGAGCGTGAATGACAGAATCCGAGCCAGGATCCCGGTGGTGGTGCGAGAGCTGGCAGTGGGCGACCCTGAAGTTGAGCTGGTAAGCAAGAGCGTGCGGGCTAAGGCAAGAGGAGGGACTGAAGTTTGCTACGTTTGGTTCTCTTAACCTTGCACTGCATTGCAGGTGAGGAGCCGTGGATTGCCGGATGACCATACGGGGCCCGTGCGGATTATAAGCATCGAGGGTGTCGATGCCAACATGTGTTGTGGCACACACATCTCCAACCTCGGTGACCTGCAGGTGAGAGTCACGGGGGCGGGGGGCGGCTTGCAGCACCAGGATCAAGGTCTTTGCCAGGTTGGACCCCCCCCCAAAATGAGCACAGGAGTGCCTTGCCACTCACATCTGTTGTGAGAACACATGCTGCCCCTTCATGACACATGAGAAGCTGCCATTGGTGTAACTCTGAGCTTCAGTAAAGCAAATAATTTAATTAGACAGCGCCTTATATGATATTGGGGACGCGGGTGGCGCTGTGGGTTAAACCACAGAGCCTAGGGCTTGCCGATCAGAAGGTCGGCGGTTCGAATCTCCGTGATGGGGTGAGCTCCCGTTGTTTGGTCCCTGCTCCTGCCAACCTAGTAGTTCGAAAGCACGTCAAAGTGCAAGTAGATAAATAGGGACCGCTCTGGCAGGAAGGTAAACGGCGTTTCCATGCGCTGCTCTGGCTTGCCGGAAGCGGCTTAGTCATGCTGGCCACATGACCCGGAAGCTGTACGCCGGCTCCCTCGGCCAGTAAAGCGAGATGAGCGTCGCAACCCCAGAGTCCCTCACGACTGGACCTAATGGTCAGGGGCCCCTTTACTATATGATATTGAGCAACAGGATAGTCTGGCCACAGTAAGGAAATTGTGTCCATGGTATGATTCTTTTCCACCTAATCGTTTTGACACTTTGGCACCCTATTTGCAAAATTTAGCAATTCCAAAATGCAGGCGCGCCTTCACTTTCGCATGATTGAATATACTGCCTTCAGCTGTACTTGAGGGTTGATTTCAAAACATTCCACTGGAAAAATGGTTATGTCCCTGTGGAGATGACAGTATTGAGTCAGCGGCTCATGACCTTTTGGCTTGCACTCTTAATAATAAAGATTTGAGGAGTGAGGTTACTACCCCTCCAATACTGTCCATGCCGGGTTGCTCAAACATTGCTGCAGAGTCCTTTTAGTAGTTCAAGATGATCAGGTGACAGCAAAAACTGCAAGGTTTTTAGCGGAGGCAATTAGAATAAGATCTTTTATTTGATTATTGATGCAAACCCCCCAAAATGTATTTTGTACAGTTATGTTTTTACCTCTATCTTTAGTACATTCTATTTTATTGCTATGGCTAGTGGCTGATGCAAATAAAGATTCTCTCTATGTGATCTATACCATTGGTCTAGCTAGCTCAGTGTTCAGGATTTCAGGCAGGGATCTCTCTCCTGGCCCTACCCAGCGATACCAGGGATTGCAAAGCAGATCTCCTTCTTAATTTGGACACCATTTTTTTCTGACAAGGCTTCTCTGCTGCTTGTCAGTAGTCAGCCAGAAATTTTACAAGTGATTCCTTCCTTCAGATAGTGAAGTAATTAGGAGAACCATGCTTCTTTTAAATTACCTGCCTGTGCTTTTCTAACAAACGCCTGGACGCGTAGAACTATAGGAAGTTTTCTTCACCAGATCAGACCAATGTGTAAACAGTGGATTATTTTCACTCCCCAGCACAGGCTCTGCAGGGTTTCTGGTGGAAATCTTCACCTGGAGATACCGTATTTTTCGCTCTATTGGACGCACCGGACCATAGGACGCACCTTGTTTTAGAGGGGGAGAACAAGAAAAAAATTTTCTCCCACTCTCTGCCCAGCGCCCCTTCAGCGAAGCGGCAGGAGGCGCTGCGCAGAGGGGGAGAATTTTTCCCCCCTTGTTCTCCCTCTCTAAAACAAGGTGCCGTTCAAGGTGCGTTCAGTCGCCTTCAGGCGGCTACCTTGGAAGCCTGGAGAGCGAGAGGGGTCGGTGTGCACCGACCCCTCTCGCTCTCCAGGCTTCGGGTTCCTTTCTACTTGCTCTTTGGGGCTGCCAGGGGGAAGCCCACCGCCAGCCCCAAAGAGCAGGTCGGGGAGCAGCGGAAAGACACGAAGCCTTCCCGCTGCACCGCAAGCTTCTCGAGGCTGCCGGGGAAGCCCGGAGCTATGGCTTCTTTAGCCCCACGCGCCCTCTCCCGGCTGGAGAGGTGGCTCGCGGCTAAAGAGGCTTCTGCCATAGCCGTGCGCCACCTCTCCGGCAGGGTGAGGCGGCGCGCGGCTATGGCCTGTGGGCTTTAAGGAGCGCGCGGCTCCTGCGGGCTTTTCTACGAGGAGGGAGAAGGGACTGACTGGCCGCGTCAGTCCCTTCTCCCTCCTGAGGAAAAGCCCGCAAGAGCCGCGCGGAGCTTGTGTGCGGCTTTTGGGGGCTTTTCCCGCCTGCCTCCCCCCTGCATTCGCTCCATAGGACGCACACACATTTCCCCTTCATTCTTGGAGGGGGAAAAAGGGCGTCCTATAGAGCGAAAAATACGGTAGATTCCAGGGTATGGATCTGGGACCTTGCAAGGCAGATGTTTTACCACTGAGCTTGGACCTTTTCCCACTTTCAATATAAGGGACAGGATAGATGCGTGCAGATGTAGTATTTTACCACTCAGACGAATGTGTTTGTCTTCTGAAGATGGTTAAGCTCTTGGGCACCGAAAAAGGGAAGAAGAGCAAGACCAACTTAGTTTTCCTCGCTGGGAACCGAGTGCTGAAAACTTTGGAGCGAAGCCACGCAACCGAGAAGTCCTTCACATCACTGCTTAAGCAAGTATTTGTATTTCCCTGTCCCAGGGAATGAAACAAAAGTCTCAGAAGGGTGACTGGAAACCCACTGGCCTTCAAATTTCATTTGAACTCTCAAAAGGAAAAGCACACAAAGGTGGGGATTTTCCCTCAAGGCAAGAAATAGTGAGTTGTATAGGCAAATCGGTTGTTTATAGAAGTTGGGCCAGTTATTTCTGGTCTGATCTTAGGGCTCAGGATGAATAGCGGAAGGGTTTCAACAGCCATACCATAAATGGATTTAAAGATAACTGTTCCCAAACAATGGTTTTAAAAGGGGATGGGACAAGTTCATGGAAGATAAGTTTTTCAGTGGCTACAAGCCACAACGGCTGTGCTCTGCCTGCACATTCTGAAGTCAGCACTGTGTCTGAATACCAGTTGCTGGAAACCACAAGAGGAGAAAATGTTCTTATGCTTGGGCCATAATAATAATAATAATAATAATAATAATAATAATAATAATATATTTATATGCTACCCACTTGACTGGGTTGCCCCAGCCATTCTGGGAAGCTTCCATTATAACACATTAAACATTAAAAGATTAAATGTTTTAAACCATTAAAAACTTCTCTATACAGGGCT
The DNA here is from genome assembly GCF_964270895.1 of Podarcis filfolensis. NCBI lineage: Eukaryota > Metazoa > Chordata > Lepidosauria > Squamata > Lacertidae > Podarcis > Podarcis filfolensis. Next base: position 44,056,342 of record NC_139615.1, read on the forward strand.
GCCTTCAGGTATCTTCTAAAAGTCAGATACAGTCATACCTCCGGTTGAAGTAGCTTCGGGATGAATATTTTCGGGTTGCGCTCCGCGGAAGCATGTTACTTCCAAGTTTCGCCGCTCGTGAATGCGCAGACGCTCAAAATGACGTCACGTGCATGCGCGGAAGCAGCGAAACGCGACCCACGCACGCGCAGTCACATGTTACGTTCACTTCAGGATGCGAACGGGGCTCCAGAACGGATCCCATTCGCATCCAGAGGTACCACTGTAGTTGTTTATGTCCTTGACATCTGATGGGAGGGCGTTCCATAGGGCGGGAGACCACTCACTATTTTTATTATGCATTTTCTGTTTTTTATATTGTGTTTTTATGTTGGGAACTGCCCTGAGATCTACAGATGAAGGGCAGTATACTAATAATAATAATAATAATAATAATAATAATAATAATAATAATACAGTGGAACCTTGGTTGTCGAACGTAATCCGTTCCGGAAGACTGTTCGACTTACGAAATGTTTGACAACTGAGGCGCAATGGCCAGTCAGCAAAATCCATTGGGAAAATGGAGAAACGCACCTCGGAAGCCGTTCAACCTCAGGGGCGCGTTCGAAAACAGAAGCATTCGCTTCCGGGTTGTTGGCGTTTGAAAGCCAAAACATTCGGCCTCTGAAGCGTTTGACAACCGAAGTTCCACTGTAATACTAATAATGACAGAAGGTCCTCTGCCTCATTCTCTGTAGCTTCATGTCCTGCAGTGAGGGAACCGCCAAAAGGCCCTCGGCGCTGGACCTCAGTGTCTGGGCCGAATGATGGGAGTGGAGACACTCCTTCAGGTACACTGGGCCAAGGTCGTTTAGGGCTTTAAAGGTCAGCACCAACACTTTGAATTGTGCTCAGAAACGTACTGCATGAGAGCTTCCTACTGTCATCTGGGTGGCCGCTGTGAGGATGTTGGACTAGATAGGCCATTAGCCTTATGCAGCAGGCCTTTCTTATGTTCTAAACCAGGCATCCCCAAACCCGGCCCTCCAGATGTTTCGGGACTACAACTCCCATCATCCCTAGCTAACAGGACCAGTGTGTTAGAATTCCTGCTCCGTGATTGCAGTCATGGGATTGTTCTTTCCCATGACGGTATATGTTTTGACTCCACAGAGTGGGAAGTGACGGAGACAGGATTTTTGTGTTACTGAGTTCCATGAAGTGGGACTATTGTCCTTTGTTCTTTCTCTTTGCTGTCTGATGCCAGAGAGAGAGGGAGCCAAGTTGCAGTGCCCCACGTGTGTTTATATTTAAATAAAGTAGATTAGCCAAAATGCTGAGTTGCTGAGGTCTGTCACGCAAGCTGCGAAGACTCTGCGGATCCCTAAGTGTGCCAGTGTCTGTTGGCATCGGTCGCTGTGATGTTCGGGCTGAAGAAAGCTTTTGAAGCTCCCGAATGATTGACCAGGAGGGAGAGAACATGCCAGTCAGGCATGTGTCTCTGCCAGGGTCCTACTCAAGTGTAGGACGAGCTCCTGACACAGTGGTCAGGGATGGTGGGAACTGTAGTCCCAAAACATCTGGAGGGCCGAGTTTGGGAATCCCTATTCTAAACAATTATAGGGATGCGGGTGCTGCTGCTGGTTAAACCACAGAGCCTAGGACTTGCCGATCAGAAGGTTGGCGGTTCGAATCCCTGCAACGGGGTGAGCTCCCGTTGCTCAGTCCCAGCTCCTGCCAACCTAGCAGTTCAAAAGCACGTCAAAGTGCAAGTAGATAAATAGGTACCACTCCGGCGGGAAGGTAAACGGCGTTTCCATGCGCTGTTCTGGTTCACCAGAAGCAGCTTAGTCATGCTGGCCACATGACCCGGAAGCTGTACGCCGGCTCCCTCGGCCAGTAAGCGAGATGAGCGCCGCAACCCCAGAGTCGGCCACGACTGGACCTAATGGCCAGGGGTCCCTTTACCTATTCTAAACAACACAGCTGTTGGTATTGGCCCTCAGTTCAGTTGTGCATCTCCACTGAGCACAAGCTGCTTCACTTCCTCCCACCTTTTCCTCCCTCATCACCAAGCTTGTACTCTTATTAGATGATGTACCAACCCTCCCTGAAGGCCTCTTGTTACTTTGTTGTTTTAGGACTGGCCCCGAAGAGCACGTGGAAGCTGTAAAGAGGCTACAGAACTCTCTGAAGCTGCTTCAGAAGGTATAGTTGAGCAATGGCCACCTTCCTCCTTGACCGTTTCTGGAGCCATGGCGGGGAATCCCAGGTCCCGAAAGGTCAAAGGCGGTGTCAGGGAACTGCCATCAGCTCAGAGGCGAGAGCTGGAAGGGCAGCTGGGCTACAGGGAGCCTCCAAAGGTCGTGGAAAGCAGCACTTCCTCAGCGGAGGAGGGAAGCCCCGCTTCTAGTGGGGAAGAAATGCAGGGCTCGGAGAATGCAAGAAAGAGCCAAGACACCATGCATGAGCAAAGCGGGGGGGAGGCAGGTCCCCCTTTAGCCACGCCCTCTCTGTGCAGTAGGTTTTCGGGCAGAGAGGGGAGGCGTCGGATGGGGGTCAAGAGACTACTCTGTTGGGAAAGTTTAAGGACCGCCCACTCTCAGATTCTGCTAGTGACTGAGCAAGACATGGAATTGAGGCGTTCTGCACTGTCAATACAAAAAAAAAAATTTTTTTTTTCTTCCAGTAGCACCTTAAAGACCAACTAAGTTAGTTCTTGGTATGAGCTTTCGTGTGCATGCACACTTCTTCAGATACACTGAAACAGAAGTTGCCAGATCCTTCTATATAGTGAGAAGGTGGGGAGGGGTATTACTCAGAAGGGTGGTGGGAATGGGTGATTGGCAGATAGCTGTGATGAGCCTGTTGACGACTCTTAACGACTGCAATAGGTCTTACAGGAAAAAGCAAGGGGTGAGAAGGTGAAAAATGGCTTTGTCATGTATAATGAGATAAGAATCCAATGTCTTTGTTCAGACCAGGTCTCTCCATGGTTTTAAGTTTGGTAATGAGTTGCAATTCAGCAGCTTCTCTTTCCAGTCTATTTCTGAAATTCCTTTGTAGTAATACAGCTACTTTGAGATCTTGTATAGAATGTCCTGGGAGATTGAAGTGTTCTCCTACTGGTTTCTCTGTCTTGTGATTCTTGATGTCCGATTTATGTCCGTTTATTCTTTGGCACCAGAGCCTGCAATAAACCCAGATGCCAACTTTGCTGCCACATACACCCGGACAACACCATTACTGGCCCCAACAACATCACACATACCATCTCGGGACTATTTAATTGCTCATCGTCTAACATTGTAGATGCCATCAAATGCCAACAGTGTCCTTCAGCTCTCTATATTGGACAAACAGGCCAAACCTTACGCCAAAGAATAAACGTATAGGCATAACAGGCGGCTTTCTATCTGAACATCAGGAGTCCTCTGACGCCGCACCCAGTATCCCCAAGCTATGGCCCTTCTCTGCCCTCTCCTTCAGACAGTTTCTGCCTGGCTGGAATGTGCCCTCGAACTGTGAGAACGCCTCTTGCTTGCTTGGAGTAGGGAGACGTGGGTGGGCGTATGTCAAAACGTCTTGACTTTCATGCAGTTGAAATGCAGTTTGCCTGTGCAGCCACAGCTGGTGCCCTACCCAATTTTGCCTCTGTCCAGGCTCAGCATTGGCATGTGACTCCCGGGAGGTTGGCCATGGGGACATTGACAGACATTGGTTAGAAAAAAAAGGTTCCCTATTCCATTGGGAGCAGAGAGAGCCCCCAACAAGCTTTTAATGGGAGATCGCTCAGTATTTTTATTATGTGTTTTCTGTTTTTTATACTGTGTTTTTATTTTTAAAAAATAAATTTATTTATTTGGCTTTTCAGATTAAAATTTTACAGTCACATGTCCAACATACAACATAATAACAAGATTCCAAGGAATCTCATGGACTTCCCTCCTCCCCTTTGTGGGTTCCTATTGTTCATCATTTCCTCCTGCATCTTTTGCAATAATCCAAATCTTTTATCTCTCCATTGTATCCAAAATTTACCATTAAACTACAAGTGATATTCCAACCCTACTAACGATTTGAACTGTTGACAATGGTCTTTAAGACAAGTTATAAATTTTCCCCATTATTAAAATTTTGGCCTTCCTGATTTCTGATTCTTCCGGTCATTTTAGCCATTTCGACATAGTCCGTCAACTTGATCTGCCATTCTTCTCTGGCAGGGACTTTATCTTCTTTCCATCTCTGGTGTTTTTATGTTGGAAACTGCCCTGAGATCTACAGATGAAGGGCAGTAAACTACTACTACTACTGCTGCTACTACTAATACTAATAATACAGTGGTACCTCGGGTTGGGGACTCGGGAGGTGCTGTGGGTTAAACCACAGAGCCTTGGGCTTGCCGATCAGAAGGTCAGCGGTTCGAATCCCCGCGACGGGGTAAGCTCCTGTTGCTCAGGCCCTGCTCCTGCCAACCTAGCAGTTCGAAAGCAGATAAATAGGTACCGCTCCGGCGGGCGGCGTTTCCGTGCGCTGCTCTGGTTCGCCAGAAGCGGCTTAGTCACACTGGCCACATGACCCAGAAGCTGTACGCCGGCTCCCTCAGCCAGTAAAGCGAGATAAGCGCCGCAACCCCAGAGTCGGCCACGACTGGACCTAATGGTTAGGGGTCCCCTTTACCCTTACCTCCAGTTGCGCACAGGATCTGTTCCAGAGCTCCGGTCAGATCCTGAGGAATTTGCAACTGGATGTGCTTGTTCTGTGCTTGCATGTGGTACGGTAGAGCGCTTCTGTGCATGCGTGCAGGGCAAAACCTGGAAAAATACTTCCAGGTTTGCCGCGTGCGTAACCTGAAGGATACGCAACCAGAGGTGTGCGTATCCAGAGATACCACTGTAATGATAACAGCAACAACATCATCATCTGTGGGTCATGCAGGCAGCAGCTTAAATCAGACTCCAGTAAGCAGCCTGTAGGAAGTCCATGGGAAGTAAGACAGCAGTCGGATCCAGGGTTCAGGAAGACTTTGCCAGAAATTCCTTGCCTGCTCCATCCCATCTTGCTTGAGTATTGGAACAGAGGGGTGGTGGGCTGCCAGGGTGATTGTCCCAGGCACATTTTTCCAGGGGACACCCCCCTCCCCAAGTCAGCCCTGTCCCGCAAAGTAGCTGAGGGCTGGTGTCGCTCCGGTTTTGCCAGCGGCGAGGGCCGGGCTGGCATGGGGCAGGCTCTGTTCACCCCAGCACACACGGGCTCCCTCCCTGCCCTGGCACCATGAAAACACGCTCCACTGCTGTGTCCACTTTCCGACGTCTACTTCTCTTTCAGAGCAACTTGAACCTACTGAGGGATTTAGCCGTCCTCACAGCTCAGAGCTTAAAAAACAACCTGGATCAGGAACCTGTTCTTGTGTTGCACAGGTGAGGGGAATGGTTGTGTTGGGTTTGCGCGGGGTCACTGTTTTAAATACCTAGAAAAAAGAGGAAAATTCTGGATGCTTTCTACTTTGCCACTTGAAAGGTACTGCTGATTTTTTAACTCCCATTTAGAAACTGCTGTTCCCACTCACCTTACCTGTACAGTGGTACCTCGGGTTAAGTACTTAATTCGTTCTGGAGGTCCATTCTTAACCTGAAACTGTTCTTAACCTGAAGCACCACTGCTGCTGGAGCAAGATTTCTGTTCTCACCCTGAAGCAAAGTTCTTAACCCGAGGTACTACTTCTGGGTTAGCGGAGTCTGTAACCTGAAGCGCCTGTAACCTGAAGGTACCACTGTATGTGCATGGCCACCCACTCTCCTCCGGGGGTGGGGGACGAAGTCCCGCATCGCCCAGGGAATCCCGGCCACGTCAAGGACCAGCCAGCTGATCAGCTGATCAGCTGGCTGGTGGGGGTGTGGCCAGGACCCATTTAAACAGAGGCGCGAGCTGGAGGGCTTCCTCTTGGCTTGCTTCCTCAATCTAGATTGTTCGCATTTTCCCTCTCTTGCAGGAAAGACGGTGATTCTGAGTTCATGAACATCATTGCGAATGAGATTGGCGCTGGGGTGAGTCTCTCTCTCTTGTTTCTCTGAGCTTTGGCACCAGATATAGTGGTGTTTTGAGAGGTGCTGATTCCCATCTCCAGCGTATCATCTCAACACAAATCAGATCCAATCAGGCTTTTCAAAACTTAATTGTTGTTTCAGACCACGCAGCTGACACATCAAAAGTGATATTAAAATTAAGACAGCTGGCTACAGAGGTAGCAGCTCACAGTGTGCAGAGTAGCTATAAAATCTAATGTGATATAAAGGAGGAGGAGATAGAATTGATTCAATGAGCGCCTGCTATTAGAAAATAGGAACAATTTTGTTCTAACTTCTGTGGTTAAAATACTGCTATTTAATGTGACACTACCAAATACCAATGAAGAATAAAGAGATCATAGCAAAATTTATAAAATATTACTGAATTTAAAGTCACATCCGCACCATACATTTAGAGCTGATGTCACAAAGAATCCTGAGAACAAATAGTGTACCCTCCCAGGTACAGTTCCCAGGATTCTGACTGCCCCAGATAAGCTAAATTTGGTTTGGTTCTTGCATTCGTGACTACTGCTTACACCCCGAAAGATTAAAAGCTTTATTCATTAGCTTGGTGACATTTCCATTCATGACACGGTCTGTTTACCTGTGGACCTCCATATGTTATGTTTTATTATGACTCTCTGCATCAGATTATTATAAAGTGTGTGTGTGTTCTTCGTTGAATATTTTGTTGTTGTAAGCAACCTTCTTCCAGCAGGAAACCCTCCTTTTCCTATCTGTGGGAGATGAAAAAGCAGCTGGGCTTTTTCTGCTCGCGGGACCCCCAGACGCTGTGGAGAAACTGGGCCCCAGGTGAGTCACTCAAGCCAGCTGGATAAATTCAGGCCTGGATTGATGTGTGTGTTGGGGAGGGAGCATGGATGTTCATTTTGGTCGGTCAGGAAGAAAAGAATCACAGGTTTCTGGGGGTCTTTGAAAGAGAGAGAGAGAGACAAGCAAATTCATGTAGCAGTTGCAGGGCTGAAACAAATCAGCCAGGCTAGGACATGGCTAGGGCAGGGCGATATAGCAGTATATAATCCAAAACCAATTTGAAGTCCATATCATGATATTGGCTTCATCATTGTTGACCTGGCAATATATCATGAATCGTGTGTGTGTGTGTGTGTGTGTGTTTGCTATGCAAAATTCATAGTGTGGGGAAAACCATGAAGCCAGCCAATGCCTCTACATCAGGTGTGATGGGATGATGAGCTGCTTGTGCGTGAAATCCTTAGTCCCTCAGAGTTTGGCTATGTACGCAAACCTCTGTCTGTAACGGAGCTCCTAAGCATGGCTCCGTCAGTCGCTGGTAGAATCCGACAGTGGGCGTTTACGGAATTTCTTCCAGCATAAAAGCTCCTTAACGGAAACCCGCCTTCTGGACTCTTGGCGTGACAGTTTCCGGCGAGGGGTGGGTGTCCCTATAGGAGGTCCTGAAACCTCCCCACTGTTTTCGCTGGAAGTGTCTCTGAGCCATCCCCCCAACTCACTTTCCCTTGGAGCTCCTTCCCTCCCCCTGCTGGTTCCCTCCTCAGCTGATAAGTCTCTCTCAACCTCTGGGAGTCCCTTCACCTCCTGTTCTCCCGATGGCAGTTCCCTGACATCCGGCATAGGCAAACTCGGCCCTCCAGATGTTTTTGAGACTACAATTCCAATCATCCCTGACCACTGGTCCTCTTAGCTAGGGATGATGGGAGTTGTAGTCCCAAAACATCTGGAGGGCCGAGTTTGCCTATGCCTGCTCTACATAGTTCCATCCCTATTTCAAACATTGTGTTCTTTTCATATATCGCAATGTTGAGCTTGTGATATAGTGCAGTGTTGAAAACCAGAAATCGCCCAGCCCTAGGCGTGGCTCTTGGAATATATTCCAGAAATTCGTTTGACTTCCAAAAATGTTCGAAAACCAAGGTGCGGCTTCCAATTGGCTGCAGGAGCTTCCTGCACTCAATCGGAAGCCGCGTCAGATGTTCGGATTCCAAAGAACATTCGCAAACCGGAAACACTCACTTCCGGGTTTGCGGCGTTCGGGAGCCAAAACGCACGCATACCAAGGCGTTTGAAAGCCAAGGTAGGACTGTACAGTGGTACCTCTGGTTAAGAACTTAATTCGTTCTGGAGGTCCGTTCTTAACCTGAAACTGTTCTTAACCTGAAGCACCACTTTAGCTAATGGGGCCTCCCGCTGCCGCCATGCTGCTGCTGCTGCACGATTTCTGTTCTCATCCTGAAGCAAAGTTCTTAACCTGAAGCACTATTTCTGGGTTAGCAGAGTCTGTAACCTGAAGCGTATGTAACCTGAAGCGTCTGTAACCTGAGGTACCACTGTACTCTATGAGAGCCCATTCACCAACAAAGCAAATGTGGCGCGAGGAGAAGCTAGTCTGACCTTGTTGCTGTTCTTCCCCCAAGGGTGGCTGAACTGCTGGAAGGAAAAGGGGCTGGGAAACGCGGCCGCTACCAGGGCAAAGCCACACGAATGAGCCGGCGGCCAGAGGTGGAAGCTCTTCTCCGGACATTTGTCAGCGAACGGAGCACAGAGCAGTGATGGGATGGACAATGGGAGTAAATGGCGCACTGTGGATATAGCAACTGAGCCACCGTTCTTAAGGACTGTAAAGTAATAAACTAAAGATTCCTCCCCCTTTAGGTTCTTGCTTTCAGTGCGGCAGTGTCAACAAAAGAGATTGGTGGTCTGATTTGGCAGCAGCAGTGAAGTGAGAGATTTCGGGGGTGGGAATGGTAAAAGTGAGGGATGGAAAGGAAAAGCATTCCTGGAAGCCAATGCTGTCTTCCCTAGAAGGAACTTCCCCCCTGTTAATGCTGGAGCAAGACACAGAGAGTCCCTCTGAGCCCTTGCACTGATTTTTGCACGTCCCCAAATCGGTCTCGATCCCAAATCAAGCCCCTCAGGTGTTGTTTGCTACCTCTTTTCTCTCTCTTTTTGACCACTTCAGCTGGGCCTCTGGAGGCTCCCTGCACACTACACTCGAGGTGCCCCAAAGGCAGACAGTGCTAAATGTTTGTATCTTAAAATGTGCTTATGGAGGAGTAAGCCTCACCAAGGACTGCCCCACTGTCAGGAGGGAGTCAGATAGATATGTTTGGGCATTAAGCACAACTCGGTCCCTGCTCCTGCCAACCTAGCAGTTCGGAAGCACGCCAAAGTGCAAGTAGATAAATAGGTACCGCTCCAGTGGGAAGGTAAACAGCGTTTCCGTGCGCTGCTCTGGTTCGCCAGAAGCTGCTTAGTCATGCTGGCCACATGACCCGGAAGCTGTACGCCGGCTCCCTCGGCCAATAAAGCGAGATGAGCGCCGCAACCCCAGAGTCGGTCACAACTGGACCTAATGGTCAGGGGTCCCTTTACCCTTTACCTTTACTACTGTCCGCCAGAGTTTTCTTGCTAACCTAGAAGTTGTTGAATACAGTGGTACCTCGGGTTAAGAACTTAATTCGTTCTGGAGGTCTGTTCTTAACATGAAACTGTTCTGAACCTGAAGCACCACTTTAGCTAATGGGGCCTCCTGCTGCCGCCACGCGATTTCTGTTCTCATCCTGAAGCAAAGTTCTTAACCTGAGGTACTATTTCTGGGTTAGCAGAATCTGTAACCTGAAGCATCTGTAACCTGAAGTGTCTGTAACCCGAGGTACCACTGTATGTGACTTTGTTTCTTGAGCAATATGACAGTGCACTGATTCATTTCCCGGAAAGTTTGCTTAGGGTTGCAGTAAAAGACATCCTTTAACATAAGAAAGCCATCCACCCACCTGTACCAGAGAGACTTGGGTCTTCTACCTATATTGTGCCAGTGGAAAATATATTAGGAATAATCATCCATAAAACTCACAAGACTAAATCAGGACAGAGGGCAAAATGCAGATACCTAAGACTGAAGTGAGATGACAAAAAGGAAAGACTGAGACTTGTGGCTGGTAGAGGAATACAGTGGTACCTCAGGTTAAGTACTTAATTTGTTCCGGAGGTCCGTTCTTAACCTGAAACTGTTCTTAACCTGAAGCACCACTTTAGCTAATGGGGCCTCCTGCTGCCGCTGTGCCGCCGGAGCACGATTTCTGTTCTCGTCCTGAAGCAAAGTTCTTAACCTGAAGCACTATTTCTGGGTTAGCGGAGTCTGTAACCTGAAGCGTATGTAACCTGAGGTACCACTGTAGAGACAAACAAGGAGAAGCGTGTATACATTCAAAGTGAGAGACAGGAAGAAACCCAAGAGAAGGCACCAGAACAGAGAGCAGAAAGAACAATCGGTTGCAGCAAAAACTACTGTTGAATGCCCAAGATAACCCCAGCTCGCTTTAAAACGGAAAGGAACTTCATCTATCTCTCTGTTCAAGTTTGGACTCTGAAGATTTTTTTTCACAACACACATTTACACCTGTCACCGTACGGCTGGGAGAGAACCTTGCCTGTAATCCTGGAGATCCGCTGCCAGTCTAGACGGACCAACTGTATGGTTTGATGTCAGGCAGCTTTCTATGCACAGTGGTACCTCGGGTTAAGTACTTAATTCGTTCTGGAGGTCCGTTCTTAACCTGAAACTGTTCTTAACCTGAAGCACCACTTTAGCTAATGGGGCCTCCTGCTGCCGCCGTGCCGCCAGAGCACGATTTCTGTTCTCATCCTGAAGCAAAGTTCTTAACCTGAAGCACTATTTCTGGGTTAGCGGAGTCTGTAACCTGAAGCGTATGTAACCCGAGGTACCACTGTATCTGTCCTTGCTGCTGTTCCTGCTTGGATGTCAGAATGCTCTTGATGCTAACCTGGGGGAGCTCGTATTCATCGATGTGCAGAGGAGCTCAGTTCCATCTCCCACAAGAGAGTTGGCAACGTTCCTAGGTTTTGTAAAGCTTTAGCCCCGAGTCCTGAGGGCCCTTGCAAGAGCTGGAACAGGAGAACCACGTCCAAGGTGTTCCAAACTTTCTGCCCCCTATGCGTCTTTCTTTGCCTGCCGGAAGAGCCAGGAGATGCAGTAGGGGATCAGCGCCACAGCACAGATGTGAGCGCAGGTGTTCCTGCAGAAGGAGAGGATGTAGAAGAGGATTTCCCTGTCGGTGGGCAGCTCGAAGGAATCAAACAGGTGCAGGACAGACAGGGAGCAAACGATGCAGCTGAGGCGGAAGGCCAGCCACTGCCTTTGCTTCCCTTTGCAGCTCTGCGCGTACATTGGAGAGTTGAGGCCCAGCCCCAGGCCCAACAAGATGCCCAGGTTGCGAAGCAGGCTGGCAAAGGGCGTTGTGTCGATATGGACCCACTCTGGCCGCTCGCACCACCTGTGGGCCTTCTCCAGCGTCCACAGGAGGTCCACCCCCAGCATCTTGAGCAGCAGGTAGAAGCCCAGGGCAAAGCCAAAGAGGAAGAAAGTGGTGCCCACGTATCTCCTCAGGCTGGCGTTGTAGATGGAGCGGACGTGCTCAAAGAACACTGCCACCAGCATCCCTGAGGAGGGGGGAAACCATTCTGTTTAGTTGGAATATCCACAAATGCATCCACGCAACGCCTCTCCTGTCAGTGTTGTTGACACAGGGCTGAGTGAGAAGGTTTGTGAGTTGAACTTTAGAGAATAAGCAGTTGGCCATTTAGTGCATCAAAGCACTGGTTATCAAACCCTATGTGTGGCCCATCTGTGTCTCCTTGAACCTGGACATGAGGTGCACACAAGGTCCTAAAAAGGTAAAGGGACCCCTGACCATTAGGTCCAGTCGCGACCGACTTTGGGGTTGCACGCTCATCTCGTTTTATTGGCCGAGGGAGCCGGCGTACAGCTTCTGGGTCATGTGGCCAGCATGACTAAGCCGCTTCTGACGAACCAGAGCAGCGCACGGAAACGCCGTTTATCTTCCCGCCGGAGAGGTACCTATTTATCTACTTGCACTTTGACGTGCTTCCAAACTGCTAGGTTGGCAGGAGCAGGGACTGAGCAACGGGAGCTCACCCCGTCGCGGGGATTCGAACCACCGACCTTCTGATCGGCAAGTCCTAGGCTCTGTGGTTTAACCCACAGCGCCACCCGTGACCCACATGAGGTGCCCCCAAGGGTCCTATCTCTCCTCTATAAATCAAAAAGCAGAACTTCACTTCCTCTCGTTTTACTTTTTCTCTCTTGTCCATATTCACACACACACACACACACACACACACACACACACACACACACACCAGGGCAGCAGTACCAGTGTTAGCTGGTGCCCACTCGTACTGGTAGGCCTGAGGGCAGGAAGACCAACAGTAGCCAGAGCCAAATGGCAGACCGAGCCCTAGTTTAGCCTCCAACCTCCTCCTCCTGGCTAACATTCATCATAGCTCAGTTGGTAGAGCATGAGATCCCTGATGTGGGTTCAAGCCCCACATTGGGCGAAAGATTCCTGTGTTGCAGAGGGTTGGACTAGATGACTCATAGGTCCCCTTCCAATTCTACAATTCTATGACTTCTACAACCACATCACTGAAACCGAGGAAGGTGCCCCAGCCGACACCAGGATTGGCAATAAGGAAGAAAGGTGATGGGGTGGTAGTGGCAGCTGACTGGTGCCAGCCTGAGGTGGGTGGGCCAGTGCCCCATTCCCCAGATGGACCAGCCTCCACCAAGTCCCTTTCTTCCCAGCCACTAGCCAGGTTCCCTGACAATGCACTTGAGGCCAGAGCCCACCAAGGCTGCCACATAAGCCATCCTTTTAACCAGAATATCGCCATACTGGATATTCCTCTTCAGAGACTCATTTTGTTGGGAGAGTTTAACCCAAGCTCCTGTCGCAAGGCAGGATAGCCCACTTGGTGCCCCTTTTATATTGGAACATCCAACTCAGTTGCACTAAGGTTAGGCTTGCTTTATCGGCAATTTACTGCCAAAAGGAAAAAACCACACACAATAAAACAATAAAATCAGATAAACATTATAAAGAGCTGGTTTATCAGTACAATGTGATGTCATTGGCACTGCCCAAATTCCCAGGAAAACAAAAATAATTTGTGTGGTGCCAAAGGAATGGCGCCAGGCAGTGTCCCTGGGGAGAGCATTATACAGCAGTGGTTGCGGATTATTCCTACAAGCAAAGCATGCCACACATATCACAGCAGAGAGCAAGGTTACAAGTCACCAACAACAATATTCAATTTGGCTGGGGCAAAATTATTTCCTCCTGACTCCAGTCAAAGATCAACCTGGATCCAAGGTTGCTGGTTCAATCCCCAGATGGGACAACTGCATATACGTCCATTGCTGGGCGTTTGACTCCTTTGGGTCTCTCTCATCCCTATGAGTCTGTGAGCCACAGCTGGCAATCTAGGCTGCCTCCATCCCCTCCCCAGGACAAATGTTAGCAACATGCATATCGTTTGACTCTATAATAGCATAATAATAATAATTTATTATTTATACCCCGCCCATCCGGCTCAGTTTCCCCAGCCACTCTGGGCGGCTTCCAACAAAATATTAAAATACAATAGTCTGTTAAACATTAAAAGCTTCCCTAAACAGGGCTGCCTTCAGATGTCTTCTAAAAGTCTGGTAGTTTTTCTCTTTGACATCTGGTGGGAGGGCATTCCACAGGACGGGTGCCACTACCGAGAAGGCCCTCTGCCTGGTTCCCTGTAACTTGGCTTCTCGTAGTGAGGGAACCGCCAGAAGGCCATCGGAGCTGGAGCTCAGTGTCCGGGCAGAACGATGGGGGTGGAGATGCTCCTTCAGGTCTACCAGACCGAGTCCAGTACACACGCACCACCTAACTGTCTTCTGTTTCTAGTGAATAAAGGCCTTTTCACTGGTGCACAGAAATTTCGTTGTGCAGCTAAAAGCCTAGGAAAAACTCACCCGAGATCACACCTGAGATCACTTGGTGTGGGAAGTGTGCAGCGAGGAAGACTCTAGATAAGCAGACGCAGACCTGCACAGTCCAGAATCCCGCCCAGAGGAGACCACGCAGACACCTGGGAATGAGGGGGACTTGTTTAGATCAGAGCAAAAGCAGGAATTATCTTACCATACCACCATCTGAATCAGCGGTTCTCAACCTGTGGGTTCCCAGATGTTGTTGGACTACAACTCCCATCATCCCTGAGCTCTGGCCTTGCTAGCTAGGGGTGATGGGAGTTGGACTACAACAACATCTGGGGGCCCACAGGTTGAGAAAGGCTGATCTAAATCTTTGAGATCTAGAGCCACGATTCCTCTCTCTCTCTCTCTCTTGCTGAGGAAAAGATTGCCTTGCTTGAGAAAGCCAGTTCTGTAGCCACAGAGTCAGCGAATGTCAGGCTTCAGAGAATTCTGTCCCTCCCCCAGTGGCAGCCAAGAAGCAGAGAAATCAGGAGTTCTTACCAAGTAATATATTCAATAGTCACAGAGAGAGACAAAGGAATGCGGTCTCCCCTAGATAATGGCGTTGCTCCAAGTAAAGTCCCACCCCCTACGTCTCTCCTATTCTACATCACCCCGTGTCGGCTAATAGATTTCTGCGTCTGAGCTTTTTGTTCTACTACCCTTAATGCTCGTCTGGTCCTGGGAAAGGGGGGTCAGGAATGCTTTCCAAAGACACTGAGTCTGTCAGCTGTCTCTCCCCTGGTGCTGCTTCTTCCTGCTGCTCCCCCAATATTTCCCAGCTTCTCCCCTCTGCAGCCTCTGAACTGTGACCTTCTGCAAACCACTGTTCTAAATCTATACTGTCCTCCTGTTCTCGGGAGGTTCAGGAGAAAGGGAGCACCCTCCCCATTCCTCCTCAGTCCAGCCCCTGACAGCAAACTTGTCTCCCACAACCACTGCGGTCAAAGGCTGCATCCCACAATTTGTGTGAATTTACCATGGGATGGTTTCAAGATGATCTACTCAACAGACCCTTCATAAAGCAGGTATAGGGGACCTTATTCCTCTCTATGTTGCTGGACTACAGCATTCCCTCACCATTGCCCAAGCTGGCTGTGGGAGGAGGGGTACAGCAAGATGTCTCGAGACTCACTCATCCTGCTCATAAATACCGTATTTTTCGTTCCATAGGACGCTCCGTCCCATAGGACGCACCTACTTTTTTTGGGGGGGGGGGAATAAAGGAAATTTTTTTTCCCTTTATTTCCCCCCCAAAACCAGGTCGGGGAACAGTGGGATGGCAGCGCTGCGCTTCCCCGCTGTCCCCCGAGCTTGTGGGGCTGGCCGATGTCTGCCGGGCGCGAGGGGCGCTCTGCTTCAGGGTGCCCCACGCGCCGGGCGGCAGGCTGCGGACACCTGCACGAAGCATGGGGCGTCCTCCGGAGGGCACCCCGTGCTCCGCGCTGCTGGCTGCTGCTCGCAAGCCGTGCACGCCCGGGGGGATCTCCCCCCGGGCGCGCAAGGCTTGCGGACACCTGCGCGAAGCACAGGGCGTCCTCCGGAGGGCACCCCGTGCTCCGTGCTGCAGGCTGCCGCCTGCAAGCCTTGCGCGCCCAGGGGAACTCCCCCTGGGCGCGCAAGGCTTGCGGATAGCTTCCTGGAGCCTGGAGAGCGAGAGGTGTCGGTGCGCACCGACGCCTCTCGCTCTCCAGGCTTCAGCAAAAGCCTGCATTCGCCCCATAGGACGCACACACATTTCCCCTTCATTTTTGGAGGGGAAAAAGTGCGTCCTATAGGGCGAAAAATACGGAATTCCCATTATTCCAAAACTGGACAGAATTTCAGTAAGTTGAAATTCAAAGACATGTTGAAGCGAGATGTTGCATAGAAAGGCAATGTAGAGGCTTTAAAAAAATAAACATCCCCCTCTTTTGCAATTATAATTGCAATTATCTTAAATGCTAACTTATCAGGCCTCTGGCCAATTCACCCTGTGGCAGACTGACAGCCTTCATATCCATTTTTCTATATTGTATTGCTATTAACATTGTTATTATTGATTAAATTTGTATATCACCCTTAATCTGCAGATCCCAGGGTGGTTCACAGCATAAAAATACAATATAAAACACATAACATATAATATAAACAATAACAAAACAACCCCCCCCTTTCCCCTACCCCCTCCCATAAACACATTTAAAATGCCACAGATTGCTCAATTGGGGATAAAGGGATGTTTTTTGCCTGGTTCCTAAAGATATGTAATGAAGGCACCAGGTGAGGCTCCCAGGGGAGAGCATTCCACAAATGGGGAGCTACCACTGAAAAGGCCCTGCTCTCGTATTGCCATTCTCTAGATCTCTCATGGAGGAGGCACATGTACAAGGGCCTAAGATTATGATCTCAGGGTCTGGGTAGGTTCATATGGAGAGAGGCAGTCCTTGAGGTATTATGGTCCTGATCCGTTTAAGGCTTTATAGGTCAAAACCAGCACTTTGAATTGAAACTAATAGGCATTCAGTACAGTCCAGCCAGGATCTGTGTAATCTACTCAAACTGTCTTGCCCTGGTGAGCAACCTGGTCGCTGAATTCTGCACCAGCTGACGTTTCCGAGTCGTCTTCAAAGGCAGCCTTACATATAACGTCTTGCAGTAATCTAACCTTGATGTTACAAGAGCGTAGACTATAGAAGTTACGTTATCCCTGTCCAGGTGAGGCATAGCTGGGCCACCAGTCGAAGCTGATGGAAGGCACTCCGAGCCACTAAGTCCACCTGAGCCTCAAGTGACAGCAAAGGACCCAGAAGCATCTCCAAACTGTGTACCCACTCCTTCAGAGGGAGCGTAACCCCATCAGGAGCAGGCAAACTCCCATCCATCTGGTCTAGGGAATCACCCATCAACAGTATTTGCACTAGATTGTTATCACACCCTGGGGGCAGCAGTTCTTGTCTCCCTGGAAGTATGGAGGAGCAAAGTTGTCCTGAGATGCTCTCCTGTTGAGATAGCATCACATTGTCTTCCTAAAAGTAAGGTCCCAGATGTTCTGAACCTCTGAGACCTGCATGTATAGGGTGGTATACTAATACAAATACTGATGGTTCTAGTTGCAGGTAGGTAGCCGTGTTGGTCTGTCGTAGTCAAAACAAAAAATAAAATACCGTATTTTTTGCTCTATAAGACTCACTTTTTCCCCTCCTAAAAAGTAAGGGGAAATGTGTGTGCGTCTTATGGAGCGAATGTAGGCTGTGCAGCTATCCCAGAAGCCAGAACAGCAAGAGGGATTGCTGCTTTCACTGCGCAGCGATCCCTCTTGCTGTTCTGGCTTCTGAGATTCAGAATATTTTCTTGTTTTCCTCCTCCAAAAACTAGGTGCGTCTTGTGGTCTGGTGCGTCTTATAGAGCGAAAAATACGGTAAAGTAATAAAATAAAATAAAATAAAATCAGAAATAGACTGGAAAGAGAAGTTGCTGAGTTGCAACTTATTACCAAACTTAAAACCATGGAGAGACTTGGCCTGAATAGAGACGTTGGATTCTTATCTCATTATACATGATAAAGCTATTTTTAGCCATCACACCCCTTGCTTTTTCCTGTTAGACCAATTGCAGTCATTAACAGGTTTACCACACCAATCAGCCAATCACCCATTCCCACCACCCTTCTGAGTAATACCCCTCCCCACCCACTCACTATATATAAGGGTCTGGTGACTTCTGTTTCGGTGTATCTGAAGAAGTGTGCATGCACACGAAAGCTCACACCAATAAGAAACTTCGTTGGTCTCTAAGGTGCTACTGGGAGGAATTTTTATTTTTATTTTGTTAATAGTGATGGTGATGGTGCAGGTTGAGAGCAGGGGCCTCACCTGGCAGCCAAGGTCTCTTTCTGCAGCGGCAAGAGTTGCGACAGCAGGGATGTCACCATGACATAGTAGACCCCAGAAGACCCCATGGCGTGACCAGAGGGGCTGCCTGGAGGGGAGAGACACAAGTGTAAATGAAAGGGGGAGGTCTTATAGCCACTTAAAGAAAGCACAGGGAGGAGGGGGCAGGTTCAATCTCACCTGGACCAGTTTCGCAGGTGATGGGAAACTGCTGGATCACAGGGCGTGTTGCGGTGCCATAGTAATCGGTCTCGTGTACCCACCAGTAGGGTCTCTGTCCAAACAGGATCCTGTAAGGAGGGAAGATTAAGGAGTGGTGGCTGGGCCCCCAGAAACCGGAAGATGTCAGTCACTGCCTATTCCAGCTGCCTCAGTAAATGCATCTCAGAAGAAAAACAAAAATCTAGCCTTCCATGTTTTCAGAGTAATAACAAACTTGCAGGGAATCCTACTGTTAAAGGCTTCAGGAACTGGAAAAGACTGGTGTGATTATTTTGTACTCAAGACTTCTAGTTCCCAGCCACATTTCCTCTCCCTCCCTCTTCCTCTTATAACCATTCACATTTAATTAATATTGCTTTCATTTCTAATTCCTTGCTACAGTTTTTAATTCCTGATTTTATTTATTGAGATCTTTTAAATTTGAAAAAATACCTTTATTATGAGTTGCCTGTGCTTCTTTTTGTTGTCCTTAGATGGTTTTTAAAATTCTTTGAAAGCCCTTTGAATAGTATTTTAATAGAAAAGTAGTCTATCCATGTTTAAAAACCATCAAACAAATATCAGAAATCTGAATCGCCAATCCACGATGAAGCGATTTTCATTTAATTCTACAAAATAAAACTACATTTTGCAAAAAGAAGAAAAAGGGAGGGGAGGGAGAGGAAAAAAGGAGGAAAATCAAAGAAAATTATGTACATTTGGCTACTTCTTAAGTTAATCACAATCCCATGATTTGCTTTTTTAGGGCAAATTCTTGAAATGGAGGATTCATAGAATCGCAGTGTTTGAAAGTACCAAAGATAATTCAGTCTCCTTCCTGACACAAAGGCAAAACTTCTCCCCAGAGCCACTTACAATGTCCAGACCATGCCATGGGAAAGCACCTACAGAACAAATAAATTATTCCATGTTACTCAAGCAACTGAACCAAGGAGGGCTTCCTTTCCAAAAAGAAAAAGGAAAAAGAAAGCTTGGTTACCCCACAACTGGCCTGGCCCTTGCTGCCGGACGGAGAAGTCAAACTCCCAGTCCAGTTTCCGACGAAGGTTTTAAAACGTAAATCGAATTGGTAACTAGGCAAGGCGCAGCTTATAAGATGCAGCAGGTACATAAGAGCTCTAAATCAGGGGTCAGGAAACTTTTTCAGCCATGGGTCGGTCCACTATCCCTCAGACCATGTGGTGGGCCGGACTATATTTTTTGGGGGGGAAATGAATGAATTCCTATGCCCCACAAATAACCCAGAGATGCATTTTAAATAAAAGCACACATTCTACTCACGTAAAAACATGCAGATTCCCGGAACGTCCGCGAGCCGGATTGAGAAGGCGATTGGGCTGCATCCGGCCCCCGGGCCTTAGTTTGCCTACCCCTGCTCTAGATAGACGGCTAAACCCAAGCTAATATGTTGACATGTGGATCCAACAAGCAACATGCCCCCTGCATCTTCCTTTTGAATAGCAGGAAGGGCACAGCAAATGGGCATGGAATGGGTTGAGTTTGCTAGGTCTGTTCATACCCATGCCAGCGTCCTTGGAGATGGAGGTTTTGTCAGAAGCAACTGAGCACCCAATTTACTCTCAGTTTCCTCCCCATAAGCTCCTTACTAACAGGAGGAGGCACCAGAGATGTAAGACTTGGGGTGTCTGATGCCACAAGGGCAGAACACTCCTTTGCCAACCTCCTTGACTCCAGTTCCTCTGGATCTAGCTCTCCACACACTTGACTGCTAGCCTGCTCCTCAGCCTCGGACACTTTTTGGGATCCCAAATCTACCTCCTGCACCCCGGCGTCGTCCAGCTCTAACTCCCCAAGCCCCTCCCAATCCTCTTCAGGATTCGACTATCTCCTTCATGACTCCTCACACCCCAGGGGATGACTGTGGGTGGTCAGCAAAGCAGGGAATTCATTCTGTGAGTGCTCAAAGGCATTCTTTGGGAGAGGATTCATATGAAATGCAAAGCTGTGATTTAGCACTACAAGAATGGGCCTGGAAAGAGACCTGCATGCTTGCTCCTGCCCCTTTCCTCTCCACACAAGCTCAGCTTAATTAGCTCCTTCTTAGTTTGGGTCAAACCATAGTTTGCCGTCACATCTGAACCAGTAAACTATGGTTTGCTCTGGCCCTGAAAAACAGCGTCAAAATCTGGACAACGGGGTTCTTTTTATAATATCAAGCCAAGCTTTGACATTATGTTCAGACCAAACCTAAATTGCTACTTTGCATAGTCCTGGAAAACAGTGTCCAGGACAGAGTCCTGGCTCAGGTTAAGAACTAGGACTACAGGGAATGGGGAGGGGAGCCACTGTGGTCTCTGGGCAATATGACTGAGAGGAGAACTTGTTCCTGACCCCCAAATGGGGTGATCAGGATTCTTAGACTTCACGCTCACCACTTGAAAACCAGGTTCAACCAATCGCCGATCACAGCCACCCAGATGAGTCGGATTCCCACTTCCTCCTTCAGCTGGAACCAGATGGGGAAGAAGACAAAGAAAGTAGTTTTGAGGTCAGCGACTGTGGAGATGAAAATAAACCAGTCCTGGTAGCCCATGAAGTTCTCCTGGAGGTAGCTGGTGGCCTGGACCCCTGCGCTGTGCAGAAGGTCCATGGTGCAACTTCAGCAGGGATTGTCTTCTCCCACCTTCGCTCTTGCTCGTTTCCCTAGCCACTGAGCCTTTATTGTATCCGAAACCCCTGATCTTTGAGCCTTAACTGCCTCCCCTCTCCAAAAAAATATTGACAGAGGCTGCAACATGAAGCAAAGTGTGTGTTTGTTTGCACGAGTCAGTGCTCCTGTTTTAGAGGGCATTGCTGCACCACTCACTCAGAACTACTTAAATGTCATTTCCTCTGGAACCCAAGTTTTATTTAATAGTATTCTCAGCGTACTCACTGAATTACAATTCACAGGACTTTTGGGGGAAAGCCGTGACAGTTAAATATAATAATGTCTCTTTCTGGAGAAATTAGCAAGACAGCGAGAGCTGACAAATCACCTTAACTGCCATAGAGTTTCTGCGCAGTGCATGGGTCTAAGCCAGTGATGGCCAAACTCAGCCCTCTAGCTGTATTTTTGACTACAACTACCATCATCCCTAGGGACGCGGGTGGCGCTGTGGGTTAAACCACAGAGCCTAGGACTTGCCGATCAGAAGGTTGGCAGTTCGAATCCCCGCGACGGGGTGAGCTCCCGTTGCTCGGTCCCAGCTCTTGCCAACCTAGCAGTTTGAAAGCACATCAAAGTGCAAGTAGATAAATAGGTACCACTCCGGCGGGAAGGTAAATGGCGTTTCTTTGCGCTGCTCTGATTCACCAGAAGCGGCTTAGTCATGCTGGCCACATGACCCGGAAGCTGTACGCCGGCTCCCTTGGCCAATAAAGCGAGATGAGCGCCGCAACCCCAGAGTCACGACTGGACCTAATGGTCAGGGGTCCCTTTACCTTTACCATTATCCCTAGCTAACAGGACCAGTGGTCAGGGATGATGGGAACTGTAGTCCCAAAACAGCTGGAGGGCCGAGTTTGGCCATCACTGGTCTAAACCATCAGCTACCTACAGGAGATGATGATAAGAATAACAATAACAATTTAAAAACCAGTCTAAGTTTGTAACGTAGGTTGGCCCGAGGGTCTCTTCTCTTTGTTGAGTCCATAAAAGGGCTTCGTGGCTGGACATTTTTGCACAAAGGTGGGCTTTGCAGGGGTTGAAATTTTCCTCAGAAGACACTTGAGAGCTTACTGTTTGTGCCTGTTTAGCTCCTTCTGTGCGATCATTGTTTTCCAACGGTGGCTTTTCATCACAACATTATCCCGGCTGCTCACATTGACAATGTTACAAGACCAAGATTTGACACTGGGGCAAAGCTAGTTCAGAGTGAAGATGAATAAAGTTCATTCAGAGTGAGAGTAAATGAAGATGATTCGGAGTGAGGGCAATGCTTTCTCTGTCATACTTCCCTCGTTTTGGGTGGGCAATGGATGGAGTGGGGTGGTGCTTGCCCTGAATGCACGTTGAGCACAAGAGCAAGGAAGGAGCAAGGAGCCCTACTGCAGCAGCTGCCTAGCACCCAAATAATGAAGTAACTTCTCCACCTATAGATCCCACCTTCTCCACCATAGTGGTCACTCATAAGATGGTCAGAATTTTGCTGCTGTTCACAGCTCTCTCCCCTTCCAAACCGCAAAAAAGTGAGCCCCCTTTTTCAAGCAGGGAGTCTTCCTCTTCATCTGTTTACCTAGGTCTCTTTCTTTACTTATAGATGGAGAAAGAAAGAAATGGGACTACCAGGAGGAAAGGCAGACCTTTCCGCAGTGTTATGATGGGATGAAGCAGGAAGCCTTGTCAGGGAAGAGCGATATGAGGCGTGTCCCAATTTTCCCGTAGAAGGTTGGGAGGGTTTTATGAAAAAGGAAGTGTTGAGCCATTAAAGATGTGCACAGGGCCAGCTTGGAAGCATGTGGGGATACAAGGTGAGATCTCGGAAGCCGGTGGTGTGTGGAGGCATTAAATAATAATAATAATAACAACAACAACAACAACAATAATAATAATAATAATAATAATAATAATAACTTATTATTTATACCCCGCCCATCTGTCTTCTAAAAGTCTGGTAGTTGTTTCTTTTACATCTGGTGGGAGGGCGTTCCACAGGGCAGGTGCCACTACCGAGAAGGCCCTCTGTCTGGTTCCCTGTAACTTTGCTTCTCGCAGGGAGGGAACCGCCAGAAGGCCCTCCGCGCTGGACCTCAGTGTCCAGGTAGAACGATGGAGATGGAGAAGCTCCTTCAGATATACTGGGCTGAGGCTGTTTAGGGCTTTAAAAGTCAGCCCCAACACTTTGAATTGTGCTCAGAATCGTACTGGGAGCCAATGCAGGTCTTTCATGAAGACATCTGAAGGCAGCCCTGTTTAGGGAAGCTTTTAATGTTTGACGCATTACTGTATTTTAATATTTTGTTGGAAGCCATCCAGAGTGGCTGGGGAAACCCAGCCAGATGGGCGGGGTATAAATAATAAATTATTATTATTATTATTATTAAAGACTGGTGTTATGTGGTCTCGGCGGCCGCTCCCAGTCACCAGTCTAGCTGCCTCATTCCGGATTAGTTGTAGTTTCCGGGTCACCTTCAAAGGTAGCCCCATGTAGAGCACATTGCAGCAGTGGCGTAGCGTGGGGGGTGCAGGGGGGGCGGGCCGCACCGGGCGCAACATCTGGGGTTAGGGCAAATCCATGGGTTAGGGGGCGCAAATCCACGGGTTAGGGGGCGCAAATCCACGGGTTAGGGGGCGCAAATTACTTGCCTTGCCCCGGGTGCTGACAACCCACGCTACGCCACTGCATTGCAGTAGTCCAAGCGAGAGATAGCCAGAGCATGCACCACTCTGGCAAGACAGTCCGCGGGCAGGTAGGGTCTTTGTAGTGACCAAGGCTTCAGTCTTCTGCCTAGTGTGCCCTACACCACTCCATCCCTATAGGAAGCATAATAAAGTTAAAGGTAAAGGGACCCCTGGAAGTTAAGTCCAGTTGCGAACGACTCTGGGGTTGCGGCGCTCATCTCACTTTACTGGCCGAAGAGGCTGACGTTTGTCTGCAGACAGTTTTTCCAGGTCATGTGGCCAGCATGACTAAGCCACTTCTGGCGAACCAGAGCAGCGCACAGAAACGCCGTTTACCTTCCCGCCAGAGCGGTACCTATTTATCTACTTGCACTTTTGACGTGCTTTCGAACTGCTAGGTTGGCAGGAGCAGGGACCAAGCAACGGGAGCTCACCCCATCATGGGGATTCGAACTGCCAACCTTCCAATTGGCAAGCCCTAGGCTCAGTGAGGAAGCATAATAAAATGTGCCAAATAAGCAAGCAGACTCACAAGGACTGAGTTTATATCATTCGTGCAGCATGCTGAATTTAGCTGTGTTTCAGGTGGAAGTTGGGTTTCTTTTTTAAAAGCACAGGGTAAGGTAAAGTAAAGGGACCCCTGACCATTAGGTCCAGTCGTGACCGACTCTGGGGTTGCGGCGCTCATCTCGCTTTATTGGCCGAGGGAGCCGGCGTACAGCTTCCGGGTCATGTGGCCAGCATGACTAAGCCGCTTCTGGCGAACCAGAGAAGTGCACGGAAACGCCATTTACCTTCCCACCGGAGCGGTACCTATTTATCTACTTGCAATTTGACGTGCTTTTGAACTGCTAGGTTGGCAGGAGCAAGGACCGAGCAACAGGAGCTCACCCCATCACGGGGATTCGAACCACCGACTTTCTGATCGGCAAGTCCTAGGCTCTGTGGTTTAACCCACAGTGCCACCCGCGTCCCGCAAGTACATAGGAACAAAAGAAGCTGAATCAGATTACTGGATCCATTGGATCAGAGTTGGGTCCACTGGACAACTCTGCACTGACTGTCTTTCCCCCATATCAACTGGGGGCAATATCTCTAAGGCACCGCAGCATACATATATTTTTGTCCCAGCTCAGAAACTGAAGAGTAAGGGCTGATAAGTAATCTTTCCAGGGCAATTAATTAATTAATCAAGACTCAAAGGGCATGATCTTGCATACATGGAGTTTGAGGAACACATAGCAGAAAGGCATGCAGCTTCCGAGTGAACGAGATCCAAAGTGCAGCCTCCCAAATTATGTGATAAAAGGAAGCAAACAACTGTATTAATGGGCCCACATGGAGAAAGAAATCAGCCCCAGAGGGTAAGGCAGCTGGTGGTGGAGGTTTGTTACAGGCAACCCAAAGTGTCCTGGAAGAAGCAGGGGGCAGGTTTTGAGAATGGGGGCATCCCAGAAATCCCACGTGGTGGGAAAACAGCTCAATAGCTTGCAGAAAGGCATGCTGGGGTCAAGGTTGGCACTCCTGGGAAAGGTGGAAGGTGGCAGGCAGGAAGAGAAGGCAGATAAATAAGAGGGGTCAGAGTTTGAGCTCACCTCTGCCTGTACGCTTACCTATGTTCTTCCGGACAGAGAACAGAGTGTTCTGCTTTGCAAGAGGGCTGTGACCTCTAGCGTGGAAGCTTGTGTGAGCAAGATCTCCCTCCTCTGACAGGCCCCTCCACCTGAAGATTACCGTATTTTTCGTCCCATAGGACGCTCCGTCCCATAGGACACACCTAGTTTTTTGGGGGGGAAATAAAGGAATTTTTTTCCCTTTATTTCCCCCCCAAAACCAGGTCGGGGAAACCAAACCAGGTCGGGGAACAGCGGGATGGCGGCGCTGCGCCTCCCCGCTGTCCCCCGAGCTTGTGGGGCTGGCCAATGTCTGCCCGAAGCGCGGGGTGCTCTGCTACAGCGCGCCCCGCGCTCCGTGCAGCAGGCTGCTATCTGCAGCCTAGGGAGCCCTGCGGGAACTCCCGCAGGGCTCCCCAGGCTGCGGATATCTGCCCGGCGCGAGGGGCGCTTTGCTTCAGGGAGTTCCCGCAGGGCTCCCCAGGCTGCGGATATCTGCCCGGCGCGAGGGGCGCTTTGCTTCAGGGAGTTCCCGCAGGGCTCCCCAGGCTGCGGATGTCTGCCTGGTGCGAGGGGCGCTCTGCTTCAGGGAGTTCCCGCAGGGCTCCCCAGGTGCGGATATCTGCCCGGCGCGAGGGGCGCTCTGCTTCAGGGTGCCCTGCACGCTGGGCGGCAGGCTGCTATCCGCAGCCTAGGGAGCCCTGCAGGAACTCCCGCGGGCTCCCCAGGCTTGCTGATAGCTTCCTGAAGCCTGGAGAGCGAGAGGGGTTGGTGCGCACCGACCCCTCTCGCTCTCCAAGCTTCAGCGAAAGCCTGTATTCGCCCCATAGGACGCACACAGATTTCCCCTTCATTTTTGGAGGGGAAAAAGTGCGTCCTATAGGGAGAAAAATACAGTAAATAGGAGGACTCCCAGGCAAACCCTCGGTTCGTGGTTGCGGTGGGAATTTTCAACAGAAAAAGACCTGAGCTGGACCAGGAGTACGAAGCTAGATCAGAGACCCAGCGGCTTCTTTCTTCCCGCAAAAGGGTCAAAAGCATGCTTTTAAAAAGCAGTTATAGTCAGACAGCACCTTGACCATGCTGCTAGCATTTGTTTGCTACCAAAAGATGTAGCCATGGTCACCAGTTTGAACAGTTTTTAAAAGGGGCTAGATAAATTGATGGAGGATACGGCTATTTTCTGGAATTGCGATGCTCTGTTCACTCAGTTATTATGGTTAATCCCAAAAACACCACAGCTAAATAATTGCACTCCAGTGTTTTCTGTTGTCCCTCTCTCCCTGCCATCTTATTTTTAAATACCAGTTGTGCGTTGAGTAGCCTTTTACATATCAACCGGCAGCAAGTTACTGACCTACCTAATGGGAAGTGTGGTCTGAGTGAAGGCAGTTTGTTTGGTGATGCTTTGCTGCGTTGCACTTCCAATCATAGCTGTCAACTTTTCCCTTTTCTTGTGAGGAATCCTATTCGGAATAAGGGAATTTCCCTTAAAAAAAGGGAAACGTTGACAGCTATGCTTCCAGTGCCTTCCCACCCTCCACTAAAAGAGCATTCGCACCATCTGCCAGTAGCCGTTGATAAAAAAATACAGGGAGAGAAGGACAAACAGAGCCTTTGTGGTTGTGGCACCCAGACTGTGGAACAATTTCCTTACAGGGGTGCCCAAACTTTTTTCAAACAGGGCCAGATTTGCTGAAGTGAACATGTGTGAGGGCCGGCCAGAGTTGTTGGGCTTTTTTTAGGACTGAAGTTGTTGAGTTTTTACAATTTTACCCCAAAGTAAAGGATTTCACCTCAGGACATATACTGCCACAGGGGCAGGGAAGATTAGGCCCCCAAAACGGACTTTGGACATGCCTGCCTTACAGAGATTTGGTTCCCTGCCACTAAATAAAGAGTCATGGATGCTTTAGCTGAGATTCCTACATTGCATGGGGGTTGGACTAAATGACTCTTGAGGTCCCTTCCAACTCTACAACTCTATGATTCTTTTTTTGCCAGACATTTGGTTTATCTTGATTTTGTTTTATGGGGATTTTTAAAATAAGTGTTCCGTTCTAAATGCTTAATGGCTCCATTTTAAAACGCTCCTATTGTATTTGTATTCCATAATTTTGTATGCTGCTTTGGGGGCCTGTTTAAGGCCTAAAAGGCAATGAAGATAGGTAGATAGATGATAGATAGATAGATAGATAGATGATAGATAGATAGATAGATAGATAGATAGATAGATAGATAGATGATAGATAGATACATATCTTTCCTTTATAGGGATATTGTTCTCCTCAATCCTCCTAGTCCTTTCTTCCAGAGAGCCTGTTCATTGAAACATCCTGATTCATCTGTGCACAGTTTTCAAGGTTATATGAGGGTGGTTTGTTAACTATTCCAGACCCTCCAAGAACCCCTATTTTCCAGGGACATTCCCAGATTTACAGAAGTTTCTGATTTGATCTCAGAATGTCCCGCTTTTCCTTAGGACGTCCCTATTTCCATCAGAGAAATGTTGGATGGTATGGAGTTATCTGACCCCTGAGCCTTCTGAAGGCAATCCTGTATAGGGAAGGTTTTTTTTAAAAAAAAGTTTAATGTTTTATTGTTTTTATATATGTTGGACGCTGCCTAGAGTGGCTGGGGGAACCCAGAAAGATGTGTGGGGTATAAATAGTAAAAATTATCCTTATGGAATGGGACGTCCCTATTTTCATCGGAGAAACGTTGGAGCGTACGCACTTTAATTGTCAGACCTGAATTTGCCTGTATGGAAATGAATCATAACCCCCAAAATAATGAGAATCTGGAAGTGCCCTAGTCACTGCATCACACTGGGATCACTGCAAGGCTGAAACCATCAAAATTATTGCTGTAGGCAGCCCTTCTGTCCTGAGTTACATAACATGGCCCCTCCTTGCCTGAAACGGGAATAATACACACCACATGGCAGCAACAAGGAGGGGGAAAAATCGAGTGCTGCATAATTAAATGCAAGTCAGCAATATTTCACGATAGGACACATCAGTTAATGGGAGTAGTTGAAGCTGATTCAGTAGCCAGCGAAAAGATAAATGTTGAAGACAATAGAGTTAAGCATTAACCTGCAGTACTCGACGACCTTTTTCTGTAACGAAAGGGGTGGAGAACCAAGTCGAAATATAACGTGTGTGTCCTTAGGACTTTCGTGCGGAATGCAATTAAGGAACATGAAGTCAGAATTCAGCAAACGAGGAGCTTTTGCTTCTAATTTCCTTTGCTCCGCAACGCCAGGAGGGTTGAGGACCTCCATTCATTTCTGGCACCCAAATTCCTAGACTCAGAAGTCTTTAATTCAAATTCCTAGACTCAGAAATCTTTCCTTTTGCATTTGGGTGTTGGGCTTCCAGTCACAAACGAAATATATCCTCGCAACCCTGACATCTGCCCACCTCTGCCTGAGGTGACACCTGTGTCAGCGCTTATGGTATCTGAAGTTTTTACAGCCCT
Source organism: Podarcis filfolensis (assembly GCF_964270895.1). Lineage (NCBI taxonomy): Eukaryota > Metazoa > Chordata > Lepidosauria > Squamata > Lacertidae > Podarcis > Podarcis filfolensis. Next base: position 44,084,763 of record NC_139615.1, read on the forward strand.
TGGACCTGGAAATTTATCGATTTCCTAGTAGAGTTTTCTTGCAAAGTGCTGGCAAAGGCCCAGCCCAGTGATTTTCAGTTGCTGAGCGCAACAGTGTCCTTTGGTGTGCAAAAGTAGATGCGCGAATCACAGGTACAGAGCCCTAATTTCTTGTGGCCCTCGGCCTCCTTTAGATGCAAGTGAAACATGGCGGAAAGGAGTTCGTACCCCTCAACTGTCCCGCTTTAAGAAGAGGGAGAGGTAAAGGGTACCTCATCCAGTTTGGGTAAGTCACCCACCTATGGTTGGGCCAAGGCATTTTGCCGCCTGAAGCAAAGGGCAAGAAGTCGCCTCCTCCTAGTCCCATTCCAGGTGCAAACAGTTCAACAGACACATTGAATTTTATTTCCTCATCCTTCACTGCATCCTGAGGGTGCCGGGCAGTTTGCATAGCACACACTGAACCGCACTCTGCTTGTTGCCCTTGAATATTTGCCACCCGAGGCAGCTGCCTCACTCTGCCTCATGGTAGGGCTGGACCCTGCAACTCACCCCTGGCTTCGGCCACACGTACCACCATCATGCATCTTCTGACATATTGCCTGTGAGGGAATGCTGCCCGGTTCAGATTTTGAAATGGGGTGCCAACTTGAATAAAATATTGGGGGGGGCAGGTAGGCCTGCCCCACAAAATCAATCACATGGTGCGAGACACACACGCCATTTGAATGGCAATGCTCATCAACTGGGGTGGGGGGTAGCGCCTTCAATTATTTTATTGGTGGGGAGTTGGCTCCTATATTTCAAATCTAGTCCCTGCTCCACTCCTACATCACTTTCCTGTTTTGAAAATGGTCAAGAATACATTGTATATTTGGAAAGTTATGAGGCTTGCTGACCTTCATCTTGATCATTTTATAAGCCTTTTATGTTTCTGGCTATCAAGGGGGGAAGTTAGTTGTCAGGGAACTGACATCGGAGCCAGAGGCGGAGGCAAGGCTCCCAAGTGATGCTGGAGAAGGGCCCAGCAGGGAGAGAGGTAGCTCATCCGCTGGGGAAGGAAATCAGCGTAACACCAGGGATAAAGGGGGGCAGATGGGGGAATCGGCGAGAGGGCTCCAGGACTCCTCGCTGGAGACCAGCGGGGAGAGCACGGGTCCTCCGCTGCCCACACCCACCCTGCGCAGAAGACTTCCGCGCAGGGAAAGTAGGCGTAGACTTGGCGTCAAAGAACTTCTTTGCTGGAAGAAGTTCAAGAAACGCCCACTGACGGATTCTGCTAGCGACTGAACAGCCACGAAGTGAATGGCTGTCCAGACAGAAAAGGTTTAACCAGGCAACCTAGCCCAGAGTGGCGGTAACTTACGCACGAGCAACCCCTAAAACCATTACATTAGTATATTTATATTTGTGCACCAACAGCAACTGCTTTTTAAGGCATTTCCCCGGCTATGGAACAGAGACTCGGCGCAATGCATTTTTCCTCACATACGTCCTCGTCTGGGTCTTGAAAATCCTCTCTGTGGCATTGCCTCCCTCCTTCTTGGGAACTCTGTGTCCCTGTTTATTGTGGTATTTGCTCTGCCGCCTCCTACATTTTTCACATCTCCCCTGGGATGGCTGTGATAGCTTGCCACAGGAAAAAAATATGTGGAGAATTCTGTGATTTTAGCTGGATTTCACAGTGATCTTACAGACATGCACACCACAAAAGGAGTAGCTGCAAAGGCCGTCCTACATACTCTAACTCAAGCCTTACTTTAGACGGGGGATTTGGGGGGGGCAGTGTTTTGTTTTTTTATGTGCTACATCTCTGCTTACAAGGTTTCCACATGCAACTCAGACACCGTGTTCAATTCGGGGAGACCTGGGACTTGAGTCTAATGTGGCAGCTTTTAGCAGACGGACGTTTACTGCCAGCTGTGTTATACGGGGAACGTTCTCCCTGAAAAGAAAACAAGTCAGTCTAAACCCACCCACCCCCAACGTAAAGTACCATATTTTTCGCTCTATAAGACGCACAAGACCACAAGACGCACCTAGTTTTTGGAGGAGGAAAGCAAGAAAAAAAGTATTCTGAATCCCAGAAGCCAGAACAGCAAGAGGGATTGCTGCGCAGCGAAAGCAGCGATCCCTCTTGCTGTTCTGGCTTCTGGGATAGCTGCGCAGCCTGCATTCGCTCCATAAGACGCACACACATTTCCCCTTACTTTTTAGGAGGGAAAAAGTGAGTCATATAGAGCGAAAAATACTGTATTTGCAAAGGATTATTCTATTGCAGGGCTATCCGAGTGACCCCACCCTCTGCTATTGCAATATAAGAACTGGCAAGGGAATTTTCCCCCATGTTTACAAATGTGAGATAAATCACATTTTCCGTATAAAATAAGACCCAAGTTTGAAAGAGGGCGAACTTCTGCTACTTGTCATTCTTTGTTCATTGTGGGTGGATTGCTGCTGCACAGAATCACAGATATTTCTACTGGTGGTAGGATTTTGTTGATTTGAGTGTGTTAAGCTTACTGTCGTGTCAATGGCTTTCTTTGTACGTTACTCGTTTCTTTACCCCCCTGCCTGTGGCGGTACCGCTTCTCCCAGTGCCCACCATTTTGAGCCACCCAAATGCACCACTGGGAAATATGTCAAATTTTATTATGAGCCAACTTGTTAATGCAATTGGTTCATCTATCCACTGTGACTGTGGCTTGTGTCAGACAGTGAATCCCACCCCCCCTCGGCCCAGGATGGAGGGTCATTCTCTCAGCCTTGCTATCTGTAATGAGGAATATCAACTTGAAATCTTTTTTTTAAAAAAAATGCAAGCCATGTGGTCCTACCGCCTACCATACCCACCAACATTCTTCTGATGAAAATAGGGGTGTCCCATTCCATAATGATAAATTTCAATATTTATACACCACACATCTTATTGGGTTGCCCCAGCCACTCTGGCAGCTTCCAACATATATAAAAAAAAATAAGCATTTTTAAAAACTTGCCTTCTGATGGCTCAGGATAATTCCATACCCTCCAACATTTCTCCGATGAAAATAGGGACATTCTAAGGAAAACTTGGACATTCTGGGATCAAATCAGAAACTGGGATGGCTTCTCTAAATCAGGGACGTCCCCGGAAAATAGGGTCTGCAATAATCACCAATTGTTGTTGGTTTACACAGCAAACAAAAATAAATGGAAATGGACTCTAAGTTACTTCATATACTGGCGCTGTGGGGCTCAGTCAATGTGCCCCACCCACTAACCTTTCCTCCAGCTTTCCCCTCGCAGTCTCTGTTTAATCCTAGGAATCGGGAGTTAAGAGTTGGCAGCTGATGAACTGTTGACATAGTCTTTTAGCATGACAGGGAAGCAAACAGGGTTAGCTTGCCCCAAGGATTAGCTCTGGAACAAATCAAGACTCAGTTCTGAAATATGTGAATGAGAGAAGACAGTGCCTCTGACCATGTGCAGAGTGCCTTTCTTTCACCAATGAGTACTGTAGCCTGCTTTGATTAGGAGCAAGTGATTTCAGGTCTGAAGTGCCAATACTCTAAAGCAGTCTAGATCCCCAGCACAGCAAGTATTACTTCCCCTACCTGTCAACAGGTGAACAAACCACCACCAAAGTCTCAGGATATCATTTTTTGGTACAGAGTAATCCACCCACTGCGTAAACACTGGATAATAATTCTTCAGCAGTTAAAAGAAGTGAAAAAGTGGGCTGCCAGAGACCGGAGAGGAGCTTTAGAGAATCATTGCAGATTATATCTCGAAGTTATTGCTCTGGCACAACACTGTAGAAGTACTGTAACCTGCATCACTAAATCAAGGCTAGGAGTTCATTTATAGTTCACTGGCAGAGGGAATTGATACGGGGAGCTTTTAAACAACATTTAATACTTTAATTTTCAAATATTTTCCCAAAAGAAAGCTGACCATTCAGATGTAGGTACAAATATAGAAATATGGCGTGCAGACATCTACAAAAGCCATCTCTAGGCTGCGGTAGGCCGTGGGTGGGTTCGCCATCTTTTCTCCCTCCCCATCCCAAAAGTGACCGTCAATCCTTCGGTGATGTGAAATCCCCCATAACACACACAGGGGCTCATCGCTTGACCTCATAACATCCGCCAGGCTCATTAGGGAGCGTCTCCCTTGAAGTGTGAACAGTGCTGGCGGGTGTCATGGAGGGACAGATAACTTCCCTTCTCTCTTTTTTCCTTTCCCTCTCCTGCCACAAGACAGGCAATGGTGGAAATATATATTCTATTCCTCTTCTGCCCCAACTATGCCAAGTGAATCCCCCTACTTGCTCCCTGCTCCCCGCCTTGCTGATACCAGTTTTTCCCTGTCATCTCGGCTGAGCAGGTACAGTAACTGTATTTGCTGGTGGCAGACAAAATCACAGGTAATACTTCTCTGGAGAAATGTCTTGCACTGGAAGACTCACGTAGCAGCGTCATCCAGGGCCAAGACTTTAGGGTCTGGAGGGGCCCCAGATGCAGAAGGGCTGGCATATCAGCAACATTTTGAAATAAGAGGAACGGCACATGTTACCTTTCAACCATAATGTCCACAATCTAAAAATTACCAAACTGCGCCACTGGAATTACGACCTATGGACAGCACTGGATGGAGACCCCGGCTGGTATTTTAGGGAGGCAGATGGGTCGGCCATATCCTGGCTCCAGCGGGAGCCCAGAACACACTTAGTTAAGATGACCGCCAAGAACGCTGTCCCTTTTCGCCCCCGAGGCCTTGCGTCGTAGCTCTTCACCTGCTCAACTTCATAGAAAATAAAACCGGCATGGCGACTACACAGTTTTCTTGTCTTGTTGGGTAAGGATCTGGGAGACGCAATATGGGATGAGGGCAGCCGCTGCCAGCGGCACGGCGGCACTCTTGCAGAAAGACAGGAGGTAGAAGAGCATCTCCACTTTAGCAGGGGGCTTGAAAGAGTCAAAGAGGTGCAGGACGAGGAGCGAAGCGCCGATGGAGGCCAGCCGGAAGGCCAGCTGCTGCCCTTGTTTCCCTTTGCAGCTTTCCACGTACATTGGGGAGTTGAGGGCCAGTCCCAGTCCAAAGAGGACGCCCAGGTTGCGCAGGAGGCCGGCAAAGGGCGTGGTGTCCAGGTGGACCCAATCTGGGTTTTCGCACCACCGCTTGGCCTTTTCCAAAGTCCACAGGAGGTCCACGCCCAGCACCTTGAGCAGCAGGTAGAAACCCAGGGCGAAAGAGAAGAGGAACAGGGTGGTACCCACATACTTCCGCAGGCTGGGGTTGTAGATGGAGCGTATGTGCTGGAAAGATTCGGCAACCACCATGCCTGGATGGGGGGGGGGGAAGGAGACATCGCTGGTCAGGAAACATACCCCCAAACTTTTGGAAGCAATCTTAAGGCTATGAAGCGACGTCTTTTGCTGTATGCTTGGCAAAGCGGCTCAGGTCTTTAGAAAACTAAACAAGGTGGAACACCTGGATTGCCATCACAACCTCAAAGACAAAGTATTCTTTTTTATGGGTATCTCACGGCCTCATCAAGACCTCATTTTGGCAGGTCAGAGTGGCTTTTCTCAGGCTGGAAGGGGAAGGTCTCCCAGGTGGGAGGTGGGAAATTCAGCTCTCCGTATGTATGAAGGTTAAGATAAACTGGTGGCCGAGGGCTACACAGATATATTTATAATTTTGTTTGTTTTTTTAATGAGGATCATATGAGAAATATTAGAGACGCGGGTGGTGCTGTGGGTTAAACCACTGAGCCTAGGGCTTGCCGATCAGAAGGTCGGCGGTTCGAATCCCCGCAACGGTTTGAGCTCCCATTGCTCGGTCCCTGCTCCTGCCAACCTACCAGTTCAAAAGCACATCAAAGTGCAAGTAGATAATAGGTACCGCTCCGGCGGGAAGGTAAACGGCGTTTCCGTGCGCTGCTCTGGTTCGCCAAAAGTGGCTTAGTCATGCTGGCCACATGACCCAGAAGCTGTACTCGCCAATAAAGCGAGATGAGCGCTGCAACCCCAGAGTCGGTCACGACTGGACCTAACGGTCAGGGGTCCCTTTACCTTTACTTATGAGAACTATTATTAATGTATCTTTCTTTTTCTTCTGTTTGATACATTTTTTAAAAAATTTATGCTATATTAGGTTGAAAACCTGTAATAAAAATTGATTATTATTTTTAAAGACCTCATTTTGGGGAGCACGCTACTTTTGTTCTGTGGAGTCTGCGTATTAGAATCTGTCGCTGAGTCCACGGCAACAATTTCTACTGTATTCCATAGCTGCAGCCTTGCCGTACATCTCAACATATCATACCAGGCGGTGATTAAATTGCACTGACCTGAGAAGACTCCGGCAACAACTTGGTGGGGGAAATGGGCGGCGATGAAGACACGGGAGAGACAGACGCAGACTTGGACGACGGCAAAAGCCGCCCAGAGCACTGCCTGCAAGAAGCTGCAAAAGGAGACAAGAGATGAGAAGAGAACAGAGGTGAACACTGGCAAGCCAGACTTTTCTGGGGTATCTCCTGAGCTCACTTGCAAGCTATACAGATCCTTTCCCACCCACTGTCAGGAGAGATGTAAGAGCTCCAGAGAATTAAGATTTTGGGTTCCTGTGCAGTTTTTGCATTGGCCAGCCTCTGTCACCAGGGGAAGACCAGTGTAATGTGAAAAGCAGAGGTCACAACAGGTTGTTCGATTGCAGTGCGAGCCTGACTTTCCTCTGGCTTCACAACTGAAACGACAGACGAGCAAACAAGCCAATCAAAATCCTGCTCAGCTGCCAAATGTTGTCCCTTCCTACAGACTTCGGGCAGGCTGTCATTGTCTGATGATTGAGAAATCTCTTGGCAACCATCTTGGGGCAGTCAATCCGCACAATCATCTGGCTTCTGGTTCAGACATGTAGGAATGTATTTTCCAAAGCATGATCCGAGAGAGGCACCCTTGTACTGATCACAGTGAAGGAATTTCCAGCATAGCCCTGCTGCACTTTGAAACATTGCATATGCCTTCTCCTGGTTCCCAATGAGAATAATTCACTTTTCCAATTGCTACAGGCAATTTTAATGACAACATCTACTAGGGATGGAGGGGCAATTTGATCTTCATTGCAATTCAGTGAGAAACTAACTAACTTGCACATCTCAAACCAACGTGCAAACATTGTGTGAACACAGCTATCCTGCAAAATTTGTCCTCCTCTGAATTGCGCGATGCAGTTCCCCACGCAATAGCAGAGGGGGAATGTGCACAGAACCACACACATTCATGGAAATAGTATTAAAATGCATAATACTTGGGGAAATTGCTTGCAAAAATATGAATGATTAGCCAGAGAGCCATATCAAAATGTGCTTATTTGGAGAAATTTGCATTAAAATGCTGTCAACTTTTCGTGAGGATTTTTTTAAAAAAATGCAGAAATGTGGAGAACTGGGAATGCTAAGATTAGAGAAATGAGAAACTTAGAGGACTGAAAATTAACAGATCCATCCATCCCTAAGATATGCACAGGGACATTATTGTTCTCTCCTGGTGTCTCTTTTCCTTATCAGCAAAACCTCTGGCTTATTGTAAAGTGTATTTTTGTATCTTTTGTAAATGGTTAGTGCCAAAGGGATAAAATGCAGGACCTCCAATTTTCCCTTCCACAATGGAAGCATTGTTGCACGTCGTAATATTAATTCTCCTTGAAGCAGAAAATACTTCCCAGCACTCTCCCTTGCTCAGAGAGAGTGCCTTCTGTTACTACTTAATATTGCTGGCGCTGCTTACCGGTGTTTCCAAGATGGCTGCTTCTTTTTCAGTGCAATGGAGAGAATGGCTGTAACCATCACATAGTACACGCCGGCTGAACCCATCGCGTGTCCAGAGGGACTCCCTAAAGTGAAAAGGAAAGTCAGACGCCTTGGCTCCAAAACCTCCATATTACCCTCAGCCTTGCCCAAAAGACAAAACCCTTTCAAGCCATCTATATTACCTGTCACCTTTCCAGAGGGGAAATAAAATCCAAAATCAGATGCAGGCCTTATGTACCCAAATACCACTCTTCATGTATTGATTTCCCGCCCCCTTCAAGGCTCACCAGTCAGAGCCCAAGCAACATATTCTGCAACAGCTGAGCAAGTCCTGTGGTTGGCGTCGCTTTCTGTTTTCCAGGGATAAACATGGCTTCAGAGAGAGCCTGGATTTTGAACTGAGATTGAACCATGTTTTGGTGGGGGGAGTTTAAGGCAGCGCTTCATTGACCATTTACTTCATTTTTAGCATTTAACTTAACCCATTTGGCTCTTAAAATGTATCTTTCACTGAGCTTCAGACATGGGTGAGGAAATTAAATCTTGCAAGGCTGTATTGTGTTCCAGTACAAGAAAGTACAGAAAATGCAGGTGCTCACCAAACATATGGAATTGTGATTAACTCAAGACACGGCCTAGATTTATCAAACGTGTTTACAGTGGCACCTCGGGTTACATATGCTTCAGGTTACAAACTCCACTAACCCAGAAATAGTGCTTCAGGTTAAGAACTTTGCTTCAGGACAAGAACAGAAATCGTGCTCTGGTGGCGCGGCGGCAGCAGGAGGCCCCATTAGCTAAAGTGGTGCTTCAGGTTAAGAACAGCTTCAGGTTAAGTACGGACCTCTGGAACGAATTAAGTACTTAACCCGAGGTACCACTGTACTTAACCCGAGGTACCACTGTATTATTATTTTATTTATTAGATTTATATCATCATAAGATCTCAGGGCAGTTCACAGAATAACTGTCTTTATGATTATATTTTTTGGTGTTAATGCATTCCCTCTTTTGCTTCCTGCCCTGCCTCCCGTTACATGACCACCCTTTCCTTCGGCATCTCACCTGGGCCAGTTTCACACGTAGCAGGGAACTGCTGGATTGCAGGGGCCGAGGTGTTGTGGTAGAAACTGGCCTCACGTACCCACCAGTAAGGTCTCTGCCCAAACAGGATCCTGTAGAGAAAAGGAACATGAGACACACTGTGAGTCTCTGCTATAGAAAGGGATTGCCGACAGCAGAACCAGCTAAGGCCGAAAGGAAAGAGAGTCGCAACGCCCACATAAATTCCTGAGCATTAAGGATCACAATGCAAGCAGACCGAAGGGTCCCATGTTCTAGTGGAGTATTTTGGAGTCGGTGCTAGAAAAAAACAGATATGGGGGCTGGGCCCATCCACATGGCAAATAGCTATTTATCCTAGATGCTAACACCAAAGGCAGTAATATGCCATGCACACAACTCATTAATGTCAACCAGGGGCAACCAAAGAATTTCCTCCCATTCCACGAGTAACAGAAAAAAAATAACTTGCCAGACTGGCGTGGAACTTGCAGAGAGGACCTGGTGAACGGGAAAGAAAGAGTGGAAGGGAAATGGAAGGGACTTGTTCCATTGAGGCCATCCTAACAGCTGGTTTCACAGAATAGCAGAGAGCAGCTGGAATGGGCAGAATGGTTTGCTGCCGGGGTTCGGACTTGCCAGGAAGTCTTCCCATTCCAAATTTATGGAAGCTAGCTGTGGATATTCTTGGTGCCTACTTAACAAGTATACGGGTGGCGCTGTGGGTTAAACCACTGAACCTAGGACTTGCCGATCAGAAGGTTGGTGGTTTGAATCCCCGTGACGGGGTGAGCTCCCGTTGCTCGGTCCCTGCTCCTGCCCACCTAGCAGTTCGAGAGCACATCAAAGTGCAAGTAGATAAATAGGGACCGCTCTGGCGGGAAGGTAAACGGCGTTTCCTTGCGCTGCTCTGGTTCGCCAGAAGCGGCTTAGTCGTGCTGGCCGCATGACCCAGAAGCTGTACGCCGGCTCCCTCGGCCAGTAAAGCGAGACGAGCGCCGCAACCCCAGAGTCGTCCGCGACTGGACCTAATGGTCAGGGGTCCCTTTACCTTTACTTAACAACATTACATGCCCAGATGAAGAAAGCCTGAGTTCAGGTGACCACCTTAGAGTAGACAGGACACTTACCACTTGAAGACAAGGTTCAGCCAGTCGCCAATCACAGCCACCCAGATGAGTTTGATCCCCACCGCTTCGCAGAGGTGGAACCAGATGGGGAAGAAGACAAAGAACGTGTTTCGGAGGTCGGCAGCGAAAGAAACAAAGAGGAACCAATCCTGGGCTGCCGGGTAGCTAGTTTGGAGGTAGTGTGTGGCTTGGATGCCTGAGTGATGGAGAAAGTCCATGCCCGCTTCCATTCTGCTGATAGTTGAGCGACCAGCTATTTCGGTCCGTGCTGAAGCTGCACTACACCCTTGGACGGCTCTCATCGCCTTTTATCTTCTCCCGCGTGTGGCAGATTGAGCTTTGGACTTAAAATCACTTTGGTACAAAAACACCTTCCCGATCAAAGGTACTTCCCCCCCTAGCTTGGGACAAACAAGTTTAGAGAAACTTATGTAAGAGGAACAAACAAGCCCTCCAAAACAGCCTGTTGCCTTCGCCGCAAAAGCGTTAACTCTTTCCAGGGCCACATTAAATCATCATCCCGTTCCCTGGGTAAAAGGAAGCATCTCTGGTTCGTGCACAACTTCTCCTGCATCCTAGCTCTGGGTTGATGGAGGAAATTTGCCAGGAATACCTGGGTTCAAATTTTCCAGGTTTTAGTACTGCTCACAGAGGGGTTCCAGACAGGTCATTTTATATTATCCCACTCCTTCCCCTGCATAAAAAACCCCAATAATAGGCAACTGCGGCAACTCAGTTTAAACTGCCTTTAAAAACTAATGGAATTTAAGAGAGACCAAACAGACACAGGGTTCTTCCACACTAGGCATTTAGTGTGGAATTGCTATGTTTTGTTCGCTCACTTGTTACGGTGCAGTCATCAGAATCCTTGCCTCTTCTGTTCTCCAACTGCAGCACACAAACTTTGCAGTAGTGATTCTACAAGTTTCTTTGACCATTCCTATCACAGCTCCAAAGTCCTCCCTAAATCTGTAATCTCAGGATGCGTGCATCTCAATTAATCTCAATTAATGCACACAATTAATCTCAATCAATGCACACGAGCTTCTCCACAACACCTTTGAACCACCCCTTTAGTGCTTACAATGGTGATGGCTAATAATGCAATAAGCATAAGTAGAAACCATGTGTACAGTAAGTGTTTCAGGTTATACGCAGGCCGGATCCTATGCATGTTTATTTAGAAGCAAAGCTGAGCTTAATGCATACCCTTCAAGTGCCCCGATTTTCCAGGGACAGCCCCAGAATTACAGAAGCCGTCCTGAGGGCCTTCTCGGTAGTGGCACCTGCCCTGTGGAACGCCCTCCCACCAGATGTCAAAGAGAAAAATAACTACCAAACTTTTAGAAGACATCTGAAGGCAGCCCTGCTTAGGGAAGCTTTTAATGTTTAATAGGTTATTGTATTTTAGTGTTTTGTTGGAAGCTGCCCAGAGTGGCTGGGGAAACCCAGCCAGATGGGCGGGGTATAAATATAATAATAATAATAATAATAATAATAATAATAATAATAATAATAATTTGATCCCAGAATGCCCGTTTCCCCTTTTCCTCCCCTCCATGTATTGGAGAACAATTAAAAGTGGTGTGTGTAGGTGTAAAAACAGCCCTGTTTATACTGAACATAAAATAACTGCATTGCATGAAGGAAAGGGTGAAGCTGGAGTACAAAGCCCGTCCTATAATTTTGAAGGAAAATGTCACTAATCCATTTTAAATTATTTAACTGCAATGCTTCCACAGCCAGCCATTTATTCCCTCTCTATCCCTTTTCCCATGTGTGTTGTGGTTTGTTTATTTTCCCCCCAGATTGCAAGGCTACAGATAGGGACTGTCTTGTCTGTAAGCCACTCCAGGAGTCTTTTTGGCTGAAGAGCGGTGCATGCAGATGCACTAAATAAACTAAATAGACAATAAATATTTTGCGCATGAGGCCTCTTCTGGTTCCTATTTCTCCAGCCGGGCTCTGCCTTTCTCTTGAAATAGGGTCCACCTTGTAGGCTCTCATGCAGTTCATCTTAGGCAGCAGTGAACAGCAAAGAGGGAATGCTGACACAAGCCAGTTCAAATGCCTGACACTTTGGCCGTCACGCTGTGTTCCCGATGCAAAGTGCCAGATTCGGACTCTCTCAGCTGGTATGATCTGCTGAACCACTCAATAAAGGCTATTTAAGAGCTGGGCACTGTACTCACGCCAACAGACGAACACGCCGCACACATTCTAACACTTAACTAAGCATGTTTTGCTTTTCAATTTCTTTTGCGTACGTGAAGTGCCGATTTTGAAAATGCATTTTTTGTCATCGCCGATTACCGTATTTTTTGCTCTATAAGACTCACTTTTTCCCTCCTAAAAAGTAAGGGGAAATGTGTGTGCGTCTTATGACATGAATGCAGGCTGCGCAGCTATCCCAGAAGCCAGAACAGCAAGAGGGATCTCTGCTTTTGCTGCGCAGCGATCCCTCTTGCTGTTCTGGCTTCTGGGATTCACAATTTTTTTTCTTGTTTTCCTTCTCCAAAAACTAGGTGCGTCTTATGGTCTGGTGCGTCTTATAGAGCGAAAAATACGGTAGGCAGGAGCGCAGGAGGTTATGAGCACAGCTCTGCAAAAGCCTCAAGATTTAGGTCCGCCCCATACTGAAGTCAGGGGAGTTGAGCATTGCTTTTCTACCATCAGATGGTAATACAGGGTACCTCAGGTTAAGTACTTAATTCGTTCTGGAGGTCCGTTCTTAACCTGAAACTGTTCTTAACCTAAAGCACCACTTTAGCTAGTAGGGCCTCCTGCTGCCACCGCACCACCAGAGCACGATTTCTGTTTTCATCCTGAAGCAAAGTTCTTAACCTGAGGTACTATTTCTGGGTTAGCGGAGTCTGTAACCTGAAGCGTATGTAACCCGAGGTACCACTGTAGAATTAACATTTAGCATTTCATTCCCTTGAAAGTGAGTCTAGGATTGCAGCCTTCAATGGGAAAGGCCTTACCTGATTGGGGCAATAATTTAGGGCTGCCATATGCCCGGGTTTTCTTGGTAATCCGCCTCTAAAATGGCGGATTTTTGCTGAATCGGCAAAATGTCTGTGTAAACCTGGACATATGGCAAGTAGGTCAGGTTTTTTTTTAACGCTTTTAAAAACTCTATAAAAGTCCCCAAACAACAAACTTGGTCCAGATTTTCACTTCCAGGAATATGGCCACCCTAAATAATTGCTGCATTTCCATTAAAATGAAAGTCGCCTCTTTAAGCACGCATTTTGTGAAAGCACGTGTAGTTTAGCCTTTAGTTGCCAGAGAGTGCAGAGCAAAAAAATGTCATATGAAGGGACAGGAAATCATCCGGGGGAAATTATGGAACAAGCCCAGAGCAGGATGTGTGTGTGTTAGCATCCGCAAGTTCTTTTCATCTGTTTTGTTCTTTTAAATTGATTCTATTGTATTATTTTGATAGTGGCCAATAGCCTTTCATGGAAATATCTGTATTGAAGGGTGGGATATGAATATGTAGAATAGAAACTTGGGTGCCAAGAGTTGAAAAGGAAATTATTCCTGCCTGCCCCCTCGCCCCGCCGACAAACCCTAGGTTAACTTCTAAAGGCAGAAGACACACCATGTCTTTCATTTCCCCAACTGGGGAAAATCAGACACGTTTTCCTGTTTACCAGCGGTGCAGCTTGTTCTTGTTGTGTTCCTGGAAACGCAAAGCACAAAGCAAGCTCTTCTCCAAAACACGATGATGTCCACACTCAGGGCCATCAGGAAGAGCAGGGTTAATGATTGCTGGCCGGCCAGTGAAAATGTCTCCTTTATCTCCACTCACCAACGAAAGTCCAGGCTCAGGGCCCTTGACCTGCGACAATCTGCGCAGACAGTGGCCATGGGCCTGGAGGGCAGGCCAGTGAAGACGTGGAACTAGAATTTCAGGAGAGTCCAAAATCAGCCATGCCCTGACTTGCGTGTTCAGGGCTGTCTTAAGCATATGCGGCGCCTTGCCCAAAAAAGATGTTAGATTGTTTTTGTATGCCACCACAGCGGAAAGACTGCTATTAGCTAAAAACTGGAAATCTCAAGAAATACCAACAGTAGAAGAATGGCAGATGAAGATGTTGGACTTTTTGGAGCTGGCCGACCTGACTGGAAGAATCCGCGATCAGAAAGAAGATTGGAAGAAATTCAAAGATTATTTAGCCAAATATTGTAACATAAGATAATTAGAAGTCACTTGAAAGTACCAAATAGGCTTAGGATTAAAATAAGAACGAATTGTAAAGCATTATTGATTTTGATTACTAAGAAAAGAGAAGAAGATAGTAAATTGAAGGAGTTAATTTTATTAGAAAGAAGATTTTGGAGAACTGGTACAAGGTGATACAATGAAATTCAGTTAGAGGCGATTTGAGGAAGTCAGTTAACAACGAAAGTGTTTTAGAAGTAACAAATGTTTATATATATTTTTAGTATTGTAGTGTGTTTTCTTTTGTGTGTTTTATATGTTATACCTGTTAGAAATGTGGAAAACCAATAAAAATTTTTTTTTGGGGAAAGCATATGTGACGCCAGGGTACAAAGATCCGCCCAGCACCCTACCCGCCCCCCAAGTTGCCCAGTCCCAGGCACGCAGGAGGGTGGAACTGGGCGTCTGCCACAGCGTGTTGCTGGCTCGGGTGCTCCCGAACTCGTAGCACAGAGCCACCCACAGCATGGCGCTCCAACCAATGGGTGGGCTCTTCCCCAGACTCAACTCTCGGACCCTAGACTCTCGGCCTGGCGCCCCTGAGAGCCCGGCGCCCGGGTGTCCCGCACCCCTAGCGCCGATGGGTAAGACGGCCCTGTGCATGTTCCTGCGCGACATGCAACAGCTGTTAGAAACAGAGATGTCTCTGTAACCCATGGAAAGAAATGGTAGCAATCTTTAACCAGGCCAGATATTGGGGTCACATTTCCCATTTATGACATATAATGAAATGAAAAGGATGTTTAGAAGAACGTTTGTAAAACAAACAAACCAGAAGCTTTTCTCTTGGGAATTATAGGGACAGAACTACCCAAACTGTATAGAAACTTGTTCATGTATGCGGCTATAGCGGCAAGAATGTTACTCGCCCCGAAATGGAAAGAAGCAGCAAAGGAAGACTGGATACAAAAACTCATGGAATATGCAGAAATGGCGAAACTTGCAGGAAGAATAAGAAATCAAGATATCAAACTTTTCATAGAAGAATGGAAATGGTTTATTGAATATTGACAGAGAAATGTTAAACAGATAAAAACATATCTTCTTTTGTTTTTTTTCTTCTTTGTTACTTCTTTATTTTTTATTTCTTTATAAACTTTCTATTTTATATAATTTTCTTTTTCTGTTAAGAGATAGTACATAATATTTGTATAGACATGCAATTTTTTTAATCAATAAAGAATATTTATTAAAAAAAATAAGCAGATAAAAACATTGACAGGATTATTGCAATAACCTGCAGTTATTACATATGAGTATATATTTAAAGACGATGAGTAAATGAGCAAATTAAGTTAATTAGGCTATTCGGAAGATATTAAAAATAAATTTAAGGAACCGCAGAAAGAGGGGGAAGGAAGTTTTGAAATGTCAAAATGATGGAAAAATCAGTGAAATGTATAAATCTGAAAAGTTAAAAAGAAAAGAAAAGATAACAATATTGTGAAAATGCAGATCTCCTGACAGGTATAGATTGAATCTTGAAAATTAAAGAAAATTATAAACGTAAAAAAAATTATTGATATGTGATAGATATACAGTAACAGGAAGTGCGTATAGGTTAAGAATATTTAGAAAGCACAATGCGGTGATTCGGAAGTCAAAAATATATGTGATGTTAGATGATGTGTATTCAATTAAAGTATAGTTGTCATTGTGGTATTCTTTTTGTCTGTTTGTGTTGTATGTTTTGCAATAAAGATTAAAAAAATAAAGATACTGGGGTCACAAACAAACATGTTGCAATATGTCCTAATCGTTTGATGCTCTTTCCCTGAAATGACCCCTGCCCCCAGTTAGGGAGACAAAAGTCTGGCAAAAGTTTTTCTCTTGTTGGGCTGGGGTTGTCACCTGTGGTCAGGCAAAATATAGGACACGTCGGGGTGGGCGGGAATTGGGGGGCTAAAAATTACCGTATTTTTTGCTCTATAAGACTCATTTTTTCCCTCCTAAAAAGTAAGGGGAAATGTGTGTGCGTCTTATGGAGTGAATGCAGGCTGTGCAGCTATCCCAGAAGCCAGAACAGCAAGAGGGATCGCTGCTTTCACTGCGCAGCGATCCCTCTTACTGTTCTGGCTTCTGAGATTCAGAATATATATTTTTTTGTTTTCCTCCTCCAAAAACTAGGTGCGTCTTGTGGTCTGGTGCGTCTTATAGAGCGAAAAATGCGGTACTTCACCTGGTGCAGAAATGACTTCAAAGGAATCCATTACAATGGCATACAACTAAAAGAATTGGCAACTTAAGTTGACAGAATATGCAGAACTTACAGATTTAACACATAGAACGAGAGAGCAAGGAGGACATATATTTAAAGGAGAGTGGGAAACATTTATTGAACGTACGGAAAATAACTGCACAGCTGAAAACACTGGCAGCATTAAGATAAATTCAGCAGTGTCAATAACATTTGATCGACGTAAATGTGGGAAACTGATCTCAATGCTTACATTTAAAATATGCAGGAATGTATGATATGTAAAACGAATCATGGAAGGGGAAGAAGGGAAGTCACTGGATATTTTAAAGTTTGTAAAAGGTTTATTTTGAAATGCAAAATTGAAAACTTAATGAAAATTATTATTAAAAAACCCCACAATGGCACATGAGGGTTACAGTGGTTTATTCGATGGAAAAAAACACACACAGCAAAAGAACAATGATTTACAACTGTAAGAAAAACATTGCTAATTACATTTTATTTATTTATTTAAACCCCGCCTTTCCCCCTGACGGGGCTCAAAGTGGCTTACAGATAAAAGTAAGAATTGCTGGAAACATGGGGGGGGGGAGACACACAAGTATTTAAAAACAAGCAAATAGCAGGTTTGAGAGTATGGGGGTGCTTTAAATCAGGCAAAGGGCATGGAAAGAAAAGATTAAACGCCGTCATCCAAATCACCACATCCTCAATTTTACATACCAGCCCCATTAAGCTGTTAATTAACAAAGTAAAAACTGTGGGAGACTCTAATCACAGCGGAAGTTACTTTTCTTTGCATTCCCTGCCTGGCCCATGCCTCATCTAGTCTGGCTCTTAATCCCTCTTTAATTTAGTGTATTTTTGGCATACTCCACTGGGAATATCTGTTCAAGCCCTGGGAAAATGACAAGGCCATGCATAAAAGGTCATTTTCCAACAGCGTCACCCGCATCAAAACCGGCTGTTTTGTTTCAGCAATATTTCAGGGGTAGCATGAAATTCCTTGGTGTGCAGAGGGAATTGGAGTGGCTGCCATTTTGTTTTCCCTAGAAAGCTGTGAGTTGCTTTTTGAATTTTCGGAAATTCACAATGGCTGCCAGGATAAAAGATTATTGCATGCTTTGGTGTTGATTGGGGTACAGCATTATTGGGGTCAGCAATTTAATATCTACAGGGGGAAAATAAACTGTCACAGTGGGCAGATAATTCCAATAGCTTCTCATTTTTTAAAACAGGTACAGTGCCAAATCCCCCTCCCCAAAATAGGTATTGACTGCAGCGTTTGTATTATGTACTGAGCTGAATCCTAGATCAATAAGATCCAGAATGCAGCAGTCTGATTGGTCGGCAGGAGCCACCCAATCTAGCTCCAGGTAGAAGTGAATCAGTGACCTGATTGGCCTGCAGGAGCAGCCAATCAGACTTCTGGAGGAAGTGAATCTGCAACCTGATTGGTCTGCAGGAGTATCCCAGAATTAGCCAATCATGCAGGGCGCATTGTGTAAATAATGTATGTATAGCGAGACGTTTTGAGGAAAGTTTCATTCATTGCTACTACAAGCTGAATAAAGAGCATGAAATTCACACTTGACTCCAGGTATATTTCAGTTTGTGTATGTGTATGTGTGTGACTATTTCAGTTTCTCTGTTTTTCACTTTTCCAATCCTAAATTCAGTTTTCCACATTTCCGCATCAGTTTGCAAATACACAGACCCTCCAAGCGTCCCAATTTCCCAGGGACAATCCCAGATTTACAGAAGCCGTCCCGGTTTCTGATTTGATCCCGGAATGTCCCGCTTTTCCTTAGGACGTCCCTATTTTCTCTGGAGAAATGTGGGAGGGTATGGAAGGAGGTCCCTATTTTCATCAGAGAAATGCTGGAGAGTATGGAGTTATCTGAAGGCAGCCGTGTATAGGGAAACTGTTCTTAACCTGAAGCACCACTTTAGCTAATGGGGCCTCCCGCTGCCGCCGCACCGCCGGAGCACAATTTCTGTTCTCATCCTGAAGCAAAGTTCTTAACCCGAGGTACTATTTCTGGGTTAGCGGAGTCTGAAACCTGAAGCGTATGTAACCTGAAGTGTATGTAACCCGAGGTACCACTGTATATACCAATAGGATCTTCATGCCATTACAGTTTGGAGACGGTTTTATAGCTCCTGATCCTCACCCCCAATTGCACTGGTTAAATTTCTAAACAAATTTCACAAACCACCATCTTTCCCAGCGCCTTTGACAGGTTTCCTTCTGTTTTGTTTTTCTGAAGATTGAAGCACTCTCCCAGGTTTGCTAGCATGCAAAAAGAGGCATTTTGTTTTGCTGCGCCCAAATGGGTAGGTCTTCTTTCCCTCCCCAGCGCCATTCCTTCCGCTGCCCCCCTAACCTGGTGGGTGCCACGAGGCTGCGGCGTGGAGAGAAACGGGCCAAGAAGGAATCCTCTGTGTTGTTGAGAGGAGCTGGTAAAATGGCAGCCTCGGACTATTTATACAGCACCTTTCCTAGGAAACGGGCATGCAAGAAAACTGCAGGCCCTGCCACGCTCCCCCTTTCTCTTTGGCCAACCTTTGTCCCACTAACGCGCCCGGCCAGATTGCAGCAACGCAGGAGAGCATGTTCCCTCTTTCTTTCCCAGGGCCTCTCTGCTTATCATCTGACACCGCATCCTGACTTCATCCCCACACAGTTACTCAAATAATTAATCTGAAAGGGACGGACGGACAGGGTGGGGGGTGGGGAGGTGGACGAAGGAACAGGAGAGAAAGAGAGAGAGACCCAGCAGCCACCAGGCCTACTTCCCTTGCTCAGCATTCAGCCCACATGGCTTTGCACATGAGCGGAGGAGACCCTGAGGGTCAAACGGCACATGGACTGAACGCATCTCCGAAAACACGTCAGGGGTTGTTTGTTTTCACTTGATAGTAAGCGCAGGGAGGGCAAGGGGAGATTTGGATTGTGCCAAAGGCCAGGGAGGCTTAACCCTTCTCTCCCCACCTACGATCCTATTGAAATGTCACAATCCCTGACACGCTTCCAAGTGACACGTAGCTTGGCCCTGATATTTTAAGAAACTCATTTCTCACCAAAGAGCATGCCCTCCAACACTTGGAAGCCAAACTCCAGGATGCCATCTTTGTGGTGCAATTTCCCTGCCGGGGAGGGGACACTTTTGGGGGCCGTGAACTCACATGATGCCCCAAACCCTTTTTGGGTGCCGTGCCATGCCCGGAAATGCACTTTTGGGAGGAGAACCACGCACAATGCCTCTCCCACCATTGTTGGGTGTAATAATAATAAAAAGGTAAAGGGACCCCTGACCATTAGGTCCAGTCGTGACTGACTTGGGTTGCAGCGCTCATCTCGCTTTATTGGCCGAGGGAGCCGGCGTACAGCTTCCGGGTCATGTTAAAAAGCAGAGACATCACCTTGCCAACAAAGGTCCGTATAGTTAAAGCTATGGTTTTCCCAGTAGTGATGTATGGAAGTGAGAGCTGGGCCATAAAGAAGGCTGATTGCCGAAGAATTGATGTTTTTGAATTATGGAGGAGACTCTTAGGAGTCCCATGGACTGCAAGAAGATCAAACCTCTCCATTCTGAAGGAAATCAGCCCTGAGTGCTCCCTGGAAGGACAGATCGTGAAGCTGAGGCTCCAAGACTTTGGCCACCTCATGAGAAGAGAAGACTCCCTGGAAAAACCCTGATGTTGGGAAAGATGGAGGGCACAAGGAGAAGGGGACGACAGAGGACGAGATGGTTGGACAGTGTTCTCAAAGCTACTAACATGAGTTTGACCAAACTGCGGGAGGCAGTGGAAGACAGGAGTGCCTGGCGTGCTCTGGTCCAGGGGGTCACGAAGAGTCGGATACGACTAAATGACTAAACAACAACAACAACTTGCTGTTTACAGCTGCTTTTGCTGCGGTTTGCAGTTCTGTAAGCCTTCTCATGTTGCAAGCCGCCTTGAGCATGGCTTTAACTATGGAAAGGCAGCATAAAAATAAAATGCTGGCGGTGGGAAGAGAGGCAAGGCTGG
Source organism: Podarcis filfolensis (assembly GCF_964270895.1). NCBI lineage: Eukaryota > Metazoa > Chordata > Lepidosauria > Squamata > Lacertidae > Podarcis > Podarcis filfolensis. Next base: position 44,105,201 of record NC_139615.1, read on the forward strand.
CGACAGCCTGAGAGAAGTGTGCTTGGAGTCCAGTATGGCTTGTATCGGAATTAGAGGGAAAGCAACAAGGAGCTCTCATGCCCTGGTTTTGGGGAACAGAGGCTCAAGCAGGATCAGGGCCCCACAGAGGCCCCAGACCCTGGAGTGGTTTTATAAGGGAGATCTCTGTTAGAAACAGGCTTCATTCTCATCACTCCTGATATATAATGAGATGAAAAAAAATGTTGAAAATAACTTTTTATTTAAAAACTCCAAAGCCTTTCTTTTAGGAATTCTAGGTGCCGAAATCCCAAGGGAGCAGAAAGACTGTGTAGCTGTGTGGATGTTATTGGCCCAGAGATGGAAAGAAGATGAAGTCCCTACCAGAGAAGAATGACAGATCAAGTTGATGGACTATGCCGGTAAGTAGGAATGGAATAACACTTGTACCTTAATGGTGAATTTCGGACATAATGGTGACATAAAAGATCTGGATTATCATAAAAGATGCAGGAGGCAAGGATTAACACTAGAAACCCACAAAGAGGAGGAGGGAAGTCTAGGAGATTCTTTGGAATCTTGTTTTTATGTTGTATGTGGGAGATATGATTGTAAAACTTTAATCTGAAAAACCAAATAAATAAATTAACAACAACACCTTAACACATGGGTAGGCAAACTAAGGCCCGGGGGCTGGATCTGGCCCAATCGCCTTCTGATTCCGGGAATCAGCGTGTTTTTACATGAGTAGAATGTGCCCTTATATTTAAAATGCATCTCTGGGTTATTTGTGGGGTCCGCCTGGTGTTTTTACATGAGTAGAATGTGCCCTTTTATTTAAAATGCATCTCTGGGTTAATTGTGGGGCATAGGAATTCATTCATTTATTTATTTTTCAAAATATAGTCTGCCCCCCCCCACAAGGTCTGAGGGACAGTGGACCAGCCCCCTGCTGAAAAAGTTTGCTGACGCCTGCCTCACGGATGCTCATGTACAGAAGGGGTATTGTTGACCACTGATCATGAGCCAGACCTGTGCCAGGGAGGCCTAGTGACGAGACAGGGGTTCCTGAAGCCAAGGACAAAGCAGCCTCCCTCCCTCACCTCAACGCCCGTAATTCAAACCAGCTGTTACACATTAACTCTGCTCTTTTCACTTGGCAATGTCTTTCTTTCGGAGGTCTGAGTTCACTGAACATTTGCAGGAAAAATCCCAGTGCACGTGGCGTCCCTCTTCCTCAGGCACTCACTGCCCCCAAAGGCCATTTGTTGCTTGCTTTCTGTTCAGGGAGGAAGGTGCTTTTTTGTTTGCTTAAAGGAACAGCAATATAGCATTTAAAACACACAACACCTCACTTCACATGCCATTCAATATAAGGTCACCCCTCATCCGAACGCCTCTTTCCTGGAGGTCCCCTTTTCATCACCAACTGACCTGACTCTTTCTAAATCTCCTCTTCTTGCAGATAACTGTTTGACCTAAATACCATATTTTTTGCTCTATAAGACTCACTTTTCCCCTCCTAAAAAGTAAGGGGAAATGTGTGTGCGTCTTATGGAGCGAATTCAGGCTGCGCAGCTATCCCAGAAGCCAGAACAGCAAGAGGGATTGCTGCTTTCACTGCACAGCGATCCCTCTTGCTGTTCTGGCTTCTGAGATTCAGAACATTTTTTTTCTTGTTTTCCTCCTCCAAAAACTAGGTGCGTCTTGTGGTCTGGTGCGTCTTATAGAGCGAAAAATACGGTGGTAATAATAATAATAATAATAATAATAATAATAATAATAATAATGGAGTCTCCTGTCCATGGCATGCTCCACATTGCAAGATGGAGACTGGCAAACAACACTTTTTAAAATAGCACCGTTTGTGCTTTTTTTTTTTGTTAGATTTAGGACAAACGATAACCAACCGTGTAAATTTAGTTTACAAAAAACCTATGAAATGGCATCATTTGTTTAAATCCCCATCTTTCCATAAAAATGTGCCCAAGGCAACATCCAATAAGACACCTAACTTATTCAGCACTGCTATAAATTGGGGGTGGGGACTGGGTAGGCTGTATTCCTGAGTTCCTTCTAATTCCTGGAACCAATACAGATTCGATTCCTGGAATAGCCAGGCTAGCTTCCTGGTGAGGTTATGGCCCTCTAAAGGTAAAGGTAAAGGGACCCCTGACCATTAGATCCAGTCGTGGCCGACTCTGGGGTTGCGGCGCTCATCTCACTTTACTGGCCGAGGGAGCCGGCATACAGCTTCCGGGTCATGTGGCCAGCATGACTAAGCCGCTTCTGGCAAACCAGAGCAGCGCACGGAAACGCCGTTTACCTTCCTGCCGGCGCGGTACCTATTTATCTACTTGCACTTTGACATGCTTTCGAACTGCTAGGTTGGCAGGAGAGGGACCGAGCAACAGGAGCTCACCCTGTCGCGGGGATTCGAACCTCCGACCTTCTAATCGGCAAGCCCTAGGCTCTGTGGTTTAACCCACAGCACTACCCACATCCCTTTATGGCCCTCTAAGTATGGGCAATTAAGGGAAGAAGGGAAATGGCTCTGTGCTGGATGACAACTGGATGGGGGCCCCTCCCTCAGGTCATTGGTAGTTAGAAAGAGAAAGGCCAGAGTTGGGAGATGGAGCTGAGTTATGTGACCTAGAAGTGAGAAGCTGGCAGGTTAGGCAGCTGGGAGACAAAGCCATGCCTGATTTCTGCTTGAATCCAAGGCTGTAGCTATGGCAGAAGCAAAACCCTTTTGGGGTGTTAATGCCGTGAACCTCTCCATCATAGGCTCAGGTTATAAAGGTAAAGGGACCCCTGACCGTTAGGTCCAGTCATGGACGACTCTGGGGTTGTGCGCTCATCTTGTTCTATAGGCCGAGGGAGCTGGCGTTTGTCCGCAGACAGCTTCCGGGTCATGTGGCCGGCATGACTAAGCCGCTTCTGGTGAAACCAGAGCAGCACATGGAAACGCCGTTTACCTTCCCACCAGAGTGGTACCTATTTATCTACTTGCACTTTGACGTGCTTTCAAACAGCTAGGTGGGCAGAAGCAGGGACTGAACACCCCGTCGAAGGAATTCAAACCGCCGACCTTCCGATCGGCAAGCCCTAGGCTCTGTGGTTTAGACCACAGCGCCTCCCGCTGTGTAAATAAACCATATAAAGACCGCAGTTTCCACTGTCCCTCATTCCACAGGAAACACAAATCCTAGGTAAGTGCCAGCGACCCCTGAAACCTTGCACTGCTCTGAGATTGGGGAGGCATGCAACAGTTCATAAGGAAGCAGATTCCATTCACAATAATAAATAAAGGGGGGGGGGAGTAGTGCTTATCCCAGATTCTCCTGCATTGTTTATGTGAGGATGCTCAGAGTCTGTCAGTCTTGAGAGTGGCACTCTGCCCCAGCGATATCTTCCCTGGAGAGCAAAAGTTAAGTTGTTCTGTACTGCAGGATCATTAAGCACCCCAGGGGAGAGAGCTGTCATTTATCAGTGAGCCACAGCTAGTCAGGTACGGTTCCTAAAAATCATGGGGCATGTCAAGTGAGAGAGTTTGTGCAATCTCATTGAAAGCAAACGAAAGAGAAAGAACGTAAAAGCCAGGCACAAATCTGTGGGGACAGGAGTGGAGATTATTAGAATTACAGCAGGAATGCATGCTCTCTTCCAAATGACCATAGGAACGCTAGCCCGTCGGAAATGATTTAAACCAAGAGTGATTGGTTGATTCAGGCTGCATACACACCATACATTTAAATCACATCTCCCCTCCTCAAAGAATCCTGGGAACTGTAGTTTATACCCACAGAGTTCAAATCCCCAGCACTCTTAACTAACTACAGTTCTCATGATTCTTGGTGGGAGGTACTTTAAATGTTGGGAAAGGAGTACGACAAGGCTGTATATTGTCTCCCTGTTTATTTAACTTATATGCAGAATTCATCATGCGAAAGGCTGGGCTGGATGAATCCCAAGCCGGAATTAAGATTGCCGGAAGAAATATCAACAACCTCAGATATGCAGATGACACAACCTTGATGGCAGAAAGTGAGGAGGAATTAAATAATCTTTTAATGAGGGTGAAAGAGGAGAGCGCAAAATATGGTCTGAAGCTCAACATCAAAAAAACGGAGATCACGGCCACTGGTCCCATCACCTCCTGGCAAATAGAAGGGGAAGAAATGGAGGCAGTGAGAGATTTTACTTTCTTGGGCTCCATGATCACTGCAGATGGTGACAGCAGTCACGAAATTAAAAGATGCCTGCTTCTTGGGAGAAAAGCAATGACAAACCTAGACAGCATCTTAAAAAGCAGAGACATCACCTGGCCAACAAAGGTCTGTATAGTTAAAGCTATGGTTTTCCCAGGAGTGATGTATGGAAGTGAGAGCTGGACCATAAAGAAGGCTGATCGCCGAAGAATCGATGCTTTTGAATTCTGGTGCTGGAGGAGACTCTTGAGAGTCCCATGGACTGCAAGAAGATCAAACCTCTCCATTCTGAAGGAAATCAGCCCTGAGTGCTCACTGGAAGGACAGATCCTGAAGCTGAGGCTCCAATACATTGGCCACCTCATGAGAAGAGAAGACTCCCTGGAAAAGACCCTGATGTTGGGAAAGATGGAGGGCACAAGGAGAGGGGACCACAGAAGACGAGATGGCTGGACAGTGTTCTCAAAGCTACCAGCATGAGTTTGACCAAACTGCGGGAGGCAGTGGAAGACAGGAGTGCCTGGCGTGCTCTGGCCCATGGGGTCACGAAGAGTTGGACACGACTAAACAACAACTTTAAATGTACGGTGTATACTCTGTAGAAAAGTATTCTTCCAAAGGGACATTTGAAGTGTCTCTTTTCAGGGAACCCCAGGGTGCTTCCAGTTGCCAGATCCCACCAAGCCCAGCCCAGCCCCTTTCTGCCCTCTTCCAGGTCCAAAATGACCCACCAAGGTTTAGGATCCGAGTTTTCCTTCTCCTAGATGGGCTACTTTCCCCATTGGACAAGCCTCACCTGCCATTCACTTCCCTCTACAGCACTTGAAGAAACACTTTCTTAACTTTCTTAACTGCTGTTGGTCTTGCCCTCTCAATCTGCTGGACTTGGCATGCAGGGGACAAAATAATAATAATAATAATAATAATAATAATAATAATAATAATATTTATTTGTACCCCGCCCATCTGGCTGGACCTCCCCAGCCCCTCTGGGCGGCTTCCACAAAGACCAAAATTACACTAAGATGTCACACATTAAAAACTTCCCTGAACAGGGCTGCCTTAAGATGTCTTCTGAATGTTAGGTAGTTGTTTATCTCTTTGACATCTGATGGGAAGGCGTTCCACAGGGCGGGCGCCACTACCGAGAAGGCCCTCTGCCTGGTTCCCTGTAGCCTTGCTTCTCGCAATGAGGTAACCGCCAGAAGGCCCTCGGAGCTGGACCTCAGCGTCCGGGCAGAACAATGGGGGTGGAGACGCTCCTTCAGGTATACTGGGACGCATATTAGGCGCAACTCAGGCACACATCTCGAGCAATTGCACAATAAACGTACACACCCAACGGCGTTACTGAAAACACACCAACCCATTTATTTCACTTAACGCTGAAACAAGCCGCGAACCATCTGCTCACGGCAAAGGGAAATTTACAAGCTTGTACCAGGGCGGCGGATGCTGCAGAAATTCCTGTCGCAAGTGGAGTAGTCGTACAGCAAGGCATTCTGTGGCCAGATTATTATCTCTGTTTCCATTCTGAGCTTGTGTATGATGGTGTCTGCGTCCTCTGTCTCTAGGGTAGGTGACACGACTTCTCTACATCCTAAGAAAACCAGCGCATAGTTGCTTTCCCATATAAGCCATCACAGGGAAAACGGTTGTGTGAAGCACCTCATTGACCATCTGGTAAACCCAGAAATTCTCCCCTCAGTCAGCCTAAGAGAGGGTTGGAGTAACCTGTGTTCCTCCAGATGGCATTTATTTATTTGAAGCAGGGGTAAGTCACCCCTGCCCCCCCATTCAGGGGCTGATATAGCCCACAAACCAATGTTTCTGCTCCCCCTGGACGTCATCAATTTTGGCAGCAGTGGCAAAAAGCAAAGGAAAATGAAAGTAGACGTAGTATGCATATTGTAGGGTTGCGTGGGGCCCAGTGTGGTCTGATGGAAGGATTATTCAATTCTGGGATTCCCTCCATTTCTAATTTTTCTAACTTTAACTTCACCTTTCTCTTTAACTAACTTTCTCTTTCAGCTCCTGCCTTCTGGAAGAAGGTACAGGGTTATAAAGACTAGGACTAGCCGCCTGAGAAACAGTTTCTATCCAAATGCGACTTTGGTTTTAAATGCAGTGTAATGAATCTCTATGGGAGTATATTGTATTTAAAAATGGGGTATCAGAGTTTTTAGGGGGCTAACCAGGTTGGGATAGCAGGCTTATTGGTTTTTGAATGTCTTATGTAGATTTTTTCAATTTCGTTGTTCTGTATGGGACAATGACAATAAAGCTTATCGTATTGTATCATAGCTCTCCATCTTTTGAAGCAGTTTGCAAAACATCGCCAGCGTTTTAGTGCAAATTTCTCCTAATGAGCTCAGTTTTGAGTAATGCACACATTTTTGCGAGCCGTTTCCCCTAACAGAATGCATTTCAGTATGTTACTGTCACAAACTTCATTTTTATGCACCCTTTCCTCTGATACATGCGCATATATATATATATATATATATATATATATATATATATATATAAACCACATTGTTTCCTTGGCAAATGGCTTCACAAAATTCAGGAAAGTTTGAATTTTGAAAGAAAAATCTGTTTCAGCTGGAATATTGTTTTGGAAAGGGCACTTTTGCTCGATTTAGTTTTCAGCGCAGGTGCTTATCAAATTTTTTCTCCATCCCTGCCTGATGAGGATGCAGATCACCTTCACCTCAGTCATCAGGTCAATCACTGGATGAATGGAAAAGGGCAGTAACTCCCATTCACCAAAGTGAGTCAGGTGAGACGCATGAGGCCAATATGCCTGTATGTTTGTGTCCTCTGTGTTTACATGTAAGCGGGAGAGACTATGGGGGAGCCACCCCCAATTTTGACCACACCTGCCACTGGCATGCACCCAGTGTAAAGGACTGGTCAAGGGTGAATGTACCCCTTGGGTCAAAGAAATGTTAGCCATCCCAAATTTAAAGATTTTTTTTATCCCGTTCTTAAACCAAATATGTCTCCCAAAGCATATTGCAAATCACTACAAAAAAGAGGGAGTCAATTCCTGCCCCAAGGTCCACCCGCAGCAGCAGATCCCGATGTCAATCTTTCTCCTTTCCCCTTATCCCTGATGTAGCTCTTTCCTGACCCTCTTATTCCCTGGCAAGGAGAGGGGCCTTTTTGGGGTCCGCCTCAGGTGCCAAAATGTCGTGGGCCAGCCTTCGGGCTTACAATCTAAAATGGCACAACACAAGAGGAAAACCGATCTGGAGGGAGGAGGAAATAAGCAAACTCAAGTGACACGTTCGCCTAACAACCAGCGGGGGTAAAAAAAAAAGATCAAAAAGAGGAAGCAGCACACCTGCGCCAGCAGAGTGATCCTGCAGCCTGTCTAGTCTCTCAGCTGATCTAGGGGCTGCTGCCAGGTTGCTGGACTCCGACTCCCATCAGCCCCTGTGAGCATGGATGATGGGAGTTGTAGTCTAGCAGCGCCTGGAGGAAACCAGGTTCTCCACCCGTGGCCTAAGAGGAAAAATCCTCCCCAACACCAAACTGATAACACTGGCAAGGCTGCAACAAGCGAAGGAGTAGATGGAAGGAATATGGAGAGCAGGCAGTATTCAGGTCAGACGTTGCCGGGGCTCCACAGTGTTGTTATTCAGCTGAAACAGGCATGTTTGGGCAAACTGAGATGGGGCGGGGTGGGGAATGCAAAGTCTTTCTTCTTGTCAAGGACTTGTAAAGTTCTGGAAGCCACTGAAGGTGAACGGAGGTAGGTTGGGGGAACATGAAGCCGTCTCCTGCAAGCAAGCGACTGGGTTAATGTCGCACTGGCTAGCATCTTGGTCCATTGTGAAGTAGACGCCGTCCGGGGACCTGCTGGAGGGATCATCGTTGAAGAAGTTGTAAGGCCGAAGGATGAAGCCCACCCCATTGCCAACCGTCACGGTGTTGGGGATGTCCTCAGCGTGCGGCACATGAAAGAAGCCAGTGGAGATCCAAGCCACAAGGTCCTGGGGGGAAGAGCGGCAGGAAACACAACAACAGGCCTGTTTGTCACGAGTGGAAGACATTTTCCTCACTAATATGGTCATGGAAGAGAACTTCAATTCTTTTCATGTAACATCTAATTCCTTAAAAATCAGAACTGGCACACCACAGGGATGTGTGCTAAGTTCCTACCTGTATTCATTGTATACATACAATTGTGTATCATCTGACCCGTCCACGGCAATTATTAAGTTTGCAGATGACACCACCATAATGGGTTTAATAACAGGTGGAGAGGAATCAGCATATAGAGGGGAGGTCCAAAAAATATCTACATGGTGCCTAGGGAACAACTTGAACCTTAATATCAGCAAGACAAAGGAGACGGTGTTGGACTTTCAGAGGAAGAGAGGAGAAATAGCCCCGTTGTACAACGGGGAGGGCTGTGTGGAGAGAGTCTCTTCCTTTAAATTCCTAGGAGTTTATCTCAGTGAAGACCTTACTTGGAAAATCAATACAACCCAGGTGGTTAAGAAAGCCCAACAGAGACTCCATCTCCTCAGAATATTGCGAAAGAATCAATCAACATTTGATGATCTCCTTCTACCAGTCAACAATAGAAAGTGTCCTTTCATACTGCATCACGGTGTGGTACGCTGGTTTGACATCAACTGATAGGAAGTGCCTATAGAGGGTGGTGAATACAGCACAAGATATTATGGGCTGTCTTGTGAATCCGCTAGATGAAATAGCGGAAGAACGTTGCCTCCGGAGAGTGAGGAAAATTCTCAGGGATGATTCACACCCTGGCCGGCACTTTCTTGATCTCCTGCCCTCAGGCAGAAGATATAGAAGCAGGATTAGTCTCACCAACAGGGTAAAGAACAGCTTCTATCTGTGGGCTGTTAGGCTGCTGAATGAAAAGATAACAGCAGGGCAACTGACTTTTGGGTTTGGTGGATATGCGTCAGTAAATGAGGGGAATTAAGACTAAGAGAGCTGAGTGGGGGGGTGTTTGTGTAATCTCACTGTATACAAGTTGTACAAGTGACAATAAAGTATTTCAATTTTTTTTCAATTTCAATTTCAATTTTCCCAGTTCTCAGTGTGTTGAAACAGGATTTGTATCCCCTGTAGTTGGTGGGCCAGTTGAGAACAGGTTGCATGTAGATCAGAGATGGAGACTCGGTGGCCCTGCAGAGGTTGCCGGGTTCCTATCAGCCCCAGGTAGTATGGCCAGAGGTCGGGAATCATAGGAGCTGGAGTTATGCAATATCTGGGTTCGCCATCCCTGATGTAGATGATGCTCAACCATCCTAGATGGTCTGTGGCCAAATTGTGGGCCATTTATCTATCAGATGCACAACTGAACTCAGGGGTCAGGAGCAAACCAGCAATAAATCACACAGGGTAGGTGAAGTTAACTCTTAAAGGAAACAGAATCGGCTCAGAAGTGCCAGGCCTAATGAGCACAGCTACTCTTCTTCAACAAGGTCTTGCAGAGTCTGAAGGTCCCTGCCTTCCCACAGCTGCCTAAGTCTCCTCCTCGCCAGAGTTTTCCCCAACCCAATCTGAGACTATGCCGGTGTGGCTGCTTTTTGCTCTGCTCTCTTCACGCCTCTCCTGTCCTGTCTAGAAGCCCCCTTAGGCAAGAAGTTCCACAGGAATGAAGTCTCCACCAAAGAGGCTTAGCTCCTTGTAAATAACCCTGCAACATAAGAGTATCCTAGGCAGAGTATCACCTAGATCTAAGGCCATATGTTCTTTGGGTATGCCAGACTCACAACATTTAGACCATTATCATTATTACTGGTACATCTCCTTTACCCTTTCTCCTTTAAGGCTTTCTCCATCTCTAACGGACCTCTGTCCCTCTTCCACAGGAAGCAATAATTCAGGATAGCTTAGTCGGTAGACCATGAGACTCTTGATCTTAGGGTCACGTTGGGTGAAAGATTCCTGCACTGCAGGGAGTTGGGCCAGATCAGTGTTTCCTCAAACTTGGGTCCCCAGCTGTTGTTGGACTACAATTCCCATCATCCCTTGCTCTTGCAAGTTAGGGATGATGGGAGTTGTAGTACAACAACAGTTGGGGGGCCCAAGTTTGAGGAAACACTGGACTAGATGATTCTCACGGTCCCTTGTGCAATTCTAGGGTCGCAGCACTCACTTCGTTGACGATGGTCTCGTTGTCTATGAAATCAGCAAAGACCACCAGTGGATCCCAAGGATCATTCTGATTATAAATGCACGTGCTGATCAGCTCCTCCTCTTTCCGCTTGGTAACAGCCACCTTGTACCTGAAGGATGCAGATAACGGGGGAAATGGTTGAGAGGATGAAAGCAGAGGCAAGAGGCAAGTTCTTTGTCTTTATTCCTAGCAGTGCTGTCTTCCACTTAGAATATGATAGTCCGTGGCAAGATGGCTACCACCCATCCCAACTGCCGTATACTGAGTCACACCACTGGCCTGTCTAGATCAGTATTGTCTTCGCTGACTGACAGCAGCGCTCAAAGGTTTCAGACAGCGGACATTCCCAGCCCAAGGGGAACATTCTGCACCCAAAGCAGATGCTCCACCTGTAGCCTTATTAGACTTTACCGACTGGTGAGGTCTGCGTTGCTCCCGGGAGGGAGAAAGGATGTCAACTGACACTGAGGTTGATTCAGAGAAAGAGTTTATTCTGCTCTCCGGATAGCAGAAGGCACTTGCGTGGTCAGTTCACAGCAAGTCCAAAGAAATGAGAAATTTCATGCAGTATATATATCCTCCAGGCACCCTTTCCTCCCTTCCCCACGAATCCAACCACATCAGCTTATACACGGAAGTTGACATCCATGACCATAAACAGATATTCCTGTTCCGGTACTCTTGACCATAAAAAGTTGTTCCTGTTCCTATACTCTTATCTTGGGGCAGGAGGTCACCAACTCTAAGAACACTCCTGGCGCCGTTCCCGGGTCTCTTGTCAGACCTGACAAGGTCTGTGCGTCTTTGTGGTCAGGATGTAAGATAAGACCCAGACGTGCCATCCCTGCTCCACTTTGGAATGGACAAGGCCATTCATTAGGCGTCACGGACCGATAAAGGAGAGAGCTTTGTTTATACAGCTGTGTTCTTGCTATGCATTTGCTCAAGAGCTCAAGTTAATGGTTTTTAGCTAATGCACCCTTGGAGAAGGAAAAATGGATTTTGGGGCCCATTTCAGACTGATTTTAGATTTGGGAAACCCATTCCTTCACACCAGTGAGCTACAGCCCTCCAGGGGTGCACTTCCAGGGTTGAAGTCAGACTGCCAGAGAATCACAGCGCCTGCCGTGGCTGCAGAGACCGGTGACTCATAACTGCTGCCTCCCGAAAGGCTTTTGCTGCATTAGCAGCACTGAAGTGACCCAGGAATGACCCTCAAAATGAAACAGGGTAATAATGAATTCAAAAAGATGTTTAAATTGGTGATTCCCCCCCCCAAAAAAACCCCAAAGCCTTTTTTGCTAGGGATAATTGGGACAGAGGTTCCAAAGAAGCTGACTAATCTTTTTATGCACGCAACGACGACAGCCAGAGCTTTTATACATGCAGAAATGGAAGGGGAAGAGATTCCAACCAAAGAAGAATGGCTTATAAAAATCAACGGACTATGCTGAAATGACAGAACTGACCATAAAACCAAGAGATCAGAATGATGAACTGCTTATGGAAAAGTAGAGGCCTTTTTTTGGGGGGGGGGACTATCTGTTAAAGTATTTTATCGATATAAAATTGCAAGCAGGATTCTGAGTTATGAATGAGGGGGAGCAAAAAATGAATGATAAGCTGGAGTTAGGGGGGATTTAGAAACAAGTATTATGCAGGGATGCGAGTGGCGCTGTGGGCTAAACCACAGAGCCTAGGGCTTGCCGTTCAGAAGGTCGGCGGTTCGAATCCCCGCGACGGGGTGAGCTCCCGCTGCTCGGTCCCTCTCCTGCCAGCCTAGCAGTTTGAAAGCACGTCAAAGTGCAAGTAGAAAAATAGGTACCACTCCGGCGGGAATGTAAACGGCGTTTCCATGCACTGCTCTGGTTCGCCAGAAGTGGCTTAGTCATGCTGGCCACATGACCTGGAAGCTGTACGCCGGCTCCCTCGGCCAGTAAAGCGAGATGAGCGCCGCAATCCCAGAGTCGTCCGCAACTGGACCTAATGGTCAGTGGTCCCTTTACCTTTACCTTTATTATGCAGCAACCAAGGATAAGGGGAAAAAATCAGTGCAGGAAGGGTGGGAAGTCAACAAGAAAAATATCAGTGAATGATAAATTTGTTTAAAACTTTGAAAATTTAATAAAAATCAGTATTTTAAAAAATGAAACAGGGTGGCATTTATCTGAAAGACAAACAGGACATGGTTTGCTGTTTGGGGCAATAGATATTGGTCATAATATAGACATGGAAGCATGGGAACCATTGTGGAATAGGGATATAAAATTTCCAGCATGTTACAGTTTAAGAGAAAATTATATTAAAATGATTTATCGATGCTATCTAACACTGAGTAAACTGGCAAAAATGTATAAAACTAAATCAAATAAGTGTTGGAAAAGTAAAGAGGAAGAAGGTTCTTTTTATCATATGTGGTGGTCTTGTTAAGGTTAAGGCTTACTGGGAAATGATATACAATGAAATGAAAAGGATGTTTAAAGTAACGTTTGTAAAAAAACAACAACCAGAAGCCTTTCTCTTGGGAATTATAGGGATAGAACTGCCTAAATTGTATAGAAACTTATTCATGTATGCAACTATAGCGGCAAGAATGTTACCTGCAAAAAATGGAAAGATGAAGTCCCAGCAAAGGAAGAACAGATACAAAAACTTATAGAATATGCAGAAATGGCGTAACTTATCGGGAGAATAAGAAATCAAGATAACAATTTTTTTATAAAAGAATGGAAATGGTTTACTGAATATTTACAGATAAATTGTAAACAGATAAAAACACGGACAGGATTATTGTAATAACCTGCAGCTACATAAGAGTATATACTATACTATACTATACTATACTATACTATACTATACTATACTATACTATACTACATAAGCGTATATATTATAAAGAAGATAAATAAATGAGTAAGTTAAGTTGGATAGGCAGAAGATATTAAAAATAAACTTAAGGAACTGCAGAAAGAGGGGGAAGGAAGTCAAGCTGAAAAACATCAAAATGATTGTAAAATCAGTGAAATGTATATAGAGTCGTACCTCCACTTGCGTATCCCTCCAGTTACATAAACTTTGGGATACGTAAGCGGCAAACCTGGAAGTATATTTCCGTTTTTTTGCTGTGCGCGCATGCATTGAAGCGGTGGACACTTCTGTGCATGTGCAGAAGCGCTCTACCGCCCCGCGCACATGCAGAAGTGGTCTCTCCGGCTGGGAAAACCTCGGGATCCAGCCGGGTCTCCGGAACAACCGGAGGTACCGCTGTACCTGAAAAGTATAAATAAAATGAAGAAAAAAAGAGAAAGATCATGGTTCTGGTTGCCTACCTGCCCCAGCTAATGGACCTCTCCATGGTGCTAGCTTCAGGCAAGTGTTCTCCAGCAAAGCTGGTGATCTGGACGCGGTAGCTTCGCTGATGGTTCCATTGGTTCTCCCGGCTGGTGGCAAAGTGCAGGTACCGGGGGACTTTGCCGTCCAGCGGAAAGGCAGCATCTTCTTCCTTATCCAGGGTTCGGGTTGTGAGAACGGGCCGTTGGATCTGATGTTCTGGGCTCCAAGGGGCCTTCACAGATTCAAACGCCATATCGAGAGCCACCAGGGAGTTCTTGATCCCTGACGAAAGCAGAGAATAAGAGAGAAGGATTTCCCATTTCGGACCCTAGAGACAAACCCTCAACAAAGCAAGATTGTTGGTAGAGCACGTAGATTCATCTCATCTCATGTTGGTAGATTCATCTCATTTGGGAATTATAGGGACAGAACTACCCGAACTGTACAGAAACTTATTCGTGTATGCGACTGCAGCGGCAAGAATGTTACTTGCCCCAAAATGGAAAGAAGAAGAAATCACAGCAAAGGAAGAATGGATACAAAAAATTATGGAATATGCAGAAATGGCGAAACTTACCTGGAGAATAAGAAATCAAGATAGCGAACTTTTTATAAAAGAATGGAAATGGTTTATTGATTATTTACAGACAAATTGTAAACAGATAAGAACATTGGAAGGATTCTTGTAATTACCTGCAGTTTCATAAGAGTTTATATTGAAAGAAGATGAACAAATGAGGAAATTACTGCATTTTTTGCTCTATAAGACTCACTTTTTCCCTCCTAAAAAGTAAGGGGAAATGTGTGCACGTCATATGGAGCGAATGCAGGCTGCGCAGCTATCTCAGAAGCCAGAACAGCAAGAGGGATCGCTGCTTTCGCTGCGCAGTGATCCCTCTTGCTGTTCTGGCTTCTGAGATGCAGTTTTTTTTTCTTGTTTTCCTCCTCCAAAAACTAGGTGCGTCTTGTGGTCTGGTGCGTCTTATAGAGCGAAAAATACGGTAAGTTAATTTGAATAGGCGGAAGATATTAAAGATAAATTTAAGGAACTGCAGAAAGAGGGGGAAGGAAGTCAAGTCAAAATGGTTGTAAAATTAGTGAAATGTTTAAACTTGAAAAGCAGAGAGAAAGAGAGAGAGTGTTAACTTCAGGGTCATAACGTCAAGCGCCACTTTGGGCAAAAGATTCCTGCATTGCAGGGGGTTGGACTAGATTACTCTCACGGTCCCTTCCGACTCTACAATTCTGTGATTCTTTTTTTTTTATATAAAATATTTATTGAAATTTTACAAAAACATAGGTTTACAAAATACAAAGAAAAAACATAGGAAAAGAAAAAGATAAAAAAGAAAACATACAAAAATACATAAAAAAGAAAAAAGAAAAAGAAAAATACAAATTACAAAAAACGGATAGATAAAAAAAAATTAAAAACAAATCCATTTTTTGTAACTTTAAACTCATTAGCTTGTTTCCTTGACCTCCTCACACCTCCCCTTTTTGTATTCCCATTTAAATAATCAAATCAGCAAATCCTTACCCTCTTTCGTTTATCTTAACTCTATATATTAACATATTATAACTCTATATTTTCATCCATTATCAATTCATTTTTGCATATTCTCATTAACTTTGTTGCTAATGCCACTTAGTTTCAATCCAACATCATTTTTAACATTCATTAATTTTACAGTGTTTCTGCAGATAGTCTTTAAATTTCTTCCAATCTTCTTCCACCAACTCTTCTCCCAGGTCTCGGATTCTGCCAGTCATTTCCGCTAATTCCATATAGTCCATCACCTTCATCTGCCACTCTTCCAGGGTGGGTAAATCTTGTGTCTTCCAATACTTTTCAATGAGTATTCTTGCTGCTGTTGTTGCATACATAAAGAAAGTTCTATCCTTCTTTGGCACCAATTGGCAGACTATGCCCAGGAGAAAGGCCTCTGGTTTCTTCAGGAAGGTATATTTAAATACCTTTTTCATTTCATTATAGATCATCTCCCAGAAAGCCTTAATCTTTGGGCACATCCACCAAAGGTGAAAGAATGTACCTTCGTTTTCTTTACATTTCCAACATTTGTTATCGGGCAAATGATATATTTTTGCAAGCTTGACTGGTGTCATGTACCACCTGTATATCATTTTCATAATATTCTCTCTTAAGGCATTACATGTCGTAAATTTCATACCGGTGGTCCACAACTGTTCCCAGTCAGCAAACATAATGTTATGACCAATATCTTGTGCCCATTTAATCATAGCAGATTTAACCGTTTCATCCTGCGTATTCTATTTTAACAGCAAGTTATACATTCTTGAAAGTATCTTAGTTTTGGGATCTAAAAGCTCTGTTTCCAATTTTGATTTTTCCACCTGGAAGCCAATTTTTTTGTCCAAATTATAGGCCTCTCTTATTTGATAATAATGAAGCCAGTCTCGCACTTTATCTTTTAATTTCTCAAAACTCTGCAATTTCAATTTATCTCCTTCTTGTTCCAATATTTCCCAATATTTCGGCCATTTGGCCTCCATATTGAGCTTTTTCTGAGCCTTCGCTTCCATTGGTGACAACCACCTTGGGGTTTTATTTTCCAGTAAGTCTTTGTATCTTATCCAGACATTGAACAATGCTTTTCTGACAATATGGTTTTTAAATGCTTTATGTGCTTTATCCTTGTCGTACCACAAATATGCATGCCACCCAAAAACATTATTAAAACCTTCTAGATCCAAAATGTCCGTGTTCTCAAGAAGCAACCAGTCTTTCAACCAGCAGAATGCTGCTGATACATAATAAAGTTTAAGGTCTGGCAGGGCAAATCCGCCTCTTTCCTACAATTCTGTGATTCTTGCTGTCACTGGGATAACAGGTGCAGCAACTCCTAGGGGTGGAGGCATCTTTGGCCTCCTCAATATTAGCTGGCAGGGGGCTGGGCCCCCTCGATGCTGAGGGGATGGAGAAGGGCGAATGTGGTGCAGTTCAATGGCTGGCTCCTCCTGAGCGTGAGAGAGAGGTAGTCTTGCAGGGCTGGGCACTTAGCCTCCTCCTGACAATGCAATCTCACACACGTGAAACGCATGCCAGCCCCTCACAATCTTGGGCGCAAGATGACACCTCTGAACACCAGCTTGGGCCTGTGGGGGAAACGTCCACCTTGTATTTCGGAGGCGTAGGCTCAAATTATCTCCCATCATGTAGGATTACACAAGTCCCCATCTCTCTCAGCATCAGTTATTCGCCTGTCCGATGGGGAGAATGGTGGTCTACTAACAGGGTCGTCTCAGAGGCAATCTGCCTTATGTTTCATTGCAAGCTTTTAAGACCAGCCAAGAACAGCTTGGCACCTTGAGAGCCAGTGTGGTGTAGTGGTTAAGAGTGGTAGACTCATAATCTGGTGAACTGGGTTCGCGTCCCCACTCCTCCACATGCAGCTGCTGGGTGACCTTGGGCTAGTCACATTTCTCTGAAGTCTCTCAGCCCCACTCACCTCACAGAGTGTTTGTTGTGGGGGAGGAAGGGAAAGGAGAATGTTAGCCGCTTTGAGACTCCTTCGGGTAGTGATAAAGCAGGATATCAAATCCAAACTCTTCTTCTTCTTCTTGGCAAATTCTAATGGGCAGGGAGCTTCCCTGGGCTGATCAACAGCTATGAAACTCCCTCCTGCCTAACTTCCATTGTGGGAACTGTCTTTATCGTTTGCTTGCATTTTTTGTGTGGACTTCCTAATTTGGTTTCCTTACAGCCACCGCATGAAATGATGAATCAGTGCATATTTTATCAGCAGAGTAGGTCTTATTCCTTGTGCACAGATGGAGAACTAAGGGTTTGAGAGAGACAGGGGGACAGAAAAAGAGGAGACGGGGGACTTATCCACACTTTCCTCCGCACTTTCCAGGCACGGCCAGAGCTTTACAGTATCATATCTGAATGCCCCCCCCCTTTTTGCTCCAGAGCTTTCCCCATGAAAACCCACTCTTTAAAGCTTAATCAGAACAGGAAAGAGCAGGTCAAAGGGTGAGTGTGGATAAGCCCTGAGTTGGCCTAAATTGCACAATGAGCCAACAGGAGGCTTGAAAACAAGAGACCATATTTTCCAGATCTGAGCATTTTTCAGTGTTTCACCATAGCTTTCCCTGTCTCCTAGGAGAAAGTGAGCAATGTACTGTATCACTCTGCCCTTTATATACAGAAACACACTACAGCGACTATATTGCAATGGCATCACTGCCTTTTCAGGTGGCATTACAAGACTGGCTCCTTGCCATTCACCTAAGGGTGGAGTAACAGAGGACTCTGCCTGGTCCATCTGTGGGAATGTTGAGGGTGGCAGGAGAGGATGTATCATTTAATAATATCCTTCCTAACTTGTGCCAGCAAGTTTCTTCTCTTAGCAGAGCGCATTCCCCTTCTTACACAGCAGGAAAACAAGTTCCTGTCTTGTCTGAGCCTTTTACTATTATACAATTCAATCTAGCTCAGATTGAATTGTGTGTTCCTGGTAAGGTCTCCTTTGCATCCCTCCTAAAAGGATAAAGACACCACAGGTTTATTCATAAAGAACAAAAAGTAGTTTTACTTACGATCAGGCAGAGCACAGTGTGATCTCTGAAGGCAGGCTTTAGGCTTAAAGTTACAAGCACGTAAAGACAGGTTTACCCCATATGGGAGATGACATGGGGACTTCTGTGGCGGGCAGCAGTCCACTCCAGTTGATGCAGGAAGGTCGAAAAGAGAGAGGACTGGACCTTTTGTTAGGTCAGGTAAGGTCAAGCTCACATTTTAGTCACATGCAAGGAAGGATGTTCCAGGCCAGGAGAAACAGAAGAAGAAGAGGAGTTTGGATTTGCTATCCCACTTTATCACTACCCGAAGAAGTCTCAAAGCGGCTAACAATCTCCTTTCCCTTCCTCCCCCACAACAAACACTCTTGTGAGGTGAGTGGGGCTGAGAGACTTCAGATAAGTGTGACTAGCCCAAGGTCACCCAGCAGCTGCATGTGGAGGAGCGGAGAGCCGAACCCGGTTCACCAGATTACGAGTCCACCGCTCTTAACCACTACACCACACTGGCTGGACCAAACATTCCCTTGCACGTCCACTGTAGCAAAACAAGGAATGTTGTATTTGACTGCTCCCAGTGGATTACATCCCACACTGTCTTGTTCAGGACTGTTGTCTGGCAGGCAGCTCTCTGGGGAACTCCAACAAAAAGTCTTTCCCAGCCTGACTTGGAGGAGCCCAAAACAGAGCTCTGTGTACACAAAGCCCGTGATCTTCTACTGAGCTACACCCTGTCCCCACATTCCTTATTGGACTAGAGTTTGAGCAAATGAAGACTCCGAACAACGGCATCTCCCCATTTCCACATGCAAAGAGGAATGGGATGAGATTACAAGTGAGCGGTGAGCCGTTCCCAACCTTGCCAATAGTTTCCTGCTGCTGTGGAAGTTAATCCCGATCATACAACCCAGGGGGGCAGGGCTTCTCTATTCGACCCTCGATATTCTTCCCAGGCCACACCCACCATCAAGGCCACACCCCCTCTCTCTAGGCCACTCCTCTCACTGGCTCTGCTCTCACACTATCCCCCAAGCGCTTTTCTGTGGCAGTAATGTGCCTCTTGCTTATGGAGAAGAGAGGAGGAGATGGGGGTGAGTGGGATGTGGAAACCTCTGACTCCTTTGTGGCTGGACTTCAGTCTTACCGTATGCATTCATGGTCCCACCCACTTTTGCTTATTGCACCGCGCACCCCTAACGTTGCAGCTTCTGGAAGTTTGCCCCTGAGGAAATGTGAGCCTCAGGCTGAAAAGTTTCCCCATTCCAACATAACCATTTAAAGAACTCTGCTTCGTCAACATCTCTTTCTCTGCGATGCATCTGTAAAGCCCTAAACGCTGTTTTATGAAACAGGAGCATCTCCTGGTCATATAATTTACAAGCTGCTACTTCCCCTTGGCCCAAGATTCTGGTTCGCTTCTGCTCTTCGCTAGTACTATCAGATGTTCCGTTATTTCATTTCTCTGAGTCCCGTTACTTTCCCTGCAACATGTGCTCCCTCGCTCAAGCCGTGTTGAGCTTCCACCCTACCTGCACCATTCTGGACTGCATTTTTCTGGCTCCTGATCTCTGCTTGTGGCACACTGAGGCAGTCAGGGAGAGCAGTGGTGGAAACGGGAACAAAACCAGACAAAGGAACAGGGTGTCAGCCGAATGTTACCAGTGTTCCAGAAACAGATGCCATCAATTCTCTTAATCTGCCTCGAGATGATGGATTGCATTTTATAGACTATTTGTTGTTTCAGATTGTAAAAGGTAAAGGGACCCCTGACCATTAGGTCCAGTCGCGGACTACTCTGGGGTTGCGGCTCTCATCTCGCTTTATTGGCTGAGGGAGCCGGCGTACAGCTTTCGGGTCATGTGGCCAGCATGACTAAGCCGCTTCTGGCAAACCAGAGCAGCGCATGGAAACGCCGTTTACCTTCCTGCTGGAGCAGTACCTATTTATCTACTTGCACTTTGACGTGCTTTCGAACTGCTAGGTTGGCAGGAGCAGGGACCAAGCAATGGGACCTCACCCTGTCACAGGGATTCAAATCGCTGGCCTTCTGATCAGCAAGTCCTAGGCTCTGTGGTTTAACCCACAGGGCCACCCGGGTCCCAGATTGCACACTTCTGTTAATAACAGAATTATCTCCTTATGTCAGACATCACAGTTCCCAAGTATCCAATAAGGGGACCCTAAACAGCACATTCAAGTTTGGGAACAGCATTATGCCAGAAATTGTGGCTGACCTTCCCAAGGGTGCTGATCCTTTATTCTCTCTCCCTCACCTTGTGATAGATCCAAGTTTCACAATCCTTGGCTTAGCATTGCAAAGCTTGGAGATTTGCACTGCTTACTGTACAATGTGGGCATTGCAGCCCCAAAAGTTATTTTCTGGCTTAGATTTTAATCTTTGCCAGTCTCCCCTTGGTCCCACCCAGCGGTGGAGCATATGCCCACACTGCCCAGGGCGGGTGCGCTCCCAAGGGGGGAGTGTGGTGCGGAGGATGCCCTCCCAGGCGTGGGATAGCTGCTCGGGTGCCCAGAGCGGTGCATGCACCTGCAGCCAGGGTGGACATTCGTCGTGCCGCCCACCCATGACTCCCAAGCCTACCCCAAGCTGTCAAAACAAAAGGGGAAGGGGGGAATGTCACTGGCAAAGCGGCGCAGCTCCCCCCCTTACCCCAACGACTTGGGGTAGGCTTGGGAGTCGCAGGCGGGCGGCTAGCCAAATGTCACCCCCTCAGTGAGGGCACCCAGGGCGGTCCGCCCCACTGCCCCCCTTCCTACGCCCCTGATCCCACCCACTCTCCTTCTTCCAATCCCTGCCCCAATCAGACCTCATCATACTTCCAGTGACATCACCAAGGGTCCTAAAGGAGCCTCCCTGACTCATAATTTAAACCAGAATAAACAAAATACAAATACATCACAAATGTCTCACAAGACTCTTACCCGTCTGTTGTGGCAAAAAAGAAGCAGCAAACATGCCTAATCGTTAGGAAATTGTTAGAAAAAATAACATGCCATTTTCCAAGTTCTGACAAAAAAAAATGTTTAGTTTTCTGAGTGCTAAATAAGGGAAGGTTCACACAGTGTCCCTTTTATAACCCACTAGTCTAGCTCTGGTACGTCAAACCCTATAAATAGACTGAATAGGAAAAGGAATTTTTAAACAGTCACACAAATCCTTACATTACTTGAAATGCAGAATGTGAGATTCCTGGGGGGAAGTTAGATTTGTTGTGGGACACCCGGTGACAGGGGACCCCCAACTGCAACCCCTCTCAGTATTCAGCTATGGTTTCCACAGTTAGGGTGACAGAACATAACGTTTTGGGAAGTATGGGGCACCTACCTCCAACATCCAAGTCGACTTTGTAGTTCATAAGATGGTTGTGCATGGTCCCAAGTGTGTGCTCCCCGACCCTGTTTCCATACGCAGTGCCACCTTCCATGAGGAACGACGTGCTGATGTATCCCGTGGCATGGACCTTGACTTCTATAGCACCATTTTGGTAGAACACAAAATCCCAGACATAGTCGTAGTTGATGAGAGTGGAGATGGCCCTCAAGACCAAAGCGTAGTTGTTCAACCCCCCGTAATAGAAAGAGCCCATGTCAGAAAAATGTCGCCGGAGAGGCACGCCCATGTCATGCTCAAAGATGCAGAAAGAGTTCTTGTTCAGTCTTGGGGTGTCAGAGTCTATCAAGTAGTGGCGGTCCACGTAGGTGGCCGTATAGGGGCAGTCCACTCCCCGAACCAATTCGTAAGAAAATTTCCCAATGCCAAGGGTCCCGTCCATGTACCTAGTCACCATTCCCCCGGGGCAGTTGGAGCCATAAGTAGCAAGAGCTTCTTGCAGACTCAACTCGTAGACAATCCTTTCCTTGCCAAATCTGATGTTGAAGAGGCGTGGCCCTGTGTTCACGTTCATCCCAAAGGCAAAACTCCAAGACCGGTAGACAACATGGCTGCCGGCTACGGTGTAGCGCATCCCGAGGGGCTCAAATTGCAAAGGGCCTGGATGAGGAGAAGATTCTGAAGGCTTCCTGGAAGTAAAATCATTCTTCAGGTGGGCTGCCTTCACTCGGACCTCCTTCACATGCCCATCCATAAACTCCTTCTCCAGGTGGGTCATATTCTCATAATACTGGCCGTTGTAGAACACTTTCTTCACCTTCCACTCGGAGATGTTCAGACTCCGGTGGTCCACCAACACCTCCAAGCCAATGGGGTGGATGTAGTACCCGCTGCCATTGACATTGTGGAACAGGACAAACCAGGTGGCTCGGTCGCCAGATTCAAACCCTCGGGGGGCTGTGGTCAGAGTAGCCAGGTTCTTCCTATTATACTCACAACATTCTCTGAGGAAGTTGTTGGCCGCCTCGAGCTCCTGGAAAATGAAGATGTCAATATCTTTGTACTCCTTCACCGTCACCGGCCTGCTGTGATACGGCACCTTCCTGCCAAATTTCTTCAGCGTGATGTCACGGTGGCCCGTTGGGTTCGGAAGAGGGCCTACTACGAATTCGGTGACATTTGGATCTGGCTGGTTGCCAAAGTACACCACAGCCAAGGCCTCCCGGTGGGGCCGAGCCCTTCCATGGTCCAGGAAGCCCAGAGCCCCTTCTTTAGAGGGGAAGTGTGTATCCAGGTAGTAAATGCAGTTATCGGAGGGCTTTGCCCGAGATGCATCTTCTAGGCGGACGCCAAGATTCTCCTTGAGGTATTTCACCACTTGGGCCATCTCAGCGGCTGACAGGTCAGCAAAGATCTCGCTCGGATCTCTGTTGGTGCCTTCGGGAGAATTCTGGAGCCCTGAGACGCCACACCTAACGACTTTTTCCTTTCTGGTCATCAAGACACAAACTAAAGCAAAAATGGTAGCCAGAGCCAATACCAGGAGAACAACCACAGCTTTCATGTTCATGCCGGTGTCTGCGAAAGGCAGCAGTGGTCGCGACACGCTCAGCAACCCCAGCTGCTATTTCCTTGCAGGAAACGGTTTGGGAGGGAAGGAGGGAGGGAGGAAAGCTGCTGCTCTGTTCAGAATTAGAGGAGGGTTCAGAGTTAGGAATGCATGGAGGCTCATCAGCGACTATAAAAGGCAGGCTTGCGCTCTCTCTGCCCAGCTATGTATCCACCATAAGCCCAAGCTGGTCTTGGCTCAGGATGATGGGCCAAGAGGTCTTGGATTAGTCCAAGAGGTCTTTGGAGAGAACGCCAGGCGCTAGGTATGGCCCCAGAGAGGCAAAACACCCAGATTTAGCAGAGACCCTCAGAGAGAACGAGCTTGGAGGAGGTTTCTGTCCAAATGCTGTAACCCGATCCCTCCCAAGCTGAGAAAGTAATGATGCCTGCTCTCGGCAGAAACCCTTTTCTGCCCTTTTCTCAGACCGCTCAAAAGCTCATTTCCACCATGTTCACATTGCCCACCCCCCACTCCCCTGGTCCAGCCCCAGAAGCACAGATTTAGCTTGGCCCTCACCCCGTAAGAATATGTGTTCAGTTTACTGTTGAGCCAGCTGCGCCATCGTGGTGGGTTGTCTATGTAACTCTCAGTTCCTTGATTTAAAAAAAACCCCACTGGGTTTCTGAGCAAGAGCAACACATTTCAAAACGAGGCTGCAATGAAGGAAACAGGGTAATATAATGTACCTGAAAGCACTTTCCTGTTACTCAGTGGGAAATGAAACGGCTTCCTAGGAACTGTTCCAAATGTGTGCTGGTGATTTGGGACATTGCAAACCTGGAATCTGTAACACACCCAGTGTACTTTTCCAGCTGCCACCACAGGTCTAATTCACACAGCCTTGGAAACTTGCCTGCCTGAAACATGATACATCTCTGGTCACTTGCAAAAAACAAACAGCACCAAAAATAAGGCACACGATTCTGAAATTTGGAAAAGCCAAACCTGAAGGAACAAGACTTTCTTAGGCCTGTTCACCCCTACAGACCCTCTTGAGGACCAGCTAAACTTTAGCTACTGAAATTCATTTGTGGGCTTGTTTTAAATTCTAGACTTGAAATGTATTTATTGTATTCTGACCTATCTGTGTTTTGCTTTTATAACTTCTGCAAACCACTTGGGGATTTCATTACATTGCCAAAAATGTTAAAGCAGTATGCATCTTCTGAACGAACGAACAAACGACTAAATAAATAGCAACCTTGAGCTCCCCAAGACTTGGAGCCACGTTCACCCCCCGCCCCCAACACAGCACTTTGGACAAAGGAGGCTTAAGAGTGCAGCTCGTTGTTTGTTTATTTGTTAATTTGCTCAGAGAGATGTACAGTTTAGTTTTTTTCTAGTTCACAGTGTCTGCCAAGAACCTTCATCTTACCCTGCTGAGGTGTAAAAACATACCAGTGGCTGGGTTTCATCAAATGAAGCAAAAACATGAACACAGAAACACCCCTCACCCTCGGGAAGCCATTTTACCATGAGGGCACAGCTATGGTTCCACTTAAGGAATTCGCAACTGCAAGCAGGGCTTTTTTTCTTTTTTAATAATTTTTATTAACTGGCCAATCACATCAAATTAAATCACATCACATAAATTCCAAATTACAAAGCCAAATTTTTAAATTTTGTTGGGGGAACCCATACTTCAAGATCCAAAGGGGGATTCAGATCATCTTCTTATTACTGCGTTAATGTCCAAATCAGTCCCAATCAGTCCAGACAAAATTCATAATTCTATCCAGTCTTATCTTGGTGTTTCCACATCATATCTTGTTCATATAATTTCTATTTTTCCTTTACGATCTCTTCTGTTAGTCTCCTTAAGCCGATAAGCAAAATAATAATCCTGTGTGGATTTCCCGTTCCTCCAGTAAGTCCAGATGGTTTCCATATATCTCCTTCGTAGATAACATCGCTTTTTCCATCATAAATTTGGCATTTGTCGCTCTTAAGTCCCACCGAGAAGTTGGTCCACGATATGTAAACAACTCTATTTCTCTCTTTCTCCTCCCAGACCCAAGAGCTCCAACAATGCCTCCCAAAATGGCGACGGCATTTTTAACTGCGTCATTCCAAAACTCTTAGCTTTCCAGCTTCATCTTGAAACATTGCTTTGGTTCAAAAGTTTATCTCCACACAGCCTTAAATCCACAGCTTAAGTCCTTAGTTTCTGACTCATTAGGGGAGGGGATTCTTGTTAAATCACATAAGGAAAAGGAAGGCAGGTTTTTCCCCCCCTCCCCCCTCAGTCATACCGTATCTTGACGTATCTTCTCATATTTTATTCTTGTCTTGTTATCAGAGATCTCTTCTGTCAGCAGTCTTTACTCCCCTTTTTCCTTGAAGCATGTGCAATTTATCTCGTCCAAATTGTTTCTTTTGAAGATGCTTGCAACTAGCGGCGCGAATCAGGGACGGCGTCCAGGAGTGCCGGAATCCCACAGGAGGGCTTTGTGCCTAGTGCCCCCACCCCCACAAATTCGGGGGTGGTATAGGGCACAGCAGGCAAGGGCCGTCCCCCCCACAATCCTGGGGGGGTTAAGGAGGCTAATTACCCCCATCATAGCCTCCAAATTACCTCGTGTGGGTCGGAGAGATGTTATTGTCAGCCATCTTCCGATGCGCCACCTAGTGGCCCCCGCAAGCAGGGCTTTTTTTCAGCTGGGACTCTATGGTGGGTGCCATTGTCATTCTAAGAGAAAGGGGGGGAGCCATTCGTGGTGAGTTCTGCTACCTCTTTTTCTAGAAAAAATAGCACTGACTGCAAGTGATCAAAAAAAGAGGTAGAACCTCAAAACGGTGAATAGGAAACTTTAACGCAAGGTTTAAAATGCTTGTTGTGTTTCAGGTTATACCTTCAGGGGAAAATGAGGCATTTTTTGGAGTATCGCAGCAGCAGCAGCATGACTCTGGCTGAAACACACTGGATATTTTACACCTTGCATTAAAGTTTCCTGCACATGGCAACATTATTTTGAGGTTATGCCTTCTCCCTCCCCCTCCCCCACTTGTGTCCTGGTGATTTGTAGGGCAGTGGTACCAGTTTCGAAGTGCTCTTATCTCTTGCAGGTAAAGACATGGTTTTCTCTACCTCTAGGGTTGAGCTAAAAAGAGAGACGTTTTTGCAAGTTATAGCAAAAGCTGGCCGTCGATAGTGCTGATTACCCAACCCACTGAAACAATAATTATTTTTTTTAAATGCTTCCAGACACCCCTTCTCTCAATTTCATTTTTTTAAAAAAAGGAAAATATTACTGAAATTACAGAAGATTTGTGCTCTTAATTCTTTTATTTTATCTTAAAGATGGGCATCTCACCTAAATCCACTGGGCTGGATGGGCAGTGCAACTGTGCAAGAATACTGTAAAGCAATCTGTAAAGTAATGACACGAAGTCAGGCTCATATTATGGTTAAAGGAGACACGCCAATTTCTCCCGGAATACTGGGTCTTTGACTACCTTTCGATTCACGGGAATCCCAGATTGCTAGTAGGAAAGAAAATAAGCAGATATGCACTGCAAACCCACCCCTGATTTACATCAGTGTAACTACAGGAATTTCAGTTTGGTGAAGGTGCTAAGACTTCTTTGTTAAAAATCGCTAATCCAATTTCCAGAATTGCAGCCTACAGAGTTCCTTTTGGAGGGAGAATTGCTGTTAAAAGTCAGCCAGTAGAGGAGCTAATTACGCTTACTGAGATCTCCGGAAGGAAAAAGATATTCGAGCGTTTAGGTGACTGGTGAAAAGGGTAAATTTCAGTTGAGCAATGTGTCTGGGAGTGCAAATATAATTTGTCCAAACTTGTCCAATACACGCAAGCGAGGCTTAAGATTTGGGTTGAAAGATAATAGACAGGGAGATAATTGCTTAGGAGGAACTGCCCTGGTTACAATACTAATTTCACGCTGAGCTGTCCACACGGATCCCTCTGCCAACCACCCACCCAAAGTCAAGAGCTTCTCAGAGCCTGGTCAGGTTTTGGAAGCCCTCGTAAGTGAAAGGCGGGAGGTTCGGTAAGCATGCCGCTGTTTTCGGCAGGCATGCAAGGTGGTTGACGTCACAGGAAGTCGGGTCCTGTTCGCTGGTGAAGAAAACGCCGTCCGGGGAGTAGATGGAGGGATCGTCATCAAAATAGTTGTAGGGCCTCAGGAGAAAGCCAACTGCATTCCCAAGTGTCACCGTGTTGGGGACGTCCTCTGCATGCGGTATGTGCAAGAAGCCCGTGGTAATCCAGGCAACCAGGTCCTGGGGAGGGGGAAAAACATTGGCTCATGACATCTGGTAAGAGGAAAGGGTGCAGCAGTGATGCAGGGCAGTTACACATACATGACAATAATACAGCGGTACCTCAGTTAAACCACAGAGCCTAGGGCTTGCCGATCGGAAGGTCGGCGGTTCAAATCCCTGCAATGGGGTGAGCTCCTGTTTCTCGGTCCCTGCTCCTGCAAACCTAGCAGTTTGAAAGCACGAAGTGCAAGTAGATAAATAGGTACCGCTCCGGCGGGAAGGTAAACGGCGTTTCTGTGTGCTGCTCTGGTTCGCCAGAAGCGGCTTAGTCATGCTGGCCACATGACCCGGAAGCTGTACGCCGGCTCCCTCGGCCAGTAAAGCGAGATGAGCGCTGCAACCCTAGTGTCGGCCACGACTGGACCTAATGGTCAGGGGTCCCTTAACCTTTACCACCGGTTACATACGCTTCAGGTTACATACGCTTCAGGTTATAGACTCCGCTAACCCAGAGATAGTACCTCGGGTTAAGAACTTTGCTTCAGGATGAGAACAGTAATCGTGCTCCGGCGGTGCGGCAGCAGCAGGAGCCCCCATTAGCTAAAGTGGTGCTTCAGGTTAAGAACAGTTTCAGGTTAAGAACGGACCTCCGGAACAAATTAAGTACTTATCCCGCGGTACCACTGTAATAAATAATAAAAAAATTTATTTATACCCCACCTTCCCCGGCCAGAGCCAGGCTCAGGGCAGCTAACACCAGTAAAATTACATAATACAGTAAAAGCATAATAGGGAAAAAACCAATTTAAAATACAGGTTAAAATGCCATTTAAAATGCAGCCTCATTTTAAAAGTAGCCCATAGATCAAAACCATAAGGGGAGGGAAACATAAGGGTCAGACTGAGTCCAAGCCAAAGGCCAGGCGCAACAGCTCTGTCTTGCAGGCCCTACGTAAAGATGTCAAGTCCTGCAGGGCCCTAGTCTCTTGTGACAGAGCGTTCCACCAAGTCAGGGCCAGTACTGAAAAGGCCCTGGCCCTAGTTGAGACCAATCTAACCACCTTGCGACCTGGGACCTCCAAAATGTTGATACAGCTGAGGGCACATTTACGCCACTTCCGCTGCAATGGCTTCCCCCAAAGAATGCTGGGAACTGTAGCTTACCCCTCACAGAACTACAGTTCCCAGAATCCTTAGCAAACTACAGTTCCTAGGATTCTTTGGTGGGGAGAGCTCTGGCTGTTAAAGTGCTATAAAGAGTGTTTTAAACATGTGAACTCAGTCTATGCTGAAACTCAAAAGAAGACATTTTTCAACATGCGTTCATGGGTTCAAAGACAGATCTCTGAAGTTTGGGGGCAGACTGGTGGTGGATGGAAAATAGCTGATGTGGATCAATGAGCAATTATTAGCAAAAGCCGGAAAATTCTTTGCTCCAACTGTCTGACGTGCACCCGTAACCTGGGAGTGGGGTAGACTCTATGTCTGGAGCCAATTTGTGAAAGCAGCTTTTGACAAATGGTTTCTATTTCGTGAGGGATGAACTGGGATTTTGTGGTGGCTGCTTGCCTGCTTGTACTCCCACAATAGTCTGCTCAACGTGTAGGTTTGTAAATAAACACAAAAGGGAGGAATTTGATGCAGAGCCTAAGATGAACATTTCACCAGCACAATGATTTTTCCATGGGCAACAGGACATTATCTCCCCTCTGCTTGCCCCAAAATCTGTTCTCCCAACTGTCTGGAAGAGATTCAGGGATGGTTTGGGGCATGTGTGGTATGAAAGTCCCATTGCAGAAGCAGGCGTTGGTCTGCTCACGCCATAATTTAATTGAAGGCTCAAGGCACAACCCAAACTGACCAAGTTAAGCTTGCAGGATCAAATACTTTCAACTCAGGAAGCCAAAGATGGGATGAGATTGCTGAGAGACAGACAAAATCTGGAAGGAAACGTCACAAGATGCCTGTTGGGAAGATCTCAAAACACAGAAACCGCCGTGGGAAATCTACTCCACTTCCCAGTGGGGAGGAGTTGCGGTGGACCACATGGCCATCCCCTGGAGGTTCCCAGCTGTGTCATTCGTCTGCCAGCCAATCCGCTGGCTGGGGGGCGTGGCCGGGCCCCATTTAAACTGAGGCGCGAGCCAGAGAGCTTCCTCTTGGCTCACTTCCTTGATCGCTTGCATACAAATTCCCAGAGCCCTAAAGGTCTCTGACCTGAAGACGCACAGTTGCCCTTTATCCCATAGCCTCCCTCCTGGTGTACTCCCTGCCCCGATGGGCAGTCAGAGGCTTCAGGAGACTGTACCCATGAGGGTCCAGATTCTGCCTCTGTTGTTGTTGTTGAAATTTGTTGTGGATGGTAAGGTAAAAGGTAAAGGGACCCCTGACCATTAGGTGCAGTCGTGGCCGACTCTGGGGTTGCGGCGCTCATCTCGCTTTATTGGCTGAGGGAGCCAGCGTACAGCTTCCGGGTCATGTGGCCAGCATGACTAAACCGCTTCTGGCGAACCAGAGCAGCACACGGAAACGCCGTTTACCTTCCCACCAGAGTGGTACCTATTTATCTACTTGCACTTTGACGTGCTTTCGAACTGCTAGGTTGGCAGGAGCAGGGACCGAGCAACAGGAGCTCACCCCGTCGTGGGGATTCGAACCGCCAACCTTCTGATCGGCAAGTCCTAGGCTCTGTTGTTTAACCCACAGCGCCACCCGTGTCCCCTGTTGTGGATGGTAGGGGAGGATATATTGATTACCATATTTTTCACTCCATAAGACGCACTTTTTTCTTCCTAAAAAGTAACGGGAAATTTCTGTGCGTCTTATGGAACGAATGCGAGGTCCCTGGAGCCGAATTGCCCAGGGGCAAAAAGCAGATCATGCTTTTTTTTTTTTTTTTTTTGAAAGAGGGGAGGGGGTGTTGAAACAAAGCCGCTGATCGTTTGCAGATCGGGGAGAGAGATAAGGGACGCTAGAGATAAAGGAGGCTGCCTGGGAGCAGGGAGGTAAAGACAGCAAACTTGCAAAGGGGTGGGGGGGGCAAGAAGACTAAAGCAATAAAGAGAGAAATTAGAAGAAAAGGAGGAGCAAAAAAACTGCTCCAGCCAAGGAAAAGACACTAAGGCAAACAAGAGGGAAGGGAGTGTTGAAAGGAAACAGCTGGTCGGTGGGATCGGAAGAGAGATAAGGGAGGCTAGCGGAGGCTGCCTGGGAGAGGGGAGGTAAAAGTCCATGGATCCTCACGATTTTAACCCCAAATTCACCATCAGATCACATAGCATGTCCATGGCTACACCCTGAACTAAAAAAATCACGCACCCACGGTTTCCTGGGGCTGCGACGGTACAAAAATGTGGTTACAAAGCACGGATCCACATGGATCCTCAGGATTTTTGCATTGGGTCACCCCAAATTCACCATCAGATCACATGTCTGTGGCCACAGCATGAACCACAAAAATCATACATCCACTGTTTCGTTCAGAATATTTTTTTCCTTGTTTTCCTCCTCTAAAAACTAGGTGCGCCTTATGGCACGAAAAATACGGTAAATATTATCCTTCCTCACTCACGCTAGTGAGCTGGTAGCAGAGCACATTCCCTGTATATTTCAAGAAGCTAGTTGGTAGAATCTCTTGAGTTAAGCAATCCAGCCTGGCTTGTCCAGATTGGATTTGTTCCTGGTAACTCCCCTTTCTTCCCTCTTAAAAAGAATCAAGGCACAACAGTCTTCTTTCAAAAGTACCGTATTGGCCCGAATATAAGCCGCACCTGCAAAGAAGCTGCACCTTTAAAATTCAAGGGGGAAAAGGCAATACCCAAATATAAGCCGTTCCCTTAAAATTCCGCAGGCACTCACACCTGTAAATGGCAAATGTAGAAGAAGCAATATCGTAAAAACCAATTTTTGTAAGGTTGTGAATTTAAGCCACACTTTACTTTCCATGGTCGGAATTTGGGAGAAAAAAGTGTGGCTTATATTTGGGGCAATCCAGTAATAAGAAGTTTACAGTGGTACTTCAGGTTACATACACTTCAGGTTACATATGCTTCAGGTTACAGACTCCGCTAACCCAGAAATAGTACCTCGGGTTAAGAACTTTGATTCAGGATAAGAACAGAAATCGGGCTCTGGCGGTGCGGCGGAAATGTTGTATTTGACTGCTTTCTGTGATGTTACAACCCACAAAACTGGTATACCGCCCTGTACACATAGATCTCAGGGTGGTTCACAACAAAAAATCACAATATAGAAAACACAGAATCTATAGGTGCTGGTGGCTCCTAACAGGCTTCTCTGTCTAGGAGGTTCCCATATGGAGATTCCTGTCCATCACCCTCAGATGCAATGGTCTCCCTATCTAGAGCTCCTGCAGCCTCTGACTCTGCCCCACATCACCGCTGGATTGAAGGGCCACGGAAACATGTCAGACCCTCCAAGTGTCTCTATTTTCCAGGGACAGTCCCGGATTTACAGAAGCCATCTCAGTTTCTGGTTTGATCCCAGAATGTCCTGCTTTCCCCTGTTTTCATAGGAAAAATGTTGGAGTTATGTGACCCCCGAGCCCAGGAGATAAGTAACTAAGCAACCTTTAGAAGACATCTGGAGGCAGCCCTGTACATAGAGGGAAGTTTTTAAATGGTTAACGTTTTATTATGTTTTTATGAATGTTGGAAGCCGCTCAGAGTGGCTGGGGCAGCCCAGTCAGGTGGGCGGGGTAGAAAAAATAAATTTGTTGTTGCTGCTGTTGAATAAAAAGGTAAAGGGACCCCTGACCATTAGGTCCAGTCATGGCCGACTCTGGGCTTGCGGCGCTCATCTCGCTTTATTGGCTGAGGGAGCCGGTGTACAGCTTCCGGGTCGTGTGGCCAGCATGACTAAGCCGCTTCTGGCGAACCAGAGCAGCGCACGGAAACGCCGTTTACCTTCCCGCCAGAGCGGTACCTATTTATCTACTTGCACTTTGACGTGCTTCTGAACTGCTAGGTGGGCAGGAGCTGGGACCGAGCTCACCCCGTTGCGGGGATTCGAACCGCCGACTTTCTGATCGGCAAGTCCAAGGCTCTGTGGTTTAACCCACAGCGCCACCTGTGTCCCTTGTTGTTGAATAGGATGTCTCTATTTTCATCAAATAAATGTTGGAGGGTATGCACTTACCAGAGCCAAGAAATTTGGCGAGTTAAATGGATTTGGGCCACACAGCCAGAAAGTCCGTTCTCCCGCCTTTCCAGGCAGCTTTCAAAATGCAAGAACAACCACAGGAGGGAAAGCGCTTGCTGTTTACAGTCATTTCCTTTGACAGAAAAGCATCCGAGAATTCCAGGCCAAGAATTCTAGAACATTCAGCTGTTGGGTTGATTTGGCTGGGCCCACGCCTCAAATCCCACAGAGAACGGTCAAGCGGCCTGTTCTTCCATTTATGTGAGAGTTCAATGAACATTAACATCAAGACGACACACCAAAAACATTATTATTAGCCACACATTAATCATTTCTTTCCTAAGAGATGGCAACTGTGCTTAGGAGAATGTGCGCGACACATGGAAAACATTGCTCCGGCTCACAATTTTGTGCATTCCACACAAGACAAAAAGTCTTATGGCGGTTTCTAATCCTGCATTTGCTGATGCAGTTTTAATGAGGAAGCAATGAGGTATTCATTAGCAGGCAGAATGAGGAGTCGTTAACTCTTCCGAGAATACCAGTTTTCCCCCAGTCAATTTTTTTATCCAGTCTTGGAATCAGAAAAGGGAGAAAATCCAGCTAATATATTGGGAGGTACTGGCAGTAAGGTAAAGGTAAAAAGGTAAAGGACCCCTGGACAGTTAAGTGCAGTCAAAGGCGACTCTGGGGATCAGAAGGTCGGCAGTTCGAATCCCCACGATGGGGTGAGCTCCCGTTGCTCGGTCCCTGCTCCTGCTAACCTAGCAGTTTGAAAGCACGAAGTGCAAGTAGATAAATAGGTACCGCTCTGGTGGGAAGGCAAATGGCATTTCCGTGCGCTGCTCTGGTTCACCAGAAGCGGCTTAGTCATGCTGGCCACATGACCCGGAAGCTGTATGCCGGCTCCCTCGGCCAATAAAGCGAGATGAGCGCTGCAACCCCAGAGTCAGCCACGACTGGACCTAATGGTCAGGGGTACCTTTACCTTTACATTAACTTTACCCATTCCGTTGTCCATGTTCCTGCCATTCACATTTCCCCCTCTTTAAAGCTACTTATGCTGTGACGCCATGCCAACATATTTTCATTTGTGTACTTTTGTTAACACTCATGCTCATTTGCAGGCATCCCCCTTCAGGAATAGCAGTATACAGCACCAACAGGAAATGTGGGGTCTGTAAAAAGGGACAAGCTTCTCCCCCTTCTTTTCCCCTAGGTGTAAGTTAGTTGTAAAGGTAAAAAGGTAAAGGACCCCTGGACAGTTAAGTCCAGTCAAAAGCGACTATGGGGTTGTGGCGCTCATCTCGCTTTCAGGCCGAGGGAGCCAGCGTTTGTCCGCAGACAACTTTCTGGGTCATGTGGCCAGCACGGCTAAACTGCTTGTGGCACAACGGGAAGCCAAAGCGCACGGAAATGCCATTTACCTTCCCGCTACAGTGGTACCTATTTATCTACTTGCACTGGTGTGCTTTCGACCTGCTAGGTTGGCAGGAGCTGGGACAGAGCAAAGGGAGCTCACCCTGTCGTGGGATTCGAACCGCTGACCTTCCGATCAGCAAGCCCAAGAGGCTCAGTGGTTTGCAGCAGGGTAGGTTCAAGCATACCAGCTGCTGATTCTCTCCTGCAAATGCTGCCTCCAATCCTTCCGTCTGTGTGAACTAGCAAACACAGGTTCAGAAACCCCCCGATTTGCTTCAAATGTGTGTTTCCACTTCCAAGACATGTGAAAGATGCATTGAAACCTATTCCCCTTTATATCCTGCTTGAGAAGCCAATAGCAACCAAGGGTCACATGATAAGAGAAACAGGTGTGTAATAGATTTGTCGAGCGTCTAGTTCCTGGTTTGAGTCCGCATCCTGCCCAATTCCATGGAGGTTGTACAGATTACCAGAAGCTTCGGCAGAGAGTGTTAACTCACCTCATTGACAATCGTTTCATTGTCTATGAAGTCAGCAAAGGCAACTGAAGGAGTCCAGGGGTCATTCTGGTTATAGATGCTGGTGCTATACGGTTCCTCTTCCTTGCGCTTGGTGACAGCCAGCTTATACCTGAAAAGCAGAGTAGCAAAGAAAAAAGCAGCAGCAGCAGCAACAACAGAAAACAAAATGAAGCATCGCTGAAGCTGAACAGTATCCCCACTTTCCTACAGATGAGGCCCAGCATCACGCTACGGCGCTTTGTCTTTGCTCGTAGCCGACCGCAGCTGACAAGATAATGGATGCTCTCCTGACATTGGGACATGGGATGCTTGCCGACAGGTGAGGTGGCTCCTTACTGCTCTTCCAAAGCAGAAATGCAATTGATTTCCCACACTATCAGGGGATTTGTGTGCTGCGAGTGGGCCATTTGAAACTTGCAACCACTACAGCCTTTGTGTGGCTGGGTGCCCATTTAAAAAATACTAATAATCAGAATTTTAATTAGTGCTAAACACTTCCCCAGCAAATACGTTTTTAAATGAGCTATATACAGTGGTACCTCAGTTTTTGAACATCTCCGGTGACAAAAATTTTGGTTTTCGAATGCCATAAAACTGGAAGTAAATGCTTTGGTTTTTGAATGCGCCTTGGAAGTCAAACATGAAACTCCACATTGACACTTCTGATTTGAGGCTTTCGTTTTGAGGCTTCTGTACTGAGTTTTTGAAAGTTTTGGAACTCGAACGGTCTTCCAGAATGGATTACGTTCGAAAACCGAGGTGCCACTGTAGATACTTCTACAATGCCTTAATGATGTTATAAAGTCTGCCTGCCTGCCTGTCTATCTAAAATATATTTCTGGTCAGCACACTTTTAGCAACATGGTTGACGACAGTGACCAGAAAAAAGTGAGTCATAAAATGGCACAACTTGCAAAGGGAATAAACAATGTGTGCTGAGCTACGATAGGTTTCTTTTCCCAGTTATGTCACTGCCCATGTCAAAGCCCTAAAACAACAAAAGTAAAGGTAAAGGGACCCCTGACCATTAGGTCCAGTCGCGGACGACTCTGGGGTTGAGGTGCTCATCTCGCTTTATTGGCCGAGGGAGCCGGCGTACAGCATGTGGCCAGCATGACTAAGCCGCTTCTGGCGAACCAGAGCAGCGCACGGAAACACCGTTTACCTTCCCTCCGGAGCGGTGCCTATTTATCTACTTGCACTTTGACGTGCTTTCGAACTGCTAGGTTGGCAGGAGCAGGGACCGAGCAATGGGAGCTCACCCCATTGCGGGGATTCGAACCGCCGACCTTCTGATCTGCAAGTCCTAGGCTCTGCGGTTTAACCCACAGCGCCACCCGCGTCCCTAAAACAACAAAAGAATAGTGCTAACGGCATCTACATATGTGGCGATTGTGATGCTCTTCCAGAAAAAGTTGGACTTTCTGTGGTCTGAGGAAGAGATAGAGGAACCATGGGGAAAAGACAGGAAGAGAATTACTAGATGATGGGTCTGTGAAGTCACATAAGACGCAATCACTACCTGCCCCAACTGATAGCTCTCTCCATTGGATCCGTCTCTGGAAGGTGTTCCCCAAAAAAGCTGATGGGCTGGATCCGATAGCCACGATTATGGCCCCATTTGTTCTTGCTTTCTGATGCAAAATAGATGTATCTTGGCATGTCGTCGTGTAAGCGAAAGGCAGCCTTGTCTTCTGTGTCTAAGACTTTCTTCACCAGTTTCATCCGGTTGATCTCGTGTTCCGGGCTCCAAGGGACCTTCACTTTTTCAAAAGTCATGTCGTTGGCTACCAAGGAATTCTGAACACCTAGAAAGAGGGGTGGCGAGGGTAGAACGGTAGTGAAAAATAATATTCTCAAGATCCTTCGTATATGTCCATACTGGTGGAGCCATTCGGCAGAGACCCTACCTGCCCGCAGACTGTCTCGCCAGAGTGGTGCATGCTCTGGTTATCTCCCGCTTGGACTACTGCAATGCGCTCTACGTGGGGCTACCTTTGAAGGTGACTCGGAAACTACAACTAATCCATAATACAGCAGCTAGACTGGCGACTGAGAGCAACTGCCAGGACCATATAACACCGGTCCTAAAGGATCTTCCAGCACATTTCAAAGGACAATTCAAAGTGTTGGTGCTGACCTTTAAAGCTCTAAACAGGCTTGGCCCTGTATACTTGAAGGAGCATTTCCACGCTCATAGTTGAGCTCCAGCTCCGAGGGCCTTCTGGAGGTTCCCTCACTGTGAGACATGAAGCTACGGGGAGCTAGGCAGAGAGGGCCTTCTCGGTAGTGGCACCCTCCCTGTGGAATGCCCTCTCATCAGATGTCAAGGAGGTAAAGAACCACACAACTTTTAGAAGACATCTGAAGGCAGCCCTGTCTCAGGAAGATTTTAATGTTTGACATCTTTTTAAAAAAAAATATGTGCTGGAAGCTGCCCAGCCAGATGGGAAGGGTTTAAATAATAAAATCATTGTTTATTATTATGATAGGCTTGCAGAAACAGTGGAGAGACAAGCCTAATGTGTTGGATTTATCATCATGTATGGATTACAAGCTCAGCAAGAGCAAAAAAATAATAATAACTAGAATAACTGTAGACTTAAAATCTAAGCTTCACAGTGAGAGAGGGTGAGTGACTGGAACAAGAGGGCATGAGTGGGAGCTTGTAAAATGCCATTGAACCCATGCAAGGTGCTAATCAAACCCAAGAGTCCCATGGAAACACAGTCAAAAACATTATTTTAGATGGATTTGGGAAATCCAGACACAGGTTGTTCCTATCACAAAGGGCAATGAAGCAGTATATGCCGTATTTTTTGCTCTATAAGACTCACTTTTTCCCTCCTAAAAAAGTAAGGGGAAATGTGTGTGCGTCTTATGGAGTGAATGCAGGCTGCGCAGCTATCACAGAAGCCAGAACAGCAAGAGGGATTGCTGCATTCACTGCGCAGCGATCCCTCTTGCTGTTCTGGCGTCTGAGATTCAGAATATTTTTTTTCTTGTTTTCCTCCTCCAAAAACTAGGTGCGCCTTGTGGTCTGGTGCGTCTTATAGAGCGAAAAATACGGTAGATGTGGTTGCTCCAATGGTGCCCTCTCCTGGCAGAAACTTTGCCACTCAGTTCACAGAGATCTAGTAGGAATGTCAGCAATTTCCATCAGAAAGGGGAACAGAAATTCACCCAATCTGCATGTTTGTCCGAGGTCAGTAATGGAAACTGTGCAAGCAAATACAAGTGGCATTTACTATCATTATTTTTTTCCCCAGCCTGCAGATATTACACAAGTGGTTATTTCCTGCATGGTTTTGACATTTCCCTCAATGCATTGAGATTAACTGTGCAATTAATTACTTAATTAACTGCATGTGTTTTGGCCATAGCAGATAGCAAGACGAATAGCTAAGGTTTCAGCGGAAGCTGAACTGCAGCAGAATGGAAACAGTGCTTTGTTGCAACAAGCCCGACCCAGGGTGGAAATTGCGGCCCCCTGGCACCCCTGGGTTGTGGGGTGGGAAGAGTGAGAAAGCACCCAGTGGCAAGAAGCAGAGCTGCCAACAAGGGCAGAAGACAGAGCAAAAGTGCCGTGATCAAAGTAGACCTTACCTCCCACATCCAAATCCACTTTGTAGTTGATGAAATGAGTGTGAATCGTTCCAAGTGTGTGCTCTGCCACTCTGTTACCATAGTCCAGCCCATCACCATAGAGGAAAGATGATGTTATATACCCACTGGCTCTGACTTTGCTTTCAATAGCACCGTTTGGATGGAAAATGAAGTCCCAGACGTAGTCATAGTTCCCCATAGTAGATACAGAACGGAAGACCAGCGCAGAGGCAGGCAACCCCCCGTAATAGAGAGATTGAAGGTTGGAGTAATGTCGCCGGAAGGGGGCCTCCACATTCTGCTCAAAAACGCAAATGGAGTTCTTCTGCACCTCTGGAGTCACGGTCTCAATTAAATAAGCGGTGTTAAGGTAAGTGGCAGAGTAAGGGCAATCAACTCCGCGGACGAGGGAATAAGAATACCTCCCCATGGCAAAATTGACATCCATATATCGGGTGGACATCCCACCAGGGCAGTTGGAACCGTAGACAGACATGGCGTCCTGCACACTGAGTTGGTAGACAATCCTTTGGCCCTTAAATCGGACGTCGTAGACACTGGGTCCTCTGTTCACGTCCATCCTGAAGGCAAAACTCCAGGATGGGGAAATGACCTGGTTGTTCCTTACGCTATAGCGTGGTCCGCAGGGCTCGTAGTGCAAAGGACCAGATCCCAGAGAGGAGACACGTCGGTTGATCGAAGCAAACCCCCCGTCGGAGGAGACACTCTCCACTTTGGCCACTTTCACGCGATTCGCTTTGAATTCCTTTTCCAGCTCCTGCAAACCATCATAATACTGACCGTTATAAAAGACTTTTGGCACACTCCAGTGAGAGATGTTGAGGCTGCTGTGGTTTAGCAACAGCTCAAATCCCACCGGATGCAGGAAGAAGCCTTTGATGTTCTGGAACAGGGTAAACCAGGTGGCGCGATCTCCAGACTGGAACCCCCGAGGGGCTGAGGTGAGGGCCGCAAAGTCGCTCCCGTTGTGACCAAACACCTGTTTGAAGAAAGTGGCAGCCTCCAGCAGCTTCCCTCCCAGTAGGAATTTCCCGATTTGTTCATATTCGTTCCCCATCACAGTTCGGCCGTGGTAAGATAACTTGCCTCTATATTTCTCCGCCGTCACATCCCGATGATACGTTGGCGCCGGGAGTGGGCCCACCACATACTCTGTGATGTTTGGTTCTGCCTGGTTTCCAAAGTACACCACAGCCAGTGCCTGTCGAACAGGCTTTGGCCCTCCATGATCAAGGAATTTCAGCACCTGTTCCTTGCGGGGCACCTCCACATCCAAGAAGTAAACACAATTATCAGAAGAGTTGGCGTGATAAGCATCCACCAAGGGTAGCCCCAGGTGAGACTGCAGGTACTTCAGCACCACAGCCATCTCTTCTGTGGACAGGTCAGCAAATACCAGGCTCTGGTCATTGTGCTTTCCGTTCAGGGAATCCTGAGACCCTGCAGGACAGTGAACCAGGGTCTCCCTCCTGGTCAGCAATACGCACACCAAGGCAAAAATGGTAACCAGAGCGAGCAGCAGGAGAATGAGCAGGGCTTTCGGGCTCATCGCGGCAAAAGAATGCTTCAAAGCCCTGTCTAGTTTCTCTCACCAAGTCCGTCCCAGTGACCGCTCATTTGGCTGCTGGGTCAACGCAGCTGGAAAAATGACTCAATCCAGGAAATGCTAGATGATTAGGTAGAGGCCAAAAGGAAGAAGCCTGAAGTACGTGAGTAACAAAAAAACAAGGACCGCCCTATCAGAACAGCTGGTTCATCACAGAGTAGATCTATTACGCAGTCGGAGATCTAACACCAGAGAGTGAGACATCTGGGGACTCTCTGTGGCAGTCAGTCTGCCACTGTTCCACTGGCCTGAGGGTGCCTTCATAGAGAGCATGGCCGATCACCTCGTCACTCCCATTATGGGAAATTCCTAGAACTGACTGTTATGTTGGTTATTCTAGTTCAGAGGTCCTTATTTCTTCCCGCCCAGACATATTAATGGGCTTGATTTTCATACTCTTGGAAACCAGCCTTCGCTTCAGCAGCAGGGAGGGTGTGTATGTGTGTTTGTGTGTCTCGTTCAGTTATTAAAAAGGAGACGAGAGCAGCGAAGAATGAAATCCCACCTGGAATCTGAATCCAAGGCTCCTTCCAGATGTCATGAATTGTGTGCATGATGCTATTGGGGGCAGTTAAACATGACTGCACTTTTAATATGATTTGCGCCCGCTAAAAATTTGGGGTGGTTAGTGCAAGAGCACCTTGGCAATGTGCGGGAATGTGTACTCTACATTCTTCCTCTTGGTGTCAAGACCCTGCCATTCTTGTGGGGTTTTGTGTGGACATAAGGGATAGATTAGCCCAGCAATCTCAGCCTGAACATCAAAACTTACATATGTGTAAAAATGAAAATATAGCGGTATTGTGTCACAACACAACTAGGATGCGGGTGGCGTTGTGGTCTAAACCACTGAGCCTCTTGGGCTTGCCGATTGGAAGGTCGGCAGTTCGAATCCCACAACAGGGTGAGCTCCCGTTGCTCTGTCCCAGATCCTGCCAACCTAGCAGGTCAAAAGCACACCAGTGCAAGTGGATAAATAGGTACCACTGCAGCGGGAAGGTAAACGGCATTTCTGTGTGCTCTGGCTTCTATCATGGTGTCCCGTTGTGCCAGAAGCGGTTTAGTCATGCTGGCCAAATGACCCAGAAAGCTGTCTGTGGACAAACGCCAGCTCCCTTGGCCTGAAAGCGAGATGAGCGCCACAACCCCATAGTCACCTTTGACTGGACTTAACTGTTCAGGAGTCCTTTTTACCTTTACAACTAACGTACACTTAGGGAAAAAGAAGGGGGAGAAGCTTGTCCCTTTTTACAGACCCCACATTTCCTGTTGGTGCTGTGTACTACTATTCCTGAGGGGGGATGTATGCAAATGAGCATGAGTGTTAACAAAAGTACACAAATGAAAATATGTTGGCATGGCATCATGGCGTAAGTAGCTCATAAAGAGGGGGGAAAGAGAATGGCAGGAACATGGACAACGGAATGGGTAAAGTTAATGTAAAGGTAAAGGGACCCCTGACCATTAGGTCCAGTTGTGGCCAACTCTGGGGTTGCGGCGCTCATCTCGCTTTATTGGCCGAGGGAGCCGGCGTACAGCTTCTGGGTCATATGGCCAGCATGACTAAGCCGCTTCTGGCGAACCAGAGCAGCACACGGAAATGCCATTTACCCTCCCGTCGGAGCAGTACCTATTTATCTACTTGCACTTTGACGTGCTTTCAAACTGCTAGGTTGGCAGGAACTGGGACCGAGCAACGAGAGCTCACCCCGTCACGGGGATTCAAACCGCCAACCTTCTGGTCGGCAAGGCCAAGGCCCTGTGGTTTAGACCATAGCGCCACCCGCGTCCCTAAAGTTAATGTAGGGATGCAATAATGTGTGAACATTGGAGAAGCATATCAGAACCAATACAAGTGGATTATGTGTAGACAGCAGGCCTTCCAAATGTCCCTATTTTCCAGGGACGTCCCTGATTTAGAGAAGCCGTCCCGGTTTCTGATTTGATCCCGGAATGTCCCACTTCTCCTTAGGATGTCCCTATTTTCATTGGAGAAATGTTGGAAGGTATGGAATTATCTGACCCACCGAGCCGTCAGAAGGCAATCCTATACTGTATAGGGAATTTTTTAAAATAAATGTTTAATGTTTTATTATGTTTTAATATATGTTGGAAGCTGTCCAGAGTGGCTGGGGCCACTCAGTCAGATGTGTAGAGTATAAATAGTAAATCATTGTGGAATGGGACGTCCCTATTTTCATTGGAGAAATGTTGGAGGGTATGGGACAGCCCAGTATAAATCAATGCCAAATGCACTATTAATACATCGACAACATATTTCCGCATGCACCCAAAATAACACAGCAGTCTGGGTAGGCTGTAGGTCCTGGGCTTTACTTACATGGAGGAGATGGGTGACAGCCAGTGTGGTGTAGTGGTTAAGAGCAGTGGACTCGTAATCTGGGGAACCGGGTTCGATTCCCCGCTCCTCCACATGCAGCTGCTGGGTGACCTTGGGCTAGTCCCACTTCTCTGAAGTCTCTCAGCCCCACTCACCTCACAGAGTGTTTGTTGTGGGGGAGGAAGGGAAAGGAGAATGTGAGCCGCTTTGAGACTCCTTCAGGTAGTGAAAAAGTGGGATATCAAATCCAAATTCTTCTTCTTCTTCCTTTGAACCACTTGCCAGTTTTGTTCCCCTTTGGGTGAAATGGGTGTGCTGATGTGATGGAACAGAATCCCAGAAAATAGCAGTAGCCCTCCTAACAAAATCAGAACAACACATTACCAGGTGACAGGAAGCCATGCCGTGCAGCGCACCAAGAGAGTTCAACCGAACTGCAGCTGCCCTTTGCGGAAAAGCTTGAGATAAGCCTGGGGGGATGTAGATGACAGATGTGCTGGTCAGCAACTGCTATGGGTTGAAGAAGTGAACCCAGAAGACAAGTTGCAGAGTGCCTGGGGAGGTCAACAAGATGGATGAACAGCTTTTAGGCTGGGACTGGGAAGTTTTTGGTGTTGCAGTCAGGCAATTTTAGATTCTGGATGCAATGGTCTTCCAGGAACCCTCCTCTTGAGATGGTAATACATACGGCTTCAGAATGTGGTAAGCCAAACTCATTCTGTTGAGTTGGAATCTGGCCCTGACCTGAATGGAGCACTAGGAATTTTGCAGTTACTTGCAGAGTCGTGATGCTTTATGTGTCTAGGTGTGTGGGGCAGCAGTATGAAATGGGAAA
Source organism: Podarcis filfolensis (assembly GCF_964270895.1). Classification (NCBI taxonomy): domain Eukaryota; kingdom Metazoa; phylum Chordata; class Lepidosauria; order Squamata; family Lacertidae; genus Podarcis; species Podarcis filfolensis. Next base: position 44,148,154 of record NC_139615.1, read on the forward strand.
GGTTAAGGGGCAGGGGCAGTGATGTAGCGTGGTGGTGGTGGGGCATAGGGGTAGTTGCCCCGGGTGCAAAATTGTTAGGGGTGCAAAATTGGCGCGACACCTGGTGCTGCCTCTGTTCAAAATGGTTTCTCCATGCGAGCCAGGAAGTGATCTCCCCAAGGGGTCAAGTTCACTGCATGTACGGTGTTAAAAGAAAATATTATGAAGATGATGTATAGATGGTATTTGACTCCTGTAAAATTAGCAAAGATTTACCATAACAGTGATAATTTATGTTGGAAATGTAAAGAAAAGGAGGTTACTTTCTATCATATGTGGTGGACATGACCCAAGGTGAAAGACTTCTGGGAGAAGATTTATAATGAATTGAAAAAAATGTTGAAATATCCATTTATTAAGAAACCAGAGGCCTTTCTTCTTGGAATAATAGGTTTGGAATTGCCCAAGAAAGATGTTAAATTGTTTTTGTATGCCACAACTGCAGCAAGAATTTTGTTAGCTAAGAAAATCACGAAGTCACAAGAAAAAAAGAAGGAAGCGATCTCTCCAGACAACGGAATGACTCTTATTTCCTTATCTCTGCAGCTACAATCTCTCCTGGGTGAACATGGACGCTGTTAGGCAGTTGAATGCACATGTGTACTCTGTCTGTTTCCCTCCCACGGCCCTGGCAACCCACGCTACACCACTGGGCAGGAGGGGAATTCACAGCAGCAGTTGGGGTTTGGGAAAGCACAGTCTATTTTGGAAGTCCAGACTCGGAGGTAGAGGAGCCGGTTTTCGGCTTGTTCACGCTCTGGGGACCAGTGGAAGAAAAACTGCAGGAGGTAAAGCTGGACCTGTGCACAGACCAGGAGATAACCTGAATTACTGGCAGCTGGTTTAAGTGAGTCAGCCATGCTGGTCTTCAGTGTTGAAACATATCATTAGTTAAAAACATGTCCAGGAGTCTAGATTTGCAGCTTGGATCAAGGCACAAATTAAGGTGGATGCAGGAAACAGTTTGAATGGAAAAAGCAGGGGCCCTTCCTTAAATGTTGGAGGGTATGCAAGCGCTAAATAAAGAGGTCCTGAGAACCACATTTGGCTGTCAGCCCTGAGACAGAAGACAGGCCTCATTCAGTTCAAGACTGAGCAAAATACATCAAAGTCTAACAATAGGTCCAAGAAAGGAACCTTTGGGGGGAAATTAGTTAATATTTTTTTTAAAAAAACAAAACCATACATACGCACAAAAAAGACAGTTAGAAACTGGGAATTTGAGGGTGGGGAAGTACAGCCACCCACGGTTTCTGAACACTCAGCTGAGCAATAGCTATTGTGTTCAGATTTGAGGCACCACAATGTAAGGAGCCGGCGAACAAAACTGGAAACGATTCAGAGATCTGTGATCATAGTTAAAGCCAGCTCTAGATGAAAAAGCGGAATGAACTGCAAAACATGGAAATGCAATTAAGGCAAGGATCCAACAGACTGAAGGACTAGTTTTTTCTTTTGTTTTTTTGAAGAGGCTCTTGGCTTTCCTCTTCTCAAAGCGCAGCAGGCCCACCTCACGCTGGGAAAGGAAGATTTCAAAGGAGTTTGTGCCGTGGTGGGTTGAGTGGAGGTCAACTATTTAAAGGATGAAAAGTTTGAAAAACACCAGGCCAGCACAAGGATAAAGGGCGCTGTCACGGGAGCCGATTTTTGGGAGATCTCGCCCTAAATCAGCACCAATTACCAGCGCATGCAAGAAAGCCATCTCAGGGACTTCTGCCGCCTGAGGCAGTGTCCTCACACCGCCTAATGACTGGGCCGGCCCTGGTTTCCCGGATGCACCAGGCGTGCGTTTGGTGTGGGTGTAACCAGCCAATGAAAGCTCAAAGGCTTCTCCTTAGAATTGACGTAGCCTGTTATTTCCTGAGCAAGGGGCCCTCAGCAGCTCTCAGGGCCTTTTGTCCTCAGCGCAGCTTTCCAGGAAACAACCAGCAGGAAGGCTGCAATTTGGGAACCTTACCTCATTCCTAGAGCAATGGTACAAGGTCCCCCCACCTCCCAATCGCCCCCGCCCTGGACAAGAACAAAACAATATATCCTCCAGAGTCTAGCCCCCCCAACTTGGTGGGGCCTAGATGTCAACATGTCGCCTTTGAGGAGGGGCGGCTGGCTGGGAGACTGCAGTCATAGAGCCTCATGATGCTCCCAGCTGCAATGCGAGGCCTTTTTTGAACTCAAAACATCATAAAAACACTCCCCTGGCCCAACCTGGTTGAGGTCTATGAGTGGACCTACCCACTGATCTGCAATTTTCGGCAATTGCAGGTTGGAAAATATTGGTGGTGCAATATATTAGCGGCTGAACGATGTTCATCCATAAACCACATCTGTGGGGTCACCAATACAGACCCTCCAAGCGCCCCGATTTTCCAGGGACAGCCCCGGAATTACAGAAGCCGCCCTGATTTTTGATTTGATCCCGGAATGTCCCAGTTTTCCTTTTTTCCCTCAGAGAGCAATTTAAAGTGGTGCAAAATGCAAGTCCTGTTCGCACTGAAAATAAAATCCCTGCCCCAAATGAAGGAAACAGTGACATACGAAGCCACTTTGAATTCTTCAACTGGAATGTTTCAGCAGCCAGTCATTTCTTGGGAAACACAGGGAGCCTTACAATGCAATCCTAATTATTTTTACTCAGAACTAAGTCCCACTAATGGGATGCGGGTGGCGCTGTGGTCTAAACCACAGAGCCTCGGGTTTGGCGATCAGAAGGTTGGTGGTTTGAATCCCCACGACGGAGTGAGCTCCCGTTGCTCTGTCCCAGCTCCTGCTAACCTAGCAGTTCGAAAGCACACCAGTGCAAGTAGATAAATAGGTACCACTCCAGTGGGAAGGTAAACGGCGTTTCCGTGTGCTGCTCTGGTTCACCAGAAGCTGCTTAGTCATGCTGACCACATGACCCGGAAGCTGTCTGCGGACAAACGCCGGCTCCCTTGGCCTATAGAGCGAGATGAACGCGCAACCCCAGAGTTGTCCGCAACTGGACTTAATGCTCAGGGGTACCTTTACCTTTTAAGTCCCACTAAGTTCAATAGGATTTACTCTCTGGTATGTTCCTGATCATTCCCAGTTTTTTTTTTTAATTATTATTATTATTATTATTCCTGCCTTTTTCCCTGACAGGAACTCAAGGCATCGTACAGTTAACTTTCCCCCCATTCCAATCATCTGTGGAAGGTGCTGCAACATTCCCTTCCCTCGCACATTTTTTTCCTTTACAACAACCCTGTGAGGTAGGCTCGGTGGAGAAGTTGTAACAGGCTCAAAGCGACCAATGTAGGTGTGCATATGACGCACATGTGTGCGCCAGGATCAAAGGCGGGAGATGCTTCCTGATGTAGAACAGAATGCCCTGTTTTCATCAGAGAAATGTTGGAGGGTATGATCTCAGCTTGAGGGGGATGGCAACCACATCTAGAACAGGCTGAAAACTATTATCTCTGAGCCTGTATCTAACTACAGCACCTATCAGGATTGCGTTTGTTTCTTGACCAGCAGCCCATTACTGGTTCCAGATACTGGTTCTGCGCTTCCAGAGCCTCACCTAACTGGGATGGAAATGATAAATGGAGCTGGGCGACATCTGACTGGCACGACTAAATTCCAAATCCTTAGATACCTTTGCAGAGAGGCTTCAAGTACAGTGGTACCTCGGGTTACATACGCTTCAGGTTACAGACTCCGCTAACCCAGAAACAGTACCTCGGGTTAAGAACTTTGCTTCAGGATGAGAACAGAAATCGGGCTCTGGCGGCGCGGCGGCAGCAGGAGGCCCTATTAGCTAAAGTGGTGCTTCAGGTTAAGAACAGTTTCAGGTTAAGAACGAACCTCCGGAGTGAATTAAGTACTTAACCCGAGGTACCACTGTAGTGCAAATCCTGGCTGCTTCACACACATTCTGCAAAAGTATCACAGGAAAAATGGGGGCGAGGAGGGGGACAGGATCCGCTGAACTGCCTTCTACTATATGGACAAGTTAAAATATAATGTTACGAAGTACTGGAAATTGGGCTTAAGTTGAACATTTGGGAGGAAAAACACCTTCATTCTTATTAACGCTTCTGCACTGAAAACAAGTTGATTGTGGAGATGGTTGAATGTCCATTGCTGGAAATTTTCCAGGAAAAGCTGGAAAGGAATCTGTTTATCCTTTAAGTACAGGATGTCCTGCTCACAGCATCACTGGACTCCTTACTCATCTGGTCTTTATCTCAAGCCTATAGCTCATTCTGAATTCATTTGGAACGATCACTGCATGTTCCTCACAATCCTTTACCCTTCAGCTGAGCTCTGCTTGACTTTTCACGAAGTCCCCATGCTTTTTGCTTTGCAGACACGCTGCCAGGGAAACCTAGTACCTATCCTCACCGCCTCAAAAATCAGCTTTTGGCCTGCCTTTTCCTGCCTTTTCCAGGTACGAACCACATCGACATCTCTGCTGCAGTGTTCATATAAGATAGGTAAAGGGACCCCTGACCATTAGGTCCAGTCATGGCCGACTCTGGGGTTGCGGCGCTCATCTCGCTTTATTGGCCGAGGGAGCCAGCGTACAGCTTCCAGGTCATGTGGCCAGCATGACTAAGCCGCTTCTGGCGAACCAGAGCAGCGCAAAGAAACGCCGTTTACCTTCCCGCCGGAGCGGTACCTATTTATCTACTTGCACTTTGACGTGCTTTCGAACTGCTAGGTTGGCAGGAGCAGGGACCAAGCAACGGGCGCTCACCTTGTCGCAGGGATTCAAACCGCCAACCTTCTGATCGGCAAGTCCTAGGCTCTGTGGTTTAACCCACAGCGCCACCTGCGTCCCATCACATAAGATATCCTGGAGCAAAAATCGCTTTTCTCCTAACCGGGAGTAACGCGAAAAGGTTTTCTGATACAATACCACGATGCTTTCCCCTGTAAGGTGTGTTTGGCATAAAACGTTTATTCATTTGTCTCAGATCCTCTCTGCTTTTCACTCACCACCTCTTCAGTGGTACCCACAACACAAACCCCACCCCTCTCTGCCTCAGCCTCTTTCTGACACTGCCCACTTCCAGCCCCAGCTCACTCATTTGTGGCGCTTATGGCCCCGAGCCCAGTGCTCTTCATTCCCAGAGGTGCTGAGGACAGTGGCCCAGCAGGGCAAGGAACTGGGCAGCTGAAAGGAGGGCGTTCCAGGCAGCAGCAAGCAGCCATCCAGGAAGGGCACCACTGCCATCCTATTCCTGCCTTCTGGTCATAGCTGTCAACCGTCCCTTATTTGGCGGGAAACTCCCTTATCCCAGCGCCGTGTCCCGCTGCTGTCCCTTATTGATGCTGTCCCTTAAATTTCCCGGGTTTCAAAGGAACCAGCTCCTCTCCCTCCCTCCCTGCTGGCCAGGGAGGAGGGAGGCTCCAACAGTGTTGCTTGGCTGCATTGCTCACCCAATAAGGAGTCTAAGAACGACTGGAGGGTGGAGCTTGCATGCCTTGTGCCGATCAAATCGGCCGCGTTGCCTGGGGACTCGCCTTTGCTCAGCGCTTCCCAGCAGAGAGGTGACGTTGGTTTTCCTTGCTGCATCCCCTTTGCCGGGTTGCTGCGCTGTGGGAACCACCGCTTTAGGCTTTGTTTGGCTGATGGCTGGGCTTTCTGCCTTTGGCTCGGAGGGGCTCAGAAGTTGAACATACCTGTGCCCGGAAAATCTCTTTTTTTGGCTGCTGATCCCTTATTTTTGAGGCTGCTGGTCCCTTATTTTCAAATCTGTAAGTTGACAGCTATGCTTCTGGTTTTCGGCTGAGGCCTTTCCCTGCCCCATCACTACCAGGGATTTCTAAGCATTGACTCTCCCCAGGCTCGTGCCAGGCCTTGGGGCAAGTGCAAGTGAGCAAGGGGCACAGGCAGGGAGGAGCACATTTGTATGGGACCCAATCCCTTTGCCCTCACTAGGGCTTACTTCTGAGGAGGCCGAAGCAAGTCATCAAGGCCACTCGGAAGTGTATCTCCTGCCTCAAAAGGAATCCACTCATTTGTAAATCTGCAACAGGAACCCTGGTTCACTAGCCACTAGGTGGCACTGCCTACAAAGCAACAAAAGCTGCAGTGTTCCCGTCCTTCATCCATAAGGGAGAGATGATAAGGAAGCCTGCTTCAGAAGACGGGAGGGCTGTGCCCCTGGGCAACTGATCTGCAGCACAGCTGATAGTTCAATAGCACAGCCCACGGGGTCTATTATCTTAGCCTCGCAAAATAAACACCAAGAGGCCACCTCTGGAAGTTGAGAGTTGGGGTGGGGCGAGGACTTTGGACAATCTTTCTAGTATATACATGAGCCAGTATCTTGGCAGAACAGGAAAATATACCAATGACTCTCCCCTCCGCCCTGCATCCCCACTCCTGGCAGATTCACTGCAAGGGACAGAGACATTATTGAGTTCTCCGTGGTTCAGAGGACCCACTGATGCATTTGTCGGAAAGGACAGAGAGTCCGCTGACAGGCAAGCACAAGGAAAACTAATACAGTGGTACCTCTGGTTATGTACTTAATTCGTTCCAGAGGTCTGTTCTTAACCTGAAACTGTTCTTAACCTGAAGCACAATTTTAGCTAATGGGGCCTCCTGCTGCTGCCGCGCCGCCGGAGCACGATTTCTGTTCTCATCCTGAAGCAAAGTTTTTAACCGGAGGTACTATTTCTAGGTTAGTGGAGTCTGTAACCTGAAGCGTATGTTACCTGAAGTGTATGTAACCCAAGGTACCACTGTATTAAGACTAAAATTAAGAGAGGGAGGCTGAATTGCCTGGTCAGTGGTCTCCTTCTGAGTCGCATAATTGGTCTTCTCCCACTAGGTGCAAACGGCACATACACAGAACCGTAGAGTTGGAAGGGACCCCAAGGGACATCTAGTCCAACCCCCTCAATGCAGGGATCTTTTGCCCAATGTGGGCTTTGAACCCACGACTCTGAGATTAAGAGTCTCGTGCTCTACCGGCTGAGCTATCCCAGGGTGATCCATTCGAGCCTCCATCATAGACCAAGAACTATCCCACAGCAAGAACGGGACATTGCAGCAAGACACAGAGACTGCTCCAGGAGTGTGAAGGTGAAAAAATGCACACACTTACCACCAACGTCCAGGTCCACCTTGTAGCCGACAAAGTGGGTGTGGATGTTCCCCAGAGTGTGGTCCCCAACCCGGTTCCCATAATCTAGCCCATCGCCGTAGAGGAAAGATGAGCTGATATAACCGGAGGCTCGGACTTTGCTTTCAACGGCCCCGTTGGTGTGGAAGACGAAATCCCAGATGTAGTCGTAGTTGCCTATGCTCGAAACCGAGCGGAAGACCAGCGCGGTGGCAGGCAGCCCCCCATAGAAGACGGAACGGAGGTGGGAGTAATGGCGTCGGAGTGGTGCGCCCAGGTCCTGCTCAAACACACACAGGGCGTCGCGGGTGACCAGGGGCCTTTCCGCTTGAGCCAGAGAGTGGACGTCAAGGTAGGTCGCGGAATAAGGACAGTCGACACCTCGAACCAAGGGGAAGGTGAGCCTTCCAATGCCAAAGCTCCCGTCCATGTAGCGAATCGACATCCCCCCAGGGCTGTTGGACCCGTAGACCGACATGGTGTCCTGCACACTGAGCTCATAGGCAACCCTTTGGCCTTTGAACCGGATGTCAAAGAGACGTGGCCCTCTGCTCATGTCCATCCTGAAGGCGAAACTCCAGAAGGAGGAAAGGACTTGGTTGCCCCTCACGCTGTAACGTGGCCCCTGAGGCTCGTAATTCACAGGGCCCGGCCCGGCGGGGGGAACCTTAGGCTTCAACGAAGCAAAACCCCCTTCAGCCGGGACCTTCTGCACCTTCTCCACTTGCAGACGTCCTTCGGCAAATTCTCTCTCCAGCTCTGCCAAGTCCCGGAAATAGTGGCCGCCGTAAAACACTTTCTTCACGGCCCAGAGGGAGAGGTCCAGGCTGCTGTGATCCAGAAGTACCTCCAGCCCAACTGGGTGTAAGAAGTAGCCGGTGACGTTCTGGAAGAGGACGAGCCATGTTGAGCGATCTCCAGACTTCAGTCCTCGCGGAGAGGTGGTCATGGCGGCGAGGTTGGTCCCGTCGTAGTCCAAGACCTGCTGCATGAAACTCGGAGCTGTGGGGAACGCCACCCCATGCAGAAAGCGGGCCATCTGCTTGTATTCGGCATCCAGCGGGGGCCTGCGATAATAAGGCAGCGGCCCTCCATATTTCTGCACCGTCACATCCCGGTGATAGGTCGGCTCTGGGAGAGGTCCCACCACATACTCGGTAATGTTTGGAGCGGGCTGGTTTCCAAAATACACCACAGCCAGCGCCTGTCTAGGAGGGCGGATTCCTCCGTGATCCAGGAACGCGAGGGACTCGGCTTTGGCTGGCAACTGCAAGTCAATGGAATAAATGCAGTTGTCGGAGGGTCTTGCCTGCGAAGCATCTTCCAAGCTCGCCCCAAGGTTGGACTTCAGGTACAGCGCCACACGGGCCATTTCCTCCTGCGACAGATCTGCAAACACCTGGCTGCAGTCGCTGTGAAGATGCTCCGGGAAGCTCTGCGACTGGTAACCGCACCAGGTGGCATTTTCGCCTCTGGTCAACAAGACGCAAACCAAGGCAAAAATCACAACCAAGGCCAGGAGGAGCATGAAGAGAAGAGCTTTGCCGTTCATCTCTGCAGCAGCCGTGGAAGCTGCAAAGCATTGATGGAGCCCGGCAGTGGCGGTCGCAGCTCCAAGCAGCTCCTTTGAACTCTGACCAGCTGGATTAACAGAGCGTGGAGACAGAGGTGAGGCAGAGACAGAGGGAGGGGCTTGCAGAAGGTCAGCAAGAGGCAGATGGCCCCGGGTTTCAACTTGTCTTGCAGAGATGCTCATCCAGAGGCAGAGGTATCCCAGGGATTTACAGCAGACGGTGACTCACTAGACAAATCGCACGCCACTCACTCCTGGCTGCTGGCCGAGTCCAGCCACCTTCCTGGGGAGTCTGCAAAGCCAGGGTCATCAGATACTTGCAGGTCTGGCAGGTTCGCCATGTTTTGTACACTAAGCAGCCGGCCCCCTCTTCCTTCCCAATGTAGCCTCTTAATGCTCAGAGTGCAAGTGTGTTTGCTCATCAAAACACTGATATCCTGCCTCTCACTCATTTACGAGATCCGAGGCAGGTAACGGCATGACCCGGGCGCAAGCTTACTAAAGAGTCCCAGAAGGTTTAATAGGCCTTATTCTCCCAAGTGAGTGGGTTTAGGACAGCAGCCTAAAAACCCCGCTAATGCAAATATAAAACTGAGGTTTAAAAAACAGAAACACCGTCACAAACACTAACACATGCCCTTGATCGGGCCTTTCCTTGCAAGATGCTATAATAAACACCAGGCTTGAATAAAAAGCGATGCATCTTGATCCATTAAAAAAAAGGGTACATTTCTGCCAAGCAGACACTCATATGAAGAATGCAAGGTCCCTCTCCCTCTCTGCATTCCACAAGGAATATCAGATCATGAGGAGAAGGGGTGTCCTGCTTTACAAAAGGAGAAAAGGAGCGAGCAGCAAGCATCATCATGGCGACGGACCTCTCTCTCGACCTTCTTGAGGCCTAACTGTTCACACATAGCCACACACCTGCATTCCCATAGTGTTACGTACTGAGTTGAATAGGATCCAAAAGGCAGCTGTCTGATTGGTCCTAGAACAATAGGATTCAGAATGCAGCAGTCTGATTGGTCCTAGAACAATAGGGTCTATAATGCAGCAGTCTGATTGGTCCACAGGAGCCACCCAATCCAGCTCCAGGTGGAAGGGAATCCGCAACCTGATTGGCCTACAGGTGAATCCCGGAATTAGCCAATCACGTGGGGCCCATTGTGTAAATAATGTATAAAAAGCAGACATTCTGGGGGAACTTCCATTCCTCACCACCACTATGAGCTGAATAAAGAGCATGAAATCCGCTCTCGACTCCAGGTATATTTCACATAGCTTCACCCTTTTCCTCAGGATGAAAGCCACAGGAATCGGAGTGGCTTTTGGTTGGTAGAATTTTCCCCATGTGTGGAGCATCCCACTTCTTTTACCGGCATTTCTAGGAAAAAAAGAGGGAACCCTAAGTGCCCCTAAACTGGAATTTGAAGCTGCAACAGCGAAGAGGCTTCAAACAGTTTGCGCCTCTCTGTGTGCCTGGCCTGGCTGAGGAAAGAAAAACATAAACACGCCCAGCCAGGAGAAGCTCTGTGTGGGAATTTCCATGCTCGCTTCCAGCCTGTTCCCAATGTTGGTTTCCTGAAGCCTTGCTCCTGCCGTGAATGTGCCCTTTCTGTCTCCTTCCAGAGGCCGGCCGTCATCCGCACCAGATGGCCCCATGTGCCCCTGTTCCATCCTTGACCGCTGCCACTCCTCTTCCCAGTAAATTCTGTTAAGCGGTGCAGTCAGGCAATTGTAACAACCAGGAGTCATGTGGCACCTGAAAGACTAGCACATTGAGGATGGCGTAAGAGTTTGTGGACCACTGCCCACTTCATCACAGAGGAATGGAGCGTTATTCTGAGTGACGCATGGCGGTGGCTAAAAACAGTGAGGTCAGAAAGGAGACTGTGATAATTACATAATTAACAGTGGCAGTTCATAAAAGTTTTTGATTAACTCCTTTGGCGATCACTCGCAGCCAAGTAAGATTGTCTTCCATGAACACTGTCTTAACAGTGAGCCCATGACTGTGGAGGCCAATTTTGGATCCACACGTCCTTCCACAGTGGGGACATAGATTTCTGGGCAGGAGTTGATCACGGTGAGGGTTTGCCAAGCATGCCTTCCTCTTAGCACGTTTCTCCCTTTCATCCTGAGTTCAAGCGTCTTCAAAGCCCATGACACCTTTGGCAAAGGCTGTTCTCCAATTGGGGCGCTCGCAGGCCAGTGTTTCCCAGTTGTTGGTGTTTATACTACATTATTTTAGATTTCCCTTGAGAGAGTCTTTAAACCTCTTTTGTTGACTTTACACTTTCCATTTTTAAGTTCGGATCCTGGCATCCTGGCCAGGATCCTCATCTTAATTCAATCCAAAGGTGCTAACATTGAACCTTTTGATGCATTGTTCATTCCCCAGTTTCATATTTCACTCTCCCTATGCACTTACAAAGTGTCCTTGAAAGTTTAAATGTTCGCCCACTGCCTGCCCAATACAGTGGCCGCTTGGGTTGTGAATGTGATCCATGCGGGATGCACATTTGCAACCCACAGTGTCCATAACCTGCAGCAGCGAATCTGTGTGTGCGCGGGTTGCAATTTGGTGCGCCTGCGCATGTGCAAAGCACAATTTAGTGCATGTGCGACCGCCGAAACCCAGAAGTAACCCGTTCCGGTACTTCTGGGTTTCAGCGGTCCGCAACCCGAAAAAATGCAACCTGAAGCGTCTAACCCAAGGTATTACAATTTCTGTCCAATTTGTGCCAATTTACTTTCTTGTAAAGGGACGTGGGTGGCACTGTGGGTTAAACCACAGAGCCTAGGACTTGCTGATCAGAAGGTCGGCGGTTCGAATCCCCGCGACGGGGTGAGCTCCCGTTGCTCGGTCCCAGCTCCTGCCAACCTAGCAGTTCGAAAGCACATCAAAGTGCAAGTAGATAAATAGGTACCACTCCGGCGGGAAGGTAAACGGCGTTTCCGTGCGCTGCTCTGGTTCACCAGAAGCGGCTTAGTCATGCTGGCCACATGACCCGGAAGCTGTACGCCAGTTCCCTCGGCCAATAAAGCGAGATGAGTGCCGCAACCCCAGTGTCGGCCACGACTGGACCTAATGGTCAGGGGTCCCTTTACCTTTACTTACTCTCTTGTAAAGAGACTGGCCTGTTTACCCTATGTAGACTGCAGGAGGGCACTGCTGGCAGAAGGCATTGATCATGTTGGAAGCTGTGAGCATCTGAATGAACCGCTGATGCTGTGGATCATATTAGGCCCTGTAATAGTGCTGCTAGAGTAGGCATAAGGACAGAGTTGGCATCTAGGTCTCCAAGGCCCAGTCCCAGTGCCCATTACCTCTGGTTATATAGCCTGTTGATGCTGGTGAGTAACTTAGAATCATAGAATCATAGAGTTGGAAGAGACCACAAGGGCCATCGAGTCCAACCCCCTGCCAAGCAGGAAACACCATCAGAGCACTCCTGACATATGGTTGTCAAGCCTCTGCTTAAAGACCTCCAAAGAAGGAGACTCCACCACACTCCTTGGCAGCAAATTCCACTGTCGAACAGCTCTTACTGTCAGGAAGTTCTTCCTAATGTTTAGGTGGAATCTTCTTTCTTGTAGTTTGGATCCATTGCTCCGTGTCCGCTTCTCTGGAGCAGCAGAAAACAACCTTTCTCCCTCCTCTATGTGACATCCTTTTATATATTTGAACATGGCTATCATATCGCCCCTTAACCTCCTCTTCTCCAGGCTAAACATGCCCAGCTCCCTTAGCCGTTCCTCATAAGGCATCGTTTCCAGGCCTTTGACCATTTTGGTTGCCCTCCTCTGGACACGTTCCAGTTTGTCAGTGTCCTTCTTGAACTGTGGTGCCCAGAACTGGACACAGTACTCCAGGTGAGGTTTGACCAGAGCAGAATACAGTGGCACTATTACTTCCCTTGATCTAGATGCTATACTCCTATTGATGCAGCCCAGAATTGCATTGGCTTTTTTAGCTGCCGCGTCACACTGTTGGCTCATGTCAAGTTTGTGGTCAACCAAGACTCCTAGATCCTTTTCACATGTAGTGCTCTCAAGCCAGGTGTCACCCATCTTGTATTTGTGCCTCTCATTTTTTTTGCCCAAGTGCAATACTTTACATTTCTCCCTGTTAAAATTCATCTTGTTTGTTTTGGCCCAGTTCTCTAATCTCTAAACTTATTTTAGTTGAGGGACTGTTTGCAAGCAAATACACGCCAACTACCTAAGATCTCTGAGAGAGGAGTGTAATTGCCTAAGAGGGGTTGTAAAATCCATTTATGAAACATCTGAACTGTTTCCTCTAGGGTAAAGGTAAAGGACCCCTGGATGGTTAGGTCCAGTCAAAGGCAACTGTGGGGTTGCGGTGCTCATCTCGCTTTCAGGCCGAGGGAGCTGGCGTTTGTCCACAGACAGGTTTCCGGGTCATGTGGCCAGCAGGACTAAACCACTTCTGGTGCAATGGGACACCATGACAGAAACCAGAGCGCACAGAAATGCTGTTTATCTTCCCGCCGCAGCAGTACCTATTTATCTACTTGCACTGGTGTGCTTTCAAACTGCTAGGTTGGCAGGAGCTGGGACAGGGTAATGGGAGCTCACACCATTGTGTGGATTGGAACTGCCGAACTTCCAATTGACAAGCCCAAGAGGCTTAGTGGTTTAGACCACAGTGCCATTCGCGTCCGTTTCTTCTAGGAACAGTAAGCAATAACAGGTTCTTTCATATCTTTGTGTCTTCTGGCTTAGACCTCAATACCACCAATATTCTCTGCCCACATCACTGGGTGGGTATTACAGTTTAAAGTGGGTATTACAGTTTAAAGACTTCCTGGAAACTGCTGTGCAACTCCATAATGGTCATATAAGCACCACCTTATACAGAAAACCAGCTGTTACACAGATTTTACACGCTTCCAGCCTCTACTCAGAACACACCGTGAACATTCGTTCTCTGCAGCCAAATCCTACGATATTATCACATCTGTTCAGACTCATCTGGCAGACTCACGACTTAAGAATTTACATTACTGCAGTGGAGGTGCTCTTTGGATGGTCCTTTGGGGATCTGCATTTCTGCCCCAGAAGTCCTGCTCCAATAGCACTGCTGAACATGAGTACTTGGAGCCAGGAGAGTTTTGTGTGAACACTCCCTAGCCTGCTTTGGCATCTGTCGCCTGATGGAGGGCTGTCACTGCTCCCTCCACTACAACATGCTAAATTATTTATTTGAAGGAGGAGGAGGAGGAGGAGGAGGAGGAGGAGGAAGAGGATTTATTATTTATACCTCGCCCACCTGGCTGGGTTTCCCCAGCCACTCTGGGCAGCTCCCAACAGAATATTAAAAACATCAAGCATTGAAAACTTCCCTAAACAGCGCTGCCTTCAGATGTCTTCTAAAAGTCAGAGAGTTGTTTATTTCCTTGACATCTGGTGGGAGGGCATTCCACAGGGCAGGTGCCACCACCGAGAAGGCCCTCTGCCAGGTTCCCTGTAACCTCACTTCTCGCAGTGAAGGAACTGCCGGAAGGCCCTCAGAACTGGACCTCCGTGTCCAGGCTGAACGATGGAGGTGGAGACACTCCTTCAGATATACTGGGCCAAGGCCGATTAGGGCTTCTAAGGTCAGTTGAATTGTGCTCAGAAATGAGATTCTTCTGACTTCTTTTGCACACAGAAAATGTGAGCTACCAGGGCAAAAAGGTATAAAACATATATAAAGGAACTTAATGTTTACTGTAGGATGCTGTTTTTTCATTAGTAGTATAATGCAAAAATGAGCTCACGTCTGTTCTGCCTCTTAGGGTGCTGGCTCCAGAAAAGTCTTTTACTTTGTTAGCCAGTTCTTCACGTAATTCATGAAAGGCTCAATCTTTTATGCTTGGGGTGTTCACATGGCTTATCGCATTAATCCACACTCATAATCTCTTCTCCTCACCTAGCTCTTTTGGTTTTGAGGCTTATGCAAAGGTAGCTGAGTGTTGACGTTCTCCCTAAGTTACCAGAAAATGTACCAAGCTGTGCTAAGCCCTATACATCAGAAATAAGGCGCAAAAATTTCAAAACAAAAATTTTTTTTCCTTCCAGTAGCACCTTAAAGACCAACTAAGTTAGTTCTTGGTGTGAGCTTTCGTGTGCATGCACACTTCTTCAGATACACTGAAACAGAAGTTGCCAGATCCTTCTATATAGTGAGAAGGTGGGGAGGGGTATTACTCAGAAGGGTGGTGGGAATGGGTGGTTGGCAGATAGCTGAGATGAGCCTGTTGACGACTCTTAACGACTGCAATAGGTCTTACAGGAAAAAGCAAGGGGTGAGAAGGTGAAAAATGGCTTTGTCATGTATAATGAGATAAGAATCCAATGTCTTTGTTCAGACCAGGTCTCTCCATGGTTTTAAGTTTGGTAATGAGTTGCAATTCAGCAGCTTCTCTTTCCAGTCTATTTCTGAAATTCCTTTGTAGTAATACAGCTACTTTGAGATCTTGTATAGAATGTCCTGGGAGATTGAAGTGTTCTCCTACTGGTTTCTCTGTCTTGTGATTCTTGATGTCCGATTTATGTCCGTTTATTCTTTGGCGTAAGGTTTGGCCTGTTTGTCCAATATAGAGAGCTGAGGGACACTGTTGGCATTTGATGGCATATACAATGTTAGACGATGAGCAATTAAATAGTCCCGAGATGGTATGTGTGATGTTGTTGGGGCCAGTAATGGTGTTGTCCGGGTGTATGTGGCAGCAAAGTTGGCATCTGGGTTTATTGCAGGCTCTGGTGCCAGTGTCCGTGTTACGTCTGGTTGTAGTATTATTGTGGGTTAGGAGTTGTTTAAGATTGGGTGGCTGTCTGTAGGCAATGAAAGGTCTTCCTCCCAGAGCTTGAGAAAGAGAACT
Source organism: Podarcis filfolensis (assembly GCF_964270895.1). NCBI lineage: Eukaryota > Metazoa > Chordata > Lepidosauria > Squamata > Lacertidae > Podarcis > Podarcis filfolensis. Next base: position 44,163,759 of record NC_139615.1, read on the forward strand.
GTCATTGTCCAGGAGAGGTTGTAGATCTCTGATGATGCGTTGTACTGTTTTAACTTGGGAGCTGTATGTGATGACTAGAGGTGTTCTGTTATTTTCTTTTTTGGGTCTGTCTTGCAGCAAGTTCTCTCTGGGTATCTGTCTGGCTCTGTTGATCTGTTGTCTAACTTCATCTGCTGGGTATTTTAGTTCTAAAAAGGTTTGCTGTAGATCTCTTAGGTGAGAGTCTCTGTCTGTAGAATTGGAACAGATACGGCTGTAACGTAGTGCCTGGCTATATACAATGGACTGTTTTGTATGTTTGGGATGGTAGCTAGAGGCATGTAGATATGTTTGTCGGTCAGTTGGTTTACGGTATAAGGTGGTGTCTATGCGTCCATCCTGTATTTTTATAGTAGTGTCCAAAAAATGTATTTCTTGCATAGATTGATTCATTGTTAGGTTGATTGTGGGGTAAAAATCATTGAATTTCTGGTGGAAGGTGTCCAGGGTCTGTTGACCATGTGTCCAGATGATAAAAATATCGTCAATGTATTGCAGGTACAAGAGAGGTTTGAGTGGGTAGGAGTTTAGGAAACGTTGTTCTAAATCTGCCATGAAGATGTCTGGCAACTTCTGTTTCAGTGTATCTGAAGAAGTGTGCATGCACACGAAAGCTCACACCAAGAACTAACTTAGTTGGTCTTTAAGGTGCTACTGGAAGGAAAATTTTTTTTTGTTTTGACTATGGCAGACCAACACGGCTACCTATCTGTAACTGGAACTATGGAAGGCACCACATTGAGCCGCATGAAATGGAAGTCCATCAACCTCACCAAGAAAGTTGCACAGGTACAGACTGATATCTTCTTTCTTACTAAATGCAAGAACCTGGACATTATACCCAAGGGTCTTAGAATTAAGAACCCTCTACAATCCACGTATCCCACTGAATATGCAAGAAAACTATGCAACACTTTCTCTAAGAAGCTGCTCAAACATCTGATCAGCGTTCTCTACTCTAAACAGAAGCTAATAAAGGAGGAACTCCTTGTATTGGACAACTCTATCAGGAACCACCAAGCTTGGCAAGAGTTCCAAAAGGAAAAACAAAACATTTACCACTCTCTACTGGAGCTACTGAAAAAACAGAAAAACAAGAAACTCTCTAACCTTTCCAACCTACAGGCTACTAATCAAAACAAGATCAACAATATTGTCAATCTCTCACTGCAAGCACTCAGCCCAGCTGAGGAATCAGTCCTTTCACGTGGACTGTCATTCTGCCCTGCCAAATCCCCACACATGATTCAGTTCTATGGGGACTTGGAAGCATTTTTCCGCCGTTTACGCCTGAAGGAGTATTTTCAACACACACAACAACAAGACAAAGCAGAACAAGCAACAACTCCACAACACAACACCTCTCAACCCACTGGAGAACAACAACCACCCTCCCAACAGAACACTGACCACCAACTACCACCGAAAAAGTGTTACACAAAAAGGGACTCCACATGGACCCCTTCTGATGGACGCAATACCACACTGGACTTGTACATTGACTGCTTCCGCCACAGAATCCAAACAGATGTGACCAGAAAACACCATCGCTTACAACAAAATCTAAACCATGCTGAAAGGAGAGCCATAGATAATCTCAGAAACAACCCAGACATTATAATTAAAGAAGCAGACAAAGGTGGAGCTGTCGTTATCATGGACAAAACTGACTACATTCAGGAGGCTCACAGACAACTTTCCAATACCGCCTTTTACATAAAATTGGACTCAGACCCCACACAAGAATACAAAAAAGAACTGAACAAGATTGTTAAGGAGCTACCCCCACACATCCAAGAACAGATCCTCACCAACACACCAACAGAACCTCGACCAGGAACTTTCTATCTTCTACCTAAAATACACAAACCAGGAAATCCAGGACGCCCCATCATTTCAGGTATTGGCACTATTACAGTGGGTGTCTCCGGTTATATGGACTCTGTTCTGAAACCATATGCCATCAGTGCTCCCAGCTATGTACGTGACACCACAGATTTTCTGAGGAAAATACAATCTTTAAATAATCTTCCCAACAACACTATACTAGCTACTATGGATGTGGAATCTCTGTATACCAACATCCCACACAACGATGGTTTACAAGCTATAAGGAACACCATTTCAGATAAAACCACAGCGGACTTTGCCACCAAACTCTGCCAATTTGTCCTTACCCACAACAACTTCAAATTCGGTGATGACCTGTTCCTTCAGATCAGTGGCACAGCAATGGGCACCCGCATGGCCCCACAGTATGCCAACATCTTCATGGCAGATTTAGAACAACGTTTCCTAAACTCCTACCCACTCAAACCTCTCTTGTACCTGCAATACATTGACGATATTTTTATCATCTGGACACATGGTCAACAGACCCTGGACACCTTCCACCAGAAATTCAATGATTTTCACCCCACAATCAACCTAACAATGAATCAATCTATGCAAGAAATACATTTTTTGGACACTACTATAAAAATACAGGATGGACGCATAGACACCACCTTATACCGTAAACCAACTGACCGACAAACATATCTACATGCCTCTAGCTACCATCCCAAACATACCAAACAGTCCATTGTATATAGCCAGGCACTACGTTACAGCCGTATCTGTTCCAATTCTACAGACAGAGACTCTCACCTAAGAGATCTACAGCAAACCTTTTTAGAACTAAAATACCCAGCAGATGAAGTTAGACAACAGATCAACAGAGCCAGACAGATACCCAGAGAGAACTTGCTGCAAGACAGACCCAAAAAAGAAAATAACAGAACACCTCTAGTCATCACATACAGCTCCCAAGTTAAAACAGTACAACGCATCATCAGAGATCTACAACCTCTCCTGGACAATGACAGTTCTCTTTCTCAAGCTCTGGGAGGAAGACCTTTCATTGCCTACAGACAGCCACCCAATCTTAAACAACTCCTAACCCACAATAATACTACAACCAGACGTAACACGGACACTGGCACCAGAGCCTGCAATAAACCCAGATGCCAACTTTGCTGCCACATACACCCGGACAACACCATTACTGGCCCCAACAACATCACACATACCATCTCGGGACTATTTAATTGCTCATCGTCTAACATTGTATATGCCATCAAACGCCAACAGTGTCCCTCAGCTCTCTATATTGGACAAACAGGCCAAACCTTACGCCAAAGAATAAACGGACATAAATCGGACATCAAGAATCACAAGACAGAGAAACCAGTAGGAGAACACTTCAATCTCCCAGGACATTCTATACAAGATCTCAAAGTAGCTGTATTACTACAAAGGAATTTCAGAAATAGACTGGAAAGAGAAGCTGCTGAATTGCAACTCATTACCAAACTTAAAACCATGGAGAGACCTGGTCTGAACAAAGACATTGGATTCTTATCTCATTATACATGACAAAGCCATTTTTCACCTTCTCACCCCTTGCTTTTTCCTGTAAGACCTATTGCAGTCGTTAAGAGTCGTCAACAGGCTCATCACAGCTATCTGCCAATCACCCATTCCCACCACCCTTCTGAGTAATACCCCTCCCCACCTTCTCACTATATAGAAGGATCTGGCAACTTCTGTTTCAGTGTATCTGAAGAAGTGTGCATGCACACGAAAGCTCACACCAAGAACTAACTTAGTTGGTCTTTAAGGTGCTACTGGAAGGAAAAAAATTTTTTGTTTTGACTATGGCAGACCAACACGGCTACCTATCTGTAACTAAAAATTTCAAAGTTTTGCATGTATTTCCATGGATTGAATTTCTTTAAAGTGTAAGTGCCTTAAGGGCTTAGGTTCTTCAAATTAAAATTATACAGGCATGGGAACGCCTCTATAGTTAAGATGGAGTCTGTAAAAAAAGCCCTATTATAAATCTTGAACATTATGTTCTTTTGAAAATCAGAAATGATTCGTCCCAACTGTCCGAAATCTGGCACAGGGAATGTCTCTGGTGAGCTTTATTCCCTGGCTCATATATGCCGGGAAAATTGGTTAAGAAATAGCTAAAATGATGTAAAGAAAAGGAAGGAACTTTTTTTCACATGTGGTGGACCTGCCCCAAGGTGAAAGACTTCTGGGAAAAGATTTATAATGAACTGAAAAAATGTTGAAATATACATTTATAAAGAAACCAGAGGCCTTTCTTCTTGGAATAACAGGTTTGGAATTGCCCAAGAAAGATGTTAAATTATTTTTGTATGCCACAACTGCTGCTCGAATTTTATTAGCTAAAAAGTGGAAAACCCAAGAATTACCAACGGTGGAAGAATGGCAGATGAAGATGATGGATTTTTTGGAGCTGGCCGATCTAACTGGAAGAGTCCACGACCAGAAGGAGGAGGAGTATCAGGAAGAATGGACAAAATTCAACAATTATTTAGCTAAATTTGTTAAGTTAAACTAATTGGAAACAGCTTGCAGGTAACAGATGGGCTTAGGAATTTATGTAAGTTAAGTGATGTTTAACATGTACAATTTTGAATTGAAAAGATATAAGGATGTTAATGGACTAAGTTAAGTATATAAGAATATAAGAATTAGGATTTGGAAAGCCGTTATAAGGATATGCATGGAAATTCAACCAAGGGGAAGTGAGGAAGTCACTTAACAATGTTAATAAGTGTAATTTTAATAAGGTTATGATTTATGTTTGTTTGTGTGTTTGTGTTTTGTTCGTTTATAATTTTGTGAAGATTAATTTTAAAAATTGAAGGAAAAAAGAAAAAGAAATAGCTAAAATGTCGGAGTTTACAGATTTCCTTCTGAAGCGCCATTTCCCCTGACAAATACAGATTTTATATATATATATATATATATATATATATATATATATATATATATATATATATTCCTTTGATAGTGTCTGTATGGTTTGGTCATGGCCTTTGGCTAGTACAATTAAGCCTCTCTCTCTTTCTCTCTCCTTGCTAATGATCATTTTCTTGTACACCTGTAATATGCACCTGCCTGTTCTTTCTTGGTTCTTGGTTCAGATACTGTGGAACAGTTTGCAGGGGTTTATTTTCCGCAGCAGCAGGTGGTGCATTGAGGTTGCGCCACTCCCCTGCATTGCGGGACATGGGGAACGGGTTTGATATTGTGATAGGAATTTTATGGTCTTAGGTATATGGTAATGTTCATAAGTGTACCAACCAAGCACGTACATAGATCAGCACAGGAAGACTGACCTGGAACCATTTTGATTCCCAAACTGAGCAAATGATTTCTCTGCAAGGTCAAAGTGGGAAACCTCCCCATTGTCTCTTTCCTCACAAATCCTGTCTTAAGGGCACATTTAAGATATGAATAGGGTGTGAGCCTGTGACATGGCCCAGGAACTAAGTATTTATCATTACAAAAGACTGGCCAGGCTACCCAGGCAATCCAATCAAGTAACCTGCCAGACAGGAGATAAACAACGACAGAAGAAAAACAACATTAAAATTTCTGTTTTTGTGCCTTTTTTGTGATGTAGGTATGATGTATCTGGGGGGTGGTCTTAGGTTGCACCCCTTCTGTGATGTATGTATGATGTTTCTGGGGGTGGTCTTGATCTACAGGGTGGCAATTTCAAAAGTCTTTATAAGGCCTTGCGCGCCATTTTTCTGGGTTCCTCCTCCTCTCCTGCGGGTGAGGGGAGCACCCTGTTGCAACAGATCAATAAAGATCAAGCTTACTAGCTGCTTTGCTTCTCAATATTCTCTGGTTGGCCTCTGTTATTCTCTCCTACCAATAGGGAACCTATGTAAGGACTCTATATGGGCTCTTGGATACCCCAGAAGGGGAAAGGGCAATTTTTGTTTACAACAAAAACCCTCCTACCTTGCCTCCATCCCTTCTCCTGCTGCCTTGTGCAGCAGTGGCTCAGCTGAAGGTGGCTCAGCTCCACCATGGCATCAGCCTACTGCTTTTCCCGATGGATCAGACCAAAGGGCGCAACTGGTCCAGTTCTCCCAGAGGCCAACCAGATGCCCCCAAGCAGAGCCCAAGTGCACTTGAGCTCCCCTGCAACCGCTACCCCAAGGCAGCCTTGCCTCCAGTAGTGAAGGTAGAACACAGCCATTGTGTCTCCAAGTCACTGATAGCCTGATCTTCCACAAACTCATCTAATCCTCTTTCCAAAGCCAACAAAGGTCTGCCAAAAGGACAACGTAATTTAAATCCTACAGATCAAAGTCCTCCGATCCCAAGCAGTCAGCCATCAATTCTGTGTCCAGGGCGGCTGTCTACCAGCTCCATCTGGTACGCAGGCTGAGACCCTACCTGCCCACGGACTGTCTCGCCAGAGTGGTGCATGCTCTAGTTATCTTCCGCATGGATTACTGCAATGCGCTTTACGTGGGGCTACCTTTGAAGGTGACTTGGACACTACAACTAATCCAGAATGCGGCAGCTAGACTGGTGACTGGGAGCAGCCGCCGAGACCACATAACACTGGTCTTGAAAGACCTGCATTGGCTCCCAGTACGTTTCCGAGCACAATTCAAAGTTTTGGTGCTGACCTTTAAAACCCTAAATGGTCCCAGTATACCTGAAGGAGCGTCTCCACCCCCATCGTTCAGCCCGGGCACTAAGGTCCAGCACTGAGGGCCTTCTGGCGGTTCCCTCACTGCAATAAGTGAGGCTACGGGGAACCAGGCAAAGGGCCTTCTCAGTAGTGGTGCCTGCCCTGTGGAACACCCTCCCATCAGATGGCAAGGAAATAAACAACGATCTGACTTTTAGAAGACATCTGAAGGCAGCCCTGTATAGGGAAGTTTTTAATGTTTGATGAGGGAGGTAACATTTAATCATTAACAGACGCGCTTACATATACAGTGGTACATCGGGCTACATACGCTTCAGGTTACATATGCTTCAGGTTACAGACTCCGCTTACCCAGAAATATTACCTCGGGTTAAGAACTTTGCTTCAGGATGAGAACAAAAATCGTGTTCCGGCAGCGCAGCAGCAGCGGGAGGCCCCATTATCTAAAGTGGTGCTTCAGGTTAAGAACAGTTTCAGGTTAAGAACAGACCTCCAGAACAAATTAAGTACTTAACCTGAGGTACCACAGTATTTGTTTCAATAACAAGACGCTAGAAAATTACAACACTCCCCTCCCAAACAGAGAGCTACGCAAGGTAATTTTGGCGGAGGCTTTACTAGGTCACTTAAGAGCACCGGGGGAGGTGTGCCTTTTTCACCCTGAGGGCCATAATCCTTTCTGTGCAACCTTCCCAGGGCCACATGCCAGCAACGGGCAAAAGCGGGCAGAGTAACTAATTAAAATTTTGCAATTGTACAGCTAGCTACTTTCTACACGTAACCACAAAGCCCTCTCTATCCTCAAGAGAGGCAAACAAGTATTAAGAGTTCAAGGATGTGTTCCAGTCAGACCAAAAGCCCCTTTAAGGAAAGGGTGAAGCAGGGCTGGTGGGGAATATAGCCTGGGCTGGGGGCTGGGGAGGGAACAGGCCGGAGGCCAAGATGCAGAGGTCTGGAGTGCCCCGGGATCGAGTTTTCCCTTCCTTGTCTTACAGCCGCAGCTAAAGAGCTGCTACCATGTGAAGCTCTTGTCCCCAAGCTGTAAAAAGGACCCCTGGACGGTTAAGTCCAGTCAAAGGTGGGGTTGTGGCGCTCATCTCGCTTTCAGGCCAAGGGAGCCGGTGTTTGTCCACAGACAGCTTTCTGGGTCATGTGGCCAGCAGGACTAAACCCCTTCTGGTGCAATGGAACACCATGACAGAAGGCAGGGTGCATGGAAATGCTGTTTACCTTCCCGCTACAGCGGTACCTATTTATCTACTTGCACTGGTGTGCTTTCAGACTGCTAGGTTGGCAGAAGCTGGGACAGAGCAATGGGAGCTCACACCATCGTGTGGATTCGAAGTCCAGTTAAAGGCAGGGTTGTGGCGCTCATCTCGCTTTCAGGCCAAGGGAGCCGGCGTTTGTCCATAGTCAGGTTTGCAGGTCATGTGGCCAGCATGACTAAACCGCTTCTGGTGCAATGGAACACCATGACGGAAGCCAGAGCGCATGGAAACGCCATTTACCTTCCTGCCGCAGCGGTACCTATTTATCTACTTGCAGTGGTATGCTTTCGACCTGCTAGGTTGGCAGGAGCAGGGACAGAGCAACGGGAGCTCACCTTGTCGCGGGGATTCGAACCGCCGACCTTCTGATTGGCAAGCCCAAGAGGCTCAGCGGTTTAGACCCAGCACCACCCGCGTCCCCAAGCTGTACAGAGGGCTCCCTGAGAGAAAGCTTGCTCTCCACTGACGGATTGTGATGGGGCACAATCCCCTGGTCTGTACGGGATGCGGAGTGTGAACTGAAACCAGCACCTAGAATGCTGGAGGCAGCCCTGTATCGAGACCCAAACTGGCGGTGTTTCATGCTCTCGGCATGCCCATCTGTAAACAGGAAGCTTCATTCTACACCAGTTGAAAAGGTGAAGGCAGCCTCATGCGATGTGCCAGTTTACTGACCGAACACGGCTTGCACGAAGCAAGCTCCGTTTGCTCAGCTTTCTGGTCGGCAGCATGAGAACTTAGCAGACTTTGAAGAGGGCAGACCTTGCGTTGCACAACCTGAAGTCATTCCTTCCAGCACCTACTGAGCTTTCAACTGTGCAGCGTCATTTTTTCGATGCGGAATTCAGCATCCTAGCATACTGAGCTTCTGCAGACTCCTGCGGAAGAGCAACTATTATCTGTGGCTGCAGGAAAAACCTAAAAAGAGAAAGGAAAGTGGGAGGGGGCTGTAGATTGGTTGGGGTGGCATCTTATACAGCTTTCTTGTCCCTTTCTTAGGATGCTATAGCCTGACCACTACAGCTGGGCAATATATCGTCCCTAACCTGAGGTCCAGCTCCGAGGGCCTTCTGGCGGTTCCCTCGCTACAAGAAGCCAAGTTACAGGGAACCAGGCAGAGGGCCTTCTCAGTAGTGGCACCCGCCCTGTGGAACGCCCTCCCACCAGATGTCAAAGAGAAAAACAACTACCAAACTTTTAGAAGACATCTGAAGGCAGCCCTGTTTAGGGAAGCTTTTAATGTTTAATAGGTTATTGTATTTTAGTGTTCTGTTGGAAGCTGCCCAGAGGGGCTGGGGAAACCCAGCCAAATGGGTGGGGTATAAATAATAAATTATTATTATAAACCGGTTTGAAGTCTGTATTGCGATATCAGTTTCATAACTGTTGACCTGGCAATATACAGTGGTACCTCAGGTTAAGAACAGTTTCAGTTTAAGAACGGACCTCCAAAACGAATTAAGTTCTTAACCCGAGGTGCCACTGTACTGTGAATCGTGATTTGTGTGTATGTTTGTGCTATGCAAAAATCACGATGCTGGAAAAGCCGTGAAGCCAGCCAACGTCTCTACATAGCTCCATCCTTGTTTCGGCATATCACAATGTTTCGCTGGTGATGTATCACGATGTTGAAAACCAGGTATCGCCCAGCCCTACTGCTGGACGCTCTGAATGTAATTGTTGCAACCGACCCTGGGACCTGCTGGCGAAGGGTGCGTAATACAACAAACAAAAGAACAAATGTTAATAATAATAATAATAATAACAACAACAGCAACCTGTTGGATCAGGCCAATGGCTCATCTAGTCCAGCATCTTCTTCTCACAGAGGCCAACGAGATGCCTTTGGGAAACCTGCAAACAGGACCAGGGCACAGAAACACTCTTTGCAGTTTCCAGCAACTGCTTTTCAGAAGCATAAAGGTAAAGGTAAAGGGACCCCTGACCATTAGGTCCAGTCGCGGACGACTCTGGGGTTGCGGCACTCATCTCGCTTTACTGGCCAAGGGAGCCTGCGTACAGCTTCCGGGTCACGTGGCCAGCAGGACTAAGCCACTTCTGGCGAACCAGAGCAGCGCACGGAAATGCCGTTTACCTTCCCACCGGAGCGGTACCTATTTATCTACTTGCACTTTTCATGTGCTTTCGAACTGCTAGGTTGGCAGGAGCAGGGACCGAGCAACGGGAGCTCACCCCATCGCAGGGATTCGAACCGCCGACCTTCTGATCGGTAAGTCCTAGGCTCTGTGCTTTAACCCACAGCGCCACCCGGCCTCAGAAAGTGGAAGAACACAGTCATCATGGTTAGTAGCCATTGATAGCTGTCGCCCCCATGCATTTGCCTAATCCTTTTTTAAAGCCAGCCGTGGCTTTAAATTCCATTGTTTACCACTGCACTGTGCAAAGCACAGTGATTCTTCCAACATTCAGCTTCAATTCTAGCGTAATGAGAAAGGGGGTGGGGAGAACTTCTCTGCTCATTTTCTTCATGCTACGGACAATTTTATACACCTCTATCATTTCGCCTCTTCCTCGCCTTTCTCTGACCTAAAAAGCCCCAAACACTGCAGTCTTCCATCATAGGGGAAGTTCTCCATTGCCTTGATAATTCTGGGCACACTTTTCTGAACCTTTCCCAGCTTGTATTCCAAATACAGCCCACCAGAGATTTGTTTTCTAACGGCAGTTCTGTTTTCATTTTCCCCTTCTAATGATCCCTAGAATGAGATTCCCCTTCTCCAATGGCTGTCACACACTAACCGCCAAGGTTTCGCTCCTGGTCTGTCACTGCCATGAGTGAAATTAAGAAACTTTTTTGCCCTGACATGCATCACTCTGCACTTGTTTACAGTGAATTGCATTTGCCATTTTGCTGCCCATCCATACCGTTTGGAGAAGTCCTTTGAGAGCTCTTCACAATCCATTTTCGTTTTAAAAACCCAGAACAATCAGCAGACACTTTCCTTCTTTCTTTCCCCCTGCTCCTTGCTTAAAAAGGCCAAAAATAGGCTTGAAACTGTACAGGCACATAGACAGGAACATCTTGGTAGACAAAGGGAGAATAGAGACAAGAATGAACACTCCTTCAGAGCTTTCTCTGAAGATGCAGAATTTAGGCCAAACTTGCAAATGCATGCAAATGTGCTTAAATAAAATAATTCAGGTTAGACTATCGATTTCAAACTTTTATGTCAAATTCTCCTGTGTGAAAAAGTACACAGTGCACTTAAAGCATCTCTATGTGCCTCCACAGTAAAAAAGAAACAGAAAAGTACAATGATTTTTCCAGTTATGGAGCCACATCATACGCTACCAACTGGTCATGCTTCAACAGCAACAAAAACATTCGCACCGGGTTACCAGACTTCAAGGAAATGGATGGCAAGATGAAGTTAAAAACACCATACTACAGGCAGATAGAAAACAATGCCAAAGTGTTTATGGTGAGCCAACAGACCTACTCTTGGTGAAGACGTGGAAGGGAAGTTGTCTATACTCTTTTAAATACAAATCCTGATATCAAAAAGGTCATGAAGGAACTTCTTGGTAAGGAGGATGAAGATTACTATATAACCCAGTGTGATGGGATGGTGAGCTGCTTGTGCGTAAAATCCTGATCCCTCAGAGCATGGCTAAGTTCCCAAACCTCTGTCTGTGATGGAGCTCCTTAAGCATGGCTCCATCAATCGCTCGTTGAATCGGACAGTGGGCGTTTACGGAATTTCTTCCAGCATAAAAGCTCCTTGACGGAAACGCGTCTTCTGGACTCTCGGCGTGACAGTTTCCGCCGAGGAGTGGGTGTGCCTACGGGAGGTCCTGAAACCTCTCCACTGTTCCCGCTTGAAGTATCTCTGAGCTCTCCCTCCGACTCACTTTCCCTTGTAACTCCACTTCTCCCCCTGCTGGTCCCCTCCTCCGCTGAGTGGTCTCTCTCACCCTCCATGAGCCCTTTCACCTCCTTCGTCTCAGATGACAGTTCCCTGACATCCACCTCCCCTCTAGGGTCCCCTTCACCCCCTTCCCTCCCCTCCTCTGCGGGAGGCGAGGGAGCAAAACCCCTGAAGGAACCTCCCTCATCTTCCGAAGTTTCGAACACTTCCCTCCACCTTTTGCTGTTCCCGGTTTCCAAGTACTCCTCCTCCTCGGAGTCTGTACCCTCTTCCAACTCCGATTCCCTGAATCCCTCCAGTTCCTCCTCATCGTCGGTGGTGCCAAAGTACTCCCTCCGGAACCTCGCTACTGGTTGAGGTTTCCTGGGGAACCTTTGGTGGAACGTTTCGATCAAGACCTCGTCATGGACCTCCTCTGCCTTCACCCAGGTGTTTTCCGACTCCGGTTCCCCTTCCCACGCGACCAAATACTCCACCTGATTACCCTTCCACCTGGAGTCGATGATTTCTGCCACATAGTTGCGGCTTTCCCTTTCTTCTATGGCTGGCCCCCGTGTGGATACCCCTTCACCTTCCCCCCTGTATGGTGACAGTAATGACCTGTGGAATACTGGGTGCAGTTTCATGTGGTTCGGTAACCGGAGTCTGAAAGCCACTGGGTTGACCTGTTGGATGACCTCAAATGGTCCCAATCTTTTGGGTCTCAATTTCTTGCAACTACCCTTGAACGGCAACCCTTGGGTTGATAGCCAGACCCGACTCCCCACCCTAATTGTTTCACCTTCCCTTCTGCTCTTGTCTGCCTGCCTCTTATATTCTTCTTTGGCCCTTTCTAAGTTGTGTTGGAGTTGACGATGGATCGCTTCCATTTCTTCTACAAAAAGTTCAGCGGCCGGAACACTCCATCTCTCTCCTCCTTCCCCTGGAAACGCCCTGGGGTGGCACCCATAATTAGCCATAAAGGGGCTCATCCCGGTGGACACATTCTCTGCATTATTGTAAGCAAATTCCGCTAGTGCCAACTTTTCGACCCAATCGTTTTCTCTGTCATTGACATAACACCTCAGGTATTGTTGAAGGATACCGTTTGCCCTCTCCGCCTGCCCATTGGTCTCAGGGTGCCTGGCAGTCGAAAAGTTGACCTCTACGTGCAACAAGCTCATAAGCTTCCTCCAGAATCTGGACGTGAACTGTTTCCCTCTGTCGGAAACCAGCCTCAAGGGGGCGCCATGCAGCCTAAAAATATGTTCTACAAACAATTTTGCTGTCTCTTCCGCCGTGACTGCATGTGAGCAAGCTACAAAGTGACCCATCTTAGTTAACTGGTCTACTACGACTAGTATGGCGGTTTTCCCCTGGGATTTGGGCAGATCAGTCATAAAATCTATCGACACCGCCTCCCACGGTCGTTCTGGTGTGGGTAACGGTTCTAAATACCCCGCTGGCGCCCGCCTTTCTCCTTTGGCTCTCTGGCATTGGTCACACCTTCTCACATACTCCCGTACATCCTCCCTCACCTTGGGCCACCAAAACTCCCTGGTCACCAACCACATGGTCTTGTGTTGCCCAAAATGCCCCGCTGTGGGATTGTCGTGCAGCTGTTTGAGTACTCTCCCCCTCAATTCCCCTTCAGGTATATATAGCGCCCCTTTGTAATACAATGCCCCGTTTCTTTCTTCAAAACCTCCGGGGTCTTCTCCCTCTCCCCTTAAACCTCTGAGCTTATCCTGGGCGTACTCATCATTTACCGTTCCCTCTACCAGTTCTCTTTGCCCCACCCAGGCCGCACCACACACCCAGTGGTCCTCTGGGATAATATGTCTCTCTTCTGGCGCTCCCTCCCCCTCCAAATATTCAGGTTTGCGAGAGAGAGCGTCCGCTCTGATGTTTTCTGGACCTGGCACATAGCAGATTTCAAAATGGAATTTGGAGAACTCCTGGGCCCATCTCACTTGTCGTTGGTTGAGCACTCTTGCCGTTCTCCAATACTCCAAATTCTTGTGGTCCGTACATACTTGTACCTTATGCTGTGCACCAATTAGTAAGTGTCTCCATCCCCGGAACGCTTCGTGAATGGCGAGTAGTTCTCGGTCATATACCGTGTAGTTCCTCTCGGATTTGTTCAGCTTACGCGAAAAGAAGGCACACGGTCTCCATTCCGACTTATTGCTCCCTGGCTGAAGCAACACCGCCCCCACCGCGCGGTCTGAGGCATCAGTTTCCACTCTCATGGGTTTTTGTAAATCCACATGCAGGAGCTGTTCTTCCGAAGCGAATGCCTTTTTCAATTCCTCAAAAGCGTGCTCCGCCTCCGCCGTCCAAACGAATTTCTTCTTGCTGCTCAGACAGTCCGTGATGGGAGCCGTTAAGTGGGCAAAGTTCTTGATGAATTTACGGTAAAAGTTCCCAAACCCTAAGAACCTTTGCACATCTTTTTTCGTTTTTGGTGTCTTCCATTCCAGCACCGCCTGTACCTTGCTTGGATCCATGGCTAATCCCTTGTCTGATAGGCGGTACCCCAGGAATTCCACCTCCTTGGCGTGGAACTGACACTTCTCCAATTTCACCCACAACTGGTTTGCTTGCAGCTGGCTCAGCACTTCCCTGACATCCTTTACATGCTGCTCCTCATTCTCTGAATATATCAGCACGTCATCGAGAAAGGCCACGCAACTCTTGTAGAGCAAAGGTCCCAGTACATGGTTCATGAACGATTGAAAACAGGCGGAGCCTGCTTGTAATCCAAAGGGCATAACGAGATATTCGAAAGCCCCTAGGGGGGTGAACATCGTTGTCTTCCATTCATCCCCCTTCTTTATTCGTATCAGGTTGTACGCTCCTCTCAGGTCCAGTTTCGTGAATATCTTTCCCTTCCTCACCCTGGTCAAAATGTCATCAATTCTGGGCATGGGGAAAGTCACTGGTTCTGACACGGCATTCAGCCGCCGGTAGTCCACGATCAATCTCGGTTTATCCGTGTTTTTTTTGTCCACAAAAAACACTGGGCTGCCCCCCACCGCTCTGGACTCTCTGATGAAACCTCTCTTCAGGTTTTTGTCAATAAACTCCCTCAACTCCTGCATTTCCCTGTCTGACATGGCGTACAGCTTGCCCACGGGGAGCTGGGCCCCAGGGACCAGGTTAATTTGGCAGTCAAAGTCTCTATGCGGTGGTAGTTTATCTGCTTCCCTTTCGCTGAAGACCTTGCTCAGGTCAGCGTATTGTTTGGGCACCTTCCCTTTGTCCGCCACTTCCATCCCTGCTAGAGAGGCTTTTGCCCCTTCTGGCACCTTTCCCTCTTTGCAGTGTTCCAGGCAATGTGCTGACCCAAAGGAGACCACTCTCTGATGCCAGCCCACTAGCGGGTCATGCAACGCTAGCCAGCTCATTCCCAAAATGACTGGCGCCCCTCCCAGGGTGGCTACATTGAATGCTATCCTTTCAGTGTGCCTTGCCACCCTCATAACCATTGGGACGGTCTGTAGGCTAACTTCTCCCCCCAACAGCTCCCTCCCATCGATCGTGGTGACCTGCAGGGGGTTGCTTAAAGGGAGTGTCTGTATCTGGTGTTCAGCTGCAAACTCCTTGCTCATAAAATTACAGGAGCTGCCTGAGTCCAACAGCGCCTTGGTCTTTAGTGGGTATCCATTTGCCAGCTCTAGCAGCACCTCTATTACTAGAGCTGGTCTTGGAGGTTCCGGAGTGGGCACTTTTACTGCTCCTTGGCCTGTCTGCAGTGCCCTGACAGCGGCAGACAGGCGCTGGCTTTTACTGGCTCCTGGACTTCCTCCTCCTTCCCCCCAACAGCTCCCGCCATCCCTTGCCATTCCTTTCTTTGTGGGCAGACTCTGGCAAAGTGACCTGGCTGCTGGCAGAGGTAACATTTCTTGGCGCTCTTTCCCTCCTTCTTCCTCCCTTCACTGGGATTTGAAACTGCGCGCGCGCGCGCTGTTCCAACTTCCATCGGCTCTCCGGGCGGGAAACTGGGTTCTGGAATCTCTGGAATGCGGAAATCCCTCCAACGCTCTCCTTTCCCCTCCCGCTTCTCCAAGGCTCTTGCCTCCTGGCGCGCTCCAATGGTCAACGCTGATTTGGTCAGCTGGTCCATAGACTCCGCCCTGGGCGCCCGGGAAAGTTCGTCTTTCACCGCCGAAGAAAGCCCCTCTTCAAAGAGCATTTGAATGGGTTCCGCCGATAGGTCCCACCCCAATTTATGTATCAACATTGTAAACTCAGTCCAGTACTCACGAACCGATCGGCTCCCCTGTTTGCAAGCCATCAATTGTCTGCGCACCAGTCCCTGTTCAATCTCGCTGGAAAACATCAAATCCATGGCGCGAAAAAACTTCCTCGCGTCCTTCAGCATGTCACTATTCCCTGCCACCAGGGGCCGGACCCAGTCTCTCGCCCCTCCTTCGAGATGGCCAATCACAAACGCCACTCGCGATGCCTCATCGGGAAAGTCGTTAAATTGCAGTTCAAGAGCATACTGCATCTCTGTCCTAAAGGCTTGGTAGTTCCTGGGGTCCCCCCCAAACTTCTGCACCATTCCTGGCATCTTTCTTGCTAGTGTAGCGCCTTTTGCCTTTTCTGCATCCTGCGCCCTCCTTTCTTCTAGCCTCGCCGTTTGCATTGCTAGCTGGAGTTCCAAAACTCTGCACCTTTCTTCCAGAGTTGGACCTTCTCCAGCTCCTGCTGCTCCTCCGGCTCCAGCTGGGTTGCTCATGATGCCTCTCTGCACAAGCTGCTTTCAGGGACTGTCCGATTGCTGTGATGGGATGGTGAGCTGCTTGTGCGTAAAATCCTGATCCCTCAGAGCATGGCTAAGTTCCCAAACCTCTGTCTGTGATGGAGCTCCTTAAGCATGGCTCCATCAATCGCTCGTTGAATCGGACAGTGGGCGTTTACGGAATTTCTTCCAGCATAAAAGCTCCTTGACGGAAACGCGTCTTCTGGACTCTCGGCGTGACAGTTTCCGCCGAGGAGTGGGTGTGCCTACGGGAGGTCCTGAAACCTCTCCACTGTTCCCGCTTGAAGTATCTCTGAGCTCTCCCTCCGACTCACTTTCCCTTGTAACTCCACTTCTCCCCCTGCTGGTCCCCTCCTCCGCTGAGTGGTCTCTCTCACCCTCCATGAGCCCTTTCACCTCCTTCGTCTCAGATGACAGTTCCCTGACACCCAGGTTTTGAGTTTCCATCCATCACAACCATCAGTGCAAACATTAACCATGCCTTACACTTGCTTACAGAGGAAAGCAAGTTACTTTCTTACCAAAGGCAGCTGATGCATAATGGATGAGCATATATGTATATCTGTAGCTATGTTAAGTCTTTTGCAGCAAAACAAAACTTTGCAGCACCTTGAAGATTAACAGATCCATTGTAGAATAAGCCGCCATGGACTAGAACAAGGCCTCGTTGTCTTTGATGACCTGCCATTCTTCCACTTGCAAACTGGCCACCATCACTTTGGGTGTCATCAGTAAAGCCAAACTGGTTTTTGCTCTCACACGCAATCAGTCCAGTTACCTAGAACGATAACCCTAGGTCAGTGTTAAAGGGCTCTCCAGCTTCCTTAGGTCCAGAAAAGGTTTGCAGCAGGGATAAGGAACGTGTGACTTTTCACAGATCCCACCATCTCTGACCACTGGCGATGCTGGCTGGGGCTGAGGGGAATCTGAACTGAGCATCACCTGAAGACCAGAGGTTCCCATCCCTGGTTGAGAGCGCCATTCACTAAACACACCTCCATGACAAGACCCCACCCTCCAGTCCTCTTTGTTATTTGCCATTTCCCTTCCCCTTCATTGCGTTCAAAGAAACAAAGCAGGAATGATGCTTCTCAGTTTCAGTATGGTACCTCAGAAGCGAATCCTCCTTTCAAAAGCAACGGAGGCCGACCAAGACAAAAGGGCCATGGAAAATCTGAATGTTTGTACTGAGTGGTTTTCACACAGCAGCAGATTCAGGCAGATTTTGTTATTGCTGCTGACGCCACTATGCTTGCTTTTTTATATGGTATTATTTCAAGTATATTGACTTGTTTAACGAGGGTTTCCCCCCGCCCCATTCAGAGCATCTCTCTTCTTATAGATCTGGAATATTTGGACTTCACACTCTCCTATATAGTGGAACGATCTTCACCATCATCAGCAGGTCCCTTGACAAGTAGAAGGCACTCTGTGGTGAATTGGGTATTCACTTCACTTCCAGGGCAGCACAAAGTTATGTTCCTGTTACAGAACAGCAGCTTCAAGCACAGGTACAGTGGTACCTCGGGTTACATACGCTTCAGGTTACAGATGCTTCAGGTTACAGACTCCGCTAACCCAGAAATAGTACCTTGGGTTAAGAACTTTGCTTCATTTTTTATTTTTATTTTAATTGGGTCAAATCAGGTCACAACTTTATTGATGACAGATGTAATGGTCTTTGGAAAGGCATTGGGTACGGCCACATGACCTCCAGCCTGCCTGTTAGGGGTCAACCTGAGGTCAAGGCTTGCTTTGCAAGAACTTTGCTTCAGGATGAGAACAGAAATCGTGCTCCGGCGGCGCCGGAGGCCCCATTAGCTAAAGTGGTGCTTCCGCTTAAGAACAGTTTCAGGTTAAGAACGGAGCTCTGGAATGAATTACCGTATTTTTCGCACCATAGGACGCACCGGCCCATAGGACGCATCAAGTTTTTTTGGGGGGAAATAAAGGGAAAAAAATTATCCCCCCCCCAAGCGCTTGTGGTGCCGGCAGCGGGGAGAAGCGCTCTTCTCCCCGCCGCCCACCTTCAGATCAGGTCCGGGGACAGCGGAGAGACGCGCTGCGCCTCCCCGCTGTCCCCGGAGCTTGCGGGGCAGGCAGTGGGGAGAAGCGCTCTTCTCCCCGCCGCCTGCCTTCAGACCAGGTCCGGGGACAGCGGGGAGACGCGCTGCGCCTCCCCGCTGTCCCCGGAGCTTGCGGGGCAGGCAGCGGGGAGAAGCGCTCTTCTCCCCGCCGCCCGCCTTCAGACCAGGTCCGGAGACAGCGGGGAGACGCGCTGCGCCTCCCAGCTGTCCCCAGAGCTTGTGGGGCAGGCAGCTGGGAGAAGCGCTCTTCTCCCCGCCGCCCGCCTTCAGACCAGGTCCGGAGACAGCGGGGAGACGCGCTGCGCCTCCCAGCTGTCCCCAGAGCTTGTGGGGCAGGCAGCTGGGAGAAGCGCTCTTCTCCCCGCCGCCCGCCTTCAGACCAGGTCCGGGGACAGCGGGGAGACGCGCTGCGCCTCCCCACTGTCCCCGGAGCTTGCGGGGCTGGCGGCGGGCTCTCCCCTCTCACTCTCCAGGCTTCAGTGAAAGCCTGCATTCGCCCCATAGGACGCACACACATTTCCCCTTCATTTTTGGAGGGGGAAAAGTGCGTCCTATAGGGCGAAAAATACGGTAAGTACTTAACCCGAGGTACCACTGTACTGAGATTGTTCCTGTGCAACCGAGGCCCCGGACTGACACAGTCCCCTGACCGATCCTTCACCTTTACTCAAACCACCTCATCCCAGCTGGAACCTTGGGTAGCCACAATGGAATGTGGATCTCACGGCAGTATGTGCCGTTGTACTCATTTTGTCATGTTGTGCCAGGTCTCTTATTGATCAGGCAGGTCTAAGAAGATGGTTAACTGTGGACACAGATAAGGTGGTGATTTTGTTTTTTAAAAAAGAGAGAGTTAGTTATGCAAACTCCAGAGTTCACAGTGCAGTAAGGTTTTGGAGGCACACACATTTGCAACACTGCCCCAAAATAGTGAATCCACTAGGACAGTCTACGTGACACACACAAGGCGCAAACACCTTCTATCTAAGCTCTCTTGCTTGTCTGGGCAGAGGGCTACTACAGAGAAGGAAGTACTGCAGAATTCTCAGCACAGAGGAAAACTTTCATAATAAGAACTCAGCCCGATTTCTCCCACAAGGTAAAGAAGCTGTCTTGTTACATCGGGGTGAACATAGCAATTCATGGCCTAGAACTCTGGCTCCCAGAGATCTGAGCAGCACGTCAGCTCTCAAGCTGCAGGGGCAGAGCAAGCGCCCAAAAAGGCAGGATTCGAACCCTCTGGGCGAACGGGCAACAACTGAAGGGATTGATATTATGGAGACACGCTGCTCTCCACAGAATCTGACAGGCAATTCAGAGATGCACAGCTCTGCAACAGCCGTAGCATATCTGAAACTTTGCTCAGCTCACTTTAGGCAAAAGTCAAGTACAGGCGGCCGCTCTGAGCAGAGATCAACCCACGACTCACCTTGAGCTAGTTAATGTTAGTTCAGCCTTGAAGCCAGTTGGACCACGGGTCGATGCTACAATAGGTGCCCTAAGCAGAATGTCACAATGAGCAGATTTCAGCGCCAGGAGCAGCAAAGATAAACTTGGTGATGTAGTACTAAGTATTAATACTGACAGGAGCAGAAGCTGGGGCCTTAACCGATGCCCCTTAGGGCTCCTTAGGCCACCAATATCCCATATTTCTAGAGGAGAACGTGAGAGTGAATATTCAATTTCAACTCAGCATCATAACAGATTGCTGCTACCGAACAAAGTCCAAACAGGGGGAGGCCAGATGGGGCAGAAGACCAACTGAGCATCACGCAGAGACCCCGGTTGCTCGTACACACGGTGACCGCCGAGGATGAATTCAAAGTACCTATTACTTTTAATTTGTCAACATAGTAAAAGTTGTACATACGTTCAATGTGGCAAGGAAATATGAACAATCCAACAAAGCAGCCGATACAAAGAAACGCAGAAGAGGACTACTCTCGGGATGCAGCTACAACGGCAGCTGTCGCAAGAGTCTGCCCTCCAGGGAAGACTAAGGTTTGCCCAGCTACAAATGACAATAACAAAGGCATCTGCAAAGGGCACAGGGAAGGTGAGCTTCCTGTGCTCTTAGGAGGCTGGCAGAGATTTCTTTAAAAATAAAAACAGCAACCAAGGGAAGGGAGAGGGGCCGATAAACGGCATTCACGCTGCCACTGTTTTTACATATCTAACACCACTCACAATACTACGGCACAAGAGGAATATAAAGACTAAGAGTAGATCTCAAGGGAAACTGAAGCACTCCTATTAGTTGGTGCCCCCTACCTGCTCGCTTGAAGATTAGAAAAGAGCAAAACCAAAGAATCCCAGCGGGATTCGTTCACGCAGCAAAGGGCCAAAACCTAGACACGCTTTCCTGGGGTTTCTTGAAAGTCAGAAAGGGCCCCTCCAGGAACAACTGCTAGGCTTGTTATATTCGGGTGGGAGAGAAGAAGAACGAAGACGGGGAAATTCTCCAGTCCTTCGGCACTCGCTCGGCCGTGCCAGTATTAGGCAAGCCGATTCTGCAGGGCCAACTGTCTATGCAGCGCTGCCCCAGCCCGAAATCCAGAGAACGCCCACTGCACTCCAGGGTTCCACTGGGTTTACTTGCCAGGCAAAAGGAGTGCTGTATCGAGAGGAGAGCTCCTTAAGTGCAGAACGTAATCCAGAATAGATTAGCATAGATTCAGAACAACGAATCAACGGGGGGAAGGGGGGCAGGAAGGAAAAACTTAACACAGTGGCATCAGAATCTGCATGATTGGACAGTGGGCATGGACAGCCATGTGAGATGAAAAGGGCACTCGATTCCCCCAAATGCATTTTTCAATGGGAAAACTGAACTGGTCCAGCAGAACTTGACGCTGCTCTCGACCAGTTCAAAGATACACTACCTAGAAGGGAAGAGTTCCTCCCAGCTGCTACAGAACAGGGTCATTCAGGACTGCTGGCACAGGGGTGGTTGCCTGGAGCAGGTTGGCCGCTATCCTGTTCCCACCCACGCAGGAAGAGAAGCTCTGCCCCATACCTTTTGGGTGTCAAGAGATGGGGGTGGGTGGGGGGGCAAATCCCGAGACCCAAATAAAAACCAACCAGAAAGAGCTAGGAGAGTTTCTTTAGATTTTTTTTTTTAACTAAAAGTGTGGTGAGGACTGTTTCCAGCCAGATTCCCCATCTTGATAGTCACATAAACTGAGGCAAAAGGGCTGCCTTGAGCCTACTGAACAGTTCATGAGTTCAGATTGTCGACAGCTCAGTAGAGGGTCTCGGCGTTGCTGCTCCGGGGTCGCTTGATCTTCTCAATGTTCTTTAGGATCATGTCGTGGAGAGTCACCTGGCGGGAGAGGAGACAGGGGTTGGTTTCTTCTTGGCTCAGGGAGGATCTGGCTTGCAAACGATTTTTTTGCACACACACACACCCCAGGCAAAAAAAAGGACAGAGCTCGCTATTGCCTAGATAAGTGATGCCACCCCACATACTCCAGGAAGAAGGGGCCCATCCACCTTAAGATGCCTCGGCAATTACCGTATTTTTCACTCTATAAGACGCATCTGACCATAAGACAGACCTAGTTTTTAGAGGAAAACAAGAAAAGCCAGCAAGAGCCACAGACACGCTCACTCGGCGCAGCTCTTTAAAGATAGAGAGGCTCTGCTCAGCTGTTTCTTGACTGTAATTCAAGTAAAGGGAATGTTTGCGAGCAGCGGGCAGGCTGTTCGCTGAGAGAGGGGAGGAAGAGGACCGAGAGGAAAAAAATGTGGCATTAGCTATGATTTGGATGGAAACGAAGATGGTATTTTACATGAAGATAGCGAAGAAAGTGATGTCAGTGATTGTGAGCAAATGAGCTTCATAAATTCTGACTCTAGCAGTGATGAGTTCTTGGGGTTCACAGAAGACTAGAAGAGTACTCAAACCTTACAGTCTCTCTTCATTTGTTAATGACAGTGATGATGGTTCTTAATGCCATTGTTGACTGCTGTTCACTTTACATGGTTGTAATGTGACTCTGATATACCGGTTGTTTATTAAATACAGTAGTTTATACAACATTTGATTCAGAATATTTTTTTCTTGTTTTCCTCCTCTAAAAACTAGGTGTGCCCTATGGTCGGGTGCGTCCTATAGAGCGAAAAATATGGTATTTATCTACAGTAGCTCACCCCATCATGGGGATTCGAACCGCTGACCTTCTGATCGGCAAGTCCTAGGCTCTGTGGTTTAACACACAGCACCTCCCGCGTCCCATCTACCCTAAGAGGCGTCGGCAATTAATAACTGGTTGAGAGACCAGCCCTCTGCAAAACTGGCTCAACTGTTACGGGCCCCAGCCCCCCACCCTCAAGCACCTTGATAGGGCTTGTGCACAGGGAGGTGTTATGAATCGCCTTCAAGACTGGACTTACATATTGATTTCTGAGCTCCGAAATGATGAGCCGCAGGCTGATGTATTCCTTCTCATCCATCTCAGTCACCGTGCGACGGTAATCCTCCTACAGAGACAGTTATTTAGCCAGAATTGCTTTGCACTAAGTGGACTTGCTGTCTCATTCCATCTCCCAGCCGAGAGTCACCTGCAAAGCTGCCATTTTCTCGGGGTCTTCTCAGTCACTACCATCAGTATACCTAGACTCCAACCCCAACCCAAAAGGATGTTGACAATCAAGAACTGGTCGGAAGAGACAACAGGCCTATGCAAAACCCACAGAAACAGAAGCCGAGACTGACGTGCTCCATAATTTAATTCGAAGCAGACCCTCATGACAACAATATTCCCCAAGGGTTCAGTCAGGAAGCCTTTTAGCCACTTCTCTAATGCTATTATTAAAAGTTCGTAACGCAAAACTCAGCTGTCACCTTAATACCTGCACTTACCACATGGGGATATTTAGCTATTTTAGAAACCAGCTTTGCCCTTGTGATGTAGTATCTGAAATGGAAACAAGAGAGGTGGTTCAACGGTTGGCCAGGAGGTGCCCAAACAGCATACACTAGAGAGGGACAGACCCCTATGGAACAAAAGCCAGCCTTTGAAGGCACTCTGCACCAAGGCGTGAAAAGGCACCCACCTAGAGATCTGGTCCAAATATGAAGCTGCTTCACTCTCCACAGTTCGGAGCTCCGCCACAGTCTCTTCCTGCAAAGGAAGGAGCCAACAAAGAAATATTTGAGAGAATTTTCAGGTGCACTCATACCTGGACGTATCCAGCCAATATCTTAACAGGTCATGTTGATGAGTCTCTGCCATGAACTGGAGGCCTGAGCCCCAGCAAGGCAGAAAGAGCCACCCAATCAGCCTTGGCCAAAATGCAGTGTTAGAAACTCAGATATATATACTCAAACGGCTCCTTAAACCAAGGTTACAGTGACCAAAACGGAAATGTCTAGTTCAGGGGTTAGCAAACCTTTCCAGCAGGGGGCCGGTCCACTGTCCCTCAGACCTTGTGGGGGGCCGGACTATATTTTGAAAAAAAAAATGAACGAATTCCTATGCCCCACAAATAACCCAGAGATGCATTTTTAATACAGTGGTACCTCGGGTTACATACGCTTCAGGCTACAGACTCCGCTAACCCAGAAATAGTACCTCGGGTTAAGAACTTTGCTTCAGGATGAGAACAGAAATCGTGCTCCGACGGCAGCTGGAGGCCCCATTAGCTAAAGCGGTGCTTCAGGTTAAGAACAGTTTCAGGTTAAGAAGGGACCTCTGGAACGAATTAAGTTCTTAACCCGAGGTACCACTGTAAAAGGACACATTCTACTCATGTAAAAACACGCTGATTCCTGGACCGTCCGCAGGCCGGATTTAGAAGGCGATTGGGCCAGATCCGGCTCCCGGGCCTTAGTTTGCCTACCCGTGGTCTAGTTGCCATTTTGGGGTAAGATGGCTCTAAAGTCTTATTTTTCAAATGATGGACTGCCTGTGACTGCTAAACGTATGGCTAGTTCAGATGACAACCTTGAGCTAGGTTAAGGATGCTGAGAACCTAAAGAAGCAAAGTGACTTGATCCAGAGGCAGTCCAAATATATATTGCCCTTTTCTGACCGCTTTTTCTTAATGGTGACTGCTCCTGCTCAGAAAAAGCATTTTGGTTCCTGAAATTCTGATTGTGCTCGCCACCCCAGAAAGGGACAGTTCCTCAGGATTCTGCCCCCGACCCCCAACTGCTGACCTACCTGAATAGAAACGCCAAAGTTGTTGCCGTCCTCTATCCTGGGAATCAGCAGCTGCACCCACATTTTGACCTGCCGGGCAGAATATGTCATATTAAATAGGTGCCACTGCTTTGCTGTATACTTTGAAAACAGCTGGCAGACTGTTCTACATGCAGCATCTGAGCCAGGAAGTTCAGGCCGAGACAGAGAGACTAAATAATAATAATAATAATAATAATAATAATAATAATAATAATAATAATTTATTATTTATACCCCACCCATCTGGCTGAGCTTCCCGGCCACTCTGGGCGGCTTCCAATCAAGTGTTAAAAACACTTAAAGGTAAAGGTAAAGGGACCCCTGACCATTAGGTCCAGTCGTGGCCGACTCTGGGGTTGCGGCGCTCATCTCGCTTTACTGGCCGAGGGAGCCGGCGTACAGCTTCCAGGTCATGTGGCCAGCATGACCAAGCCGCTTCTGGCGAACCAGAGCAGCACACGGAAACGCCGTTTACCTTCCCGCTGGGGAAGGTAACTTGCACTTTGACATGCTTTCAAACTGCTAGGTTGGCAGGAGCTGGGACCAAGCAACGGGAGCTCACCCCATCACGGTGATTCGAACCGCCGACTTTCTGATTGGCAAGTCCTAGGCTCTGTGGTTTATCCTACAGTGCCACCTGCGTCCCTAAAAACACTTGCTGCAGAACAATTAAAACTCCAAAACAAAACAAGGATTTGAAATTTAGTCTCCTGCATTCAAACCCAACACTGGCCCAGTTTTCACTGAGATGGTAAACCCAAACCTAAGGGCACCTCTTCAGACCACAGAAGGGGGTGTTGTCACATGACTGAACGCTCCTCCATACAAACGAAACATTCCCATGCACAAAAAACCAACAGATCACAGAGACAGAGAGAATTCTAAGCTAACTTTCTCCCCGATATGCTAGATTTCCATGGCCAAGAAGGCTGTGGCTAAGTTACTGAGTGGAACACCTCAATGTGTACATATTACACCTGGGCTGATGGAACTGCACTGGCTCCAGTTGGCTACCAGACCATGTCCAAAATCTTGTTACCAACATATAGAACCGCTAAACAACTTAGGACCAGCTTACCGGAAAGACCGCCTGCCCCTGTATAGACCTGTAAGATCACCTAGCTCTAGGGGGGAATTTGAAGTGGCATCACATTCTGCAGACTATCTCAGGACAGCAACCTGAAAAAGGGCACTTTCTGCCATTTCCCCTGCACGGTGGAATGCACTTCCTTTTATCATATGTAAAGCATGGTCTGTGAATTGATTCAGACGTCTTAGAATCATAAAACAGAAGAGTTGGACGGGATCCTGAGGATCATCTAGTCCAACCCCCAGCAAGGCTGTGCCATATGAGGATCGAACCTGCAACCTTCGCGTTATCAGCCCCAATCTCTAACCAACTGAGCTATCCAGGCCACGCAAAGATATATCTTTCTGCATGGTCTTTCCTTGATCCATAAGATCTTACCCTGTTATTTCTGCTTTTCATTTGTTATAATGCTGTTCACTGTTTTTACAGTGTTTTTGAATGCTATTTAGGTTTTTTGCAAAGAATGAAAAAAGTGGTCTATGAAATGCTTTTAAATCATAAAATAAAAATAAATGCTGGTATGAAGAAGAAGAGTATGGACTTGTTATCCCGCCTTTCACTCCCCTTAAGGAGTCTTAAAGCGGCTAACAATCTCCTTTCCCTTTCTCCCCCACAACAAACACTCTGTGAGGTGAGTGAAGCTGAGAGACTTCAGAGAAGTGAGACTAGCCCAAGGTCACCCAGCAGCTGCATGTGGAGGAGCGGAGACGCGAACCTGGTTCCCCAGATTACGAGTCCACCGCTCTTAACCACTACACCACACTGGGGGGAATTAGAGAAGGATTCAGTCACACAAGGCACCAGTTTGAAATCTGAAGTCTAGGCACCTCAGCAAGAACTAAGCAAACTTCATAAAGGTTTGCCACAGTAACATGCAAGCAGAGGCCGGATCTGTGACCCCACATCCTTGCCGATATGCACAATTGGCCACCTCATTCTCTCTGAGGAGCTAACTGAAAAAAAGCATGTTTGATTTTATCTCTGCTGTTCAGAGCACCGCCACAGGAAACTGATCTGTAAAGCGTCCGAGCCCAAAGAGGAAGGAAAAGGCAGCCCAGCACTCACCGTGTTGCATTTCTCAATGAGCAGCCGGATCTCGGGTTTCACCTTCTCAATGATGTCCACCAGCTGCTGGTTGCTCTTCAGCATCCCATTAGGCATAACAAAGACTTTGGTACCTGGCGCCACGAGAAAAGATTTGCCACTTATTCCATGGAGTGTGAGCATGGGTGCGCATGCATGTGATTGCCGCTCAGCAGGTCAGGAAGGGCCATAAGCTCAGTGGTAGAGCAACAGCTTTGCAAGCAAAAGCTCCCAGGTTGAACCCCTGGCCTCTCCAGGTAGGGCTGGGAGAGAGATGCCTGTCTGAAACCCTGGAGAGCTGCTGCCAGTCAGTGTAGGCCATATTGAGCCAGATGGACCAATGGTCTGGCTCAGTGTACGGCAGCTTCCTATGTTCCGGGATACCTGTGGGGTTTTATGCAGGCAGAGTGTTTACCCACTCTGGATCAGTCTATTCCTACTTCTAAGCAACCGTTTTAAATACCGTATTTTTCGCTCTATAAGACGCACTTTCCCCCTCCTAAAAAGTAAGGGGAAATGTGTGTGCGTCTTATGGAGCGAATGCAGGCTCCATGGCTTCTATAGGAAAGTGTGCCTCAGTTTTGGAATGCTTTGGTTTTGGAATAGACTTCCGGATTGGGTTAATTTTAAGAACCAAAGGTACCACTCTAATATTCAAACAACGTAACGATCCAGCCATCCTGCAGTAAAGTAGCGAAAAGCTGGAGTATTTCAAGGGATCATTTCAAATTCCTAGGAGTCAACTGTGTACTGAGAAGCTGCATCTGGGACAAATTTATGGCCAAGGTGCAGACCACAATTACATCAATGAATTAATACTTCAATTCCTTGGCACCAATATGAAAGTTTAAGGTTTCTGGATTTTCCCAACCCTGTATGCTCAGAGTGTTCACTTAATCGGACAAGTTTCGTAAGACAAACACAAGCTCCCAAACCAGCATTGACAGCAATCAGATGCCATGAATTTAGCAGCAGAAGTTTAGGAACTCACCCTGGAAGGTCTCATCACAGTCTTCCAGCTTTCTCTTCTTCATATTGGGCTGAAAAAAACAAAGAGGACATTATTATTTTTTTACAGAAAGCAAGCAAATATGTACAAAATTATTTACAGGGGGGAAATTGTATTGTATCAAATCATATACAAAGTAAAATCTAAAGAAGCGTGTTTATCCAAATAACTAAAACTGTAGGAAAAGAGAAATAGGTAGAGGAAATTACAAAAGGAGAGTATGGAAAAAGAAAGGACCCAAAGAAGGCAAAGAGGAAGAGAAAATAATAGGTGTATTTGGTGTAAGTATATACCATTTGCATCCTTAACTAATTAAATAAGAGTTTAATTGAACGTATAAGAATCACGTTCATGACTTGCCATCTCAGTCAAACAAGCAAAAATGAAACACAAGTCCCTACATTGTCTTGAAATTCCAATGATTTATAAATAAAACTTCGACTTTTGAGAAATTTGCCAGCTGCATGACTTTCTTTGATTGTTCTATAGGAGGTTAACTCATGCCATAAGGGTAGGAAATTCTATTCTGCATACACAGAATATGGAGAGGAAGACATGGGTCCTGACATAAGCAACTATCTCTCTGCCCAGACCTTGTCAGCAAATGTGAGCATTATGCAGTTTTGATCAACATCTCAAATATTACACCCAGGTAAAGTGAACCACCTTACCCCATCCAGTCCATCATGACTGTTTGTGAGCAGGATTGGGTCTGGAACAGGAAGGTTCATATCTGAGTGGATTTGGGTGAGATCGTGAATGTTCAGAATGGGATCCTAGGAAAGGAGAACAGCCGAAGCATAATGTTAAATTGCTGAACACATTCCCAAACAGAACCAACCCAACTTGGATCCAACACCAAACCCATATTCTGTGAACTGCCCTGAGACACCCCCCCCCAGGTATAGGGTGGAATATAAATATAAATATAAATATAAATATAAATATAAATATAAATATAAATATAAATATAAATATAAATATAAATATAATAATAATAATTCAGTCTGCTATAGTCAAAGGCCACTCACTGGAAAAGAAAAACCAGGTGAGAGGCACTGGGCTTGCAACTCTTACCTTAAGGAACGCATCGAGTTCTAAAAGCTTCTTTGGGAAAAAACTTGCCACCAGATCCTCAGCCTGAAGGACAAAGAAAAGCCAGCTGTGATGCATCAATTAATACTGAGATTATCTACAAATGGACAGATCAGAAATTAACCCCAAATTAACCCTCTGTATGAACCAGTAGAACCACTTCCAGAGGCAAAAGCTATGAGCCTTGGATACTGCAGGGGCCAGAACAGAGCTACAGACAAGCTCTCTAACTGACTAGCTGAAGTTCTCTTAAGAGTCATCAAAGGGTCTCCAGCAAGCAAAATATGTGGAGCCCACTCAGGAATTAAATCAGGAGTGTGTTTTGACAGAACAGGCCCAACAGGAATATGAGTTTTCGGACTTGACAAATGAACTTGGAAAAGGCCAGATTTGGAAAGAAAAAGTTTGGTTTGGCTTGGAAATGGGGGGCTGGATTGACCCCCCTATGCTGAGATGTCTGGACTTTTCAAATATGGCAATGGGCCGTGAGATGTTTGGGATTGTGGGGGCTCTTAATCTTGGAGGGTTTTTGAAACATGCTGTTAAATACCATATGGAATTTAGTGTTGAATATGGAAAAGGGGCTGATCTGTCGAGAAGGGCTAAAAATATTGCCAAGCTGGAGCTATCACGAGCAGGAGACAAGGGAAAATACAGCTACAAATATGAAGAAGAGCTGCGGAAGGGACATGGAAGAGACTTGAGGGCCTCGGATACAAGGTTGCCAGGTTAATGAGCTAGATTGACGTGATAATAAGGACTGACAAAACCCGGAACCAGGAGGAAGGGACGTTGGATGAAGATTGGACTTGTTTGTATTTCTTTTCTCTACCATTAGAACTGTTTTATAAAATTGATGAACATTAGAAAAATGTTGGAATGAAATTACTTGCCTTTAGCAAAAATGTTTAAAGAATTATGAAAGAATGTTATGGTTATGAGAAGCTGGTAAGGACAAGATTTAAGTTTTAAGCTTTAAGATTTATCTTATTATAGAAAGATAAGACTAAAACAGTTTAGGGTAATGTAATGACAGAATATTATGAAATATGGAAAGGATTTGCTGGGATAATTAACAACTAGGATACAAAGAAAGGGAGGAGGAGGAGATCTAAGAAAGAAGGTAATGAAAGTTGAGGATTTGGAAATAATGAATTTGTTTTTTAAATGTTTTTAATTGTTTGTGATGTATTGTTGTATTTTTTTCTCTTTTTTTTGTTTGAATCTGCATTTTTCTTTGTTTTTATTTTATTTTGTAACATTTTGAAAATTCCAATAAATATCATTTTTTTAAAAAAACAAAGGGTCTCCAGCAAGATGTTCCAGCAATAGAAACATCCAGACCCTTCAGCATTAAGCGCAGGTGGCGGGAAGGAATCACGACACTTACTTCACCTGTGATCCGCTCCCTGAAAGAGTCTACCTGCAGGAGGGAAAAGAAGCAGTTTAGAACAGAGTCCAAACTGGGTCAAACAGAGTGAGCCAAGCATACACAGAGCTGTGTTCTGTACAGTAGCACAATATTCTCATAGAATCAAAGAACTGTAGAGTTGGGAATGATGTCCGAGTGTCATTTAGTCCAAACCACAATTTGCTTAGAATCAACAACCCAGGGCACAAAGTGTTATGTGCCACCGGAAAGCATTTTTCTGAAATCATTTAGCCGTGTTCCAAGTTTTTTACAGACCCCGCTGATTCTGGCTAACAACCGCCGAGGGATTGCGGGGTTGGAAAAATCTTTACTCCCTGGCCATCTAGAAGTTTGGTGCTGCCACTAGAGATTCCACAATCTCTTTTCCTATCCTGCACCAACCCATTCTTTAGCTCCTTTTTCAAACTCAGCACAGTATTGCTGCTAACGGTCACTGCATAAGGCCAGAGCGACAAGTTCCCAAGTGGGTGTTTTTGGCCCATGTGCATATAAACAGATGAAGCTGGCCATACTAAGTCAGATCATTGGTCCTTGTCACAGCTAGATGGCGTGCCTGGATTTGTTTGAACGGGACATGCCTATGCCTTCGGTCTTCCCCTCTTTCATCATGCCCTGCCTGGCATGCAGCCCCCACAAGACTATCCACAAGAGAATGTAGCCTTGCCATCTCTCCAGCCAGTGCCTAAAATTACCTGCCTTCTCCATCATTCCTTGTTTTTATCTGAGTTGTACATACACAGTGCCTATAGAATATGTCTCATGCCTGGGGAGCAGCAGTATGGAAGTCCAAGCCTGCAGCAAATGGATTGTCCCATATAGCCAAAAAGCTGAGCAACTGACATAGCTAATTCTTGCAAAGATGGTTCCATTAAGCTATGCCAGTACTGGAGCTCTCTTCTACACATATTCCTCTGATACCGATAAATCGTCCATAATTGAAGCCCACACTGCGGTAATGGTTTCTTAACATCTGACACTGCGATATATCATGTTTGGTCCGTGAGCTACGTAAAAAATTGTGATGTGGGGAAAACTGTGAGGCTTTCTTCTCTCATGTTTCCTGCCACCCCTGTTGCTCTGTACACGTGTAACAATATGTTAAAATCAAGTAAAAATGTGTCAGTTCTGCAACCCTAAGTAGTGGCAGTTGCCAGACATTACCATACATTGTTACATCCTTATTTCAGACATTGTG
Organism: Podarcis filfolensis; assembly: GCF_964270895.1. Taxonomy (NCBI): domain Eukaryota; kingdom Metazoa; phylum Chordata; class Lepidosauria; order Squamata; family Lacertidae; genus Podarcis; species Podarcis filfolensis. Next base: position 44,195,423 of record NC_139615.1, read on the forward strand.
ATATATCGGTACGCAGCGGTACCTCGGTTCTTGAACATAATCTGTTCCGGAAGACAGTTCGAGTTCCAAAACATTCGAAAACCGAGGTGCGGTCTGCAAATTTCATTGAGAAAATTGAGAAACACGCAGTGGAAGCCGTTGAACTTCCGAGCATAGCTGTCAACCTTCCCCTTTTTTTAAGGGAAATTCCCTTATTCCGAATAGGATTCCTCGCAAGAAAAGGGAAAAGTTGACAGCTATGCTTCCGAGGCATGTTCGAAAATTGAAACATTTACTTCCGGGTTTTAGGCGTTTTGAGCTCTCAAATGTTCGTCAACAGAGATGTTTGAGAACTGAGGTACCACTGTATTGTGATGTTTAGCTGGTGATATATCACGATGTTGAAAACCAGACAAATGCTCAGCCCTACCTCTGATCAACCATTAGATCTGCGGATGTGTCAGTATAAGAAGTTACAGCAGATGAGGTGAGCCAACTCCTATGTTCCCTTCAAAACAGCCTCCAAATTATAGCAGTCTACTCTACTTCTTTATGCTATCGTATGGGTCAGCCAATGTTATTTTTCCTCCACACACATGCTTCCCCTGGATCTAGGCCTCACCTATGGCAAATATGCATTAAAAACAACCGCCACCACTGCCTCAAAGTAGAAGTGGTCCCTCTGCCCACTGGATGTTATCAGAAATGGATAGATTCAGCCTCAAGGCTGTAGCACAGTTTAGTTTTTTCTCCAAAGAATATAAATCCCTTTTACTTAAGAAGAGCACATAAAGTGTCACGAGAAGCAATACTTTGCCTCCTACATGTGGGTTGCAAAGTCATATATTTGCATAGCAAGGCTTGCATCATATTTCCACCTGGTCTGTTCCTTAGACAGAAAGCAGCCCTCACTCTCAGGATTACTTGGAGCCACCAATTTTGCGGCACTCACTGTTCCCCATCACGTGTCTTTTTTCAGTGGACAAGTTAAGAACGTGTTTTTACTCAAGGCGGCTTTGGGGCAAGTTAGGCATCCTGTTTTAACACTGTACTGGGTGTAAATATTTTACTGCTGACTCTTGCTAGTTTCACGATTGCTTTAATGTTTTACCATTCTGTAGTTGAAGATCTTTGTATTTGGGTTTTCATGATAAATAGAAAAAAATCTGTGAAACTGATAGATGATTTGCTAGAAGGAGATAAATGGAACAAGAGTTGCTCCCCCTTTCTCCCTCCTCACAATTCTAAAACCCTCCTGTTAATGAGTCTGCCAAAACAGGACAACTTTCCCCCTCATACTTGTCACTCTTCATCCTATTTAGGGAAAGGATTTGAGGCTCCTTCCTCTGAAACAGCTCAAGGGATGTGACAACCATACTTTCCTCTGCTGATGCAAATATTCCCTGGCAGCAGAGCGAAGTGTGCCTCCCTTGGTTCAGGCAGGTTGGGATGTTAGCGGCAGCAAGCAGAAATCCCACCCCCAACCCCCAACTACTTTTGTGCAAGAATATAGGGTCTAGGAGACGTTCCTACTCTACCACACTCTTTTTTGCCCATGATCTGTTAGTGATAACAGAGATCAAGTGAAGAGTAGGGGAGAAACAGTTTTGCTTCTCCGTTTTCTTCTGTTTCATCTCCTGCTTTTAAAAAATAATACACAACGCTATCTTGATTTCAAATATTAAGAGTGTACTGGGGGGGAGGGGGCAAAGGGACTCAAGAGGGACCAGGGAAAGACAGATTTCCCATCCCTGCCCCCTCGCATGGATGGCTTTTTATTACAATCCAATGTAGGAGATCAGAGCACGATGATCACTTGCAGGATCAGAAAGCAAAACAGACACACCTCCAAATACTCAGTAAAGGTGCCCTCTTCCTGGAAAGCACTGTTTTCAATAGCCAGCTGCCATCCTTGAGGCCACCAGAAGAAGAGGGGGCAGCACTCTTGATACCTCTCCCCCCCCCCCAAAATGATGCTTGGCCGCAGCTTTGCCTCAGCACCATCCTGCTCTAACTACCAACTGCCATCACTGATGTCAGCGGGGGAGGAAGCAGCAATTTCTTCATTATGTTTAGACCCAGTTCCATGACCTGTTGAATTAAAAGCTGTTGAGCTCTATAATTAAGAACTAGTGCATGAGTTTGCTTTTTTACCTTCACCCCTCCCAATCTTGTGTTGTGTTTAAGTTGAAAGCCTGAAGGCAAGGCCTGTCCCCTCCCCCCCCCCCCCCGATCTTTGCAAGTTACTCTGGAAGATTTATTGTCAGCTGAAGACCAAGGTATAAATGCATTAAATAAAATAAGCAGTAGACAATTTAACAGCTACCTAAAAATAGGTGAATGGGCAAACTAATTTTTAAAATGGGAAGCTCTCCCAAACACAAAGAAGCAAAAAAGGACCACACAAGACTTCTCTCCAGACCTATTATAAGAAAGTCTGCACTTTAAAGCTGCAAGAAAGTTTGTGCAAAAAAGCCCATTACCGTAACAGAAAATTGACAGGTGAATAGTAATACATATATAAAACGCAACGAAGCCTGCACTATTTCCTACATGCTACCAGTCTGAAACTTAACTTTAAGGCTGGGTAGAAGAGAAAAAAATAGAGACAAATAGAGAAAATTGATAGGCTCTCGATTCAGGACAAAAAATGGCTCTTAATTTTTTTAAAAAAAAATATTTTCTTTTAAAAAACTGTTAAAAATAGCTGGGGTTCAAATGAAATCTAAGTGGAACATAACCATTAAAAATACCCATGAAACTGGATCTAGTACGCTCTATCAAACTAATCTGAGCTAAAGCCTGATTTTCTATTATACATGAAAAATGAATCCTGAGGAACACTATGTGACCTCTTAAGTCAAACATTATAAATATTGCACAATAGGTCATGCAATGTATATATTTTTGTATATATTATTGTTCAAATGTTGAATAAGCATGCTGTCAAGTAGCACGGCCATCTAATTCCTATCTATTCTGACCAGCTGCTACATGCCAACTCACAGTTCTGAGTACAGTACTGAGCTTCCAAAACAGCCTTGCTTATCACTCCTTAACTTCACACAGAAATCCTTAATTTGGCAATTACTCTTCTAGGCTGATAAAATCTAGCCAGGGCAAAAGTCATATTGGGTGAATGATCTGAGGTGTATAGCACGTTCCTGGACGATATAATGAATTTAGATGCAAACAGGTGTGCTTTGCCAGCCAGAATGCATTGCTTGTTTGGGAAATATACAAGCTACTATAAACTTGGAAGTTTGACTTAAATGGAGACTTTTTCCTCAAATCCCTTTGATCTGAATAAACCCACCCTCTGCAGGGCAGGTAAAAAACAGTAACATCCAAGCAGCTTAAAGAAGCCACCATTGAAGGATGCAGCAACGGCAGGTGCCCTTGGCCTGTCAGAATCAAGCAGAGAGCATCCCCTGTGGCCAGAGGCAGTGTAGTTCCAATGATCCGCAGCTTGGGCAGAAAAGATGCACCACAGTGGTACCTTGGGTTACAGACGCTTCAGGTTACAGACTCCGCTAACCCAGAAGTAGTACCTCGGGTTAAGAACTTTGCTTCAGGATGAGAACAGAAATCGTGCAGCGGCAGCAGGAGGCCCCATTAGCTAAAAGTGGTGCTTCAGGTTAAGAACAGTTTCAGGTTAAGAACGGACCTCCGGAACAAATTAATTTCTTAACCTGAGGTACCACTGTAATAATAATTTGATATCACCATCAACCTTTATTACGGTCCAGAGACCCAACAAGTAATACTAATTTATTTACACCCGTCCATCTGTCTGGGTTTCCCCAGCCACTCTTAATCCCAAGGTCGTGGGTTCGAGGGCCGCGTTGGGTGAAATATCCCTGCATTTCAGGGGGGCTGGCCTAGATGACCCCCCCGGGTCCCTTAAAGGTAAAGGGACCCCTGACCATTAGGTCCAGTCGTGACCAACTCTGGGGTTGAGGTGCTCATCTCGCTTTACTGGCCAAGGGAGCCGGCGTACAGCTTCCGGGTCATGTGGCCAGCATGACTAAGCCGCTTCCGGCGAACCAGAGCAGCGCACGGAAACGCCGTTTACCTTCCCGCCGGAGCGGTACCTATTTATCTACTTGCACTGGTGTGCTTTCGAACTGCTAGGTTGGCAGGAGCAGGGACCGAGCAACGGGAGCTCACCCCGTCACGGGGATTCGAACCGCCGACCTTCTGATCGGCAAGTCCTGGGCTCTGCGGTTTAACCCACACCCGGTTCCCTTGCAATCGTGCAAGAAGACTCGGTGTGATCGTGCCAACTTCCCAAGAGGCAGGGATACAATCCGAAAATCTGAAGGGTTCCTACTGCCTCCCTCCATAAATGGCGAGGTGGTGAGCCAGGCCCGTTGTGTCTTGGCTAAGCGGGGTGCGGGGTCTGACGGGCCCGGGACAGACCCCCCCCAAGGGCGCTGGGCCAGCAGGGCCTCAGCCCTCCATGGCAACCGGCCCTCTCGCCCCGTCAGCGGAGAGGAGCCGCGGCTGAAGCGCCCCGGGGAAAGCCTCTCCCGCCTCCTTCCGGAGGCCGGCGCTCTGCACATGCTCCGGGGCACGCTCGCCCCGCGAAGCAACTTAGCCGCTCTCCTCTCCTTCCCGCCCCTCCGAGGCCCCGCTTCCCTCCGTACCTTGATCTTAACTTCCGGATCCACCTTGAGCAGGGAGGCCATGGCAGGGCGGGGGAACCGCTATCCCTCTAGCCGGGTCCGTCTCGTTTTCGTTCCGCGAACGCGCCGCCGCCGCCCGAGCAAACCACCACCGGCTTCTTGGCCGCGGCCGGAAATGACGGCATAACGCCTCGCCGACGCCGCTTCGCCAACCGCCGCGCGCGCCTTCGGCTTCCCACGTGATTCGCTCTCTCCCCCGCCCCCGCCCCCACAGCTCGTGTCTTTTGTCTTCCGCTCTCCCGACTCATCCGGGGCAATTGACGCACGAGCGAGACAAGCAGCTTCCGGGGGGCGGGCGTGGGCGGAGCCTGAGAGGAGTTACCAAGAAACGGGAATGAGCGCGCGGGGAAACAGATCCCGCGATAAATGATTCCGGAGTGATTAAAAGCTAATAATAATAATAATAAAAAGAAGAAGAAGAAGAAGAAGAAGAAGAAGAAGAAGAAGTAATATTTTAAAATATCAATATATAATAATACCATATTATTATATTAAAATATTATGAAATATACTAAGAGTCGCAAAGTGATTTCATGCTCTTTATTCAGCTCATAGTGGTGAGGAGGAATGAATGTCCCCTCAAAGTATCTGCTTTATATACATTATTTACACAATGGGCTGCACATGATTGGCTAATTCCGGAATTCTACTGTAAGCCAATCAGGTTGTGGATTCACTTCTATCTGGAGCATGATTGGGTGGTTTCTGCCAACCAATCATACTGCTGCATTGTTCTAGGACCAATCAGACTGCTGCATTCTGAATCCTATTGTTCTAGGACCAATCAGACTGCTGCCTTTTGGATCCTATTGTTCTAGGACCAATCAGACTGCTGCCTTTTGGATCCTATTCAACTCAGTACATAACACATTAAAAGCTTCCCGAAACAGGGCTGCCTTCAGATGTCTTCTAAGGGTCGGATTATTTCCTTGACATCTAATAGGAGGGCATTCTATAGGGTGGGTGCCACTACCAAGAAGGCCCTCTGCAGGGTTCCTTGTAATGAATGCAGTAAAAAATAAATTTTATTTTTTAAAAAATGTGCCCGCCTGATGATTTTTAGGCAGCTTTTGTTGTTTAGTCGTTTAGTTGTGTCCGACTCTTCGTGACCCCATGGACCAGAGCACGCCAGGCACTCCTGTCTTCCACTGCCTCCCGCAGTTTGGTCAAACTCATGCTGGTAGCTTCAAGAACACTGTCCAACCATCTCGTCCTCTGTCATCCCCTTCTCCTTGTGCCCTCCATCTTTCCCAACATCAGGGTCTTTTCCAGGGAGTCTTCTCTTCTCATGAAGTGGCCAAAGTCTTGGTGCCTCAGCTTCAGGATCTGTCCTTCCAGTGAGCACTCGGGGCTGATTTCCTTAAGAATGGAGAGGTTTGATCTTCTTGCAGTCCATGGGACTCTCAAGAGTCTCCTCCAGCACCATAATTCAAAAGCATCAATTCTTCGGCGATCAGCCTTCTTTGTGGTCCAGCTCTCACTTCCATACATCACTACTGGGAAAACCATAGCTTTAACTATACAGACCTTTGTTGGCAAGGTGATGTCTCCTAGAAATGCAGAGTTGGAAGGGACCCCAAGGGTCATCTTCCCTGGTTGCTAAATGTAACCACAACTTGCATTCAGTGATCTTAAAATATATTTCCCCAGAATTGGGACATTTGTTGGGAATCGTAATGAAAAGGCATACAATCTATTTTATTTATTTATTTCATAAAAATTGCACGCCTATTGATTGTAAAAATGTAAAAGAATCCTCAAACTGGTTTATAAAAAAATAAAAACAGCAAAATGGAGACAAATTTACTGCCCTGCTTTAAAACATACAAAAGTTAAAAGCGATTGAATAAGGGGTTTGCAGCCAAAATCACAAATTTGACTGCAAAATCCCACATAAACCTTGGAGGACACACACACACACACACATTTTGCCAGGATGAATTCATTAGAAAAAAAGAGAAAGGGGCTGTTTACTTATTTACTTGGATCATTTTTTCTGTGAATTTGATGCTGTATTTCCCCAATAAAGACTGAAAAGATGACACTTCTTGTGGCCTTTATTAAAGAGTGATTTGCCTGTCTCACATTATAGTCCCCATTATAGTCAGTTATGGACTATAATGGAAGCCTATATGGAAGCATAGGGTAGCTCAACCTCCCATGATATCTAATGACCCAATGACCACAAAATTATTATTAATTAAATTTACATTCCACCATTCATCTGAAGATCACAGGGTAGTTTACAGTATAAAAACAAAATACATAACACAGGCACCACCTCCTAGAGCTATGAAGTTCATAAAAGTGCCGATTATGTTTGCTATGAACCACAACAGGTAAATATTTTTAATGACAGCTAGAGGAAGACTGAACCCCTCTTCCTTAAATGCAGCTTCAAAAGTGGACATCTCTAGCCAGTTTTTTCAAATCTGCCCATCCTGGCTGGTCAATTAGGTCCCAGAGCCTTCTATTTTACCATAAGATTATTATTAAGATTATCAGATTATTAAGATTATCAGATTATTAAGATTATCAGATTATTATTATTATCATTATCACATTATTATCTGATGGCAGCCCTGTTTAGGAAAGTTTTTAATGTTTAATGCTGTACTGTGTTTTTAATGTTTGGTTGGGAGGCGCCCAGAGTGGCTGGGGAAACCCAGCCAGATGGGCGGGGTTTAAATAATAAATTATTATTATATTATCATTTGCATTATTCGTTATTGCTGTCACAGCCTTAAAACATGGGAAGAGCTTGAAGGTACATTCTTTCACCTTTGGTGGACGTGCCCAAAGATTAAGGCTTTCTGGGAAATGATTTATAATGAAATGAAAAAGGTATTTAAGTATACCTTCTTGAAGAAACCAGAGGCTTTTCTCTTGGGCATAGTTGGCCATTTGGTGCCAAAGAAGGACAGAACTTTTTTTATGTATGCTACAACGGCAGCAAGAATACTCATAGCAAAGCACTGGAAGACGCAAGATCTACCCACTCTGGAAGAATGGCAGATGAAGTTGATTGACTGTATGGGATTGGCAGAAATGACTGGCAGAATCCGCAACCAGGGAGAAGAGTCGGCAGAAGAAGATTGGAAGAAATTCAAGGACTATTTACAGAAATACTATAAAATTAATGAACTCTGAAAGATGCTGGATTGAATTTATGTGGTCTCTAGCTGTTATGATAAAAATAATTGGGATTAAAATTGTTTAAGTCATAAAATTTAAAAAGCTGATTGGAGAATAAGGTGTTAGTTAAAAGGAATGTTAAGAGATTAGGATTTGCTGGATTAACAATTTGAACTAGAAAACAAGAAGGGGAGGTATGAGGAAGTCAAAGAAACATGTTATTGAAAAACTGTGGTTGAAATTGATTTGTTTTTAATATTTTTCTTTTTCTTTTTTCTTTTGTGTTTGTATAAAACTGGAAAATTTAATAAATATTTATATAAAAAAAAATAAAAAATGGGAAGAGCAACAGTGTCCCACAGTGCAGGGTTGTGGCAAGACACCATTCTTTCTCAGCACCACAGCTCTCTTTCCCCACCCCCACGCCCCCAAAATTTGCAATTATTATTATTATTCCCTATTAAATTTGTATACCGCCCTTCCTCCTAAATTCACAACATAAATATGCGTGGGGTGGAAGAAAGGGGTAATAACTAGCGGGCCGCGTTTGGCACTTTGGAGCAAACTTCAGGCGCAATTCAAATTGCGCGCGAGCGGCGCATGGCGCGCGCAAAGGAACCCTTGCAATGCATCGCGGGCTGCAAGGGCTGCAAGCGCGCGCGCACGAGGCGCCCGGGGCCCGGGGTTGCCATGGAGACGACGGAGGGGGGCGGCGCTTGCGGTTTTTAATTACTGGTTTATATATATATATATTTATTTTTGCCCTGCGATCCTCCCCGTGACGTCGGTCCGGGTCCTCCGCCTTCCCCGGAAGAGAAAGCTTTTTGCAAAGACCTGATCCGAAGGGATTCGGGTGGGAAGACGAGCCCCGCCAGAAAGGAAGGAAGGAAGGAAAGAAGGAGGGATAGAAGGAAAGAAAGAAGGAAGGAAGGGACTCCAGGTCCAAGGAAAGCGGAGCTGGTCCAGCAATTCTCGTTGCTCGAAGGAAGTGAGTATCGCTCGCCAACCGGCTTCCCGGGGAAGGGAGCTCCTTTAAAATTAAATGCCAAAAATAAGTAAAAATGCCTTAAAATGAAATACAATTAAATGCGCCTTGGAAATCCTATGAAACACACTTAAGGTCCACCTGAAATTGGTCCCACAGTAGTTTCACAGTACATAATTCCTTTCGGAACAGTTGCTTTTTTAATGGATCTCATTAGGTACCTGTGTAAATATAGGAGGTACATTATTATTATTATTATTATTATTATTATTATTATTATTATTATATTTTATTATGTTGCTTTCCTCACGAAGGCGACCCAAAGGGAGCTACGAAAACAGCATAAAAGCACTGAAATCAATTATAACAAACGCAACCAATAGGATTGCCGTACATCCAGAATTTCCCGGATCTTATTAGGTACCTGTGTAAATATAGGAGGTATATTTGTTGTTGTTGTTATATTTTGTCCCCATTTGGCTCAGCGCCCCATGCAGGTGAATCGCCTTCAGTGCCCTAATTCCAGCACAGGTATTTAGGAACTGGCTGGGCATTCATTCCTGATCTGCTGCCCCATTGAACTCAACAGGGCTTATCTCCTGAGTAACTACCTTGCAGGGGGTTGGGCTAGATGGCCCTCGGGGTCCCTTTTATCTCTACAATTCTATGATTCTGGGAACGAATAGTAAACACAACTTACTGCTGCTCTGTTCCTCTGCTTATTTGTTCAGGGAGTAGATTCCCCTTATAAGTAGTAAATATGTTTAGGAGTGCATAGTAAACCTGTCATTTTGGGCTGTTAATAGTGGAGTTTTACTGGTCTGGCTTAGTTTGTTTTTAACTGCAAAAACGGTGACAACTCCAGTTTCCTTAAAGTCAGTGCCAGATTTACGTATAAACTAAACAAGTTATAGCTTAGGGCCCCACTCTCTTGGGGGTCCCCCAAAAATTTAAATGGGGAAAAAACCTGGATACTTCTTCTTAATTGTATTTCAGTTCAACAGTAACTTTGATAAAATACATATTTTGTTATGTGCAAATGGCTTTAGATACCTGTTAGGTCCGTAAATTACCATATAGCATATATTCAACACAAAAAAACAGCGACAATTTGTTGTTGACAAAGGACAGCCGGACATGTTGTTGTTGTTTAGTCGTGTCCGACTCTTTGTGACCCCGTGGACCAGAGCACGCCAGGCACTCCTGTCTTCCACTGCCTCCCGCAGTTTGGTCAAACTCATGCTGGTAGCTTTGAGAACACTGTCCAACCATCTTGCCCTCTGTCATCCCCTTCTCCTTGTGCTCTCCATCTTTCCCAACATCAAGGTCTTTTCCAGGGAGTCTTCTCTTCTCATGAGGTGGCCAAAGTCTTGGAGCCTCAGCTTCAGGATATGTCCTTCCAGTGAGCACTCAGGGCTGATTTCCTTCAGAATAGATAGGTTTGATCTTCTTGCAGTCCATGGGAGCAGGAACCGGCAAGCCACTCCAGTATCCCTGCCAAGAAAACTCCATGGACAAAAACAACAAGCTGGACTTATAAAGGGCCCCATTACCTTCAGTAGGGACACAGGTGGCGCTGTGGTCTAAATCACTGAGCCTTGGGCTTGTCGATCAGAAGGTCAGCGGTTCAAATCCCTGCGACGGGGTGAGCTCCCATTGTTCGGTCCCAGCTCCTGCCAACCTAGCAGTTCGAAAGCATGTCGACGTGCAAGTAGATGAATAGGTACCACTCTGGTGGGAGGGTAAATGGCGTTTCTGTGCGCTGCTCTGGTTCGCCAGAAGCGGCTAAGTCATGCTGGCCACATGACCCGGAAGCTGTATGCCGGCTCCCTCGGCCAATAAAATGAGATGAGCACCGCAACCCCAGAGTCGCCCGCGACTGGACTTAACAGTCAGGGGTCCCTTTACCTTTACCTTCAGTAGCTTAGGGCCTTATCAGACCTAAATCCAGCCCTGCTTAAAGTGATTAATATTGGAGCCTCTACCTTATTCAGAGTCCTGACTGGTGCCTCAGCTGGTTACACCTGAAATGTCTCACCTGAACTATAAGGTATTCGTTTATAAATGTGTGCCCACCTAGGCAGTGCTGGAAGCACAATGCACAGCTTCTGAAATTATTGTTCTCCTTGCAGGAATGGATGGGTCAAAGTCACCTGCCTGCACCACACAGGTCAGCTTTGTTTGCCAGCGCTGCAGCCAGCCCCTTAAACTGGACACGTCTTTCAAGGTCCTTGATAAAGTCACCATCCAAGAACTGACAGGTAAGAAAAGGAATGGGGAAGAAAGACAGCGGGAAGTACAGGCCACAGATGCCAACTAGGCTGAGTTTTATTTTAAGACATGGGTAGGGAAGCTAAGGCCTGGGGGCCAAGTATGGCCCAATCGCCTTCTCAATCCGGCCCATGGATGGTCTAGGAATCAGTGTGTTTTACATGAGTAGAATGTGTGCTTTTATTTAAAATGCATCTGGGTTATTTGTGGGGCTTGCTTGGTGTTTTTACATGAGTAGAATGTGTGCTTTTATTTAAAATGCATCTCTGGGTTGTTTGCGGGGCCATAGGAATTCGTTCATATTTTTTTTCAACATACAGTCTGGCCCCCCACAAGGTCTGAGGGACAGTGGACCGGCCCCCTGCTGAAAAAGTTTGCTGACCCCTGTTTTAAGGCATGCTTTTGTGCCTGAGCTGCAGGCACTCATGTGGAACGCAACATTTCCCAGGGCTTTATTTCTCTGCAGAAATTTTTCTGTTTCAGAAACTATAGTATAAGGCGAGCTTAGTGCAGGCTTACTAAACACAAGTAAAATAAACCTGCTGAACTGAATCACTCTGTAGGGCATCAAGAATTTTTTTTAATGCAAACTGATTTTTCAAATACTATTTTGCATAAGATTTCCCCCCGGAAAATCCCCATCACTGACTGCAGAACCTGTTGTCATTAGTTCGGTCTTGGGAGATTTGGCAGGTGAATGCAGGACTCAGGGCTTGCAATTACTGGATCACCCTTTCAGTTGGCGTCCACCAGGCTTTCTCTTTGTGAATCTTTTGCCAGAAATGGAAGAAGCTTGGTTTCATTAGGCTTCTACTGCATAGAATCTAGGTTTATTCCTGCTCATTTTAATTCAGAACATTTTTTTACTCTTGCTGTTTCTAGCTTTGTTTCTTCTAAAGGTTGTCTGCATTTTGCTGTTGGGTTTTATATAGTTTTTTTATACCTGCACTTTTATTTATTATTCCACATGTTATGACTGTTTGTTTGCTGCTCTGGGTATTTTTAGTAGAAGAGTGGACTATAAATATATATTATTGTTATCATTGTCAAGAATATGGAAGTACAGTGGTGCCTCGCAAGACGAAATTAATTCGTTCCGCAAGTTTTTTCTTCTTGCGAGTTTTTCTTCTTGCGAAGCACGGTTTCCCATAGGAATGCATTGAAAATCAATTAATGCGTTCCTATGGAGACCGCTTGCCAGGCTGGCGGTGCGGAGAAGGGCTTTTCTCCCCACCGCAAGCCTTCAGGACAGGTCCGGGAACAGAGGGGAAGGCGCACAGCGCTTCTCCTCTGTTCCCGGGGCTTGCGGTGGGAGGAGGGTTTTTCCTCCCCACCGCCAACATTCAGAACAGCATTCTGAATGTTGGCGGTGGGAAGGAAAACCCTCCTCCCACCGCAAGCCTTCAGGACAGCCATCCGAAGGCTGGCGCGGGGAGAAGGTCTCTCCGCCCCACCGCCAGCCTTTGGAGGAGCCTTCCGAAGGCTGGCGCGGGGAGAAGGTCTCTCCGCCCCACCGCCAGCCTTCTGTGGAGCCTTCCGAAGGCTGGCGGCGGGAGGAGGTCTCTCCGCCCCACCGCCAGCCTTCTGTGGAGCCTTCCGAAGACTGGCGGCGGGAGGAGGTCTCTCTGCCCCACCGCCAGCCTTCGGAGGAGGTCCGAGGACAGTGGAGAAGACGCGCTGCGCTTCCCCGCTGTCCTGGAGATTTCCCTATGGGCTTTCGTCTTGCGAAGGAAACCCATAGGGAAATTCGTTTTGCGAAGCGCCTCCAAAACGGAAAAACCCTTTCGTCTAGCGGGTTTTTCGTCTTGCGAGGCGTTCGTCTTGCGGGGCACCACTGTAACTGCATGTGTAGTGTAGAGATGGGAAGGCCTGGAAAAAGCCCTGAAAAATTGGGGGGGGCAACTGCCCCCCCCGTTTCCCCCCAAAGCTGTTTTCCCCTGGAAAAATTGGGAAAAAACAGTTTGATATAGTTTGAATATTCCACACACCTTTCTTTTTCTTCAGTTTTTCCAGAAAAAAACGGCTTTGGGGAAAATAGAAAAAACCCTGTTTTTTCCGCATTCCCACCCCCCATCTCTATTATAGTGTACTCTTCTGTTGCTTGTAAACCCTTTCAGCTTGTTCCCATATACCTGGCATGGGGAACTTTTGTCCCTCTAGGTGTTACTGAACTACACCTCCCATCAGCCCAAGCAAGTTTGGTCAATGGCTAGGAATGAAGGGAGTTGTAGTTTAGTAACATCTGGAGGGCCAGAGGTTCATTACGCCTCACATACACAGGAGCCCCACACATTAGGAAAGGTTTACCCTTGGCAATTATTTCATTTGTCTTCTGTCTAGCTCCTCTACTTACTACTGCGCCAGCAAAACTTGGAGACGCCCATGAGGAAGAGACTACACTTACAGAGGTAAGGAATTTGGGTCTGACTCCCTTATAAGGATACAGGGATGCGGGTGGCGCTGTGGGTAAAACCTCAGTGCCTGGGACTTGCTGATCGTAAGGTCGGCGGTTCGAATCCCCGCGGCGGGGTGAGCTCCCGTCGTTCGGTCCCAGCTCCTGCCCACCTAGCAGTTCGAAAGCACGTCAAAGTGCAAGTAGATAAATAGGTACCGCTTTATAGCGGGAAGGTAAACGGCGTTTCCGTGCGCTGCGCTGGTGCCGGTTCGCCAGAGCAGCTTCGTCACGCTGGCCACGTGACCCGGAAGTGTCTTCGGACGGCGCCAGCTCCCGGCCTCTTGAGCGAGATGAGCGTGCAACCCTAGAGTCGGTCACGACTGGCCCGTACGGGCAGGGGTACCTTACCCTTATAAGGCAGCTAAGGCAGCTACACAGTTTGCCACCAACTCCTAATAAGTTATGTGCCAAGAAGGAAACATCCCTTATCAGACCCGCTGCTTCTTTTTTAAAAAAAATAATCATTTTTATTGATTTTCTTTTCTCATAACAAATATTCAGTATCATCATTTAACATCCATTTTCTATCCCCCCCGCATCTGTTGACTTCGCCCAACTTCCATTTCTGGTTTCTTACACCAAATGTTACATTCTGCTGTGGATACATAATGTTCTGTTATTACTAATTATATTTCTTGTTCTCTGTAAATAAAGTTTTGTTTGTTTGTTTGTTTTTACCAGGCATGGCACGCTTTATTTGACATAACCACAAAAGTCACATTACAATGATTAGAGCACAATTTTTATTAATTTAAAAAGACTGCCAGCTTTTAGTACAGTTCCATGCAGTAGCTTCAATACACCTGTGCAGCAGCAATGTTATGAAGAAGGAAGTTTAGTCAGTTAAAGGGAAAGATTGCAGGGGGAGGCGTTGTGGTGTTTTTTTGCAAGATTAATAAAGCAAGATGAACTAGGGAATGTATCAAGTCGTCTAAATCAGTTCTCCAGAGGTTTTGCTTTAGTTTAAACAAAACCTATGCAACCATACATTGTGACATTATGTTAGGAAAAATAGGGGAAAACACGATGTAAAACATTTGCTGCAAATTCTGACTGGAACTCTGTAAATAAAGTTGCAAATGTTTATTTATCAGACCTGCTTCTTAGCTTGCCTTGTGATGCATCCACATCATGTAAGTGGGTAGGCTAGTAAAACGGTTGATGGGCTGGTGCGATTCATGCATGCACCTTGCAGCGCTTCTGGCCGTGGCTGGAAGACTGCCGCACTGGCATATTGACTAGCTTTCTAGTGGGCACATTTGGGCGTGGATGATGCTCTCTGTTGGGTATGGACTGACGCTGACTTTCTTTCTCAGGAATTTGTCGAAAACCGCCAGGATGGCGTGTCCCGAAGATTCATCCCCCCAGCCAGGTATTGACAGAAAAGGGGTTCTGTTCGCACCCTGAAAATGCCCCCTTTCAGAGGTTGCAAATGCCCCAACGGTGCAGCAACCTAGCCTTGTTGGGACTACTGCATTTTCATACCCTCTGGGGTCCTCATGTGTATATGTATACCGTATTTTTTGCTCTATAAGACTCACTTTTTCCCTCCTAAAAAGTAAGGAGAAATGTTTGTGCGTCTTATGGAGCGAGTGCAGGCTGCGCAGCTATCCCAGAAGCCAGAACAGCAAGAGGGATTGCTGCTTTCACTGCGCAGCGATCCCTCTTGCTATTCTGGCTTGTGAGATTCAGAATATTTTTTTTGTTTTCCTCCTCCAAAAACTAGGTGCGTCTTGTGGTCTGGTGCGTCTTACAGAGCGAAAAATACGGTATATACACATACAGCTCTGAAGCAGGATAATAATAATAATAATAATAATAATAATAATAATAATAATAATAAATAAAAATAAATAAATTTTTATTTATACCCCGCCCTCCCGGGCTCAGGGCAGCTAACACCAGTAAAATTACAATAAAAACATGATGGGGGGGGCCAATTTAAAATACAGGTTAAAATGCAGTTTAAAATGCAGCCTCATTTTAAAAGTAGCCCATAGATCAAAACCATAAGGGGAGGGAAACATAAGGGTCAGACTGAGTCCAAACCAAAGGCCAGGCAGAACAGCTCTGTCTTGCAGGCCCTGCGGAAAGATGTCAAGTCCCGCAGGGCCCTGGATTCCATGCCCTGCTTGTAGGCTTTAAAAGCAGGGTTAGAAATTCAGATATATAAGCTAGGCACCAAATGGCTCCTTCAACCAAGGTTTGCAGTCGCCAAAACAGAATGTCTAGTTGCCATTTTGGGGGTAAAGTCTTTATTTTTCAAGTGATGGACTGACTGTGATTGATCCTCAGTTAAACATCTAGCTAGTTCAGATGACAACCGTGAGCTAGGTTAAGAGCTTTGAGAACTTAAAGAAGAAAAATCACTTGATCCAGGGACAGCGGATCCTATTCTGATCTCTTTTCCTTAATGGTGACTGCTCTTGCTCAGGCTGCACAGAAAACGCATTTTGGTTCCAGAAATTCATTCTGATTGTGCAGATAAAATACAACCGATAGAATTCTACAGGGTGGGGTATTAGTGTGTGAAAACAGTCCCGGTCCAATGATCCCAAGATGGTGCAGATTTCAGGCACTATCGTGGTGCTCTGGCATCTTCACTTGGTCACGAGTGGCCGATAGCCAGGTGCAAAATGTGCCTGGTGAATTTTGAACACTTCTTGAAAGGAAAGTGCTTTTCAGCCCCTGCTACCCTCCTGCACTTAAATACAGTGGACCCTCGGGTTACCTTGGGTTGCGAACGCAGCAAACATGGAAGTGTATACTTCCGAGTGTCACCGTGCGCGCATGTGCAGAAGCGCTCAATCGCACCGTGCACATGCGCAGAAGGGCGCCTCTGGGTACAAATTTTTCAGGGTGTGCACAGACCCCCAGAATAAATTAAATTCATTTCCAGAGGGCCCACGGTACTGGCCGTCATTTTCAGTTGTATCTCTGTATATGCTCCAATACTTTTATCAGCCTCAAATTGCCCTGTTATAAGCTGAGAATGAACTCTGGAACTTGAGTTGAGCTCATAAGGTTGGAAGGATTCAAAGAGCAAGTTGACCTCTGGTTTCTTCCCCCTCTGCTCATACTGTGAGCCAGTTCCATCCTACTATCAACTCCTTCCAAGGATGAAGTTCTGACCATGGATTTCCACAAAATGAGAGCAAGTACACTGCCAAACTTGCTTACAAAGCATTTACTCCAGGCTTGTGTAAAATGGTCAAGCTACACACTGATAGAGTAGGAAAACAGTCTCCTTATGAAATAAATAAATTAAAAATTTGTCCAGTAGCACCTTATAGACCAACTAAGATTGCTCTGGGTATAAGCTTTCGTGTGCATGCAAGAAGTATGCATCTGAAAAAGTGTGCATGCACACGAAAGCTTATACTTAGAACAATCTTGTTGTTTAGTTGTTTACTCGTGTCCGACTCTTCGTGACCCATGGGCCAGAGCACGCCAGGCACTCCTGTCTTCCACTGCCTCCCGCAGTTTGGTCAAAGACATGTTCGTAGCTTCGAGAACACTGTCCAACCATCTTGTCCTCTGTCATCCCCTTCTCCTTGTGCCCTCCATCTTTCCCAAGATCAGGGTATTTCCCAGGGAGTTCTCATGAGGTGGCCAAAGTATTGGAGCCTCAGCTTCTGGATCTGTCCTTCCAGTGAGCACTCAGGGCTGATTTCCTCCAGAATGGATAGGTTTGATCTTCTTGCAGTCCATGAGACTCTCAAGAGTCTCCTCCAGCACCATAATTCAAAAGCATCAATTCTTCAGCGATCAGCCTTCTTTATGGTCCAGCTCTCACTTCCACACATCACTACTGGGAAAACCATGGCTTTAACTATACAGACCTTTGTTGGCAAGGTGATGTCTCTGCCTTTTAAGAACAATCTTAGTTGGTCTCTAAGGTGCTACTGGACATTTTTTTAATTTTTTAATTTATTTTGACTGTGTCAGACCAACACGGCTACCTACCTGAACCTAGTCTCCAGATTTGGGGCAGAAATCTGCAGTTCCCTCAAGATGATCCCAAGCAATGTTAGAAACTGAGATATGAAAGCTAGGAGCAAAATGGCACCCTCAACCTCGGTTATGGGCGCAACAACAGAATGTCTAGGCATGCTTTTTTAATAACAAGAATACAAAGCTGAAAATGAATGAACTGCAGCTAAAATATTATGTTCATTTTTCACATGATCTAGTCCTTCCCTTGCCCACCCCCCTAATATTCTTAAGAGGGTCCCTTCTCCAGTCTTCAGAGAGTAGCTGGAAGTGAGGAGGCAGAAAAAGGTCCTCCTTTCCTTCCACTCTGCAGTTTTAATCTGAAATCTTAAGCACGGTACTGCTCCCAGAGCTCAGAAACTGCTTGCGCTAATGAAATTTCCTGTCGCAAAATGCGTCCAGAACAATGGGAGTTTCAAACGCTGATCCCAAGGGATTCCTGGGGGTTGGGCAGACCCAAAGACTTGCAGGGTTGAGAGGTGGGGGATAAAATATATATTGGACAGTCTTCTCTCTAATAGCTTGATGCCCCAAATTAAAGATTGTTATGTGCTTAAACATTGAGCAAACAGTTCCTCTGCATTCGCTCACTCATTGAATACAGACGCAAGACCTGTTTGTTTAAAAATTACAGAGGAACATGGGCTCAAGTAACTAAGCATCTCTTGAGTTTTGGGTAAACATCTGTGGGAATGCACGTCGTAGTGAAACCACCCTGTTTCTTCCAGGATGATGTCAACAGAAAGTGCCAACAGCTTCACTCTGATTGGGGAGGCCTCTGATGGAGGCACGATGGAAAACCTTAGCAGAAGACTCAAGGCAAGTTGTCCCTTACCCTTGTGTGTGCTATGCATCTTTAGGGAAACCCTGGAGATATTTGGGTACCTTGAAGTACATAATTCAGCTACCGCTCGTATGTCGTGAAGGCTGAAATTTCAGTTCAGCGGAGCGGGGTCAAGATATGCATGAAATTTCAGCTCTCAGCTCTCTCTACCAAGCCCATTTGCGAATCTTCCTCCCAAGAGATACTGTGGTACCTCGGTTTATGAACTTAATTAGTTCCAGAAGTCCGTTCTTAAACCGAAACCATGGTGCGCTTTCCCTAATGAGGCCTCCCACCGCCAGTGCCCTTCCGCCATTCAGATTTCGTTCTTAAACCGAGGTAAAGTTCTCCAACAAAGACACTATTTCCGGTTTTGCAGAGTTTGTAAACCAAATCGTTCTTAAACCGAGGTACCACTGTATATGGCTTCTTCCCATTGCTCCTGGCTTCCAGATGGGCTTCAAAGACTCATCTCTTTCAAATTGATTTCAACTGAGATGCCATTTTTTAGTACATGACCCAACCGTCTTCTTTTGTCAAAAAGTATAAAATGGCTTTTCATCAATTTCTAGCTTTAGGTCTCTCCAGGTTATATTACTCCTAGTCTTGTGACCAGCTTCTCTCTGTCTCTCTCTGTCTCTCAATAATGCCATAGCCTAAATGTAATCAAATGTAGCCCAAATACTTGTGTGTCTCCACAAAAACAGCTGCTTACTTTGCCGTTTTCGTATGTCGTGAAGGCTGAAATTTCAATTCAGTGGAGCGGAGTCAAGATATTAACTGATATGCATGAAATTTCAGATGTAGCTGTATAATCCCTAGTGTAGTAAGATAAGACCTTTGGAGCAGGCATTTCTTTAAAAAAAATGTTTTTTTATGAACCGCCCTCGTGTGTATATATAACACAGCATATCAGCTTTGCTCGATGGGTTTCCCCTCCCCGACATTTTCTTGTTAAAAGTGATCTCCTCTCTCCAGGTTACAGGGGACCTGTTTGACATCATGTCTGGTCAGACAGATGTGGATCATCCTCTTTGTGAAGAATGCACTGATACCCTTCTGGACCAGTTGGACACGCAGCTCAACATCACAGAGAATGAATGTCAGAACTACAAGTGAGTGAGAATGAAAGTTCAGGGACACTGCAAGACGGCCACTCTAGTCTATACAATGTTCCTTGCAGTGGAGGAACTTTGCTTCTGTTCCCCCAAGTCATTTCCACTGAAGGAGACAGTAAAGTGGTACCTTGGTTCCCGAGTGGCTTGGCTCCCAAACGCCACAAACCTGGAAGTGATCGTTCTTGTTTGCGAACGTTTTTCGGAAGCGGAACACCCAATGCGGCTTCCGATTGAGTGCAGGAAGCTCCTGCAACCAGTCGGAAGCCGTGCCTTGGTTTTGGAACCGAGAAGTGAGGTCACAGGGAACCAGACAGAGGGCCTTCTCGGTAGTGGCGCCCGCACTGTGGGACGTCCCCCCTTCAGATGTGAAGGAAATAAGCAGCTATCCTATCTTTAAAAGACATCTGAAGGCAGCCCTGTTTAGGGAAGTTTTTAATATTTAATGCTGTATTGTTTTTAACACTCGATTGGGAGCCGCCCAGAGTGGCTGGGGAAACTCAGCCAGATGGGTGGAGTATAAATAATAATAATAATAATAATAATTATTATTATTAAGTACGAGAACCAAGGTACCACTCAGTGGTGTAGCGTGGGTTGTCAGCACCCGGGGCAAGGCAAGTAATTTGTGCCCCCTAACCCGTGGATTTTAGCACTCGAGTGCGAGCGCACGCCCCCCCCCAGATGTTGCGCCCGGTGCGGCCGGCCCCCCCTGCACCCCCCACGCTACGCCACTGGTACCACTGTATGTGCATTTCACAGCCCTGTCATGCGAGTCTCGGCTTCCCTTTTAAAAGGAAGCAGATAAACATCCATGATGACCGTGGAGATAACGACACGGAACTGGTTCTGCCTCGGTTTCGTGGGAGTTGAAGAAGGAAGAGGGAGGAGAAGTCTGTGGGTTGATTGAGTTGTGTTGTGAGGGAGTGAGAGGAATTGTTAGGTGGAGTCAGATAGATATTTGGAATGATCAGTTTGGAGTTAGGAACACACAGGACGGTTAAGGAACTAAGATTAAGAAACTGCTAAGAAAAATTAACTGAAACCATAAGCTTGTACATGCCTATAAAATAAACTTGATTATTTGTTATTGTTAACAACTGTCTGGATACCCGTGCGACACGGGTTGGTGGCAGCAAAGAAAGCAATCACAGTGGTGGCACAGGGTCAATAGACTGTGAAACGTCCACAAAAGTGTGGCGATCACACAGGGTCCCTGGACGTTTGACGGTCTATTGACCTGTGCCACCACTGCGATTGCTTTCTTCGCTGCCACCAACCCGTTTCTCACGGGTATACACAGAGTCCAGACAGTTGTTAACATTAACAAATAATGAAGTTTATTTATAGGCATGAACAAGCTTATGGTTTCAGTTAATTTTTCTTGGCAGTTTCTTAATCTTAGTTCCTTAACTGTCCTGTACGTTCCTAACAACTTTAAACTGATTATTCCAACCATCTATCTGACTCCACCTAACAATTCCTCTCACTCTCTCACAACACAACTCGACCAACCCACAACTAAACCTCCTTTTTCCTTTTTCAACTCCCCGCTGCAGTTCTCTGCCTAGTTCCTTGCCTCCCCCTAAATTGCTTCTTCCTTGGGGTTGTCTGCAGGAGATGCCTGGAAATCCTGGAGCAGATGAACGAAGACGATAAGGAGAAGTTGCAGCTGGAGCTGAAGGAGTTTGCTCTTGAGGAGGAGAGGCTGATTGAGGAGCTGGAAGGGGTGGAGCAGAAACGGAAAACGATGGCTGAAGACTTTGAGAAGGTCAGGGCCGAGGCAGAGAGGCTGGATCACGAGGAAGCTGAGTGAGTATTCAGCTCTTGCAACCGTTAGCATCTCGAAGGCTTGCCTCTTCCTGGCTAAACCTGTTGCTGAACCCCAAATCTATGTCCACCTCTTTCCATTGCTTCCCATCCCCACTTCCGTCCAGACCACGTATGCAAGAAGTATCTCCCCTCTTCCTGAATATCTTGTGTGGGAGCCCTTTCTCTGCATCAGAGCCAGTGTGGTGTAGTGGTTAAGAGCGGTAGACCCGTGATCTGGTGAACTGGGTTTGCGTCTCTGCTCCTCCACCTGCAGCTGCTGGGTGACCTTGGGCCAGTCCCACTTCTTTGAAGTCTCTCAGCCCCACTCACCTCACAGAGTGTTTCTTGTGGGGGAAGAAGGGAAAGGAGAATGTTAGCCGCTTTGAGACTCCTTTGGGTAGTGATAAAGCGGGATATCAAGTCCAAACTCTTCTTCTTCTAAACTCCCTTTCCCCACTTCCTTATCTCTTTACTTCAGGCCTTATGCTGGCTCTATTGCATTCCATATGAGTTTTAGCCTCTTACCCATCAGGCAACTCCATTTTGAGGCTTGAGGTTTGGGACGCGGGTGGCGCTGTGGTCTAAACCACAGAGCCTAGGACTTGCCGATCAGAAGGTCGGCAGTTCAAATCCCTGCGACGGGGTGAGCTCCCGTTGCTTGGTCCCTGCTCCTGCCAACCTAGCAGTTCAAAAGCACATCAAAGTGCAAGTAGGTACCGCTCCGGTGGGAGGGTAAACAGTGTTTCCGAGCACTGCTCTGGTTTCGCCAGAAGCGGCTTACTGGCACTTTGATGTGGTTTCGAACTGCTAGGTTGGCAGTAGCAGGGACTGAGCAACAGGAGCTCACCCCGTCATCGATACATCATTTTCACATAATTTTCTTTCGGCGTGCAGCACAGTTCTCCACTATTTCACTTATCATTGTTTTCATTCTGCTGCTCATAATTCAAACCCTGCCCAGCTTTGTTGTTTTTTTGGGGGTGGGTGGGCAGGAGTTTTGCAATGCACTGGACCAGAAATCCCCTCCCTCTAGCCACATGCGATCCCTGCCTTTTAACCTATGGTTACCAGATGTCCCTGTTTCCCGGGGACAGTCCCCGATTTACAACTCTGTCCCCGGACAAAATCCGTCCCCAGAATGTCCCCAGATTTCATTTAATGTCCCTGGATTTATATTTTAAGTGTTGTAGATTTATTAGTAGGGAATGAATGTTGCGTGATTGGTTCAACGGCACAAGACGCGTCATATGGGGACTTCTGGCGAGGCAAAATGTCGGGCACCACGGCAGCGAGCAGCTCCTGAAGCCAGCCAGAGCCAACTGCGCTACCAGGCTGGCTCCGGGCTGCTGAGGCTGCCACTGCCAAGGGGGAACCGGGGACACCTGGCACGTCAACTGGGGGAACCGCTGACACACACCCCCCCCCCCGCGCAACCCAAATCGAGCTGGGATTAAGAGCGCCCAGCCACCCGGCCAACTGCCCACAGAAGAGGTTACAGTATTTTTTGCTCCATAAGACGCACTTTTCCCCTCCTAAAAAGTAAGGAGAAATGTGTGTGTGTCTTATGGAGCGGATGCAGACGGGAGGCTCTGCTTAGCACTCCCTTTAAAGATCCGCGTGGAGCCTGTGGGGGGGGGGTTTCCCCGAGGAGGGAGAAGGGCAGCCCGTCAGTCCCTTCTCCCTCCTCGGGGAAAAGCCCTCAAGACCCGCACACACGCTCCGTGCGGCTCTTTAAAAGGAGCGCAGCTCTTGCTGGCTTTTCCAGGAGGTGGGGGAAGGGACAGAGGGCAGCCCATCAGTCCCCCCACCTCCCGGAAAAGCCCCCAAGAGCCGGGCTCCCTTTCACGAGCCGCGTGGAGCGTGTGTGTGGCGCTTGCAGGCTTTTCCCCAAGGTGGGAGAAGGGCAGCCCGTCAGTGATGAGCTGCCCTTCTCCGTTCTCGAGGAAAAGCCTGCAAGCGCCACACACACGCTCCACGCGGCTCGTGAAAGGGAGCGCTGAGCAGAGCCTGGGATGCATACAGGCTCTGCTCAGCGCTCCCTTTAAAGAATATTTTTTGTCTTGCATTCCCCCTCTAAAAACTAGGTGCGTCTTATGGTCAGGTGCGTCTTATGGGGCGAAAAATATGGTGCTTCTTTTTTTAAACAAACAGAACAAAAACTTTTTAAAATAATGTTTTGTTCTCTTTAAAAAAAAAGTGTCCCCGGATTCTTTGAAAAAAATCTGGTATAATAATAATAATAATAATTTATTATTTGTACTCCGCCCATCTGGCTGGGTTTCCCCAGCCACAATGGGTGGCTTCCACAGAGACCAAAAAAACACTAAAATGTCACACATTAAAAACTTCCCTTAAGATGTCTTCTGAAAGTCAGGTAGTTGTTTATCGCTTTGACATGTAACGGGAGGGCGTTCCACAGGGCGGGTGCCACTACCGAGAAGGCCCTCTGCCTGGTTCCCTGTAGCTTGGCTTCTCGCAGTGAGGGAACCGCCAGAAGGCCCTCGGCGCTGGACCTCAGCGTCCGGGCAGAATGATGGGGGTGGAGACGCTCCTTCAGGTATAATGGGTACTGGTCCCCTTATTTTAACCTCATCTTATTCTGATTAAACCTTATTCTCCCCTCCTTCGTGAGAACAGAGATCTTGTTTTCCTGCATGCCGCTGGTCCAATTTCATTTCACATCGTATTTTGGGGAGGGGCGCTGTGTCCTGGGTCACAGGCAAGTGTAACCTTGTCTCCCTAATGCCTCCCCCCCCCCCCCGCAGGTACCAGAAAGAGTACAGTGAATTCAAGCGGCAACAACTGGAGCTGGATGACGAACTGAAAAGTGTGGATAATCAAATGCGCTATGCCCAGATGCAGTTGGACAAGCTGAAGAAAACCAATGTGTTTAATGCCACCTTCCATATCTGGTAAGGCCAGGAGGCTGGTTAGACTGGGGGAATGCGATGGAGCAGCCGAAGCAGAATTGGGGTGGGGAGAGAAGGCCTTATTTGGCCATGCAGGATCCAGAAGGTTTTCTGGTTAGCGTTAGAGAGAGAGCGAACGACAGGTCTTAAAACTCTTTGCAGATGCTTGCATCCATGGTTGCAGTTAACCAGGCTGTCTGTTTTGGGTCTTTTTTTTTGCTTTGAGTAACTGCTGCTGTCAGATATCAATAGCCATAGTGAATGAGAGAGTCTTGGCGGGGACTCTTTGTTTCTGGATATATTTACCGTATTTTTCGCTCTATTGGACGCACCGGACCATAGGAGGGGGAGAACAGGAAAAATTTTTTTCCTTGTTCTCCCCCTCTAAAACAAGGTGCGTTCTGTGCATTCAATGTGCGTTCACTCGAAGCCTCCGGAGCCCAGCGGGAGTTCCCGCTCGGCTCTGGAGGCTTTGGGTTCCTTTTGACCTGCTCTTTGGGGCTGGTGGGGGGGGAGCGCTGCTTTCCCCCTCCTGCCAGCCCCAAAGACCAGGTCGGGGAACAGCGGGAAGGCGGCACTCCGCCTCCCTGCTGTCCCTCGAGCATGTGGGGCTGGTGGTGGGGAGAAGCGCTGTTTTCCCCCACCGCCAGCCTCCAAACAAGGTCGGGTTTGGAGGCTGCTATCCACAAACCTTAGGAGCCCGGCAGGAACTCCCACCCGGCTCCCAAGGCTTGCAGATATCTGCCCGAAGCCTGGGGCGCGTTGCGCAGCGCACCCCAGGCTTCGGGATGCAGGCTGCTATCCGCAAGCCTTCGGAGCACTCCGAAGGCTTGCGGATAGCTTCCTGAAGCCTGGAGAGCGAGAAGGGTCGGTGCGCACCGACCCCTCTCGCTCTCCAGGCTTCAGTGAAAGCCTGCATTCGCTCCATAGGGCGCACACACATTTCCCCTTCATTTTTGGAGGGGGAAAAGTGCGTCCTATAGAGCAAAAAATACGGTATTTACTTATGGTAAAGTTTTCTTTTGTTTCATTTTATAAAACGAAGAGGACAGTGATAGCAAAGTTTGTAGAATTTGCATTGTTAAAACGGAAAGGGCTCAAGCGGTGTTGAAATTTTGGGAGGTTGGATAGTTACAATGGAACGGTCCCGTTGGCGGGGTGCACGTTTTTATTCTTATTTATATATGATTGTTACTTTCTCAAAATAAAATATATAAAAAATAAAATGGAAACAATATATTATAAAAATATACAACAGCCGACGGAAATTAAGAGGTGAAAAACAAAGCTAGAATAGGCACATAGAACAGGTACAGTTAGCTGCATATGGGTTAAAACAACAAGGCCCCAATGAAGACTGTCAGCTTTATCAGAAGTAGTAGTACAGTGGTACCTTGGGTTAAGTACTTAATTCGTTCCGGAGGTCCGTTCTTAACCTGAAACTGTTCTTAACCTGAGGTACCACTTTAGCTAATAGGGCCTCCCGCTGCTACCGCGCCGCCGGAGCACGATTTCTGTTCCCATCCTGAAGCAAAGTTCTTAACCCGAGGTACTATTTTTGGGTTAGCGGAGTCTGTAACCTGAAGCGTATGTAACCTGAGGTACCACTGTAGTTGTTATTATTAATTAAACTTGTATGCAGCCCTATATCAGCAGCCTCAGGGCAGTTCACAACACAAAACGACAATATGAAAAAAACAGAATACATAATACAAATAAAAACAAGAAAAACCCAATAATCGCCCCCTCCCCAACACATTTTAAAAGGGCATCGGATGTCAATCGGCCAAAGGCCTGGTTAAAGAAGAACATTTTTGCCTGACGTCTGAAGCTGTATAATAAAGTTGGCATCTCAAGGCAGCCCTGCTTAGGGAAGTTTTTTATTGTTTAATGCTGTATTGTGTTTTTAAAATTCAGTTGGGAGCCGCCCAGAGTGGCTGGGGAAACCCAACCAGATGGTTGGGGTATAAATAATGAATTATTATTATATTATTGTAAGTTGCCAGCTGAACCTCCCTGAGGAGAATATTCCAGATTTGCCAGGCTTGAGACGAAGTTCATCTTGAAAATGATGCTTCTACTGTATATATAATCATAGAATTCCAAATTACTTAAAAAATGTCGGCAGGTTGTGGTCCTTGTCGGAATCTCATATTCCAGAGTGTGTGGTTCCAACTGCCCAGTGCAATATTGGAGCAGTTACTATTTCTGCTGCCAATATTGTGTATACAGTCCTTTGACGTTGGTGTCATCAAAAATATTCAGTAACCTCAATTTTGCCCAACCAACAAGAGTTTCTCCAGTACAGTGGTACCTCTAGTTACATACGCTTCAGGTTGCAGACTCTGCTAACCCAGAAATAGTATACCTCGGGTTAAGAACTTTGCTTCAGGATGAGAACAGAAATCGTGCGGCAGCAGCGGGAGGCCCCATTAGCTAAAGTGGTGCTTCAGGTTAAGAACAGTTTCAGGTTAAGAACGGGCCTCCGGAACGAATTCAGTACGTAACCCGAGGTACCACTGTAATATTTATTGTTTCTGTTAAAATTAAATTCCAAAAATCTTGCACCAGCTTTCCTTCCGCAAATAACAATATGATTTCCCATAGCTCACCCTTATTATTATTATTATTATTCTGTCAGTTCTTGGCATTTTCTCCCCTTTCCATTGCTAAGCCTATTGGAAGGGCTGGAGCCTCTGTTACACAAACACATCTCTCTGCCCTACAGCAGCCCTTCCTTGGAAGCTCCTTTGTGGGTTGCAAACCCTTTGATTATGAGCTTCATTCCTCCAATGAAGAGGAGGCGGCAGTCTTGTGGTTGCATGCCAAAAAGCACCAGAGTTGGTACAGTGGTGCCTCGCAAGACGAAAAGAATCCGTTCCGCGAGTCTCTTCGTCTTGCGGTTTTTTCATCTTGCGACGCAAGCCCATTAGTGGCTTAGCGGGCTTAGCAGATCAGCTGATTAGCGGCTTAGCGGATCAGCTGTTAAGCGGCTTAGCGGATCAGCTGATTAGCAGCTTAGCGGATCAGCTGATTAGCGGCTTAGCGGATCAGCTGTTAAGCAGCTTAGCGGATCAGCTGATAAGCGGCTTAGCGGCTTGGGAAAAAGGGCGGGAAAAGGAAAAAAACCCCGCAGGAACTCGCAAGACATTTTCGTCTTGCGAAGTAAGCCCATAGGAAATTCGTTTTGCGAAGCACCTCCAAAACGGAAAACCCTTTCGTCTAGCGGGTTTTCCGTCTTGCGAGGCATTCGTCTTGCGGGGCACCACTGTATTTTGAGGCATCCAGCATGGGTTGATGGATGGTGGCTGAAGATTACAACAACCAAGTACAGTGGTACCTCAGGTTACATACGCTTCAGGTTACAGACTCCGCTAACCCAGAAATAGTGCTTCAGGTTAAGAACTTTGCTTCAGGAGGCCCCATTAGCTAAAGTGGTGCTTTAGGGTTAAGAACAGTTTCAGGTTAAGTACGGACCTCCGGAACGAATTAAGTACTTAACCCGAGGTACCACTGTACCGTATTTTTCGTTCCATAAGACGCACCTAGTTTTTGGAGGTGGAAAACAAGAAAAAAAATATTCTGAATCTGAGAAGCCAGAACAGCAAGAGGGATCGTTGCTTTCTCTGTGCAGCGATCCCTCTTGCTTTTCTGGCTTCTGGTATAGCTGTGCAGCCTGCATTCGCTCCATAAGACGCACACAAATTTCCCCTTATTAGGAGGGGAAAAGTGTGTCGTATAGAGCAAAAAATACAGTATTCTGCAGGTGGAATAGACTGTTCCACCAAAGTTAAGGGTCCTGGTTTTGGGGGGGTTTTTTAGGTTCTGCTGGGTTCCTAGATAACTGGGTGCGCCTAAAAAACTGCCTGGGAAATAACTGCACTCACACTAAGCCAGCGATGGCCAAACTTGGCCTTCCAGCTATTTTGGGACTACAACTCCCATCATCCCTATCTAACAGGACCAGTGGTCAGGGTTGATGGGAACTGTAGTCCCAAAACCGCTGGAGGGCCAAGTTTGGCCCTCACTGCACTAGGCCTTTTCTTGGCCCTCCGAGGGCTTGACTGATGAACTCTCCCTCTTGCCCGTAGGCACAGTGGACAGTTTGGCACCATAAACAACTTCCGCCTCGGCCGGCTTCCGAGTGTCCCCGTGGAGTGGAACGAGATCAACGCAGCCTGGGGGCAGACTGTGCTGCTTCTCCATGCCCTTGCCAACAAGATGGGGCTGACCTTTCAAAGGTGGAAGCAGAAATACTGGCCTCCTCCCCTTCCCATCCCCACACTCTTTTTGGCCATTGAGCCTATAGGAGCAATCAGTCTAATAAACCTATTAAAGGTAAAGGGACCCCTGACCATTAGGTCCAGTCGTGACCGTCTCTGGGGTTGCGGAGCTCATCTCACTTTATTGGCCGAGGGAGCCGGCGTACAGCTTCCGGGCCATGTGGCCAGCAGGACTAAGCCGCTTCTGGCGAACCAGAGCAGCGCACGGAAACGCCCTTTACCTTCCTGCCGGAGCGGTACCTATTTATCTACTTGCACCTTGACGTGCTTTCGAACTGCTAGGTGTGCAGGCGCAGGGACCGAGCTGCGGGAGCTCACCCCGTCACGGGGATTCGAACCGCCGACCTTCTGATCGGCAAGTCCTAGGCTCTGTGGTTTAACCCACAGCGCCACCCGCGTCCCTTGTAATAAACCTATTACTTAGATGATTAATACCGCACCTTGGAATCAAAAGGATTCTCAATGCAACTTTCCCGTTTTCCTTGCAGGTACCGCCTTATCCCATACGGGAATCACTCTTATTTAGAGTCTCTCACAGACAAATCCAAGGTAAGAGGTTGGGCTCCATACAGTCTTTAAACACATCAGTGTTTTTGGTCTTCTAGAGTGTCCTGTCAGTTAAGGCTCAGGATACACCGGTCAGAAACCCAGAGGCCTCTAGAAATCCAGCGAAAGCATTTCAGGGAGCATTGGTGGAAATGAGGTGTTAACAGGGGGAAATGGTACTGAATTTGAAAACCAAGGTTTCCGAATTTTATATCCTGTGGTTTAGCCGTCAATCGTGTGGCAATAAGGTGGATGTCGAAAATTGGGCCAAAATTCTGGAGACTTCCGGAGGCGGCGCGACCGGTAATGGCTGCCTTCTCCGAGTAAGGAGAAGGGAGCTCCGCTGTAAACGGGTCGTCCGCTACGGCGAAGCGGAGACCCATCCAGGAAAACCACAGGTGGCAGAAGCCTGTGGTCTCGGGACCCGGCGGGCGCCAGAAGCAGCCCCCAAAACGTTGAAGGGACCCCGTAAGGGGCTCCGGATCGCGGAGGGGGTAGCGGCGCTGTGGGTCGTTGCGCAAACAGCGAAGTGAAGCCGCATTGCTGTTGCCGGTCAGCGCTGTCCTTTCTTCCTGCAACTTTTCTGAACTTTGGAAACTACAACCCGTGAGTAAATTTGGACATTGAAAACTTTCTGAAACTTTCGTCAACTTTCTGAAACTTTTTGAGAACTTTATGGAACTTTTAAAACTTTTTAAAAAAAAAGTTGAAATTTGGCTGAAAACGGAGTGAGAATAAGCAGGAAGCCCATCTCCCGCGATACTGAACTTTAAGCAAAGAGCAGGAGGAGTGGAGACAAAAAGTTATGCTTTAACTAAATGCTGGCACCCTGTTAAAGCAGTTTTCTGAGAGAAAGACTTTGAGCTATTGACTTTTGCTGGTCATATGTGGGATGCACTGATATTCTTCTTCTGTGGTACCAGTGGATTATAAAATAAATAAGAATCTCTGGTGCTGGAGCTGCCTGAATGAGCACCAGTTTGCAACTTTGGATATATTGAATTCAGGTTTTGAAACATTCTGAGCTGGAACTGGATACTTTGAAACTGTTGCAGTCAAGGCACTGTAAGAAACACTGTTTTGCTTTAAGTTTTACTCTGCTAAAAATAACACACTGTGGAGGCGATAGACATGGATTTAAATTTATAAGTTTAACTTGGATTTGATCTTTTCCCTGAAGACGTATTAAGCTCCCTCTAGAGGATTTTGGGCTTACAGCAGTGACTTTGTTTTACTTTCCCTTTCCCGGCCTCTGTTTGACTATTGCATCTGGGACTCTGCTTTCTCATGGGAACAACTTGGATTGACCTTGGATTACAGATAACTTTGGAATGAGTGGCGCAAGGAGAAGAGGAAGGACTAAACAAACAACTTTAACTTTATCTGCAGCCTCACAGCGTAGATCTTCTGTGCCGGCCTTGCCTTCCACTTTGCCTCCAGACATAGAGGCGGCCTCCCTAATACAGGCAGGGGAGGGTGAGACAGAGGAGCTGCACCTGGGAGATATGGCTTCAGGGACAAGTAGCTCTGTCTTGGAGAAAATTTTGGAGAAACTGGAGGCTCTGGACAAGAAGGCTGATTTGCATACAGCTAAAATTGAACAGAACACAGAAAGTTTGAATAAGCTGACTGGACAAGTTGCACAGAATGCCCAATCCATTGGAGAATTAAAGGAGGCTGTAGGTGAAAATCGTAAACTGGCTGAAGATACTAGTCAAAGATTGGAAGAACTTGAGAAAGAAGTAAGACCACTCAGCAAACAAGTTGGAGAACATCAGATTTACTTTTTGATGACAGAACTGCGAAACAGGGAGACCAACTTGAGGATACGGTCAATACCAGAGGTGGAAGAAGATAATCTTATTGAATTTCTAACTAAGGAATTTGCCAAGTTTTGGGAGTTAGAGGAAAAAGACTTTAAAATTGCATCTGCTTTCAGGCTTGGCAGAGTCAGAAGGACAGAGAAGCCCAGAGATTGTTTGATAACATTGAGATCAAAGGAGGAAAGGGACAAGATTTTGGGCCTGCACTACGAAAAGTCACTAGACATCTTGGGCAAGAGAATTGAAATCTACAAGGACATTCCTAAGCAGTTGCTGGACCTTAGATCTAATTACACGGAATTGGCAAGACTGTTGAGAAGCAACGCAATTATCTTCAGGTGGGAGTTTCCACAAGGATTATCCTTTACCTACAGAGGGAGAAAGATCAAAATCAAAACAGTGGAAGATAGAGACAAGTTTTTGGGAGCACACGGAGAAGACCTCCACAAAGGACTTGGATTGCCAGCGCCAGAACCTCCAGGGGAGCCCGCCCCCTCGGATCCTCAAGGACCGGAGAACAAGGTACCACCCCAGAAAGAATAACCAGATCTATCCAGGATGTCTCTGCAGCTTTTGAGTTGGAACATAAATGGCTGTAACAGTCCCGAAAAAAGGTCTAAAATTTTTCATATTTTAAAAAAGGAACAATTGGACATTATATGCTTACAAGAAACGCATGTGATTAGGCTCCATAGAAAGGTGTTAATAAATAAAAGGCTTGGTCAAGAATTTATATCATCGGATACAGTTAAAAAGAGAGGTGTAGTGATCTATGCAAAAGAGAGCCTTTCACCAAAATTTCTCTTTAAAGACGAAAGTGGAAGAATCCTCGCAATAGAAATACAGTATCAGGGAGAAAAAATTTTGATATTAGGAATTTATGCTCCAAATGAAGGAAAATCGGATTTTTATAAGAAGTTGCACGAGATCATGCTGGACTATCTGGATTACAACAACGTCATCATGATGGGGGACATGAATGGGGTCGTATCAACAAATATGGATAAGTCACAGAACCAGAACATTACTAAAGAGGGAAGACTACCTAAGACCTTTTTTGAAATGACTGACAATATGGACTGGGTTGACATCTGGAGAGTTAGAAACCCCTTGGGAAGAGAAGGAACATTCTTTTCTGAAGCTCAACTGACTTGGACACGAATCGACCAAATATGGATAACTAGAAGTCTGGCACCTAAGGTGAGGAAGGTGGAAATCTGCCCCAAAACATGCTCCGACCATAACGCCTTGAGAATGGATATGACATTGATCCCAATCGGCTCCTTTAGATGGAAGATGAATGATGGCCTGTTTAGAGATCAAAGAATTGTAAAGAAGGCCCAAAAAACCTTAAAGGACTATTTTGAGATTAATTTGAACACTACGGTGGAAAAAAGAACTATCTGGGATGCAAGTAAAGCTGTGATGAGAGGGTTCTTGATCCAACAGAATTCCTTAAAGAAAAGACTGCAAAATGAAAAGAAAGATAAAATTCTGGAAAGTATCAAAGAGTTGGAGAAGAAGTTAAGATCTAACCCGAAGTCCCAACCGATTCTGAGAGAAATTAAACTTTATCAGGCGCAATATTCCAAGCTGATAAATCAGGAAATAGAATGGAAGATTAAAACAATGAAACAAAAAACTTTTGAATCGGCAAATAAATGTGGGAAACTGCTAGCTTGGCAGTTGAAAAGGAGACAAAGATTAAATACAGTAACAAACATAGAGGTTGAAGGAAGGAACATTCAGAACCCGGGAGAGATTAGAAAGTGCTTCCAGAGGTATTTTAAAAAGTTATATACTCAAGGGCCACAAGATGAAATAGAGATTACACAATTTTTGGAGAGAAATGGATTAGCAAAGCTGTCAGAAGAAAACAGAACAATTTTAAATGGCAAAATAACACAACAAGAGATTGAACAGGCCATCCTGAGTCTGAAACAGGGCAAATCACCAGGGCCAGATGGACTGACCTCTAACTACTATAAGACATTGAAGGATTATTTGATACAACCTTTGTTGGAGGTCAGTAATGAAATAATGGAGGGGAAGAAGGCGCCTGAATCGTGGAAAGAAGCATTTATCACATTGATTCCAAAGTCAGAAACTGAAAAGACACAACTTAAGAATTACCGTCCCATCTCCCTTTTAAATGTGGATTACAAAATATTTGCAGATGTTTTGGCACGAAGATTTAAGAAAGTTTTAAGTGAGATAATCCATAAAGACCAGGCAGGCTTTCTCCCGGGCAGACATATGTTTACTAACACAAGGAACATTATAGACATATTGGAACTTTTACAAACAAACATAAACACCAAAGCAGCTTTAATTTTTATAGACGCGGAGAAAGCCTTTGACAACATTTCTTGGAAATTTATGAAGGGGAACTTAAAAGAAATGGGAGTGGGACGGGGGTTTGAGAACGGGATTGAGGCAATATATTCAGAACAAAAGGCTAAACTGATAGTTAACAATGTGGTTACAGAAGAGTTTAAAATTGAAAAAGGTACACGACAAGGCTGCCCGATTTCCCCATTACTGTTTATTTCGGTTCTGGAAGTGCTCCTGAATATGATTAGGGGGGACCGGTTGGTGGAAGGGATTCAGGTCGGAGCGAAACAATATAAACTTAAAGCTTTTGCAGATGACCTAGTTCTGACATTACAGGAGCCGGAGTCTAGTTTGAAAAGAGTACTACAACTGATTCAAAACTTTGGTCGAGTGGCAGGATTTAAGTTAAATAAGCAAAAAACTAAAGTTCTGGGGAAAAACATGACAGATATTGAGTTGGAACAGCTTCAGAAAGAGACAGAACTAAATGTGGTTAAAAAAGTTAAATACCTAGGGGTAAACATAACAGCAAAAAATCTGAGTTTATTTAAAGATAATTATGAAAAATGTTGGTCAGAGATTAAGAGAGATTTGGATAGTTGGTCAAGATTAAAACTTTCATTGCTAGGCCGAATAGCTGCCATCAAGATGAATGTATTGCCAAAAATGTTATTTTTGTTTCAGACACTGCAGATTGTAGACAAGACAGAGTGCTTCCGGAAGTGGCAGAAAGATATCTCTAAATTTGTCTGGCAGGGCAAAAAGCCCAGAATCAAATTTAAAATATTAACAGATGCGAAAGAAAGAGGGGGCTTTGCCCTGCCAGACTTAAAGTTGTATTATGAAGCTGCAGCTTTCTGCTGGTTAAAAGATTGGTTACTTCTTGAAGATACGGATGTCTTGGATTTGGAAGGTTTTAATAATGCGTTTGGATGGCATGCATATTTATGGTATGATAAAGCTAAGATAAATAAGGCCTTCAAGAACCATATTGTCAGAAAATCAGTTTTTAATGTCTGGACAAAATATAAAGACTTACTGGAGAATAAAACTCCGAGGTGGCTGTCACCCCTGGAGGCTAAGGCTCGGAAAAGAGCCAATATGGAGGCCAATTGGCCAAAATATTGGGAGATAATAGAAAAGGATGGTGACAACTGGAAATTGCAGAGTTTAGAAAAGATGAGAGACAAAGTGCGAGACTGGTTACACTATGCTCAGATTAAAGAAGTGTTTAAAAACGACAAAAAGTCAGGATTCCAAGTGGAAAAGTCAAAGTTAGAAACTGAACTGTTAGAACCTAAGACTAAGGTACTTTCAAGAATGTATAACTTGCTGCTGAAATGGAACACACATGACGAAATGGTAAAATCAACAATGATAAAATGGGCGCAGGATATTGGGTATAATATTATGTTTGAAGATTGGGAAAGGTTGTGGACCTCTGGGCTGAACTTCACTGCATGTAATGCGTTGAAGGAAAATGTGATGAAAATGATGTATAGATGGTACATGACCCCTGTCAAACTGGCTAAAATATACCATTCGTCTGATAGCAAATGTTGGAAATGTAAGGAAAATGAAGGAACATTTTTTCACCTCTGGTGGACCTGCCCTAGAGTGAAGGCCTTTTGGGAGAAAATATATAATGAATTAAAAAAGGTGTTTAAATACACCTTTACTAAGAAAGCAGAGGCCTTTCTCCTGGGTATTGTCGGCCAGAGTGTGTTAAAAGAGGACAGAACATTCTTTTTGTACGCAACAACAGCAGCAAGAATATTAATTGCCAAGAATTGGAAAACTCAGGAGCTACCCACTGTGGAAGAATGGCAGATGCAACTGATGGATTATATGCAACTAGCCGAGATGACCGGCAGAATTCGAGACCAGGGAGAAGAAAGGATGGAAGAAGACTGGAGGAAATTTAAGACTTATTTACAAAAATATTGTAATCTGGCTGAGTGCTGAATAGGATGCCAGTGCAGACAATTGTCTACCATTAAAATAGATTTAAAGTCGAATTATATGTCAAACCAAATTAAGATTATTAATTAAGATGAGTTAAATGATAATTTGCTTGAAAATAATTTAATAATGATGTAAGTGTATGCGGGAGGTGTGGGGGAGTCCCATGTAACAATTGAAAGATGTTAAATGGACAACGATAAGTGCTTATTTGATATATGTTTTATTTGAAAACTTTAATAAATATATTATAAAAAAAAAACAAAATTCTATTTTCACACAAAATTACTTGGTTGATAAGTTTTCCGAGTGCAGTTTGTTTTCATTAAAAACAAACAAACAAAAACACATGGAGAAGATTCAAAGGGCTTGAGGAAAGGTAACTGAATAGTTTGGTTTATTGTGTTCGTAAAGGTAAAGGGACCCCTGACCATTAGGTCCAGTCGTGACCGACTCTGGGGTTGCGGCGCTCATCTCGCTTTATTGGCCGAGGGAGCCGGTGTACAGCTTTCAGGTCATGTGGCCAGCATGACTAAGTCACTTCGGGCGAACCAGAGCAGCGCACGGAAACGCCCTTTACCTTCCTGCCGGAGTGGTACCTGCTTATCTACTTGCACTTTGACGTGCTTTTGAACTGCTAGGTTGGCAGGAGCAGGGACCGAGCAACGGGAGCTCACCCCATCGCAGGGATTCGAACTGCCGACCTTCTGATGGGCAAGTCCGAGTCTCTGTGGTTTAACCCACAGTGCCACCCGCGTCCCCGTCCCGTGCGGTATATGGTGCAATTGAACCAAGGATGGTGTGCCCCCAATTTCCTGGAAAAACAAAGCCACTCCCTAAAGGTCTTGGGGCAGCTGCAGAGTAATTCCCTTTGTTTCTGGTGTAAGCGTTTGTGTCTTCAAGGAGCTGCCCCTTTACTGTTCAGGAGGATTGCGGTTTTTCTGGGACAACAAGTTTGACCATGCCATGGTGGCATTCCTGGATTGTGTGCAACAGTTCAAAGAGGAAGTGGAAAAGGGCGAGACCCGCTTCTGTTTGCCTTACAGGTAATAAAAAAATATCAACGAAATCACTGCATCAGAAATACATGGGTTTCTCTGGACAATAGTTAACTACTGAAACTGACTAGTGAGAGATCTGGGACAAAATGAATGTATGTATGCATTCATGCTAGCACAATTAACTTAAGGATTTCACTGACACAGGCTGTTTTGTGATTAGGATTTGGTATGCCCCACGGAGGACCTTAAGGTCCATATATAGCAACACCCTAGAGGTCCCGGGTCCTAAGGAAGTTAGATTAGCCTCAACCAGAGCCAGGGCCTTCTCAACATTGGCTGTGGCCTGGTGGAACGCTCTGTCTCATGAGACCAGGGCCCTGCGGGATCTGATCTCTTTCCGCAGGGCCTGTAAGACAGAGTTGTTCCACCTGGCCTTTGGCTCAGAATCAGTTAGATTCCCTCCCCCTCTTTCTTTTCCTTTCTCCTCCTATGAAGAGATTGCTCCCTAATTGTTTTAATGTTGTATCTTAATCTTTTAAATTGTATTTTAATCAACTTGCTTTTATTATTAGTTGTTAGCTGCCCTGAGCCCAGTCTTGGCTGGGGAGGGCGGGGTATAAATAAAAATTTATTATTATTATAGGGCATTAAAAATGGAATGTGGCAACAATTTTCCACGAATGTGTTGGTGGACAACAGAGCCACCACGTTTAGAGGGCATCGGAGCTGTGAGTTGCCCTAGCTTGGGGACGGAGAACCTCCCAGGGTTGCTGGGCTCCCAGCTCCCATCAGCTCCACAGCCAGTAATGGGCAATGGTCAGGAATTCTGGGAAATGTAGTCTGACAAATATATACAGGGCCTTGAGTATTCAATGTAGCCATTGCTAGAAACGGCGCTGGAGCAGATGGTCCTTTAGTGTCCTCTAGTGTGATAATTTGTGTGATCTTAAAAGGATGCTGACCGTATTTTTTGCAAGGCAAGATGGGCAAAGTCTA
This sequence comes from Podarcis filfolensis, assembly GCF_964270895.1. Classification (NCBI taxonomy): domain Eukaryota; kingdom Metazoa; phylum Chordata; class Lepidosauria; order Squamata; family Lacertidae; genus Podarcis; species Podarcis filfolensis. The sequence goes on from NC_139615.1 coordinate 44,232,533, forward strand.
GCAGCAGCCCACCTGGAGCATTTTTTTGCTCTATTAGGTTTGGCTTCTGCTTGTTTTGTTCACAACCTTTCTGGGGCTTGCCAGGCCAGTAATTTTGCACAGCCTCAAGTTATGACTGCACCAGCTTGCAATTTAGAAGTAGTAAAACATTTTTGTCTTGTCTCATCAACTTACAATGACTGTTCACTTATGAAGGCCCCTCCAAGGTGTGAGGCTGGGTTCCTGTGTTGTTAAAAAGAGGCATTATGGCGGGGGCAATGTCTTCTAACCATTGTGGTATGCTGCAAGCATACTCCATTCTGCCTACTTAACCCTGCTTTAGAGCTCCCCACTTTGTTCTCATAACCACTTTCACCACCTGCAACATCATTAGAGTATTGTCTACCAGGCTGTGGGAATCCTCTAAAACCAAATGCATCTCTGTTTAGATTGACAAGAGCAGGTGTCCTGCTGCGTTGCCCACTTTTGCATTCTAGCCAAGCCTCCTTGGGTGACCTTTATTTGAAATAAAAATGAAGGTTTTAAGTGCTGTGGTAAAAAAGGGAAGGAGTAGCAGGAGCCTTGACATCACCCATGCATTTTACAATTAGTAAATTAACAGTATTGCAGAAAAGTGGGGGGCTTGCTCTGTTGACAAACTCGAGGTTTGCGCTGGTGCCAGCTGCCAGGAGTTTCAGTTTTGGAGCCTGACAAGAATTTGTGTTTCTCCACTGCAGAATGGATGTGGAGAAGGGCAAGATTGAAGACACAGGTGGAAGCGGCGGGTCCTACTCCATAAAGACTCAGTTTAACTCGGAGGAGCAGTGGACAAAAGCACTCAAGTTCATGCTGACAAACCTGAAGTGGGGTCTAGCCTGGGTCTCTTCCCAGTTCTACAACAAATGACTCTTGTAAGAGAGGAGGACTCCATCCCGTAATGTGTCTGTAGTTTGTTTCAAAGATACCCAAAACAGGACTTGGCCTGTGGTATCAGTACATCATCACCTTACAAGACCAAAAAACTGCAAAGCACTTTTGTCTTAAAATGTCATTGTCGGGTAATACGAAGCAAAACGGCTCGACAGCATGGTTGGATTTCTGTCGCAGCACAGCCTGCTGCTGCTTTTGGGGAAAGAAGCGAACTGGGTCCTGGATAGTTAGGGGGGACCCACATACGGCAGTAAAAAGAGACCTGCTTGAGGAGCTCTTAACAGCTTTCAGACTGGAGGAGTACTAAGCTATAACATTATTAGAATTGCAGTTTGGTTGCTACACTAAGATGCCCTAGGAAATGCAAGAATAAATAAAAGCCGTTTGTATTCCGGAAGAACACAGCATCCTTATTTATCATGAGCTGCCATTTAATGTTTCTTCTTCCCTTGTGAATGAGTTCATCCACTTACACTGAGACTTCTGCCTTCCAGGGAGGCCTGGAAGAAGAAACATTCTTCTCCTGTTGCGGCAGCACACACATCTCCGTGTCTGCCCTCAGGAGCCATGCTTCTTCACCAGTGCTGTAACTGTGCACGGCATCAATGGTTGTAGGCCTAAGGCCCCTTTAAAGTGTCCTCTTTAAGTGCCCGCCCCAGGCCTTCTCAAAAGGTTACGGTAACAGGACAAAAGCCTGTGAGGTAAGCATTAACATTTAAATATAACTGGTTGTCTTGTTTCTTTGGAACACAACCATCTCTTTGAGAGCCCCAAATGAAGTGTGGCAGCATGCTGCTTGGAGGGTAGGGGATGAAGGTGGAAGAAACTAGTCGTCGCCCACGCTGTGCTTCAGAATTGCGTAGACTGCCTCAACAATGTCTTGCCGACCGATGCCTGTGGTGTCGCTGAGGTATTCCGTAACCTTTCAAAAGAAATAGGGCGAGAGGTTAAGACAGCGCATGGATACCTGGCAAGGAAGGTGGCAAGGGTCGGGGGTGTATGGAAAAGAGTGGAATCCACTCCATCACCCCTGGGTTGCCACACCTTGTAGCCCCGTGGCAGTTTCGTGGCTAAGCCACAAAAGTGTAAGTACCTGATTCAAGCCCTCGGGATTCAAGAGGAAAGCGCTTGCCCCAATGACTCCGACAGCCAATAGCATGAGATCTTCTTTCACTGGCAGGAACTTCGCCCTGTCCAGTTGAAGCAACAAAGTAAGACAAGGTGTGGCATTGCACGCAACTAATCGCAGGAAGACTCATCGGGCTGGAGAAGCTGCGTTCTACTGCCACTCCACCAGACCCAGCCTGAGACCTTTTTTTTGGCGGCCCTCGGTAACATTTGACGCCCCTCCCCGCAGAGGCACTGGGCTTTGGGAAGGAGGTGTGAGGGCTCTTGACAAGCGTCCTAGAGTCCTTCTGCCTCCTTCCCCAAACCCAGCATCTCGCCCGGCTTTGGGAGGGCTGGTGAGGGGCATAAAATTTTGGACTCGCTCTCCTACCCCGTGTGACAAGGCAGTGTGTGGCTCATGGGTTCCCTGTCAAAGCACTCGTGGCCCACTTGGTATGAAAGGTTAGATCACCCTGTTCTAGGTTATTGGGAATTGTCAGAATTCCACACCAAAGTCTAAAAGGAGGAGTTATTTCCTTACAAAGAAACATGGCACCAGAGGATTTTTTTGATTTTTTTTTATGGGCGGGGAGCTACCACCATCTAAAAAGGAGAATGTGCGGCTATCCACAAGCTAAAAACACAAACAAAGAAGTCGCTTTATGGTATCCTTGCATGTGACTGAGCCAGTGGCAATATTACCACATCCTGTCTGCACATAATGGGAGAACAGTAAACCTCTTTGGTGTTTTCATTCCTTCCTAAAAAAAATATAAAAGTTCACAGACACTCTGCCACTGGAGATAAGTGCACCAGTGTTGGAGGGGGCAGGAGAGAATCTGTTTTTAGATTTTAAGAAGTAAATAGATCAGGACATGGTAGGCAATGCTGCAGGGCCGGGGGAGGCGGGGCAGGGGGAAGAGAAAGGGCAAATTTCTATTGCTTTTCATACATTTCTTTTGTTAACTGAGTACACGAGTTCTCTTTTGCTTGAGTAGTATAGCAGGGATGTGCTTATAGAAGTCTAAAACGGAGTTTTTCAAAAGGTCACGGAACGGTATAGAAGGATGTATCGTTTATGTCCTAGGTCAGTAGTTTTCAACCAGTGTGCTGTGGCACCCTGGGGTGCCTTGAATGATGGTCAAGGGTGCCACAGGCAACACTAGCCTCTGTCCTTATATCCTTCCCTCCCTCCTCTGATGCCCTCTCACATCTCTGCTTCCAAAAGGCTTGCACAGTTGTTTCCTGCAGCAGCCCTGGCTATACAGTGGTACCTCGGATTAAGTACTTAATTCTTTCCGGAGGTCCGTTCTTAACCTGAAACTGTTCTTAACCTGAAGCATCACTTTAGCTGATGGGGCCTCCCGCTGCCGCTGCGCCACCAGAGCACGATTTCTGTTCTCATCCTGAAGCAAAGTTCTTAACCCGAGGTACTATTTCTGGGTTAGCGGAGTCTGTAACCTGAAGCGTATTTAACCTGAAGTGTCTGTAACCTGAGGTACCACTGTAAGCTCCACAGGTGAATGGTGCCTTTGGGGCTGGTTAAGGGGTGCTGGTTGCCAGGAGCTGAGGCGGCCTCGGAGGAAGCAAGCAAGTGGGTGAGGGAGCCCAGCCAGCTAGCCTGCCAGCCCTTGCTATTGGGAATGGACGGACAGGTCCCAGGCCCCTGTGGGTCAGTGTGAGGAGACACCTCTCTTTGGGGCAGCGGGGGCAGCTCAAAGACCAGGGGCGGCTGCCCAGAGGACTCCCAAGGAGAGGAGGCTAAGGGAACACTCCACAAGGGAGGGTGTTCGAAAAAGGGTGAGAGGCTACCAGCTCTGCAGGCAAGGGGTGACATAACTGGGCTCCTGAGCCCCACAGGGGTGCCGCAGAAAGAATGTATGTAGTTGGTCAAGGGAGCCGTGGATTCAGAAGGTTGAAACCCTCTGTCCTAGGCAATATTCAGTAGATGCCCACAACACTTACGCAGCCACATCCCATAAACCACACTAGCAGAGTGGGTGTATTTTCTCGGCCGCAATGTAATGTGTTACAGGTGCTATGAAAATGCATTATCCTTGCAACAAAAGTGTTTCTGTTGAGGAAAAACACATATCCAATGAGACATTTTTAGAACCAATTATGTAGAAAAGGCCCTAAAAATGCAGCTTTGTTATATAAAGGGAGGCAATAAAAGATCTAGAGTATATCTTGCAATAGAGGACCATCACACGCCGTTTTCAGACTAATTACTTGTATGAAGTAATTTGAAACTCGCTCTGGAATCACTCTTTTGAAAGGTTTCTGTAAAAAAATATGATACAATTCTCTGGTCATTCTAAGGGACTTGTGTAATGCTGAGGCTCTATTGCCTGATGGTCCATTTCAACCACGTCAATACTTTATATTGTGCAAGCCGCCCTTAATGGTGATGCAGATTTTTTCCCTTTTTTTTAAGCCACAGCTCTACCGAGTGGTGTTCTGTGTTTCCCTTTAACCTTCGTGCGTGTGTGTGTATGGCACTTTCACAAGGCTTTTTTCTACTTCTGGAGCTGTAAGAATAGAGCATTGCTCATCCGCTGTCTACAGCTGAACTATGTCTCCTTTCAGCAACATATCCAAATAGGACATTTTTAGCCTGGGTTAAAAAATCCAGCCTTCCCATCCCTGTTAATTCCCACACTGTATTTAAAGGATACCTTACAATAGACATCGAGAGCTGTGCATGCTGTGCTGTTGCCAAATTTTGTGAAGTCAGGCTCCATCCCATGTGCATTGCTTACAAACAGGCCTCTGTTAAGGTGTGCTGCCTGGAAAAGTGACTCAGACTTTCTTGGTCTCTAAAGCGCTCTCTGCTCTTTGTGCTGCTTCAACAGACATAGTGGAGTCTGGAAGTGCCTTGGGCCAGTCACCAGCCATGGGTGTAGCCAAGGGGGGCAGCTGTCCCCCCCATCAATAAAAATCTGAGGTTCTGCCCCCCCCCCCACAAAAGCTCCCCCCTTACCAGAATGAATTCATTTCTAGCTTGCCACTTCCCAGAACTTACAGCTGGAGCTCATTCGGAGAGGAGTTTTTAATCGAGGTCTTCAGCAAGGTGTCATAAACGCTGCTCCGCAAGAGGTACGTTAAAACCAGCAAATGTCTGCACATTTCAAGCAGCTGTTTTGTGGGCAGCATGTAGCCATTGTACCCTAATCATGAGGAAAAACAGAAGGCAGCAGAAGCTGCAGTTAGGTTTCTGTCTGGAACCAGAATCTACAAACCTATGTCTTGACTACCCCTTTGGACAATTTAGGGTAGATGCGTGGACCTACGGGAGATGCCTTCTAGTAGTTCACCACACCCTTCTTCCTTATGTGGCCAAACTATTGTAGGATTTGTTGCCTCGGTTTCAGCGCCTTAATTTTTGTACACTTTCCCCAAAAACATAAAGCCAAAAGGTACTGCTCTCTCTGGAATAGCTTACAAGGGAAAGGTAGCAAGGGGAACAAACTGAATGTGTGTTCAGGCTAGATCTAGCAACAAATTCACAAGGTACAGTTATTCTGTTGCAGCAAAAAAAATGTCTTTCCCCTTCCTTCTGATTAGCAGCATCTCCTTTAAAGTAGAGCTGTTCCGAATGGGACTTGCTGCAGAATAGGAACGCTGCAAGTTGATCCAGGTGTTCCTTTCCCTGAAACAAGGAGCCCAATATGCCAGAAGAAGCTAAAGCGAATAGATTTCGAGACATATCCTTCTTCTTCCACTGCTCTGTACACCAAAAAAAAATGCCCTGTTAAGGGTTCCCTAGAGCTGCTTGCTGCTCAAAGAAGACGAGTGGGGGCTGTGACTTATTTTTACCTCCTTAGCTAAAGCTTGCCCAATGTTATGTCTTGTTCTTGACCCTTACCTAAAACCTCCAGCAGCATTTCAACATAAGCAAAAGGGGCTGGAAAATTGATTTGGAAATGCAGAGCCTTCAGAATGGCCAGTTCAGATTCCAGTAGTTCTTCTGTGGTATAGGAGAAGCCCAAAGACTTCAGAAACCTCAGAACCACATTGTTATTCACTATCTGTATGAAGACAGAAATGTGACCATTACTCTCAAAATGCCAACTTTGTTTTGCTTCTGTCTACCACGATCGGGTGCTAAAGGAGTTCTGTTGTCTATTTATTGCAACACACACTTTGCATTAAATTGACATTTCAAGCTATGGGGGCTGCAAAGGGAGCTACAGAAGGGCGGGGGAGGCAGGAGAGCTTGTTCTATGAGCAGAACTTTGGTAGCAGTTCTTAAAACAAGACCCCATATTTTTAAAATACATGCAAATCTCTATAAACATGTAAAGAAAACCTTCCCCAAACTCTGTTCATATTGTTTTTTCCAATAATACAAAAGGTGTCCCGCCCCCTTCAGCTACAAGTTGATAATTGTGAAAGCCTCATAATGCTATATAGCTATTAGCCATTTTTAATATAGCTACTTGCAGACGCGGGTGGCGCTGTGGGTTAAACCACAGAGCCTAGGACTTGCCGATCAGAAGGTCGGCGGTTCGAATCCCCACGACGGGGTGAGCTCCCGTTGCTCGGTCCCTGCTCCTGCCAACCTAGCAGTTCAAAAGCACGTCAAAGCACAAGTAGATAAATAGGTACCGCTCCGGCAGGAAGGTAAACAGTGTTTCCATGTGCAGCTGTGGTTCACAAGAAGCAGCTTAGTCATGCTGGCCACATGACCCAGAAGCTGTACACCAGCTCCCTCGGCCAATAAAGTGAGATGAGCGCCGCAATCCCAGAGTCGGTCACGACTGGACCTAATGGTCAAGGGTCCTTTCACCTTTACCTTTACCTGCAGAGTACATCTGGCTTTGCAACCAATAACTCCCATTTTCATTTATTGGGCAGACATTACTGTAACATTGCTCTAAAAAAAAATACTGTCCTAACATTCCCTCCCACAGAATGGCTCTGGGATGGTGCATAAAGAGAGCAAAGATTATGTCAAAATATGTAAGGGCACTTCCTGAATCTTCTTACACTATAATGGAAGGAGAGCTTGCTGGCAAGCTGGATGCAAGAGACCAGACGCAGCACATATGTGCTCTCAATCTGCTGTTTCACTGAGGCCCACTTGCTGTCTTCCTCCTTTGCTCTCGTGAGATGAGAAGCCTCTTTAATGAGTGTAAGCATGAACCTAGGAAAGTACAAGGATAAAAAATCTGGTTAAAAGGAAAATGAAGCAAGGCTGGCAGTACCTGTAAACCTTACTCTCTACAACACCCTAGAATCAAAGGTGCTTGCTTAGATCTGTGTCAGGGAGTTAAAGCAGCTTGAGGAGTCCTGAAAGGGAAATTGCAAGGTGCTTGCTTGATACAGATACCTGGCAGTGACGGACTATGTGTGAAACAGTGTGAAAAGCCCTCTACTCTTGCTCTACTGTCCCAGGAGCGGTGAATTGCCCCACAAACACGTCCTTGGGATTCCAGATCCCTCCTGCTTCTTTCTGCTACTGCGTACCTAAACAGAAAGTGTTTGCCCCCCAGGATGGGCCCCTTGGCAGTCACTTCGAGCAGAAAAGAAAACTGCAAATGCTTGGTGGGCCTGATGTGACTAGCCAGCAGCACACCGAGGAAGAAGGTTGTGACATCTTGCAATTGCCTTCCCCTTAAACTCTTGCATTTATGACTAATGGAAGGTGTTTCTTACATTACCATTTGCAGGCAGAGTCTGTACAGCCTGGGCCTTCGGCTCCTCACTCCTGCTCTAAATTAATACCTGTGGTAGCCATTTTTAAAAGGATTTTATAAACAATATATATATAAGGGGAGCATGTAAAGGTCTAGTCATCACTCGGAGATGATAACATGGTTGTCCGAAAGCTACACCTCAAAGGTGAAGAATATATAAAATGTTATCTTCTCTCAAGGTGGGCAGAACAATTCAATACCTTTCAAATATTTCTATGGCTTGGTATCTTGCTGATTCAGTCAGGCTCCATTTTTCGGACAGAAGAAACACAAATTCTGTCAAAAAAATAAATAAAGGGTGAGAGGTGGGGGATCCTCAGAGTCATAACTGCAGGTTCTTTTGGCATGTCAGCCTACCGAATTTGCCAAGCTCAGTTCTCACCCACGATCTGTGTCTCTTTAAAGCAACCTGCCTCTTCGCACAGTTCGCTCAGGTACCGCTCATTCTCCCTGGCCATGTGGAGCAAAGCATCTTGGATAACTCCGCCGGCCGCTGCTCCAAAGACAGGCTCCGAAGAATGGTACCTGGACGCCACCATTGTGGGTGAGCCCATCGGAAGAGTTCTGTCAAGGAGGAAAGAGCAGTTCAACACCCACCATTTTAATTTGTATAATTTCCTTACTTTCTCTAGAATTGTTGTCTTTCCCCTCTCCCTTCTCTGCCCATGCCTTTTTATTGCCTCTCTCGAAATGAAGGGATCTGGAACTTCATGTTGCAATCTGCTAGTTAAATACTTAGGACTGAAAACAATATAGGGCAAGCAGCTACATTTTGCTATGAAACCAGGAGAGGAAATCTTGAATTGTCTTCCACACTAAAAACGCAATCCTATGCATATTTACTCAGATGTTACGGCCCACTGTTCAGTGGGACCCAATGCTATACGCATGTTGGCTGAAGTTTGCCAATGTGGTACCTACGGGCACAATGGCACCTAGAAGGCCTTTACCCTGATGCCTACAAAACCTCTGACCCACCCATCACAGTTTCCCTTCATCAGGTGCTGACTTTGGCGGGTACCGTTTCTCCTCTGGAAAGTTGAAGGAAGAAGTTGGAAGAGAAGCGCCTTTTCCCCACTTCCTCTTTCAGCTCTATGTGATTTTCAGCGCTCAGATCTGCACCCGAGTAGCAGAGCAGAAAGTGAAGCAACTAAGAGGTGAAAGGGAATGATCTGGGAGTTTCACCACCACCTAGCCATAAAATACATGTTTCTGTTGACTGAACCATAAAAAAACTGCTGCTTTCTAGCACTCTCATGGTCCAAGACATGAACATAGGAATATCCTGCTTGAACAGGTTAATGGCCCACCCCTCCACGCAAGGTCCGGAGGGTGGCAGCATGAGAACGGGGCCTTTTTGCGGTGGTTCCCCAATTTGTGGAATACTCTCTTCAGGTATTATATACTTTTAGGCAGTGGTTTTTTTCTTTTAAAAAAAGTTTAGAGGTACTCTCATTTTGACTCAAGAAAATCACCATTTTATAGTTCATATTGGGAAAAATAAATACAGCAAATGGACAAAAGTACAAAGATTCACAAAATGTTTAGGGGTATGCATCCCCGCCCCCAAAAAAGCACTGCATTTAGGCATTAAGCGAAAACATTCCTCTCTAACCAGGTCTTTAACTATTTGTAGCCACAAAATACATTGGGACATTTGTAATGTATTTTGTTTTCCTCTTGGTTTTAATGTATCTACGTGCAGGGTTTTGTTTTGTTTTTTTGTCTGTTTGCAAAACAGGCTTCGGGTCACCTCAGCCAAGACAAAAGCGACTAACAAAATCAACAAAATCAATGAACGAACCGAATGGTGTGCAAGTGTGTGTGTGTGTGTGTGTGAGAGAGAGAGGTGGCTTACGTAAAAAAACCCGCCAAGTCAAGAGTATCTGTTTTAATCCTACTGGCTCTTGAGTTCTTCCCAGACCCCAAAAGTGTGTGTGCAACAATCTCTGTCTGGCTGCCTGGGCCCAGGAAATGGCTGCCACTGACCCAGGAAACGGGAGAGAGAAACACAGCACTCTCTCTCAAAAAACAACAACACACGTCCACTGAGCCACCATCCCAAAAGCCCTTGGGGACTCCCTTCCGAATGAACACGCCTAGATATAGGACTGGGGGGTGGGTTGCCGCCACGCGCCGCCCATCTGCCATCTCCAGAGACCCAATGTGGCGTAGGCGTTAGTGTTGGACTATGGACCACATACACCCGGACAACACCATTACTGGCCCCAACAACATCACACATACCATCTCGGGACTATTTAATTGCTCATCGTCTAACATTGTATATGCCATCAAATGCCAACAGTGTCCTTCAGCTCTCTATATTGGACAAACAGGCCAAACCTTATGCCAAAGAATAAACGGACATAAATCGGACATCAAGAATCACAAGACAGAGAAACCAGTAGGAGAACACTTCAATCTCCCAGGACATTCTATACAAGATCTCAAAGTAGCTGTATTACTACAAAGGAATTTCAGAAATAGACTGGAAAGAGAAGCTGCTGAATTGCAACTCATTACCAAACTTAAAACCATGGAGAGACCTGGTCTGAACAAAGACATTGGATTCTTATCTCATTATACATGACAAAGCCATTTTTCACCTTCTCACCCCTTGCTTTTTCCTGTAAGACCTATTGCAGTCGTTAAGAGTCGTCAACAGGCTCATCACAGCTATCTGCCAATCACCCATTCCCACCACCCTTCTGAGTAATACCCCTCCCCACCTTCTCACTATATAGAAGGATCTGGCAACTTCTGTTTCAGTGTATCTGAAGAAGTGTGCATGCACACGAAAGCTCATACCAAGAACTAACTTAGTTGGTCTTTAAGGTGCTACTGGAAGAAAAAAAAAATTTTTGTTTGGACTATGGCCTGGGAGACAAGGGTTCGAATCCACACTCACTGGGTGACCTTGAGCCAGTCACCATTCATGGGTGTAACCAGGGGGGGACAGAGGAGCAGCTGTCACCCCCATCAATAAAAATCTGAGGTTCTGCCCCCTCTAACAAAAGCCTGCCCCACCCCTAACAAAAACCCTGGCTATGCCCATGTCACCGTCTCTTAGCCTAATCTATTATGTTATTATTCCTTAAATTTAAATTAAATAAATAAATTAAATAACACAAATATTATGTTATTGTTCCTTAAATTTGTATACTGCCCCATACCCGGAAGTCTCAGGGTGGTTTGCAACATAAAATTCACTATGCATACACACACACACACACACACACACACACTAACTATATATAGTAATATTTTTTTAAAAAAATCCAATAATCCCCCTTTTCTCCTCCTTCTCAAGGTTGTTGTGAGGATGAAACGGGGAGGAGGAGAACCATGTACGCCACCTTGAGCTTCCTAGGAAGATAAAGGTGGCATATAAATGCAATAATAAATAATAGCAGCAATAATAATAATAATAATAATAATAATAATAATAATAATAATAATATAGTACTGTACTAATGTAATTATATACATAATCTCTCCTATTTCGTTTCTCAGGAATAGGCTCCCCCCCGCAACACCACACAGTTGCTCCTCCGAAATTAACCGTCCCCAGACACGCACACTCATACACACGCGCGCGCGCACACGCGTGTCCAAAGCCGCCCTGAGCCCGCGCCCGCCCTCGTCAAAGATGGCGGGAGCGGGACCGCCGCTCAGTTACCCCCTTAAGATGGCCGCCGCTTTCCTTGCAGCGCGCCGTGGGCCCTCAACAAAGATGGCCGCCCCGCCTCAGCCGTCCCCATGAGGGCGGGCCCAGCAGGCCCTTCCCATTGATCCGGAGAGGGCGGGGAAGATGTCGTCGCCGTCGCCGTCTCCGTCGGGGCCTGGAGGAGCGGGACCCCCGCGCGGCCCAACCTCGAGCGTCCGGCGGCAGTGGGAGTTGCACCGCGCCGGGGCCCCGGGCGGGTTGGCCTCGAGCCCCGCGGTGGACGCGGCCCGGCGCGGCCTGAAGGCCCGCAACGCCCTCACGGCGCTCGGCATCGGCGCGGTGGTCGTAGGAATTTGTATCCCTCTCTGGACGGAAGGGGAGCGGAGGGTGGGCGGCCTTTCGAGTCGGTTTTCACAGCGGGGCGGGGGGGGGGGACAACTCTGCACATGCTCAGGTGCGCTCTTTTCATCCCGCCCGTCTGGATATGGGTTCCTGTGGCGAGAGAGAAAAGGGGAGTCGCTCGCCTGGCGCCTTTTTAATGAAGTCTGTGAAAGGGGGTGATTATTGCCAGTCCTTTTTTTATGGGGGGGGACGAACGCCCCTAAACATTTTGTGAATCTTTGTACTTTTGTCTATTTACTATATTTATTTTCCCCGATCTGAACTATAAAGTAGTGATTTTCTTGAGTCAAAATGAGAGTACCCCTAAAAAATTTTTTTTAGAAAAAAAGCACATGAAACTGATTTGTAAAAATGTTACATGGGGGGAAAAATACGAGAGAGAAATTGCACACACTTTGTAAATCAAGAAAATCTTCAATAATAATAAAAAAGAAAAAAAGCACTGCCCCACCCCCTCCACGGGGTCCTATTTTGAACATTTACAACTACATATTCTTCCATAGTCTAAATTTGATGTCAATGCACATTGCCCATGTATTTCTTACATCACATTTTTTTAAAGAAAACACTGGGCATTGCTATGCTTTTGTTATATATTTTGCATTCTCGTTTGTTGTGATCTTTGGATGAAGGGTGGTATGCAAATTTAATAAGTAAATTAAATAATCTGCCGCCCCTGAGGTTGGTGGGTGCTTGCTCCCAGGTAAGCGCACATGGGAGCTAAACATTAAATGCTGATTTTGTATGATGAAAGACAAGCTGTGAAGCTTTGCGTAGTCAGGAAATATGATGTCCAACACTGAACAGTGATTCCAGATATTGACTACTGTTTCGTAAAATTCTTCGTCAGCGTGGTACTGTTACGTCTACGAAACAGTCATCGTGTTGCCTAGACATTGCTCACTTCCAGCCGAGGCTGCCTTATGCACCGGTAACCTTCTTGGTAGCAGAAGCAGATTTTGCTGCATACTGCAAAACTACTCTCTTCCTGAATATCTTGGGGGACCCCCCTCCCAAACCCATTTTCCCTGCCAGCATGTTTGCATGAAGGAGACTAGTTTTAGTGCTAGTGGAAGTGATTCTGCTCAACCATTTTGAATCCGTTCTTGCCTCATTGAGACCAGCGCCACCCTCTGCTGTGAAAGCACGTCTTCTGACTTTAAGGTTTGGTTCGGTTGAAGGGCAAATGCCCTTTCTCCTTCCTCGCCCTTGGCATCGGGTTCAGGGCTGGAAGGGAGCTGGGTGTCCCAAGAGCAGGGTGGCAGTGTGCAGCGACTTACCTGGCTGTCACAAATAGGATTTCTAAATTGTTTTCCTGAGCTGTCTGCGCACAGATGCCTACACCATTCATTCCATCTCCCAAGAACGCTTCTTGGATGAGCTAGAACGGGATGCCGAAGTCATGCAGGCCCGAAGAGCAAAGGCTTCAGCGGAATGAGGATGATGGAGTACTTCCACTTTGAAAAGCACAGGGACAGGATGCCATCTGTGCTGCCAGCTGAGGATGCGTTGGCACAGTGACCTGGGGAATCGATGCCCCCCTGCTGCTCATAGAGAACTGGCTTCTTCATCTGTTTATAAACTCTTTGCCATGCGTAATATGTCAAAGCCTAACAATTTCAGATACTGTATTTAATGTGAAAGAACAATAAATCTGTTATGTGGATTATGCTTATAAGCAGCTGCTTATTTCTTTTTTCAGGGTAGCACAGACAGGACTATGTACTGTTACATAGGATGAAATATGCAGTTTAAAAGATTTGATAGGTGAATATTGTGCTGGTCACATGTCAGTTTCAACTAGTTTTGTAGGTCCACAGCAAAACCACTGACATTCAGAAGTGAAAATAAAAGGTAAAGGTACCTCTGACTGTTAGGTCCAGTTGCGGATGACTCTGGTGTTGCGGGGGCTCATCTCGCTCTATAGGCCGAGGGAGCTGGCGTTTGTCTGCAGACAGCTTCCAGGTCATGTGGCCAGCATGACTAAGCCGCTTCTGGCGAACCAGAGCAGCACATGGAAACACCGTTTACCTTCCCACCAGAGCGGTACCTATTTATCTACTTGCACTTTGACGTGCTTTCGAACTGCTAGGTTGGCAGGAGCAGGGACCGAGCAATGGGAGCTCACCCCGTCGCGGGGATTCGAACCGCCGACCTGATCGGCAAGCCCCAGAGGCTCAGTGGTTTAGACCACAGCTCCACCCGCGTCCCAGAAGTGAAAATAGTACAGGTCTTAATGGGACCTGCAGGCTCCTTTCAAAGCATGGTTGCAGGGGTGAGTTCCAGAGACTTGGAAAAGTGACCTTGACACAGTGCTACATTTTACGGACATTATGTGAACCTTTCCTGCTTATGAAATTTAAAGAAGTATGGTCCTCAGGAAAGATCTCTGTACCTCCTCCAGCAGGTATGCTGAGAGTTGGTTTTCCAATAGAATAATCAGCTTGGCTTGTCCTATCAACCAAGAACAACTGTTATGAACTCTGACCAGCTCTGTTCCAGGGCATCGTATTCTGTGTGTGCTGCTTTCACAGCTGTGTTGTTGCTGTTATTGTCTCTCCTAAGTAGTATTTGGGGCTAGTAAATCATTAAAGCAGTGGCTGGCTTGGAGCCAGACAAGGCAATTGTCAGATGCACAATTCTCTTTAAGAGGCTTAAGGGAGGGAAGGGAATTTTCCATTTAGCTGAAGCTGGACTGTATTGTCTGCAGTCCAGGCTTCCACAACGCAAGACTAAGAGTCTTGCTCCGTGCACACACAAGACAAGCTAGCTTCCCAAGACAACTGAACTCATTGATACAAAACGATTATCAGTCTTTTCTGGGTGCATTTATGAAGTGCCAAACCCTCGTTGCCCCACCATTAACCTCTGCTCAATCTGTTTGTTCTCCCTATCACTTGTTGGTTTTGTTAATGGAAGCCTCTACAATATTAATAAAACGTGGCCGTGAAATTAAGTGCTGCCTTCTCCCACTGCTCTTTGGAGGGAGCTCATCTCGTTCCATTAATTTATTGGTTTCTTCTTTTTTAAATACAGATAATTGAATTCAGGGATGTGCAACTAAATGCACATAATGGAATTCAGGGATCAGAAATCCCTTCTGTTTAAGAGAACAGTTAGCGCAATTAAAAGTTCACCCGTGCACCAAGAAAATCTGGCATTTGCAAATTAAGCCACCTGCCTTAACTTTAAATGTAAGCTGTAAGCATGTTCTGCCCAGAATGGTATACAGTGGTACCTCGGGTTACATACGCTTCAGGTAACAGACTCCATTAACCCAGAAATAGTGCTTCAGGTTAAGAACTTTGCTTCAGGATGAGAACAGAAATTGTGCTCCGGCGGCGCGGCAGCAGCAGGAGGCCCCATTAGCTAAAGTGGTGCTTCAGGTTAAGAACAGTTTCAGGTTAAGGACGGACCTCCGGAACGAATTAAGTACTTAACCCGAGGTACCACTGTACATGGCTACTCAGAAGTAATCCCCTTGATACCTTCATCCAAGTTGTCAATTAAGCTGCCCAGTGTCTGTCACCACTTACGGCTGCAAATTAGAAAAACCAGTGCTATGTGAAGTCCTTCCTTTTGCCTGTCCTTAATGTCTCGCCATTCAGCTCTTCAGATGACCACCAGTTTTAGCGTTATGAGTATGGGTAGGCAAACTAAGGCCTGGGGGCCGGATCCAGCCCAATCACCTTCTAAATCCAGCGTGCTTTTACATGAGTAGAATGTGTCCTTTTATTTTAAATGCATCTCTGGGTTATTTGTGGGGCATAGGAATTTGTTGTTTTTTCAAAATATAGTCCACCCCCCCCACAAGGTCTGAGGGACAGTGGACTGGCCCCCTGCTAAAAAAGTTTGCTGACCCCTGATTATGAAAAACCTGTATTTTCTCCCAGTTGTATAATTTTATGAACTACCGTGTTCCCTTGCTTGCCTTTATTTCCTGAACTGAAACCCAAATTTTGTCACCTTCCCTTGTGGAGGTGCTCCAGCTCCCTGATAATTTTGGTCGCACTTTTCTGCACTGGCTACCAGAAAGCTACACGGTATTGCAAATGTGGCTGCACCTTGTGTTTGTATAAAGGAATTAACAGTTTTGGCTTTCGAGTCTTTTCCTAGTGATCCACACTATGGAATTTGCTTTTTTCACAGCTGCTGCACCCTGGTTTTGTTTTCATTGAGCTAACCTCCCTGACCCCAGGATTCCTTTCCTGGTCAGTCATTGTCAGCAGAAACATCATGTGTATATGTGAAATTAGGATAATTATTTTTTGCTGCGGTGTGCAGCAGTTTATATTGGACTTTGTTTGTCAATTTGTTGCCCATTCACTCAGTTTGAAGATTTTCATTTCATGCAATCCATTTCGTTTTTCGCCACCCTGAATAATTTGGGGCCGCTCATGGGGCTGCCATATGTCATAGCCGGGATTTGTCCTTTGAAATGGTATCCGGGTGGAATTTTCTGAAAGTGGCTGAAATGTCCGGGGAAACCTGGGCATAGGGCAGCCCGTATCGGAAGTGATGATTTTTTTTTTTGGCAATTTGCCTAAGAAATAGGTTAAAACTACCGGTACTTGCTTTCTGGAGATTTTGCAAAAAAAACCCCTGAGGCATCCTTGAAGATAGCAGCTCTGCAGTTGATGCCTAGTAGAGATAAGAAGATATACCAAGGTTCTATTTTGGAGGTGATGCAGAATTCTTTCTTGCGATCTTTATTACCTGTCCTTCAAGGTACACCTGTGTTTTGTTTTGTTTTAAGAGCATAAACTGAGCTAATCTCCATTTAAACTTGTGCTCATTTTGAACTTGCCTATTGGCTGAAGCTTACTTGCATGAATAACTCACCCCACCTGCCAAAAAAACAAAAGATGTTTCCAAGAACAATTGCAAACTTCATTCCAAAAGTCTTGTGTAAACTTAAGTTACAGCTACCCTACATGCTTATGGGATTATTACTGCAGATTCACATGCCTACTTTTTCTTCCAGTGGAGTTAAGCAGATGTTTAAAGAGAATCCACCTGTATTTTAAGTGGAAGGATTTGTATTCAATCACACAAATGTCTCATTCTTCTCGGTATCCATTATATAAAACATTTAGCTTGGAGAATTAACCCTTACTGTGGCTCCTTTAAGAAAAGCATTCAACAGCCTTACATCTCCAGTATATGCCTTCTATTTTCTTGGATGCGAGTTCCAACCCACCACAGATTTTGCATGTGTGGGTCCGGTGAGGCTGAGGATGACTACTAAATTTCTCTTTATATTAGCACCCTTTCAGTACCTACCCCAAGTCAGTAGAGCATGCAACTCTTAGCCCCAGGGTTCGAGCCCTGTGTTGGGCAAAAGATTCCTGCATTACACGGGGGTGGCCTAGATGTCTGTTGTGGTCCTTTCCAACTCTACAGTTCTACAATTCCCTGTACGCCGTGTGCAGCCAAAGACTTGTGCACAACCACCAGAGCAGCAAAACGTGCTGGGGCAGCTATGGGCGGTGTTCAACTTAAGTGCCGCTCAGAGAACACCTGTTGAAATTAGCAGGTCGACCACCAGCCTAGTATGGTGATCTCTGCCGTTCTGAATCTGTTAAAATTTTTCTGTACCCCAGATTGTGAGAGGTTTGTTTGCAGGAGCTCATTCCCACCTCCACCACCCCTCATGTATTCCGAATGTGATGTCTCCAGAACTCATTTTCGGTTTGTGGGGTGGTGCATGACATCTGTAGAATATGCCCCTCTCAGACAGAAGGACAGTACAGTATTGACAACACAATTGTGTGCTCAGAGTGTAATTGGGGGTGGGAAGGATCAAGGAACTTGGAATACTCCCAGCTGCATGCATATTGGCTTACTGACTTTGGTTCTACTTGAGTTTACTTTCCTGGCAGGGTGTGTGTTGTCTGTCCTTCAAGGGGAGAGCAGTCCTGAGTGCCGAGTATAACAGGCAAAATTTCCTCACGTCCCGGGTGTTGCTAGGGGGAGTTTGAGGTTGTTTTTATTTATTAATCACCGAAAAACACAGATGCATTATCTGTTTCTCTTCCGAAATGAAAGTGTGTGTGTGTGTAATAATAAAAAAATCATACACAAAACAGAAAGCATCAGTGTTTCATTCCAAAGTGCAGGTTCCCATGCAAGTAAAAGGATGAGCCCAAGCAGTTCACTGCCCCAATCAGGGTCAGGGTTTTGGTTTGGGGTTGTTTTTTTTTGTAAAAAAGTGCAAAGAGGAGGCCACGCGTAGTGCCACTGCTGTTGGAGGCAGGAGCTGAGCGGGGGCTAAGGCTAAGGGAAGCAAGAAAGAGAGGTGCCCCCCCCAATCCCTTTAACACTGAGGCACAAATTCTGCAAGTTTCCTCTCCTAAGGCAGCTCCTTAAAGTTTTCTAAGCGCTTTGGCCTTGGGGTGGCTTTCTGAATTGAGCCATGCAAGGCACAGAGGATCAAACGACGCTCGCTTAAGTTAGACCCGGCCTTGGGGGCGCACACACCCTACACCGTCCATGTGTGCAGACCCCATCCCATAGCACATACGGAACAGGCGACATCCTGATTCCGTTTACAGTGATGCTCCTTTGCGAGGCAGAAGCAGCGGGAAAGGCATGCCGGCTCAGGCTTCCCCACAAAAACGCATCCCCAAACAACCGGGGCTTGGCTTCTCTCTGCAGACACAAAGTCTTGTGCGGAGGAAAAGTCTGTAGTGTTGGGCTGCTCACTTGGCTTCTGTACGTCGCTCAGAGGCAGCTTGTCTGTTCGTTCCGCCAGGGGAACTTTCCTACGTCGATGGCTGCTGCCCTTGACGTTGGAGTGTAAGGCAAAGGCTGCGTAGGACCCTTCGCCGCCTGCTCCCGTCCTTTCGATGGTGGGCAGCAGGCTGAGGTAGTCCAAAAAGTGTCCACAGCTGCTACTGCAGGAACAAAAGGAAATAGGTGAAAAACAGACAGGGAGGTGTAGTTCAGTGGTAAACATGTCCTTGGAATGTACAAGGCCTTGGCTTCATTCCCTAGTAAAGGTAAAGGGACCCCTGACCTTTAGGTCCAGTTGTGGCCGACTCTGGGGTTGCGGCGCTCATCTCGCTTTATTGGCCAAGGGAGCCGGAGTACAGCTTCCGGGTCATGTGGCCAGCATGACTAAGCCGCTTCTGGCGAACCAGAGCAGCGCACGGAAACGCTGTTTACCTTCCCGCCAGAGCGGTACCTATTTATCTACTTGCACTTTGATGTGCTTTCGAACTGCTAGGTTGGCAGGAGCAGGGACCGAGCAACGGGAGCTCAACTTGTTGCGGGGATTCGAACCACCAACCTTCTGATCGGCAGGTCCTAGGCTCTGTGGTTTAACCCACAGCGCCACCCGCGTCCCTTCATTCCCTAGTACCTCCAGTTAAAAGCGGAGCTTGGATAGCAGGGCTGGGAATCACCAAGCATTTTTAAGAACATTTCTCTTCCCCCAAAGGCTCCCAGGAGCTGTAGTTTGCTAACAGTGCTGGGAATTGCAGCGGGGTGCAATGGGTAAACACCTCCCAGGGTTCCTTTTTGGGGTGTGCCTTAAATCTACGGTGTGTATGCAGAGGGAGACTGTGAATATCGTTGCTGTGTATAATCCTTCTAATTTCAAGGTTTAGGAATTGAACACAGATACGGCCACCAAGCTGCTGTTACAAAGGAGCACAAACACACAGCGACAGTTCTTAAGTCCTTGAACAATGGGCATTCAGACTACATAAAGCTCGAATCTTACTTTGTGCCCAGATACCACCAGTAGTGATGTATGGAAGTGAGAGCTGAACCATAAAGAAGGCTGATCACCGAAGAATTGATGCTTTTGAATTATGGTGCTGGAGGAGACTCTTGAGAGTCCCATGGACTGCAAGAAGATCAAACCTCTCCATTCTGAAGGAAATCAGCCCTGAGTGCTCACTGGAAGGCCAGATCCTGAAGCTGAGACTCCAATACTTTGGCCACCTCATGAGAAGAGAAGACTCCCTGATGTTGGGAAAGATGGAGGGCACAAGGAGAAGGGAACCACAGAGGACGAGATGGTTGGACGGTGTTCTCGAAGCTACCAGCATGAGTTTGACTAAACTGCGGGAGGCAGTGGAAGACAACAAGAACAACCACCACACACATTTGGGGTTTCTGCCTTAAGACGGGAAGAAAATGAAACTTTGCCATAGAACACACCTTGATGTGGGACTTGTTCCCTCCAGAGGGTTTGTTTAACCCTCTTCACTTTTGAATAAATATTTAAAGATGTGTGTGCACGCCCATGTGTATGTCTGTCTATCTAAATCCTCTGGAGCGTGGCCCGAGGTCCAGTACTCTCTCACCCTCCACCCCAGGGTCACGACTCACCATGCATCCAATATCACTGGCGAAGGTCACACCTTTGCTCTGTCGCTGCTCCTGGGACGTGTTGGTGCTCCCACCGCTTACAGAATTCCTCCTCATGATCCCTGCGGGGGCAACAAGAGCGAGGGAAAGGGACTATTACAAAGAGGTTTGAGCTCATTCACGATACCATTAGTATGGAAGGGGGCGGGTGGAAGGGATAAGGAAAATGCAGAGTTACGCAAGATCAACACTTATCGCTATCTATGCACGTGGTTCTTGGTGAAGAAGGGGATTGGCAGGTCCCTGCCCCAAGAAGCCTACATTCTCAACATGGGCACAACTGAGGAAAATGGGGATAGGGTAAAAAGCAGAAAAAAGATTTAAACTACTTGTATTTCGGCAAAGTTACAATGCAGGAGAGTGTAGTGAAAAGCCCAGTGACAAATCGCACAGTTCGGTGGAGAGGAAAGGTAATATGTGGGAAGCGAGAATTGATAAATAATGGCATACATTTCAGCCCCCTTGTCAAGAGATGTACGGGGCTTGTTCACAATACCAGCAGTGCAAAACGCTTTCCTACCAAGCACAGAGGCGGCTGGGACTGTTTGCTGCTGTGTAGCAGGGCCAAACTCTGACTCCTCTCGGTCTAAGCCTGTACCCCCACTGTGACTCTCAGCCTCTAACCCATGGGTAGGCAAACTAAGGCCCGGGGGCCGGATTCGGCCCAATCGCCTTCTAAATCCGGCCCGCAGATAGTCTGGGAATCAGTGTGTTTTTACATGAGTAGAATGTGTCCCTTTATTTAAAACACATCTCTGGGTTATTTGTGGGGCCTGCCTGGTGTTTTTACATGAGTAGAATGTGCCCTTTTATTTAAAATGCATCTCTGGGTTATTTGTGGGGCATAGGAAATCATTTATTTTTTTCCCAAAATATAGTCTGGCCCCTCACAAGGTCTGAGGGACAGTGGACTGGCCCCCTGCTGAAAAAAATTGCTCTAACCCTAGTCCTGGAAAACCCTGCTTCTCCTGACCCCCCTTGATTGCTCAAACCCCTTGCTTCTAGCACCTCCCAGCTTGTCCCTTCTGCTGACTGCTCTTCAGTGTCCCACCACAGGGATCTGAGACCGAAGTCGTCATCTTCTGTGCCCTTCTTCTTGGGGCTCTTGGGTGTGTGGTTCACACCAGTCTTCTAATCCAGCCAGTCCCTGACAGTGGGTGAAGATCCCTACTGGGAACAAGTGGGGTACCGAATCATCCTCAACCCGATGGTTGAAATGGGCATCAAAGGCCGTTGTGGGGGAAAGGGGCCTGCTCTGAGTCGCGCCAAGTTGCTTGCAGAGCCTAAGGGACCCCAGAGGGCAGCCCCTGCCATTTCCTCTTCAGGAAAGGGAGGAGACCAGCAGTGCTTCCTATTTGCTGATTGGCTGCTGCGGAGGCAACAGATCTTGCCTTCAAGGGGACACCTAGCAGAGGAAGTGGGCGATGCATTCTTCGGAGGCCGGATTTGCTGCCTAACAGATCCTGCCACCTGAGGCGGTCGCCTCATGTTGCCTCTTGGCTGGGCCGGCTCTGAAAGCTGCCTTAATAAAATAGTCTGGACTAATGAATCAAATCTTGGGAGAAAAGCGATGATAAACCTAGACAGCATCTTAAAAAGCAGAGCCATCACCTTGCCGACAAAGGTCCGTATAGTTAAAGCTATGGTTTTCCCAGTAGTGATGTATGGAAGTGAGAGCTGGACCGTAAAGAAGGCTGATTGCCGAAGAATGGATGCTTTTGAATTATGGTGCTGGAGGAGACTCTTGAGAATCCCATGTACTGCAAGAAGATCAAACCTATGCATTCTGAAGGAAATCAGCCCTGAGTGCTCACTGGAAGGACAGATCCAGAAGCTGAGGCTCCAATACTTTGGCCACCTCATGAGAAGAGAAGACTCCCTGGAAAAGACCCTGATGTTGGGAAAGATGGAGGGCACAAGGAGAAGGGGACGACAGAGAACGAGATGGTTGGAGAGTGTTCTCGAAGCTACCAGCATGAGTTTGACCAAACTGCAGGAAGCAGTGGAAGACAGGAGTGCCTGGCGTGCTCTGGTCCATGGGGTCATGCAGAGTCGGACACGACTAAACGACTTAACAACAACAATGAATCAAAGAAAACCCGGAAAGCACAAACCAACTTCAGGACCAAGAGCCACGTAGCCGCCTCCTCCACTTGGCACTTGCCAACCTGGGGCGGCAGCACGGCGGCAGCTTACCCTGAGGTTGCGCCAAGTCCACCCGCTGCAGGCTGCTGCGGCGCGCGAAGGGGTTTCCCTTGGAGAAGCGCCGCTGGCGGCTGGAGAGCATGTCGGCGGGAGACACGATCCCGGCAGGCGGCACCTTGCCCAGGCGGGCGTACAGCGCCTCAATCTCCTTCTTCTGCCGGGCTTGGAGAACTTCGACCTCAGAGAGGTGCCTGAGAACGAAAGAGCGGGTGTTGGGTCAGGGAGGTGGGGCGGGGGGGAAAGGGACCTCCCTCCCCCAACGAACCCCACACTCACTTCTGGCGCAAGGCCTGCAGCTCGTCCCAGACCTCGTCGTCCTCAGAGCTGTCCGAGTCGTCGCTGCTCGGGTACGAGAGGCTGTGGGAGCAGCTCATCCAGACAGGGGTGCTGGGCTGAGCCTCCCCTTCCCCTTCCGCTTCCGCCACAGGGGTGGTGCCCTCCTCAGCGTCCTGCACCGGCGTCCCACCCGGAGACCCGCTGTCCGACTCCGTGGTGCTGGAAGAGCTGGAGCTGTCGCCCCTTGGGGGGTTCTCGGGGAGCACATCCCGCGTGGGGGTCACCTGGAAACGGCCCAGGATCTGGGGCTTGGGCTCTGTCGGCGGGGGAAAGTGGGCGGGCAGGTTAACAACAATAATAAGGGACGTGGGTGGCGCTGTGGGTTAAACCACAGAGCCTAGGACTTGCCGATCAGAAGGTCGGCGGTTCGAATCCCCGCGACGGGGTGAGCTCCCGCAGCTCAGTCCCTGCGCCTGCCAACCTAGCAGTTCGAAAGCACATCAAGTACAAGTAGATAAATAGGTACTGCTCTGGTGGGAAGGTAAATGGCATTTCCGTGCGCTGCTCTGGTTCGCCAGAAGCAGCTTAGTCCTGCTGGCCACACGACCTGGAAGCTGTACGCCGGCTCCCTCAGCCAATAAAGCGAGATGAGCACCGCAACCCCAGAGTCGGTCACGACTGGACCTAATGGTCAGGGGTCCCTTTACCTTTACCTTAGGTTAACAATGAGGATGGGGAGAAACCTCAGGCGTCCCCCAATATAAAGGGGTTCTTGGAAAAAGAACCACCAGTGCTTAAATTCTTTAATAATGTTGGTACTAATTGTGTGTTTCCTCCTCGAGAGGTCCTGAGGGTGGCAACAGGAGAATGGGGCCTTCTCTGCAGTGGCTCCCCATCTGCGGAATGCTCTCCCCAGGGAAGTTCGCCTGCAGATAGAGAAGCAGAAGCCTCTTTTCCCTTTTAATCTTTTCTTTCTTTCTTTCTTTCTTTCTTTCTTTCTTTGCCTCCCCCTCTTTGTTTTCTTTATGATTGTCAATTCTTGATAGCTCTCTATTGCTTTTATTCTTACATATAAGTTTTGATTTCTGAAGATTTATATTCAGGATAAATGAAGATATATGCAGAAAGGTCATGGGTAGAAAAGGAAGGGAATCTGTGTGACAAGAGAAACCAGAGTTGGCTTTCCTCAGGTTGAGAAAGCGGGAAAACTCTCTCAAGTGAGAGGTGGGAAGACTCACTTCTTTGTATGTGGTTTTGAAGATCAAGGTAAAATAGAGGGATATATGTATTTAATTTTGTGTTTTATTGTGATTCTTGCTATTATTGTTTTGTTATTACTGTTATTTACTTTTCCTCTTTTCTTTGTATTGTTTTGTATTATTGCTTTTTAGATTAGTTTGGCTTTTAATGTATCATATGCTGAAAACTCTTATTAATAAAGTTGAGACTTATAAAGCTTAATAACGTAAAATGCCCTGAAGCCATAAATCTGTCCTCTGAGCGCTCGTTCCTCTTATTCCAAAGGAGTGCAGCTGCAGTTGCTAAGCGGGAATCATAGAATCAGAAGGGACCCTGGGTGTCATCTATCCCAACCCCCCTGGCAATGCAGGAATCTCAACACGCGGTCCCCCATCCCATTTGAAACCATGGCGGACCCTGCTTAGCTTTGCAAAGGTGAAAAGGCCACCACAATGAGAGGTCTCTCCATTCCTAGTTTGCGTTTTCTTGAGCACAGAGAATACGTTTCCAGGACTGGAGGTGGAACTCTGTGCTGAAGGCAGCTGCTTTCTCAAGCCCCGCCGCTGCCCCAAACACTTGCGCACCCTATTGCCACAGCTGCACAGATTTATCTCTGGCCCCCAAACACTCCACACCTTCATTGATGGGCGAGAGCCGAGGTGGCGGCAGCTTGGAGGTGGAAGAATCTGGCGCACTGAGCAGTGACCCAGACCAGGAGGACGCAGGAGGCACCTGTAGAGAGAAAGTTTTGTGTGTGAGAGGGGTCAGTACCAAACCTCCCCATTTCCACCCCATTCGCTGGACCTAATGTTAGCTCCCTGCCTCCTGGACACCCACATTTAGCACCCACACCCTGGGAAAACTAATCTGCTTGAGGTGATACCTGGTTTTCAACTTCACGATCTATCGCCAGCTAAATATTTGATATATCGATATATCACGACGTTTGAAAAAACGATGGTACTACGTAAAGGGGAACAGTAGGGCTGGGTGATGGCTGGTTTTCAACTTCACGATATATTGTCAGCTAAATATTGCGATATACCGATATAGCGCGACGTTTGAAATAACGATGGTACTATGTATAGCGGAACAGTAGGGCTGGGTGATGGCTGGTTTTCAACTTCACGATATATCGCCAGCTAAATATTGTGATATACCGCTATATCACAATGCTTGAAATAACGGTGGAACTACATAAAGGAGCTGGGTGATGGCTGGTTTTCAATTTCACGATATATCGCCAACTAAATATTGCGATATACTGCTATATCACGACGTTTGAAATAACGATGGAACTATGTCAGCAGAGGCATAAGCTGGTTCTTTTTTGTGACTGTGGTACCCAGTTCGGCTACTGATTGATTGTGTGACTGCAGTACATTGTTTATTGCTTTCATTTTATGGATCCATGGTCTCGTTAGATAGTAAAATTCATGTTAAATGGCTGTTTGAGGGGTTACTGTTAATCGTCCGGAATGGATTAACCTGTTTTACATTACTTTCTATGGGAAAGCTGCCTTGCTTTTGGAACGCTTTGCTTTTGGAACGGCCTTCCGGAACAGATTAAGTTTGAGAACCAAGGTACCAAGGTATTACAATGTTTAGCTGGCGGTACATTTGAAATACTTTATAGTCACTTGTACAACTTGTATACAGTGAGATTACACAAACACCCCCCACTCAGCTCTCTTAGTCTTAATTCCCCTCGTTTACTTACACCCACCCACCAAACCCGAAAGTCAGTTGCCCTGTTGTTATCTTTTCATTCAGCAGCCTAACAGCCCACAGATAGAAGCTGTTCTTTACCCTGTTGGTGCAACTAATCATGCTTCTATATCTTCTGCCTGAGGGCTACATTAAAGGTACCCCTGACCATTAGGTCCTGTCGTGACCGACTCTGGGGTTGCGGCGCTCATCTCGCTTTATTGGCCGAGGGAGCCGGCGTACAGCTTCCGGGTCATGTGGCCAGCATGACTAAGCCGCTTCTGGCGAACCAGAGCAGCGCACGGAAATGCCGTTTACCTTCCCACCGGAGCGGTACCTATTTATCTACTTGCACTTTGACGTGCTTTCGAACTGCTAGGTTGGCAGGAGCAGGGACCGAGCAACGGGAGCTCACCCCGTCGCGGGGATTCGAACCACCGACCTTCTGATCGGCAAGTCCTAGGCTCTGTGGTTTAACCCACAGCGCCACCCGTGTCCCTGGGGGATATATTACGGTGTTGTAAACCATGATGCTTCCTGAGATAGTTCCATTTCTTTATTTCCCAGCACTGCATGCGCACGTGGTCATGCACAAGTGTGTGGGGCGGGAGGACGCCTGCACGCACATCTGCACACTCACCATGCCATCGTCAGGCCTGCTGGTGGTTGGCGTACTCAGGGATGGCAGAGAGCCTGGAGGGGCTGGCATCCCCAACGTCCCGTTGACTAGCTGGGCCGGCTTGGCAGGAGGAACCATGACCTCAGGGTAGACAAATCGTGCGGGAGCTGGGCTAGGCGGGCAGAGCACCGGCGACTGTGAGACCGGCGAGGTGTAGAGAGGCCCCGCCTGGGCGGAAGCCGCAGTCACGGCGGGAAGAAGGGACTGAGCCACGCTCATCACTGCCAGGGAGAAGACGTTGGCAAGAGAGAGCAGCGGGGACGTGGAGGGGGTCCAGAGTGGGGCAGCGGGAGGCTGTATGGCGGGGCCGACTGGCGGGGCGGGCGGAGGGGGGAGGGACAGCGTGGGGAGGAGGGGGCTCAGCGGGGCGATGGGCTGGGGAACAGGGAAGAGGTACGGCGGCGTGGCAGGAGCTGTCGGCAGCATGTGGTACGGCGGCCAGGTCTGTGCCGGCACGCAGGGGACACCTGTAAGGAGGAAGGCAAATTTGGCAGGTGAGCAGAAGATGCAAGGAAATAGCATCATTGCAGAACACATTGCTTGTAGGCAGGGAGGCCAAGCGAGATGCCTTTGTTTTTATTTACGGTGGTACCTCGGGTTAAGAACTTAATTCGTTCTGGAGGTCCGTTCTTAACCTGAAACTGTTCTTTTTTCCCCAAAAAATTTTTTATGGGTTTTCACAACATTATAAACAAACACATAAGACAAACAAACATAAATGATAGCCTTGTTAATAATTACACTTATTAACATTGTTAAGTGACTTCCTTGCTTCCCCTTGGTTGAATTTCATTGCATATCCTTTTAACGCTTTTCCAAATCACAGTTCTTATAAAATTTAACTTAAACATTAACATCCTTAGATCTTCACATTATCAAATTAAACATATAACCTGAAACTGTTCTTAACCTGAAGCACCACTTAAGCTAATGGGGCCTCCTGCTGCCGCTGCCGCGCGATTTCTGTTCTCATCCTAAAGCAAAGTTCTTAACCCGAGGTACTATTTCTGGGTTAGCGGAGTCTGTAACCTGAAGCGTTTGTAACCTGAAGCGTATGTAACCCAAGGTACCACTGTATTTATAAATCACCATCATCATTTTATGTTTCTTTGTACCCCGCCTTTTCCCTGACGGTGGGACTCAACGCGGCTTACGGATAAAAGCAAGAATTGCTAAAAACGCAAGGGGGGGGGGGAACAATAATTAAGAAATACAGTCGTACCTTGGATCTCAAACACCTTGGCTCCCGAACAAATCGGCTCCCGAATGACCGAAACCCGGAAGTGAGTGTTCCAGCTTTCGAACTATTTTCTGTAGCCAAATGTCTGGCGAGGCTTCCGCAGCTTCCGATTGGCTGCAAGAGCTTCTTGCAGCCAATCAGAAGCCGCACTTTGATTTCCGAACATTTTGGGAGTCGAACGGACTTCCGCAACGGATTCCGTTCCGACTTCCAAGGTACGACTGTAGTTAAAACAGTAACGGAACTAAAACTATATACAGAAAGGAGATGGATGGACTGCTTAATTATTAAAATTCTCTTAATAAAATTATGGATGATATACAGCTGTCTCCTACAGAAGATTGGATATTTCGCCAGACGTTTCTCCAAACCCAGAAAACCTTTTCAAAAACCCACACACTCCTATATGAAAGTGTGTCCGATTCGGTATATTTGTTCAGGATTCACACCCACACCCATCTACACTCCAAACCCTCTGTTTGCAACGGGCCATCCCATTTCCTTGCTAAATACTTAGATATCCAACCCGTGTTCCACAGTTCAAAGGAACTGGAGGGATGTTGCATTGGAAAGCAGGAGCGATAAGGCTCCCAGGCTGACACTTGCCTGGGCATTTCTATGAATGCAGGAAGCTGGAAACAGATTGGTTTTACCTGTGGGTACTGTTGAAAGCAAAGGCAACCCAAAGTTCTGGGTGCTTGGAGGGGGAATCCTGGAGCTGAAGGACTCGTTCTCAGAGACGGGGTCTACCAGAGAAGCTTGGACGGGGGACGTGACTGACTGCCCAGGGCTGGAGCAACCAAAATCTGAAACAAGGAGCAAAGAGGTTAGTTAGTTTAGTTTATTACGGCCATAGGCCCATATTTAATACCTCATACAGCAAAACAGGTATAACAAGATAAAATTAATAAATTAAAATACGTTAAAATCAGGTACATCGCAAACCGTAAGTTTCTAAATTCCATTAAAATAAGAACAATATAGCACTTAAAATATCAAATTATCAATATATATCAATATTATTTGAGCAAAATCAATAATCATAGAGTAATCCATTTTTCCTCTTATAAGCTAATACTGTTATCAGAAATCTGGCAACAGAAAGGGACCTACTCGGATCAGAATCTTGCAATAAATATATTAGCTGTGTTTCCAAGGAGTCACCTGGGATTTCCGATAATAAGAGGTTGAGGGAACGTTCTTTCATATGTGGTGGACTCAGAAAAGGGTAAAAGGGTACAGTGGTACCTCGGGTTAAGAACTTAATTCGTTCTGGAGGTTCTTAACCTGAAACTGTTCTTAACCTGAAGCACCACTTTAGCTAATGGGGCCTCCCGCTGCCTCTACGCCATTTCTGTTCTCATCCTGAAGAAAAGATCTTAACCCGAGGTACTATTTCTGGGTTAGCAGAGTCTGTAACCTGAAGCGTCTGTAACCCGAGGTACCACTGTATTGGGAAATGATCTATAATGAATTTTTAAAAATGTTTAAAAGTGCTTCCCCAAAAAACCCCAGAGTCCTTTCCGTTGGGGATAATTCAGACTGAAATTCCCAGGTGTCAAAAAAGGTTATTTTTGCATGCTACCACTGCGGCCCGTGTTTTGTTAGCCCAAAAATGGAAAACAATCGAGGTCCCAACCAAAGAAGAATAGCAACTTAAGTAGACAGAATATGCACAGCTTGCAGACTTAACATATAGAATAAGAGAACAAGAAGAACATATGTTTAGAGAAGACTAGAAAACGTTTGTTGAATATATGGGAAATAACTGTGTACAACTGAAAACGCTGGCAGCATTAAGATAAATTCAACAGTGTAAATAAGTTTTGAAGGATGTAATAATGGAATACTGAATGGTATAGTTTTTGTAAAATATGCAGGGATTTATGATATGTAAAATGAACCATGGACAGAGAAGAAGAGAAGTCACTGATACCGTAAGGATATAAAAATGAGTACTTTACATTATAAAAAAAGAAAATTTAATTTAAAATTATATGCAAAATCTGAAACAAGGAGAAAAGCCAGTCTGATAACCACAAGCTACAGCTTCCTTTCTCCTTAAGGTACTCCTCACACTGTTCCTAAAAGATCTTCACTGGCTCCCAGTACATTTCCAAGCACAACTCAAAGTGTTGGTGCAGACCTTTAAGGCCCTCAACTGCTTTGGCGAAGTATACCTGAAGAAGCGTCTCCACCCCCATCGATCAGCCTGGACACTGAGGTCCAGCTCCGATGGCCTTCTGCTGGCTCCCTCACTGCAAGAAGTGAGGCTACAAGGAACCAGGCAGAGGGCATTTTCAGTAGTTGTGGAACGCCCTGCCATCAAATGTCAAGGAAATAAACAGCTTATCTGACTTTTAGAAGACTTCTCAAGGCAGCCCTGTATAGGGAAGTTTTCAGTGTTTGATATTTTACTGTGCTTAATGATTTTAATTTGTTGGAAGCTGCCCAAAGTGCCTGGGGAACCAGTCAGATGGACGGCATATAAATAAGTTGTTGTTGTTATCTCTCCCTGCTTTTAGCCTAGCTCTCTTTCTGACTCACTAGTTGCTGTAGAAAGAGGCATACAGTCCTGTGACACCCCCTCCATCCCCTGTACTCATGCACACCTATTTTCTTAAATGATGAAGGTCCCAGGAGAGACTGCAACTCTTAAATCAGATAGAGCAGAGATGAGAACCCCTGAAATATCAACCCTTCCATTATTCCAAGTGTGCGTGTGGCAGAACCAGACTGAGTACTGTAATGTCAGGGATGGCCCATGCATGAGGCAGACTGAAGAAGCTGACTTCTCCTGAGAAATATTCTCTTGAATTACAGTTCCAGATCAACGTGTGGACCCTTGCCTTTCACCCTTTCTCCCATTCAATTTGACGGTTAACTTCAGAGACCAGCCCTGGTTAAGAAAAGGGCACAGGTGTGCTAATCTGGGGTATGGAAGGTGTTGGGTTACATACCGCTAAGAGATGAGGACGAAGAGATGGAGCGCGAGAGGCCTTGCGGAGGCAGCTCACCCTACAATGACACAGAATTAAAAAATAAAATGTTTCCGTTGGGCCCAGGAGAAATCCAAAACATCATATGGATGAAAGCAAAGGCACATAGGGCTAGTTTGCTGGCAGGGATTACCGTATTTTTCGCACCATAGGACGCACTTTTCCCCTCCTAAAAAGCAATGGAAAATGTGTGTGCGTCCTATGGAGCAAATGCAGGAGGGAGGCAGGCGGGAAAAGCCCCCAAGAGCTGCACACAAGCTCCATGCGCTCTTGCAGGCTTTTCCACAGGAGGGAGAAGGGACTGACTGGCCGCATCAGTCCCTTCTCCCACCTCCCAGAAAAGCCAGGAGAAGCCGCGATCTCTTTAAAGGAGTTGCGCGGCTTCTGACGGTTTTGCGGGAGGTGGGTGAATCCCCCCACCTCCCAGTAAAGCCAGGAAAGCCCTGCACAGCGTCTCCCGGCAAGGAGAGGCTGCACGGGGCTATGGAGTCTTTAGCCCCACGCAGCCTCTCCCGGGAGGGAGAGGCTGCACGGGGCTAAAGGGGAAGCCAAAACAGCGAGCGGGATCCATCCCGCTCGCTGCTTTGGCTTGCTTCATAGCTGCGCGCAACCCCTCCGGCAGGGAGAGGTTGTGTGCAGCCTGTACGCTGCTCTTTGGGGCTGGGGGGGGATTTTTTTTCTTGATTTCCCCCCCCCCTAAAAACTGGGTGCGCCCTATGGTCCGGTGCGCCCTATGGTGCGAAAAATACGGTACTCTGAAATTAGGCCTGAAATGTGTAAAATAATAAAACAAGCACACTTCGGACCACGTGCAGAGCGCCTTTACCTTTTCACAAACCAACCACCATAAACCTGGGATTAAACGGAAGGTTTTTCTGCTCAGGGTGTCGCATTCAGAAGGGCTTGGACCCTTTCTCCTCGTCCCACCCGCCCTGTCTCTGCAGGGAAAATAGGCCTCACATTCTGAGGGAGGAGGAAACAAGGAAAAAGCCGCCGGACGCTGTGGGAAGGCTGATGATGTCGGAAGGGATCTTTACTCAATTTGACAGGGAATAATAAATAATAATACATTTTTATTTATACCCCGCCCTTCCCTGTTCAAAAACCGAACTCAGGGAGGCGAACAACAAATTTAAAACACTTCATTATAAAAGCAGCATAAAATACAGTATAAAAACATGAATAACAATAAAATTCAAAATGGGGAAGTGGGAAAGACACCTGTAAGTCCATTTTAAACAACCGACAAAGCACATCTGTGCGTCTAAAAGGTTTGCTGGACTTCATTCTGGCTTCGCTGAAACCAGAGGGGGAGATCAGGGCTGAAACATCCAGGAGGCTACCTAACTTCCCCCGACTTCTGTGGGTCTGGCACTCACCGAGAGTCCATCAGCAGCCAAAATTGGGGACAGGCTCCCTGTTTCAGGGCTGCCCAGAGACCCCAGGTCTTTGCTCAGGAGAGTCCCCACACGCTGGATAATATCACGGATTCTCCGGATGAATCCCTCCTGCTCAGATTTCAGGATGAATTCCTTGGCAACCTGAAGAAGACGGAGACACAATGGGGGAGAGGAGTCAGAGTCAGGAGAGAGCACGTCAAAATCTTACCGAAATGTGAAAACCCTGCGTCCTCACCATGACAGCGGCAATCTCCTCTGGGCTGTCTCCATCCAGGTCAAATTTGAAGGTCACCATCTTGTTGTTGTACGTTTGCAGCTGGCACTCAACCACTCGGTCATTCTGGACTGGCATCTGCACACACGGAAGGTTGCAAATTAAACAACAACACTACCTACACGGAGACTCTTGAGACTATCCAAGCACCTAGAACAGGGGTCAGCAAACTTACCGCGCCTCGGGCCGGTGTCTCCAGCGCCGATCGCGCGGCGGGCCAAAGGGAGGGGAGCGCGTGCCCATACGCATGGGCACACGCTATTTCCAGCGCACTTCCGGGTCGGAGGAGCACTGGAAATAGCTTGTGCGCATGTGAATGGGCCTCCTCCGAGCTGGATGTGCACCAGAAATAATGCTTGCGCATGCGCAAATAACGCATGCGCACAAGCTATTTCCGGTGCTCCTCTGACCCGGAAGTGGGTAGCCGCGCAGCACAGCGCTGGGCCAGATAAACGAGTCACTTGGGCCTTATCCGGCCCGTGGGCCTTAGTTTGCGGACCCCTGACCTAGAACCTTGCAGGCGAAAGGATGAAATGGTGCGTGCCCCTTTCCCCAAGTCCACTGGATGAACAGACTGAAATATGATGTTTCCGACCAGTTCTAGCTTTCGTTTGCAGATGAATTATGCCTGCTGGGTGGCCAGTTATGTTTCGGAGGCAGCAAATATTTCTGAAGCCCAGTAGCTGAAAACCACAGGAAAGGCGTGACCACTGTGAGTACAGGATGCAAACTGGTTGGGCCATTGGCCTGATCCAGTAGGCTCTCCTTATGCAGGAAGGAAAACATTTGTCTGAACTGCCACTTGATTTTAAGAGTCTAAAAACAAATACACTAGATTTGAAGAAACCACATAAGAAAAGTCTTCTTGGATCAGGCCAATACCCCATTTAATTCAGCATCCTGCTCCCACAGTGGTGGCGCTAGGAACAGTGGCATCGCAATGGGGGGGCAGGGGGCGCAGTGCACCCCAGGTGCCTGTTGGGATACTCCTGGGGAGACGGGGGCCTCAGGCAGGCCCCCAGCTGGCTCCAGCCACCGGCCGGCAGCCGGACGATCACCGGTCTCCCTTGGAACAGCATCAGTCAGCGACACGAGCCTCAGATACGTTTAGAGACCCGTGCACGCTCTATCAGCAGAGTGAATAAATCTTCTCACAGCAGAAGTGGCGGACAGAGAAATGTGTAAGCATATTTACAGCATTTATTCAGCATAGTTCAGGAACAAAGGAAACATGTCTGCTTCCCTTCGTGTCCAGCAAAACAGCAGCAATGCAAAAGCAATATAGAACCTGACATTCCCAGCAAGTGCTGGAAGTAAACAGGCATGTGACACAGTCATGCCTGTTCCCTTTTAAGGTGGAACGGAACTATATCCTAACATCCTCCCCCTTTCCGTGTAACCTGTCATACCTGCAACCCAACTGCAACCTCTGTACATAAACCTTAAGTTGTTCTCTGTTAACAACCTTAGACAACAGATCTGCAGGAATTTCGTTTCCTGGCATGTAGGACACCTGAATGAGTCCTTTCTGAATACACTCTCCTGCACGATGTAACTTTATGCCATGTTTTTTGGGGGGGTGACAAGAAGGCACCCTGCGGCGTCAGACACATGCGCTGTACGTAACTATGTTGCACATGCGCTGTACATAGTGGTTTGCCGCCGGCGCCACTCAAGCGCTGTACGGACGGCGGTGGGATCCCTCCATTGCCACTACAGCCGCATGTAGAGGATCCTTCGTTCATGGCTGCAGCAGAGGATTCCGGCACTGTCCGTAAGGCGCTGAAGCGCTGGCAAACTGCTATGTACAGCGCATGTGCGGCGTCGCTACATACAGCGCATGCGTCGTACATAGCAACGCCGCACATGCGCCCTATATAGCGACGCCCCGCCCTGGGTGTCACGACGCCTTCGTTCGCCCTTGGCTGGGAAGCTGGGAGAGCAATGAACTGGTGCCCACACAGCAGTTTGTACTCAAAGCTAGCCCAATAATTTGCCTTTCGGCTTGAAGAAACCGCAGCACTCACTGAACAGTTAGAATCACGCGCAAGTGACACAGCTCGTTTAAAATTAAGGTCGACAGGGTTTCCGCCTGACGTCATGATTAATGGAGGTAGCTCTCCACTGCCCTCTGGGGCAGTGGGGAGGTTTAGGCAGGGGAAAGTCAGGATTTATGAGGTAAAATTCCTGGCAATCGCTCCTCAGGGGGTTCTGGGGAGCACACTTCATCCCACTGTGCCGCTTAAGCTCGTGTCTGCCAACTTGAAAGACAGAGCGGGTGCGACCTGGGAGTGTGTCCCTGGCATGGAAAAGCCTCTGTCTCCGGCATGATTAGTGACTGGTGCCTCATTAATTTGGAATATTGGCATTAATAAGGAGGTGCTCCTGAAATGATATATGATAACGGGCTGCAATCAATCAGCTGCCGAAATGACTGGGTTTGACTCTTTGAAGGTATTTGAATTCTGAAGCTTGGAAATAATAATAATAATAATAATAATAATAATAATAATAATAATTTATTATTTATACCCCGCCCATCTGGCGGGATTTCCCTCACAACGGCCGGAAAGGAAGGGGGAGGACTAGGCGCTTTGTGTTTTCATATGGTTTTCAAAGGGTTCCTTTTTTCTGTTGTCCCCCCTGCAAAATGAAAACATTAATGGTAGCTGTAATGGTTCTAAGGGGTTGCTCGTGCGTAAGCAGGTGCCTGTCTCCCCGGCTGGGTGCCAACACCTGGCTGGGTTGCCTGAGTGAACCTTTTCTGTCCGGACAGCCACTCACCCGTGGCTGTCTCAATCGCTGGCAGAATCCGTCAGTGGGCGTTCCTTAAACTTCTTCCAGCAAAGAAGCTCTTTGACGCCTAGTCTCCGCCTACTCTCTCTGCGCGAAAGCCTTCTGCGCACGGAGGGCGTGGGCAACAGAGGACCCCTGCTCTCCCCGCTGGTCCCAGGCAAGGAGTCATGGGACCGCCTCGCCGATTCCCCCAGCTGCCCCCCTTCTCCACTGGTGCTACGCTGATTCTCTTCTCCAGAAGATGGGCTGCCTCTCCCCATCCCGGGACGCTTTCTGGAATCCCTCTGGAGCCCGCTCTCTCCCTCCGGCCCTGATGGCAGTTCCCTGACAGTAGCCTTTCCTTCGAACACCAGTAATTCATGTGAGCTCTGGCTGTCTCACTCTGGGGGGAAAAATACAGTGTTGAATCCATGCTTAGTCATGTCAAGAACAGGCCCACTGCAATCCATGGGGCTTGAATTCCAGTGGGTCTACTCAAAGCACAACTAAGTCTGGATCCAGCCCACTGTTAGTCAGTCAGGAAACCTAACCAGCTGAGAACCACAGGATATATATTAGCACAGTGGAGATGGGAGTTCAGAACCACACACAAACATCCCACCGATCAGGACACACAGCACCCAAGCCTGTCGCCATCCGGGCAGCGCTCACGTTTGTGATGCGTAGGCGAGATCGGGCACGGCGGCGCAGCAGTCTTCCAGACCCCTTCTTGGCCAGGGGCTTCGCTCGGCGCTCGCTCGCAGAGATACCCTCGTAACCATCGCTCAAGCCAGACGCCACGTCGGACGTGTAGCTGCGTCGCCGGCAACCAAAACAGGAAGTGAAACATGAGCAAATGTGACTGATCTGGGCACACGTGATGAAATGCGCCTCGGCTTACTGCCCCTCTGAATCCCTCGGGTGAATCTGTGGCAAGGGCATGTGTGGGCATCCTTCACCAGTTATGAGGAGAAGGTGGCACCATCATCCCAAAGGCGGCTTGCCTCCCTGCGGCTATGGCCTCTGTGATGGAGCCACCTAGATTCAACTCCCTCAAAATCATGCGCCCGGGCCCATGGCCCCTCTGCCCTCCTCACACTATGCCTCTGACACCACCCCACAAGCTTAACAGCAAGGCTTGGGGTGAGGAATGTGAGAGAAGCAGGTACAGTGGTACCTTGGGTTACAAACACCTCGGGTTACAAACACTTCGGGTTACAGACGCCGCTAACCTGGAAGTAGTACCTCAGGTTAAGAACTTTGCTTCAGGATGAGAACAGAAATCGCATGGCAGCAGTGGGAGGCCCCATTAGCTAAAGTGGTACCTCAGGTTAATAACGGTTTCAGGTTAAGAATGGTTTCAGGTTCAGTTATCTCCCGCTTGGACTACTGCAATGCGCTCTACGTGGTGCAACCTTTGAAGGTGACCCGGAAACTGCAATTAATCCAGAATGTGGCAGCTAGACTGGTGACTGGGAGCGGCCGCCGGGACCACATAACACCGGTCCTGAGAGATCTGCATTGGCTCCCAGTATGTTTCCGAGCACAATTCAAAGTGTTGGTGCTGACCTTGAAAGCCCTAAATGGCCTTAGTCCTGTATACCCGAAGGAGCGTCTCCACCCCCATCGTTCAGTCCAGACACTGAGTTCCAGCTCCGAGGGCCTTCTGGCGGTTCCCTCATTGCGAGAAGTGAGGTTGCAGGGAACCAGGCAGAGAGCCTTCTCAGTAGTGGCGCCCGCCCTGTGGAACGCCCTCCCTTCAGATGTGAAGGAAATAAGTAGCTATCTTATCTTTAAAATACATCAGAAGGCAGCCCTGTTTAGGGAAGTTTTTAATATTTAATGCTGTATTGTTTTTAACACTTGATTGGAAGCCGCCCAGAGTGGCTGGGGAAACTCAGCCAGATGGGCGGGGTATAAATATTAAATTATTATTCTGATTATTATTATTAAGTTCATAACCAGAGGTACCACTGTATCTCCTCACGTTCCCAGCAACCTAAACCCTGCAGCAAATTATCTCCCCACAGCAATCCGGCATGTCCTTACCTGTCCCCAGGGGAAGGGAAGTCGCTGATGGAGTTCACGCTCACAGCAATGGTCTGGGGATATAAAAACCACCGTTGAAGGCAGGTTGCTGTGA
Organism: Podarcis filfolensis; assembly: GCF_964270895.1. Classification (NCBI taxonomy): domain Eukaryota; kingdom Metazoa; phylum Chordata; class Lepidosauria; order Squamata; family Lacertidae; genus Podarcis; species Podarcis filfolensis. Next base: position 44,269,639 of record NC_139615.1, read on the forward strand.
CAATTCGACACCTCCCTAGTTCATAGCGCACAGGGGCACCATGGCTGCCCATGCCAGGGGTCAGCACTGCCACTCACCGAAGCGAAGGAATGCTCAGGGGCGACTGGGGGGCTGGAGCAGCTCTGTGGCAAGTCGGACAAATCCACAAATCCAGAGGAGCTCAGGTATCCGTCCGTCTCACAATCAGCTGGGGGGTGGAAACATAGCTGTCAACTTACAGATTTGAAAATAAGGGACCAGCAGCCTCAAAAATAAGGGATCAGCAGCCAAAAATAGGGATTTTCAGAGCACAGGTATGTTCAACTTCTGAGCCCCTCCAAGCCAAAGGCAGAAAGCCCAGCCAGCAGCCAAACAAAGCCTCAAGCGGTAGTTCCCACAGTGCAGCAACCCGGCAAAGGGGATGCAGCAAGGAAAACCACCGTCACCTCTCCGCTGGGAAGCGCTGAGCAAAGGCGAGTCCCCAGGCAACACGGCCGATTTGATCGGCACAAGGCATGCAAGCTCCACCCCCCAGTCATTCTTAGACTCCTTATTGGGTGAGCAACGCAGCCAAGCAACCCAGTTGGAGCCTCCCTCCTCCCTGGCTGGCAGGGAGGGAGGGAGGGAGAGGAGCTGCTTTCTTTGAAACCCGGGAAATGTAAGGGACATCATCAATAAGGGACAGCAGCAGGACACAGTGCTGGGATAAGGGACTTTCCCGCCAAATAAGGGACGGTTGACAGCTATGGTGGAAATGAGAAAGAAAAAGGGTGACTGCGAAATGAAAGACCAGGCCTGGCTTCTAACTCGGGAGCCTTACAAGTTCACTGGGAACTTTGTCCCAAATATGTTTATTATTTTACATTGATTTACATTCAGATCATGTAACATACAATTGACATCAAAATCTATTTATTTGTCCTGGCGACTTCCCATCATTACATCTGTGATGGTCTAATTCTCTCTCTTCCCTGCTGCCTGTCGAGCCTCTTAAAGCTTATCTATTTACCTAAATCACGTATTACAATCTTTTCTATTGTCTTGCCATTGCTCGTAAGTCAAAACCTGTTTGAAATTTTATTTGGCCATATTGCGTTCTTATATAGCCTGAAAAGGGTCTCCATTCTTCCACAAATATTTTGTCTTTCTGATTCCTTATTTTAGCTGTGAGTTCTGCCACTTCTGAGCACCCCAGTAGCTTGAGTACCCATTCCTCCTTTGTTGGGATTTCTGGTGTTTTCCATTTTTGTGCGTAGTGTACTCTGGTGGCCGTGGTGGCATACAAAAACAATTTTACGGACCTTTTTTGGGATCTCTGTTTCACATATTCCCAGAAGAAATGCTTCTGGCTTTGCGGTTATATCTATTCTGAACATCTTTTTTTTTTTAGTTCATTATATATAATCTCCCAATTACTTTTATGCATGTCCACCAGGTAGGGGGAAAAGGAACCTTCCATCTGCATAGGATTCCAGCACTTATTTGAGACTGTTCTACACATCTTAGCCCAACTGGCATGGTGTCAAATACCATCTGTGTAGCATTTTCATACAATTTTCCTTAACGGCATAACAAGTGGTAAATGTAATATCTGCCCTCCACATTTCCTCATATCAATGTTGAGGGGTTAGCTTTCAGAAGCGGCAAGCTGAGGTGACACTGAATTAATTTTGCCATTCTAACCACTTACACCATGCTGGTACTCTCTCATAAAGGGCAAAGGCAAAGGACCCTGGACGGTTAAGTCCAGTCAAAGGCGACTATGGGGTTGCAGCGCTCATCTTGCTTTCAGGCCGAGGGAGCCGCCGTTTGTCCACAGACAGGTTTCCGGGTCATGTGGCCAGCAGGACTAAGCTGCTTCTGGAGCAATGGGACACCGTGACGGAAACCGGAGCGCACGGAAACACCGTTTACCTTCCCGCCAGAGTGGTATCCATTTATCTACTTGCACAGGCGTGCTTTCGAACTGCTAGGTTGGCAGGAGCTAGGACAGAACAATGGGAGCTCACTCCTCTAAATGCCTTCCTCTAAATGGCCCCCACCAGATGTCAAAGAGAACAACAACTACCAGACTTTTAGAAGACATCTGAAGGCAGCCCTGTTTAGGGAAGCTTTTAATGTTTGAGGCTTTACTGTATTTTAATGTTGTGTATTTTAATGTGGGGACGCGGGTGGCGCTGTGGGTTAAACCACAGAGCCTAGGACTTGCCGATCAGAAGGTCGGCGGTTCGAATCCCCGCGATGGGGTGAGCTCCCATTGCTCGGTCCCTGCTCCTGCCAACCTAGCAGTTCGAAAGCACGTCAAAGTGCAAGTAGATAAATAGGTACTGCTCCAGTGGAAAGGTAAACGGCGTTTCTGTGCGCTGCTCTGGTTCGCCAGAAGCGCCTTAGTCATGCTGGTCACATGACCCAGAAGCTGTACGCTGGCTCCCTTGGCCAGTAAAGCGAGATGAGCGCCGCAACCCCAGAGTCGGTCACGACTGGACCTAATGGTCAGGGGTCCCTTTACCTTTAACCCCAGAGTCGGTCACGACTGGACCTAATGGTCAGGGGTCCCTTTACCTTTACCTTAATGTTGTGTTGGAAGCCGCCCAGAGTGGCTGGGGAAACTCAGCCAGATGGGCGGGGTATAAATAATAAATTATTATTATTATTATTATTATTATTATTATTATTATTATTATTATTATTACTCCATCACAGGGATTCGAACCACCGACCTTCCGATCAGCAAGCCCAAATGGCTCAGTGCTTTAGACCACAGCGCCACCCGCCGTGTATGCTCTCGTATGTAATAGTCACCTACAGAGTCCCTTGGCTGACGGAGCGAGGGAGCTTACATGTGGCTGAAGAATAGCCATGCTGATATCGGAAAGTTTGGTGCTGGTCGACCTCTGGTTCTTCCGGCTCAGGGGGGAAAGTTGGGCCGAGTGCAGAATCCCCGGATCCAGGCGTGGTGGGTGCCGAGGGCTGGGCAGGGCTGAGAGGGGGCGGAGAGTCTAGGTCCAGCAGATGAAGGATGTCAGGAGCCTGTTCGTGCCGCCTCTGCTCCTCCTGGGCCCGCTTGGCCTTCTCGCGCTGGCGCTTGATGGCCAGGACTCGCTCGCGCACCGCTTTGGCCACCAGCTTGTAGTCGGCTTCGCACACAAAGCCCAAGACCACCTGCAGGAGCGGGGAGTGGGAGCAGGCAGGGACAGAAGTGAAGGAGCTGGAGGAAACAAGAGTTTGAATTCTGGCACAAACGCACTTTCCCCCAAAGAATTGTGGGAACTGTCATTTGTGTGAAGGGGGCCAGGAATTGTTGCTCTGAACAAATTTCAGCCTCCCCAAATGGACGACAGTTCCCAGGATTCTTTGTGGGGGAAGCCAAGACTGTTCAAAGTGGTATGAATATGCTTTAAAGTTACGGTGTGAGGACAGAACATTTTTTATGTACGCAACAACAGCAGCAAGAATACTTCTCGCTAAATATTGGAAGACACAAGATTTGCCCCCCGTGGAAGAATGGCAGATGCAAGTGATAGACTATATGGAGATGGCAGAAATGACCGGCAGAATTCGAGACCTGGGAGAAGAGTTGATGGAAGAGGACTGGAAAAAGTTCAAGGATTATCTACAGAAATATAGTAAATTGTTTGAATGTTAAAACGATGTGGGATCTAAAGGTAACACGGCATTTGGGATATGGTTAAAAGAGGTATGAAAAAAAGGATTTAAAAAAGAGGGGAAATTAGAGATATAACAAGTGGGAGTACACAATTATAAATGAGATGTGAAAGAGGGTTAGAATTTGCTGAATTTGACGGAATAAAGAGGAACACAAAAAAGGGAGATGTGAGGAGGTCAGGAAAGAGGGTTATAGAACCTTGAAATTTAAAAGTGGATTCTTTTTCTTTTTCTTTTTTATTAAGTGTGTATTTTTTGTTTTTTGTGTTGATATGTATTTGTCTGATTTTTATGTGTTGTAAAATTCTAATAAACATTTATTAAAAAATAATAATAATAAAGTTACGGTGTGAGAATGACCACAGCCCCTGTAAAAGGAACGTATGCAATGTATCTGAGAGCTCATTTGATGCCGTTTTCTAATGCCCTAGCTGTGAGACAACTGTGCTTCCCACTCCCTAAAGAGGAGCCATATTAAATTATTATTAGTAGTAAGTAATGCTATACAGTCATACCTCGAGTTACAGCCGCTTCAGGTTGCGTTTTTTCAGGTTATGGACCACCAAAACCCGGAACTTTGAACGGGTTACTTCTGGGTTTCGGCGGTCGTGCATGCACAGACGCGCTAAATTGTGCTTTGCTCAGAAGCGCCGAATTGCAACACGGATCATGTTCGCAACCTGAGCGTCCACTGTACAGTGGTACCTCAGGCTACAGACGCTTCAGGTTACAGACTCCACTAACCCAGAAATAGTACAACGGGTTAAGAACTTTGCTTCAGGATGAGAACAGAAATTGCGCGGCGGCGGCAGTGGGAGGCCCCATTAGCTAAAGTGGTGCTTCAGGTTAAGAACAGTTTCAGGTTAAGAACAGACCTCCGGAACGAATTAAGTTCTTAACCCGAGGTACCACTGTATTAATATTTAATTGTCCTAATCTACCTCGAGCCCCAGGAATATACTCACAGTGGTACCTCGGTTTTCGAACATCTCAGAAGTAGAACGTTTTGGCTTTCGAACGTCGAAAGCCCAGAAGTAACTGTTTCGGTTTTCTAACACTTTTCGGAAGCCGAACGTGCCAAGCAGGTTCCGTGTTGAGTTTTCCGGACACAAATGCTTCCAGAAATGCATGCTTCTGTTTTCAAACATTTCAGAAGTCAAACAGTCTTCCAGAATGGATCACGTTCGAAAACCGAGGTACCACTGTACCTCCATGGCGTATGGGCGATGAAATGGCTTTCCTCTAATGAAAGATGTTGTGCGCTTATACAGTGGTACCTCGGGTTAAGTACTTAATGCGTTCCGGAGGTCCATTTTTAACCTGAAGCACCACTTTAGCTAATGGGGTCTCCCGCTGCCGCCGCGCCGCCAGAGCACGATTTCTGTTCTCATCCTGAAGCAAAGTTCTTAACCCGAGGTACTATTTCTGGGTTAGCGGAGTCTGTAACCTGAAGTGTATATAACCTGAAGTGTATGTAACCCGAGGTACCACTGTACAAGGTATCTATGCACCCATTGCCCGAGAGCCAAACTCTGTAGAATCCTGAAGAAAATACAACTGAGGAGACAGTACCCAGTGACTTCTGGGTAGGCCGAAGCCAGGGCACCTCTCCTTTTTGCAACCCACCCAGTGCTTCCGGTCCTCTCCCGTCTTCCCTGCCCATGAGCCCCTTCTAGCTCCTGGACTCCCCAGACCAGCCTCCCCGACCCCTGAGAAGAACAGCGACTCGTACCATCTCCTGGGCCACTTCCTCGGCCACATCCTTGTAGAGCTCGAATCGGAATTCCAGGGCGTTGTTGTCTTTATACTTCCCGTGGAGCTTCTTTGTGTCATCCATCCTCAGCCACAGCTTCAGGTTGGACTTCACGCCATCATCCTCTTCAGCCAGCTCCACGTGGACTCCCGTGTCCTCTTGGAAGAAGGAATGGTCCAGGAGATATTTGATGGTGTATCTGAAAGAGAGGGAGGGAGGCGAGGCGGATTGAAAGCAGGGCGCAGTATTAGGATGGTGGCGAAGGGAACGCTTAGAGAGCGCGAGGGGAAAAGATATCTGAAGGGTTGAGTGGCCCATAATAATTTATTTATATTTAAACCCTGCCCATCTGGCTGGGTGATTCTCCAGCCACTCTGGTCAGCTCCCAACAGAATATTACAAACACAATACAACATCAAACATTAAAAGCTTCCCTAAACAGGGCCGCCTTCAGATGTCTTCTAAAAGTCAGATAGTTGTTTATTTCCTTGACATCTGATGGGAGGGCGTTCCACAGAGTGGGCACCACTACAGAGAAGGCCCTCTGCCTGGTTCCCTGTAACCTCACTTCTCGCAGGGAGGGAACCGCCAGAAGGCCCTCAGAGCTGGACCTCAAGATTAGACCTTCTTTGGAGGTCTTTAAGCAGAGGCTTGACAACCATATGTCAGGAGTGCTCTGATGGTGTTTCCTGCTTGGTAGGGGGTTGGACTCGATGGCCCTTGTGGTCTCTTCCAACTCTATGATTCTATGATTCTAGTCCATGAGCACAGATCCCATTTTATGTGTTTGTTCTTTAAAAAATCCTAAAGTCTTCTGAAGACTTGAGCAACATGTTGAAGTTCTCATTAGCCTTTGATATATGGAATTTCCAGTGATACTGCGGTACAGTGGTACCTTGGTTGTCGAACTTAATCTGTTCCGGGAGTCTGTTCGACTCTCGAAACCGTTGGAAAACAAAGGCACGGCTTCCGATTGGCTGCAGGAGCCTCTGGCACTCAAGCAGAAGTTGCGTTGGACTTTCGGCTTCCGAAAAACCTTCGCAAACTGGAACACTTCTGGGTTTGCAGTGTCCAAGAGTCGATTTGTTTGGGAGCCGAGCTGTTCGAGTACCAAGGTACCACTGTATTTAAAAAATAAATCACTAGCGCTGAGGGCACAGCAAGCACACCCTGGAGGAGCCGTTCGGCGCTCTGCTTTTCCGGACGTGCCTCACGGTGTTGTCTAACAAGGAGGAAGTGCAAGCGGTTCCCCGGTTCCCCGCTGGAGAGCACAGTGGTGAATGTCGCTCACAGAAGGGGCAGGCGGGCAGCAGAAAACACTGCTCTGTGAGCCGAGGCCAACCAAAGGCTGGATGAGAAAAAAAACGGCAGGCTCTCGTACGAATGAGAGCCTCCAGCCCTCCTGTAATCGGCATTCTTCGCAAAGTCGCTCCCAAAACCTGTGGGTCACTTACGGTTGGCCTGTCCATCGGTGCCTAAGCAATGATGGGCAAGAGCAGCATGCCTCTGAGCACGTGCAGAGTACCCACCCTTGGCCCACTTGCGGCTGAGTGGTACTGGCAGCTTTTTTCCCCCCTCAGAAAAAGAGCACTGCTTACATGACCCACAGACTCGTCCAATCCAGCAAGAGACTTCTGCCATTCTTATGTGCAGGTTTAAAATAACAGGTGACATGTTTAAATATGTGTCACACCCTTTTCTGCAGGTTGGGGATGAGGCTACCAACGGGTTCTGCATTTCCACATGTGTCTCCAGGTTTCTACCCCACAACAACCAGGACCACTGTTCTTTGCCCAAATGTCCTGGAGTTTTCGCAAAAGAAGAGCGTACTGTACAGTATGTTTCCGAGCACAATTCAAAGTGTTGGTGCTGACCTTTAAAGCCCTAAACGGCCTCGGTCCAGTGTACCTGAAGGAGCGTCTCCACCCCCATTGTTCTGTCTGGACACTGAGGTCCAGCTCCGAGGGCCTTCTGGCGGTTCCCTCACTGCGAGAAGCCAAGTTACAGGGAACCAGGCAGAGGGCCTTCTCGGTGGTGGCACTCGCCCTGTGGAACGCCCTCCCACCAGATGTCAAAGAGAACAACAACTACCAGACTTTTAGAAGACACCTGAAGGCAGCCCTGTTTAGGGAAGCTTTTAATGTTTAATAGGTTATTGTATTTTAGTGTTCTGTCAGGAGCCGCCCAGAGTGGCTGGGGAAACCCAGCCAGATGTGTGAGGTATAAGTAATAAATTATTATTATTACTTCTTTTCTTTAAAGAAAAATCATTGTTTGGGTTGTAACCTGTATCAGGGGCGAGGAATAGTTGCTGGGTTCCAACCCCCCATCAGCCTCGGCCGGCCTGACCATTGGGCAGGGATGATATGAGGGGCGGCCCAACCAAACCCAGAGAGCAACAGATTTCCCAGACCCTATAACCATTGACCCACCAAGGGTAGCAGAAGTCAGGCCAGGGGCGCAGATCTCCCCTACCTTTCATACTTGTTCATCCGGATGCAGCCCTCAATGATCTCCTTCAATTCAGGCACCTTCACATTGTAAAAACTGCTGGGCTTGATGCCCTGTGATAAAAGGGACGGAGGGCAGTTCAGATGGGGCCAGGGAGTCAAGAGGTTTTGGCAGTGGCGTAGCGTGGGGGGTGCAGGGGGGGCCGGCCGCACCGGGCGCAACATTTGGGGGTTAGGGTTAGGGGGCACAAATCCACGGGTTAGGGGGGCGCAAATCCACGGGTTAGGGGGCGCAAATCCACGGGTTAGGGGGCGCAAATTACTTGCCTTGCCCCGGGTGCTGACAACCCACGCTACGCCACTGGGTTTTGGGGGAGGTTAATGGGTGGACAGAAGTCAGGGCATCATGAGGCTTCCAAGCGAAATATTTGGGGGGGCAGGAGAGTGAGAGCCAGTGTGGTGTAGTGGTTAAGAGCGGTAGTCTCATAATCTGGGTAACCGGGTTCGCGTCTCTGCTCCTCCACATGCAGCTGCTGGGTGACCTTGGGCCAGTCCCACTTCTCTGAAGTCTCTCAGCCCCACTCACCTCACAGAGTGTTTGTTGTGGGGGAGGAAGGGAAAGGAGAATGTTAGCCACTTTGAGACTCCTTCGGGTGGTGATAAAGAGGGATATCAAATCCAAACTCTTCTACTCTTCTTCTTCTCCCTGGGAGGAGGAGGAGAAGGAGACGCCCGGGGACCTAGCAAGGGGTGTAGCCTATAAGGGAGAGAGGTTGGCTCTAGCTTCCCGAGTAAACAAGAGGCTATGCTCTCACCGAGGTGACCTTGCGATAGATCTGAGCCGCATTCTGGCATTCTGAGTAGGGGTATTCCGAGGTGGCCATCTCCAGCATGCACATGCCAAAGGCATAAACATCCACGGCTTCGTCGTATTTCTCCTCGTACATCTCTGGCGCCATGAATTCTGGGGTTCCTGGGAGAAGAGGAAGGAAGGCGTTTATCTGAGGCTCAGCCCCCTTCAGCCACTAGCTCAGCCGGTAGAGCGTGAGACTCTCAATCTCAGGGTCATGGGTTCAAGACACACAATGGGTGGAATATACCTGCATTGTAGGGGGTTGGACTAGATGGCCCTTGGGGTCCCCTTGTAGCTCTACAATTCCAGGATTCTATGATGCCACACATACCTATCCAGTAGGATAACCCTTTAATGTGAAATGGGTGCCATCCCATTACACATCCAGCTTCTGCTGAAGATCTCCAGTTCTGATCAATAAGGATCTAATAACCTTGAGCTTGACAAAGGTGGTGCTGTGGTCTAAACCACTGAGCCTAGGGCTTGCTGATCGGAAGGTCGGCGGTTCGAATCCCCGCGGCGGGGTGAGCTCCCATTGCTTGGTCCCTGCTCCTGCCAACCTAGCAGTTCGAAAGCACGTCAAAGTGCAAGTAGATAAATAGGTACTGCTCCAGCGGGAAGGTAAACGGCGTTTCCGTGCGCTGCTCTGGTTCGCCAGAAGCGGCTTAGTCATGCTGGCCACATGACCCGGAAAAACTGTCTGCGGACAAACTCCGGCTCCCTTGGCCTATAGATCGTGATGAGCGCACAACCCCAGAGTCGTCCGCAACTGGACCTAACGGTCAGGGGTCCCTTTACCTTTTTAACCTTGAGCTACGGCACATCTCTTCCACAACTATTTCTCAATTCAAGCACAACACACTTCACATCGTGTCATCTGTGCACCTGGTGAAAGCAGGCAGAGCAGGTATCCTTGGTGTCTGCTCCTCACCTGTGCAACTCCTATCCTTGGCAAGCATCACAACAATTCCGAGCTTCTTATGGAGTTTTAAATTTTAACTGGTCTTGGTGGACCACAAGTTTAACATGAGTCAACAGCGTGATGCAGCAGCAAAAAATGCTAATGCTATTCTAGGCTGCATCAACGGAAGTATACTGTTCATTTCAAGGCAAATAATAAAGGTAAAGGGACCCCTGACCATTAGGTCCAGTCGTGACCGACTCTGGGGTTGCGGCGCTCATCTCGCTTTATTGGCCGAGGGAGCCGGCATACAGCTTCCGGGTCATGTGGCCGGCATGACTAAGCCACTTCTGGCGAACCAGAGCAGCGCATGGAAACGCCGTTTACCTTCCCGCCGGAGCGGTACCTATTTATCTTCTTGCACTTTGACGTGCTTTCAAACTGCTAGGTTGGCAGGAGCAGGGACCGAGCAATGGGAGCTCACCCCGTCGCGGGGATTCGAACCGCCGACCTTCTGATTGGCAAGTCCTAGGCTCTGTGGTTTAACCCACAGCGCCACCCGCGTCCCTTTTAAGGCAAGTAATATTTCCACTCTATTCTGCCTTGGTCAGACCACACCTGGAGCACTGCATCCAATTCTGGGCACCACAAATTCAGAAGGATGTCGGCAAGCTGGAACGTGTGCAGAGGAGGGCAACCAAGATTATCAAAGGTCTGGAAGCCAAGTTTTATGAGGAACAATTGAAGGAGCTGGGTATGCAGCCATGGAAAAGAGGAGACTGAGAGGATATTTGACAACCATTGTCAAGTATCTCAATGGCTGCCACATGGAAGATGGAGCAAGCTTGTTTTCTCCTACTCTGGAAGGGAGGACTCCAAGGGCTTCAAGCTCCAAGGAGATTGCGACTTAACATCAGGAAAAAACCTTTGGACAGTAAGAGCTGTTTGTTAGTGGAATAGTCTCCCTTGGGAGGTTGTGGAATCTCTTGGGAGGTTTTAAAGCAGAGGTTAGATGGCCATCTGCCATAGATGCTTTAGCTGAGATTCCTGCATTGCAGAATGGTCCCTTCCAACTATACAATTATATGATTCTATGGTCTTTAGCAGGACGCGGGTGGTGCTGTGGGTTAAACCACAGAGCCTAGGGCTTGCCGATCAGAAGGTCGGCGGTTCGAATCCCCGCGACCGGGTGAGCTCCCATTGCTCGGTCCCTGCTCCTGCCCCCCTAGCATTTCGAAAGCACGTCAAAGTGCAAGTAGATAAATAGGTACCACTCCAGCGGGAAGGCAAACAGCGTTTCCGTGCGCTGCTCTGGTTCGCCAGAAGCGGCTTAATCATGCTGGCCACATGACCCGGAAGCTGTACGCCGGCTCCCTTGGCCAGTAAAGCGAGATGAGCGCCGCAACCCCAGAGTCGGTCACGACTGGACCTAATGGTCAGGGGTGCCTTTACCTTTATGGTCTTTGGCTGGTTCATCCAACTTTCCCCCCCATTCAGTCTTTGATCTCTTTACCGGATACATGCCTGCTCTAATTCCTGTTATCCAAACCTGGCCGCCAGAGACAGAAACATCAAAGTACCTATGACACTCTTGGCAAATGACGCCCGCTTGAGTGTGGCCAAACCAAGGTCCCCGATTTTGACGGAGCCCGTGGGCCCCGTGATGAAGACGTTGTCACACTTCAGGTCGCGGTGGATGATCGGGGGCGATCGCGTGTGGAGGAAATGGAGACCCCGCAGGATCTGTCTGCTCCAGCGCTGGAGGACTTTTAGCTTCATCTCCTTGAAGCGCTTCAGATACCTACAAAATGGAAGCGCCATTAGACTCATAGCCACCTCGCCTATAGAACCAGCTGTGGGCTCCACCCTCTAGGAATGGTGGTGGCGCTGTGGGTTAACCAACAGAACCTAGGACCTGCCGATCAGAAGGTCGGCGGTTTGAATCCCCGCAGCGGGGTGAACTCCCATTGCTCAGTCCTTGCTCCTGCCAACCACCAGTTCGAAAGCACGTCAAAACGCAAGTAAATAAATAGGTACCGTTCCGGCGGGAAGGTAAACGGCATTTCCATGCGCTGCTCTGGTTTGCCAGAAGCGGCTTAGTCATGCTGGCCACATGACCCGGAAGCTGTACGCCGGCTCCCTCGGCCAATAAAGCGAGATGAGCGCCACAACCCCAGAGTCGGTCACGACTGGACCTAATGGTCAGGGGTCCCTTTACCTTTGACCTTTAAGACTGGACCGTCTGAGCAAAGCCTTGCAATCTCTTTTTAAATTTAATTTTATTTATACTTTTCAAGTTTATGTATTTGCATAATTTTACAATCATTTTAACATTTCAAAACTTGACTTTCTTCCCCCTCTTTCTGCAGTTCCTTAAAGATAAAGATACACACACACAAACACACACACACACATCCAAATTCATTTAATTTGCTCACTTGTTTATGTACTTTAAATATATACTCTTGTGAAACTGCAGGTTATTACTGAAATCCTGCTAATGCTTTTATCTGTTTGCAATTTATCTGTAAATATTCAATAAACCATCTCCATTCTTTTATAAAAAGCGGCTAACATCAAGTAAAATAACAATTGATTAAAATACAACTTAAAAACAGGATTAAAATACAACTTAAAATGCAGCCTCATTTCAGTAGAAGCCCAGATCAAAAACTGTTTGGGGGAAGAAAACGACAAATCTCCACCAAGGCCAGCTATCCAGACTGGTCCTACATGGGCCAGAAAAAAGCCAGGGAAGTCCCCAAATAGGGGTTCCATCACAGAAGGAAAAGGAAAGAAGGGGAGGGGATCAGGCTGATTCCAAGCCAAAGGCAAGGCAGAACTACTCTGCCTTACAGGCCCTGCAGAAAGAAATCAGATCCCGCAGGGCCCTGGTCTCATGAGGCAGAGCGTTCCACCAGGCCGGAGCCATCACTGAGAAGGCCCTGTCCCTGGTTGAGGCTAATCTGACTTCCTTAGGGCCCGGGACCTCTAGAGTACAGTCATACCTCGGGTTACAGCCGCTTCGGGTTGCAGACTGCCAAAACCCAGAAGTAACAGAACAGGTTACTTCCAGGTTTCGGCGGTCACGCATGCGCAGAAGCACTAAATCACGCTTTGCACATGCGCAGAAGCGCCGAATCGCAACCCGCGTGCGCTGATGCGGGATGCGAACGCTGCAGGTTGCGAACGTGCATCCCGCAAAGATCACGTTCGCAACCCAAGCATCCACTGTACTGCTATTTATGGACCTTAAGGTCCTCCGTGGAAATGAGAAGGCTGATCGCTGAAGAATTGATGCTTTTGAATTATGGTGTTGGGGGAGACTCTTGAGAGTCCCGTGGACTGCAAGAAGATCAAACCTCTCCATTCTGAAGGAAATCAGCCCTGAGTGCTCACTGGAAGGACAGATCCTGAAGCTGAGGCTCCAATACGTTGGCCACCTCATGAGAAGAGAAGACTCCCTGGAAAAGACCCTGATGTTGGGAAAGATGGAGGGCACAAGGAGAAGGGGACGACAGAGGACGAGATGGTTGGAGAGTGTTCTCGAAGCTACCAGCATGAGTTTGACCAAGCTGCGGGAGGCAGTGGAAGACAGGAGTGCCTGGCGTGCTCTGGTCCATGGGGCCACGAAGGGTCGGACACGACTAAACGACTAAACAACAACAAAAAGGTCCTCCGCGGGGCATACCAGGAGAGGCGGTCCCGTAGGTACGAGGGTCCTAGGCCTCGTGAAATGAAATGGTGGGCGTCCCCACTACCGCAGGACAACAGCCCCGGAGGCCCCATGGCCCTCTACCCATTGACCTCACTGCCGCCTTCCCACAGTCGCCACCCAGCCAGTTTCATGCTCACGTTTTGAGAGTGCCAGAGGTCATGAGTTCGGTGACCAGGACGATGCAGACCTGCCCCTTCACCGAAGACTTCCACGAGTCGTAGAACCGGACGATATTTGGGTGCTGGAGTCCCTTCAGCATCTCCACCTCCTCGCTGAAGCGCTGACGCTCCATCTTGGACAGCTTCCGCGTCTGAGAAAGGAGAAGGCAGAAGCGTTAAGAGCTGCACGGCCATCTCCGAGGCAGCCGACGTCACGCAAACGAAATGGGAAATGATATACAATGAATCGAAAAGGATGTTCAGAATAACTTTTATTAAAAAAAAACAAAAACCAGCAGCTTTTCTTTTGGGAATTATAGGGACAGAACTACCTGAATTGTACAGAAATTAAGAAGGAGGAAGCTAAGAAATTTTGGACAGTAATACATGAAGAATTAAAGAAGATGTTGAAAATATCAATAATAATGGATTGATAGGGGAAGAGATACCACCGGGGGTGGAAGTCACAAACTCCACCCTTAAGGGAGGAATGGATTTGTAAACTAAATGTATACTTAACTCTGGCAAAACTAACGGCTATTATAAGGAACCAATCGAATCAAAAATTTAAAAAGGAGTGGGAATGTTTTGATGAATATATGCTAAAATATTGCTCAAAAAAAGAAATCCTAATATGCCTAGATTAAAATGTAAAGTATCTGAGGGAAGGTAAATTAGTAAGGAAAGATAATAAGAATATATAGAAGATTTGGCAAGGTTGTAAAATGCAAAGATAAATGTAATCTCGGAATGTGGAGGAAATCGAGTGGGGGCGGGAAGAAGCGGGGGGAGGGACAAAATAATATTAGGTTTGATTGATGGATATATGGGGGGGTGGGGAGTATGTGGTGATGGCTTTGGTTTATTTATATTGTGATGTAATATGGAAAAAAAACATTGTATTGACAAAAAGAAATTGTATAGAAATTTATTTATGTACGCTGCTCCAGAGGCAAGAATGTTACTTGCCCAAAAATGGAAAGA